>NC_047084.1:87683456-89048456 GCF_902459505.1 Geotrypetes seraphini
GCACCTGGGGCAATGGGGGGTATTAAGTGACTTGCCCAGGGTCACAAGGAGCAGCATGGGTTTGAACTCATCACCTCAGGGTGCTAAGGTTGTAGTTTTAACCACCGTGCCACACTCTCCCACTCTCCCAATTATCAGGGCCCAATTAATTATCAGTGCTAATTGTCACTTTATTCAATTAAATTGCACATACCCCCCAAATTCTATAAATAGTGCTAAAATTGTAAGTGCCAAGGACACCCTTATTTGCAGCCTACTCTATAATAGAAAAAGCAAGCACCCATGTCAATCGCATGTGTGTGTCGGGACCAATGCGAGGACCTTTATTAGGCCAGTATGTGCCTGGCAGCAGGACCACACCACCTTAGGACAGTGAGATGTCAACGGGAACAATAGCAAGCTATTCAATACACCTTCCCCCTGTGAGTTTAATATCTTAAATGGATAGAAGGCTCGCTCCAGTCATAATTTATATCTGCGAGCATCAGCCACTATTCTTCATAGGTCCTTACTGTACAGCATATCCTCAAAGTGTATGCAAAAACAGTATTTTGAATATATATACTTATTAGAGAATGACACGGTGGCGGTTTACCCGCGGCCACCGCATTTTAGCCGCGGGTCACCGCCGAAAACGGGGAAGAAAACTAGCAGTCGCTGCGGCGACAGGGACAAGGCCATTCACCGCCCGCGGGGCGGTGAATGGGTCTTGTCCCCGCAGTGAGGCATGAAGGATCGCGCGGTCCCCGCAGCTCACACCCGCCTGCCCAATCGATTCTAGTGTTTAGCCAGCTCTCTCCCTTCTCCTCACCTTAGTTTGTAGATTTTCTTTTTCGGCGACCCGCACGCTATCAAAGAGCCGCTGCTGCTCAGTTTCGATCTTCTGCTCTGACGCAACCGGAAACAGGAAGTTGCAGCAGAGCAGAAGATTGAACACTGAGCAGCCGCGCGTGTGCGGCTCTTTGTGAAAGCGTGCAGGTCGCTGAAAAAGAAAGCCTGCTAAATAAGGTGAGGAGAAGGGAGAGAACTGGCTAAACACTAGGATCGATTGGGCAGGCGGGTGGGGGCTGCGAGGACCGTGCGATCACCCGTGTTCCCGGCTCAGACTGTAAGGAGGGAGTGAAAGGGAAAAGGATTCTGGGCCAAGGTGATGAAAATGGAAAGAAAAACCCACAGCAGGAAAGAAAGGGAAGGACAGGCAGGTGAGCCAGATGCTAGAAGCAGGGGGGGGGGAAGAAAGAGGGAAAAAAGCTAGATGGGGTTGAAAAGAAGAGACACACTGGTATGGAAGAGGAAGATAGGGGAAATCTGGACACAGGAAGGTAACAGAAAGAGGGGAAATTATGTGCATGGGGCATAAGGACAGAGACAAAAAGGGGACATGCCATGGGGATGGTATATGGACACAGGGGGGGGCAATGGCAGATACATAGGGGAGATATTAGAAAAGTATATAAAATCGTACCCGTTTGAGGCTTTTATGTATGCAGCGGTGACGGTGACGGGGCAGTGAATAGGGTTGCAGTGGCGGTGACGGGGCGGTGAATGGGGTGGCAGTGGCGGTGACGGGGCGGTGAAGGGAATGACGGTGACGGGGCGGTGCAGAGGATGGTGAGACGGGGACGGGGCGGTGACGGGGACCAATTTTTTCACCGTGTCATTCTCTAATACTTATCTCAAAAATAAAAATTCTCTCATGGGACCATCTAGGGTTGTTACCATATGGCTCCAGAAAAAAAAAATAAAAAAAAAAAAAGACACGATTAAGACATCTGTGTTTTACTTCCACTGAAAGCAATGGAAGAAAAACCCGGATATGTCTCAATCCGTCCTTTTTCTGGAGCCATATAATAACCCTAGGACAATCTGACATGATCTGATTTTGCTTAAAGCTGGGTCAGGGTAGTGATACCTGAAGAATTTAATATAGCATCTCATTCTTAAAAACCAAAAAACAATCTCTTCCCCCTCACAAGAGGCAAAGCTGAAAAATTGATGCTCATTTGGTATCCATTTGACCCCTCTTCACCGAGACGATATAACAGCTGGTTCTAGGTAAGGGCTGTAGATAAGTCTGGGGTATGCTCGAGTGCAATGCTTCACGACTCATACTCATGGACATCTTACCCATTACCACACCAGATAACGTTGCATTTAAAACAAAACAAAAAAAAAAAGACAACACAAAACCCTCACAACAAAACCATACACGCCTAAGGTCAACATCCCACCTCCTTTTGGACCAAGGGCCTTACGAAGTTAAAAACATTACTCCACAGCGATTAAAACCAAGGTCTTAACAGTCTCAAACAGATCAACATTAAGAAACACCCTAAAGACACTGGATCATCTGTTATTCTATTGTCCCTTAATACTCAACTTTTGGAAATCAATACGGGGACATATTAATCTGGTTATGGAGACAGTGATTCCATTATCTTATGAAACACCAATCTATGGGACACTATTATCCCTTAAGCCACCAAGACATAAAAACAGATTGTTAGGAGTCCTGTCTGGGATAGCCATACAAATGATCACATCAAATTGGAAGAACTTTGATCGCTTGAATTTTAGTTTCCGTCGACACTCGCTATGCCTTTGTTATGGGATGGAAAAAACGATTGCTGATCAAAGGGGAAATTTTCAATTAGTATGGAGTCCGTTGACTAACTTTATCAATAACTGAAAGTTTATAACTTACACATCCAAGGGGTGGGAGGGAGTGGGGGGGGGGGGGTTCTTTTGACTTTTACAGAAATTAACAGGGGGGAGGTTACTGATGGAATCTATACTTATTTGGGTTGGAGGAAGGGAGGGGTAAAAATGATTGCTTATGGCTTATTGGAAGTTGTAAGTGTTTTATCTGGATTTATTATATGTCTGTGTAATTGTAAATGCACTGTTGATAGTTTGGAAAAGCAATAAAGATTTATTTAAAAAAACAAAACAAAAAAAAACCCCCAAAAACAACCAAAACAAACAACCCACACCCTAAAGCAGGATTCAGCAATTCCTGTTCTTGATATCTCCCACATATTCATTGTGAATATCCTGAAAACATGACCTGACTGGGACTTTAGAGAACCAGAATTGAATACCTCTGCCCTAAAGCGTCAACTCTTATCTACTTCAAGATACAATATGCAACAATGATTTTACAGCCGTTACACACACACAAAAAGACACCCGACTGCTGTGTAAGGCAGACAGCTGCAGGGCATTCACCTTTGAAGGGCATATCTGCCCTGGTCTTCAAGTACATTCTGCTACTTCGTTTGCTTCTCGTCGTCCGGACATTGTAGCCAATGCTGTTGCAGCGGTTCTTGCGGCAACTCAAGCAGATGCCCTTCTCGAAACGGTTCGAGTCCGTACACCGAAATGCAAAACTCTCCTTGTCCTTGTTCATGAGGGAGTCCAAAAAGAGGTGCACGGATCGTTCGTGTTCGCACTTCACCACGTTACCAACATCTGTGGAGGCAGATTTCAAGAGGCGATCAGAGGGGGGTGGGGGAGGAAGCAGTTCTGAGACTTGGCACAGAAGTGGAAGAAATAGCCACATATTTTGGTCAAAGAAGCAGAGTGCAGAGAATTGGGAGGGGGGAAAGACAAGGAGCCAACTAAGATGTATAAAAAAAATTTTTTTTTTTTAAAAAGGACAGAAATTCAGGTTACTTTGATTGTTGCCAAGAAATATTCTCAAAATTAGATTAAATGCGAGCTGATTTTTTAATTCAGCGATTCCTGGCTTTCAAAAATTGATTTTATTTTTTTTAGGTACAGTATGTGTTGCTACATTCAATTCAATTAGATTTAGGCACCAAAAAAAAAAGAATGTAAACATTTAAAAATCTATTTCCATGTATTAAAGAAGTGATACAGATATTAACAAATCTAATTAACAACAACAACAAAAAAAACAACAACCACCCACAACACACACATACTGGTCCAAATGCAGTGAAAAAAAATTAGATGAAATGAGTTTTATGTACATTCCTAGAACCTTTTATTATAACAAGAATATAAATATGGCTCCAAACTTTGATTGCAAATAGCACACCAAATTTGCAATCAGCTTCAATTCTTTAATAAATCATTTTACTTTTTTTTAGGACCTTCAGAGTTGAGCGCAGCAATCTATCATGTCTTAAGAAAGCTGCTCAGATCATCATCAATCCTTTATTTTATATTTTTACCTTTTCCTTAAACATTCTTTCAATAAAGATATACTTTTGAAATCTTTAAATATCATTTAAGATATTTAAAACACCCAAATAAGGCTTTTATCTTATTATGTTAAGGTTCTGTTGGCTCGGGACCCGCCGACATGTTTCACCTCCTCGGCTGTGACATGTCAGCGGGTCCCGAGCCGACAGAACCTTAACATAATAAGATAAGTGCCTTGTGAGAGGAAGAGGAAAATGCGGTAAGCTCTTGTATGAAGGAGAATACACTGAGTAAGTCCTTGTATGATACAGGTGAAGCACAGTAAGTCCTTTAGATAACGCTAAAGGTGAAGAGATCAGACCTCAAAATGGAAAAAATTCTCTCTCTCCTCTCCTACTATAATAAATCAGTGTATTAACAGTCTAAAAAAATGATTTATGAGACATTTCTGACTACACTTATCAGCTGTCATGAGCTACGAGAAGTGAAATCTATGATAAGGAACAAACAAGCAAAGATCCAACTCTTCTGCATGGCAACAGGCCTCACAGCTGCTATGATATCATAAAAGGATGAATCATATATAGAATTCTCAAGAATATCATTTAGCAAGAGTATCTTGTGATGAAAGGGCAGAAGGGGGGGGTGAAGCTTGGAATTGCTGATGTGGTAGATTAAAGGGTCATATGCGGGAAAAGATAGATTTTCTGGTAAACAGGACATGCATATGGTATGACACAGATATTATGAACCAATTAATGAATTAACAAATGTAATGATGTGCAAGAAATAACCAATAAAGATTTATCATGTGATTTAGACCAATGTGGTGCTGGCCACCAAGAAATGTATAAAAATAGGCCTTTAAGAGGAAGTAAGCAGAACAGACATCAAAGGATCCTCAGGCCTGAAGATCACATTCTGTTACTCTATATGCTGAATGATTTATTCTTGTAAGCTGTTACTGATTTATTAATAAATATACTTATTGATTGATACCAGTATATAGAGTGTGAGGTCTCTATCTCGGGGTAGGCCTAGGCAGCTGGCCAACCTCACTTTTTAGCTCTCCCCAGACATAAATGAAGGTGATTATTTGGAATGCTCAACACCCAAAGACCTGAGCGCTGGTATATGGGGGGGAAAAATAAAAATAAAAAAAAAATGTATGACATGATTGGCAGCTGTTCCATGGGTGCTGCAGTTCATAACGAGCAAGGAAAGTCCTTCCAGCCTGTCCCCGTTAAACCTCAATACAAGGGGCAGGAGAAAAATCTCCAGCCTTATAACAAAAGGGACCTCTTGTATGCCACACCAGCTCAAAACAGCAGTTTCACCAGTTTCTACTAACACATACCTACAATGAAGTGAGAAAGTATTTTCCCCTCTTGATCTCCCCTATTGTATATATCACACTGAATGGCGACTGATCTTTACATAAAAATGTGATGTTAGAACCTGAGAAAAACCCATTAAAATTTTTTTTTATTATTTATTTAAGAAACATTATCCAACACCCATATGAAAAAAGTTCACTGCCCTTTTCACTCATCCAACCAAGTTTAATTGGTAATTAGATTCAGCCGATTGAACACAGCCAGCCCCGTTAAGGCTCGATATCTAGTGATGTTTGAGATTCATCGTGAGGGTAAAGCAGTCACCATAAAAGTTTCTTTTTTTTTTTAAATTCTTTATTCATTTTTTTATGTTACAACAAGTATAGCAATTAAACTCATATGAACTTAAAGATACACACTTGATTAACTCTCATATAAGCATAAAGTTTAACATTTCATTACAAATTAATATTCTATAATATTTTAAATATTATGTAAGAAATCTAAAATTTAAATCATTCTAATTGAATATAATAATCCCCCACCCCTCCCTCCCTATTCAATAATACATAAAATCATCCTTACTGTGAAAACTATTCAAATACTCATGTATTATATAATAACAACAAGTAAAACCCACCCCTTTTCCCCCCTAAACAAATTATCTTATCATGGGAAAAGTTAATCATTCATTACAAAAATCCATAAAAGTTTCTACAGATGTGCTATGCCATGAGCAAAATAATTCCAGGGCAGATGAGAGAAAAAAAAAATCTGTAGCCTTTTCCAGACTTGATATTTTAACAAAAACATTTCTAAAGCTCTGGGACTCCCCTGAACCACCTTCAGAGCCATTATCTCCAAATTGGGAATATTTTGGAACAGTGGTGAAATCTTCCCAGGAGTGGTCAACCTGCCAAAATTGCAGCAACAACTCATCTAGAAAGTCAAAAAATATATCCCAGAACATCCAAAGAACTGCAGGACCTCTCTAGCCTTAGCCAAGATCAGTGCGACTCCACAATAAAATAAAAGACTAAAGCTTAAATGAGATTCATCGGATAGCAGCAAAGCAAAAAAAAAAAACACTGCTGTCCAAGAGTAACATCAAACCTCATCCCACACTGGCAAAACGCAGTGTGGCACTAAGCGCTAGCGAGTCACAAAAGAAAAGCGCCGAGTGAGTAAGTCTCTTGTCCCGTCACAGCCTTACGGCAAAACACCAGCTAGCCATTGCCGGCAGTGGATCGGAGAAGTGACCTGAGATTCATCAGGCAGACACAGCACACACGGAATGGATTGAACCCTTCTGACATATCACTTGAGCAAGATAAGTTCTTTATTTTTTTGCCATTAAGGGCATCTTTTACTAAGGTGCGCTAGCGTTTTTAGCGCACACAGGAAATTACCGTACGCTACGCTTCTAGAACTAACGCCAGCTCAATGCTGGCGTTAAGGTCTAGCGCGCAATGTAGAACGCGCTATTCCATGTGTTTAAAGTCCTTGCACACCTTAGTAAAAGGAGCCCGAAGAGTTCTGAAGACTAATTTGTCACTTTGTTTCACCTTCAAGTACTTAAGTGTTTAAAGGGTTGACATGTGCATTGATGTTGCTCGAGCGGGAGGGGTGGGGTTTTTTTTTTAGTGATGAGGTCATTCCCCTCTCCAGTATGCTTGTTCAGTCTTGTACTTGCAGCATACGGGGATCCGAGGCTTCCCCCCCCCCCCTCCTTTATAAGTAATTCAAGTTTTTTGAAACAGTTTTGAAGCAGTTCAGTGACTTGAAAGATTCTTCATACACCAGAGATTGCTTATGGAATACCAACAAATTTCTAAACCGAGAGAGGTATTATTGGTGGAGTTAATTATCACTACTAGTATTTTAGCCCGTTACATTAACGGGTGCTAGAATATATGTCTGTGTGTCTTTATTTCTGTCTCTCTCTCCCTCCCGCTTCTCTCTCTCACCCTGGCCCCCTTTGTCTGTCTGTCTTTCTGTGTCTCTCCCTGCCCCTGTGTCTTTCTTCTTTTCTTTCTATCTGTCTCTCTCCCTGCCTCCTATGCAGCAGCATTTCTCTCCCACCATTTCCCTGTGCAGCAGCCACAGCAGGATTCCCTCCCCCTCCATCACTTCCCTGTGCAGCAGCAGCGTTTCCCCTACCCCCCTTTCCCTTCCTGCATTCTGGCCGGCTCCCTTAGTCCCTTACCACCCCCCCTTCCCTTCCCGTGGTCCCGACTAACCTTCCGATTTCAGCAGCGTCTACAGCACTATACACACTGCTGCTTCGGGGCCTTCAGTAGAAGGCCCCGAAGCAGCGTGTGTAGAGTGCTGCAGACGCTGCTTGAATCTGAAGGTTTCAGGACCCGCAGCCTTTGTCGGACCCGAAGTGAGCCCTTGGGGGGGGGGGGGTTGTTTGTTTGTTTTACGCGGGCCCAACCTGGAGCAGGAGGAGAAGCCTGGGAGGCAGCAATTAAAGTCCGTTCCGGCCCCCGCTGTCGTCCTGGCCAGTTCACATCCTTCAGACTGCAAGAGCTGCCGCATCCAACAGGCTCCGCGCTGCCACGCGCATGCGCACTCCTACCTGCGGGTCCCTACAGCTCACGGAAAACGGGAGCACGCAGGTGGGAGTGCGCATGCGCACTTAGGGCTTTATTATATTAGATATTTATATGCAGGTCGAAGAGAAACATCAAGTCACTTAATCCCCCATTGCCCCAGGTACATTAGATAGAGTGTGATATGGGGAAAAATGCTCGAGTACTTGAATGTAAACCACAGGCTCTAAGTGGTATATAAATACTAACCTACAGGGCTGCAGCCAACTGTGGAGCAAGTCCTGGTTGTGTGCAAGGAGGTTTCTAGCTGACAAACTGGGGGGGGATCCCTGCCAGCAGCAGCATGAGTGTGCCCGCCCATGGCTGTACCACTTCTGCGAAACTTAAAATTGAGTCATTAAGAATCACCTTACTATGACTTACTCCCTCCTTACCCTGCTAGGGACTGCGTTTGTTGGCTGCTCAGCAACCCCAGAGAGCTGAAGACCTGAACTCTGAATGAAACCCAGGTACAGTCTCCAATAGGGAAGCTTTAGTTTGTTGCTCGCTATGCTAAGCCCCAGTCTGTACATCATACTGGGCGGTGGCGAAAAGGGCGAACAGAATGCTAGGAATGATAAAGAAGGGGGGGGGGATCACGAACAGATCGGAGAAGGTTATCATGCCGCTGTACTGGGCCATGGTGCGCCCTCACCTGGAGGACTGCGTCCAGCATTGGTCACCGTACATGAAAAAAAAAAAAAGAGACATGATACTACTCGAACAGGTCCAGAGAAGAGCGACTAGGATGGTTAAGGGGTTGGAGGAACCAGTGACGTACCTAGCATATGTGACACCCGAGGCCTATCACTCTTTGACACACACCCCCCCATCTATATCAAAAATATGATTTTTATTAACAATCCACATATCGCACAACAAGAGAGTACCTAGGAAAGGCAGCATCTTAAACACTGTAGTGAGCACTAGAACACCAACACATACATTGTAAAACTAAACAAGCCAGATCCCGCACAGTCAATTGATCCTGCAGTCAATGCCAACTGAAAACTATGTTCTTTTCATACACACAGAACAGAGATACACCCTCGCCTAATATGGAATAATCAAACTAAAAATAGAAATATGTAGACAAAAGTTAAACTGAACCGCCAAGAAACCAGACTCTGCATACAATGCAACACCACAAAAACAGTGACACATGTCCCCTAATACTGTGCAAAATATAAGACAGATGTAAATTTGAAAAAACTGATACATAATCACCACTTTACTAATTAGCAAACAAAAATAAAACAAATGAGAAAGAAAATACCATTTTATTGGACTAATCCATTTTTCAATTAGCTTTCAGATGCCAAATCTTTCTTCAGAACAGTACAGTGTACTGCTGTTATGCTATCCTGTCCTGAGGAAAGGGTTTAGTCCAAAAAATTGCCTTACTTCCATTTCCTGTTTATAAACTTTTATCAATACAGTTACAATACTACTTGATTCTAAGTAAAGCAACAGAAAAATCTTTCTACCTTTTGTCGTTTCTTCTTTAATCATCTTCTCTTTGCTCTCTTCTTTCTATACAGGGCTTGTACTCTCCCTTCCATTCAACATCTGTCCTCTCTTTGCCCCTTCCACCCAGCTTCTGCCCTCTCTCTCTACCCCTTCCATCTACTGCCCACACTCTGTTTGCCCCTTCCATCTACTGTCCACCCTCTCTCTCTTCCGTATGGCATCTTCCCTCTTTCTATGACCCTGCAATAAACTGTATATCCGGGCTCCCTTCTCTCCTTTGCACACGATTTATTTCAGCTTCACCCCCTCTCCATTTTTCTTTCTCCACCCCCTCCCCTATGCTTTGTCATCTCTCTCTTTCTCTTCTCCTTTCCTTCCTTCCCACTCCACACCATGGTGTGGTATCTATCTCCTTCCCTCCCCTCCCCCCATGCCATGGCATTTCTTTCTCCCCCTCCATGGTCTTGTATCTCCTTTCCTTTTTTCCTTTCCCTCCCTCCCATGGACTTGGCATCTCTGGTTCCTCTCCCTTGTCTTCCTTCTCCCCTCTCTCTCCCCCCAATTGGGTGCAGCAGCAGCAGCATGTCTCCCCCCCCCCTTTCCCCTGTGCAGCAGCAGAATTTCTTTCCCCTTCCCCTGTGCAGCAGCAGCAGCATTTCTCCCCTTCCCCTGTGCGGCATTTCTTCCCCCCCCTTCCCTGTGCAGCAGCAACATCTCTTCCCTGCCCAGCATGTCTGGCCAGTTCACCTGCTCAAAGCAGCAGGCGTCTACACCTCACACGATCAGCAGCTGCGTTGGAAGCCTTCTCTGACATTGTGACAAAGGGAACGCTTCCGATGCAACCGCGGATTGCATGAGGAGCCGACGCCTGCAGCTTTGAGCAGGGGAGCCAGCCAGAAATGAAACAACCGCAGGAGAGAGCACAAGCTGGGACGGACACACTGTTTACAGCAGGGATGCCCACACTTTTTGGGCTTGGTAGCTACTTTTAAAATGACCAAGTCAAAAATGATCTACCAACAATAAAATTAAAAAAAAAACAAAAACACAAAGCACACTGTATGCAGAGAAAATGTTAAATTATAATTTATATTCATGGTTTTTTCAAAGAGGTCAAGGCAGATGACTCTATGCAATGTCACCTCTATACAAAAATAGACAAATACCTCCGCCCTTTTTATTAAACCGCGATAGTGGTTTTAGTGCAAGGAGCTGTGCTGAATGCCTCGCGCTGCTCAACGCTCATAGGCTCCCTGTGCTAAAAACCGCTACTGCGGTTTAGTAAAGGGGGCCATAGTGCAAAATATAGACAGCCGATATAAAATTATCAAAACGGACACATTTTGATCACTAAATTGAAATTAAAATCATTTTCCTACCTTTTTGTCTGGTGATTTCATGAGTCTCTGGTCCTTCTTCTGTAAAGCCAATATTTCTTTTTCTGCCTTTCTTTCTCTCTCCCCCTGGCCCCCCTCTTTATTTATGCCTTTCTTTCTCGCTCCCCCTAGCCCCCACAAAGCCATCATGCCAATTTCTCCACTTCCGATTCTTTCCTTACCCCCACCCTCAAGCCAGCAGCCGATTTCTCCCTGCTCCTTCCCCAAGCCAGGCCTGACGCTTACAAGCGCTGGGCCCACAAGACTTCACCTCCGGCATCAGTTCTAACGGGGAGGTAGTTCCAGGCCAGCCAGACAGCGATTGGCTGGCCCAGAACTTCCTCTCCGATATTAGAATTGACGCTGGAGATCTTGTGGGCCCTGCACTTTTTCCCTGCCCGCCTCACCTTTTTCCTCTACCTACCACGCAGTTGCTGGCTGGGTTAAGGTGTGACTCTGCGGGGGAGCCGGTGCCGGGATGCGGTGGTTAGACGAAGCAGCGGCAGAATAGGGAGGGTGGCTGGTTGTGCACCCCCTTGGGGCGTGCATCCGGGGCGGACCGCCCCCCCCCCTCCCCCTTGATCGCCACTGGGAGGAACTGCTGTACAGCGAAAGATTAGAGAAACTGGGCCTCTTCTCCCTCAAACAGAGGAGATTGAATGTTTCGATCATGTCCCCTCTCAAGGTACTGAAGGGAATAGACTTGGTAGATAAGGACAGGTTGTTCTCCCACTCCAAGGTAGAGAGAATGAGAGGGCACTCTCTAAAATTGAAAGAGGATAGATTCCATACAAACATAAGGAAGTTCTTCTTCACCCAGAGAGTGGTAGAAAATTGGAATGCTCTTCCGGAGGCTGTTACAGGGGAAAACACCCTCCAGGTATTCAAGACAAAGTTACGACAAGTTCCTGCTGAACAAGAACGTACGCAGGTAGGGCTAGTCTCAGTTAGGGCACTGGTCTTTGACCAGAGGGCCACTGCGTGAGCGGACTGCTGGGCATGATGGACCACTGGTCTGACCCAGCAGCAGCAATTCTTATGTTCTTATAAACGCAGACAGCCTATACGTTTGGAGCAGAGCTATTTAAAAAAAAAAAAAAAAAAAAAAAGAGGAGACTCATCACAGAACTACACCATGCCATGGACTTACTTCCATAGGCTATTGCTCCCAGAACTTCGCTTAGCCCACAGCCTGGCTGATGATCTCCCCCATTCGGATAGATATCAACGTGACCCACAGGCATTCGGATCCCAATGCTGACTCCCAGGGTTTCTCGGGTAAACGTATGAAGCACGTCCACAAAGTCTGCATCATCAGGGGACAGGCGCTTATGAGGGTCTGCCCCCTCAAACATTGGGCCAGCTGGATCCAGACCTAAAAAAAAAAGAGACAAGTAGATCTTTAGACATTAATCAGACGAGGCTGAAATTAGAGATCTTAACTGCAGAATCTTCAACCCAGGAGCATACAATGTCTTGATGCAAAATAATTTTCTAGTAATATAGTAACCAACAAAATTGTATTCTCAAGGTCTCGGGCTTCCTTATTTGAAGGGGGGAGGGGCAGCAATTTGAATGGTTTCCAATGCAGGGCTGGAAACACAGATGTACCTCCATAGGTGCAAAACAGCTACAGATAGAGGCCTTCCCCTATATATGGGCCATAATAAAAGGGAACTACTGGGCCCGGTGCAGCAGTATCCTGGCAAACCTGCCCTTGTGTTTGTAGAATAGCATGTCACCAGATTACCGGTACTCACTGCAGTGTTCAAAATGCCAGCATCCTCAGAGTCACTCCCTGCCCCCTTGAAATGAAGTACAGCTCAACTAAATTTTGGTGTCAGTTTTGGCCCAAAATCTGTGTTCTGCCTTTCAAATGAGAAATTGTGCACAGCCACCCCCCCCTACACACACACACTTCCTCTCCCCTCACCTCCTGGATCTCACTTGTCATTAGTGGGAGCGTCTCCTACTTGCTTCTGCTCATGCCACTTCCAATCACAAAATGGCTGTTGGGACCTCCAGCCAATGTCTTGTAAGACTGTCACTGGATGGCCTGGATGCCTTTTTAACCTGGAGCCAGCTGTGAGCAGAAGGGCAGTGGGGATGCTACTGCACCCATTACCCACCAAGATAGGCCCAGGAAGGGTCAGTAGTTTAATTTTCAGCAGACTCCACAGGTCCCATTTTCAGTTGGGCTTTATAACGAAGGCTAGAGTTATATGTCCAGGAAAACCCAGACATGACCTCTTTTTTTTAAGAGGACTGTCTGGATGCCTGGACATTTTGTTGTTGTTTTTTTTTAATGGGGAGTCTTGTCCAGGTTTAGCCAGCTCTCCTACTCCCCCCACCTACCTCATCGGCCACTGTAATTCAATCTTAAGGCAGCAGTAATAAGGTGAGCCTGCTGCCGCCAGTATGCCCCAGAAGCCACCTCTCTGCAGGTCCTGCCTATGTGGGAACAGGAAGTCGCTGCAGAGGTGGCTTCTGGGGGGCAGGCCAACAGCAGCAGACTCACCTCGTTGCTGTACCAGCTGCCCGAAGATTGAATTACAGTGACCGGGGAGGAGTTAGGTGGGGAAGTTGGGAGCTGAAAACGTCATAAGGCAGTGGTAGGGCACCTACTGCTACCTAACAGACCGTCATTACCAGAATCGGGCCCTCAATGTGTAGTTGGGATCTGGAATTTATTGCCAGAGAACGTGATGAAAGCGGTTAGCTTAGCATAAATTTCCTAAGAAAAAGTCCATAAGCCATTGCTAAGATGGACGTGTGAAAATTATCTGGCCAAATTCTTATGTGCAAGGTCCTTGAATATTCTAATCCATTCTTTAGTAATCTCTAAAATTGACTATTGTAATGCCCTGTTTAAAGGTCTGCCGCAAAAGGAAATTAGACGTCTTAAAATTATTCAAAACGCCTCTATTAAAATTATCTATAAAGCCAAAAAATTTGATCATGTGTCTCCATTACTGAAAAAAGCACATTGGCTCCCGGTCGCTCATCGTATATTATATAAAATATGTCTGCTTACCTTTAAATCTTTATTATTTAAAACCCCTGCTTTCGTTTTTAGAGTTCTAATTCCATATTCAACCTCTAGACCAGTGATTCCCAACCCTGTCCTGGAGGAACACCAGGCCAATCGGGTTTTCAGGCTAGCCCTAATGAATATGCATGAGAGAGATTTGCATATGATGGAAGTGATAGGCATGCAAATTTGCTTCATGCATATTCATTAGGGCTAGCCTGAAAACCCAATTGGCCTGGTGTTCCTCCAGGACAGGGTTGGGAACCATTGCTCTAGACTATTGAGATCAAATGACCAACATTTATTGGTCATTCCCTCGTTGAAAATTATTAACACGAGGCGTCATACTATTTTTTCGGTAACGGCTCCTCAATCGTGGAATGCCCTTCCACTATATATAAGAGAGGAAAAGAATTTGGACAAATTTAAGAGCAAACCTAAGAGTTTTCTTTTTAAAGATGCATTTAATGAGTAAACGGAATGCTATTGACTCTTTTTATCCATATATTTTATTATAATCTACATTTGTTTCCCTTCCTCTTGTTTTATACCTTAAACACCGATTGTAATTTTTTAATAATTTTCCCTTTTGTTTTGATATTGTTTGTATAAGTTATTATACCTAACAGACTTAGATTTAGCCTAGGATTGTTTGTATTTGTTGATTTAACTTGTCTTAACTCATGTTTGTGAGATATGTTTCCCATAATTTTGTATTTTTATTTAATGTACATCGCCTAGAACTTGGAATAGGCGATTAATCAAATTTTTATAATAAACTTGAAACTATTTCTAGGACAAGCAGCATAAAATCCATTTTACTCTTTTTGGGATCTTGCTAGGTACTTGGGATCTGGAGTGGCCACTGTTGGAAACAGAAATTTGGGGCATGATGGACCTTCGGCCTGTCCCAGTATGGCAATTTATGTTCTTTAGGGTCACGTGTGCAGGGCTGCAGAATGAGACCCGATGCATCTCCCTTCTTTCTCCCCAGCCCGACTGTCGCTGCAATGACCAGTGTTGGGAGAATTCGAGGAACAGTGAATGAAGGCTCAAAGAACCAAATCCCAGCCCTAGTTTGAAATGAACAGGTGGCACAAAACTGCCCCAAGTGCAGAGAGAATCAAGTGAACAGATAACATGGCAGCAGAAGGCAACGGGCCCCACCTGTAATTCTGCCAACGGTTCCATTTACCAAGCTGCCGGCAAATCCAGCCACATGAGCACCAAGACTGTAGCCAATCAAGTGAACATTTGCAAGTGATAATTGGAGCTTCTCCTGCAAAGAACAGAAAGTAAAATCTTAGAAACATAGAAAACAGAGAAGCATGATGGCAGATAAAAGACTAAATGGCCCAACCAGTCTGTCTATCCACAGTAACCATTATCTCTTCCTCTAAGAGATCCTAAGTTCCTATCCCACACCTTCTTAAATTCAGACACAGTCTCTTTCTCTACCACCTGTTCTGGGAGACTGTTCTACGCATCTACTACCCTTTCTGTAAAAAAGTATTTCCTTAGATTACTCTGGAGATTTCTCCTTAGATTACTTCATGCTATGCCCTCTCATTCCAGAGCTTCCTTTTAAATGAAAGAGAGACTCGACTCATGTGCATTTACGCCATGTAGATATTTAAATGTCTCTATCATATCTCCCCTCTGCCACCTTTCCTCCAAAGTATACAGATTGAGATCTTTAAGTCTGTTCCCGTACGCCTTATGATGAATCTGGCTAGAAAATTGACATCAAAATATTGGTAGGTGTAAACCAAGTTCTTATTTTGGTGTGTGAAGCCTGAACACAAATTTTAAGAGCTTGCTCAGTCTTTGTAAAGAATTTTTAAGTTGCACCAGCGAGATAGTTTTGAATTTAAGATTACAGTAGCTGCAAGAATTGTGTCCCAGTTCATCTTTTTAAGGACTACACGATCTTTAATAGCACATCCATCTAAAATCTCTATTATAGAACCAGACTCTGGTTTCTAATGATAGGGAATAGCTTACTACATCACAGCAAAGGCCTAATTTACTGAGCCATCTTCTCGTAGCCTCGAAATGGGAGGCCAGCCTGAGTAAATCACAACCCAAGCCTGCAAACCACATCTAGAGCTGTCCCTTGTGACAAATGGGCAGGGAGCTATAAAAACAGTTTAGCAGAATTGTAATCTCAATTTAGTAAGGGTGAGGGAGATACATAAGCAGCGAGGTTTTTGGTTTTTTTCCTTTAGCAAATGGACCATAAACACATGTTGGAGTGTATCACTAAGTATCAATTATATATGGCAAGTGTGGACCATCCCAAGGGATATCTTATAGGTGAAGTGTCTAGGGCATGCATTTCTAGAAAGATTTGCGCCCATGTTTTAGAAATAAAAGCATCAATACCAAATTTAGCTTTCCTTGCTGCTTCTAGGAAAAAGTGATGAGAGTGGAGACCAAACAACATAGTAACATAGTAGATGACGGTAGATAAAGGCCCGAATGGTCCATCCAGTCTGTCCAACTTGAAAATTTTAAAAATTTAAATTGAATCTCTTCTTAGCTATTTCTGGGCAAGAATCCAAAGCTCTACCCGGTACTGTGCTTGGTTTTCAATGGCCAAAATCTCAGTTAAAACCAACTCCAGCCCATCTACACCCTCCCAACCATTGAAGCCCTCCCAAGCCCATCCTCTCCTCTCCCAAACAGCCACCATATATAGACAGACACAGACCGTGCAAGTCTGCCCAGTACTGGCCTTAGCTCAATATTTACTATTATTTTCTGATTCTAGATCCTCTGTGTTCATCCCACACTTCTTTGAACTCCGTCACCGTTTTCCTCTCCACCATCTCCCTCAGGAGCACATTCCGGGTATCCACCACCCTCTCCGTAAAGTAGAATTTCCTAAAACTGCTCTTGAATCTACCACCCCTCAAACCTCAAATTATGTCCTCTGGTTTTACCATTGCCCTGGTTAACTAAGCAGTTCTCCAGGCTAGAACAAGTCACTCTCATCTCAGTGGGTTAGAACTGTTTACAGTATATGTTTCACAGCACACATAGCCTCTTGCTGCAGAGATAGGTAAATGCAGATTTGATTCAGCAATCCCTGAATTCCCAGTACTTTATTTTTTTTTTACGTATTAAACTTTTTAGCCTGCTCTCCCAAAGGAGCTCAGAACAGCTTACAAATCGGGTAGTCAAACATTTTCCCCTATCTGTCCTGGTGGGCTCACAATCATCTATTATAACTGGGGCAGTGGAAGATTAAGTGACTTGGCCAGGGTCACAAGGAACAACACAGGATTTGAACCCACAACCTCAGGGTGCTGAGGCTGTACCTCCAACTACTACACCACATTCCAACAGGACCCTACAGACGTGAGAGGATTTTAGGAACTCTGTATAGATATTGTCCTTAGAGAAAACGGGTACACCTACACATACATGAGAGACAAATAGAAATAAGGGTGAAGCAGGGGACATAAAGGGTGTATATTTTGGTTTAGAGTGGGTTTAGGAATCTCTGTCTCAAGTGGTTACTACTGTATATACTCAAATATAAACCGATCCAAATATAAACTGTGGTATCCTTTTTTCCCCCTCCAAAGGGGGGAGAGAAAAAAAAAAAAAAAAGATTGGTTTATTTATAAACCAAGGTTAGAAATTTGGGTTATCAAGTTGAGAATCTATAAAGATGTGTTCACCCATCTTGTAAATTACTAAACATAATAGAAATATCTGTGATGCATATATCACAAGGAGGCCCCTACATAGGAAAAACACACAACTACAAGCAACCACAAATTTAAATAATGTAGACAAAAATCAAACTTAAACCTCAAGAAGCCATATGCAGTTCAACACCAGAGAAAGAAAAACGGCACTCTACACTTTGGAATATAAAAAAGGAAGCAGAGCAAATTTACAATAAAACTGCATTTCCTGTTCATGAAAAAAAATATAAAATTATTTTTTCTACCTTTGTTGTCCGGCCATTTATTCATGCTTATCCTAGTTTCTGCTTTCTTCAGTCTTTTCTTAATGTTCTTTCCAGGGTCTGTAATCTACCTCTTCTCTCCTTGCTGTCTTCACGTCCTCTCCTACATCCATCTCTGACTTTAACCTTTTCCTTTCAGTTTTCCTCCATTTATTTTTCTGCATCTCTATCTGCTTGTGTTTCTCCAGTTGTTTTTTGGGGTGGGTTTTTTGGGTTTTTTTTTTTGCTAACTCTTCCCTCTCTCCCCTTCCAGCATCTTCTCTCTTTTCCACTTTATTTTCACTCTAACCAGTATCTCCTCTCTTGCCCCCTCCATCCAGCATATCCTCTCCCCTTTAACCTCCAACACCTCATCTCTTTTTCTCCCTCCACATACATCCAAGATCTCTCCCCATCACCTTTTACCCTTTGCTTCTTCCCAACGGAGTCGCGGGTCAGGAGCAGGCCCGACATGTGATGCAGGCAGCTAATGCCTTCCGCCAGTGGCAGTCCTCCATGCTGTTTGCCGGCCGCTGGGAGGAGGGGGAGCGAGGAATCAGTGGCGCATCTGGATTGTGAGCAGCCCGGCCTTCAGTCCCATTTCAGTCCCACTAAATTGGCTGGCAATAACTAAGCCAGATACTGCGGGGGCCTTCCCCCTTGCTAAATCTCTATAGGCTCTGTCAGTCTCTGTCCTGCCCCTAAAAATCAGGAAGTAACTTCAGAGGGCAGCGTCTGGCTTCGTTATTTGCCAGCCAGTTTAGTGCGACTGGGACAGAATGGGACCGAAGGCAGGGCTACTCACAATCTGGATGCGCTGCCGACTCCTCACTCTCCCCCTCCTTTTGGTGGCCGGCAAACAGCATGGAGGACCGCTGCGGTGGCCGCCGAGAGGAATCAGCTGTCGGCCTTGCATGTCGGGCCTGGCCCTGACCCGCGATGCCATTCCCCACAACCTGGTAGGCTTAAGTTTGGATTTTTTTTTTAACTACAGAAGTAGACTTAAATATAAACCGAGACCCCCAGTGACGTAGTAAGGGGAGGGGGGCGGCCCTCCCCGGTCACCGTCTTGGTGGGGGCACTGGCACCCATTTTCTCCTCCCCCGCCCCCTGCAGTGCACGCGCCATCTCTTCCCTTCCCCCCCTGCCTCCAACATTCCTGGCAGAAGCAGCTACCCATCATCTGCTGTCACGCTAGCATCAGCACTTCCTCTTGACGTTACTTCCTGGACTCGTGCCTAGCAGATGGTTATAATGCATTTTGGATGCCCTGGTAATCTAAGATAGTATCGAAAGCAGCAGCAATCCCTACCCACTGCTGCCCGTCCCAGTTTTGGGTTCAAAACAGCAACTTTGGTCTCTTTGGTAGGCTGCAAGACTACAGCTAGAGGTTGCTAATGCCATTTTGAACCCAGAGCAGTGCAGGCAACACTGACCGGGAATTGCTATTGGTCGGTTCTATGTTGCTATGCTTCTCTACTGGAGCTTTTCAAATCTTATCTTAGTTTTAAAAAAAGCCACATTCTGCATATTTAGGGGAAAAAAATGCAGTTTGTTCCTTCAAGTTCCACTGTGTAGAGGTATTCTATATGGTAATATCTTGATGTTCCACCTAGCTCAAAACCCCACACCCATAAAGGTTAATACTGACCAGCCAACATTTTGGCATGGAGTACCCACCTAATGGTTATGCAATGGGCTTTAATCCTGGCAAACTGGGTTCAATTCTTCCTGCAGCTTCTTATGACCTTGGGCAAGTCACTTAATCCTCCATTGCCTACTAGGAACAGAGAAAAGTACCTGCATAGAGAGTGTGCACAGTACTGTGTATATTTAAATAGAGCTACGGAAATTAGTAGCAGTATTTTAACTCCCTTACACAGGCTCACGACCTCGGACAAAATTTTGACAAAATTTCAAGCAAGCCCCGTCGTTACCTGTAGCCAATCCAGCAGCTTTGCTATTTCCTTTCCGACGACCTTGGTATTATTTACTGCACGAGGATAAAGCTGATGGGCAAGAACAAGCCAGTCTACCACCACCACGTTGGAATCCTGTTCCCTCTCCCGCAGAGCTTGTACCAGCTTCTGCTGCCAGCTTTCAAACATGCCACTCATCTACAAGAATGAAAGGAACAATTCATTTCTGCTCTCCACAAATTCACACACCAACAAGCAGTATGTAACTTCTAGCTACAACATACAGTAGGTAAAGGCTGTCAGCTGGCTCCAAATCCATTCAACAAGGTTGATCCAGTCCTAGGTTTATTCCACTGCAAGTAAAAACAAAAACTTATATTGCTTTCCTTAGGGGATGCAGTTCAGAAAGCAGAGCTAGAAATCCCCAGATGCAATAGGTGAATCCAGGACTGGATAAATCCTGCCAAGCAAATCTAGCACCAGTAGCCAACAGCTTTCCTCATCAAAAACTCTTCCAATATACAGCTGATATATGTACAGCGGGGACTGGGTAATGTCCTCTACTGCAGGTGCTTTTCAACCAAGTCTTCAGGGCACACCCAACTACCATATTTTCACCCATATACCGCACACCAGTGTAAAACGCGCACACAGGTATAGCGCGCGGGGAACACAAATTTATGTAAAAAAAATTTTACACAGCGCGCACACACATATACCGCGCATGCTAAAACCTCCTCCCACCTACTCCGAACCGGCATCCTCCCCCCCCCCGCTCGCTTACCCGAAAGAGCATTTTTTTTTCATTCGAATCCGGCATTCCCCCTGCGAACCGGCATCCTCCCCCCCCCCCGCTCACGTCAACCCCCCCCTCCACCGCGATCCTACATCCCCCCCAGCACCGCAAAACATCTCTTACCCGATTGGGCACCGGCACTAACACCAATGCACAGGATGTGCCGGTGCCAGTGCCCGAAGATCCTCCCTCGTTGGGTTGGGCTGGGTTGGGCGGTGCAAGAGAGATCCTCCTTCCTGCGCCGGGCTGAACTAGGCTTTGAGCATTTGCGCATGCTCAAAGCCTTCTGGTCTCGCTCTCTCCGAGATAATCTCATTTGCGCAAATGCTCAAAGCCCAGTTCAGCCCGGCACAGGGAAGAAGGAGGATCTCCCTCGCACCGCCCAGCCCAGCCCAGCCCAGCATAACGAGGGAGGATCTTCGGGCACTGGCACTGGCACGTCCTGTGCATTGGTGCTGGTGCCCAATCGGGTAAGAGATGTTTTGCGGTGCTGGGGGGGGGGGGTTGTAGGATCACGGGGGAGGGGGGTGACGCGAGCGGGGGGGGGAGGATGCCAGATCGGAATGAAAAAAAAAAAAGTTGTAAAAAATGCGCTCACATGTATAACGCGCACGGTTTGTAAAATCATGTATAACGCGCGCGTTATATGCGTGAAAATACGGTAGTCAAGTTTTCAGGATATCCATCATGAATACATATGAGATCTGAAGGTCAAGAAGGCGGTTTGTAAATCTCATACGCTTATTCATCATGGATATCCTGAAAACCAAACTGGCCAAATGGTCCCTGAAGAGCGAGTTGAAACCACTACTTTAGAATCTGTTTATGGAGGTATCAACTAGCTCAGTAGTTTTTATGCTTGCTTTGTGAATGTCCTAAAAACCTGATCGGCTGGATAAGTACTAAACTAACCAACCAACCCAGTGTGGACCTGGCATGAGTCAGCCACAGGGTTAAAGGTATAGCATTATTTCACTGACTGGAGAGCCACAGCTATGACACTTTGGCCCCAAGAGAAAAAAAAAAAAGAGAAAGGGCCAAAAAGGAACAAAGCACACAGTTGCTGCGGACAAGAAATTTAAAGACCAAAAAAGGTCCAAATGTGAGGTTAAAATATGTAAGCCAGGGAAAGGGAGGAGGGCTCCAGTGCCTGAGTGAGTGGAGACATCAAGGGCTGCCCGGGGACCCAGCTTGCTCAGCACTTCCATCACCCACCTATTTTGCTGAGGTCATCTTGTAGGCTGGCTCTCCAGTTTAAAAATCAGCAGCTGCAGAGTGGAGCCTAAAGGACATGCCAGGCCCCTTAGGAGCCAGAGAGTTTACATCTGTATATATTGCCCATTGAGATATGGAAAGTGCAAGTCGAAGGTTAAGAACATAGACGTTAGTTCTGCGATCGCAGGATCAATTGAAAAACTTTTAGCTTCCCTCAAGCAACTAGGAGCCTCCCCCTCCCTGTGCGGACAATAATTCTGGTGCCTCTGAGTTCAGGAGAAAGGCTTACCCTTGTTCCACCCATAGCTTACCTTTCTTCTCTGGTAGAGGGTTTGTTCCAAGTTGGTCCTTCTCTTATGAGAGGAGACCCAACCAACTTGCAAGAAAAGCCATCAGCTCTTGCTACTTCTAAGTTAAAAGCGGTTGAGTTTCCTAAAGAGGTATTTTCCCTTAAAGAGGAGGATAACTCAAGTTTCACATCTTGATATTTGGAAAGTAGTGAAGAGAACAGAGTATGCTTCAAGGATCAGTGAAAGTGACTTCTCTCACGCAGTGGTTGGAAAAATTGAGATTATGAAACATGATATTAACACTTCCTAGTGTTACTACAAAAATGGAATCTCAAATTGGAACATTGCAACAATCTAGTATATCTGTTATTACAAGATCACAGTTAGAATCTATGGAAAATATAATTAGATCACCTATTTTGAGATTTTTGAAATTTTCCTATATGTTTATTATTATCTCCCGAGATTCTATTGAGAAAATATTTTAAAGAGGTATTATCTCTAATGCTGACTCAACTGGAATCTCTAAATGTTATTATTTGCCTAATAAGATAGTACAGATTTCTCAAGGAGAAGGAGCATCATATTTCTTTGCTCCTAAAGATGTTATGGCTAATTTGATAGTCTTTTTGGAGACTACACAGGATGAGATAACTGAACGCTCTACTCTTTTGGTATCTTACCTCAGAACCTGACAAGGGTTTGATCTTGAAAAATTATTTTAGAAAGGATTCCCTCTTCTGTGGGGGCAAATTGCAAATATTTCCTGATGTTTATAGGCCAACACAAACTAGGCATAGGTAGTTTCTACAGGGAAGGCCTAAACTTACTTGCCTTGGAGGCTACTTTTTTTTCCTGAAATTCACTTCTAAAATGTATAGTTTCCCATCAAAATGTTCAGTATACTATTTTTTTTAGCCAGATCAGCTTGAGAGATTTCCGATAGATAAGGAAGCTAAATAGTATATAATTCTTTGGGTGGAGCGATATGCGATTCAGCCTTAGCAGGTTAGGAAATTTGCATTAGTTAATTAATTTTTTTGTAAATCTCCTTCCTCTCTTGTGATGTGGGCTTTTTATGTTTCCTGAATGTAATATATGTAAGCATTTACAAGAAATTTTGAAATAAAAAAATATGGAGGCCTGAACTCCTGAAGGAAAGGTGTTAGTTTGATTTTTCCTGTCACTTCTCCAATTAGTTGATATGCTTACCAGAACAAGGCACAATAAAAGGAAAATGGATGTCTGAAATGTCTTGAATTCAGTTACGGCCAAGTTTGGGACAGCAAAGTGGTAGATATGCCCAAAAGGAAGAAAGGACAAGAGATCGATATGAGGAAAACTGATGCCTAAGCCAGGGGTTCTCAGGACACATCTAACTAGTCAGGTTTTTAAGATTCCCACAATGAATATGCATAAACCAAGATTAGTACAATGCCTTTCTATCGCTGCACCTCAAGTATTGCATTCAATTCTAGTTGCTGCATCTCAAAAAGATAAAGTGGAATTAGAAAAGGTTCAGAGAACAGTCCGCCAAAATAATCAAGGGGATTAAATTCCTCTCTTATGAGGAAAGGCTAAAGAGGTTAGGACCCCCTCAACTTGGAAAAGAGATGGCCGAGGGGAAGATATGATCGAGGTCTACAAAATCCTGAGTGGTGTAGAATGGATAAAAGTGAATCTATTTTTATTCTTTCAAAAATTACAAGACTACGGGACGAAATGAAGTTACATAGAAATACCTTAAAACCAAAAGGAGGCAATATTGTTTCACTCAACCAGTCGTTAAGCTCTGCAACTCATTTCCAGAGCATGTGGTAACAGCAGTTAGTGAAGCTGGGTTTAAAAAAGGCTTTGATAAGTTTCTGGAGGAAAAGTCCACAGTATGCTCAAGAGACATGGGAGAAAGCACTGCTTGCGCTGGATAGGCATAATGGAATGCTGCTACTATTTGTGTCAACAACAACACACTCCTAATTTGCCAAACAAATCCTAAACTAGAAAAAACAAGGAAGGCAACCAAGTCACATCAAGGTCTGCGTTGGGGAAGCTCACAGTGCCAAACTTGGCTCACAGCTTATAAGCCAAATACAGTGTAACATGTCAAAAAGCATGTCACACTGTATAATGTTATAGGGCGCTCTCAGTGTGAACCCTCAGTGATAGGAGCACAGCTCCGACACTTCACTTCTGGGTCAAGGCGATAAGCCTCCACCCGCACACCATCATCGAGCGCCCTGTGTGTGCAAGAATCAAACCAATCAACAATCAAAGTGAGTAAATGAAACTCAACACAAACAACCTGAGCGACCCCCACACAAACCCTGCCAGCCAAACCCCCTCAAAAAGCATGCACAAAATCACAAACAAAATCAAAAACCATACCAAAAAGTGAAAAACATATCCAAAAATGAGCAATACTTATCCAAAACTGTAACACAAACGGAAAAACCGCGCCAGGAGGAAAGGTTCAACCGCGCTGGTTTCGGGAGGAGCCCTTCTTCAGGAACCTGGCCTCCAACAGAACACGAGCAGAGAGGAAGGCTGGAGGGCGGGGTGCCCGGGAGGAAGAGCACACCGGCTAAAACAGATCCACAGGTGACATCATGCACGAACCAGCCAATCATGCTGTGCCAGCACTCAACACAATCATAACCACAAAAAGGAACAGAAAAAGAAAGAGGGAGGGAACAAAGAACACCCACCAATGGAAACACCACAATCAGAAAAGTTCCCCCCCCCCCCCACACACACACACACACACACACACAAGCACTCCACACACTGTATCCAAAATCCATTATCTAAAGGAAGCCAAAAACCCTATTAGACAATGGTATTCCATTCCACACTTTCGTTAAGGCCATTCGGCTGAACAGATTGTAATTGAAAAATCCAATATTGTTCCCTGAGATTCAGATGAGCCTGTCGATCCCCCCTAAAGTCCCAAGGGACTTGCTCAAGCACGAACCAAGATAGGTCAGTAAAACAGTGACCAAAATCAGCACAGTGGGGTACCAGAGGGGCAGACTGAGATCCAGTACGGATCCGGCTTCTGTGTTCTTGCAGTCTGACCCTGACACTTCTGCTGGTCCGTCCCACATAGCACAAACCGCACGGGCAGATGATAACATAAACTACCCATTTAGAATCACACGAAGTTTGCGCTCTGAGGTGATAAGTGCGTTGAGTCCGGGGATGTTGCCAGGTAGAAATTGACAGAGATAAATGACACATATCACAATTCTTTTTCTGTTCTTCTTCTTCTTCTGTTCCTTTTTGTGGTTATGATTGTGTTGAGTGCTGGCACAGCATGATTGGCTGGTTCGTGCATGATGTCACCTGTGGATCTGTTTTAGCCGGTGTGCTCTTCCTCCCGGGCACCCCGCCCTCCAGCCTTCCTCTCTGCTCATGTTCTGTTGGAGGCCAGGTTCCTGAAGAAGGGCTCCTCCCGAAACCAGCGCGGTTGAACCTTTCCTCCTGGCGCGGTTTTTCCGTTTGTGTGACAGTTTTGGATAAGTATTGCTCATTTTTGGATATGTTTTTCACTTTTTGGTATGGTTTTTGATTTTGTTTGTGATTTTGTGCGTGCTTTTTGAGGGGGTTTGGCTGGCAGGGTTTGTGTGGGGGTCGCTCAGGTTGTTTGTGTTGAGTTTCATTTACTCACTTTGATTGTTGATTGGTTTGATTCTTGCACACACAGGGCGCTCGATGATGGTGTGCGGGTGGAGGCTTATCGCCTTGACCCAGAAGTGAAGTGTCGGAGCTGTGCTCCTATCACTGAGGGTTCACACTGAGAGCGCCCTATAACATTATACAGTGTGACATGCTTTTTGACATGTTACACTGTATTTGGCTTATAAGTTGTGAGCCAAGTTTGGCACTGTGAGCTTCCCCCATGCAGACTTTGCTACTATTTGTGTTTCTGCTAAGTATTGGCCACTGTGGAAAACAGAATTCACGGTTCGTGAATCGCAGACTCACTCATTCGCGGTCTGCTCCGACCGCCTCTTCCTGTAGTAAAGTCGGGATACACCAATCAGGAGCTGCGAGTGATTTTCTTCACCCGCCAGCACTCCAGCTGCCCTCTCCTGCCTTTTGGCAGACAGAAAACCGCATTTGCGATTTTTCAAAATTCGCATTTTTGGGGAGTACTGTACTGGGCTAGATGGACCATTGATCTGACCCAGTATGGCTATTGTTATGTTCATTGTATGCAGATCTCTCTCATGCATATTCATTATGGATATCCTGAAAATCAAATTGGCTAAGTGTGTCTTGAGGACTGGATTGAGAATAGTCCAAGGTATGACTGTATTAAGCTCACAAGGAGAGATGGTAAAATAGAACAGTGTATTTGAATTTGAAATGACTTCACCAATAACCAAAGCATGATACAAATAGTACGTTCATGATCAATCATCCCTCTGAATAAGAAATACCGTCTATAGTAAAAGTGCAGTAATAGCATGGCTTTGATAGATGCCCATGCACATATTGAACTAACTTGACTAGATCAGCTTGGTTGCACTTGCCAGCTGACAGCCAATAGAATAATCAGCAGCATACAGATATCAAGCTTCTATGGCCGACAGCTGGGAGATCTTTATCACTGGGAGTGGTGGCCAGATCTCAAGCACTGCAGATATATACAGCTGGTGTCAAATCTTTTGGGGGATATTAATTTTCAGTAGTACTTAAGCTACTGCTGAAGTCAAATAAATACAAGCATTGAGAGAGGAGAGAGAGAGAGAGGGGAAGAGAAAGAGAGAGAGGGGAAGAGAAAGAGAGAGAGAGAGGGGAAGAGAAAGAGAGAGAGGGAGAGGGGAAGAGAAAGAGAGAGAGATTATATATATATATTAGTCCGTTACATTAACGGGTGCTAGCTGTCTGTCTTTCTTCCCCCCCCACTTCCCTGTGCATCAGCAGCATTTCCCTTACCCCCCCCTCCTTCCCTTCCCGCGGTCCCGACAAATCTGCCAATTCCAGCAGCGTGTGCAGCACTCTACACACGCTGCTTCGGGGCCTTCTACTGCCCTGATTTACTCTGGCATGTCCCTGATGACATCATCAGAGACGCGGCAGAGCAAATCAGGGCAGTAGAAGGCCCCGAAGCAGCGTGTGTAGAGTGCTGCACACGCTGCTGGAGTCGGGATTGTGAAGAATGTAGCGGCTGGAGTGGTTTTTCGGCGCTTCCCTTCCTGCCCCGCAAGATATCGCCGCGGCTCCTCTCGATCTCCGCCAGCGTCGGAAGCCTTCTCAGACGCTGGTGCAGCTGGTGAGATGAGCCGAATATTGTGGAGAGTCCAGCGCTGGCGGCCAGTCCTGGCGGCAGTGTAGGTAGCTGCTGGGAAGAAGGCTGGGGACTCGTGCATGTGCACTCCTGCGGCCACAGACCTACAGATCAAGGAAGCACGCAGTATATATATATATATATATATATACACACACACATACATACACACACACATTGTAACCTGTGAATTAGATACCTAGTATGTGTTGAGTTAGGATAAAAACTTTTACTGTAATTATGGCAAATTATAACCCATTAACTGTATATTATGTATATTAACCTGTAACCCATTCTGAGCTCATTGGGGAGAACGGAACAGGAAACAAAAATATACATATACGCACGCACACACATACTTACTGTCCATCCATGGATTACAAAAAATGTTTTGGCTGTCGAGTTGAAGTTACAATGCTCTATGCTTTTATCTTGGCCTGCCAAAAGGTAGCAGCCTTCTTCAGGCAGATCCAGAGAGAAGCAAGTGTTAAATTTCACTAGATGCTTGCTGGCTTCTACAGGTTCATTTTCATCCTTCAGCAGATCAGCAATGGTATCATCTGCTCAGAAAGCAAGGCTAGCGTTACTTCTCTTGATTTACATGGTTTAAAAGCTATAACACAAAGTTCAAGTCAGAATATTTATGTGCAGGCCAGATTAATTTACTTAAAAAAAAGGCATTTTACGATCTTAGGAAGTGATAGAGAAAGAATACATCATTCCACAGATTACAGTCTGCCAAATCGTCTTCTCACTCAACTGATCCAAACATGTCATAGCAAGGCCGCGTGTCGTCCTGACCTAGATCAGCAAGTTTGCTAGTGTTTTCCTCTGAACAGGCTGCAGCATTGATGTATTTTGCTGCTTACTTTGGGGGAGGGAGAAGGTCAAGAAGTTATATTGACAGAGGGGGATAGGAGACAAATTCAACATTAGTACCTGGAATATTGGGGTGTGCAAAGGTGGTGGTGGTGGTGGGAAGCACCCTCCCAAATTACACCTATTCATTGCAGATTTCATGGCTTTTATGCTGGAAAGGAGAAGCACCTCAAGAGTTACCCTCCTGCTCCTTCAGGACTAGAGGCCAACCAAATTAGGTTTTGGTGCCCATTAAAAAAAATAAAAGCCCAGAATCCATTTTCTGCTTATTTTGGTTTTGGCCAAAATGTTAATTTTAATTTGAAATTATAACTTTTAGTTGAAGCCAAAAATGTGTGCTTTGAACCATTTGTCTCCCTCCTTCCCCTCACAAGGGGAGCCGACACTCCTCCCATCCCCCACCCAGGCCTATGTTACAATCCCTGGTGTCCAGGAGTGATCCCCAGTTTCTCCTGCTCATTCTAACTCTGCTCTCAAAATGACTGCCTTGGCCATACTACTGGGGAAGGGAGAGAGAAGCTACCGTTTGTATTTTGATTTTATACTCTGATCGCAGTAATAGTTATCTTGCACAATAGTTTATATGTTAACTAGAGTGCTCCAAATACATGCTTTGGATACAAAATTTTAGCAGGAAAATAAGTCTAAATTTGGGAGGACAAGCTCCTTGGGAGTTAACCGATCTGGCGATATGACATCAGCTGTCACCGAGCGTGGCACAAAGTCAACCACTGTAAAACCGTGGTGGCTTTCAGTTTTTCTATTAGCTATGGTCCATGTGTGTGGAGGGTAGTTTGCTTGAAGGCAAGATGTGGTCTTCCATTATTTAAATTCTTATATTATGGCTTGAATACCATAGGTGTAGCAGAAGGATGCAGAGTAAGGAAAATGGTAAAACCAGAGGGCATAATTTGAGGTGGAGGGGTGGTAGATTCAAGAGTAATGTTAGGAAATTCTTCTTTACGGAGAGGGTGGTGGATGCGTGGAATGCACTCCCGAGAGAGGTGGTGGAGAAGAAAACAGTGACAGAGATCAAACAAGCATGGGATGAGCACAGAGGATCTCTAATCAGAAAATAATGAGTATACATTAAGAACATAAGAATTGCCGCTGCTGGGTCAGACCAGTGGCCCATCATGCCCAGTCCGCTCACTTGGCGGCCCTCTGGTCAAAAACCAGCACCCTAACTGAGACTAGCCCTACCTGCGTACGTTCTGGTTAAGCAGGAACTTGTCTAACTTTGTCTTGAATCCCTGGAAGGTGTTTTCCCCTATGATAGCCTCCGGAAGAGCGTTCCAGTTTTCTACCACTCTCTGGGTGAAGAAGAACTTCCTTATGTTCATACGGAATCTATCCCCTTTCAATTTTAGAGAGTGCCCTCTCATTCTCCCTACCTTGGAGAGGGTGAACAATCTGTCCATATCTACTAAGTATATTCTCTTCAGTACCTTGACTGTGTCAATCATGTACCCTCTCAATCTCCTCTGTTCGAGGGAGAAGAGGCCCAGTTTCTCTAATCTTTCGCTGTACAGCAACTCCTCCAGCCCCTTAACCATCTTAGTCGCTCTTCTCTGGACCCTTTCGAGTAGTACTGTGTCCTTCTTCATGTACGGCGACCAGTGCTGGACGCAGTACTCCAGGTAAGGGCGCACCATTGAAGAAACTAAGGCCAGTACTGGGAAGTCTTGCATGGTCTGTGTCCCTTATATGAACTTTCTGTTGAGGACAAACTGGGGAGGGCTTCGATGGCTTCAATGGTTAAGATGGGCTGGAGTGAGCTTTGATGGAGACTCCAGTAGTTGGAACCTAAGCACATTACTGGGCAGGGTTCTGGGTTTCTGGCCCAGAAATATCTAAGAAAAAGGACCATTTAAACTAAATTAACTTATGGAGCAGACTGGATGGACCACTCGGTTCTTTATCTGCCATCATTTACTATGTTACTATGACTACAAGCTCTGGCCAACCCCAGAGGTCCTCACTGGCTCATATTCATACAACCAAACTTAAGGTTTCAGGTTCATTTGAAACCAGGTGAAAGTTTTGGCTGTAGTTTTGGTTTCAGCCGACCCTGAAAGTTAAAAAAGCAGTTTTGATAAGCCTCCACTTGGGACTTTCAGGCCTTGATAAGGCTGCAGAGCTGTAAGCCTGTATTTAAAAGCTGCTTAAAAAAAACAAAAAAAAAAACACCTCAAAACACCTCTTCATAGCTACCCCAACCATTAGAATGCCGAGCTTTATGTCAGATGCCGCCAGATGTGCAAGCAAGATTGTGGTGCAGAACAGGATGACCATGTTGGCCAACAACAGGCAGGTAGTGCAGCTACAGTCAGGAGAAACATTAGTGCTGCTGCCTGTTAATTGGGCCAGGCAGTGGCGTAGCGAGGGTAAAAGGTGCCTGGGGCAGTGGTGCCTCTTCTCTGCTCCCCCCCCAATCCGCTTCTTCTCCGTCCCCTCATACCGCCCCTTTAATATTTCCGGCAAGAGCAGCAATCCCAGCCTGTTGCTCAAGCCAACATCGGCTCTTCCTCTGATGTCACTTCCTAGGTGCGGGTCCAGGAAGAGATAGTAATGTAGTACATGATGGCAGATAAAGGTCCGAGTGGTCCATCCAGTCTGCCCAACCATACATGCTCCATAAATTAATTTAGTTTAAAATGGTCCTTTTTCTTAGATATTTCTGGGTCTGAAACCCAGAGCCCTGCCCAGTAGTGTACTTAAGTTCCATCTACTGGAGTCTCCAAAGCTCACTCCAACCCATCATAACCATCCCAGCCATCGAAGCCATCCCCAGCCCATCCTCAACTGAATGTCCATATACAGGACACAGGCCGTGCAAACCTGCCCAGTACTGGCCTTAGTTCCATTATTTTCTGATTAGAGATCCTCTGTGTTCATCCCACGCTTGTTTGAACTCTGTCACCGTTTTCTTCTCCACTACCTCCCTCAGGAGCGCATTCCACGAATCAACCACCCTCTCCGTAAAGGAGAATTTCCTAACATTACTCTTGAATCTATCACCCCTCAACCTCAAATCACGCCCTCTGGTTTTATCATTTTCCTTTCTCTGGAATAAATTTTGTTCTACATTAATACCTTTCAAGTATTTGAACATCTGAATCATATCTCCCCGTCCCTTCTTTCCTCTAGGGTACACATAAGAGCCGATGCTGGTACAAGCAGCAGGTTGGGATTGCTGCTCGTGCTGGGAACATTAAAGAAGTGTGGGAGAAGGGAAGGGGCACCCCCCACGAAGACGGCACCCGGGGTGGACCCCTCCCCCCCTTACCATGCCACTGGGGCCAGGAACTGTACTGTCCACCCTGGAGTTACTGGGCAAGGGAGCCTGTACCAGAATTGACAGCCATCAGCTTGGGGAAGGGAGGGAGCAGAGAAGGTTTGCTTTCCATTCTGCCGAGAGGAGAATTAATGATTTTGATGAATGAGGCAAGAGAAGGAAAAAAAACCCAAAAAACACAACTGGAAGAGGAATGCAGATGCTGTGTCAGAACTGAGATGACCAAAAAGGGTAGCAGCACTTGAAAAGGGGGGGGGGGGAGGACTGTCCATTTCAATTTTTAAATCAGGGTACAAGTTAGCTTACAATTGATCACAGGTGCCAGAAAGCCCAGGCACTCTGAACCTGCTGTACAATGGACAAGATGCATCAGAGGCTGCTACTGCTAATGCCACCAACATCCTTGGATCATCTATGGCAGTGTTTCTCAACGCAGTCCTGGAGTACCAACTTGCCAGTCAGGTTTTCAGGATATCTCCAATGAATATGCATAAACGTGATTTGCTTACACTGCCTCCATTATATGCAAGTTTCTTTCATGCATAGTCATTGGGGATATTCTGAAAACCCGACTGGCAAGGGGTTACTCCAGGACCGAGTTGAGAAACGCAGATCTATGGAACCAGTTCCAGGCATAGATTTAAAGCCCCTTCCCATCCTCCTCCTAAGACCTTCCAGATTCAAACTTAAGAATGTACATTTCAAATATTTTTCATGTTCTCTCATGGTTTTTGCCCCCAAAAAGTGTCAAGGAAAAAAAAGAAAGAAATCAAGTGCACTTTTTAGAAAGGCCACACTATTCATAATATTGCCCAAAACAAAAAATTAAGAAACATTAAAACAAAAAGCAAAGAGTCCCATACACATCAACACTTTAGCTGCACACCTCTTGAAATTAAGCCCTCTCCCTGCAGAACTCCAAAGCTGCCGACATGTCCCGTACCACAAGGGTCGGGTCGACCCTGATTTTTTGGCTTGTTATGGAATAACAAGGACATTTGCATGGTGAATGTTGTAAATTATTAAAGACTACTGAGCTGCGGTCTATAACCTAACACAAACTATTTATTTATATACCGTAAAACCTTACAGTTCCAATGCAATTAACGATAAAAGAAAAACCCAGCGATATACAAACTTAAGCTGATAAACATTTGGGAAAGTGCATTTTGACCCACCGCCAAGATCTGCCAGCTCTCAGAGGCAAAGCGATTATATTTAACTGCCGGGGGCTCATCGTGCAATTACACGTCTTCTAGAGCCTCTGGATTAGCATTACATTCTCTAAACGGAATATGAACACCCACAGGGAGCAGCTGCTTAAACCATTCCCTAACACTGTTAGCAAACCCCTTATCTAAATAGTCCCAAATGCATGAAGTTACTGTTTTGCTTTATAGACCGCACGTTCCAGTCACAGTTCCGAGAGGTGTATACTTATAGATGGGTAAAACAGGACCTTTTCCCGAAGGGTTTACAATCTAAATAATTATGAGGCAAGGGGAGATAAAGCAACTCGCCCAATATTGCAAGGAATGTCGGTTAGATTGAGCAGGGCTTAAAATCCAGGTTTGTATTTCAAGCTCTAGTTACTAGGTAATGCAGTACCACTTTAGAACGGTCTAAAACCAATAGTTGTTTTTTTTTTAAAAATTTATCTTTATTCATTTTTAAAGCTCACAATAAGTGTAACATATAATGCATTCATTTATACTTTAATAACACTTAATATATCATGAAATTCTAACTTGCATCAAATAACCCCCCTCCTACCAGATGGGTAAGAATAGCGAGATACAAAACGACAAAAAAAAAAAACAACTGCTGATCCATTCATTCATCCAACAACCTTTAGCTGCCAAGGGTAATCCTAAAAGGACTTCTCTACTATTTCCTGCAATAAGTTATCCGAAAACCCAGGAAACCATTTTAGAACTGCATCGTTCTCCGTCAGCCTATTGTTTCCAAATGCATCTCTTTTGGGCACAGCATAAAAAAAATAAAAATGAACCGCACACCACCTTGCATCCGAATATACCTTGGTGTAAATCTCTGCAAATTAAAACTAATACCATAGGTGGCTGCCGCGTCAACATTATTAAGGGCCCTAGCAATATGTTACCCCTGGCACAAAGAGCTTACTTAATATTGGGGAAGCTACCCCCTCCCCACCACACACCTGGCTCCCATGGCCAGTCATTTCCTGACTACTTACATGAGCCAAAGAGTGAAATACTGATACTAAGGGAAAGTTATTGGGACTTATATACACCGCCTTTCTGTAGTTATACAACCACACTCAAAGCAGTTTAGATATAGGCTACAAACATTTTCCCTAACTGTCCTGGTGGACTCACAATCTAATGTACCTGGGGCAGTGGAGGATTAAGCAATTTGCCCAGGGTCACAGGGAGCAGCACGGGGTTTGAAGTTGAACCCACAACATTAGGGTGTTGAAGCCGTAGCTCTAACCACTGCACCACACTCTCCTCCAAGGCACTCTTACTTTGCTCTATAGACCATAGGTGCCAGCTCTGTGGATGCTCATCACCCCCCAATATTTAGCCAGTGCCTTCACTTTGCCCGAGGAGGGGTAGTTTGTGATGGGCTCAGCACCCCCAATCATTCTAAACGTTCACTTCCAATATTTAGCCAGTGCCTTCACTTTGCCCGAGGAGTAGTTTGTTATGGGCTCAGCACCCCCAATCATTCTAAAAGTAAGTTGCTTCCTATACCATAAGCTTGAAAGACCCCTTAATAATCGTCGGCCTCCCTTATAATAACCCATTCAGCAATATCATAAGAACGTCACCAGAGTCCGAGTTAAGAAAGGGAATGTAGGTCAAAACGCAACCCTGTAGGACATTTCAGAATTCTTTCAAAATTTAAAGGCCACTTGATAAAACACTGCCTAATCAAGAAAAACACATCCAGACCAGGGAGAACTCAAGCACACTTTACCCCCCCCCCCCCCCAATCAAAGGCATGCAAAGCAAAATATATATATAGCCCCTCTGGTGGCTATATATATATATATATATATATACCTCTCAAATCTGCTGACCAGGACACCCCGACTACAAAACATTCAGGAAAGAACTGAAAAGCATACTATTCAAGAAATTTGTCAAATGAGCTAACCCAGGGGTAGGCAATTCCAGTCCTTGAGAGCCGAAGCCAGGTCAGGTTTTCAGGATAGCCACAATAAATATGCACGAGATAGAGTTGCGTCTCAAGGAGGCAGTGCATGCAAATCCATCTCATACATATTCATTGTGGAGATTCTGAAAACCTGACCTGGCTCCGGCTCTCAGGACCAGAATGACCTACCCCTGATCTAACCAAACCGTATCGACCCTTCCCCGATCCCGACGCACACCAAAGCTATCAACCTTGTAATCAATGCTCAGGCTAGATCTCCATGTAATGCAACACCACACAGGAGGAATCCGACAAGCGAGAGCAAGGCCCATCCCCCCCCCACCCCCCTCGAAGCCTTTAAACCCGTTCTCGATCGTCGCCACGTGGAAGCGGCGGAGCAGGTGCGCGACTCTCACCTTTCCACAGTCCTTCCTCCGCGAGCTGCGAGCAACCCCCGCCTGGCAGCGAGCAGACAAAGGCAATGCACAGCAGCGCGAAAAGGCTTCTCATGTCTCGGACACTTAGCAAACAATGGTCACTTTCTTTTCAACAGAGCACACAATTTCCCAAGCAAAAGTGGGGGGAGGGAGGAGGAGAAGAAAAAGAGTGAAAAGAAAGCCCCAGTGATGCCTGCAGGGAAAAGCCCGGCTCCTGTGCCGCGCACTCACTTGTAGTTTAAACGGGAATCACGTGGCCCATCGGCAGATCTCTTACTTCCCAATAATTTATGAAGGCCGACTGGTCACACCCCCGTGACGTAGTGGAAGGCTTGCCAAAGGAACGTTCGAAGGGTGAGCCCCCGCCACGCGCCCGGAACTCGCGAGTCAGGCTGCCAGCGGCTGGCGCGAGGCCTCCCTCTGATCCCCATGCCCCGCACAGACCTGAGAAGGGCTACCGGGATTTTAAGGAAAATCCAGTGAATTTATTCCCTTTCCCGGAATGTGTCGGGATAGCAGACTCGGCCGGGATAGGGGTCACGTCTACAGCATTTGAGCATGATGAATGTTTAGTAGACTTTTTCTTCTACTGTACTAGCACAATAAATTTTATATGTGGCAGCTCCCCGGATATATATATATATATTTTATTTTTTTTTGTCTGCTTACAGCATGTTCTTTAGTCTCGATCTTGCCCTAACTTGTTCCAAAATTCATCAGGGCCTTCCTTTGTTCATTCAAGTTTCAAGTTTATTAGGTTTTTATATACCCCTTATTCAAGTTTTTAATAAAATTTGATGGATCGCTTAATTGTAAAACAAAGCGATGAACAAATCTAAAAACATGTAGTACATTTCTCAGTACGGGGAGACGACATTATTAACATAAGTCAGACAATAAAACAAAACAGATCCAACAGGAAAATGGGGGAGGAACTACAATATTTGATAGGAAAGGAGACAAATAGGGGGGAAACGATAGGGGGTTTTACAGTCAGGTACTCAAGTATTTTCCCTTTCTGTCCCGGTGGGCTCGCAATCTATCTAACGTACCTGGTGCTATGGAAGACTGAGTGACTTGCCCAGGATCACAAGGAGCAGCGTGGGGTTTGGAACCCACATTAGAGCATTAACCGGTTTCTGATGCTAGATTGTACCCTTGCCATAAAATTAATTTCTTTCTATTTTAGTGCAATGACTAGAAGGAGGTGAAAAATACTTTCTCCGACTCTGTGACCGATTTATTTCGCTGTATGTTAATTGTGTCTAACTTAGGAATCGGAGAAATGCTGTTTTAGATCCGTCAGGTCCGTGTTTTACAACTGCTTGAATTCCGTCTCTTCCCCACCCCCACCCCCGGAAGGTGGAAACTACAGTCCAATATGAATTGTGCGCATAGAAATGAACTTTTACAAAATTATTTGAGGTGCTAAACTCAATTGAAATTACTTTTCCCCGGATACAGTCAAGAAATGTAGTCAATATTAGGGGTGCTCAAGCACCCACAGAGTTGGCTCCTATGATTGTGTGTGTATGTCTGGTGGATTTCTCTGGAATCAGACTTGTATGTACAGCAGAATTGGAAGACCGTGCATCCCCTTTGAACCGGCTAGCAATGATCCCGAGTGGATGCCGCCGGAGAAAAAGTTCTCAGCCCAACCAAGAAGAGAATGTTGTGGAGCCGTGAAATTTACACGTCATGCCACCCTTTTCTATTCATTTCATATCGTTGAAACGAAAAGCGTGGCATAACGTGTGAGTTTCACGGCTCCACAACATTCTCTTCTTGGTTGGGCTGAGAACTTTTCTGCGGGCCCCCATGTAGGAGAGAGCGGGCTGTGACTGCTGGTATTGTATCGGGCTGAGCACAGGATGCCCCTCACTGGTTTGAACTGAAGTCGTGGCAAAGTGAGAGTTGCTCAGCAGATCAGACCACCTCTGTGTGCAGCACTGATCAAAGGCATTCCTTATCTCCAGCAACGGATTTCTCTAGAGTTTTAATGTAATCGGCTTGAGATAACTGTTTTTGTTTTTTTTTACTGGGCACTAACATTCATTCTCTCCACTTCCATCTTCAGTAGTACCGTGTTTCCCGAAAATAAGCACTAGCATGATATTTGGGGTAGGTCCTAATATAAGCCCTACCTCCAAAATAAGCCCTAGTTAGATAGGCACCCCCCCCCCCCAAAGCCTCTCCTAAATGTCCCTGACTCCATCCCTCCTGACAATAGTGCTGCCCAATTTGCCGGTGTCAGCGCTTTCTTCCCCCCCCCCCTCATGTGTAGCAGCTTTCCTCCCCTCTCACCCATCCCCTTGCACAGCATCTTTCCATTCCCCCTCCCATGCAACAGGACTCCATCAACCCTCCAACCGCAAGGCCGACATACCGTACCTTCAAGTTTATTAGGTTTTTTATATACCACCTATCAAGATTATCTAAGCGGTTTTACAATCAGGTACTCAAGCATTTTCCCTATCTGTCCCGGCAGGCTCACAATCTATCTAACATACCTGAGGCTATGGAGGACTGAGTGACTTGCCCAAGGTCACAAGGAGCAGCGTGGGGTTTGAACCTACAACCCCAGGGTGCAGAGGCTGTAGCTTCAACCACTGCGCTACACACTTCTTCAGCATCGGCGGGTATCACACTGAAAGGCTACTTTGTTGCCTTCTCCACCGGGGCCTTCCCAGTAATGCGGCAGATGGAAGGTCCCGGCAGAGAAGGCAGCAAAGCAGCCTGTTCAGAGTGCTGCCGGCGATGCTGAAGGGAACGGAGGTATGGTATATCGGTCATGGTGGGAGGGGGAAGGGTCAGCAGGTTTATTGGGCAGGATCGTGGGTCAAACAAGCAGGGCGCAGAGGCTGCCGGTAGTTGAAGTACCATGCATATATATGGGACTGGGTGATGGAGTACAGAGTAGAAGGTAGGTTGAATGTAAATCGGGGCTGGGGGATAAGGGAGTTTCTACCCTGTAGACCTCTCCTCTTCGTCCTTATTGTTGGGTACCAACTGCAATGGGGCACTTACAAAGGCTCTAGAAATACTTTTGTTTTGGCTATTTTGTTTCCTTCATCCAAAGCAAATGTGGAAGGAGGACAGATTATTAAGGTACACAGCCCTCTGCAATGTGGCACAAGAATTGGGGTGGAGGAGAGGAAGGGAGAGATGATTGTTGTAGATGAAAAAAAAAAATAAGACATCGCCGAAAATAATCCCTAGTGCATGTTTGGGGCCAAAAATTAATATAAGACACTGTCTTATTTTCGGGGAAACACGGTAATACCATGAGCCTTTCTCTAACCTCCCTACCCAGGCAGTTTTTTTACTCTGCTGCCTGGCTCATTCCAGCTAGTCTCCATAGTCTTTTTCCAAGCCTGCCCTGCCAATCTCTTTTTCTCCCATACCACCCTCTCTCCTTGTTCCCGCTTCTTCCAGCCTCATTCTCACTCCCTTCACCTAGATTTAGCTCAATCTTTTAAAATATATTTTTTTAAAAACCCTGCCTTTCCAATTTCAAGGTGGTTTACAGTTTTCAGGTACTATAGGTCCCCCCACCCTAAAGAATTATCAAAGTGTCAGGGTTATGTGATTGGGCTACAATCCCCCACCCCAATGCACTATAGTATAGGGGTGACATTCTTCTATGCATAAAAGGTAAATAGGATCTGGGGCGATTATATGCAAGATTCTACAGTTGAGTAAACTGGTAGATAAACTAAACTAAACCTTAAGTTTATATACCGCATCATCTCCACGGATGTGGAGCTCGGCACGGTTTACAAGAACTTAAAATATAGGAAGAGAAGGAAAAAAAAGGTTTACATGAACTTATATATAGAAGAGAATAGTAAGGGGGGATAGAATTACATTTTAGTGAAAAGCCAGGTTTTCAGTTGCTTGCAGAATAATTGGAGGGAGCCCAGGTTCCGCAGCGGGGTAGTAAGGTCGTTCCAAAGACCTATGATTCTGAAGAGAGGGATTTTCCCAGTTTGCCTGCATAGCGAATACCGTGTAGAGAGGGGAAGGATAGTTTATACCTATGGGTGGGCCAGTAGAGTCAGGACTCGAGGAGTTAGAAGATAGTGGGATTAAGGGAGGAAGGATGCCGTGAATGATCTTAAAAGCCAGGCAGGAGCATTTGAAATGGATTCTGGAAATCACTGGGAGCCAGTGAAGTTTGGCTAGGAGTGGGGAGACATGGTCAGACTTGCGTTTTGCAAAGATCAACTTAGCTGCAGTATTCTGGATTAGTTGGAGTCTTTGAAGACTTTTTTTGATAGGATTAAGTAGATGGCATTGCAGTAGTCTAGTTTGGAGAGGATGATGGATTGGACAAGGACGGCGAAATGTTGTTGGCGAAAATAGGATCTTACTTTCCTCAGCATGTGGAGGCTGAAAAAGCATGATTTAGCCAAGGAGTTGAGGTGGTCATTGAGGGAGAGAGAAGAATCGATAATAATGCCAAGGACCTTGCTTGAGAACTCAAGCTGCAGTGCAGCGCCTGAGGGTAGTGCGAAGAGGATGGGCAGGTGTTCTAATTTTGGGCCGAGCCAGAGTAATTTTGTTTTTGATTCATTCAATTTCATCTGTACCGAGAAGGACCAGGAATGAAGTCTCATTATGCAAGCTGTAATGTTCTCATGGAGGTTGGTGAGGTTCTGGTCTGTCTCAAGGAGGACAAGGATGTCATCAGCGTATGTGTAGATTGTTTCAAGGGGGGATAATTGGAGGAGTTTCAGGGAGGACATATAAATGTTAAAGAGAATAGGGGATAGGGGTGATAGGGACACCGCAAGATGGTGTCCAAGGAACGGACATGGTACCATTTGTGTTGACAGTGTAGGAGTGAGAGCGTAGGAAGTTTGAGAACCACTTTAGGACGGTGGATTTGCTATGGGGTGGTAATTAGATGGTAAGGAAGGGTCGAGATCAGCTTTTTTCAGAAGAGAGGACAAGGCAATGTGTCCCATTTCTGTGGAGAACAGGCCCGATAGTAAAGCAGAATTTATAAGCCTGGTAAGGGAGGAGATGGCCTGCGCGAGAATGTTTTCGTAAAGGTAGGAAGGGAAAGGATCCAAGATGCAATTGCAGGATTTCAGTTTGAGACAGAGTTTAGAGATCTGGGATTCGGATACGAGTTCAAAGGCAGTCCAGGATCTATCAGCAGGGATAGGGTTGGAGTCGTTGGGAGGCAGAGAATTATAAGAGACTGCTGGGGGGAAAGAACTCCGTAAGGTAGTAATCTTTTTGTTGAAAAATTTAGCTAGGTCGTTTGCGGATGAGGGGGAAAGGGGAAAGGATGAGTCGTTTTTTGAGGTTAGGTTGCGCCAGATGTTGAACAGTACTATTTTGTTTTTTTGATCTGGTGATTTTATCTCCATAGAAATTCTTCCTTGCTTTTTTTAGTACTGTGTTATAGAACTTGATGTTGTCTCTCCAGGATTGTCTGTCTGAAGGGGATTTTGATTTTTTCCATTTATGTTCCAGGGCTCAACATTTCTGCTTTAATTCCCTGTGGTATGGAAGATACCAGGGAGCCTTGCGGGAGTGGAAGATAGGTTTAGTAAACAAAGGGGCAAGAGCACGGTAGGTAGTCCCGGAAAGGGTTACCCAATTATGCCAGTTGGAATCTGGGTCGGCATGTTTAGGAAAAGGGGGGGAGTTGGTTGAGAAACAGGTGATAGAGTTTGTGGGTCGGGGTGGAGTGCCAAGATGAGACATGAAAATGGGAAGGCAGAAAGAGCCTAGAAGGTGATCAGACCAGGTGACATGTTCCCAACGGGCCTCTTTGTCCGAAGTTTTTGTGCTCGGTCAGATCAAGGAAGCTGATGATGTCTAGTGTATGCCCCTTATCGTGGGTAGGGGTGGGCGAAGGAGCGGTGAAGCCTAGAGAGGTGAGGAAGTCTTTGAATTCGGTTGCATCTTTGCTGGTGTTATCATCTAGGTGGAGATTAATATCTCCAATGATCAGTAGTCTCTGGAATTTTAGGAAGGCCCTTGTTATGGTCTCAAGAGCGAGTTCAGAGGATTTGTTCCAGGGGGTTGGTGGGCGGTAAAGTAACAGGATACCTAATGGGTGGGGATGAAGTTCATCATTGACTGAAGGTAACATGAATTCTAAAGAGGTATGGCTGCTCTTTTCAAGGAGCTGGACATCGAAGAATGATTTGTAAAGCAGATCCAGGCCTCCTCCTTTCCGGTTGATTCTAGGTGAGAAGAGGCCATGGTAGCCAGGGGACAGAGTTCGTTTTGTGTGAATAAATCATCTTTTTCGATCCATGATTCTGTGATGCACAAGAAACCTGGATCGAAGTCTCCGAGTAGGTCTTTTAGTATTTGGGTCTTATTGCGGACTGATCTGGCGTTACAGTAGAGTGTTGGGACTGAGGTGAGAGAGTCGGAGGTAAGGTTGGGTAGGTTGGCTGGAGGAACAGGCTTTAAAGAGGTGTGATTGACTCCTCAATGTTTTTTGAAAGGGTGGGTTCTAGTGCGTACTAGTGCGGGGATTCTGAGGCCAGGGCAGACGTTGTTGGAGTTTGTGGAGTCGGGAAGGTTGGGGGGGGGAGAGGTTTTTGGCAGTGGGAAGTGTTGGTGAAAGAGCAGAGAAGAAGAAGGAGGAGCCAGGAAGGTGGCTTCATGGTGGGATCATGGAGAACTAATGAGAGGGGTTAGGGCAGAGCTTGCCAGGCAGGAGGGAGGAGAATTGAGTATAGGTTAGAGAATGACACGGGGAGCGATCCCCGCAGCGAACCGCTGCGTGGCTGCGGTTTGGCTGCGGGTTATGGTGACCTCATTAGCAAATCGCCGCAGACGCGGGGACAAATCCTTTCACCGACCGCAAAAACGGTGAATAGATTTGTCCCCGCAGGCCAATGTCCCCCCCTCTAGGAACCGCAATTTACCTGTGTTTTCACCGTGCTCCTCATTTGTCAGATCAACCCTTCCTGCCAATAGAACCCGCCCCCCCCCCCCCGACGATCGCCCTCACTGGTAGGAGGGTGCCCAACCCCTCCTGCCGGCACCCCCAACGGCCCCCTATATCGCCAATAGGAGGGTGCCCAACCCCTCCTGCCGGTCCCTCCCCCAACAAACCCCGCCATCCCGAAACACCACCCTTAGTCTTACTTTCCAAGTTGGACCGGACAGCTCCTCGCTCGTCTGGCCAGCAGGCCTGCCTCCGTCCAAATGAGGCGGGCCCGCCCCTCCCCTCCCCTGCCTAACCCACAGGATCCTAGGGCCTGATTGGCCCAAGCACCTAAGGCCCCTCCTATAGCGGGAGTGGCTTTAGGTGCCTAGACCAATCAGGCCCTAGGATCCTGTGGGTTGGGCAGGGTAGGGGCGGGCCCGCCTCATTTGGACGGAGGCAAGCCTGCTGGCCATACGTGTGAGGAGCCGTCCGGTCCAACTTGGAAAGTAAGACTAAGGGGGTTCCGGGGTGGGAGGGTTCGTTGGGGGGGGTCCAGCAGGAGGGGTTGGGTACCCTCCTGCCGGCTTTCTTAGGGGAGGCCATTGGGAGGACCGGCAGGAGGGGTTGGGTACCCTTCTGCTGCGATTGTCGGGAGGGCCGTTGGGGGGTCTACAGGAGGGGTTGGGTGCCCTCCTGCCGTGATCGCTGGGGGGAGGGGAGACTTGCAGCCGTAGCCGCGGTCACTATGCTAATCACAGCAGGGAGATCTTTGCCGCGATTAGGTACAGCGGCCGCGTCTACTTACCATATAGGCTAACATTGTAAGCATTTAAAGTACATGTCGTGTTTGTTTTTGCATTGCTAGCCCCAGGGGTGGTGGAAGATTAGTGATTGAAAAACTGTATGAAAAATAACTATTTTAAATTTAGTGATCAAAATGTGTCAGTTTTGAGAATTTATATTAATTAATTTTTTCTCTGCGTGTTTTGTTTTTGTATAGTTATTAACTAATATTTAACTAAGTTTTAAAGTTTTAAAGAATGTTTCCTTTATACGTAAATAAAGAAAAGTGAATGGGATTGCAGTGGCGGTGACGGGGCGGTGAATGGGGTGGCAGTGGCGGTGACGGGGCGGTGAAGAGGATGGTGAGACGGGGACGGGGCGGTGACGGGGATGGTGAGACGGGGACGGGGCGGTGACGGGGATGGTGAGACGGGGACGGGGCGGTGACGGGGACCAATTTTTTCACCGTGTCATTCTCTAGTATAGGTAAGGACTGAGTGAAACGGGAGAAGGGCTAAGAACTGAAGGAGATTACGCACCTAGTTGTTTCTAGTGAGATACAAACGGGGGTGAAACTTAACAATTGCTAATAGTGAGATACAGACTGAGGTGGAGCTTAGCAATTGTTAATTAGTAAGATAGGAACAGAGGTGGAGCTTAGCTGGGGAACGGTGGTAACTAGTCTGTATATGCAGAAGCAGGCTATATGCGGTAGCAGGCTATATATGCGGTAAACAGTGATGGGCAGTACAGGCTATATATGCGGTAACAGGTTGTACATGCGATGACTTGCTATATATATTGGCTATACATGTGGTTTTACATGCAGTAACAGGCTATAGATGCAGTCTGTGCATGTTTTAACAGGCTATAAGTGTGGCTTATAACAATCTATGACATGCTGTACATGCAGTTTGTACAAGTTAAATAAGCAGGCTATACAAGCTATACAGGTTATATAGGGACAGGGAAGGCTGTGTTGAATCAGCTGATAGAATCCCCAGGAAGAGCAGCAGTTGGGAGAGACGAAAGAAAACACAGTTCCCTCAGAGCCTGGTGTGCTTTTTCTCAAGTGACTTGGCACTAGAGGACAGCATTAGAGTAGCCCCTCTTTGTTGCTGTGTTGAAACCAGCTGATAGAACCCTCAGGAAGCTAAGGGTTATTAGATGCATAGGGGGAGAAATGACCAGGTGGAAAGAGGAAATGATAGTCCTTAGTGAGATCCCATTCTGGAGACTGCACCCTGAAAAGGATATAAACTAGAGAATGACACAAGGACAAATTTGTCCCTGTCCCTGCAGGAACTCAATTTCCCCGCCCAGTCCCTGTGAGTTTTGTAACTCTGCCTTAAATCCACAAGCCTCAAACATTTATGATTTTAAAGTGTTTGAGGCTTGTGCGGATCAGGACGGAGCTTAGGCATTGGTGGAATGAGGCATTATGACATCACAATCTGAGCTCTAGAATGTTGCTACTTATGATTTGAAAGTGTTTGAGGCTTCTACAAATGAAGACAGAGCTTGCAGGAATTGGGCAGGGACAGGAAATGAACTCGCTGGGATGGGAAAATGAGTTCCCGAAGGGACAGGGAAAAATTTGTCCCCATGTCATTCTCTAATATAAACAAGATGGAGTCAGTCCAGAGAGTCATAATAAAACATGAAGATCAATTTAAAGATCTAAACATGTATACCCTGAGGTAGAGACATCTAAAGAATGATATGAGGCTCTGAAAAAAAACCCAAACCACTATCCTAAGACGAGTGGTGGAGGAGCCTAATGGTTTGAACTGTGAGCTGAGAACCAGCAAAGCCAGGTTCAGATCCCACTAATTTTCCTCGTGATCCTGAGCAAGTCAACTTATCCCTCCGTTGTCTCAGTGGAAGGGAAATACCCACTGTACCTGAATGTAAGTCACCTTGAGCTACTGGCAAAGGCACAGACTAAATCTAGATATGATGGGTGAAAAGAGGTTAGATTCAGAAATGTGTGCATGCCTTCAGGTTGACCACTGACCCATGGCTGCATGCAGTGAGGAATCCTCCCTGTAATGTTTCAAAGCAGAATACAGGAGTGGTTTGCCAACGCCTTCTCCTGCACAGTGTGTGGCTCCTGGCCAACATAGGGCCCTGCAGCCTACAGTACCTGGTATTCCCCAGTGGTCCCCCATCCAGGTAGTAGCCAGGCCTGACCCTGCTTAGCTTCCAAAAATAAAAACAAGCTTACCCAAGGAAGCCAGACCACAGACTTAAGTTGATGAATAATCTAAGAAACATTTCTCTACAGAATAGGTGGTAGGGCATGGAATGTCCAGTGATGGGATAATCGCACACCAGACACCAGCACACCGACAATCCAGCGCTGACAATTCGGCGCAAGAAAGAAGCATGCCGTGGGAAAACTTATTTTTAAAGAGCTCTGACGGGGGATGTGGGGGGGAACCCCCACATAAACAGTGTTCACGCTGTCTTTTGGGGAGATGTGGAGGGGTGCAACCCCCCACATTATAGAGAAAACAGAACTTTTCCTGAAAAAATCAGAAAAGGTTCTGTTTTCTCTATAATGGAGGGTTCCAACCCCCCAATAGCAGCGTGAACACTATGCAGTAAGTGGGGGGGGTCCCCCTAAAATACCCCCCGTCGGAGCTCATTAAAAATAAGTTTTCCTACGGCGCGCTTCTTTCTTGCACCGAATTGTCAGCGCTGGATTGTCGGCACGCAGGTGTATCGCGCGCCACTGACTATGAACCGGAATGTCCCTCTAATAGAGGTGTTAGAGGTAAGAAACCAGAGGATAAGCATAATGGATCTCAGAGGGGGAGGACAAGATTGTAAGGATGAGCTGTATGGTCTTTTTCTGCCGCCATGGGCTGAGCTTGAGTTGCAGCTGCTAGAGCTGCATGGGCAGCAGAGGAAATCGGCAGCGCAGTCTTTTTCCACCATATGATTCACAGATGGCGGTGGCAGGCAGCCCAAAACATCCTCAGCCAGCGATCATTCCCCGTCCCTGCATATAATCCCCACCAGCGTGATTATCATGTTGGTGTGTTTTGAAGTCTTCTTTCTCCCTGTAATTACACAAGCAAACCCACTGGGCATGTGTATAAGTCACGGTAATGCATAACAGAAAAAGCAGTGGGAACACGGGCAGTGACAGCTGTCATCATGGTTTCAATTCATTACTGTACCATTTTGAGACCCAGGATTGCCGTGGCAGGAATAAGTGGGCATCGCTCCTATCCCACTGGATACCAAAGACCATCGGTAAAGACAAAGTGGGAAAATCTTGGGAGAGGGAGGGGTTATCAACAAGGAGTTGGCTTCATGAAGAGTTAGCCACATGGAGAAGGGGGGGGGTGATCCATGGAAGGGGTGTCCTCAAGGGCATTGCTGCCTCCAGGAGAGGGGAGGTGGTGTGAGGGAGGGTTTGCCAAAGGATAGATATGCCTCAGTGAGATGATTCTGTGCGGGGATTTGTCTGGCCCAAGGGGAGGGCACTGCCACGGGGAGAATTGTATTCCTTGATGGGGGCAGAGGGAGGGATTACTGCTGCTGGGAGCAGCAGATTTTTCCTCCCAAGGAATATCCCTCGCCATAGCAGCCAGCTCTGTGATCAAGTAGGGAATTTTCATTAGGGTCTTTTTGAAAAACTGGTTCCTATGTCCCTCAGCACTCCCTCTCGTTATGAAATGTGACACCTGGCATACACTCCCAGAAAGGCTTTGCTTAACACAAGACTATCTCTGTTTCAGCAAGCAGATGAAAGCTTGGCTTTTCTCACAAGCCTGTAATGGAAGAAGCAACTAACTAGCTAGTCACACACATACTCCTGGCAGAATTCTGCGCAACTGCACTGTGCAGAATTTGCACAAGAATTATCCACCTACGCAGAATTCTGCACAAACCGTCTGTTCTGCCCCTGTCCCCATCCCCTCCTTCTGCCCCGTGTGGTTCTGGCTTCTCTCCCACCCTCTGACCAACCCTCCCAACCCCCCGCCCATAAGATCAGACATACCCGCGGGCCTCCCAAGGAAGCAGCAGTGGTGGCAGCTGGCAGGCAGAGGCAGCATTGTGAATGGGCTGTTTGTGGACAGCCCCACTAGGGCCATCGCTCTGCTACATCACTTCCTGTAGATAGATGATGTGGTAGAGGGAAGGCCTTGCCAGGGCTAGCCAAGCAGCCTGTTCACAGTGCTGCCTCTGCTGGCTGGCTGCCACCGCTGCTGCTGCTTTGGGAGGCCCATAGGTATGTCTGATCTCACAGGGGTGGGGGTGGGGTTAGTTGGAGGGAGAGAGGTCAGACCCATGCAGGGCTGAAGGAGGAGAAAGGGACAGGGCCATGGATTCTAGACCACAATTGAGAGGGGGATGGAAGGACATGGATACTAGGCTCGTGATGGGGGGAGAGGAGCATCACTCAACCTCTTCTCCTCATCGGGCCATCTCCCTCCCTGTCATCTTCACGGCGCTTTTCAGAATCTTGATTAAAATCTAGGTTAAAAGTCCACTTTTTCTAGGCTGCTTTTAACTCCTAACTCCCACTCACTTGTAAAGGGCCCGTGTATGTTTTCTCATTCCCTCTTTGAGAAATTCCCTAACCCCTATTTGCCCTGTTAGTCTGCTTTAATTAGATTGTAAGCTCTATTGAGCAGGGATTGTCTCTTACATGTTTAATGTACAGCACTGCGTACTAGCAATGCTATAGAAATGATAAGTTTGCTCCTTTGCAGGTAACAAAGTATAAATATAAACCACTACATATAACATATGACAGACAACAAAATACACAAACCAGTTTCATGTAACATCATAAAAAGAATAGTTAGGGGGGGGAAAAAGGAAGACAGAGCTTCATGTATCTTTTACATTACATTTTTAGAAAATACCTTTAATGTTGTTGTTTCTATGGGATGTGAGCTTAATAGGAAGAAAGGGTACAGTATATTGATACGGAGGAAAGATAATAATAATAATTTATTTTCTTATATTCCGCCCTACCAACAGTTCTGGGCGGTTCACAACAAGGAATAAAACTGAATAATTCAGCGAAAGGGATACAATTTCATAATAAAAAGCAATACATCATAAGCAATCAAATGCAGCAGAGACTATTATTCAATTTAAAATATTATAAAATCTAATGAAGAGAAACATAATATATAAAAAAAATGGCCTACAGCATATGCTTCTAAATATCTATTAACTAATGATTGAACCCATCACAATTAAAAACATCAATCTAATTTATCAAATAAATATGTTTTTAAAACTTTCCTAAATGTACTATAAGAATAAGTTTGAGCGATCAATGGATGTAACCAGGAATTAAACTTCCCGGCCTGGTACTCCAATGTCTTGTCAAAAAAAGTTTTATAACAGCCATTCTGATCAATGATGTGCAGTCATCCTTGGCTTAAGGTGTTGAAAAAGGTGGCAACAAGGCTTTGTAAAAGTTTGGATACCCTACAGCAAGGTGATAAGACAGATGCAGTACGAGGGGCCACTGACAAGTTCTCAGCCCAACCAAGAAGAGAACGATGTGGAGCCCTGAAACTTACAAGCTGTTCCACGCTTTTCTTGACACTTTTCGTTCAAATGATATGAAATGAAACAAAAAGTGTCAAGAAAAGCATGGAATAACTTGTAAGTTTCAGGGCTCCACATCGTTCTCTTCTTGGTTGGGCTGAGAACCTTTCAGCGCCCCCTCGTGTTGTGATGTCATAATGCCTCATTCCACCAGTGCCTAAGAGCCAATCTCATCGGTGATGTCACAATGGCTTGGTTTCCCTGTACTTGTGCCCATTTACTAGATGCATTTGCCTCATTGAAACGAAAAGTGTAAATTTCATGGCTCCGCATCATTCTCTTCTTGTTTGGGCTGAGAACGTTTCAGCAGCCCCTCGTAATTGTTGGTGTCCTGGAGGATATTAGATAGATGAAATTGGTACGATGGGAGGGATAGATTGATTTCTTAGGGAGGGAGTTGCTTATTACGTATAATGTGAATTGTATGGTGTGTAAAGGAAATGTTTTCATTATACTGTATTTTCAGAGTATTATTTTCTATTCTATTCTATAACATAAACATAAAATCAACTTATAGACCACATAACCGTGAGGATCCATGCGGTTTACAAAAGATTAACCTACATCACAAATAGAACTCTAAAGAAATTAATTATCCAAAAATCTAGAAAATAAGTCTTCAAATGCCTTCTGAACTCCAAGGTGCGCTAGGGCTTTTACACGCGGAATAGCACACGCTACATTTCCGCGCACGCTAGACCTTAACGCTAGTATTGAGCTGGCATTAGTTCTAGAAGCGTAGCGTGCGGTAATTTCCTGCGTGCGCTAAAAACGCTAGCGCACCTTAGTAAAAGGAGCCCCAAGTGTGACATAGATGCAAAGAATAGTTGCCTAAAATCTTTATCCCAAAGAGTGGCCTGATATGACAGTGTACGTTCGTGATATCTTTTAAACTTGCAACCCTTCACTAGATTGTAGGCAGATAACTTTGAAAAACATTCCAGTACTCCCCCGATATTCACGGGGGTTCCATTCCAGGAACCCCCGTGAATCTTGAAAAACCGCGAATACGGATTTTTGTGGGGGGAGACTGGAGAGGACAGCGGGAGAGGCAGGAGAGAGCAGCCGGAGTGCCGGTGAGTGAAGGAAATCACTCGCTGTATGCTCCGACCGCCTCTTCCTGCACTAAAGTCGGGCCTCACCAATCAGGAGCTGCGTGTCAAAGCATCTCCTGATTGGTAAGGCCCAACTTTAGTACAGGAGGAGGCGGTCGGAGCATACAGCGAGTGATTTCCTTCACTCGCCAGCGCTCCGGCTGCTCTCTCCTGCCTCTCCAGCTGTCCTCTCCTGATTGGCAGCTCGCATTCAGAAAATACCGTGAATGACCGGGACCGCAAACCGCTGACCGTAAATGACCGGGGGAACACTGTACATCACAATTTCCATCTATCCTTACATTTATTTTTTTTAAATAAGCCTTTAATAATTTCTGGTAATTGGAGCTAGAGGAGCAGAAGGAAAATTGTTAGGCAAAAACCATGATATGAAAAAAAATTATCCGGTGACTGAAACACAGGGCCAAACAAACAGGACTGTGGGAAGATGGTCCAGGGAGAAACTGGCGTTGCCCTTGGGTGTATTTCTAAGAGCCTATCTCCCTATCTGCTGAGTGCATTATTTTTTCTGCAAGTTTCTTTAAACATTTGTTTGAATGCTTGGACTTCTTTAAGACTTAATACAGCACATTCTGAAAAGCTGTTCTCAGTTTTTTACAATGTTACACAGCTTTTCACAGCTGCAGGAGAAGAGACAATAGGCCTTAACAAAAATGAGCAGCAATAGAAAACTCATATGACCAAGCACACAAAAGAAAGTAAGTAGAACTCCAGAAAGAATCTTTTCTTTTTTTGGGGGGGGGGGGATGAAAAGGGCTTTTTGTTACTGTAGTCTTTAATTTACTGACTGAGATTTATTCTTTAAAAAGGACTGAATAGCAAAACAATTACTTATTCGAAACACAGAAGAAAGACGTCTTCATGCATGTACTCATAGGGGGTAATTCTACACAGATATCTAAAGTTACACGCTGGGGTCCTGAACGCTAAGCACAAATTCTACAATCGGCAATTATGCGCTAATTGGCATTATAGAGTATTAGCTAGGTTCACAGTTCTGGGCCTAATTTTTAGGCATAAGAACTTATGCAAGCTCATTGGCTGGTGTAAATGCTATTATTTTATTTATTCAATTTTCTATACTGTTCTCCCAGGGGACCTCAGAATGGTTTACATGAATTTATTCAGGCACTCAAGCATTTTTCCCTGTCTGTCCTGGTGAGCTCACAATCTGTCTAATGTACCTGGGGCAATGGAGGGATTAAGTGACTTGCCCAGGGTCACAAGGAACAGTGTGGGTTTGAACCCACAAGCTCAGGGGACTGAGGCTGTAGCTTTACCCACTGCACCACTCTAGAAATCAAGATGTAGTAGAAGTGAGTCAAGTATAGGTCAATCAAGCCATTGTGACATCACTGATGAGGTTGGCTCTTAGGCATTGGTAGAATGAGGCATTATGACATCATAGTACCAGCTCTGGTTATCAGAGGCTGAAGCTTTTCACGCTATTTATTTATTCAATTTTCTATACCATTTTCGCAGGGGAGCTCAGAATGATTTACATGAATTTATTCAGGCACTCAAGCATTTTTCCCTGTCTGACTCACAGTCTATCTAATGTACTCAGGGCAATGGGGGGATTAAGTGACTTGCCCAGGGTCACAAGGAGCAGCGTGGGTTTGAACCCACAACCCCAGGGTACTGAGGCTCTAGCTTTAACCACTGTGCCAGCCAAACTGTGCTCTCCAAGGCTGATGTTCAGAACAATTGCAAATAGCACATAAATGTACTCACAGCTACTTAGCTATTTCCTCCCAATGCTCAGAAACAGCGCACTAAATCACCCTCCGCCCTTACCGCAGGAAACCTAACGCCAGCTCGGAGCTGGCACTAGGATAGGATTTCCAGGAAACTGCTGGTGAAAGCTGCCTTTCTTTCTTGAATTCTCCTCGGACATACTGGCAGCCATTGACCCCTGGCTTTTGTCTAATCTTCGGCAATGGCGGATTGTATAAAACTCCCATTGAACCCCTTCCCTCCTGGCTGGCTCTGATCAAGTTTCCCGCCTTGGCCTGTCTTCTCCCCCTGCCCTCTATTCACTACCACCACCCAATCCTTGAAAAGAGATCTTGTTTTATTTTTTTCAGAAGAGACAGGCTGGTGAGTGTATCCTCTTCCTAGATCCATGCTCCCTGGTATGACAATACCAGGGAACACGATACGAGTATTATGAGTGTATATACATAGGTTGAATATACTATGGCATAAATCCTACTACTATTAATTATTTATATAGCGTTACCAGCCGTACCCAGCGCTGTACAGAGTCACAAAGAAGAAAACAGTCCCTGCTCGAAAGAGCTTACAATCTAAAAAGCCAAGACAGACAAACAGGATGTCATGGATACAGTTAAGAGGAAGGGTTAATCAGCTGGCTGGGTTGGAGGGTAGAGGAGTAGGGTTAAGGATTGAAGGCTATATCAAAAAGGTGGGTTTTCAGTCTGCTTTTAAACAAGGGAAGGGAAAGGGCTTGATGGACAAACTCAGGTAATTTATTCCAGGCATAGGGTGCAGCTAGATGAAAGGAACAAAGTCTGGAATTGGAAGTGGAGAAGAAGGGTACAGCTATGAGTGGCTTATCTGAGAAACAGAGTTCTCTGGGAGGTGTATAAGGAGAGAGAAGAGAGATATTGAGGGGCAGCAGAATGAACACACTTGTAGGTCAACAATATGAGCTTGAATTGTATGTGATGGTAGATAGGGAGCCAGTGAAGTGATTTAAAAAGAGGGGTGACATGAGGTTGGTGAAAGATGAGTCGTTCAGCAGAGTTTTGCACAGATTACAAGGGGGGGAGGCGACACTGCAGGAGAACAATTAAAAGTAGATTGCAGTAATCTAAGCGTGAGGTTACGAGAACGTGGACAAGGGTCCGGGTAGTGTGTTCAGAGAGGAAGGGGCAAATTTTGGTGATATTGAAGAGATAGAAGCATCAGGTTTTAGCAGCTTGTTGGATGTGCGTAGAAAATGAGAGGTCGGAAATTGGAATCAAAGACAACTCCAAGGTTGCGAGCAGAGGAGACTGGAACAATGACAGTATTATTTACTGAGATAGAAAAAGGAGGAGGAGGTTTAAGTGGAAAGAGGAGCAGCTCAGTCTTGGACGTATTTAGTTTCAGATGATGGCAGGACATCCAGGCAGCAATGTCAGCCAAACAGGCAATGACTTTTTCTTGAACTTTAGGTGAAATTTCGGGTGTAGAGAGGTAAATCTGGAAGTCATTAGCATACAGGTGATACTGGAAGCCATGGGAGGAAAGCAGGGCACCAAGGGAAGAGGTATAGAGAGAGAAGAGGTCCTAAGACAGAACCCTGGGGTATGCCAACCACTAGCGGGGTAGCAGCAGAAGAGGACCCACCAACACATACACTAAAGGTGCGTTGGGGGAGGTAGGAGGCAAACCAGGAGAGGACAGATTCATGGAATCCAAGCAAGGCCAGCGTATCAAGGAGTAAGTTGTGATTAACAGTATCAAAGGCAGCAGACAGGTCAAGAAGGATGAGGATCGAGTAAAGCCCTTAAATCTGGCCATGAACAAGTCACTGCAGACTTTGGTGAGGGCACTCTCTGTGGAATTCTGGGGCCAAAAGCCAGATTGCAGGGGATCAAGAATCTGTAGAGTTGAAAGGAAGTCGAGGCAGCAACGGAGAACAGCACATAGAAACATAGAAATAGATGGCAGATAAGGGCCACGGCCCATCAAGTCTGCCCACTCCAGTGACCCTCCCTATCTATCTTTGCGGATAGATCCCACATGTCTATCCCATCTGGCCTTAAAATCTGGCACACTGCTGGCCTCAATAACCTGAAGTGGAAGACTATTCCGGCGATCAACCACCCTTTCAGTGAAGAAGAACTTTCTAGTGTCACTGTGCAGTTTCCCGCCCCTGATTTTCCACGAATGCCCCCTTGTTGCCGCGGGACCCTTGAAGAAGAAGATGTCTTCTTCCACCTCGATGCGGCCCGTGAGATACTTGAATGTCTCGATCATATCTCCCCTCTCTCTACGTTCCTCGAGTGAGTAGAGCTGCAATTTTCCTAACCGCTCCTCGTACGGGAGCTCCTTGAGTCCTGAGACCATCCTGGTGGCCATTCTCTGGACCGATTCCAGTCTCAGCACATCCTTGCGGTAATGCGGCCTCCAGAATTGCACACAGTACTCCAGGTGCGGTCTCACCATGGATCTATACAGTGGCATACTGACTTCAGGTTTACAGCTGACGAAACTCCTGCGTATGCAACCTATGATTTGCCTTGCTTTGGATGAAGCTTGCTCCATTATGTTTCTATATTTCTATGTTTCACTTGATTTGCAGACTTCATGTCTTCCCTGACAATCACCCCTAAGTCTCTTTCTGCTTCAGTTCTTGTTAGGATCTCGCCATTTAGGGTGTAAATCTTGCATGGATTTTGGCTTCCCAGGTGCATGACTTTGCATTTTTTGGCATTGAAACTGAGTTGCCAGGACCTAGACCAGTGCTCCAGTAGAAGTAGGTCATGCATCATATCGTCTGCCATTGCACTTTTGTCTGTTGTGCTTTCACTACATTGCTTAGTTTGGCATCATCGGCGAATAATGTTATTCTACCTCGGAGCCCTTCTGTCAAGTCTCTTCTATAGATGTTGAACAAGATTGGGCCCAGGACGGAGCCTTGTGGCACTCCACTTATCACCTCTGACACACTCGAGTAGCTTGGATAGGAGCGGAAGAAGGGAGGCAGGGCGATAATTGGATGGGGCAGGTGGGGTCTAGCAAAAGTTTTTTGAGAAGAGGCTTAACCGCCGCATGTTTGAAGGCAGCAGGGGCAGTTGCAGTGGAGACACATTGAGAATATGGCATATGGGAAGGAACACGGTATGTGAGATGGGGTTGAGTAGAGGGGTGGAAATAAGGACCGAGGGGCATCTATTAGACTTGGCTGAAGACAGAAGATGAATACATAAGATTAATGTATATACATGGTGAATATAGTATTCCCTAGTGTATACTAAACTGTCAGTGATTACTATCTATGGTATTACCATGTATTGTAACACCTTTACAGAAGCTCATATCAACCGCTCTGAGTTGACTCCCCAATCATTAGTAGAGGTATATAAGCAGGTGCTGAGAGAAGAAACAATGAACGAGAGCTTTGCTAGTGTACAGCTCTTGTGTGCACATGCCAGGCATATTCCTCCTCCTTATTGAAAAATAAACTTCCCAATGCTTAACACTAATAGCGCGTATATGATTTGTATGCTCTTAGTGTTGAACATCAGGAAGTTATTTTTTTTTTAGCACTGCTCCTGCAGTACACTTCCCACTCCGTATTCGCAAATTCCTTATCTACGGATTCGCTTATTTGTGGTTTTAAACCTAAAAATACTTTTTGTTTTTTTCGGGCTATTTTAAGCCCTGAAAGCCCCCCTCCCCCTCCCCCCTAAGCCTTACCTGGTGGTCTAGCAGGTTTTCGGGGCAAGAGCAATCTTCCCACGCTCCTGCCCCATGCAAATCGCTCACAGGAAATGGCTTGAGAGACTACGGGAGCTCAAGGCAGCCATTTCCTGTGAGCGATCTGCACGGGGCAGGAGCGTGGGAAGATCGCTCTTGCCTGAAAATCCACTAGACTACCAGGTAAGGCTTAAGAGAGGGCTTTCAGGGCTTAAAATAGCCAGGGGAAGTGGGGGTTAGGGGCAGAATCAGCCCAAATATTATTCACGGTTTTTTAATATTTGCAGCCCGGCTCTGCCCCTAACCCCCCGCGAATACAGAGGGGGAAGTGTATTCTCCTGTGCTATAGAGAACAGCGCAGGAGTTCTGAGCTTCGGCCCGTCAGTTAGGCCAGTAACTGTATTCTGTAATCCGTGTGCCCAACTGCTAGGCATCGAACAAAAAAAATCTCAAATGCAACACAAAGATACTTAAAATTCACTGGTAGAAGCAGCTAAGCCAGTAAACCAACCCAGAGCAACTCAGAACGCCCCCTTCTTCAGGAACCAACGCTAAACCCAAATTTTGAATTGGCTGTCAGGCAGAATGCAGTTCAGCTGCAACTCGGCTGCTGACAGCCGATTCAAGGTTGGCGGCGTCCGGCTTTTGTTTGGATTTAGCGCTGGTTCCTGAAACCATGCCTGGTCGAACCATCTAACGAGGTCTACTGTTTCACGGAGTAAAATTGTTTAATAATTGTGATGATAACAATGTATTTTCATGTAGTTTTTCTGATTCTTCAATTGTATACATTATAAAAGTTTGAAATGTCAATAAAGATTTACAAAAAAAAAAAAAAGGGGTGGGGACAAGTCCAGGACAAATATCAGGAAGTTCTGCTTCACACAAAGGGTGGTTGACACCTGGAATGCTCTCCCAAAGGAGGTTATACCGGAAGCGACCGTCCTAGGATTTAAAAGCAAACTAGATGCACATCTCCTTACGAGAGGCATAGAGGGATATGGGTGACTAAAAATTACAAAATTTAACTACAAAATATTACTCACCAGAGATAGGTCACATCTGAATGGTGCCGTGGTGTTTTCATCTACAGTCTGGCAAGACATTTTCTACCAGCACAGCACGGCGTTTCAGATCATGGTCCCAAGCTAAGTAAAACTTTTTTTTGCTTTTCCTGTGTACAGTGATGGGTATATTACCCTTTTGATAATTACATTTCAGTGGCGGTGGAGTTTTTTTGCCAGTGATAGTACATAAGCAGCTTGGACTTTAAACAGTATTGAAGTTGTTTACTGCTGCATTGAAATTTTTGAGGCTTTTTCTCCACTGGTTTGTGAAATGGTTATCGGGGGAAAGTAACCCATCTCTGGTGAGTAATATTTTGGAGTTAAATTTTGGGATTTTTTCTATTACTCTTTGTTTTTTTCTTGTGTGACTATAAATTACGCCAGGTGTACACCTAGCTGGGCCTCCGCATGTGCAGATCGCCGGACTTCATGGACCGAAGGTCTGATCCAGAGATGGCGGTTCTTATGTTATTATTAATTGTGTATTCAATAGTGCATTTTATGCAGTGTTTATGGTCAACTAATTGCTTTGCACTGTCAAAGTTTGAAAATCAATAAAGATTTATTTTAAAAAATGAATTTAATATAGTTTTCGTGCACTAGTTTAATGTTCACATTTCATTTATGCACACGTACCCTGTGATGGTGTGCACGTACGTGGTGCGTGATGGTGTATAGCGTCACAGTGAGCTTGTGGACCCGCTGATTGAGCCATCTACAGAAGCGTTGGAACGGCGACTTTGTTGCCATCTCCTTATGCTTACTTCCTCACACTGAGGGTACGTTTCGTTTCAACTAATTATTTATTTTGATCAAGGGGGCAATTTAGCGACCAATGTGGTTGCTCTGGGTTGGTCAACTGGCTTAGCTGCTTCTACCAGCAACTGCTAGGCATGACTGTGACCTTCCTATGCCCCTGTAGTTATGCACCTTGGATTTTACACACTTAAGAGAGTGTGGAGCAGTGGTTAAAACTCTAGCCTCAGCACCCTGAGGTTGTGGGTTCAAACCCACCCTGGGCAAGTCATTCAACTGCAGCTTTTACTGCAAAGTTTTGAGAATCTTAGCCATTAGTACATTAGATAGATTGTGAGCCTGCAGGGACAGACAGGAAAAAATGTTTACGTATCTGAATAAATTAATGTAAACCGTTCTGAGCTCCCCTGGGAGAATGGCATAGAAAATGGAATAAATTTGTAGAATACTGCACATTACTGCCAAGTAATGCCAATTGATAGTTAACACTATCTAGCAGCTAATTTAATGATTAAGTCATGCAACTGACACTCTTCTATAGCTCGAGAATGCAACTTTGCTCTTTAAGCACAAAATTGGTCACATACGATTCTAGAATTAAAGAGATGCTCTCCAAAAGACCATGATCAGCATTGTTAGCCTGCCCCTCAGATCCCTGCCAAAAGCTGCTTTCACCCAGTTTCTTATCACAGCTGGGACTACAGCGAGTTCATTCCAGGCAGTAAGCATCAGCTTATTGATAAGAAACCCGGTGAGAGATGCCAGCTGGTGAAATCCCTCAGGGAAGGTTGTTGCATGAGGAAATGGCGATGCTGAAAAGCATCCGAAGGATGAAGAATTTTTAGGAGAACATACTTGGAGAATCAGAGGAGAAGGAAGATCTTGCTTAATGATTATCACTCCTAGCAGCAAACAGTTTAGCATCCCTGACTTGCCATCCCCGCAGGAATTCAATTTCCCCCATCCCGTCCCCGTGAGTTTTGTCGCTCTCCCTGCCCCATTCCCGTAAGCTCAGCCTTAACAGCACAAGCCTCGAACCCTTATGATTTTAATGTATTTGAGGCTTGTTCAGATGAAGATGGAGCTTGCAGGAACGAGGCAGGGACAGGAAAAGAACTCACCGGGATGGGACGGGAGTTCCCGCGGAGACGAGGAATAATTTCTCCCCCATGTCATTCTGTATTGCCATCGCTTCAGTTTCAGAACTGATGTGCAGCTCTGCGATCAAGGACAGAGGATCACATGTTATACAGAGAAAAGGGGAAGCAGAATACTCCAGAGACCATAAGAAAGAGAAGGAGGATTGCTATTGGTGACCTTCTCATTATTTGGCAGTATCCATTTCTTGAATTGCCAGATATAGCTCTGTTGTAAGACATTTTCCATTGCTGGTCCAATTCTGATGAATTGCTTACTGCCAGAGTTTCAGCTGTAGAGACCCAGTTTGGGGTGTGCCCAGTTCTGGTAATATTTCAGAAAGGGGAGTGGTGGAGAGGAAAACGGGGATGGAATTAAAAAAGCGTGGGATAAACATAGAGGATCTCTAATTAGAAAATGAAGAATGTAAATTAAAGAGCTAAGGTTGGTACTGGACAGACTTGCACGGTCTGTGTCCCATCTGTGATGATTTGGTGTAGGATTGGGCTGGGTAGGGCATCAGTGGGAACTCCACTAACTTGGAACATGAGGGATATTACTGGCCAGACTTTATGGTAGATATCCTGCAAACAGGATGTTTGGATAGGCTGGAGTGAGCTTGGACGGCAGTCTTTGGAACCTAGGAGAATTCCAGGTGGACTTTACAGTCTATGACCCAGAAATATCAAAGAAGAGACATGTTAATTTAATCATGTATTTTTAATAGGTATAACTAATGGGCAGACTGGATGGACCGTTCAGGTCTTTATCTGCCGTCTTTTACTATGCTACTATATCTTCAGGAGTGTACGTTTATGTTCTGGCGGGTGCAGTGGGAACAGCCATTTTACAAAGATACACTGTACATGGAAAAATTGAATGGCACAAACCTGGCAGCTTTCGCTTGGAGATGGAAGCGACCACTTCCACTACCTTTCTGAATGTGACTTCACCCAGCTACTCTATGCTTTAGTCCTCTCCCGCATGGACTACTGCAACGCGCCATTCAACGGTCTCACAGCGAAGAACTTACAAAGTCTCCAGTGTGTACACAAAATGCGGCAATCAGACTTCTAAAAAACCTCCATTCCCATGACCCCCAGTTCCCGGGCTCTTTCATTGGCTCACTGGATGCCCATAGCCAAATGTTGTGTCTTCAAGGACCTGAGGCATGTGTTCAACTCCTTGCACGACACGGCACCGGGCTACAGGATGACCAAGCTTCCTCCATACGTGACGAACAGGTCCCTTCGCTCCCAGGATGAAATACACCTCAAAACACCCTGATCAGGCCCTTCAACTCCAAACTGCCAAATGATTTTCCTACTCCCACTTCATATTAATCCACTGAAATCAACTGCCCCCCCCCCCCCCCCCGAGATTAGATCACTTGAAGGACTCCTCAACTTTAGGAAAGCAATAAAAACATACCTCTTCACCTAACTCCCCCGCCCACAACTTATAGAATACAAAGAAATGTATATTGATATCCTCGCATTAGGATAAAAACTTGTATTGAAAAATCTTGTACTGTTGCAACCTCTAAACTGTATATTATGTATATTGGTATTAGATCCTTGGATATTTTCAAAACATGTCTAAATCCGATTTGGACATATGGCGCTAGACGTCCAAAGTCAGCAGTAAGAAAATGCCTACTTTCTTTTTTTTTTTTCTTTTTATAATTATTTATTCATTTTTACAAGTGTAAATAGAAATAACATTTAAACTTACAAACATCACTTGAATTTCTATTATAACATCTTAAATTAATGAAATTTATCCCCCCCTCCCACCCTTACCATATCATATGTAATCATGTATATCATATATCAGACTTAGAGCTATCTATTTTATGTAAACGAACAGGGGTCCAAAATGCTCTATGTAACAGAAAAAGAACCAAGTTTGTCTCATAGATGCAGACACTGCACATCTCATCCTCAAAGACCAAATTCGTGGCCATTGAGACGCCGTAATTTGATGCTTGATCTCAATGCTCCAAATGTCCCGAAGACCAGTTTTTGCTCATCTACTATCTAACTTTATATTGTAGGATCCCCTTGTATGCAGCTTGCTTCAGCTATTCTTAAGAGTGATAGCAATGGACACAATTGAAGCCCAATGCAGGAAAGATTAGTACAGAAACTGCAGGCTTTGAGTATGTAGGAAGCACCTCCTGAATTGATGCTTTAAACAAAATGCAGCATGATGTTTTTAAACATTATGGGCACAGTAGAAGATGGTTTATTTGTACTAAAAGATGTGTCTTTGGGATTGTTTCATTAAAGGCCTTGCATAAAGGGAAGAATAATGATTAATAGTCATGGGTTCTAAAGTGTGTTGATTGGATGGGAAAACTAACTGAAGTTATCTGGATACAATAATAGATTAGAGAGAAGTAGAATAAGATACAAAAAAAAAAATGCCTACTTTCAAAAGGGAAACCACCATACATCTAGAAATATATATATATTTAAAATCCTCTATCTGCACATCCAGACCATTGGGACACCCAGACCGTCAGGGTGTCTGTCTTTATACCATATTTTTGAACAAAATGTCGTCCAAGTCCCAAACACCCAGAACAAGGCCATTTGGACGTGAGAGGGGCCAGTCCTGTAATGGACTGGCCATCCAGACATGTCAACACAGCAGTGGGGCACCTTAGATGGCACTGCTGTGAATTTCACATAAAGGGTGCCAGATAAACATCTCACCCGAACTCCCTTATATGTTATGGTGTGCCCCCAAAAACCACTATACCCACCAGTCTACAACCCCAATAGTCCTTATGGCTGCAGGTGGCACTTATATGGCATTAGAGTAGGGTTTTGGTAGGCTCTCACTTTCCACCATAAATATAGTGGTTGGAGGACTCAAGCTTATGGGCCTGGGTCCTCCTTTCTATGGTTCATTAGCCCACCCCCCAGGCTACTTAAGACACCTGTGTGCAGCTCTCCTAGGCTTCCCCATACCAGATACTGCTGCTTTAGAGACAGGTATGCACCTTTTTTGTTCTAATTTTTGTGTGGTGGAAGGGGGTCAGTGAGCACTGGGGGAGTCTTACCTTGAAGCATGCAGTGGTTATTTGGTCAGTTTGAGCACCTTTGTGGCTCTTAGACCCTTCTAAAATAGGTCTAGTTCCAAACATATAAGTTCCGTCCAGGATGTTTTGCAAAATGTTTGATTGCTGCAAGAAGTCCATGGCTATCCTGCCTTTGAGACCGCCCAAAGCCTGCCCATAACACGCCTCCACCATGCCCATCTCGTGCTCTGGACACACAGCAGCAGGAACACCCCGCTAGATGTACAGAAAGACAGTTTCGATTATGGGCACTTAGACATCCTGGCGATTAATACGTCCAAGTGCTGATTTAGGATGTTTTTTGGATGTCTTATGTTTTTTTATTATGAGCCCCTTAGTATGTGTATGGAGAATAGATATGTTTATTTTAGCCTCACTTAACCCATGTCCCCTTGAAATCTCTTGCAATGAGACATTGGGGCCTCCAGCCTATCAGGACACTTTGGTCCCTGCCTCCCATGTGGGTTGGTGGGAGATCAGGCTGATAACTGGCCCTTTAGTGAAAAGAGGAGACTGAGAGGGGACATGATTGAAACGTTCAAGATAATGAAGGGAATAGACTTAGTAGATAAAGACAGTTTGTTCGCCCTCTCCAAGGAAGAGAGAATGAGAGGACACTCTCTAAAGTTAAAAGGGGATAGATTCCGTACAAACGTAAGGAAGTTCTTTACCCAGAGAGTGGTAGACAACTGGAACGCTCTTCCGGAGTCTGTTATAGGGGAAAACACCCTCCAGGGATTCAAGACAAAGTTGGACAAGTTCCTGCTAAACTGGAACGTACGCAGGTGAGGCTGGACTCATTTAGAGCACTGGTTTTTGACCTAAGAGCCGCCATGTGAGCGGACTGCTGGGCACGATGGACCACTGGTCTGACCCAGCAGCAGCAATTCTTATGTTCTTAAACAGGACCTGGATTCTAAAAAAAAGGCCAGCGACAACCTGCATCTTTAGCTCAAACTAGCATCAGAAGTTCCTCTTTCATAGACATCTGAATTTCCCCAGATGTCCTTTTTGAGGACATGTTCGGAGGTCCGGATGGCTTTTCCCAAAACACTTTGTCCGGGTTTTGAAAAGCTTCCCATCAAAATCGCATTGGGAAGAGGCATCTGCACATGCGTGGATGTAACGCGGTGACATCATGTCCGCACATGCACGGATGCCATCTGGGGGCAGGACTAGGCGGAACGGGGCAGAACTGGGTGGGCCTGGGGATGTGGCCATGGGTCCGGATTTTCCTTTGGGAAAATCTGGTAACCCTACTCTTTTATGCACACCATTCACTCAAGGTGAGTTTCTCTCCAACCCCCCCCCCCATCAACTTTTTTTCTACCAGCAACTTCTGCTCTTACTTGGAAGCTTGATTCTCTAAAGTCACCGTGCATTTAACAATGGCGCTAAACCATCGTTAAATGCACAGATTTTACCACCCACTTATTAAAATGGCTGTGTTTTTTTCTGTGCTTTCTAGCATCCTCTGATTGTACTATGCAAATATAGTACAATTAGAGGTCATTAATATTAAAACTGTAGTCTAACAAGGTCATTAATTCTAAATTGACCTCTGTAGGCGATATTTAAAAAGGAACACCCCTCCATTTATGAGGAATCTGGGCCGATATTTACCAGCAGTTTCTGAGCTCAGGCACTGACAAGAAAATAAAGCAGCTCAGACCAGCCCCAATTCCATGTAGTGCCCCCTCAAGAATTGCCACCCTCTGCTGATGCCCAACCACCCCAAGCAGCAGATCGGCAGGGGGAATATCCACTCCCTCCTGCCATAGGCTTTTTTTAATGGGTGCAGTTGTTGGGTGTGCACTGCACACACACAAGAGATACACACATAACCCCCCTCAACAACAAGCTTCCCCCCCCCGACAACCCCACCCCACACACAAGCATAGTAGTCTAGTGGGCCAATCCACCTCCGACCCCTCCCTGGCAAGCTTCCCCCCCCTGACTGTCTCCCACAGCCCCCCACCACACAAGCCTGGTGGTCTAGTGTTCTGTATATATTTTGGCATCATTGTTTTTGCACATGCCCATATATGTGAGTGTCCATATAGAATTGTTCCTTATGGGAAATGTTTATTGTGAATTTGATATACTGCTCTAGCATTAACTAGTCTAAGCAGTTTACAGAATAAAGGAATGTACATAAAACTAAAAATTCAAAAGAACTCCATAAATTACAGGGTGCTGAGGCTGTAGCTTTAACTATTGCACTACTCTAGAAATCAAAATGTAGCAGCAGTGAGCTAAGTATAGGCAGGCAATCAAGCCATTGTGACGTCACTGATGAGGTTGGTTCTTAGGCATTGATGGAATGAGGCATTGTGATGTCACAATACCAGCTCTGGCTATGAGAGACTGAAACTTTTCACACAATTGAGTTATTTAATTTTCTATACTGTTCTCCCAGGAAAGCTCAGAATGGCTTACACAAATTTATTCATGTACTCAAGCATTTTCCCTGTCTGTTCTGGTGGGCTCATAAATCTATCTAATGTACCTGGGGCAATGGGGGGAATTAAATGATTTGCCCAGGGTCACAAGGAGCAGCGTGGGTTTGAACTCACAAACTCTGGGTGCTGAAGCTGTAGCTTTAACCACTGTGCCACACACTCCCCTGCATCTGTAGTGTACAAAAACATTTCATAGCTAATTGGGAGATATGGTCAGTAAAGGACAGATAAGAGTCAAAGATAATTCCCAAATATTTCAATGAAGAAACTGGTATAGGATAGAATAGGGGTGGGCAACAAGGGCCACAATCCAGTCAGGTTTTCCCCAATGAATATGCATGAGATCTATTTGCATGCACTGCCTCCCATTGTATGCAAATGGATCTCATGCATATTCATTGGGGAAATCCTGAAAACCCGATTGGATTGCAACCCTCGTTGCCCACCCCTGGGATAGAAGCACATCTGCATGTCATAGTGTCATTTAAAGGTGGAGATTGGCTACAAGTGCAAACAGCTACACACACGGGAGAGAGGATCTTGATCTTCAGGTCAGGGATGGGGAGAGATGCATGTGTCGTAGTGCGAGTGCCAGCAATTCCAGGGTGGATTCCAAAAGGGGCATCTGGTGGGACCACTTTCCATTTATTAACATGTACCACCCGATATTAAAATCATTTGTCCTCACCTAGCCTCATAAGGACCAGTGAAATAGCCAGGGTGAAAAGCAGCCAGGGTGGTGGTACCCCTCCCCCACCCTCTTCTCCACCCCCTACACCACCTGCTCCTTCCCCTCCCCCTCCTGCTGCGCATGCCCCCCGGTTCTCTTCCCCCTACCTTTTTCAACATTCCCTGTGCGAGCAGCAACCTCAACCTACTGCTGACACCAGCGTCAGCTCTTCCACTGATGTCACATCCTAGGCACGGGTCCAGGAAGTGATGTCAGAGGAAGAGCCGGCACTGGCGTGAGCAGCAGGTTGGGGTTGCTGCTCATGCTGTGAATGTTAAAGACTTGCAAAGAAGTTGGTATGTGGGATGGATGATAGCGGCTATGTGTGGATCCTTGACGAAGCGGAAGCGAAACATGTTGGGTCCAACCGCTTAGTCACCAATTAAGATTAGTACAACACATTAAATGATAAAAAGTTAAATAAAAATAAAAAAGTGTTTGAAATTAGTAACAGAGAACATTGAGCCTGGACCAGTGAGGAGTTAACACATGATCCTCCCCGAAAAATTTTACTTATAACGAGACGGAGGAGGGGTGTTTCTGAGGTCTTTGGCATTACATGTATTTATGAATATACAGTGGTGCCTCGCATAACGGACGCCTCGCACAGCGAACGCTGCGCACAATGAACTTCAGGTCTTGCTTCCCACAACGAACTTCGTTTCACACAACGAAGTCGCCCGAGCTGCATCCTTCCGCGCAGTGTGCGTGACGCTACCGGCTACCCTCCTCCATCAACCAAATGGGAAGTTACATCATGAGGGGAGAGGAAGGAGGAAGGAAGCCGTTGGCAGCATACGCACTGTTAGAGCCCCGTGGCTTGTGTTAAAGTTGTTTACAGACTTCAACAGCAGCGGGAGAAAGCAGTCGCCGGCCCTGTTTCGCCGATCGAGGGGGGGCCCTGTTTCGCCAATCGAGGGGGGGCCCTGTTTCACCGATTGAGGGGGGGTGCCTGGTGTTGCCGATCACTGCGGGGGGGGGGGGCGGGCTTTGGCAGAGGTGGGAGAAAGCAGTAAATGAGTGGAAGTTGGCAGGCCTGGGGATGGAAGGGCAGTCGAAATACGGTATGTTGGAGCAGGGGATGAGAGGGAGGGAGAGAAGGGGAAATATTGGACAAGGGCAGAAGGGATGCTAAATCATAGGGTGACAGGCAGAGAGAACAACAGGAAAAAGAGTGGAAGCAATCTTGAACCCTGAGGGTGAGGGAAGAGAGAGGTGGTGAGATGATTGATCATGGGGAGAGGGACAAAAGGGAATAGAGATGGGATAGGAAGATAGTGGAAGTAAAAGGACAGGGAGATGTATGTTTTTAGATGTATCTAAATAAAAATAATAACAAAAAATTTATCTTTTTTTATGTCATCTTAGCATATTTTATGCTACAGAACGAATTATTTTTTTTAACATGTATTGTTATGGGAAAACGCGTTTCACATAACGAACTTTTCGCATAACAAACTTGCTCCTGGAACCAATTAAGTTCGTTGTGTGAGGCACCACTGTTATTGCAAAAGTGGATGATGGTGAAAGAAGATTAATACTGAACACCTTGGAATTAGCTTGGAAGTTGTGAATGTTAAAGAGGCACGAGGGAAGGGGCATGCACACGTGGTAGTGGGGGGAGGGGAAGGAGCAGAGGGGAAGATGGGTGCTGGCGTTCGGGGAGACCCCCCTCCCTTACTATGCCACTGATAAGGACATAAGAGTTGCCATACTGGAACAGACCAAAGTCCATCAAGCCCAGTATCCTGTTTCCAGCAGTGGCCAACCCAGGTCTCAAGTACCAGGCAGAAACCCAAAGAGTAGCAACATTCCAAAGATGAGATTGTGATGTCATAATGCCTCATTCCACCAATGCCTAAGAGCCAGCCTCATCAGTGATGTCACAATGGCTTGGTTATTCTATATTTGACTCACATAAGAATTGCCATACTGGGACAGACCAAAGGTCCATCAAGTCCAACATCCTGTTTCCAATAGTGGCCAATCTAGGTCACAGGTACCTGGTAAGATCCCAAGGAGTAAAACAGATTTTATGCTGCTTATCAAAGGAATAAGCAGTGGATTTCCTCACACTATCTCAATTATGGCTTATGGACTTTTGTTTTAGGAAATTTTCCAAACTCTTGCATTGCACACCATAAAAACCAACTAGGTGGGAATGGGTCTTGCTTGTCTTTTAAGAACGATAGGGCAGATCTTTGTGGGTTTCCTGTGGGATTATTTACAGAAACTCGACAAGTCACGTTTTGATAACTTTGGAACTTGCTGTGAGGTAATGGACACGATAGTCCAAAGCACAGAGCACGCTGCCCTGGATTCTTGAGAAACCAGCAGTTTCCCAGTGACCTCGGCAAGACTTATAGCTGCAATTGTATAAATAAAGCCGTAGCCGAGGACGTGTCAGCATTTTCATTATAAATAAAGATGTGTGCGAGGCCAAGGAATTAATTAACATGGGGTGGGGGGGGGGGTAAAATATAGCTAAAGGGTTTCTTTCATTCTGTGTTTATAGGAACGAATGCTCGGTACACATTCGGTGCCACAGTTGAAACATAAATCTGTGTGATAGATTTGATTTAAGCAAACATCAAATGCACAGTTGTGATTTGGAAAGCTTCCGTCTCCTTGCATATCTAGGGGAAAAAAGAATTCTTTGTGTCTCAGTGCTTGGTGGTTAGGGCACTTTAGAAACATAGAAACATAGAAAAATGACGGCAGAAAAGGGCCAAAGCCCATCAAGTCTGCCCACTCCAGTGACCCTTCCCCCAACCTCCTGCCCTTACCTCATCAGAGATCCCACATGAATATCCCATTTATTTTTGAAATCTGCCACGCTGTTGGCCTCAATCACCTGCCGTGGGAGTTCATTCCAATGATCGACCACCCTCTCGGTGAAGAAATACTTTCTGGAGTCCCCATGAAATTTCCCTCCCCTGATTTTCAGCGGATGCCCTCTGGTGGACGAAGGTCCCATAAGACGGAAGATATCCTCTTCCACCTCGATACGACCCGTGATATATTTAAATGTCTCAATCATGTCTCCTCTCTCTCTTCGTTCTTCAAGTGAGTACAGCTGCAATTTATTCAGCCTTACTTCATACGGAAGATCCTTGAGCCCCGAGACCATCCTGGTGGCCATCCGCTGAACTGACTCAACTCTCAGCACATCTTTCTGGTAATGTGGTCTCCAGAATTGAACACAATATTCCAAATGAGGTCTCACCATGGACCTGTACAGTGGCATTATGACCTCTGGCATCCTGCTGATAAAACCTCTACGGATACAACCCTTTCATTACAGTGTGGTGAAATCTGGGTTCAGTGCATTCTAACCAAAGACTTTGCGCATGCTAAGCCCAGGTTCAACATGGTGCCTTTTATTATTATTAATTTTCAGGCAGTGTGCTAATGTTCTCATTAGCATTTGGCACCTGCAAAAATTGTAATGTGGAATCACCGCATCCTTTTTAGGTAGGATTGTCAGATTTTACATTCGTAAAATCCGGACCCCTAGATCCGCCCATCCCCGCTCCGTTATGCTCCAGTCCTGCCCCTAACCTCGCCCCCACTTGCTGTGGTCGGGCATGAGGGCATCTGTGCATGCAGCACAATGACATCACATGCACGTGACATGCGCGGATGACCTCTTGCCTCACACAATTTCGGGGCAAGCTTTTCAAAACCCATTTTTTGTTTTGATATATACTGATAGTTAGCATTCCCATGTTATCCAGCTAGCACATTAGAATTATCATGCTTTAACTAGATAAAGCATGGTTAATATGGGAGCACTTAGCATCCACTGAAAATAGGGTTAGCAGACCTTCCGATTTCCCCAGAGATGTCCAGGGGCCAGGCAGCTTTTCAAAATCCAGCACTGGATTTTGAAAAGCTGCCTGGCCCCCGGACATGTCTGGGGAAATCGGAAGGTCTACTAACCCTATTTTCAGTGGATGCTAAGTGCTCCCATATTAACCATGCTTTATCTAGTTAAAGCATGATAATTCTAATGTGCTAGCTGGATAACATGGGAATGCTAACTATCAGTATATATCAAAACAAAAAATGGTAATAAACCAAAAATATACCAAATGTCAGCCACCTAATGGTTTATTTTTTGAAAGTGCATCCCACTATAACACTGTGCACAAGTGTTTTTAAATGATGGAAAAGGATCTCAGAAATGCAAACCATGGGCAAAGTTGATGTCCATGGTTATAATTGGATTGAATCTTCTTCCATTGATCCAGAAAAACCTTCATAAGTCCTTTTTCTCAATATGTTACTACAAAACTCATTTTGATAAACTTTTTTACTTTATTTTTCTTATTTCCTTTACTTTATCTTTTGTTACTCTTTGGGATTCCAGAATCTTGCTATTCTTTAGGATTCTGAATGGAATGTTGCTACTCTTTGGGTTTTGGCCAGGGACTGGTGACCTGGATTGGCCACCATGAGAACGGGCTGCTGGGCTTGATGGACCATTAGTCTGACCTTGTAAAGCAGGGGTGTCAAAGTCCCTCCTCGAGGGCCGCAATCCAGTCGGGTTTTCAGGATTTCCCCAATGAATATGCATGAGATCTATTTGCATGCACTGCTTTCATAGTATGCTAATAGATCTCATGCATATTCATTGGGGAAATCCTGAAAAACTGACTGGATTGCGGCCCTCAAGGAGGGATTTTGACGCCCCTGCTGTAAGGCTATTCATATGTTCTTATGATAGTTGTAGGATACAATCATATCCACATGAAATGGCAGCAGCAGTAATTTAATCCAATTAATTCCCTCCGGCACCCCCCTTCTATCACTTGCCCAGCTGTGCTTTGCTTTCTCCTCCAATCACCCTCCTAACCTAAATTCCTACTCAGCAGTTCCTTATAGGGTATACAATATTGTTGCACGTTTGTATAAAATTGGGCAAGGGTGTTGCCTTAACCACACAAAGAATGTTTACTCTAGAGAGGTGTATGCCAGCTTCAGGTATCAGTTTCTATGAGGTGATCCTTAGTACAAAGCTGCAAGAAGCGAGGCAATGCTGGTAGTGACTCTTGAATGAAATGAACTATATTTATTATTTATTTCTAAAATTTATAGCGGTTTAACAGTAAAAACATTCACAGTAGTTCTAGACAAAATACATTAAAAACCATCTTCAGTAGCAGTAGCCCTCAAAAAAATGGGGAAGCAGTGTACAGTGGTACCTTGGATTACGAGCATAATCCGTACCAGGAGCATGCTCGTAATCCAAAATGCTCGTTTATCAAAGCGAGTTTCCCCATAGGAAATAATGGAAACTCGCTTTGATACGTTCCCCCCCCCCCCCCCGAGGCCAGCGGCGCTGCTCTATCGTCCCACCTCGAGAATCGACATTGCTCCCCCTGAAGGCCCCTCCCGGAATCCGGAACCCCCCGCCGCTGCTTACTGTCACCTGGGCCTCGGCACCAGCACCGGCATGTCCTGTGCATTGGTGCCGGTGCCCGAAGATCGGCCTCCTCTTCTTGCTGGGCCTTGAGCATCTGCGCATGCTCAAGGCCTGCAAGTTCACAGAGAGAATGCAAACTCGCAGGCCTTGAGCATGCACGGATGCTCAAGGCCCAGCAAGAAGAGGAGGCCGAACTTCGAGCACCGGCACCAACGCACAGGACATGCCGGTGCCAGTGCCCAGATGACAGTAAGCAGCGGTGGGGGGTGCCGGATCACAGGGGGAAGGGTGCCAGATCGCGGGGGGCGCCGCTCGCAAATGGAGGCATGCTCGGTTTCCGAGGCGCTGATTTTGCGAATGTTTTGCTCATCTTGCAAAACACTGGCAAACCGGTGCACTCATAAACCGAGGTACCACTGTATTAGCAAACTATGCTACATTAAATCATCCTAATGACAAGTCAAAATATCCAGACTAACTTGCAGCACAAAATCAGAAAAAGGCCTCAACATATAGTTTGGTCTTTAACATTTTTTTTCTAAACTTTGACCGGTCAGAACAGGTCCTCAGGATGCCAGGAAGATGGTTCCACAACTTCACTCCTGCCAAGGACATCATTGCTGTTCTAAATTTAACATATTGGACAACAATTATGTAGTAACTACCTGGCCAATTTTCGAAGCGTTAATCGGCTGGGAACAACCGCCTACTGGCTAACTCGCTTATTGGCGTCTAGTCAGTCTTTTTCAACTACGCTTAACTAGTTATCTTAGCTCAGTGTATTGCAAACTGTGTGCCACAGTGAGATTCCGGTGAACAGTGAGACGCCAGCGCCTTTCGCAGCGAGATGCACATCCTGTAGGTAGTCAGCTGGCACCGGTACCTCTCTCTCTGCACCCCCCCACCCCCACGGGCTTACTGATTTTACAGTCAGTGAGCTCTGTGCATATGCGGACATCGACATGATGACATCATAAATGTGCATGATGTCACCACGTCAACATCCGCGCACGCCCAGAGGCCCTCCCGACGTGGCCCCGAGTTTAGTGTGCTGTGGCTTCAAAATGTTTGTGAGACACTGTCTTAAACTAAACTAAACTAAACTAAACCTTAAGTTTATATACCGCGTCATCTCCACGGAAGTGGAGCTCGACACGGTTTACAGGAATTAAAACAGAGAAAGGAACTACAGTGGAAGGAAGAAGGGCTGCTAAACAGGAAGGAAAGAGGGGGCTTTGAATAATGGAGGTGGGGGGGGGTGGTTACATTTTGGAGAAAAGCCAGGTTTTCAGATGTTTTCTGAAGTGTTGGAGGGAGGTCGAACTCCGAAGGTGGGCAGAGAAGCTGTTCCACAGCTCGGTGATCCTGAAGAGGAGGGATGTTCCAAGTTTTCCTGTGTGGGAAATGCCATTTAGAGATGGGAAGGATAGTTTAAATTTCTGAGTGGATCTGGTGGGGTGGGTACTCGAGAGCCAGGATAGTGGAAAGAGGGGAGGAAGGATGCCGTGAAGAGATTTGAAGGTGAGACAGGCGCATTTGTAGCGAACCCTGAGGGTGACTGGGAGCCAGTGAAGCTTAGACAGAAGCGGGGAGACATGGTCGAATTTGCCTTTTGTGAAGATTAGTTTAGCCGCGGTATTTTGAATCCGTTGGATTCTGAGGAGATTTTTCTTTGTTAGGCTTAGGTAGATGGAGTTGCAGTAATCAAGTCTGGATAAGATGATGGATTGGACAAGGACAGCGAAATGTTGTTGGTGGAAGCAGGATCTGACTTTTCTTAGCATATGAAGATTGAAAAAGCATTTTTTTACTAGGGAGTTGATGTGGTCGTTGAAGGACAGTGTAGAGTCGATGATGATGAAGAGTTAGTGAAATTGAAATTAGCTGAAAATGAAGAGTTAGTGCTGAAGGGCAAGCTGGCTAGGTCAGGGTGCTCCAGGGGCATTTCGGGGATGGAGTCCGGTTAGTTCCCGATATTCAGAGCTAGTCAGTGTTGGCGCATAAATAAGACCGCATACATAACTGTCCTAATGCATGGCCAGCTAGCTCTAAATATCAAGTTAACCGGGCTTGAGCTAGCCAGCTTACAGAAAAAAATGAATATTCAGTGCCAGCTACCACACATGGCCCTGCTTTGAATATCCAGGTTCAGTGATGGTGGAAGACATTAACAGCACTGTCAACCACCAGGGTGTTTTTCTGAAGTAAAGAACATAAAGGGAAAAGGATTGGGCCTTGTATACTGCCTTTTTGTAGATTTACAATCATACCCAAAGCAGTTCACATACAGGTACTTCAAAGTAGAGAATGACACGGGGAAAAAATCTATCCCCGTCCCCGCCGTCCCCTTCACCGCTCCATCCCCGAACCCACCATCCTCTTCACCGCCCCGTCCCCGCAGCATCCTCCCTTCCCTCTCGCCACCTCACCACCCTTCAGCGGCCCGAGAATCTCCCTCCCTCCCCCTTACCTTCACAGTGTGAATAAACTTAAGGGAGGGAAGGCGCGCGGTCACCGATCGCGCGTGCGGCCCCTTCCCTCTCTCCCTCCCTCCGGCCAAATCTATCTCCCTTCCTCCCTATTACCTTCGCGGCGCTTTAGAAAAGAAACTGAAGCTGGCGAAGCCTACCTGAGCCATCCTGTAGTCGCTTGTGTGTGGGCAGAAGCTTCTTCTCTGATGCAACTGGAAGTTGCGTCAGAGAAGCTTCCGCCCACACGCACGTGACTGCAGGGCAGCACAGGCAGGCTTCGCCAGCTTCAGTTTCTTTTCTAAAGCGCCGTGAAGGTAAGGGGGAGGGAGATAGATTTGGCCGGAGGTAGGGAGGGGGGCCGTGCGCGATCGGTGACCACACGCCTCCCCCCCCCCTTAACTGCGGGGACAAAGCCATTCACCGTTCCAAGGGACGGTGGATGGCCTTGTCCCCGTGCCCGCAGTGAGCACTCCCCCCCCCCCCCACACACACACACAACTGTTTCGGCAGGTTACCTGCAGCTACCCGCAGGTAACTGCCACCGTGTCATTCTCTACTTCAAAGCATTTTCCCTATCTGTTCTGGTAGGCTCACAATCTATCTAATGTACCTGGGGTGGTCAAGAATTAAGTGAACTGCCCAGGGTCAGCACAACGTATAAACCCACAACCTCGGTGCTGAGGCTGTAGCTCTAACCATTGTGCCACATTCTCCTTCAATACAATATCAGAAGTCAGCCAGTCAGTATAGAACAATGAAGCCACTGTGACATCACTGATGAGGTTGGCTTTTATTGATGGAATGAGGCATTATGACATCAGGGAAAGAGATACAGAATTGTGTACCACCACACTCAAAGCATTTTCCCTATCTGTCCCAGTGGTCTCACAATCTATCTAATGTACCTGGGGCAGCAGATGATTCAGTGACTTGCCCAGGATCACTGTAGGATTTGAACCTACAACCTCAGGGTGCACCACACTCTCCTAACCATCTATCCCAGTGGTATAGGTCAGTGCTTACATTTGCACCCTTCCCCATTCATCACATTAAATGTGTATGTATTACTTTTAACATTTTATATGGTATTTTCATTCCTCTTGTTCCTCTGTTTATAGATTTTTCTATGCTAGAGGCATTCAACAATTTAAACTTTCCCTTCCTTCTAGGAAAGGTATTAAAGGAGTCAAGAACTTTAGCCTTTCTTTGGCTTTTAAATTTTCTCAATTATGGAATGAACTCCCTTTAACTTTGAGATGCCCTAGTCCTTTCCAATTCTTCCGCAAATCATTAAAAACTTTTTTATTTGCTAAACATTTTGAAAACTAATCTCCTTGCAATTTTAGCATTGTTTTTTTTAAATTACTGTTAACCGAGTCGAGCTTCCTCTGGTTGATGACCCGGTATATAAAGCTAAGTTTTAGTTTAGTTTAGTTCCTGCCTCCTTCCCCAGGCAGCCCAATCCTAGTCGACCCCATGTTTTGAGGTCGGCTTTAAATTTCCTAAGAGAGGAGTAGCAACAAGGGAATTCCGTGAGAAAGGGCCTGCAAAATAGAATGATTGGTGATGTGTCGACTCAAGTTGTGCATATAATGGACCAGACAAAAAAGTTGTTCAGTGAACGCAGAACGCGGGGTGGATTGTAAGGAATAGTTAGGCAGGTGAGATAATCTGGGGTCCCAAATTGATATGCTCTAAAAGTCATAAAAAGAACTTTGAAAGAGTACATGATCAATGGCGTAGCGAGGGTAGGTGGCGCCCTCCCTGCTCTTCACCCCACCCCCCACTTGCCCCATCCCTTTCCCCTATACATCTTTAAATCTTTGTCAGCACGAGCCACTGCTCTGGCCTTCTGCTCGTGCCGGCGTTGGCTTTCCCTCTGATGTCACTTCCTGGCTAGCAGCAGCAGGCTAGAGAAGTTGCTCGCACTGATGAAGATTTAAAGAGGTGCGGGGAGGGTGTGAGCATGGCATATGGCGGGGGGGGGGGGGAGGAGAGGTTCTAGCGCCCCTACCAAGATGGTAACCAGGGCAGTCCGCCCCCCTGACTAAGCCACTGTACATTATTCTCTGTGTGATTGGAAGCTAGTGGTGAGATTTCAAAAGAATAGAAACACTGCCATATCTGCCAGCCTTACAAAACAGTTTGATTTCAACATTTTGAAGAGTTTGCAGGTTTTTTAATATTGCAGTCTGGTATCCCTGTATAGATAATGTTGCAATAATCTAATCTTGAAATATAAAAGGAATGCATTAATGTTCAAGTTAATGATTTTACACTTCTCGGTCCGTATTCGCTGTGATAGGGGATTAACAGAACCGCAATTACAGAAAAACCACAAATAACTTTTTCATGTTATTCGCTGTTTTCAATTAAAAACCATCATGAATATGGTGAAACCGCGAATAACATGGTGGGAGACCTGGCCTGTTCCTGAAGGAGAGGCAAAACACGGTGAAGAAAGTGCTGGGAATCAGGGATTTTCTGTAAATGCTTGGAATCAGTGATTTCTCTATGCAAGCTGATGTAATTTGGGGGGAGGAGCCAGCAAGCCAAAAATCGTGAATAATCAAAACCATGAATGCTGAAACCGCGAATACGGAGGGAGAAGTGTATAGACTTTTCAGGACAATTAGAGGGCGTCAGGACAGATATGATCTGGGAACAATTTGCTGTCCCAGACTGGGATTTTTTCTGTAAATTATATTCAAAGTATGCAAAAAATAATGTCGATTAGATGTTTGCCCGAGAACTGCTGGTGGGGCGGTATACAAGAAAATAAAATTATTATTATTATTATTAAATAGATGATGAATTGAGCATAATTGGTGAAAGGCGGATAAACTCACCATGGTTAAGGCAGAAATCTGGGGAAGAAAAAACAGTTGGGAGTCCAAAATTATCCACGGGTAACGGAAGATGTCCAATGGTGTGATCTTATTGCCAAAGAGTAAAAGTGGCTCGATAGGTCTTCTCTTTATTTAGGACAAGCCTATTTTGCGACAACCAGTTGGCAACCAGTTCTAAGCAATTTTGCAAGGGGAACATAGAGGGAGTAGAAGGCTTTACAGATAATAGCATGAGAATATTGTCTGCATAGAAATGGGCTGAAATTCATTGAGCTTGAATAAAGGAAGAGGATTGAAGAAAAGGTTGAATATAAGTGGTGAACAAATGGAGCCTTAAAGTACTCCACTATTTAGTGGATGATTAAGTGACTGGGTCAATGAGGTATGTATCTTAAAGAGTCTGTTAGTGAGAAAAGTAATGAACCAAGAGGGGAGCATGGTAAGAGCCTTCGAGCCGCAGGCACTTGGCTGGCTGCCCTACTTCCTGACGACATTGAAGGGTCCTTTGCAGGATGGTACATCTAAGCATCCGCTCCCTTGTTCATCAGGAGCGCAGTAAGAGTCTTCGAGCTGCAGGCACTTGTCTGGCTGCCCTACTTCTTGACAATGTTGGTGGGTCCCTTTGCAGGATGGTACATCTGGGTGTTTTCTTCCTTGTTCATCGGGAGCTTGGTGAGAGCATGCACTTGACTGGCTGCCCTACTTCCTGATGACATTGGAGGGTCCTTTGCAGGACAGCATATCTGGGCATCTGCTTCATAGATAGAACATGGGCGAGTGGCTGTGGGTGTATGCCCGAAGAGGCATGTCCAAAGGGGCACACACCTTTGGAGTGTTTGAGCGTGAGATACTGTTCCACTCTAGTTGAGGAATAGAAAGGGAAAATTGAAGAGAGGATTGAAAGGGAAAATTGTCCCGACAAAGATAAAACGCCAAATGGATAAACATCTGACTTCAATGATATCATCTACACTTGCCAGATCTCCATCTCCTCTTGAGACTTCCCTAGCATTAGGGGGACCTACCCCACCCCCGCAACCTGTTGGAGAGAGACTTTACTTTTCTAATATAGAAACTTCCAGGTTAGTTTCATTACGGGAATCTATAAAAGAACAAGATTCTAATGAAATATCTCAGCATTCTCAAACCACTGAGACTCAGATTTCTAAGATACATGTTCCTGTCTCTTTTCTGTACCATTCATTAGATGATTCTTCTTTGGAAGGATGGGATATATTTTTAAAGAATATAATGAAAGCAATAGTTAAGGTGGATATGATGTTGCATGATAATTTACGAAGTTTTAGTAAATTTACTAAGGATGTCTCAGTTAAATTTACTGAACAAAACTCTAGGTTGAATATGGTAGAGAAAAATCTTGGAAAAATGGATTCTCAGATTAAACCTTGTCAATCAGCACAGGCTTCTGCTATGAGGGATAATTTGATGATTCGAGATTAGAAGCATTTGGAAATATGTCAAGAGCAACTAATTTGAGATTATTGCATTTTCCAGTGACTCATTTTTCCTCTCCTAAGGAACTTTTTTTTTTTTTTTTTTTTAACATAAAAGAAGTATTACAACTGGTCTTAGATGATAAGGATATTGTTAATGCTTGGCTACAACAATGGTGCCAGGAGATGAACTTCGTATTCCTGAATCATGAAGAGACACTACAGGGACTACAGGGACCAGACGGACTCCACCTGACCAACAGAGGTAAGAATGTCTTCGGACACAGACTAGCCCGCCTACTTCGAAGGGCTTTAAACTAGGTAAGTCGGGGGTGGGTACCCACTTTTACACCGGAGCAGTGAGTAAGAATCCTGATGTAGCGAACCAACATTACGCTTCTAGGTCTGAGGTAAGTACCCTTATTGCAAACGAATCGCTAGGAGACAATTTGACTCAAATGGGTGGCTCACAACAGGAGCTCAGCAAACAGACAGAGTGGAGAGCTATGTATGTCAACACACACAGCCTAGGGAATAAATTTATAGAACTAGAAACAGAAATAGTTAATGCAGACATAGACATAGTAGCAATATCCGAAACATGGTTCACAGAATCTCATGGGTGGGATATAACCATACCGGGATACAACCTGATTAGACAAGATAGAAAGGGTAAGTTAGGTGGTGGGGTAGCACTTTATATCAAAGAGAACATTAAGACAACCAGGATCACAGAGGTCAAGTATACTGGGGAATCCATCTGGGTGAACTTGGCCAGAGGTGGAGAAAAATGCCTGTACCTTGGTGTGGTATACAGACCTCCGAGACAATCAGAGGAAAAGGACGCAGAATTAATTGAAGACATTGAGAATATCACCTTACGGGGGGAGGCTGTTCTATTAGGAGACTTCAACATGCCTGATGTAGACTGGAACACACTATCAGCGACAACTTGTGATAGCAGGAGGATATTAACGTCCATGAAAGGAGTACGGCTCAAACAAATGGTAGCAGAACCCACTAGGGCCCAGGCCATCCTGGACCTGGTACTTACGAATGGGGAAAGCGTCTCGGACGTCTCGGTGGGAGAGACGCTAGCCACCAGTGACCATAACATGGTATGGTTTAACCTTAAGAAAGGCTTCCCTAGATCACAAACAAAAACAAGGGTACTCAATTTCAGAGGCACTGACTTCGCACGAATGGGAGATTTCGTCTCCCAGACGCTACAGGTTCAAGAAGTAACTGATAATGTGGAAGCTATGTGGACAACTTTGAAATCGATCCTTCATGAGGCAACTATCCGCTACATAAAATCGGTAACCAAACAACAAAGAAAAAGGAAACCACAATGGTTCACAGATGAGGTATCATACCTCGTCAAGGAGAAGAAAAGAGCATTTCTCTCATACAAACGCACCGGGGAAAAAGAAGCAAACATTGAATACAGGACAAAGTCTGCAGCGGTCAAAACAGCAATCAGGGAAGCCAAACTTCGTATGGAAGAAACTCTAGCGAAGAACCAAGTTTCCAAGTTTCCAAGTTTATTAAATAATTTGATTAATCGCCTACTCTACATTCAAGGCGATGTACAAGATAATCCTAAAAATTATAAACATAGGTAAAATATATAAATAGACAATATTACAAAAAACAAACACAATTTAAAATAAAAATTAAGTTGTTACTTATTATATCGAAACAATAGGAAAATTCATTAATGGTTACATTTTATATTAAATTCAAAATACAAAGGTAAAAACATAGGGGGGGGGAAAAAGACAATAAAAAAGATAGATAAAAATAATAAAAGATCATTTGTCACTAAAAGCATCGTTAAAAAGGAAACTTTTGAGCTTAATCTTAAATTTTTCGAGGTTCTTTTCTTCTCTTATATATATTGGGAGATCATTCCAGGACTGAGGGGCTGTCACCGAAAAAATAGTGAGACGTCTTGTATTAATGATTTTTAACGAAGGAATGGTTAATAGATGTTGATCCTGTGATCTCAATGTTCTAGAACATCAAGAAAGGGGACAAATCCTTCTTCAGATACATTAGCGACAGGAAAAAGAACACAAACGGGATAGTACGCCTTAGAACGCCAGACGGGAATTATGTGGAAACTGACTCCGATAAAGCCAAACTACTGAATGATTACTTCTGTTCAGTCTTTACCTGCGAGGCACCAGGGCACGGGCCTCGGCTGGATGCAAAGCAAAGCATGGATGACCCATTTCAGAAGTTTGAGTTCACACCAGCTGATGTTTACAGAGAACTGTCAAGACTCAAGGTGAACAAAGCCATGGGACCGGACAATCTGCACCCAAGAGTGCTCAGAGAGCTATGCGATGTTTTGGCGGAACCGTTAGCCATGCTCTTCAATCTCTCCCTAAGTACGGGGAGAGTCCCCCTGGACTGGAAAACTGCTAATGTTGTTCCTCTGCTCAAAAAGGGTTGCAGAGCGGAGGCTGCGAATTACAGACCAGTAAGTCTCACATCAATAGTGTGTAAACTCATGGAAACTCTACTTAAAGGGAAATTAGACACGATATTAGATGAGGGGAATCTGAGGGATCCCTGTCAACATGGATTCACTAGGGGCAGGTCATGCCAATCCAATCTTATCAGCTTCTTTGACTGGGTGACAGGAAAGCTAGACTCGGGAGAGTCTCTGGACATAGTGTACTTGGATTTCAGTAAAGCGTTTGACAGTGTCCCACACTGTAGACTATTAAACAAGATGAAATCGATGGGGTTAGGTGAGAAACTAACGGCATGGGTCAATGATTGGCTGAGTGGTAGACTGCAGAGGGTGGTGGTCAATGGCACCCTCTCTAAGACATCGGAGGTGACTAGCGGAGTGCCGCAGGGCTCAGTCCTGGGACCATCCCTTTTTAACATATTCATAAGGGACTTGACCCGAGGGCTTCAGGGTAAAGTAGCGCTGTTTGCCGATGATGCCAAACTGTGTAATATAGTAGGTGAAAGCGATCTCACGGATGGTATGGCACAGGATCTGATCACATTGGAAAACTGGTCTTCGACATGGCAGCTGGGCTTCAACGCAAAGAAGTGTAAGGTGATGCGTCTCGGCAGCAGAAATCCATGCAGAACATATACCTTGAATGGAGAAACACTAGCTACGACCTCAGAAGAACGGGACTTGGGAGTAATCATCAGTGCAGACATGAAGGCTGCCAAACAAGTAGAGAAGGCCTCATCCAAGGCAAGGCGGATGTTGGGATGTATCAATAGAAGCTTCGTCAGCCGTAAACCTGAAGTCATAATGCCACTGTACAGAACCATGGTGAGACCTCATCTGGAGTACTGTGTGCAGTTCTGGAGGCCACATTACCGTAAAGATGTACTTCGAGCTGAGACAGTCCAGCAAATGGCCACTAGGATGGTCTCCGGACTCAAGGGTCTCTCATACAAGGAAAGACTGGGCAAGTTGCAGCTCTACTCTCTAGAGGAGCGCAGGGAGAGGGGTGACATGATTGAGACATTTAAGTACGTCACAGGTCATGTCGAGGTGGAAAACGACATATTCTTTCCTAAGGGACCTTCAGTCACAAGGGGGCACCCGCTCAAACTCAGAGGAGGGAGATTTGGTGGTGACACCAGGAAGTATTTCTTTACAGAAAGGGTGGTGGATCACTGGAACAAACTACCGGTGCAAGTGATCAAGGCCACCAGCGTGCTGGACTTTAAGAATAAATGGGACATCCACGTGGGATCTCTACGTGGGTCGAGCAGCACTCTGACTTAATGGGGTGGGACAGTAGAGTGGGCAGACTTGATGGGCTATAGCCCTTTTCTGCCGTCATCTTTCTATGTTTCTATTATATTCCATGTGGTACAAGAGAAATTGCTCAAGAGGAAGGGATTGATAATACAAATTCTCTTGATAGCTAAGATCTTAGAAAATTTCTGGAAAATACTCAGGAACCTATAGCTAAGAGATCCACTTTGCTAATTACTTTGTCATCAGTGGAGAAAAAAAGGATAATTATGAAAGCTTTTTTTTTTTTTTTAATTAATATTATTGTATGATGTCAGCTTCCGTTTTTCCAGATGGGTCCAGACAAACTCAAATTTGATGTAAAGCCTTCCTCCTGCTGAGACCTAAAGTCTTGGCAGGAGGAGGCACTTTCTTCTTAAAGTTTCCTTTTAAGTGTCTGGTCACAGGAGAAGCTGACATGTTTTTTTTGATCCTAGTCATTTAGAAACTTTTCTTTTGAATAAGACAGAGAGAATTTTAAAATAATTTTATCTTTCTCCTACAGGCTAACTGGGGTTGGGGTTTTTTTTTGCCTGCTAAATAAGTGAAATATTTCCTAGTGTTTTCTATTATGCTCTTCCTAATGTTTTCTATTATGCTCTTCCTCTCCCCATGGTGTGGGCTTGATGGGATGAATATTTCAGTTTGTTTCCTTATTTCTAAAAATTATTTTATTGCCAATTACCTGATGATTTCTAATATTGTAATATGAAGAAATCTTAATAAATAATAATAATAATAAAAAAGAATTGAACCATGATAGGACTGTATCTCTAAGCCCAAGTGATTTCAAATGTTGAAGCAGAAGATGATGGCCTACCAGATCGAAAACAGCATTTACATCAAATGACACTGCCAATATCATATGATGTTTATTGAGATGGGAACATATCTCTTTCAGGAGGAAAGTTATCAAAGTTTCTGTGCTGGGATGTGCTCAGAAACCTGATTGTCTTGGATTGAGAGCAAATGATTTTTCCCCTAAAAATAGGTAAGTTGTAAGTTGAAAGAAAACTTGGGTCAATTTCTATGTTTCTATCTTCCAAAGTGTCAAGAAAGAGCCAAAAGACTAAAGTTAATAATACTTAGAAGCAGATCTGAGAGCGTTTTAACCAGGGTGTGGGAAATGGGTCATTAATTAAGAATGTGGTTTTTAATGATGCAATGATTTTTTTTTCCAGAGGTAGATGTTTGGTAAAGGGGGATGGGACTTGATATACTGCTTTTTCTGTATGTTATTACAATCAATGTGGTTTACATACTTTTAGACAGGTACTTAATTTTATGCCTGGGACAATGACATAAGTGATTTGCCCAGAGTCACAAGAAGCTGCAGTGGGAATTGAATTCGCAACCTAAGGGGGTTGAGGCAGTTGCTCTAACCATTAGGCTGCTCCTCCACTCCAGGGAGGAAAGGAAGACCAACTGGACTGACTTACAGAAGGAGAGGGTGGGATGGTTCCCAATAAATGTTAATGCAATGTGCCTGTCTTGTCATTTCATGCTTTTGCAAGTAGAACATTTGTGCTGTCAGCGCCATCTACAGACTACCCCCAATAACACAAGTAACTATTTTTCACCAAGACAGTGACAGGAAACTTAGGAGCTGATGATCAGGACTTAACGCCAACAAACAGGCCCTGCTCTTTGGAGCTGGCATTGTAGTTTGAAGAGAGGATTACTTATGACTTTTTGTGTAAAAGATGCCAGTTTTGACTTGTTACAAAATTGGAAGGAAGCTCATGTAATTTACACCTCTGAGCACTGATACTAAGAAACAAATGTGTGAGAGTCTGAGGTCAGAGCAAACCCAAAAGTGAGAGTACACATTGGCGCCTGATTTCTGTGCCTAACTATAAGCCTTTCAAGTGAAAAAAAAAAATATTGAAAAGCTTACATTTAAAAATCGAGAGGCAATGTCCTACCAAGAGGGAGGTGGTCAGTGCCAGGTGCAAGCACTAAGGGGGTGCACATCTGGCACAAGGATCCCCCACCCTACTCTGTTGCTGCTTTCCCAAACTAGCAGCAGCAGAAATAATCCAGTCATCACAGAACCTTCATGCACCTCTCCACAGCTGCTGGTCCACCCCCTTGTGATGTCATTTCTATGTTCCAGAGCAAAGCTAGCAACCGCGGCGTGGTACACAAAGGTCCCACAATGGTTGCATCTAAGAGGGCAGTATACTGAATGGAATTGGGGTGGAGAGAGAGAATGGGCAGGATCCTGGATGAAGTAGGGTGGAGGGAGAAAGGGGCAGATGCTGATGGGTGGGGTGGAAGGAGAGCAGATGTTGGATGGAAGTGGGGAGAGAAAGGGGAGCAGATGCTGAAAGAAGTGGGGAGGAAAAAGAGATGGGAGAAGACACTGAATGGAAGTGGAGAGAGGGGGCAGACAATGGATGGAAGTGGAGGAGGGAAGATCCTGGATGAAAAGAGATAAAGGAAGAGAGGCAGTGGTATAGTAAGGTTAGGAGACGCCTGGAGCAGTGGTGCTCCCACACCCTCCATGTCACCCTGATCTTTCCATGCCCCCGCGCCACACTGACACCCTTCCTTTCCACCCCGCACCTCTTTACATCTTTGGCAGCATGAGCAGCTTCTCCAGCATGCTGCTCGTGTTGGCTTTCCCTCTGTCACCCGGAAGTGATTTCAGAGGGAGCCAAGCCAGCACGAGCGTAGGCTAGAGTACTTGCTCATGCTGGCAGAGATTTTAAAGAGGTATGGGGGTGGGGAAGAGAGGGCATGAGCATGGCATGGGGGACAGAGAGGTGCCCCCAATAAGACAGCACCCAGGGCAATCCACCCCCCCTCCTTACTACAGCACTGGGAAGAGGGCACATACTGGATGGAAGGAGGGAATAAAGGAAAAAAAAGCTGGATGGGAAGAGGATAGAGTTGCTAAGATACTAGAGGGGGTGAGGGAAAGAGGTGGCAAGCTGTAGGTAGACAAATGAAAAGAGGGAAATTGAGAACTAGGTAGTAAGAAAGAATTTAATCTAGACAGAGGTAGAAAATAAATTGAGAAGACAGACCAAGGAAGAAAAGGAAAAAAGGAGGGGGGGGGAGAGAGTGCGAGATGCCAGATCATGGGGAGTAGAAGAGAAGGGAAAGAAGGAAGGAAAGAGATGCCAGATTATTGGGGGGGGCAGGGGAAGGAGACAGAGATACCAGATCTGAGGACAGGAAAGGAGAAAAAGGGATGTAAAAACCACTAGTGGGAGGGAGGAGAGAGATGGCAGGGAAGGAGAGAGAGATGCCAGAGCATAGGGGGAGGGGAGGAAAGGGAAGAAGATGGATGCCAAGGGGGGGAGAGATGGAAAGAGCATACAGAGGGCAGATGCCATATGGAAGAGAGAGAGAGAGAGCAGACAATGGTTGAAGTGGAGAGAGGGGGAAGATGCAGGATGCATAGAGGTAGAGGAAGAGGCAGTAGCATAGCGAGGGTAGGAGGTGCTTGAGGGGGTGGCACCCCACACTCTCCTCTCTGCCCCTGCTCCTTCTGTGCCAACTCCCAGGTCCAGATTAAACAATAGGCCCAGTAAGCACATGCCTAGGGCCCGAAATGGTATAGGGGCCTCGCTGAAGGAGGGCAAACAGGCCACTTAAAATTTTTTAATTTTTTCCCATACGGCCCCCCCCCCAGCATTGTTTTTCAAAACGGGCACACCCCCCAGCATCAATTGGCAATGCCCTTCCCCCCCCCCCCCGTGCAGGTAAGATCATCAACACTGCAGATCGCAGAGTGCAGGCGAGGCCTCTCTGCTCTCATTGGAGCTGTGATGGCTACAACTGGGTGAGCACCGGTGGCTGTAAGACGGGCTGGGGGAGAGCTCCATATCTGGATGGTTTGTGGTGGTAGATGGCGATATGTCTCAGACGGCTGCTTGTAGGCAGCGGGGGTATCCGGCTGGCTCCTTCGTGTCTCCCGTTCCTTCCTATCACTCTCTCTTTACACGCTCTCTACATGCTCAGCTCTCCCTAAACCCAGTCGCCAACTGTGCTTGCCAACAGCGGCACCGACGTCGCTCCCGTGGCTCCTCTCTAACCCAGTTGGATGGGCGGAAGAAGCGGCAGAGGAGACCGGTGAAGAAGAGCTGGTGGAAGGGCTGCCATCTCAGAACAACAGCAGGTAGGCAGAAGGGCCAACTTGACCATTGGAGTCAGCGGCCAGACAGCTACCAGACTGAACAGTAGGAACAAAAAAACCAAACAAACTGAGCCAGACCAAATAAAAAAAATCAGAAGAAAAAATATAACATAAAATAGTAAAAAGAGAATAAAAGTAGGCTAAAAATAATAAGAGAAAGCAAAACAAAAATAACAAATGTTTTCTCGTTTTCTTTAACTGTGCACTTTTTACAGCTGGCATAGCAATTGGCATCCCTGGTATTTTAATTATGCATAGCTTTTTTACACAGCTGGTTAAATATATGAAGTTTTGACTGTATTTCAAATATGCAGCTCCAACTTTTTTTTATATAGGCCTAGGGGCCCTCGAAGAATTAATCCTGCCCTGCCAACCCATTGCTCTTTTCATGCCCACGTGCCACAATAATGCCCTCTTTCCACCTCCCTCTGGGGGGGGGGGGAGGAAGGGAGAGATGGAAGGGAAGGAGACAGATGCCAGAACATATGGGAAGAAACATAGAATGCCCTCATATTCCAGAGCTTCCTTTCAAATGAAAGAGACTAGACTCATGCGCATTTACATCATGTAGGTATTTAAATGACTCTATCATATCTCCCCTCTCCTGCCTTTCCTCTAAAATATATAGATTGAGATCTTTACATCTGTCCCCATACGCCTTATGATGAAGACCACATACCATTTTAGTAGCCTTCCTCTGGACCGACTCCATCCTTTTTATATCTTTTTGAAGGTGCGGCCTCCAGAATTGTACACAATATTCTAAATAAGGTCTCACCAAAGTCTTATACAGGGGCATCAATACCTCCTTTTCCCTACTGACCATACCTCTCCCTATGCAACCTAGCATCCTTTTAGCTTTCCCCGTCACCTTTTCTACCTGGTTGGCCACCTTAAGATCATTACATTACAATAGTGACTTTCATTCCGCCTTAACCCTGCAGTTCTAGGCGGATTACAATCACACCCAAGCCCTGCTCTTCTGTTGTGCACATAAGTTCTTCACCCCCTAAACTGTATAAATATGGAAATTAAAGAACTTGACAGTGAATACTGTTGCAGATATGTGATATTACAAGCAATCCACTACCTTAAATTGTAAATAAGTCACAAGAAGCAAGACAGGTTTAGCCAAAAGAAAGTTTTAGGTGTTCCCAAAATACACAATGTAGTTTCACCAAACATTTTATGAGTTGACTATAACACATACTATTTACAAAATAACATATCAGTCCTAACAGACCCTTCTTCCCCCACCCCCTTTTTGATAGGTGATTATAATCTGGAAAGCTCTGAAAGTAGGCTGTGCACACTTGTGCCTAGGATGTATGGTTAGAGGCTTCTCTTTCTATTAATTTTAGATATTAGGCAATTCACAATCTTTAGACCTAATTGCCAGATTCAAATGCTTTATCCCATTCCACTACTTGAGATATGATAGGAGTGGAAAAGAATAAAATTTGTAAATCCTCAGGTCTCATTCCCTCTCTTCTAACAAGCCCTCCTTCCCCTCTTTCCTGAATCAGCTTCTTTAACTCTCCTTCCACTTTACATACATCTCTCCCCTCAGTGTTCAACTCCTTTTATATCCATGTTACACTGCCATCTGCTGGCTAAACAAAAATGCTCTTAATTTTACTGCTTGTCTCCAGTTTACCCAAACTTTCAGAGCTTGATACCACATTTTAGGCCCCTTTTACACAACTGCAGTAGTGAGGCTGCCACAGTAAATACACCAAAGCCTATTCAATTCCTACAGGCTTTAGTTGCATTTACCATGGCTTTGAAAAAGGGGCCCTTTGTCTATTGTAATTTGCATCTCCCTACTCATATATTTAGGGCCTCCATCATAACTACTGTGTGCATTGCAAGTAGCACACAATGGCAGCAGCTCATTTGTTATCAGTATTGCTCTTATCCAGTACAGGTTCTAGGTGTTGTACAAGCAAAGAGACCCAAACAAAATTATGGGGAATTACATTTACATGTTTTGATTTGGAGGGTCAGGTGGGATTACAAAGTATTTACAGCGTACAGACTCATTTACCGTTCCATTGTTTGCTAGGTATGTTAGCATGTATATAAATAGGCAGTCAGATACAAGTTCAAGGTTCTTTACAGTAAGAGTTCAGCATAGAGAAGTGGAGTCCATATTTGGATTTGATATAAGACTTGGTGTGCGATGATGCTGCGCTGTAAGGATAGTTAACGAGAAGTTGTGCTACGTTCTTGAATTAGAGCGGGGGATTTATTGCTGGATTGTAGATATTTGTCAAACCAAAACGTTTTCAGGTTGTTGGGTTTTTGTTTTTTTTCAAAAATTGAGGTAATTCGGCTCAGTCCTTATGTTGGTGGGGAGGCCATTCCAAGTTCTAGTGGCAAGATAAGTGAATAGGGTGTAGAGAATATATTTAAATTTGACTCCTTTGTGTGAAGAGAGGACCAGTTGGTGCATGTTGTGTAGATTCTAGTCAAAGAGAAGTTGGAGTTAGAGAACAGGTGAGTTATTTGTTCTGGGTTGTTGGTGTGGAACAAAATGCAGGATATTTTAAAGGTAATTCTTGTATTTGTAGATAGCCAGTTGAGTTTGCAATAGTAGTCCGATATGGCATATTTTTTAAAATCCAATCAGTCAAGTTGCTGTGTTCTGGATCATTTGAAGTTGCTGTAACAGGCTGTTTATACCAGAGGACATAATTTGAGGTTGAGGGGTGGTAGATTCAAAGGCAATGTTAGAAAATTCTACTTTACGGAGAGGTTGGTGGATGCCTGGAATGCGCTCCCGAGAGAGGTGGTGGAGAGTAAAACTGTGACTTGAGTTCAAAGAAGCGTGGGATGAACACAGAGGGTCTAGAATCAGAAAATAAGATTAAATATTGAACTAAGGCCAGTACTGGGCAGACTTGCACGGTCTGTGTATGACCGTTTGGTGGAAAATGGGCTGGGGAGGGCTTCAATGGCTGGGAGGGTGTAGATGGGCTGAAGTAAGTCTTAACAGAGATTTCGGCAGTTGGAACCCAAGCACAGTACTGGGTAAAGCTAAGAAGAAAAAATTAAAAAATTTAAATTGAATCAGGTTGGGCAGACTGGATGGACCATTCGGGTCTTTATCTGCCGTCATCTACTATGTTACTTCTCAGTGTTATGCTTTATATGTATATATGAGAGGAAGTTGGGATTTAAAATTGGCTTTATTTAGCTCATATCAATAGCAACACACATCAACAATCTTGAGGTCAGATTAAAGAAATATATAGAAATTTACAATATGTCTCACTAAAATGGTATATTTAATGTTTCCAGTCAATACTACATATTTACTCAAACTTACCCCCTTGTTTAGTGAATGAACTTGAACTTTGCTAGTTGCTGTCAGACTAGAACTGCTCTAAAAAGCATCTGATTTAAACAGAAGTTCACTGTAGCAGCATTTCTCACCTCTGCCCAGCAAGAGATTGTTGTTGTCATCGCTCCCCCCCCCTTCCCAGCAAGGCACCCTTCTTCTTTTTAATTATTTCATTATCCATTACATAGATAACAAATTACATGCATATAGATTCAAGTGAAAAGATTAATAAATCTAAACATAAAAAAAGAACAAAGGAAAAACCTTCCTTGAATCATATTATAGTCCACATTATCGAGGCTGTTAAATTCCAAAAAAGGACTGAGGAAAATATTTCAAAGAACAAACATCTTAATACTTATGACAGGCATAATCTTTTACATCTTTATCATATCACTTATCTCCAACCTCCATATTAGTTGACAAATCTTTCTCTAATAAAGGTTTATCTTCATGGCACTTCTTTCCAGTCCCTCTTCAGGGCTGGATACCACCAGTTCTTTCTCATGTCCAGGAAATCCATTGTTATAAAGGATTTGTCTCCATAGCCATTAATGGTAAGTCCGGTCATTGGCTGTTGACAGGCTAACATGGAAGTAATGGAGCTTGGCAATTCTTGACTGGTCCATCTTGATGAGGATTAAGTCATGGGAATTGGTCCTATGATGCAAAGGCCAGGTCACCTTAAGCATACACAACCCATTCTCCGATAGGCTCATTAAAGGGGAGTCTCAGCAGACCTGCCCTCTGACCACTTTCATGGGTGTGCAGGATCATCCTAGATCATCACGACCTAAATGACCTTCCACAACAATTATTCTGTCCCATGATCTCATCTAGAATAAACAATCCAGCTCCACGTTGCAATGTTTTTCAGTACACCAGCTTGGATCAATAAAGCTGACAGCTTAATTCTCTTTAAAAAAATAAATAGCTGTCCAGACCAGGCTTGAACTGTAACAAAGCCCAATTTTATCCTACTTCCCTATAGACTCCAAAATCCTGAGAAAATGATTTTTGTTGGACAAAGCTGAAGTTCCAACACTCTTCATGTGGAGGCTTTCGCCATCAAAAACACTGTCTTGCCAGTGAGGAATCTCAAGGAAACAAGTTCCAAAGTTCATAGGGCACTCACGCTAGCGCTCAAGAGGACCAGATTAAGATTCCATGTTGGAAAAAGGCTGACACACTAGAGGGAGGAGACATGATGCACTTTTCAAAAACCTGGCCTCATCTGGATGTGCGGTTATGGTGCTCTTAGAAATCCTAGGTCCAAAACAGTTAAGCCCCATAATCTGAACTTTCAGGGAGTCAACAATTAGGCCTTTTTCCCAACTTTCCTGCAGGAAGGTATGCTGTCATAGTAGCCTTAAAAAGATGAAGACCACTCAATCCAAATAGCCTTTATGTGCTAGCAGTACACACTCAAGAGCCATATGCTGTAAGACCAAAGCATTCTGGATCCTGCAGGGGCAATTGGACCCTGCATGAACAGCCAGGGATGACCAGAAAGTTTGAGTGATTCCTTTGCATACTATTGCCTTCTCAGCCAGTCTGGTGCTACTAGAATCACCAGCCACTGGTGCACTATGATCTTGCGCAGAAGTTGGCCTTTCCTGGGCCCCCGGAGGGGAGGCATATAGAAAACCTGTCTTTGGCCAGTGTTGCACCAGAGTGTCCAGGTCTTCGCTTCTTGGCTCATATTTTCGACTGAAGAACCGAAAAGTCTTCTAGATCAAATATTGAGTACCCCTACAGATTCACCATACTGGTGAAGGCTTCTGGATGAGGAAATTCGCTTGCACAGCATCCACTCCTGCCACATGTGCCACTGAGAGTACCAAAAGATGGGCCTCCACCCATCAAAACAGCATCTGGGCTTCCAAACGTAGAGCAATACTCTTGGTGCCCCCCCTGGCGATTGACATAGACTATCAGCGTTGCATTGTCTGAGCTTGTACTGCTTTGTTCTATAGCATGCTCCCGATTGCCAGAAGCATGAAGCAGGTGGCTTGAAGATTTAAGTGTTTGATCAACCACTTCCTCTGAGAAAGGGACCAGCGTCCCAAAACCAAATGCCATTGCAATGTGTTCCCTAGGCAAATAGGCTGGCATCCATCGTGAGGATCACCCATGCAGAGATGCAAGGGGGAACACCTCCAGTAACAAGACTGGGCCATAATGTGACAAGCTTCCACAATGCAGACTGCGAGCACCATCGGTAGAGAAGTGCATTCTAGAGCAGATGCAAGTGCTTCCTTGCTCAGGGTACTATGTCCATGAATGCAACCATGGATACCAGTACCTGCAGATAATGCCAGTCTGTCTGAGCAGACTTCCTTTGAAGCTCCTGTATCTGATGCAGAAGCTGCTCTCTGCGGGCTTCCAGGAGAAACAGTTTTCCTTGTGTCGAACCAGATTCCTAGATACTCCAAGATCTGCATTGGCTTCAGGTGGCTTTTACAAAAGTTGACCACCCAACCTAGCTTCTTCAGCAGTTGAATTACTCAGTAAACTGCTAGTCTGCCCTCAAATTTGAACTGGGCTCTGATTAGCCAATTGTCTATGTAAGGAAGGATTTGTATAAACTAAACTAAAACTTAGGTCATCAACCAATTTGGAGCTCGACTTGGTTTACATTAAGAACAGAGTAATACAAAAGAACAGAACGAAAGAAATCCACCACCATTAACTTGGTAAATGTCCGTGGCCAGCCCAAATGGCTGCAAGATAAATGCACCCTGTGGGCCTCTGCCCCCTCGTGCGGTTTCCTAAGTGTCAAAGTATTGCTCCAGCACATTGAACCACCCAAAACTTCCTGTGCTCCGGAAAAATGGCAATGTGCAGATAGGCCTTCATCAAATCTAGGGAGGTGAGAAATTCTCCCAGCACCACTGACCTCACCGTCTCCATTTGGAAACATGGTAACATGAGAGCTGCATTCACTGCTTTGAGGTCTAGAATCGGCCTAGACTTCTGAGTCTCTCTCGGGCACTATAAAGTATATTGTGAGCGGGCTTTTTTGGCTTCTAGATCCAGCAACTGTTTCTCTGTTGCTTAGTGTGTTGGGCAGTTTTTTCCAGTCTCCCAGCTGGAGAGCCCAGATGAAGGTCCAGAAGGGGATGAAAGAACTCAAGCTTGTACCCCTCCTGTAAAATGTCCAACACTCAGCAAACTGTGATGATCTCTGCCCATGCTCCCCAATAGGCCAATAACCTCCTGCCGATGTGTGGAAGATTGGCTAACAGCTTGACATCACTACTTTTTGAGAGCTGTTGTGGAGTAGGATCCTGAAGATTGGGGGCACCTGGCTCCTCCAAATCCTTGTCTGGAGTGTTGATCTCTGGCTCAAAGGTTCTGTTGAGAACTGGCAATATCATCTGAAGGCCCGGAAATCACACCAACCCAACCCCCTAGGGCAGGGGTCGGCAACTCGCAGCTCATAAGCCACTTGTGACTCCTGCAGGTCAAGACTGAATAGGCCAAAGCCTTGCTCATGACCCTAATGATGTCGTATAGAGTATCAGCCACATAATCCACTCCTGACAGGAGCTGGGACAAAGGCTCATCGCTTTCACGCTCAAGAGTCTGTAACCTGGTATGGCAGGCATAGGTCACAAAGGATGCCACAGTGGCAGCTTTGATTCCCAAAGCCAAAGCCTCACATCCACTCAGTGATCCTGCATATCCACACCACTCCATCCTCGCTTGGAAGGGAGGCGCGCTTAGTAACCTGCACCACCAAGGAATCCACTTTGGGCTGAACGAACATTTGGTGACATTCCTGTGTCATAGGGTACAGCTAAGCCATAGTCCTTACCACTTTAAGGGACCCCACTGGGGTCCTTGACCAAAATGTTAATGTCAGGATGCCAGGGGAACAAAGAAGACTGAGCTCTCACTCCACTCATGACAGAGGAAGCAGAAGGGACCTGATGGGCATCCAAGTATAACTCCCAAAGCGAATCAGTGATAAGGTTCCAGAGATCCAAGGGTTTAAAATAAGTGCGAACAGTGAGATCAAGAGTTATCATAGACTCCAAGCACCTGAATGCAACCTTGTATCCCACAACAGGGAATGCACATCCTGAAACGATGATCCATATCATCTGAATCTCCCCTCTGAAAGATCTCTAAGAGCCTGGCTAGATGTAGTCAGAGGTAAATGCACCCTGGGGGCCTCTGCTCCCTCGTGTGGTTTCTGAAGTCCTGCCAGACTTCTCCTTGGAAGGACAGCTCTCCTGAAAGGCTTTCTACATCAAAATACAGTGGTCAGGTTAATTTTTGGGTTAATGAAATATGACCATGTGACACCCTTTTACCGGGTGTTGCATTGGTTGCAAGTGGAGGTGCGTGTGAAATTTAAATTTGGTTGCTTTTGTTTTAAGGTTCTATTTGGTTTGATTCCTAAATATACAAATGAACTTTTTTCTTTTACAATAGAGAGACATAAGAGAAGCTCACATTTGAATTTTATTTTTCTGCCTGTTAAACGATGCAAACTTAAAAACATCATCAGCATCTTCTCTCATATCAAGCAGCAGCAAAGACTTGATAGATCAACTGCTCCTTCTTACTGAAATTTATGGGGAATTTAGAAAACATCTAAAAATACATCTATTTTTGAAGTATTTAGGCAGTTAATTTGTAAAAAATTTTATATTATGTAATTATTAGATTTTTAGGGTTTTTAACCATTAGTTCTTAACTCTCTAATCTTCAACTTTAATTGTATTTTAAATGATGTAAATCGCATAGAACTTCACAGCTTTGTGGTATATAAATAAATTGTTATTATTGAAATTGTTAAATAGGAGGCTTATAATAAACTGAGGGCTGGGGAGCAACATCGTGGTGAACTGGATCATAAATCAGTTTAGCAACAGGATGGTAATAAATGGAATTCACTTAGAAGAGTACACTTCTCCCTTTGTATTTGTGGTTTCAGCATTCGCGGTTTCGATTATTCATGTTTTTTAGCTTGTTGGCTTCTCCCCCAAAATTATATCAGATTGTATAGAGAAATTGCTGATTCCCAGCACTTTCTTCACCGTGTTTTGCCTCTCCTTCAGGAACAGGCCAGGTCTCTCACCATGTTATTTGCAGTTTTTCTGTATTTGCAGTTCTGTTAATCCTCTATCACAGCGAATATGGAGAGAGAAGTGTAGTTGTGTACCTCATTGGCCAATTCTGATCAATGTTCTTTGTGCATAATATTGCTTAGGGTTAGGTAAAAACATTTTGTGTTTTGGAACATACAATATAGTGTAATTCTTATATTCTGCTTACTACCCTTACGCCTCAATGCATATAACATAATAGCAAAAAGCTGGAATAGCCACAAATACTTAATTCAGCTGTCAACAATTTAAACATCTTATATAAATAATGTAAATTAAGAAAAACACAAATACGTTATATAAAAAAAAAAAAAAAAAGCAAGACTAAAAATCAAGATTCAATTGCAGGCTATTCAAATGACAAAAATTTACAAGAGTAGACTCCCCAAAGTTAGCAGACATGATAAGTGATCTACAAAATTAGAAATGTGAACAAAGCTTATAAAGTTAAGTTATAATGGAAAGAAATAGAGAAGGATGTATTTTGGTTGCAGAAATCTTTTGGTGATGCTCCAATTGGAGCACTGCATTCAGTTCTGGAAGCCATAGTTTGTTAAAAATATAAAAAGACCCAAAATGGTTCGGAGGAAGGCAACGAAAATGGTACGAGATTTGCAACAGAAGACATATGCAAAGAAATTTGATGGAAGATGTGTGACGAAGTGGTTAAAGCTCCTCAGTACCCTGGAGATGTGGGTTCAAATCCATGCTGCTCCTTGTGACTCTGGGCAAGTAACTTAATCCTCCCATTGCCCCAGGTACATTAGGTAAGAGTGTGAGCCCACTAGGCAGACAGGGAAAAATGTTCGAGTACCTGAATTGTTCTGAGCTTCCTTAGGAGAACAGCATAGAAAATTGAATAAATAAATAAAATATGTATACCCTAGAGGAGATACAAGAACATAACATAAGCAATGCCTCCACTGGGTCAGACCTGAGGTCCATCTTGCCCAGCAGTCCGCTCACATGATGGCTCAACAGGTCCAGGACCTGTGCAGTAATCCGCTATCTATACCCCTCTACCCTCTTTTCCAGCAGGAAATTGTCCAATCCTTTCTTGAACCCCAGTACCGTATTCTGCCCTATTACGCCCTCTGGAAGCGCATTCCAGGTGTCCACCACACGTTTTTCAAATAAAATAAAAACCCAACCACCCACACGTTTTTCAAATATGGGAAAGCTACAGAATTAATTAGAGGACATGAAATGAAGCTATAGCTGTATAAAAAAGAAAATACTTATTCAATAGAAAGGTAGGTGGATACCTGGAATGCCTTCTCAGTGGAAGGTAGGATCCCTTTATAGCAAAGATAGGGTGAAAACATAGAGGAGTGTAACCTGCAGAAAGCAGCAGGTACAATCCCAAACAAAGGCACAGAGATTACCCTAGAGAATAATGAGGGGAAAAAAATTTGTCCCCATCCCCACAAGCCTCTAATAGTTATGATTTTATATTAAACTTATTTTATTAAAGTATCAAAAGAATATTATGTACAATTGTCATTTTATAAATCACATATAATACAGAACAAGGATCAACAGGTACATTAAACAGATAGTGAGTCTGCCGGGACAGAGGACAAAAATGCTCGAGTACCTGAATAAATTCATGTAAACCATTCTGAGCTCCCCTGGGAGAACAGTATAGAAAATTGAATGAATAAATATATATCAAAACCCGTCTCCTCTCCCGCTCACAAATATCTCCTCCACTATCAAAAAAATTGAACAAGCCAAATTACTACAGAATGCTACATAGAAAAATCATGCTAACAAAATACCGCAGTCACATATGGCAGGAATAGTGTTATGGTAATGCAACTAGGGCAACTTCCCCCTGGAAGCTGAAGAAGGCACATCCTGTTAGTGGGCTTTGTGGTCCCCAGTCATATCTAATACCAGCTCTGGCAGGATACACATTTCAAATCTGATATACTCTAATCACAAAATAGAAAAGTTTTTTTTAAACCTTTTTTTTTTAACATATATCGACCTATGTCCAGCTTCTCCCCTATCTTATTCCACACCAATGTCTTTCGTTCTTTTTCCTTCTTCCTTTTACTGTGTTCAGTATTTCACTTCCTTCATCCCCTTGGTTCAGCATCTTCTCTTTCCCCTCCCTTCTCTCTTCCTCCCTGCAAGGCCAACATCTGTCTCCCTTCAGCTCCTCCCCCCCACCCAACATGAGTCTAGCACAGGGGTAGGCAATTCTGGTCCTCGAGAGCCGGAGCCAGGTCAGGTTTTCAGGATATCCACAATGAATATGTATAGATGGATTTGCATGCACTGCCTCCTTGAGATGCAAATCTATCTCATGCATATTTATTGTGGATATCCTCAAAACCTGACCTGGCTCCGGCTCTCAAGGACCGGAATTGCCTACCCCTGGTCTAGCACACTGCAGGTCTATCCCTCTGTCCCAGTCCCACCCACATGGGTCCGCTACCTTTTTCCATTCCTTCTAGCTCCAGCCCCTATATCTCCCTTCCATTCAGTCCCCCCAAACCAGGCCCATAGCAGCAGCCCCCCCTCCCCAAATGCAAGTTGGCATCTAAATGTTTCTTAACTCCCCTCTCGGCCTGCGCCTATTTTATCTTTAGCTTCAGCCACCACAGAGAACAATCTTCAAAGGCTTGCACCCCGAGTCCCTGGCTGACAGTACTTTTGGTTTCGCTAAACCGGAAATACCATCAGCGAGGGACTCGGCAGAAGGAAGACTTTGGTGCAGGCCTTTAAGGATTGTTCTGTGTAGCGGCTGAGGCTAAAGGTAAAACAGGCGCAGGCCAAGAGGGGAGTTGAGGAATGTTTAGGTGTGCCGACTGGTGGGGGGAGGGGGGGACTGCTGGACTTGCGGAGATACCGACCTGGATGCAATTTTCATTTTTACTGAGGGAAGCAAGACCTTTTTCTGTTCTCACGGGACAATAAAAGGCCTTGTTCTCATTCCAGTGGTAAACAGCCCAATTTTTTTCTCATCCGTGTGGTTGAACCATGGTCCACCACAGTGTTCAGTCTCCGTGTTAAGTCTCTGAAGATAATCTACATGTTATGTGCATAAGCTACATTTACCAATTAGTAAACATAAGTTATATAAATTCCCTTGCCATTATTTTCAGTCCCTATACTGATAATATCGGGCTAAAAATGCAGAACCACCAAGCAACTATCCGTATCAGTGGAAGGGCAGAGGGATGCCAGAACAGTGGCTGTAACCAAATATCTATCCACTGGCAATGTTCAGCCACTATACAGAATTTCTAATTCATTTGGGTCTGCTGAATAGCACGCCTGAATCAAATTGATAGTAGTATCAGTATAGGAATGTCAAATTTAAATGAAATGCTGATACTGAAGTTTAATTAAACTAGTAACTGCCACTGCTGAAAATTTTGGTCCTGGCTTTTTAACATTTCTAAACCTAGAATATCAGCTTTTCTATGATTTGAAGCAGCTCTATACTTTTAGTGTGTCATGTTATGTATTCGATTTTTATCTGGACTATTTTAGGACTACAATATAAATTGTTTGGGACTTAGTGTTTATTCTAAACTGCTTTGACATTTGTTAACTAAAATTGACAGATAATGTGGGAAACCACACAACACACAAAGTTAGAATTACATCCCATCTTTGAAGGAAAGGACATGAAAGAGAACCTAAAGTTACTCATTCCAACAGTATTAGTCTATTGTAGAACCTTCTACTTTCTCTTTGTTGACTTCCCAAGATTTAAGGTTTTTTTTTTTCTTTTGACGTGTTAATAGTTTCACACTTGATTCAGACTTAAACAATTGTAAAATAAAAGCACGTAAACACAATGAGTTCTGAAACTGTAATTTCTTTTTTAATTTATATACATGTGGATTTACTCCCGGGCCATAAGCTTCTGCTTCTTCAGCTTTTTCTGAGATATCTGAAAGAGAAGGGAACCATCTGAAATGTTATCTGCCTTAAGAAACAAAACAGAAGTTAGAGCAGTTAAAGTATTAATACTGTACTTAGGCACAACTTCTTCCCATTGCAAGTAACTGCACTGTACTTATTTCTAAATGGTAACAAGTTTGGAGATTACAGTAGTAGTGAACAAGCTATACTGCTCTTAATCTTTTACAAATGAGGCTGAGCAAATTATATTCAAAAAGAATCATTCAAATATACAGAAAAAAAAAAAAATCTTGCTCCCTGGAAATAAATGTTTATAAGCAAATTCTACTATAAAAAGCCTCCAACTAATTAACAAAATGTGCAGGTTCTCAACCACTTTTCCATGAAGAGACTAGAATTGACAGCTGCCCCCTTCCTCTGACATCTGCTCATACTGACATATTGTGGTTACTCAGCCCAAATAGTTTCTTTTCATGGGTTTTCCAAAGGTGTCCTAAGATGGTCATCACGGCAACCACAACTCCTTCCTTTCAAATCGTGAAATTTTTATTCTAAAGCAAAACAGAAGTCTCAGGTTTGCCTGACCTTTTTCTTCTGAGCAACTTCCTCCTCTGGCTTGGGAACAATCTGTTCTTTCTCTGTGAGAATCATTTCGATGTGGCAGGGTGAGCTCATGTAAGGGTTGATGCGGCCATGAGCACGGTAGGTCCGTCTACGCATCTTAGGGGCCTTGTTGACTTGGATGTGCTCAATAACCAAGGAGTCAACATCAAGACCCTTAAATAAACACAAAAGATTCATAAGATGAACAGTGATGGTATGCACTTCTAATACTTGTAAAAAGAAAACTGTACCGCCAAAAACAAGACGAGGGAGATGCTGAAGAGACTGTGGTAGCTCAGACACATGAGTATTTTCATGATTATTCCAAAGGTGTCCTAAGTCAGTCATCATTGCCACACAAAAAGCATCTTATTACACTTCTGGTAAGGGACTATGTATATAAGCAAGTAAAATTATGTCCTATATTTATTTATTCAATTTTTGATACCGTTCAAAAGAGCTCAAAACGGTTTACATGAGTTTATTCAGATACTCAAGAAATTTCCCTGTCTGTCCCGGCGGGCTCACAATCCACAATCTATATAATATACCTGGGGCAATGGGGGGATTAAGTGACTTGCCCAGGGTCACAAGGAGCAACATGGGTTTGAACCCACAACCCCAGAGTGCTGAGGCTGTAGCTTTAACCACTGCCTCGCATGGAGTTCTGTTTCTTGTGAGGGTCTCCCAGTCTACCCATTATCTCCAATTATTAATGACATTTCTTCTCCAAAATATTTTATATCCTAAAGATAACTCACTCAACTGAAATACTGAGAAAGCAGAAAATGCATTTTAAACCAGGCCTTGACAAATTTTCCTGGGTTCTAGAAAACAGCCCAAATATCTAAAAGCCAGACTTGGAACAAACAGAATTATTTATGCACATTCAGGCTTTCAGACAATCAGAAAATACAATTTTAAAACTGCACATTCATTTTCATTGTAATAGCAGGGAAGGAGCAGATAAAAGGCTTCTGCTCTCCCTACAGCATATCTGGCAATGGAGGCAGGCTTTAGACTGCAGTTGCTGGGGTAGGAGGAGAGATTAAAGTTGCAACCTTAGCCTCTCACCACTGCCCACTAGCCCCCTGCAGCGTTAACATCTTCCCACTGCTTTTTTACCCACAAGCCTAAAGCCTCTCCAACACTCACCCAGCCATACCAGCAGCAGCCTCAACTTTGGACCCCCCACCCACAATAGTAGACTCTCAATCTCTCCTCTCACTGCAAGCAGTAGCCTCTCTCAATCCATGTTTTCCCCCCATCCCACACAAATGAAAAAAAAAAGTCAGACCAACATTTTAAATTCATTTATTCAATTTTCTATACCGTTCTCCCAAGAGAGCTCAGAACGGTTTACATTAATTTATTCAGGTACTCAAGCATTCTTCCCTATCTGTCCCGGCAGGCTCACAATCTATCTAATGTACCTGGGGCAATGGGGGGATTAAGTGACTTGCCCAGGGTCACAAGGAGCAGCGTGGGTTTGAACCCCCAACCTCAGGGTGCTGAGGCTGTAGCTTTAACCACTGCGCCACACACTCCCCTCATACTACCAACAGAGATGTTGGAGAATCTCCTTCTCAGTAATAGTGCCACTGCTAGTGCTCCAATCCCCTCCTGATTAAAAAGGCTGCCTTTCCAGTGGAAAACCTTCCTCCTCCTAAGCAAAGCCCCTCTCCCCAGTTATAACTCCATCCTTTCTCCTGGCATACACACATTTCCATAACCCTCTCTCTCTCTCTCTGCAACTTGCCAATTCCCAGGGCTTTCTTTCTGAACTACCCTTCTCCACTGTAGACCCCTTTAGCTCTCTCACAACCACCAACCCAAACCCTACCAACAGTAGAGAGCCATTAGCTCTCTCAATCATCACCACCCCATAAACTAAACCTTCCTTGACATACACCCAAATGGCTCTGCGAAGGCAGGACCCAGCAGAGGAACGCCCGAGGCAGAGCAGTGAAGTTCCCAGATCGTGACGTCAACCAAAGGAGCACCCCTTTATGGTCTGCACCTTTATGGAGCACCCCTTTATGGTGCGCCCCCCCCCCCACCTTAGTATGCCACTGCTTTGCTCTCTCCCTTGTCCCATCCTATTCCTTTCCCTAATTTTTCTTCCTTTTCTAACATATACACAAGCTTGCGCACCATTCCACATAACAGGCAGGGCTATGGAGTTCCTTCTACATTCTGGCAGGTTAAGACTCTACCAGCAGATCCCAAGAATGAAATCTGATTTGAATATGATTTTGCTTTTAACCTTTTACATCTGCAGCATGCTATAGATAAAAACCAAGCTTTTCTACAAGAAATCTACCAAGAAAATTTCCTTTTCAATTAACAAAAAAACCCAAACCCATTTGGAACCAGAAAACATTATAATTATAAAGTAAATGAATTTGAGAATATTCATGTACACATTAGTGTCACCTGATTTAACAAATGATACTCTCTACAATAAGTGTATAGATCAAAAAGGAAATGACCAGTACAGAATCAGCCAAAATGCTAGAATCAGATAAACCAGGTAAATCAGATTTAATTACAATGAACAATTATGTTCCACCATGCATTTCTTCGCTGCCCCCTTCCCCCACTTCACTGCTGTCACCATATTCAACTAATAACTTGGCTGGCAGGATGCCTAAGACCCACTAGCTAAAGAATCCCAGAGCTCCCATGCTGCCTGAACAGTAAGGAAGCTGGTGGTGCATATCTGCCTGCTGATGCTAGCACTCCCCATATGTTTATATCTCATCCTCCCCAAAGAGCTCAGAACGCGTTATATATGTGCTCAGTTCATGAACCGAGCATGCATGGAGGACCGGCATGAGTGGCTGAAAACGCTGCCTACTTCCCCACTGCTCAGACAGCATGAGGGCTCAGACATCCTTTCCAGCAACAATTGACCGTGTGTGCCACACAAGCCTCAGGTTGCCTACCCCTGAGATAAAAGCCAAGGTTCCCCCATGTCCTCCACTAATGTTATGTGACCTTGAGCAAGTTACTTTATCCCTTTACGGTCCTAGACCATAAGCCATCTTGGGCAGGGAAATACAAGCTTAAACTGGGAAAGCCAAGTAACAAAACACCTAAAAGCATCAACTTCAGCATACCTTGAGCTCAGCATTGCTTTCAGCATTTTTAAGCATGTGCAGCAGGAAATCTGCGCTCTTTTTAGGCCAGCGTCCCTGTGTCCAACCCCACTGTTTAGCCTGCAAGACAAAGAGATTCAGTAGCAATTTCCCCCCAAATATAAGAAACTAATTTTTCTGAGCTAAAAAATAGCTGCTCAGAAAATGATGATTTCATAGTTATTCCAAGTGTCTCGATAGTCATCACTGCAACCAGAATCACTGTATTACAGTGGTTCTTAACCTTTCATCTGCTGTGATACATCTGGCAGATAACATTCATGTATGTGATACACCGAACACTAAAATTCATAGCTGAACAAATTGTTTAACTGTAAGTTTAGTATAAATTTGCCTATTCCATATCAAAAAGCTGCATGCAACACACCAGTCTTGAATTTCTCAACTGTCATACAAAACATATATTCAGATTCTAAAAGCAACAGCAACACAAAATTCCTCTGCCAGATATCATGAAGCAACACAAAAACCTGCAAATATGCTACTCCAACTATATAGCACACAAAATCTATAGCCAGCACACCTGCAACACTTTCAGTTGAGTCAGAGGTCTACACAGGAACGGGTCCCGCAGGGATCCCCCTAGGTCGATGGGGGACCCTCCCAGGCTGACGGGACTCCCACGGGGATGGACCTGGAGTTCCTATCCCGAGGCCTACCTAATTTCAGGTCTGGGTCCGGCGTCGAGCTGAGCTCCCGAGTCCCGATGAATCAGCAGCAACAGTCTCTGTCACGTAGGCAGTGATCTCAGCACATAGGTACACAGACTCTGGCAGCATCCATAAGCCACTGAGGTGCCAGCATCTGTGACTCAGGGACACAACTGCTGCCTGCCAAGCTTGGCAAAAGGGATCCCTGGCCAACTGCAGAGGAAGTCCTCAGCTGAAAGCTTGGGGGTCCTCTCCTCAGCTGAGTATTTCTATTTTATATTTACAATAGAGGCTCTGGTAGAAACTCATTTACAAAGTATGTATTTATCCCAATTAATATTTCCAAATTAATAAAGTGTCTTTGCTTATTTGTAAATTGGTCTCTACCACAGCCTTTAATTCAGTAGCATAATTAAATGAAATAACTATTTCTGAAGTTTTTTAGGGATGTGCGGGGACGGATTTGATTCCAGCGGGGATGGGTGAGGACAGGTTTGACTCCTAGCAGGGGGGAACGGGGACGGGTTTGATTTCTGTCCCTGCGCAACTCTCTATATTAGACACAGCAATATAATGCACTGTATATGCAGCGCTATACATACATTACAGATCTTTCCCTAGTAGGTTAACAATGTTAAGGTTTTGTACCTTTCCTACATTGTTGTAATATTTCTTGTAGCAAACTGGAAGTGAACTGTTTTTTCTCTTTTAGGAAGAATAATGTTATGACCTATCTAGTTTAGATTTTCTGTCACTCGGATTGATTTCTGTGTGTCAGTGTAATCATTATTAAGCCTGATTTTAGAAAATTATGTATTTTGAAATAGATTTGTAATGACTGAAACCACCACATTTTGTTTTCCAAATTTGGAATTGATAGATTTTTCCATGTGTAGTAGTTATCTTCCTTCTGAAATTTGTTTCTATATTTTGCAGTTTATATTGGAGTTTCATTTATTATCCCAGGACAAGCAGGCAGCATATTCTCACACATGGGTGACGTCACCAAAGGAGCCCCGGTACAGACTACTTTAAAAGTGCATCGCCACTTTAGAAAGTTTGCGATAGCTCGAACCACGCATTAAGAGTGTCTTCCCGCCCGACGTAAGGCAAATGATCCCTCAGTTTCTTAGTTTCCGCAGAGCTAAGAAGTCGCGTCTTTTTCAACGGCTGTTAAAATCTTTTTGTGCTACCCTTAATTCTGTTATACATAGCTAGTTCCAACTCAATCCTCCATCAGATGGCACCCAAATCCCACTCCCACAGGACCCAGCTCTAACAGCTAGAAGGAGAAATTAGGTTCTTACCTGCTAATTTACTTTCTTTTAGCTTCTCCAGACCAGTAGAGGTTAACTTTACGATTGGGTATATATCTAATCATGACCAGCAGGTGGAGACTGAAAACAAAACTTTGGGACAGTATATCCTAGCCCCTCCTCTCTATTTCCCTCAGTCTGCCGAATAGCCAAGCAGAACCAAGAACTGGAAAACAACAGAGAGAAAAAACAATACTCCGAAAGGAGTAACAAATAACATACCCAAAAATGCTGTTGGAAAATGCAGAGGAGAAGTTCCCGAAGGAAGAAGGTCCCCACAGCTCGCCAGCTAAGCCAGCCGAGCCACAGCCGCTGTTCTTCAATTCTCCCCGGCCCTAGAAAAATACTAGAACCCGCAGCAAAAACCAAAAACTGCCCGCGCAACAGCCCCAACAACAACAACAACAGACAGGGTGGGGACCTCTACTGGTCTGGAGAAGCTAAAAGAAAGTAAATTAGCAGGTAAGAACCTAATTTCTCCTTCTTTAGCACTCTCCAGACCAGTAGAGGTTAACTTTACGATTGGGACGTACCAAAGCAGTCCCTCTCACGGGCGGGACCCCCGAAGGGCCGATACCAGAACACGCTCACCGAACACCGCGTCCCGACGCGCCTGAACATCTACCCGATAATGCCGAACAAATGAATGCAAGGAGGACCAAACCGCAGCCTTACAAATATCCACCGGAGGCACGAGCGACGACTCAGCCCAAGAAGCCGCCTGACCCCTAGTGGAATGAGCCTTGAGAAACTCCGGAACCGGCTTCTGACTCAGAAGATAAGCGGAAGCAATCATCTCCTTGATCCAACGCGCAATAGTAGCCTTAGAAGCGCCAGCCCCCCGACGAGGACCCGCCAGAAGCACAAAGAGATGATCGGAGCTCCGAAAATCCCGGGTCCGCTGCACATAAGCATGGAGGACCCGACCGACATCCAACTTGCGCAGCTGTCGTTGCTCAGAAGAACCCTCCCGACTACCCAAGACCGGGAGGACCACCGATTGATTGACATGAAAAGGAGAAACTACCTTCGGCAGAAAGGAAGGAACAGGCCGCAAAACAACCCGCTCCTTCGAAAACTCCAGGAAGGGAGCCCTACAAGAGAAAGCCTGTAGCTCAGACACCCGTCTAGCGGAAGTAATGGCCACCAAAAAGACCGACTTCAGCGTAAGGTCCTTCAACGAACAGCCATCCAATGGCTCGAAAGGAGGGCGCACTAGAACAGAGAGAACCAGATTGAGATCCCAAGAGGGAATCGAGGGCCTTATGGGAGGCCTGATCAACTTGGCCGCCCTAAGAAAGCGAATCACATCAGGAATGGCTGACAAACGCTGACCTGTCACCAGCCCCCGAAAAGCCGACAGGGCCGCCAGATGAACCCGAAGAGAAGACCAGGCCAGGCCCCTATCCAGGCCATCCTGCAAAAACTCTAGAATGTTAGGCAGAGAAGCGCGAAAGGAGACCACTCCCCGCGCTCGGCACCATTCCTCAAAAAGACGCCAAACCCGTACATAAGCCCGAGAGGTAGAAAGCCTCCGGGACCCCAAAAGTGTAGAGATCACCTTGTCGGAATATCCCTTCTTACTCAGGCGGCCCCTTTCAAGAGCCAAGCCGTAAGACAAAAGGGAGACGGGTCGAACATGGGAATGGGACCCTGCGTCAGAAGATCGCACTCGAGAGGCAGAGGAAGAGGATCCGCCACCAAATGCCTCACCAGATCCGCATACCACGGACGACGAGGCCAATCCGGAGCCACCAAGACCACCAGCCCCGGATGGCGAACAATGCGAAGCAGTACTCTGCCTACTAATGGCCACGGAGGGAACACATACAACAGCCCCTCCGTTGGCCACGGTTGGACCAGAGCATCAAGACCCTCGGCCAGACCGTCCCTGCGACGACTGAAGAAGCGGGGTACTTTGGCGTTGCCACTTGTAGCCATCAGATCCATCAGGGGCTGCCCCCAAGCACGCACTAGCAACTGAAACGCCTCGGCGCCGAGACACCACTCTCCCGGATCCAAGAAGTGACGACTGAGGAAGTCCGCCTGAACGTTTTCTACCCCGGCAATGTGAGAGGCCGAGAGGTCCAGAAGATGCGACTCCGCCCAAACCATGAGCCGAGCCGCCTCCTGCGCCACCAGAGTGCTCTTGGTGCCCCCCTGACGATTGACATAAGCCACCGCCGTGGCATTGTCCGACAGGACTCTGACCGACTTGCCCAACAAAAGGGAGTGGAAAGCCAACAGCGCTAGCCGGACCGCCCTGGTCTCCAACACGTTGATCGACCAGGAGGCCTCCTCCGTGGACCAGGTTCCCTGAGCTGAGTGACCCAGACACTGGGCCCCCCAACCCAGGAGACTCGCATCCGTAAGGAGCACCGTCCACTGCGGAAGATCCAGACCCACCCCCTGAACTAGGTGAGGGGTCCGGAGCCACCAACGCAGACTGCAGCGCGCCAAGCCTCGCAGGGGAACCGGAACATCCATCCCGTGCCTCTGGGGAGACCACCTCCGGAGCAGAGCATACTGGAGAGGACGCATGTGGGCCCGCGCCCACCTCACCACGTCCAGGGACGCCGCCATCGACCCCAGGACCTGGAGGAAATCTCGCGCCCGAGGACACCGGGACGCCAAAAGCAGGCGAATCTGAGACTGCAATTTGCTCACCCGGGCCTCTGGGAGGAAGACCTTCCCCAAGGAGGTGTCGAACAGCACCCCGAGGTACTCCAGACGCTGAGCCGGAACCAACCGACTCTTGGAAAGGTTGACCACCCAGCCCAGTGACCGGAGAAACTCCACCACCCGAGCCGTAACCCGGGAGCTTTCCTGCAACGACTTGGCCCGAATTAACCAGTCGTCCAGGTAGGGGTGTACCAGGATGCCCTCCGACCGCAAGGCTGCCGCGACGACCACCATCACCTTGGTGAACGTCCGGGGAGCCGTGGCCAGCCCAAAGGGAAGCGCACAGAACTGATAGTGCCGACCCAAGATCGCAAAGCGCAGGAAACGCTGATGAGAGGTCCGAATAGGAACATGCAAGTAGGCCTCCGTCAGATCGAGAGAAGTGAGAAACTCCCCCGGCTGAACCGCCAGAATGACCGACCGCAGCGTTTCCATACGGAAAGAGGGAACCTTGAGAGCCCTGTTGACCCCTTTCAAATCGAGGATGGGCCGAAAAGTCCCCTCCTTCTTGGGCACCACAAAGTAAATGGAGTACCTGCCCGTGCCCCACTCCGGGGGGGGCACTGGAACTACTGCCCTGAGATCTAGCAAGCGCTGAAGGGTCTGGCGAAACGCCAGCGTCTTCCCAGGAGTCTGACACGGAGAAGCGAGGAAAAAATCCGGCAGAGAGCGGGCGAACTCCAGGGCATAACCGTCCCGCACCACCTCCAGGACCCACTGATCGGACGTGATCTCGGCCCATTTGGGAAAAAAGTCGCGCAGCCGGGCCCCCACCGGAACCAAGGGGGGCGCCGGCAAGGCGTCATTGTGCAGGACGGGAAGCGGGGGAACCGGCGGAGGGATTCCCTGCCCCCCGACGGGCCCCCCGAAAGGGCTGCATGCGCTGGAAGAACCGACCCCGGGAAAACCCCGGAGACTGGAAAGAAGCAGCCCCACGCCCAGGGCGATACTTGCGAAATTCCCGCAAACGCCCCCGGGCCGCACCACCCCGAGACGCCGGGCGGGCACGGTCCTCCGGCAAACGGGGAACTTTCGAGTCCGACAGAGTCTGAATCAACTTATCCAAGTCCTCTCCAAATAAAAACGACCCCCGAAAGGGAAATTTAGTAAGCTTAGCTTTGGACGCAGCATCCGCCGCCCAAGCGCGCAGCCACAACACACGCCTTGCGGCCACGCCAAAAGCCATGGACTTAGCCGAGATCCGCACCAAGTCATACAGAGCATCCGAGAGGAATGAGGCAGCCATCTCAATCTTCGCTACCTCCTGATCCACCAGAGACCAGTCGTCAGACTCTCGATCCAAGACCCGCTCCGCCCACCGAAACACGGCGCGAGCGACCAGTCCCCCACAAATAGCCGCCTGGACCCCAAAGGCAGAGACTTGGAAATTTTGCTTAAGGATGGTCTCCAATTTGTGCTCCTCAGAGTCCCGCAAGGCAGAACCGCCTTCAACAGGCACGGTATGCCGCTTGGAAATAGCCGAGACCACCGCATCCACGACTGGCGAAGCTAACGTAGCCCGATCCCCTTCAGGAATGGGATACAGGCGAGCCATGCTGCGCGCCAGCCGAAACGGCGTCTCCGGCGTTTTCCACTGCTCAAGAATAATATCCCGAATATCCTGATGCATAGGAAAAGAGCGGGAAACGGAACGGATCCCTCGTAACAGAGGGTCCCCCACACGCGGAGTCTCCGGCGGCGCGTCCTCAAAACGCAAAGCCGAAGAAACCTGTTGAATAAGGTCAGGCAGCTCATCTCTCTGAAAAAGGCGCACCACGGACGCCTCGTCACTGGAGAACGGGAAACCCGACAACCCGCCGCCAGCTTCCGTCCCCTCCAGAGGGTCCTGGAATTCCTCAGAAGGGTCCAGGTCCTCCTCCAGACCGACACGTTCCTCCGACCACAAATCCTCGTCCCACGACACCCGCGGACGCTTGGACAAGAGAGGCGGCGGAGGGGACGTCACGTCAGACGAGAGAGGCAAAGCCGCAGGGAGCGCGGAGGAAACCCCACCCCCCGAGACCCCCTGGGCGCAACCGGGACCCCCAGCCGCCTGAAAATAGGCTTTGCATAATGAAAAGAAAAAATCAGGGGAAAAACCCCCCGAGGGTCCCAAGGGACTCCCTGCCACAGCAGGGGACCCAGCAGAAACCTGCCCCTGCTTAGCCAAAACAGGGGGAAGGTCACCTGAGGTGGAAGACAAAATGGAGGGGCCAGACAGAGAAGATGGCGTCTTTCCCGCCAAAACAGCTCCCTCCATAGCCTGCAGCGGCTGAGAGACCTGAATAGTCTCAGCCGCTAAAACAGGCAAGCCGGCATCAGCTGTCAAAATATCAGCTGAGAGGGAATCCTCTAAAACCCGACCGTCGGCGGCTCGGGGAATCCCTCCGTGGGCGGACGGAGAAGACCGGGCTTCTCCACCGTTCCCTGCCGACTCGCGAGGCACCATCGGCGGGGAGCTCTGGGCGCCTGCAGCCGCTGCCGACGGAGCTCCTCCACCGCACCGGCCTGAACACCGCTTGCACAGGCCGGCCGCGAGTGCCTCGCGTCTGGAGCACAATGAGCACTTTTTCCCTTTAGAAGTGCTCATTGCTCCATACGCGACCTAGCTGTAAAAAAGTGCCGGTTAGTTGAAAAAATACAGTAAAATACAGTTTTCTTAAAGGGATACAACCCTCCAGACCAGCACTACCTCAGGATTTTTTTTTTTTTTTTTTACAGAACAGACTCCACAGGCTCTCGAAGCAATATGCCTTGCTTGATTTAGGGGGCAAGGCTTACTGCTGAGGCTCCTCTAAAAAAATATGGGGAGGTGGAGGAAGTGGGGGGAGGGACCCCGCTCGTGACCCGCCGGGTTTGACACCCCCGAGGTCGGACGAACCCCCAAACAGAGTCCGTCCAAGCTCCGTCCGGCTAAAAACAGGGACAATAAACCTCTAAACAAATTCCAACAGCCCTACCAAGGGAGATGGGTACAGATCACTCAACACCTGCTGGAGACTGAAAGAAGACTGAGGGAAATAGAGAGGAGGGGCTAGGATATACTGTCCCAAAGTTTTGTTTTCAGTCTCCACCTGCTGGTCATGATTAGATATATACCCAATCGTAAAGTTAACCTCTACTGGTCTGGAGAGTGCTAAAGAATGCCTGCTAGCCACCTTTGAAATGGAAAAGTATCATCAATGTAAACCAAGTGGGCCTTCCCATGAGCTTTCTACTGGCTTGCGCCAGCCCAAGGACAATGTCATGGCGGAGATCTGCCCTGAAGCCAAGGGAGAGACGATGTATATAGCACCTCACAATCCTTTCTACTTGCTAGGGTAGTTCACGAGCAGAAAGTATCCAATTCTGCTCTGTGGGTTGATCACAAAGTGAGTTAAGATTGATGGTGTAGGTTGTAAAAAGGTGGGAAGAAAGCAGGCTGACGGTGAGCACAGGGAAAGCAGTGGGGAGATGAGGCAAGGGTTGAGAAATTTGTGTAGAGTAGATTAAAGGTGAAGAAAAAAAAAATATATAGGCAAATGGGTTTGGCTATTTGGATGTTCTTGATGGTGGGTGGGGTGGGTTATTGGTCACTCAGAAGGGGATCCTTTCACCACTGGAACCAAGGATTCTACCTCTCTCCCAAAAACCAATTCCCTACTTCGACTTAAAAACTACTAGAGAAATAAGCACTAAACTGATTTCGTATACTCTTAACACTTTACCTGAGCACACCTGCCAACTCCTCCATTGTAACGCCGAAAAGGGACACATTGCTTCTTTAAGGTTACATCTTTCAGATACTTAGTAGCTTTGCGAATGTGCATGCCCTTGATAGCTTGGGCAGTCTCACGAGTGTTCTGCAAAAGGAAGACCAGCCATAGGAAATGCAAACATGAAATGATCATAAACATGCAATGAAAAGCTGCAGCACAAAACTGGAAAACCTAAATATAATTTATCTTCAAATTCAGTAACTTTTATGATAAGGAGTATCAAACATATGGCCTGTAGTTCTGTGCAACCCGAGTTATATTATCTTTTAAATTTAACATTTGGTTAATTATATAAATGTGAATTTGGCTCCTAAGTAATTGTAATGGGGAAATAGGGAGAGCAAATACATATTTTAGTGCAGCCCATCAATGAATGCACAACTGCTGCAATGGCCTATTATTAGTCTTAAGTTTGACACACCTGTTCTGTATCACATCCTTCTGTATGTTCAAAATTAACACAAAATATTTAGCCTAATCTGCTTACATTCTGCTCTGTAACCTATACCAGTGTTTCCCAAGTTGGTCCTAGAGTATCTCCTTGCCAGTCATGTTTTCAGGATATCCACAATGAAAATGCATGAAAGATTTGCATACAGTGGAGGAAGTGTATGCATATTCATTCTGGATATCCTGAAAACATGACTGGAAAGGGGGTACGCCACAGGACCAACCTGGGAAACACTGTCCTTTCTACTCCAAACTACCTATCTTCTATTTATTTAAAGCCCTACTTTGAACCACACTACCCAAACCAGAGTCTACTACACTTACTGAACACATATAGCATTGCTGGAGATGTGGCTTCTCTGTTTTCAATGCATTTTCCTCCCAAATTCAAAACTTTAAGCAAAATCGACTACAACTACAAAGTACTTCATCATACAATCACTTTTTAGCCCAAAAATGTAGAGATACCGTGTTTCCCTGAAAACAAGCCCTACCCCGAAAATAAGCCCTAGCATGATTTTTGGGGTAGGTCTTAATATAAAGCCCTACCCACCAAATAAACCCTAGACCCTGGATTCACCGGTAAAGCGCTTCCCCCCTCCCAAAAGAGCCCTGCCGACCGCAAGCCCTACATACCTCTCTCCAGAGCAGCATCAGCAGCACTCTAAAACAGGCTGCTTCGCGGCCTTCTCCTGCCAGGGCCTTCCATGTGCCGCATTAGTGATTACATCATCAGTGACGTGGCAGAGGAAATGCCCCGGCAGGAGAAGGCTACAAAGCAGCCTGTTTAGAGTGCTGCCGACACTGCTCTGGAGGGAGGTATGTAGGGCTCGAGGTCAGCGGGGCTTGGATGGGAGGGAGAGATGGAAGGATGGGAGGGTCAATGGGGGTTCGGCTGCACGGTGGGGGCTGCTGCACAAGGGTTAGGATGGAGGGAAGGATAGAAGCTGGGCAAGGGATCGGAGGGAGGGATAGAAGCTGGGAAAGGGTTCTGCTGCACGAGGGATGAGAGGGAGGGATAGAAAGATGTTGTGCATAGTATAAGGGTTCTGCTGCACAGGGGGATGGGAGGGAGGGATAGAAAGATGCTGTAGAGGGAAGGCACAAGGGGATGGGTGAGAGGGGAGGAAAGATGCTGTACATGTGGTGGAGAGAACGGAAAGAGGAAGAATTGGGGAGAAGGAGAGGAAGGAAAAGATGATGCTGTTCCAGGAGCACCTGCAAATGCGGTTTTGTGCCTGTCAAAAGCAAGGAGAGGGCAGCTGGGGTACCGGCGGGTGCAGAAAATCATTCACGGTGTGCTCAGACCTCCTCTTCTTGTTACTAAAGTCAGGCTATACCAATCAGGAGCTGCTTTGAAACGCAGGAAGAGGTGGTCTGAGCATACTGCAAATTAGTGAGTCCGTGAACCGCAAATTCGCGAGGGAACACTGTAGAGCATTCTACTGAGTTGTGGTTGCAAGACCTCAGGTAAGTATAACTTCTTATTGGTCTGCTTTAAAAGGAATCACAAGCTACAGAAACTTTATTGAATTAAAAAAAAGAAGAAAAAAAGCCAATGGCATACCTTGAAGTGCACTCGAAGGTTGGAACCCCTTGCTTTACATGCTTCAAAATTTAAGCAAAAGAAAAAGTGTTTAGTTCCTGTTTCTTACAATCATTTTATATAAGTGCACAGAAACGTGCTAGTAACAGTGGTTTTACTTACATTTAGTGGGGTTCTCTGGATCGAGAGAATAGCGGACCATTTTTGAGAGATTACCTGCAGGAAGTTAAAAATGTAACCATTATAAGATTAAAGATGAGAAAGATTAAACTAAACTAAACTAAACTAAACCTTGAGTTTATATACCGCGTCATCTCCACGGAAGTGGAGCTCGACACGGTTTACAGGGATTAAAAATAAAGAAGAGGAACTACAATGGAAGGAGGGAGAGATAAAATGAACAAGGACGGAGGAGGAACATAGAATAGTGGAGAGGGAGGGAGTGGTTACATTTTGGTGAAAAGCCAGGTTTTCAGATGTTTTCTGAAATGTTGGAGGGAGGTCGAACTCCGAAGATGGGCCGTAAAGCTGTTCCACAGCTCAGTGATCCTGAAGAGGAGGGATGTACCGTGTTTTCCTGTATGGGCGATGCCAATTAGAGAAGGGAAGGATAGTTTGAATTTCTGAGTGGATCTGGAGGAGTGAGTGCTTGAGAGCCAGGATAGTGGGAAGAGGGGAGGGAGGATGCCGTGAAGAGATTTGAAGGTAAGACAAGCGCATTTGTAGCGGACCCTGAGGAAGACTGGGAGCCAGTGAAGCTTAGACAGAAGCGGGGAGACGTGGTCAAATTTGCCTTTTGCGAAGATTAATTTAGCTGCGGTGTTCTGAATCCGCTGAAGTCTGAGAAGATTTTTCTTTGTTAGGCTTAGAAAGATGGAGTTGCAGTAATCGAGTCGGGATAGAATGATGGATTGGACAAGGACGGCGAAATGTTGTTGGTGGAAGCAGGATCTAACTTTTCTTAGCATATGGAGATTGAAAAAGCATTTTTTTACTAGGGAGTTGATGTGGTCGTTAAAGGACAGTGTAGAGTCAATGATGATTCCCAGAACTTTGCTAGAGTGCTCAAGCTGCAGATTGGTGCCAGAGGAAAGTGGGATGTGGGAGGGTAGATGATCCAGTTTTGGGCCGAGCCAAAGTAGTTTTGTTTTGGCCTCATTTAGTTTCATTTGAACAGTGAGGGCCCAGGATTGTAGACTTGTTATACAGGATGAGATGTTAGCCGAGAGGTTGGTGAGGTTAGAGTCGGTTTCAATAAGGACGAGGATGTCGTCGGCGTAGGTGTAAAGTGTCTCCGAGGTGGAAAGTTGGAGGAGTTTCAGGGAGGACATATAGACATTGAAAAGAATCGGGGATAAAGGTGAACCCTGCGGGACTCCACAGATCGGTTTCCAAGGGGAGGATGAGGAACCCTTCATGTTAACGAGGTAGGAACGGGACCGTAAGAATGTTGAGAACCAATCTAAGACAGTGGAATTTATGCCAATTTCAGAAAGTTGGAGGATTAGTATGTCATGGTGGACAATGTCGAAAGCTGCGGAGAGGTCAAATTGGAGAAGGACAGCAAATTTGTTGGAGGAGTGAAGTTGTTGGACCTTTGAGATTAAAGAGGCTAGAAGGGATTCAGTGCTGTAGTTGGGTCTAAATCCATGTTGGTAGGGTAGGAGAATGGAGAATCTCTCGAGATAGGATGAGAGTTGGGTGGCTATGATGGATTCCAGCATTTTGGTCAGGAGTGGGATATTAGCTATTGGGCGATAGCTGGAAGGGATGGAGGGGTCGAGATCAGCTTTTTTCAGAAGTGGGGACAGGGAAATGTGTCCCATTTCTGTAGAAAACAGGCCTGAGAGCAGGGCGGAGTTTAAGATTTTGGTGAGAGATGAGATGGCCTGGGCTGGAATGTTCTCATATAGGTAGGAGGGGAAAGGATCCAAGGAGCAGTTGCAGGCTTTTAACTTGAGGCAGAGCTTAGAGACCTGAGAGTCGGAAACAGGCTCGAAGGCGGTCCAGGATCTGTCGGCTGGGATATGGTTCACCTCGGTTAAGTTGGGGTAGAGGGTAGTGGGCATCAAAGAGTTGTAATCGGGTGTGGGGGGGAAGGAGCTTCGTAAGGTAGACACTTTCTCATTGAAAAATTTTGCTAGATCGTTCGCGGATGGAGAAGAGGGGAGTGGGGAGGAATCGTGTTTGGAGGATATGGAACGCCAGATGTTGAACAGGGTGTTGCTTTGGTTGTTGGAGCGTGAGATTTTGTTGCCGTAGTAGTTCTTCCTTGATTTTTTTAATTCGGTGTTATAGAACCTAATGGAGGCCCTCCAGGATTGTCTGTCCGTGGGGGAATTGGATTTTTTCCATTTTCGTTCCAGTGATCGGCATTGCTGCTTTAGTTGTCTGTGGTAGGGAAGGTACCAGGGGGCCTTGCGGGAGTAGGAGACAGTTTTTGTGGATAGGGGAGCGAGGGAGTGGTAGGTGGTCTTAGAGAGGGTGATCCAATTGTGCCAGTTAGATTCAGGGCTTGAAGGGTTGGGGGTGGTGGTGAGTAGGTTAAGAAGTTTGGTCCAGAACAGGTCGCTCGTAATTTTCTTTCGGAAGGTGATAGTATCGGGGGAACGGGAGGGGGGTTCGAGGTGGGACATGAAAATGGGGAGGCAGAAAGACCCTAGGAAGTGGTCGGACCAAGGGACGGGGTCCCAGCGAGTGTCGCTGATTAAAGTTTTGTGTTCGGTGAGGTCAATGAAGCTGATGATGTCTAACGCATGCCCCTTTTCATGGGTTGGGGAGGGAGCCAAGGGGGGGAAGCCTAAAGAGGTGAGGAAGTTGTTGAGATCAATAGCATCTTTGTTGGTGGTATCATTTATGTGAAGATTAATGTCCCCAATGATTAGTAATCTTTGGAATTTGAGGAAGGCATTTGTAATGGATTCGAGGACGAGGTCGGAGGATTTGTTCCAGGGGGATGAAGGTGGGCGGTATAAAAGCAGGATGCCTAGTGGGTGCGGGTGGAGCTCGTCATTGACAGAGGCGAGCATATATTCTAGGGAAGCATGGCAACCCTTTTCAAGGAGCTGGACGTCGAAGAATGATTTATGGAGGAGAGCCAGGCCACCTCCTTTTCGGTTAATTCTAGGGGAGAAGAGGCCTTGGTATCCGTGAAGACAGAGTTCATTTTGAGAGAATATATCATCTTTTGCGATCCAAGTTTCAGTGATGAATAAGAAACCGGGGTTAAGATCTTCAAGAAGATCCTTCAAAATTTGGGTTTTGTTGCATGCGGATCTGGCGTTACAGTATAGAGATGGGACTGGGGTGAGAGAGTCTGAGGTATGGTTGGGAAGGTTGGCAGGGGGTATGGGCTTTAGGGAGGCGCGATTGGTACTTCGAGGGGGTTTTTTGGAGGGGTTACTTCTGGTGCGCAAAAGTGTGGGGATTTTAGTACCAGGGTAGATAGGGCTGACAGCGATGGAGTTCAGTAAGTTGGGGGGGGGTGGGTGCAGGCAGAAGGAGATATTGGAGGATGAGCAGATGAGGAGAAAAAGGATCCATAGGTGAGGCTTCATGGTGGGGGTTTTGAGGATCTTTGGGGGGGGAGGTAAGAAATAAAGCGGAGGTTTGGAGTAGGGGAGAGCAGGGTGATTGGGCAGGACTAAAACAGTTGAATAGAATCTGGGGAGTCTTGGTAAATATGCAAGGACAAGACAGTTGAGATGAGTCTGGAGATCCTGAGTGGGGATGAGTAGCTGAAAAAGAAAGTCTGGGGACCTTAGTAGACTGGAGCTGAGGTAGAGTCAATAAAGTCTGGGGAACTTTGGCAGACTGAAACAGTAGGTGGATACAATTAAGTAGCAGAACAAAAAACAAATGGATAGGGTCTGGTGAACCTTGGCAAATTTGGACAGTGAAGAGAGAAGGGAGAAGTCATTGGACAGGTTTGAGTAGGGATAGTTGTCTAAGTCAGGGTGGAGCTCAAAGTTATGGGAAGCAAAACTTGGCGGGAATAAAGATGTGATGAGAAGCAGCGGCCCTCGGGTGGCGGAGTTGGGCTCCCACGCGGCCCGAGGTTCTCTCTGCAACTGAAGGACGATCTCACGTTGGGGCAGCTCCCAGTATCGGTGGGACTGCCTTGAGGAGAAGCACTGGAGAGTTCGGGTTGCAGGGGGTTTCGGGAGGCGGAGCTGGACTCCCACGCGTCCCGAAGCTTTTTCCCTGCAACCGGAGGGTCAAGTTGTGTTGGGGCGGCTCCGGAATCAATGGAGCTGTTCTGAGGAAAGTAACAAACCAAAAATAGGGCCGCAGGAGGCCTCGGGGGGCGGAGCAGGGCTCCCACGCGGCCCGAGGTCGCTTGTGTAGAGAAGCAGCTCCCGGTGGCAGAGGAGCTGCTTTTGAAAAGGCAGTGAGTCGCTGTGGTTTCGGGGGGCGGAGCAGGGCTCCCACGCGGCCCGAGGTCGCTTGTGTAGAGAAGCAGCTCCCGGTGGCAGAGGAGCTGCTTTTGAAAAGGCAGTGAGTCGCTGTGGTTTCGGGGGGCGGAGCGGGGCTCCCACGCGGCCCGAGGTCGCTTGTGTAGAGAAGCAGCTCCCGGTGGCAGAGGAGCTGCTTTTGAAAAGGCAGTGAGTCGCTGTGGTTTCGGGGGGCGGAGCAGGGCTCCCACGCGGCCCGAGGTCGCTTGTGTAGAGAAAACAATCAAATAGAATGCTCCTTAAATCTTCAACAATATCATGCATTCAGGTACCACATAACAATGGGAAAAGAGTTTAATTTTTAAAAGTGGAGAAAAGACCTCAATATTTTTACTCAAGTAAGGAAAGATTGCATAGAGCGGAGTTTTTCTAGACCGAGGATGTGTCTGTATCTTCAAAATTCTTTTTGAAGCTGTTTTGTCCGGAGGATTGAATCTTTTATTAAATCCACTGTGACACTGAGATCTTATCTCCACTTTTAAAAATTAAACCTGTGGCACTCTTTTCCCATGTGGTATCTGAATGCAAGATATTGTTGACCATTATAAGATTTACATACAGGTACTCTAGCATTTTCCCTGTCCCAGTGGGCTCACAATCTATCTAATGCACCTAGGACAGTGATGGATTAAATGACTTGCCCAGTGTCTCGAGGAGCAGCACAGGGTTTGAACACACAACCTCAGGATGCTGAGACTGTAGCTCTAACCACTACGCCACACTCTCCTCGCATCAAATTGTGCTAATCCTTAACTGCCACGTCTTCTCCACCTCCTGATACTTCAAACTGGTCAAACTTATGCAGGTTTACTACTAGACCTCCCATTACCAGTCTTCTTTCAAGAGAAGTGTAGCCACTCAGAATTCAATTTGTTTTCATGATTAATCCAAAGGTGTCCTAAGCAAGTCATCACTGCGGCCACAAATCATTTCCCTACCCACACCATGCAAATCCTAAGCAACACGTAATATATTCATCTGTCCTAAGTTATTCACCATGCAACATGTGCACTTTGGATAAATGCCACCTTTTGTATATGCCTGGAATAAACTCTCCGAGTGCGTAGGCCATGCTTTCCCTTTTTCAAAATCTGAGACAACCTTCAACTCATAACCCTACTCCCCTCTGCTCATCACCCTAGCCAGCAATTTAACCATCCCTTCTAACTGTAACCCCTACCCTGGCATCCTGTTTGTAAGGCCTGATTGTTTAGATCACACATGTCAAACACAAGGCCCGGGGGCCAAATCCGGCCCGCCTGGCCATTTTATGTGGCCCTTGGTGACTGCGTCGCATCTAAGTGCCTGACTGTGCAGCCCCAGTCCCAGTGGTGCTCCAAGCTCCTCACCATGCTGCCTCAGTACTAATTGTAAGCAGAAGGACCCAGTCCCAGTGTAAAAGCTAGGTTGGAGCAGGGCACTCCACAGAAGTGCCTGACCACGCCACAGTGAGGAAGGATCTATACCTCTACTAAGACTAAGTATCTTAATAGAAAATTTGGCCCTCGACTTAGCCTATATTTTAGATTTCGGCCCCTTATGCGATTGAGTTTGACACTCCTGGTTTAGATTGAAACATAACAACATGATGGCAGATAAAGGCCAAATGGCCTATCCACTATCTCCTCCTCTCCCTAAAAGATCCCATATGCCTGTCCCATGCTTTCTGGAATTCAACACAATCATTGTCTCCACCACCTCTACCAGGAGCCTGTTCCACATATCTACCACACTTTCTGTAAAAAAAAAAGTATCTTCTTAAGATTACTCCTGAGCCTATCACCTCTTAACTTCATCCTATGCCCTCTCATTCCGGAGCTTCCTTTCAAATGAGACTCGCCTCATGCGCATTTATGTCATATAGGGGGTCTTTTACTAAGGCGTGTTAGCCGATTTTCGTCCATAGAATATAATGGGCACATTAGCATTTAGCGCACGCTAAATCGGCTAGCGCCTTAGTATAAGACTCCCCCATAGGTATTTAAACATCTATATCTCCCCTCTCCTGCTCACTCAAGGGACTGTCTCCTTTGTGACTGTACAAAGCTGTGTGTGTCTGCTAGCGATCTAGAAATTAATAGTGGTATATAAACTTAAGGATTAGATTAGATTAGATTAGTAGTTGTATTTGAAGATTGGGTGGGGGGCAGAGGACAAATTAGTAGAAGACTATGAACAGGACAGGCAAAAAAAAAAAAAAAAAGGATTCTCAAATCCATTTACCGTAGTCTGGGAGGGCAAATAGATCTCATGCATATTCATTAAGAAATTCCTGAAACCCCAACTGGGTTACAACCCTTGAGCAATAAAGCTGTCCACCTCTGATCTAGCCTGTCCAGACCTAATAAAATCAAGCAATGAATAACATTACTTCTAGCAAAATTCTGTGCAATACAGAATTTGCGCATAATTCCATAGGCATGCATGAATTATTGTGATCTACACAGAATCAGCATTCCCTGTGTGGCCCAAGACATCGGCACTCCCCTTTGTGCAGCCCAAATCACTACCGGCACATTTTCGGACAGCTGGCATGAGCTCTACAGGACTCCCTCTACTGCGTTCCCACCCTTGAGGTCATTCCTCTTTCTTCACATATGGTACTGTGATAAGAGGAAAACCTGCAGAGCCGGCAGCTGGTTCTCAATAATTGGAATCAGCGTTGCTGAGGTACAATGGGGAAAGAATGAGAAGTGCTGGCTGGGAAGAATAGTGGACAGGGGCGAGAGAAATGCAGGCTGGGAAGAATAGGGGACAGGGGCGAGAGAAATGCAGGCTGGGAAGGATAGGGAACAGAGGCGAGAGAAATGCAGGCTGGAAAGGATAGGGGACAGGGGCGAGAGAAATGCCAACTCAGGAGGGGGACAGGTATCTGTGAATTGTTTTTTTTTTGTGGGGGAGGGGGGGTTGTTCACAATGTAGCCTGGGCTTCATTTGTATAATTGCAGTCTCCAACTCCTGAGATGCAGAGTTTTTCACCATTCAATTTGATATCTTCTACTAGAAGAAAGTCAGTAAACGAAAAAAAAAATTTGAAGGCTCATTGTTTTCTCTATTATAATTTAGTGAAAATAATAAATTGTACTAAAATCCTGGATAATAATTAGCAAAACTTATTTAAGTATTGTCAAATAAGCTTCCAGAATTTACAAGTTTTGTGTGCAGCATTTCGCCAAGAGTAGGTATCACCAACAGCATTCTCCAGATCAGCACCAGGGCTGGCCCAATCCTTAGGCAATATACGGTAGTTATAGCTTCTTAAAAGGCAACAAAGAGTAGTACCACAGACAAAGCAAAGTAACAGCCACACAAACTCAGTAATCAGCATGTACTTCAAGCTACATTTTACTGGATTTTTGCATGATGGTCATGAATGACTCTTAAGTAGCCTAATGTATTATAAGAGGGAAAAGGGGGCAATCAGTGAAGGCACCCCTGGAAAGGAAGTGATGAAATATCAGCCTACATCATGAATTAAGTTTCTCTTTAAATTACTTAAGAATCAAGTTGTGGAACCTTTCTTTTATGAAACAAAAGTGGGTTTGAATGAACTGTGTAATTTGTATTAAAACACTTTATTGATCTCTTTTTATATCTTTGAAGTCGAGGCAATTAAAAGCTAAAAAACCAGATAGGTAAGGTATAATGTTTGCGGATAAACCCTATAGTGTGCTCAAGGGGACACTTGCATAGTGGATAGACCCTGGTGAACTCGCTATTTTTTTACTTTAAGACTGAGAAGACCTCTCGGTGGTAGTAATGAATTGCTACTCTTTATTGAGTAAATGTTGCCAGGAAGTAAATGTTGCCAGGAAGGCTCAGGGTGCAAAGAAGGAGATTTAAGGGCTGGGTTTTTTTGCATCACTATGATCGATACCCACCACCCCTGCGCTATACCTTGCAGCACACTTGTAATATAATATAGCAAGAGATCGGAAGAAATCAACCAGGGTTGGGCTTCCTTGGTCAGAATATCTACAGTGAATATGCACAATTATTCCCAAGCAACAGACGCAGTACAAGCAAATCAATTCACGCTTATTCATTGTGGGAAATGTTGGAAAATCCGACTAGGCTGCCCATTCTTGAGATAAACCAACCGTAAAAAGGAACAAGCTGGGCAAACACATCCCTACGCCTAGGCCAAGTCAGACTTATCCTAGACCTCCTCCCACCTCGGACGGACACCGGCCCTGCTCTCTTCTTCCACTGCCGCCGCCTTGTTCAGACTTTTCGGCCGTAAATATTTCGCCCCTCCCCCCCATATTTACACAGCCCGATAGTTGAAGCATCCGCCTCACCACTCCCCCCTCATCTGAAACGCTTTGCCCGCTGATGCCGCAGATTGCCCTCAGATTGAGCGAGCGGCACCCGACGCCATAGTTTACTCACCTCAGGCCGCGCAGGAAAGAGAAAGGGCACGGCATGCTGGGAACGGGATCTGCCACCAGCGGCTCTCGTGAGAACGCGCGCGCCCCTCCCCCCTCCTGGCACGCGATTGGTTCTCGTTCCGGAAGACAGACTTCTAGAGCCTGCGCAGAAGCGGCTGGCCGACCAACGTAGGAAGTTATTGGGAGACAGGCTAAAAACGCAGTAGAGAGGTGAGTTTTGGTGGGGCTGTTACGGCCTGGCGCTTCCTCAGAAGAACAAACGCTAAGCACGACTCCTGTCTGGTTGCTCGTCCTGTCCCGAACAGCTGAGCGGCGGGACTCCCCGAGGCCACCGGCGGCTTCCTCTGCCAGCTCAGCCACTGTCAGCTGAGCCGGTCGATGCCTCGCAGCCCAGCGGCTTCGGGGAGTCCTGCCTCTCAGTTATTCGGGGCAGGAAGAGCAGTTTTGGCATGTCGGGACCTACCCCGTGACCCCTCATATATATATTTAAAAAAATGATAGGAGAAATACTCGCTCCCTCCTGCCAGAGGGCAGTCTGGCCCCCATTACACCCCCCAACACCCTCTGAAGCGCCCTCACATGCTCTGAGGCGCCTCAACACCCACCCCCCTTCCAAAGAATTTTCAGCAGGAAGAATGCCCATTCCCTCCTGTCTCTGGGGCCACCTCCTCAAAATGGGATCCTGGGATGCACTGGGCAGGACCTAAGGCCCTGATTGGCTCAGGCCTCTGAGACCCTTCTCCTGGGGTATTTTTGTGGCAGGGGGGATATCACTGCCACTCAGTTGATTGCAGCAGGGAGATTCCCTTGCTGCGATCAGCTCAGCAGCAATGTGATTCTCTAGCTGGCGCCTGTGACATGGGTGGTTAGGCGATTCTGTCTAGGACATTGGTGTGAAGTTCTCAGCCGGACGCAATTCTGTATAGGACGCTGGTGTGTGATTCTCGGCTGCTTGTTAGGTGGCTGCAGAAACTGGTGTGCTATACAGAATTTCTCCCTAATTGTTTAGTGAACAGAAATACTGATGCACTAACTGATTTGCACAGACATGCCCACAGCGGCAAAAAATAATTTTATTTTTGAAGTGTGAGTAGCACATGGCAAAATTTAACATAAAATGCCCCAGTACACACTGTGGTACACCATTTATTCTTCTAAACACACATTAGTGTTTATTGTAGCTTAGTAAAAGGACCTTATAGTGAAAAGAGGTGTTTGGGAGATGGAATTGGAGTTTATATTTGAATTTTCAAAAATACGTATGTGCATTTTTTTTCCTCTGAAAATCTACCTGCACAAATTAACAGTAGATGTTTCTAAGTAGCTGTAGTGAGAATTTCAAACTTGAAATTGTGCACAAACTTTCAAAGTTTGCAGGGAAAATGTACTTCCGACCTTTGTACCAATGTTGGTGGTTTTCTACTATAAGAACATCTGCTGTACTACATTGAACCAAATACTATCTCTTGTATTTTGAATGCATTTTATCTTCTTACAAACGTAGGCTTAATCACTTCTAGTCCTGTCATCATGGTGTGCATTCCTTGTATCGTGATTCCAGTTGTGCTTTGGGTCTATAAGAAATTCCTGGAGCCATATCTCTACCCATTCATTGCTCCAATAATCAACTACATTTGGCCCAAGAAAGCTGTTGAAAATGTTCAGCAGACTCGCAACCAAGACAAAAGGGACTGCAATGGAATTTACAAGGTACAGATGTTTTTATCTGGATGGACATAAAGGCCCAGATTCTGTAAACTGCATCCTGTTTGTAGGCGTCCTACAGCTGTCTAACCAGCCAATCAGGACGCATGTTTTTGTTGTTTTTTTTATTTTTAAAAAAGCTCCCCAGGCAAGCAGCCTATATTGAAGGTGTTTCCGGGAGCCTAGGGAGGCCCGCAAAACCACCTAAGGCTTTGTGTAGTCTTAGGTGAACCTAGGCGGCCCTACACATCTCCCTAAGTCAACGGGAGATGCGTACAATGTAGGCCAGCAAAATGCTGGCCTACATTGTAAGTAAGAAACTATTGAAAACCATTTGCACAATATCAAAAATGGACTTTACTTCTATATTCCAACTTATTAGTTAAATTTACTACTTAAGTAATTGGATTTAATAGTATGACTGTTGACTTTTAATCACATTACATTAATTAACTTCTAATGGGGACAAGCCTCAAACTTAGGAGAACATGTTTCCCAAAATGGGATTACTTAAAGAGAGAAACACATTGCTCTCTTTTCTCCTTATAACATCACCGGCTATTACCCCACCTCCCTACCAATATAGATAAATTAACTATTTTATTCTAATTCTCTATTTTTTTTAAATACATTACATTAATTTTTATAAATCAAAAATTCTAAATACTATGTCTCCTCTGTTATTAATTTGAATCCTTAAAAACTTATTAAATTTAAACTACAAAAACTATTTTGGTGTGGGATATATATTACTTGAAATAGATCAGCATGCCATTTTTGAAACTCAGGACCAACTCATATCAAACTATATATATTACCTAATCAAATTCAATCAAGATATCTCATCTCAAATTCTTATTCAATTCATTAAATCAATGACTTTCCTATCAAAGATTTAAACATTTCTTCAATCGTTTATTTGAAAAAAGTTTATTAGCAAAAATTGAGTTAATTTAGAAAATAGTTCAAATGAAAAGAAGGAAGTTCATTTGCAAGAATAAAGTTCATTTAAAAATTCATATAAAGAGAGGGAAATTCATTGTAGCTTATAACATCAATGACATTCCTATCAGTGTTTTAAACATTTCTTCAATCATTCACTTGAAAAAGTTCATTAGCAAAAAATGAGTTCATTTGAAAAATAGTTCATATGAAAAAAGGAAGATCATTTACAAAAATGGAATTCATTTAAAAATAGTTCATATGAAAAAAGGAAATTCATTGTAGCTTTTGACTTCTGACTTTCCATTTAATATAATAAAGTAGTATAGTGAGGGTGGAGAGGGTGAACAATCTGTCTTTTTACAGATATTTAGCTCTTTAACTCGAGTAGTCCATTGTCAGCATCATTGCTTCTAACTTATATCCGACCATGCCTTAGTTTTGCGGGGTAAACTCGGCACCCCCGCTGCTTCAGGGAAATGGCTGAGCAATGCTGAAATAAAAGCATGAGTTAAATTCTATTAAAAACAAAGAAACCTTGATCAAGCATTCACTATACACATTTACCTTAGTCTCTCTTCATTGTAAGTAGACACGGCCACTACACTTATCGCGGCAAGGGATCTCACTGCTGTGATAAGTATAGCGGCTATGCCCACCAGTCCCCCTAACCCCCCAAACGATCGCAGCAGGAGGGAGCCCAACCCCTCTTGCCCGAAGACTGCCTGCACCCATGTGGATTGCAGCAGGAGGGAGCCCAACCCCTCCTGCCCAAAGACCTGACCCCCCACCTTGAAGATCACTGGCAGGAGGGTGCCCAATCCCTCCTGCCGGACCTCCCCAATGAAACCCCCCACCCCTCCCTGAAGATTGCCAGCAGGAGGGTGCTCAATCCCTCCTGCCAACTCCTCCCCCCCATGAAACCCCCACCCCTCCCTGAAGATTGCCAGCAGGAGGGTGCTCAATCCCTCTTGCCAGACACCCCCCCAATGAAAACCCCTCCTTCCCAAAGAATGGCTGCAGATGGGTACCCAATCCCTCCTGCCAGACCCCCCCAACGAACCCCCTCCTCCCCGAACCTGTGGGATGGGCCAGAGAGGGGCAGGCCCACCTCATTTCAACAAAGGCAGGCCTGCCGGACTGTGCGAAGACCCAGCCAGCTGGCCAGCTTTCAAGGTGAGCCTGGGAGAGGTTCTGGAGAGGGGGTTTCATTGGGGGGGTCTGGTAGGAGGGATTGGGCCATCTCTTGCCAATGTTCTTCAGGGAGGGGGGTTTCATGGAGGGGTCCAGCAGGAGGGATTGGGAACCCTCCTGATGGTGATCTTCGGGGAAGGGTGAGGGAGTCCGGCAAGAGGGATTGGACACCATTTTGTCAGCGATCTTTTGGGTGGGGAGGTCGGGTCTTCGGGAAAGAGGGGTTGGGCTCCCTCCTGCCGTGATCGTTCGGAGGGTGGGATTGGTAGCCACGGCAGGGAGATCCCTTGCTGCAATAAGTATAGCGGCCGCGTCTACAGTAACCCGGTTCTGTAACCGGTATATGTAACATGGACGTCTGTTACAGAATCTGGTTTATTTTGGGAGGACATAGGCCCAATTTTGTATAGGATGACAAACTATGGATCATATTTACTTTTCCTGCCATAAGCTTTTTTTTTTTTTAACTGACATTTGTTAATACACTTCTGATGCAGTAAACTAATTATCGCAAAATTAAACCAATGGTATTATATGGAGAAGTGTTTACATAACCAGAAAAATTGAACTGGTAACAAAATGGTAAAAAAAACAAATAAATTTAGTTTTAGATTCAAATGTTCCACTATCCTGTAAGGCTATAATTTGTGGAATGACATTACATGTGAAACCCACTCTAGATAAATATAAAGTCGTCTATTTATGATCATGACGGGCATAGCCATGCAATTGATCACGAGCAATTAGAAAAACCATGACAGAATAAGCTACACTTTTTGGTGGGTGAATGTATGCACTACATACAAATATGAAAGAATAAACGCGGAATGTAGGAGATTTAGTGGTGTATTTAATAAAGTTTGGAGCCCATTGACAAAATTTATGGAGGTATGATAATATTTCTTTTATTGATTTCCTATACACATCCATGGGGGAGGGGGGAAGGGAGGGAAATAAATAAATACTGATGGTGACATTTAGGTATCTATGAATTATTTAAATCATATATTATGTTAAAATGTTATTATTTAATTTATGATATTTGAAAATCTTGAATGATATATAAGTTGCCTGTACAGATAATAGTGCATTGTATGTAATACCTGCTGTTCTTTATTTGTTTGGCACTGTTTTTAGTTTTTAAATCAATAAAGTTTATTAAAAAAAACAAAAAAAAAACATACTTACCGTGATTTGTGTTTTGTTTCTTGTTTCAGCCTGAAACCATAGGAACAACCTTTGGGAGAACTACAAATGGACCAATAGAAGTTGCAGACAAAAAGACTGATTAAATGGTTCTAAGAACATCTTAATAGACTGCTCCCTTTCGTACTAAAAAATACCATTCTGAGAATGAAAACACTTTGTCATTATATTACAAGCTTCCATCTGATAATAGGAGTTCAGCATTTTTCTATTTAAAATGTTAGAGTACTTGAAAAATCTTATTTATTCTACAGTTCTGTCTCATTCCTTGTTCTCTGTTTCTCTGTTGTCAGTTCTCAAAGTAATATAATTATCTTTAAGTGAGCTTGGTTGGCAAAATAAATACAAATTTATAGTGCCTAAAATGTGTGCTGCTAAATAAGTATTCTGGTAATTTAAGTTTCAGTATCACAGTTAAAATCTGGGCTCCCAAAGGTTGATTTATCTATATTCAGTTGTAGAGAATAAAATGGCCTGTGGATTATGGGAGGGAAGAAACAACTTAGGCTTAGGTATAGCCGTGTAAAGGTGATAACCCCAGGTTAAGGTTTGATTCCTGCCTCATGTCTTCCAGAACTGGAGGTGCTACAGAGGGAGACACTCATAGTCAGGACACAGTGATGACACCCGGGACTAAGTTTAAGGTCCATAATTGCAAGAATCTGTAAAGAAGTCCAGGATTGTGGCTGCAGTGACTGAGCTAAGTGAGCCAGGGGAAGAAGAGTTGCAAATCAAGACTTGCAGAGCTTTAGCCCATAGAGGCTGATCCAGAATGATAGGAATTTTTAGAAAAGGAATTGAGAATAAAACAGAAAAAATGTAATGCCCCATAGTGTGACCAAACATTGAGCCTTGGGTGCAATTCTGGTTGCCCCATATCAAAATATAATAGGATTAGAAAAGTTGTAGAGAAGGATCATCAAAAATGATTTAGGGCAGTGTTTCTTAACACACATTAAATGTACCCTTTGGGGAGGTATGTGGCTCGGGTCTCCCAACCCCCTTCTTCCAGCAGCATGCCCCCCTCAAGCTGAAACTGACCCAGAAGGCTTCCCTCCAATGTCAGAGCTGATGTCTGAGGGAAGCCTTCTGGGTCAGCTGGGGTGGCCCCACAGTCCAGGCAACAGCAAGTTAACTCAGGTCTTCTTCCACCCTCCTGCTGCTGTCAGGGAGTGCGGAATCTATACAAGGCCTAGCACTGGTGCTAGCTTAACTGACACAGAGCCTTCAAGCCTATCCACTCGTGAGGCCCTATTGATATTGCCCTTCTGACGCAAATGTGTCAAAGTGGGTGGAGCCGACGGGACTTTCCGAGCACGTGGACATGAAGGCTCTTCATTGAAGTTAGTGCCGACGCCGGGCCCTGTGGAGGAAGGTAAGAGAAGGAGAAACGCTGGACTTGCTAGGGGGGGGGAGAGGGAGCAATGTTGGACTGAGGGTTAAGGAGAATGGAGAGGGTTGGTAAGGCTGGATGGATGGGTGTGGAGAAATGCTGGACATTGAGGAGAAGGGATATGCTTCTTATGGTATAGAGAGAACATAAGAATTGCCGCTGTTGGGTCAGACCAGTGGTCCATCGTGTCCAGAACTCTGCTCATGCAGCGGCCCCCAGGTCAAAGACCAGTGCTCTAAATGAGTCCAGCCTCACCTACGTACGTTCCAGTTTAGCAGGAACTTGTCCAACTTTGTCTTGAATCCCTGAAGGTGTTTTCCCCTATAACAGACTCCGGAAGAGCTTTCCAGTTTTCTACCACTCTCTGGGTGAAGAAGAACTTCCTTACATTTGTACGGAATCTATCCCCTTTCAACTTTAGAGATTACCCTCCTGTTCTCTCTACCTTGGAGAGGGTGAACAATCTGTCTTTATCTACTAAGTCTATTCCTTTCAGTATCTTGAATGTTTCGATCATGTTCCCTCTCAGTCTCCTCTTTTCAAGGGAGAAGAGGCCCAGTTTCTCCAATCTCTCATTGTATAGCAACTCCTCCAGCCCCTTAACCATTTTAGTCGCTCTTCTCTGGACCCTTTCGAGTAGTACCGTGTCCTTCATGTATGGCGACCGGTGCTGGATGCAATACTTCAGGTGAGGGCGCACCATGGCCTGGTACAGCCACATGATAACCTTCTCCGATCTATTTGTGATCCCCTTCTTTATCATTCCTAGCATTCTGTTCACCCGTTTTGCTGCCGTGCATTGCGCGGACAGCTTCATCGAAGGGAAGAAAGGAAATGCACATAGATGGGAAGGAAAACTGAAGAGAAATGGAAGATATGCACATGGATGAAGAGGAAAAGAAGAGAGAGGAAGGAGGTGCACATGTATAAAGTGGAATGGAAGGAAATGGAGGAGATGCATGTGGTTGAAAGAAGGGAGGAGCATGAACTTGGGTCAAAGAAGGGAGGGAAGAGAAAGGAAGAATTGTTGGGCATGAGTGTGTGAGTGAGAAGGAAAGACTTTGCACATGGGGAAAGGAAGAAAGGAAAATTGTTGGGCATAAAGAGATGGAAGAGTGAGGTAGAGATGCATGGGGGAGAAATGTTGGATATGGTCATGGAGAGGGGAACAGATTGAAAGGGATGCAAAGGGGAGGAATGTTGGACATTAGTGGAGGAAATGGAGAGAGAAATGTGGCATGTGCTGGAGAGGGGTGATAGAAGGAGAAATGGGTATGGGGCTTGTGGGCAGTGGTGAAAGATGCTGCACATGATCTGGGCGATGAGAGTGGGAGAAATGTTGGACGTGGGATCCATCTCTCTTTCCCCACTCCCTTTGCAGCAAGAGAGAAAAAACAGATGGACAGTTGGAGAGAGAGGGAGACGTCAATGGGGGTGGAAGAGAGAGGAAGAAAAGTTGGGATTCGTGGAGGAACAGAGATGTTGTTTGGGGAAGGGAATGGGGTCCGGAGGAGAGGAAGCGTGCAGGAGGCAGAAAGAAAAAAGCGTTGGATGCTCAGTCAGAAGGAAATGCAATCAGAGACTAATAAAATCACCAGACAACAAAGGTAGGGAAAATGATTCTATTTTCAATTTAGTGATTGAAATGTGTCAGTTTTGAGAATTTATATCTGCTGTGTATATTTTGTACTATATTTGTCTATATTTTAATAGTTGTTCCTGAGGTGAAATTGTATATTTTAAAGTCATCTGCCTTGACCTCTTTGGGAAAAAAAAAGAATATAAATGATAATTAACATTTTCTCTTCGTGCAGTGTGCTTTGTGTTTTTTAATTTTGTGGTTACCATTATGTATTCTTAATAAGATTATATAGTGAGCCATAGACTAGCAAGTCCCATAAGCCACTCTAACCATTGTATTTATGGTGGAAAATGTGAGCCCCCCCAAACCCTACTCTAATAGGTGGCACCTATTGCCATATAGGTGCCACCTTCAGCCATAAGGGCTATTGGGGTTGTAGACAGATGGATATAATGGGTTTTGTGGGGGAACCACCATAACGTAGAAGGGAGTTCTGTTTATCTGGTACCCTTTATGTGAAAATCACAGCAGTGCCTTCTAAGGTGTCCCATTGCTCTGTCGCCATATCTGGGTGGCCAGACCATTACAGAACTGGGCCCCTCCCACGTCCAAATGGTCTTGTTCTGGGCGCTTTGGACTTGGATGAAATTTTGGTTGAAAATGTGGTATAAAGTTAGACGTCCTGGCGATCTGGGCATCCCAATGGCTTGGACGTCCAGATCGAGGATTTAAAAAACAAACAAAAATTATTTCTAGACATATGGTGGTTTGCACTAGCATTTCAGGCTGCTTTCTATGACAGAAAATTTAGGCAACTGTTGCATAGTGCTTGCTCTTACAAGCACTTTAGAACTCAGTTGAAAACTCATCATTTTTTTCAAAATATTTAGCGAACTAAATTAAATCATCCTTAAGTTATATTATTTTTAATCTTTTGTTCACCACATTGAACTTACGGTTAAGCGGTTTAATAAGTACGATGTTATGTTGCCTTTTGAAAATAGAAGGAGAAATGGGTATGGGGCTGGTGGGTGTCAGGTTTGTTAGTGTCCCCCACAATATATGGTGGTAGGGGTTAAGTGAGAGGCGCCCTGACAAACGCCGATCCCAGGTTCAGTTCCCTCACTGACTACTCACCAGGAAGTAGAATCAAAGAGGCACAGCCAGAGGTGATTGCATAAAGAATATATTATAGAAATAGTCTTACAGAAAAGCAATATTTATAAGCATTACAATGAAGCATTTACATTTAAGTAGAGAGCAAAGCAGTTTCCCTGCCTTACAGAGTCCAGAAGGAAGCGTGAAGTTCCAGGGAAAGGCAGAGAGAGAGAGAGAGAGAAAAGGGGGATGGTCTAAGCTTCATGTTCCATAGATAAAGGGAAGGATAGACAGAGAAAGAGAGGGAGAGTCAAGACCCCTCTCCTCCAGAGATTGATAGCTTGATAGATCAGAGAGGAGGCTTTTATACCTTGGAATCTTATTCTGAATATAGAAACTATTGTATGTCCCAGTATCTTTCTGTTTAGAATTTGTAAACTGTTTGAAACAATGGTTAATTTAATTGATAAAGGAGGGTGTGATACTTGCAGGCATGGAGATGGGATTAGTCTCTGGCTTCTTTGTCCCATTCAAGCAGCCTATCTTTTTGATCTGTGCACCTGGACCCATTGTCCTAAGCACCCTCTTAAACAGACATTAACATCTTTTAGCTAGTCATAATTCAATCAGGGCTACTTGAAACATATCAGGGATACTTAAAACAGTTTCCCTGCCCTCAGGGTCTATCTGCATTCCCATGCCAGAGTCAGATTGATATAATTTCCCATAGGCCTTCGCTGACATAAGTAATGCCAACTAAAAATGCTGAATGGTAGCGATAGCTAGGCTGACAGTGGGCAGTGGTGAAAGATGCTGCACATGATCTGGGCGATGAGAGTGGGAGAAATGTTGGACGTGGGATCTATCTCTCTTTCCCCACTCCCTTTGCAGCAAGGGATGGAATGAGAGAAAAAATAGATGGACAGTTGGAGAGAGAGGCATTTTCTTACTGCCGACTATGGATGTCTAGCGTCATACATCCAAATCGGACTTAGATGTATGTTTTGAAAATGCCCCTCGTTTTGTTATTGGGCAGTAAGTATAATTTCCTAATTGCTCAAACCTAAAAAATATGGAACATGTTATTTCTATAAAACTTTGGTTTTGTGACTAGGATAGTCAGATTTTGCAATTTACCTATTTAAAATATGAAAACTCTGAAATTTCATCTTTTCATTCTTATAAAGTCATAAAAAGCACATATGAATCACAGAGTGATATATTGAAGTTATATGAAGATGACCAGAGAGTAGTTTTTTGAGCTTAGCGATTATATTGTAAGTGACTTGTATTGTATACTTATATTGTAAGTAGTCTCTCATCATGTTCTCATTATATTATCCATCAAGGAAATGGACTTTGAGAGACATGCTACAGCCCATTTTACTGTAATCCTTCACCAGATTCTCATCCACCTTCACGTACTTTTCAGCCTTGTGATTGCCCAGGGACTCATTGTGACAAAGCTGTTCCAAGCTGCTTTCTCCTTCTCAGTTAGCTTCTTGGGAAATTCCTTGCACTCCAGGATAGGATCTTCTTTATCTGTGGTATGACAAAGACATCAGCTTTGACCTTTACCTCAAGACAGATTAAGGAAGATGTCTTCAAGATACTTGATGGCTGCCAACTTATCTAGAGCTCTGATAAATTGTTTCATTAGGGCCCAAATTGATATGCAATGATAGTATCAGCACTTTCCAAGGGTCTACCAGTGGTTCCCATTTGATGTTTCTCCTCACTGAGAACTCGGTCTGCTGTGGCCAGTCCTGCTTCTGGTCGTGTGCTTTTGTGTCTTTGCTGTCCCAAAGGCAGGGAAACTTGGTAAAACCACCTTGGAAACCCATTAAGAATGCCACCATTTTGAAGTCTACGATGACCTCTCAGTCATATTCATCATGTTTCAAGGTGCCTAGTAAGGTCTTAATGCTATTGTAATCCTCTTTGAGGTACACTGAATGAGCCAGTGGAAGCAGCGGGTATTTGTTCCTGTTATGGAACAGCATGACTTTGATGCTCCTGGATGAGATGCCACTCTTTTGGGTTACAGCCTTGCAGGCAATTCCAATTGCTTCGAACAGACTGGTCATATTGTGGCAGAAGCAGAGCCCATCCTGATGGTGAAGGAGGTGAAACAAGCTTGGTGACGCTTCCTTTGGTCTGTGACTTTTACATTTGCATCCAACAAGTCCCACCGCTTGAGCGTAGAAGTCAAAAGCCCAGCATTGGTCTTGGTGAAACCAAGATCAAGTCATTGAGGTCTTTTTGGTTTGGATAATATGGGTTTCTCTCATCAGCTGCACCACTGATATTGTAAACTAGATCTGCAACATCTCCCTCATTCTCTGCTGCTCTCTTCTCTGAGAGAGTGGGTAAGGGGAACTCAGGACAATAGGTGACGGAATGATTGGATATGTGATTGCAGATACATGCTTGCCAGTCTGAAGTTTGGAAGGGTCCACAATGCAAAAGTAGCAGTTGCTTGAGTGGTCAGTGGGATAGCAAAGTTCATGGCTTTCTTTTCCCCTCTGTACCATCCTGTAGAAGAACAAAATTAAATTGTGGTAATGAAAATTTATTTCACATATGATTAATATATAAGAGATTTGTGCAAAATATTTCAGATATGATATATTTTCAAATAACATTGAAAATTTTTAAATGTAAATATTTTTTTTATTTTTTTATTAAACATTCTAAGAAATTTTATAGCAGATAATCCCACCATCCCAGAGTTTTTTTTTGGCAGTGCTCACATGTGCAGTGAGGTGCCTAAGGTTGTCTTGATTCCCAACAGGCATGCTGAAATAGGTCTTATAAGCATTGCACATCTTAGCAGATGCTTCTATGGAATATTTTTTCCTCTTGTTAAATTGGCCACATATATAGCAAAATGCATCTGCTGGATGTTTGCACCTTAGTAAAAGGGCCCCTAAGTTTACTCAGCTTGGAATCGATCTGGAATGTTTTGCAATGTCCTGGTCACCAAAGCATTTTCTATACTTTTGTGGCATAGTTAATTAAGAAAGAACACTTATTACCCAGGAACATAAAAGAAAAATTGTTGAATAATGTAATAATCAAGAGAGAAAAAAAAAACCCTTGCTTGTGGCTGCTTATTGAAAATCCCAGTCTATTCTTCAACTCACTCAATGTTTGGCCATAATGTGTTTTCTCTTAAACTAAACTAAACTAAATCTTAGGTTTGTATACCGCGCCATCTCCGCAAGCGCAGAGCTCGGCACGGTTTACAGAAGTTAAGAGGAAAGGAACTACAATGAAGGGATAAGGGAGAGGGACTAAGAAGATAGAGAGGGACCGGATGCTAGAGAACGGGAGGTAATTAGATTTTTGAAAAGAGCCAAGTTTTCAAGTGTTTGCGGAAGGATTGGAAGGAGCTTGAATTTCTGAGCGGGGGTGTGAGGTTGTTCCAGAGTTCTGTGGTTCTAAAGAGGAGGGATGTTCCAAGTTTTCCTGCGCGGGATATACCTTTTATAGAGGGGAAAGACAGTTTCAGTTTTTGTGAGGGTCTAGTGGGGTGTGGGTTTGAGGAGTTCCAAAAGAGTGGGATAACGGGAGGGAGGATGCCATGTAGGATCTTGAAGGCTAAGCAGGCACATTTATAGAGGACTCTGGAGTATACTGGGAGCCAGTGAAGCTTGGAGAGGAGTGGGGAGACGTGATCGAACTTGCCTTTTGCGAAAATAAGTTTGGCCGCGGCATTCTTAAATGAGATGGAACGCTTACAGGCTGCATGGAGTGGCTCTGTTACCAAATGGAGCCGGATTTTGGGATCCTTTGTTAAAAAAACATAACTAAGAAGACTGGGCATCAGGTTTTTATCTAGTGTTTGATCCTTACTTTATGATATTGGGAGGTTTACATGGGGCTTGGGGAGGGGTGTTTGAGAAATAGGATTTATATAGTAGGGAGTGAGAGGGCTGTTTCTGTTTTGTTATTTGAAATCTAAAACTTTTCAAAATGTGAAGTTATTACATGCCTTTAATGTTTTGGACATGTCTTATTTTATTCCCCCAGTCTAGATGGATTTGTACTGGGTTTTGTTTTGTTCTTTTCTAGTGCTTTCTGCCTGTTTATGTATATTTGTACATGTGCTATGCATAAGCCTTGAATTACAATTGTGATTTTTTTTTTTTTAGGGAGCAAAATTTATTAGCAATCCCAACCTTGAACCATATTAACACTAGAAGAAACACTATATTTTCAGTAGTTGCCCCTAACTCTCTGGAATTCAGCACCAAATGCTCTAAGAGAGATAACCAATCTTGAGAAATTTAAATCTTTTCTAAAAACATTCCTTTTCAAAGATGCCTTTCAAGTTTAAAAGTCCTTTTAAGGATTCTACATTTTTTTAAAAATCTTTTATAAGTCCACTCGTATTGGGCTTACTTGTTTTTAATCCCGCCCTTTTGTTTATACCTTTATATCTTACTTTTCTTTAATCATTGTAGTTCTCCTCTTTTTTCCACTTGTACCCGTTTGTCTAATCGTGTATGTCATTGTTTTGTCTAATCTTGTAAGTTTATTTTGTTAAAGTTATGTATAATTGTATCATTTGTTTTTACCCTATTTTAAAATGTATAACCACCTTGAAATAAATGATAAGGTGGTATATCAAATTTTTAATAAACTTAAACTTGATGTTCAAAGTAGATATGGAATCTATTACAGATGTCACTGCTGTAGATCTCCTATTCAAAGACTGCTATTAAATAGAGAGAGTGTGACAGTGCCATACATGTTACAGCTCGGTATCCAGTTCCTGCAAAAACAAACAAACACACCCAAAAAACAGTCCTTCTAAAGCTTCTGGTCCTGTCTTTATGCATAATGGGGAATGTGAATAAGGAAAGACTCCCAAATAAAGTTTATGGAAAATCCTACTCACAAATATACCTGGTTAAGACGTTTACTCAGCAACAGCCTGAAAGGTTAAGTAAAATGTGTAAAATTATATATAATCAAACTTATATATTGCTGGCCAGCTCAGATGTCTTTAAACTATCTGACATGAAAGGGAATGATAACTTTCCAAACACACAACCTGAGTAGGAGCGATGGAAAGCAAAAAGCTATCTATGATAGGGGCCAAAGGTGGCAGTATTGAGCTACTTTTCTCTACTTCATTAGTGAGTTACCAGATTCCAAAGAAACAGAGGTATATGAGGAAAGGTGAAATGTCCTCTGGGCCAAATGCTCTAAAATCGCCCTTAAAAGCCTATGGGTCACTGTGGTGCTGGTAAATTGTCCCGATTTCAAAACAACAACCAATGTTCCAAAAACCTCCCAGAGTGTAATGCAGTGGTTGAAGTTACAGGTTCAGCCCTGAGGTTGTGGGTAGAGGTCTGCATGGGAACAGGGATTGTGGGAATCCTGCAGGTCCTGTGGGACTCCCGCAGGGATCCCCCCCCCCCAGGTCTACGGGACTTCCATGGTGCTCCCCCGGTCTATGGAGGCTCATGGGACTCCTGGCTCATGGGACTCCTGGAAAGAGAATTGGTAGAAAATAGACAAAAGCAGAAACTGGGACCAAGATGATGGAAATACAAAATGTCCCACCAGCTACAGCAAGGGAGATGTTCATTTTGAGGGAAGGGGGGAGAAATGCTGCTGCTGCATAGGGAAGGGGGTGATAGAAATGCTGCTGCACCCAATTGGGGAGAGAGAGGAAAGAAGGGAGAAGGAAAACAAGGGAGAGGAACCAGAGATGTCAAGTCCATGGGAAGGAGGGAAAGGAAAAAATGAAAGGAGATACCAGACCATGGAGGGGGAGGAAGAGATGGCATGGGGGGAGGGAAGGGAAGGAAATAGAGATACCACACCATGGTGTGGAGTGGGAAGGAAGGAAGGAAAGGAGAAGAGAAAGAGAGAGATGCCAAAGCATAGGGGCGAGGGGGTGAAGCTGAAATGAATCATGTGCAAAGGAGAGAAGGGACCCCAGATATACAGTTTATTGAAGGGGCATAGAAAGAGAGAGAGGGTGGACAGTAGATGGAAGGGGTAGAGAGAGAGGGCAGAAGCTGGGTGGAAGGGGCAAAGAGAGGGCAGATGTTGCATGGAAGGGAGAGGATAAGTGCTGTATAGAAAGAAGAGAGCAAAGAGAAGATGATTAAAGCAGAAACGACAAAAAGTAGAAAGATTTTTTTTGTTGCTTTACTTAGAATCAAGTAGTATTGTAATTGTATTGATAAAAGTTTATAAATAGGAAATGGAAATAAGGCAATTTTTTGGACTAAACCCCTTTCCTCAGGACAGGATAGCATAACAGCAGTATACTGTACTGTTCTGAAGAAAGATTTGGCCTCTGAAAGCTAATTGAAAAATGGATTAGTCCAATAAAATGGTATTTTCATATTTCTCATTATTTGATTTATTTTTATTTGTTAATTTGTAAAGTGGTGATTGTTATGTATCAGTTTTTTCAAATTTACATCTACTGTCTTTATATTTTGCACAGTATTAGGGGACATGTGTCACTATTTTTGTGGTGTTGCATTGAATGCAGAGTCTGGTTTCTTGGCAGTTCAGTTTAACTTTTGTCTACATATTTCTATTTTTAGTTTGTGATTATTCCCCCCTCCCCACCCTCACCCACCCGGCCCATGTGCCTAAGGCCCTGCCCACAGGAGGGGCCTAAGACTCCCAGGGCTATTCTGGTTGGCCCAGGCGCCTTAGGCCCCACCTGTGGGCAGGGTTTCAGCCGCCTGGGCCAATCCGGCCCCATTCCAGAGCCGGCTGGCTTGTCGGACGGGCGGGCTTGGCACCCGTCCGTCCAGCCAATATTTAAAAGGTATGGGGGTGTGTGATTGGTGTGGGAGGGGTCGTGGGGTCGGTGGGGGAAGTTGCGGGTCAGCAGGGGGGGCCGATTGTGGGTTCAGGGGGGGTGGTCGTTGGGGGGGTTATGTCGAGGGCAGGAGGGCCTGGGATCCCTCCTGCCCTTATTGTGGTGGGAGGTAGGGGGTCCGCCTGGGCAGGAGGGGTTGGGCTCCCTCATGCCCGATCTTGTAGGTGGGGGGGGGCGAGAGGCCAGGAGGGCTTGGGCTCCCTCCTGGCCCCATCGGACTCGGGGGGATTAGAGATTGCGGGGCAGGAGGGCTTGGGCTCCCTCCTGCCCCGAACGTAATCGAGGGGGGGGGGGGCCGTGGGGCAAGAGGGCTTGGGCTCCCTCTTGCCCCGATGTTATTGGGGGGGGGGGGTGATGTATTGCGGCAGGAGAGATGCCTCATCTCCCCTACCACGATGCCATCACTCCTCTACCCGAACTGCCACAACACGCGGCAGGAGAGATAGAGCATCTCTCCTGCCGCAGGTCACGGCAGTTCGGGTAGAGGAGTGATGGCATCGCAGTAGGGGAGATGAGGCAACTCTCCTGCCGCGATCATTGCTGTAGGGGTTAGGCAGGTTGCTAGGGCTGCTCAGCTGATTGTAGCAGCTACGATCAGCTCAGTGGCCCCTTTTTTGGCACTTAGACCTGTTTTGACTTTGTCTAAGTCAAAACGTATAAGTGCTGACTAGGCAACCTACCTACAGTTTTGGTTATACCTGCTGCACGCCTTGGTCTAGGTCGGCCCACCTCTTGGCCACCGCCCGCCCTTTCCCCTCCTCTAAGAATGCCTCTTTTCTCTCTGTCCATTTAGAGGCAGGGGAAAGGCCTAAGCTGGTTTTAGATACGTCTAAAACCAGCTTTGATTATGGGTACTTGGACGATCAGGCTTTTTGATTGTCCAAGTAGCCATTTCGGCCACTTTTTAGACGTTTTTTAAAAATTATTATTATGAACCCCTAAGTGCGCATGCGCGCTTAGGGTTTTATTATAGAGGATACATTTAAAGTTAAAACAAGGTTACAAAATTAATAAGTAGGGACATCACTAGGGAGTGTTAATACAACAAGCAGTTGAAGCAAGACGAACGCTGACAGAAGCGAAGTAAGATAGAACTACATTAATGAGAGGAAAGAAAACCAAAAAGGGACAAACGTGAGGTAGTGAAAGACCATAGTAGATGAGAGTCATTTTGTCCTTATAAGAACAGTTATCGTCCAAAAGTGTTGAACAGTCCAAAAGAAATTAAACAGGAATATTTTTAATTTTGATTTGAATTTATTTGTTTATTTTTTTTCTGTTAAGAACTTCCTCAGTTCCAAAATTGTATTGAAATTTTATATAGTAACATACAATAAAGCTTAGGATATTAAAAGACGAATTCCTTGAAATTAAATTCCAACACCCCCCCCCCACACACACACACACTTGCAGAGGATGAAAAACCAACATCCATCCATATCTGTGTGCATACATCTCCATTCTTTCACTATAATTCAACTATTATCTTCAAACCCTTGTGTAGGCGCTCCCTAATGATCTGAATTTGGCCTCTTTATCTCTCTTCTCCATTATGACCACCTCATATTTCCCAACTAAACACACTTAATTCCACCAAAATTGGAAAGATAACTAGGATGCATTTTTCTAAGTTTTCAAAATGGTTTGAATTACTACAGCATTAAGTATAGCTAACATTCTTTTATGCGGTAACAGAGAAGATATTAGAATGCATCATATTAATATGTTTTAGAAATGGGATAGTGAGGAGGTTATGTGTGACTGAGCGAAGTGGGGTACATGGAATGAGAAGCTAGTTGTTGAATTCCGGCTGGATACTTAAGTGAGATTTGAATGTAAGGAAATAAGCGAATAATAAATAAATAAATAAATTCTATGAATCTTTGGGAGCTGCAAGCATGCCATTTAACAAACTGTAGGACTTTGTAGACGCCAGAAAATCTCATCAACATATTCAGCAAAGCACTGGGATAAGGTAACAAAAACTCATGAAAACAATTTGAACTAACAGAGATAGGCTGTCATGGCTTTGAAGAAGAAAATTCAAGCCAAACTCATTCAATAATTTTATATGATAAGTAGAAGGAATGAATATCATCCATCTAAAATGTCAGTAAAACATTTGATATGGTGCCACATAGGAAATTGCTGAAGAAAACAGATAAAGCAAGACTAAAGAGGAATAACTAGATTGTTGGCTGGCTCTGTGGATGGAAACAAAGGTTGAGATAAATGACTTTGGCTGTCTGTGGAAGGATGCAATATAAGCTCAGTCCCTCCGGGCTTGGGGTTGTGTCTGACAGTTTTCCTCCTCTACAGGCCCTGCTTTCCTAACCTATTATGTGGCCTCACAATCAGGCAACCTGCTTTTCAGGATATCCAGAATGATTATATTATAAGAACATAAGAATAGCCATACTTTGAACTTACTTTAGACTAGAGGTCTGCATGGGAATGGGAATCCCCCCTAACCCACAGGACTCCCACGGGGACCCCCTTCTGGCCCACGGGGACTCCCCTCTAGCCAACAGGACTCCCACGGGGATGGAAGGCTTTGGAAGCAGGGTTCATCCATATAATATAATGGACATGTCAGCCTTAGTAAAAGAGGGGGTTTATAAGTTAATTACCTGAACAGAAAACAAAAAAAGAGTTCCACCAAAGAGATTCCACAAGGAAAACAGCAGTGCAAACACACAAGAAACTGGAATTGATGATCCTGTCAGAAGTAATTGCTGCTTTTTATGGGGACGGGCGGGGATGGAGGTAATTCTTTGCGGGGAAGGGTGGGGATGGAGAGGATCCTGGCGGGGACAGGTGGGGACAGAAAGGATCCGGGCGGGGATGGGCAGGGATGGGTGGGATTTCTGTCCCCACGCAACTCTCTACTTTAGAAGTATGAATGATACCTTTTTCGCTTCCACAATTCGAGTGTTTTCTGACATATCTAGAGACACAAAAAAGAAGAAAGGACTTCTTGGCATATAGACCAAGGGTCCTAGCTTTGGGTGCATCTTTTGTTTTGAAATTTCCTTCTAAATGCTGTCTCAGAAGGAAAAAATTGTATTTTCTGTGAATTGAAACAACTTTTGGGATTTATTGTAGTTAAAGAAGGGGGGGGGGGTGATTATTGGTTCAATAGTGTTACCCACAGTTGGCTGTCTGGGGGGAATGGTTTATTGACTACACTATAGTAGAACCCCCAATGGGAAAAAACTAATATATATTGTCTAAATATTCCCATATATTTAAGAGAAAGTGTAAACCACTAATCATTCAATTATACTTAGGAAGAGACCTCAGTAACGGAGCCCACGCACAGTCGCTTTTCATAGACCGAAATTTCAGCGCGGTTGTATGCTCCTTTGCTCCAATCATCGGTCTCCTTCCTATATATCTTCTACCCTATATTCTAACTATTTTATAAATGGAGTATCATTATTTATTCTTAATATTTATTTTTTAATCCTTTTTTTAATTTTAAAATTACTCCTAATTTATCTAATATACGTCAGGTGTCTACACTCACTCATTGGAGACCAAACTGACATCACTCATACATTACTAATTTCAAATTGTTGTTAAACATTTCTAATTTCAAATTGTTGTTAAACATTAGTCTTTGTGAAACAAGTACTTAGCTTTCGTTTTTTAACTTTTGGTTTTCATTTTTTAGTAGAGCTCGTATATCTTGTGATACCAACGTGGCCAGCGTTTCGTAGACTTCAATGTTTGTCTACTGCTTCAGGGCTGTTTCTCACGTACAACAAGCTACTACAACAAAAAGAAAATGTTGTATATTAAAATTAGTTTTTAAAATTATAAGTTAGCCCTTACGAATCTTAAAGGCTAAAAATTCTACTTACTTGTTTAACACACACTATCAGTCAACTCAGTCACACTTGAAATGGCGACAGCCTCTATTTAACACGGCTACGTGATGACGTCAGGCAACAAATCACTAGCGTCACAACGTAACCAATGGCCATAGCTAGCCTATTAACATTCCCCATTGTTTCATTCATAACATTCAATAAAAATGTTGCCACTCAATATGTTTATTTAATCCATTGGGATATAAGGTGTTCAGACGATTGATCCATCTTTGCTCATGCTGAGCAAGAATCCTACTAAAATCTCCCCCTCGTATATTTGGTTTCAATACTTCAATGATCAATGCTTTTAAAGTTGAAAATTCATGCTGTTTGGCTATGCAATGCCTCGCCAGTGGAGCACCTAGATTGTGATTTTTAATGGTGCTTTTATGTTCGGTCAGTCGGACACAAAATTTACGAGATGTCTGACCAACATATATTAAATCGCACGGACATCTTAGAACGTAAACCACACCCTGAGTTTTACAGTTTGAATTATGTTTAAGGATATATTCTTTTTTATCTTTTGGGTTAATAAATCGATTAGTACATTCCATTATACTACACAAAGAGCACTCCCCACACTCATGATGGCCCGAATAGTTTACAATTTCTGTAGTTTGTTGCTGAGGAAGTTGAGACGGGCAAAGCATTTCTTTTAAATTCCTGGTGCGGCGATAGGCAATTCTTAAAGAGTAATCCTTAAATGTCCCAGCTATTCTTAACATCGCCCAGTGCTTCCTGAGTGAACGTGCAATTTGATGGCTGTTCTTTGAATAAGTTAGTACACATGTCATCTGCTTGTCATCTGCTGAGCTATTAGTCATCTGCTTTGGTTGTAGTAAAAGATCCCGGTGATTATAATATGCTCTTTTATAAGCCCTAGCTATAATATTAGAGGGATACCCTCGTTGTAAGAGCTTTTCCTTTAAGTGAGTGGCTTGTTTTTTGAACTCACAATCAGAGGTACATATACGTCTGATTCTCAAAAATTGAGAGAACGGCAGGCTCGTTTTTAGAGACCTAGGATGTGCGCTGGAAAAATGTAACATAGCATTACTATCTGTGGGTTTAGTGTAGACTTTAGTGTTAAAAACCCCATCAATAATTTTGATATGAACATCCAAAAATGATAGCTCAATCTCACTGCATATCGAGGTAAATTTTACTTTAGGGTGGCATATATTAATGTACTCCAAAAACATATTGAGCTCAGCATGACTACCATTCCAGATCATGAAGATGTCGTCGATGTACCGGACCCATAGCTTCATTTTATCTTGGAAGCGTGATGAATATATCCATTTTTGCTCAAAGGAGTCCATAAAAAGATTAGCTACAGATGGAGCCATTGTAATGCCCATAGCAATTCCTGAGCTTTGTTGAAATAGCTGGTCTTCAAATATGAAAAAGCTAGTTTGAAGAACAATTTTAGCCAGTTGGTAAATAAAGTCAGTAGGGACCCTGGGATTTACTCTCATATCCAGTAGGTTCCTAATGATTTCTAATGCCTCTTCTTGAGGGATAATAGTATACAATGAGCAAACATCAATAGTAACCAGTATAGACTGTTTATCCGGTGTAATTTGATTGATAATTCTCAAAAATTGAGTAGTATCTTGAACATAAGAGGCGGTTTTTTTCACAGCATCTTGTAGGAATTTGTCAATGTAAATTGAGGATGCTTCCAAAAGGGCACCTCTGTTGGAAACGATCGGTCTCCCCGGAGGAGAGCTTAGAGATTTGTGGATTTTTGGGAGAAGGTAAAAAATCGGAATTTTCGGATATTTGACATTGAGAAAACAAAATTCTTTCTTAGTTAAAAAGCCTTTATCCAGTGCCTTCTTCGTCAATGTATTGATTTTTAACTGTATGTGTTCAGTTGGATCTGTGGATAAACATATATAATCATCACTTAAGAGCTGTTTATATACTTCCTTAAGGTAGTCCGCCCTATTCATGAGCACTATTTTTCCTCCTTTATCAGCTCGTCTGATGATTAGTTCTTTATCTGCCATTAAAGTTTTAATGGCCAGATTTTCCTTCCGACTGATGTTATGGGCACATTTAAAATGGCCCTTTGTGTTAATTTGAGTAATGTCGGCTTTCATAAGATTATGAAATGTTTCAAGCACCGGGTCAACAGGACCTGGTGGGACCCAGATGGATTTAGGGGCCACTAACGATTCCACTTTATCATGGGCACTGGCTTCAGTTTGTGAAAAAAAGGCCTTGATCTTCAATGTACGATAGAATTTTTCAATGTCTATACTATTTTGAAATGTATCTATTGGTGTTAAAGGGACAAAAGATAATCCTTTAGATAATATTGAATGTTCATCTGGTGTAAGAAAATGTTCGGAAAGATTCACCACTAAAGTTTCCACTGATTCCGGATTTTCAAGATGAATTTTCACGTGGTCAACAGGATTTCCCATTATGGAAATCTTTGTCCTCGCTGAACTCTCGTTTGAGACCGTAGGTTTGGATATTGGCCTGGATTTAAATTTTGGCCTTGATTCTGATATTGGCCCTGGTTTGAATATCCTCTTTGGCCCCGATTGTTGCCCCTTCGACGTCGTCCTCTGCGAGGGTAGTTTGGCTTTGAACTTAAAAAATCCTCATCAGAGCTGGATCCAAAATTTGAAGATTCAGAGGACTGGTTGAAAGAAACTGTCTTTGTTTTCGTGATATCAGCTGGATCTTGAGTTTTTAGCCACGGATACACTTTGTTTTGTATGTAATCATTTTCGTCTCTTTTAAATTTTTTTTATATTTGTCCTTTTGAATCTCTATTCTAAATTCATCTACCTTCTTCTTTAAATCGTCTTGTCGTTGTTTGAAATCAGTGTCTGTTTCCCCTTGCTTTAGGGTCTTCAATTTTTCCTCAATTTCTGTTTTTATACAAATCATGGCTTGTTTCGTGCGTTCGATAATTAAGACCATAAGGTCAAGCGAGCACTTGTTTAATATTGCAATCCACTTTTGTCCAAATTCCAAATCATCGTTAAACATACGCGGTTCTTTAAAAACCCGTAGTCCCCTCGGGATTAATTCCTTCTTACAATACTCAGTCAGAGTTGCGCCATGTAATTCAGCGCGGATGTATCTTTTTGATGAAATCATTAGTTCATCCCAGAGGGCACCATTACTCATGTTAGGATTTTCCCAGTTTAAAACAGTGGGGAAGTCTAAGACTGAATTAATGAAATCAAATTACAATCAAATTACAATATCAATCAAATTACACCGGATAAACAGTCTATACTGGTTACTATTGATGTTTGCTCATTGTATACTATTATCCCTCAAGAAGAGGCATTAGAAATCATTAGGAACCTACTGGATATGAGAGTAAATCCCAGGGTCCCTACTGACTTTATTTACCAACTGGCTAAAATTGTTCTTCAAACTAGCTTTTTCATATTTGAAGACCAGCTATTTCAACAAAGCTCAGGAATTGCTATGGGCATTACAATGGCTCCATCTGTAGCTAATCTTTTTATGGACTCCTTTGAGCAAAAATGGATATATTCATCACGCTTCCAAGATAAAATGAAGCTATGGGTCCGGTACATCGACGACATCTTCATGATCTGGAATGGTAGTCATGCTGAGCTCAATATGTTTTTGGAGTACATTAATATATGCCACCCTAAAGTAAAATTTACCTCGATATGCAGTGAGATTGAGCTATCATTTTTGGATGTTCATATCAAAATTATTGATGGGGTTTTTAACACTAAAGTCTACACTAAACCCACAGATAGTAATGCTATGTTACATTTTTCCAGCGCACATCCTAGGTCTCTAAAAACGAGCCTGCCGTTCTCTCAATTTTTGAGAATCAGACGTATATGTACCTCTGATTGTGAGTTCAAAAAACAAGCCACTCACTTAAAGGAAAAGCTCTTACAACGAGGGTATCCCTCTAATATTATAGCTAGGGCTTATAAAAGAGCATATTATAATCACCGGGATCTTTTACTACAACCAAAGCAGATGACTAATAGCTCAGCAGATGACAAGCAGATGACATGTGTACTAACTTATTCAAAGAACAGCCATCAAATTGCACGTTCACTCAGGAAGCACTGGGCGATGTTAAGAATAGCTGGGACATTTAAGGATTACTCTTTAAGAATTGCCTATCGCCGCACCAGGAATTTAAAAGAAATGCTTTGCCCGTCTCAACTTCCTCAGCAACAAACTACAGAAATTGTAAACTATTCGGGCCATCATGAGTGTGGGGAGTGCTCTTTGTGTAGTATAATGGAATGTACTAATCGATTTATTAACCCAAAAGATAAAAAAGAATATATCCTTAAACATAATTCAAACTGTAAAACTCAGGGTGTGGTTTACGTTCTAAGATGTCCGTGCGATTTAATATATGTTGGTCAGACATCTCGTAAATTTTGTGTCCGACTGACCGAACATAAAAGCACCATTAAAAATCACAATCTAGGTGCTCCACTGGCGAGGCATTGCATAGCCAAACAGCATGAATTTTCAACTTTAAAAGCATTGATCATTGAAGTATTGAAACCAAATATACGAGGGGGAGATTTTAGTAGGATTCTTGCTCAGCATGAGCAAAGATGGATCAATCGTCTGAACACCTTATATCCCAATGGATTAAATAAACATATTGAGTGGCAACATTTTTATTGAATGTTATGAATGAAACAATGGGGAATGTTAATAGGCTAGCTATGGCCATTGGTTACGTTGTGACGCTAGTGATTTGTTGCCTGACGTCATCACGTAGCCGTGTTAAATAGAGGCTGTCGCCATTTCAAGTGTGACTGAGTTGACTGATAGTGTGTGTTAAACAAGTAAGTAGAATTTTTAGCCTTTAAGATTCGTAAGGGCTAACTTATAATTTTAAAAACTAATTTTAATATACAACATTTTCTTTTTGTTGTAGTAGCTTGTTGTACGTGAGAAACAGCCCTGAAGCAGTAGACAAACATTGAAGTCTACGAAACGCTGGCCACGTTGGTATCACAAGATATACGAGCTCTACTAAAAAATGAAAACCAAAAGTTAAAAAACGAAAGCTAAGTACTTGTTTCACAAAGACTAATGTTTAACAACAATTTGAAATTAGAAATGTTTAACAACAATTTGAAATTAGTAATGTATGAGTGATGTCAGTTTGGTCTCCAATGAGTGAGTGTAGACACCTGACGTATATTAGATAAATTAGGAGTAATTTTAAAATTAAAAAAAGGATTAAAAAATAAATATTAAGAATAAATAATGATACTCCATTTATAAAATAGTTAGAATATAGGGTAGAAGATATATAGGAAGGAGACCGATGATTGGAGCAAAGGAGCATACAACCGCGCTGAAATTTCGGTCTATGAAAAGCGACTGGGAATGGTTTATTCTCATATTCTGTCCTTATTATAATATATGAGTATATTATTTATTTGGTTTTCATTTCTTTGTTCTTGGATCACATATTTGTGGACAAAATAATTAATTATGATTTCCTAGAATGTTTTAGAGTTATACTGGCTGTGCGCAGCTCGACCATGACTGGAAACTTTTTATTTCTATTCTGTATTCAAGTAGATTTACTTGTTTATATTTTGAAAATTTGAATTAAAAAAAAAGAAAAAAAAGAATGGCCATACTGGGTCAGAGGTGGCAATTTAAGCTACCTGTAGTCATTTACTAAAAATATTTTCACTGCTAAATTGAGCTGAAGCCCTCAACCGCTTTGTTTCCATCCTTTTGCCATTTTGGGATCCTCTTCCCTAATTTTCTAAACTTTCACACACAGTTATACAGTTAGGGCCTGATTCTCTGAAGGAAGCCAATCTTGGCGCTAAGAAGCAGTTGCTGAGTGCGTGACAATCACACATCAGCGTCCATTTAAAAAAACCCAGATACCTCAAGGAGGCAGTGCATGCAAATCCATCTCATACATATTCATTGTGGATATCCTGAAAACCTGACCTGGCTCCGAGAACCGAAATTGCCTACCCCTGTACTAGGAGTTTCGCTGCATGGAGCATTTACAGGCGCCTGAGGGGCTGAGCCATGAGTAACATGCGGAGAGAGTGTAGGGTTTAGTGCTCTCTGTGTCTGTATATGGCCGTTTGGTGGAGGATGGGCTCGGGAGGGTTTCAATGACTGGGAGGGTGTAGATGGGCTGGAGTAAGTCTTAACAGAGATTTCGGCAGTTGGAACCCAAGCACAGTACCGGGTAAAGCTTTGGATTCTTGCCAAAAAATAGCTAAGAAGAAAAAATTAAAAAATGTAAATTGAATCAGGTTGGGCAGACTGGATGGACCATTCGGGTCTTTATCTGCCGTCATCTACTATGTTATGTCTGCTAGAAACTTTTGGAACAGGTAGGGTTCTAAGCTTCGCTTGACATGCATGTTGTACCACAGAGAGGATTACTGCAAAATGGTTTAGTGATCCTGGAAAAGGACAATTCCTAGGATCTGGCTGGTGTCCTCCTTGGCCAGGGGAGCCCCCTGCACGTGAGCAATAGCAGCTCAAGGCGGGGAATCGGCCGAGACAGCAGCCAGGAGGGCGGGATCCTCAGGGCCGGACTCCAATTCCCAGGCGGCCAAGCGGCGGCGGCGGGGCCTCCTTTTAAACCATTCGCACGTGGTTCTCGCTGGGGGCAGGGCTTGGGCGTCGCAGTTCTGGGATCTCTCGCCCCGGCTGTCTGGCGGAGCCGGGCAGGAAAAGTCCCCCCTCCCTCATGAGACGGAAGGCAAGAATCTGAAGCCCCCCCCTCCCCGGAGTAACCTTGGATTCCCCCCCTCCACCGGGTGACTAGAGCCAAGGTAATGCGACGTCCACCCTTTGAAACTTTAGGGGGCGAGTAAGGAGGCTGCACCGTGCCTGCACTTTCCCCGCTGCCTTCCCCTCGAAGCCTCTGTGCCGTGGGCTTGCCTCCGACCGCCCCGGGCACGTCTCACTCCCACTCCCCACCCCCACCCCCCTTTTGTTGTGTTTTTTTTGAAACTGTGGCTTCTCTCTTTCCGTACTTTGAATAGCTGCGCTGCTGTCAAACAAAAGGCTGCAGCTGTTCGCTGTAGAAATGACGAGACTTGGGCATGGTTGCATTCCGAAACGGAGACGGTGTGTGCCGAAAAAAAATAAAAAATAAATAAAAAGCGCCACCCGAGCTTTACTGACCCTTTGACATGCTCTTGAATCGCTGCTTTAGGCCATGCCCTCTGGCTTGTGCCCCATGTGTGTGATGTCGCTTTAACTCCCCGTTCCCTCTGCGGCAAGAGAACGTGTGTTGGGGGGGATCGCATGACATGCACAGAAGAATTGCCATACTGGGACTGACCGGTATCCCGTTTCCAACAGTGGCCAACCCTGGTCCCGCATAGTAAAAAAAAAACAAAAAACCAACAGATTGGATGCTGCTTATCCCGGGAATAAAGCGGTGGATTTCCCTATTGTGCAGATTCTATTTCGGAACAGTTTACGGTGGGGAATAAGAAATGCTGGGGTGGGAAAACCCGTTTTTATTTTCCCCAATTGTGGCTGGTCGTAGGCAAGGCCTCGCGGTCCATCTGAATAGCCCTTTCCTATTGCATCATTTGCTTGCAGTCCACAAGATTGTTAGATACTATTAGGGTTTGTGTTTGGTTTTTTTAGCTTGCTCATTGATAGCTTTTTATTGGAGAGACCACATCGTAGCAGTATTTTTTTTTTTTTAATTTGAACTTGGGATGGAAACGCAGTTTGTTTGGGTTTTATTAACAGGTGCTTTGCCGACAGCTCTTTTGTTGACACTGCCGATTTGGTGCAAACGACCGGGTTGGGGGGGGGGGGGGGAGGGTAACGTTTTGCTTTCATTGTCTCGCAAATGTCATCCGGGGTGGTGACTCTACAGCATTTAAATACCGATGTATAAGATAAAGCGCGTGTTAACAAAAGACAGGGGGGGGAAAAGAATTATCGGCCATCCAAAACGAAACCCTTTTGTAGGGTTGCGGCCAGGGGGGGAGCGTGCTATTTTGTGCAGGGTCCGGAATGATTAATTGCCCCGGTGTTGAATTCGCTTTTGTTGGGGGGAGGGGGGGGAAGGTTGTCAGTGATACGACAGACTGCGGAATCGGAGCCGGCAATGCTGCTGGATGACTGTTCCCTGCCTCCTTTTTCCTTTGCCAAAGAAAGGTGCAGTGCGCGTGTAAGGTGGGGAGGATGAGCCTTCTTTTTGTTGTTGCCCTGTAATATTCCCTTGGATTTGGGTGCGGTCCCGACGCTGGCTCTCCGGCTTGTGGTGCATCCGCCGGGGTAATACTAGAGGGTGATGGATAAGGAATCGTTTCCCCCACCCCCGATCGGTCTGGGAAGAATGCTGGCGCTACCGCTGACGGGCAGCATTCAGAAGTGACACAGCGTTCCCCCTCTCCGTGCGATGCTGGAAGGTGGGTTCAGAGCGCGCCGATCGCATGCCGTAGGCCTTTCTCTGGTACGTCGGTTTAAAGGTATGCGTGCAATGCTGCTACTATTTAGGGTTTTGCCGGGTACTTGTGACTTGGATCGGCCTCCGTGAAGACGGGATATTGGGCTAGATGGGCCATTGGTCTGACCCAGTAAGGCTGTTCTTATATTCTTAAATACCCTTAGTATATCTTTTATATTTCTTTATTTTGTCCTGGCTTCATCCAGATACTGTGTTTTCATTCCGCTTTTTCCCTCTGTTTTGTTTTGGTGTGGAATTCCCCCCCCCCCCTTATGTTTGGTGTGCCTAGCAGATTTAAAAAAAAAACACAATCCTAAAAAGAGCAACTCCTTCCCTCTCCCCACTGCAAACCAGCCGAGCAAGCTAATAGTGACACCAACGTTTGTTGTGGCAGTGAAAGGGTTAAGAATTGCAGTCGCTGAAGCCCTGCCGAGGCTGTACCATTGTGCTTGTGGGGGGAAGAAGGGAGAGAACACACATTTTGTGTCTGTATTTTTTTTCATGTTTGATGTTGGCAGGGTGTTGTCTGTCGGCTCTTTATGTGTGAGAAGAGCAGACTTCAGTGTGGTGCTGAGGCTTTAAACTGGAAAGCCAAAGCTTCAGTTTTCCAGTTTGCCCTGCTCTTTGCTGCAGTTCCGCCTCCTGGCGAAGTTGTGTGCATGGCAAAGCACTTTCTGCACCGCTTTTGCACTCGTATGTTGTCTTGTGGCCTGCAGGTTTTCTAAAAGCTTTAGTGCCTTACTGTAATGCTTCCAAAGATTTAATTAATTGAACCGACTGTTATCAGTCCCTTTACTGAGTGAAGTATTTCAATAGCTAGCAGAGTGAAAGGCAATATGTTTTCTAAAGAAGTGCTATAGTGCTTGTGTAGGTGCAGGAATGTGATGTGTGGAGGGGGTGGAGCCTCTTTTAGCTAGGTCCACCCAGTTAGCAGCAGTAGCATGGGCCATGGGAAGAGGTGTCAAAACAATGGAAAATATTTTCCGTATTTAAAATGGCTGAAACCTCTGGTTAATGATGTTTTCTGTGTATACATCTCAAGGTTTTGCAGGCTGCATTTGGCCCATGGGCTACAGGTTGCCCACCCTGGTCTAGTGTCTACTGATGTTTACCTTGGGATCCACCCCCAACATCAGTCCTAGATACGCCACTGGTTGAACAAAGCTGCATTCTGCTGTGATTTGCACCCTCCAAAAATTACTCATTGGACTCATGAAAGAATGGTGGACAGTAAAGGGACTAATTACCCTGATCAGCCTCTGGTCTTCCCCACTACAATTTGATTCCTCTCTTGGGGCTGTGGATCTGTCAGTAAGGCGTCCCTCTTCATCTTCTTCTGCTTTTCAGCTTGCCTTCCAACCAGTCCATGGAGGAAAGGCGGGAGAGGGGAAATATCTGATAGAGACGTTTAAATACCTCTGTGATGTAAATGCGCGCGAGTCGAGTCTCATTTGAAAGGAGGCTCTGGAATGAGAGGGCATAGGATGAAGTTAAGAGGTGATGGGCTCAGGAGTAATCTAAGGAAATACTTTATTTTACAGAAAGGATGGTAGATGTGTGGAACAGTCTCCCAGAAGAGGTGGTGGAGGCACTTTGTCTGAATTAAAGAAAGCCTGGGATAGGCACATGGGATCTCTTAGAAAGAGGAAGAGATAATGGTTACTGCGGATGGGCAGACTGGATGGGTCATTTGGCCTTTATCTGCCATCATGTTTCTATTTTACTTGTAGGGTAGAAGTAAAAACTCACCCCAGTGAATACCTGGGGCTTTGATTAATTGCCAGCAGTAATGCTAGATCAGGGATCTTAAAGTCCCTCCTTGAGGACCGCAATCCAGTCGGGTTTTTAGGATTTCCCCAATGAATATGCATTGAAAGCAGTACATGCACATAGATCTCATGCATATTCATTGGGGAAATCCTGAAAATCCGACTGGATTGCAGCCTGCGCTAGAAGTTGTTTAGAGCAGACATTTTTTCTTTGTAGCCTAGTGGTTAGTTCAGCAGCCTGAGAACCTGGGAAACTGTGTTTGATTCCCATTGCAGCTTCCTGCGATGCTGGGCAAGTCACTTAACCCTTTATTGCCCCAGGTACAAAATAAGTACCTTTATATAACATGTAAAACTACTTTGTAACTACAGAAAGGCGGTATATTAAATTCTATCCCATTTCCCTTTTTGAAAAAAAATTGTACACCGCTAAATACTTATGTCAATAGTGGTAAATGAAATAATAAATCCAATCCAATCCCTTTTTCATTTAGGATGTGGAGATCACTGGCCCTTAAATTTTATGGGAGGCAAGGCTGTCATCAGAGGCCCTGCACCCTGCTTTAAAATAGGCCTAAGGAAGAATGGGTAGTCCAGATATGGAGTGTTTGCTAGAGAGTTGTCTGAGCTCCATCTTCCAGAGTCCACAATGTTAGCTTCTCATTCACAATTTAAATTGATAAAAAGTCAGCGCAAGAAGTTTGGGCTTACTGGTAAAGAAGAACCCCCCCTCAAAACCCCCTACCAGCATTGGAGAAACAGATTATAAAGTATGAAGAAATGCAAATTGGAGACCAAGAAAATGTGACAGATGTGTTTGGTGCAACTGGCCTAACGAAAAAGAATTTCCAAGCTCTGACATGTTGCATCACATATTACATCCTGTGAACTCAGAAGTACTGTATATGTAAATATATTTCTATATACAGAGAGAGATTGGCTTAGGAGTGAAGCATCTTATTGTTGTGATATGTACAGGGCTAATCATTTATAGACACTTCCCCCCCTTCCCCAAATATATCATCTTGTAATTACCCGGTTCTCTCTGACCAGAAAATCACAATTCTGCTGTCTTCCAGTAGATTTAGGCCTCTTGAGGTCTTCTGTATTCCTGTGGTTACTATGATGATTCATATTTATACCCTTCGGTACTGTGCCAACTCCAGAGTCTGTTCCTTCCACTTTGCTGCACTAGTACTACTGCTTATAATTTTTATAGCGCTGCTAGTCATGCACAGCGCTGTACATTAAAGCATTCAATAGACTGTGTCTGCTCGGTAGAGCTTACAATTTAATCAAAACAGACAAACAGGAGAAGTAGGGTGTTGGGGAGTTTCTCAGACATGACATGGGTGCTTTATAAGCAAGTGGGGGTTAAGAGTTGAAAGCAACCCAGAAAAGTGGGCTTTTAGCCGGGATTTGAATACTGCCAGAGACGGAGCTTGAAGTACTGACTCGGGCAGTCTGTTCCAGCTGTATGGTGCAGCAAGAGAGAGTTGGCAGCAGAGGAGAAGGGTACAGATAAGAAAGACTTGCCTGAGTTGTCAGGTAAGAGTATAGGGAGAGATAAGAGAGGGAAAAGATTGAGGACCTATGGAGTGAATGCACAAAGAGGAGTTTGAACTGTATGCAGAAATGGATAGGGAGCCATTGAAGTGACTTGAGGAAAGGGGGTGATGTGAGCATAGCAACTCTGGCAGATAATAAATTGTGCAGCCAAGTTTTGAATGGATTGAAGGAGAGACAGAGAATTACATTGAGAAGCAAATTGCAGTAGTCTACTCTAGGCAAGAGGTGATAAGAGTGTGGATAAGGCTCAGATTTTGGCACTGTGCACCTGGACTAGGCATCCTGAGTCAGTATGTATTATTTCTTGTATAATCTCACTCTATTCCTGGACAAGTGGATTTTGCATACCATATCGCGAGACTAGTGCTGCCTGATTCAGGAAGAAAATTTTGATTCAATTCAGCTTATTGAATCGATTTTTCGATTTGATTTTCCTGGCCAATTGGGTGTTTTTTAAAAACATCCTGGTGGGTTTATTTTATAGCCTCTTCACCCCTTTTATAGCTTCTTCACCCCCCTTTGCCTTCTCCTAACCACACTGGCGCTGTGGTGTAAACAAAATAAACAAGCAAAAAAGACTTTTCCTCTCTCTGTTAAATCCTAGCTCACGTTTGCAGTCTAACACCAGTTCTGGCAGGATACACATTCAAATCTGACATATTGTAATCACAAAACAGAAAATAAAATTATTTTTTCTACCTTTTGTTGTCTGGTCATTATTCAAATCTTGTTGGTCCCAGGCTCTGGTTCTCTTTTGATAACTTGCTTGCCAGGGTCTCCTTCTTTCTTCTTTCTCCATGTTAACCATCCATATTCCATCTCTGTCCTCCCCTTCCGTTTCCCTTCCCTCCCCTGGAGGTCTGGCATCTTTCTTTTTTTTTTTTTGTCTCATTCCGCAGATCCACCTTTTCTCAACTACCCTTTCATCCAGAATCTCTCCCTCCTTCCCCACCACCCCAGGGTCCACCATCTCTCCCTTTCTGTTCCTTTCATCCCTAAATCCCATTGTCCACCATCTCTCTCACTCTCCTCTGTTTTTAGACCCATTATTTCTTCCCCCCCAAGTCCGTCATATGCACTTCTCTCTGAACCCCCTTCCCTCCCTCCTTCCCTCCGTGTACTTCTACACCAGGGCCTCCCCCTCAAAGGTCTGTCCCCCCCTGATAGCCTGTACCACCCCACCCCTGAAGGCCTGCACTACCCCCCTGAAGGCCTGTCCCCACTCCCCGAAGGACTGCACCCCCTCGAAGGACTGTTCTCCCTCCCCCCCCCTCCGGAAGGCCTGTGTGTTCCTCCTTGACCTCCCGTGCCTCCATTTACCTGATTCCAGCAGGGAGCAGCCGACAGTGAGGATTGCCGGTACTTTAGCGATCATTGCAAGTTGCCATAGGCCTTTGGAGCTGTCTTCCCTCTGCCGCGGTCATGCCCCTCTTCTGACGTCAGAGGCAGGATAGCGGCAGAAGGAAGACAGCTGCTGAGATCTATGGCAACCTGCAATGATCGCTAAAGTACCGGCGATCCTCTCTGCAGGCTGCTGGAATCAGGTAAATAGGCGCAGGAGGCCAGGGGGGAAGCCGGACACTGCAGCACTTCACGACTGACCCTACCCCCTTGCCCTCTAAAGGAGGAGTGGCAGCGGCCGGCCAGCAAGAGGCAGTGCTGCCGATCCTGCTTTAGGGGGTGAGGGGGGAGGGTCAGACAATGAATCGGGAGGCTGATTTTTTTAATTTTTTTATCGATTCGAATTGATTCACCTGAAATGAATTGGTGAATCGATTCGAATCGGGCAGCACTATGCGAGACTGCTTGTAGGAAGCCTCATTTACATAATTTTTCTGACCCTCCCCTCTTACCTCAGGACTGCCCTCTGGTCACCAGTTGCTTTCCTACAAGCGAGACAGTAGGAGCTAGTTTTTTCTGCTTGTGTTTATTTTCCCTTCTACTTTGTGTCGTTGTGCTGCAGAGGTTCCCTGCGAGGATAGTTCTGGTTGCGGGGGATCGCAGACTTTGCGGGAAACTCTGCTCCCTGGGGGTTGGCTGTTTTGCAGTGCACCTCCTGGACAACCTGCCCTTTCAGATTGGGGGCTCAGGGATCGTTCCCTTGGGAGCTGGCTCACCCCAGGTTTGCCCGCTAGTGGGTTTGAACGCAGGCTGCGTGGCTCCATGGAGGTGTGTCCAGGATTGGAGCCGACTGCGTTTCTCCATCAGTCATGTGCACAGTGTCTTCCGAGGGTGACGGAGGTCTCTGGCCGTTGGTGTCAGATCAGAGGGTTATTCAGAAGACCAGCAGTATAGTCTGCAAGGCTTGTTGAAGCAGAGGATCACCCTGTAAGCTGTTTCAGCTTACTTTACCGCAGCTCCCAGCGTCATGCAGTGAGTACAGGACTGACAGACTATCATAGCAATTTGGGGGGATCTTAAAAAAATAGCATTTGGGCAGTTTGGGAGTTAATCCTTGTTCCCCCACCCCTAAAATTGCCATGTTCGGGGGGTTCCTGTGCTTTTCTAAGGCTGTTTTTCTTTGAAAATTACACCCACTGTGGTCATCTTGAATTTTCCTGATTTGAATTTAAAGTTATTTTTTGCCTTTACAAGCTTCGTTTTTGCAAGACAACCACTCAGATGGACTTCTCAGGGTAGGATACTTCAGATTCATGCCCTGTTTGCAGTGGATGTGTTATGCGTCGCAGAAGGGAGGCAAGATTTCATTGGCCCTGGTTCCCTCAACTCCTTTAGGGAGTCCTGCCGCCCACGCCAGCTGTGGCCAGTCCAAAAAGTCAAAATTGGCCCGTGGGGACATCGTTCTTGTGGCCCCGGTGAAATGCAACTGCGATTCAGCGCCGAAGGCGAAAAATCCTCCAAAGGCACTAGAGTTCCCAGAAGGCGGCTGCTATTCTGAATGAGGGTTTCTCCCGGAATTTATTAACATGCTCTTCCAGGCTTATTACATTACATTACATTACATTCGGGATTTCTATTCCGCCATTACCTTGCGGTTCAAGGCGGATTACAAAAGGTTAGTTTAAAAAAGACAGAGTTACAATGATTAGCTAGAGAGGTAAGTTGTAGGTCTTATAAACATTTAGCAGGTTGTTGAGGGTGAGGTGGTTTGTCAAAGAGTTAATAGGTGGTCATAGTGGAAGTTCTTTTGTTATTATTAGTGCAGTAGTGGGTAGATCAAATGTCAGTTTTAGAGTTACTAAACGGTCGTGATGTTATTGCTGCTTATCTAGCCCAAGAAAAAGGTGCCCAACGCGCCTCCTTTTAGTGTCCTTGTTGGCTTCGGGGGTACCCCCTTCTCAGAACGCAGGACTTAAGTCCAGACTTCCTGAATTGTCCAGAGATGATTCGTCGGCTGGTACCATGGATGATGCCTTTGTTTACGCAGGTGGGCACTACCACTGTGGAGGATGTAGTGGCAATTGCAGATCTCCAAGATCTGGATCAGGGTGAGGACCCCACAGTGCAGAGATTCTTTAAGCCCTCGGTTTTGGTTAGTCTAATTTTTGAATCTTAGGTGTGGTCTTCGACCACAAATTAACTTACCACGATCAGATTAGCGCTGTTGTCCACACCTTCTTTATGATATGCTCTTTAGCTAAGGGCTGGATTCATGAATCTGCCCAATCAGGCCCAATCCGGGCAGGCCCGACAAATTCTTCAAACTAAAATATGCAGATGGGGGCGATGGGAGGAACATCTCCATCTGCCGGCACGGATTGCTGTTCTGCGATCTCCTTGCATGCGCAGACCATCTGTAGATGGTCTGCGCATGCCCGTCCAGCCACGACTTTAAAAAAAAATATTTTTCCTTCGCGCAGGCTGACTCTCCAGCGCTCCCCTTTCAGCCAATCTTGCCACCCAGACTCTCCTGCTCTCTGCCGCCTTCCCTGCAGTGCGAGCCCTCGGGTTTAAAAGTGGGGCTGCACTGTGGCGTGCAGCTCCGCTTTAAACCTGTGGGCTCGCACCGCAGGGAAGGCAACAGAGATCAGTCTGGGCGGCGAGAGGAATTTTGGAGTTTCTCTGTTGTGATCTCTATTTTCCAAGTTCCCTTTTCTGGGCTTAGCAGTTTGTTTTTGGACTTCCAATTCAATTAGAACCAGAGCTGGGATCTGGTACCTTACCTTTCATTTGCTTGTTACATCACATCCCAGCTTATTTTGGTCCAGTCATTGCAATAATGGTTCTTTGGCTGCTGGCCATGCACTGTGGCATCTTTTATTCATGAGCCTCTAGTCCGTCCCCGGCCCCAGGGCTCTGCAGCCCCTGAAACAGCGAGATTGGGGCAGCAGATGGCAGGGCGGCGCTGGAGAGTAGGAAAAGAAGGTCTGCGTTTGGTCCCCAGCAGTCGCTTCTGGAGTTGATCGGCCAGCCCAGTCGGATCGTGAAATGTGTATTGTGAATCGCGTCCCTGCCTACTTTACATGCGCTTCTCATTTGCATGCACGGATTCGAAGCGGATCGCTGGAGAGGTTAGCGAATGGGGCCGGAGGGAAATTTGATCGTAAAGGGGTCGCAAACCAATTGGTTTGCTTTGTGAATCTAGCCCTAACTTCCTGGAGCCTACTTCACTAAATATCTTGATATATTTTTAGTAACCTTGAAGCTTGATTACTGTAATTCACTTTACAAGGGTATCGCAAAAAAGGAACTGAGGTGTCTTCAAATTGTTCAAAATACAGCAATAAAGCTTATCTATCCCCTCTTTGAGAATTATCAACATAAGGCTTTCAAATATCTTCTCAGTTACTTCCCCACAACTCTGGAACTCCCTACCAATAAATTTGAAGGAAGAAAAATCTCTAGATCGATTTAAAGGCAGTTTGTTCCCTGTTTAAAGATGCTTTTGATTAATGATGTCTATTACTAAGTAGGATCTCTTAGTTGGTCCAACCTTATAGAAAATCCTTATCAATCTTTACTTTTAGCTTCTAATCCTTTAAATCTGGTCTCCCCACTCCAAGTTGTTTTTACCATTTATATTTACTGTCCTATTCAAATGTAATTCTTACCCCTCTACCCTTTCGATTCAGTTTGTCTTTATTGTCTTTGGTATAGATTGTATTATGTCTGTTATTCATAATTATATGTACTGTATGTTCCCCTTTTTGTATTCCGTGTATAGTGCTTAGAATTTTGATAAGTGATTTCAATCAAATTTTAAATAAACTTGAATTCCTCCAGGAGTTGAAATTGGAGGTAGGGCAATCAGCAGCTGTGGAATGCCCCCTTACGAGCAGCACGAAGCCGCAGTCTTTGTCCTTTCCTAATTATCCGGGAATTGAAGCTGGTTAAATTACGCTCAGTTCCCTGATGAAGCTTGGTTGCGAAACAGGGAGCCCTGTTGGAGATTGTGGAGATATACAGCAAGCGTCCAGGAGTTTCTAGCCGCTGTGTCTGGCTCAGGCTCCACTGTGCTGGTTTTTTCCTGCTTCTACACCCCAGCATTTTGATGAAGTCTACTATGAACACCATGTTTGCAAAGATAAGTGTGATGTAATTTTGATATTCTATAGAAGTAATTGAAGTTTAATAATATATTTCTCCACTTATCTTGGAGTCTTTGACCAAGGATGTGTTTGCCTGCCTCAAAATTGGTATTTTGAGAGTGGCTTGTCTATTTGGGCAGTGTTTTTGTACCCTTCTAGACACGGAGGTCTTTCTCCATTTTTTTGTGCATGAATGTTCATAGTGCTGGGTAAATACTTGAATGTAATTTATGAGTATTCCTTTTAATAAAACCATGTTGCTACAGATCTTGTAACCCATTAGAATCTAGGAAATTCACTATCCTTTCCAATAACTGAAGTGAGGCTTACTGGCCTATAGTTTCCCGCTTCATCTCTGTGATCACTTTTGTGAAGAGGGATCACATCTGCTCTTCTCCAGGCCTAGGAAACCACTCCTGTCTCCAAAGATTTAAGATCCACCAGAACTTCACTGAACTCCCTCAATATCCTGGGATGGGATCCCTTCTGGTCCCATTGCTTTGTCTACCTTCTGCATTTGTGGTCATTACTGTGGTAGTTACGTTTCTGTGGCAATCTAAATTTTTTAAATAGTTTTTTGTTTAGTTTCACTTCCTGTTGCATTGTTAAGAAGTGAGTTGCTAAGATTGTTGTTCACATTTGCTATCTTCACTACTATTACATCTTGTCTTTTGCTGGGGGTGGCCACCATAATTGTTCTGCTTACATACGCCTAACTTCTAGTTTAAATGCCTAGAAACACATTGCTTGAATTTCTCAGCAAGAATTTCTCAGCTTTACAGTCACAAGAGAGATTATCTTTATTACTGATCTCTGAAGAGTACTTATTATAATAATTATTATAATTTATACATGTAAGCTTCAATTTGTGAAACTTTCATATATATATTTTTCAAAATCTATTTTTTTATTAACATTTTAAACCAGGACAGTCACTGAAGTCCAAAACCTAATGCACTGGAGAGTCCTAGAGGATTACATAGATAAGGAAAGATGATAAAATACTTTCAAATGAAACTTCCCTTTTTTGTGTCTGTCAGGTATAATCTAATTTTCAAAATGTCCACTTTTTGTTGTGAAGTCTGGGTATACTGTTTTCTGTTCCCTTTGCACCCAGTTTTCAACAGATACATTTTCATGCAGACTTCAGCCCCTAAGCTGAGTGTAGGTGGAATACAGATTTGAAATTCTAATCTGCATGATTTGTGATCCTATCAAAAACAACATCCACCCCCTGGACCCTCTTCCCCAAATGAAGTGGTTTTGCTGAAATGAGCAATTCAGACCTTGGAAACTTTTGTCCTTTAGCTTGACTCTTTCCTTGCTTGTGGCCACACTTGCTTTATGAGGGGATGTCTAGCTGGGATATTAAAATTAACACATGATGCCAGGGTTGAGTTCAAAGTCAAACTCCTATGAACTTGTAAACCTGCTTCTGTCTGGCACATTGAAGATGCAAGTTACTGCATGCTGTGGTTGGTAAGACAGGCTCCCAGAGCATCACTGCCAGCATGTTAATTAATTTGTGTCTCCTATTGCAAACCTGTGTTATAGGTTCTACAAATATCAAAGGGATACAAAGATGAAGTATTATATAGGAGTGGCATCATTTTGTACTTCATCTAACATAGTAAAATTGGTGTAATTTTTTGCTACTTATAAAGACCAGGCTGGATGATCCAGTTTGTGCTCTTAGAGCCTATTTTGATTTTTTGGCCTTTAAAATACTGGTCCAGTCTTTGGTATTAAGACATTTGGATTACTTAAGAAAAATAGTGCAAGACTGCATATCATTCAGAATACTGCAGTGAGACTTATTTACGGCTTGAAGTTCGATCATGTTACCCGTTTCTACAGAGAATTACATTGGTTGCCTGTAGAGGCACGGGTTATTTTCAAGCTGGGTTATTTCTATTATAAAGTTGCTGTGGGTCAAGCCCCGTCTTATCTAACTGACTTATTTTGGTTTTCCACTTCAAAGTGTTCTCGAAGTTCTAAAGCTCTTTTCATTTTTCCATCAGTGAGGTGTTGTAAATTTAGATGACGGCATATAAAGACCCAAATGGTCCATCTAGTCTGCCCAACCTGATTCAATCTAAAAATTTGTTGTTGGTTTGTTGTTTTTTTTTCCTTCTTCTTATCTATTTCTGGGCAAGAATCCAAAGCTCTGCCCGGTACTGTTCTTAGGTTCCAACTACTGAAGTCTCCGTCAAAGCTCACTCCAGTCCACCTCCCAGCCATTGAAGCGCTCCCCAGCTAGAGAGTTGCACGGGGACAGAAATCCCACCCATCCCCGCAAGGATCCTCTCCGTCCCCACCAGGATCCTCTCCGTCCCCACCCATCCCCGCAAGGAATTACCTCCATCCCCGCCTGTCCCCATAAAAAGCAGCAATTACTTCTGACAGGATCATCAATTCCACAGTTTCTTTTGTGTTTGCGCTGCTGTTTTCCTTGTGGAATCTCTTTGGTGGAACCCTTTTTTTGTTTTCTGTTCAGGTAATTAACTTATAAACCCCCTCTTTTACTAAGGCTGACGTGCCCATTATATTATATGGACGAACCCTGCTTCCAAAGCCTTTCATCCCTGTGGGAGTCCCGTTGGCTAGAGGGGGGTCCCCGTGGGAGTCCCTTGAGCCAGAGGGGGTCCCCATGGGAGTCCCGTGGGTTAGGGGGGGATTCCCGTTCTCGTGCAGACCTCTATCCCCAGCCCATCCTCCCCCAAACGGCCATATACAGACACAGACCATGCAAGTCTGCCTAGTACTGGCCTTAGTTCTTCAATATTTACTATTATTTTCCGATTCTAGATCCTCTGTGTTCATCCCATTCTTATCAGGCAGCAGTCTGGGATAGGGATTTTAAATTGTTGTTATCTATGTCCACTTCATATTTACGATTCAGGAGACAATTGAAAATTCTTCTGTTCCTAAAGTTTCTGGGCCCTTAATTTACTGTCATTTTTACTGATGTAGTTGTAACTAATCTTTTGTAAACTGCATAGAACTTATCGGTAATGTGGCCTAGAAATCAATTTTTATGTTATGTTTGCTCTTAAGGGCAGCCAGGGTTGTATCTATAACTTCATGCAGATTACCTCAGTCTTTGTCTTCAGGGTTGAAACTAACACCCAGTACCATCTACCCTCTCTTTTTCCAATGAGTGAAAATGCTCTATACACTTCCCCCTCCCTATTCACGGTTTCGCGGTTTCGATTATCCGCAATTTTTTTTTTTTATGGGTGTGTGTGTGTGGGGGAGCATAGTTTAGGGCCTTCCTGCCTCCCTACAGGACTAAATGTCTAGTAGCATCATAGATTACTCCTTACCTGGTGGTCTAGCAGGCTTTCGGGGCAGGAGCGATCTTCCTACGCTCCTGCCCTGTGTAGATCGCCAATAGGAAATGGCTGCCGTGAGCTCCCGTCGTAGTCTCGAGAGACTATGGGAACTCACGGCAGTCATTTCCTATTGGTGATTTGCACGGGGCAGGAGCGTAGGAAATTCGCTCCTGCCTTGCTAGACCACCAGATAAGGCCGGGATGCTGGGGGGAAGGCGGGAGGGAAGCGGGTGTGGGTCAGAGCCGGACAAGAAGTTATTTGTGGTTTTTCACACTTTGCGATCCGGCTGTGCCCCTATTCCCTGGGAATACCGAGGGAGAAGTGTACTTTGTATTCCATATTCATGCCATAAGGGAACCAATGAAGAAGTGGAGTATCAAAAATCTCAATATCAGACAATAAAGTTTCCACTACAAATTGTTCAATGCCATTATTATGCTCTCTTCACTTTTTTAAAGATTATTTTTGAATTGTATTGAGGAAGACAAAAAAAAAAAAAAAAGCAAGCCTCAGAGTCCCCGAAAACTTTTTGATTCGTGACATTCTCCTCATCGGCTAAAAACCTTTGAATGCATTATTGTGGCCAAAAAATGTACCTCCCTCCCCCCTTTACAAAACCGCGTAAGAGGTTTTTACCGTCGGCCGAATGCTGTGCGCTGTTCCGATGGTCAAAGAGTTCCCATGAGTGTCGGAGCAGTGCAGAGCATTCGGGGGGATAGGAGGGAGGGATGGAAAGCTGTAACACAGTGGTGGGGGATGGGGGAGGGAGAGAGAGGACAGAGGAAGTAATGTTGGGGTGGAGGAGGGAAATAGATGAAACAGGTAGAAAGGGGTGAGAGGGAGAAATCCTGCATATGGTGGAGGGGAGGGAGACATGCATGGAGAAGAGAGAGGGAGAAATGTTGGACATAGGGTGGAGGACCTGGGGAGAGAGCAAGAAATGTTGCACATGATAATGGGGAGGAAAGGAAAGATGCGGCATGGAGGGGAATAGAGAGGTTTGACCCAGGGCACAAGGCAGGGAGAGAGAGATATATGGTAAACAGTGGGAAAGAAAAAATGTTGGATATGGCAGTGGAAGGTAGAAAAAAAAAATTTATTTTTTATTTTGTGATTACAAGATGTCAGATTTGAAATGTATATCGTGCTAGAGGTGGAGTTAGAAAGTGAGCATGAGCTGGGACCTAACAGAGAGAAGAAAAGTCTTTATTTATTTTGTTTACACCACAGCGCCGGTGTGGGGGGTTGGAGAGGCCAAAGGGTAAAAAAGGCTACAAAATAAACCTCAATCGCACTACTGGGTAAGATTTCAACAAAAAATGTCCCCAAAAATCCTGAACAAATCAGCAAACAAGAAAAAGGGACTATAAGTGAATATGATCCTTTAAACTGAGAAGGTGCTCAGAACCAACGAATGGTAAGAAAATCATAAAACGGGGGACAAACCCCTGTAAGTGTTTTCAGTAGTCTATCAATGCACCATCTTCAGTCGGTAGAAAGGTTTAAACTGTGTCTAAATAAATACAGTGGTGCCTCGCATAAAGAACGCCTCGCACAGCGAACGCTGCACACAACAAACTTCATGTCATGATTCATACAACGAACTTCGTTTCACACAACGAAGTCGCCCGAGCTTCCACGATCGCTGCCGATGTATTGCATCCTTCCGCGCAGGCACTGCAGGCAGTCGTTAGTCACTACGCTTAACGCGTTTCACATAACGAACTTTTCGCATAACAAACTTGCTCCTGGAACAAATTAAGTTCGTTGTGTGAGGCACCACTGTATTTGTTTTAAAAGTGTCCATTTCTTTATAGAACAGCAAACTCTAATAAGTTAAAGTGCGAGTTGTTTTAGAAAACTTAACTTGAAATAAAGATGAGGAAGTTGTCTCACTCCAGCGGGTGCAAGTAGTGAAGGAGAGGCCTTTGACTCTGTGAAAACAGAGGGAGGAAAAAACAGGCAGAAGGAAAAGGCTCCCTGCTACTGAGTTGAAGGAGAAGGGAGAACCAAAGGTACCTGAGCGGCTGAGCTGTTACGGTCGTGGCCGGTGCTGAAAACACTAGCGCAGCTTTGTAAAGGAGGGGTTGAATTAGGAAGGTAACGGGCATGCTGAGATTGTTTTATTTGTTTTCTCAGTTATTAAAGAGTGTCTTGGAAAATCATTAGCTCTTCATTCTGAGACAGTAGCATAGTAGATGACGGCAGGTAGACCTGCTTGGTCCTTCCAAACTGCCCAACAAGAAATTCGTATAATATGAAATGATGGCATTCTTGATCTTGACCCGTCCATACTATTTTCAGGGCACAGGTGGGGGTGGGGGTGGGGGACAGGACACAGAATAAGATGCATGTCACACATCTGCTTGGGAACTTTTTAATTTCTCATAGTACACCATGATGTTGTCATAGGTTGATGTGGGGTTCAGCAAGATATGGAGAATAGACGATCTCACGGACATATTTTCTAGCCTGGTTATGCCTGGCTTTTGCTTATGTGTTGTGGACAACTTATTTGGGATGTTTTTACCTGGCAGCAGTGCAGATGTTTGGAGATAGTAGGCATGTTACAGTTATGCCTCAAGAAGGGTAAAGAAGAATTTTGCCTCAAAAACAGCACAGAAAACCAGGAACAAGAGGCAAAAGAGATGCCAAAATATCAACCAAGGAGATAACTTTATTAATTCAATAATGAAAATGTCATAAAAATAGACAAAATCTATAGTATAATGTCCATCTTGATATGAGTGCAATTTACCTCCTCTTCTACGAAACTGTGCTAGCAGTTTTTAGCGCGGTGAGCGGCGTTGAATGGCCCGCGCTGCTCCCGACACTCATAGAGTTCCTATGAGTGTCGGGAGCAGCATGGGCCATTCAGCGTGGCTCTCTGCGCTGCAAACTGCTAGCGCAGTTTCATAGAAGAGGGGATAAGTCTAGGGCACTCCTAGATTGTCCCAACTAGGATCCCAGTTTCGGCATCCATAGATGCCTTCATCAGGGGAAGAATGGACACAAGAAGGGCATCTGTGAGGGCAAAAATGTGCCAAAAAGTAAACAGATGCTCTCCTTGTGTCCATTCATCCCCTGATGAAGGCATCTACGGATGCCGAAACTGGGATCCTAGTTGGGACAATCTAGGAGTGCCCTAGACTTAGGGCTCCTTTTTACTAAGGTGCGCTAGCATTTTTAGCAAACGCTAATCCCCATGCTACGCGGAAAATACGCCAGCTCTGTGGAGGTGTTAGCATGTAGCGCGTACTAAAACCGCTAGTGCAGCTTAGTAAAAGGCGACCTTAGTTACACTCATATCAAGATGGACATTATACTATAGACTTTGTCTATTTTTATAACATTTTCATTATTGTATTAATAAAGTATCTCCTTGGTTGATATTTTGACATCTCTTTTGCCTCTTGTTTCTGGTTCACAGTTGTGCCTCAAACAGGGGAACTTCCTAACTGAATCTGAGATGCTCCATATCTCAAATACATTCATCTCTAAAGTGGAAGATGGTGCCTAGCTGTCGGCTTAAAGTAATGTATTTGTAAAAGGAAAGGGAAATGACTTGTACTCCTTTTTTTTTTCCAGGTCCATCCTGGTGCCCCATTGCTTGCCTGGAGTAATGGAGAGCTCCTCCGTGGCATCAGCCTCCTCCGAGGCTGGAAGTTGTCGCTCCCAGGAAATTGAGGAACTGGAAAGGTTTATTGACAGCTACGTTCTGGAGTATCAAGTGCAGGGAATTTTGACGGACAAGACGGAAGGTGATGAAGAGAGCCTGAAAACTCAGTCCAGCATCTCCCAGGTGGGCAGTGAGTTTGTAGATGGGAATTTCTGGCTGGCAAGCGAGCTGAGTGGGCTAGGGATAGAGTGTAGCAATTAAAGCACTAAGTCATGAAATCATGAGAACTCAGTTGAAATCCCAATCTACTTGTATTTATTTATTTAATTTTCTACACCGTTCTCCCAAGAGAGCTCAGAACGGTTTACATGAATTTATTCCCTGTCTGTCCCAGCGTTTCACAATCTATCTAATGTACATGGGGCACTGGGATTAAGTGACTTGCCCAGGGTTACAAGGAGCAGCGTGGGTTTGAACCCGAAACTTCAGGGTGCCGAGGCTGTAGCTTTAACCAATGCACCACTCTAGAAATCAAAATGTAGTAGAAGTGAGCGAAGTATAGGACAATGAAGCCATTGTGACATCACTGATGAGGTTGACTCATAGGCATTGCTGGATGAGGCATTATGATGTCACAATACCAGCTCTGGCTATGAGAGTCTAAAACTTTTCACACTATTTATTTGTTCAATTTTCTATACTGTTCTCCCAGGGGATCTCAGAATGGTTTACATGAATTTATTCAGGTACTCGAGGATTTTTCCTCTCCGTCCCAGTGGGCTCACAGTCTATCTAATGTACTTGGGGCAATGGGGGGATTAAGTGACTTTCTCAGGGTCACAAGGAGCAGCATGGGTTTGAACCCACAACCTCAGGGTGCTGAGATTGCAGCTTTAACCACTATGCCACACTCTCTGCATGGCCTTGAGAAAGCTACTTTACTTCTCTCTGCACACACTTACTGTATGCTGGAAACTTTTGAAGTGGAAATCTAGTAAGTGTGTGTAGCAGTGTTGCACAGTTAATATAAACCCTACCCCAAAAATAAGCCCTAGTCCCGGGATTCGCCGGCAGTTTCCCTTCCCTTCCATCCCTTGTGCAGCAGAACACTTAAGCGAGCACCACCTCTCCACTACGTAGCCGAACCCCCATCTTTCCCTCCCTTCCACCCGAACCCCGCTGACCGGGAGCGAGACCTAAATACCACCTAAGCAGCTTCGGGCGGCAGCACTTTAACCAGGATGATTTGGCTTTGTCCGCCCATGAATTCACTCTGCCGGGTTACTGATAGTAACATGGCAGAGTGAATTCATGGGCGGAAAAGGCTGAAGCAGCCTGTTTAGAGTGCTGCCGGCCCAACACTGCTTAGGGAGGTATGTAGGGCTTGCTTGTGGTCGGTGGGGTTCGGATGGGAGGGAGGGAAGGATGGGGGTTCGGCTGCGCGGCCGGGGCAGGTGCTCCGGCGGGGGGGAGTGCTCGCTCAAGGGTTCTGCTGCACAAGGGATGGGAGGGAAGGGAGGGAAGCTGGGCAAGGGTTCTACACAAAGGATGGGAGGGAGGGAAGGGAAGCTGGGCGAGGGTCCTGCTGCACAAGGGATGGAAGGGAAGGGAAGCTTGGCAAGGGTCCTGCTGCATGAGAGATGGGAGGGAGAAAAGGATAGAAGCTGAGTAAGGTCCTGCTGCACAAGAGATGGGAGGGAGGAAAGGGAAGGGAAGCTGGGCAAGAGTCCTGCTGCATGAGAGATGGGAGGGAGGGAAGGATAGAAGCTGGGCAAGGGTCCTGCTGCACGAGGGATGGGAGGGAGGAAAGGGAAGCTGGGCGAGGGTCCTGCAATACAAGGGAAGGGAAGCTGGGTAAGGGTCCTGCTGCACAAGAGATGGGAGGGAGAAAAGGGCTGGGAAGCTGGGCAAGAGTCCTGCTGCATGAGGGATGGGAGGGAGGGAAGGATAGAAGCTGGGCAAGGGTCCTGCTGCATGAGGAATGGGAGGGAGGAAAGGGAAGGGAAGCTGGGCAAGGGTCCTGCTGCACGAGGGATGGGAGGGAGGGAAGGATAAAAGCTGGGCAAGGGTCCTGCTGCACGAGGTATGGGGGGAGGAAATATGCTGCACATGTGGGGGAGAGAAAGGAAAGAGGAAGAATTGGGGTGAAGGAGAGGAAGGGAGAGATGATCATGTACATAGCCCGAAAATAGGGCCTAAAATTAATATAAGACACTCTTATTTTCAGGGAAACACAGTAGATGCTAATATAATTCAGAAGTAAACTCTACTCTGCCTGAAATACAGATCTCATTACTTCTGAGACCTGACCTGATTGGCACAGTTACCTTACCACAGTGAGACTTTATTGCTGAATTGTACTAGTCTTTTATTTTCCATATACCATATATACTCTAATATAAGTCAGTCCAAATATAAGTTGAGACCCCCATTTCCCCCCCCCAAAAGGAGGAAAAATGGTTGACTCGAATATAAGTAGGGCGGCTTAATATTCAGGTGCTCTGCCCTGTCAGGCTCTGCACCCAGCCCCCTTCCCTCCATCCCCTGCCAGGCTGTGCAATCAGCTTCCTTCCTTCCTTCTTTCCTTTCTCTTCCCTCCCCTCCCTGCCTTCTCTTCCTTCCTGACTGAAACTGCATTTGTTTTATACTTTTTTGATTTCTGGTAATGCTGTTACTGATTATCTATGGCTTCTGTTTTCTTTGTTCTGTTGTACTGTTAGTCCTCTTGCTGTTGGCATAAAGATTTAAAAGTAAACTCGGGCTAATGCTTTTCTTACCATTGGATTTAAATGAGCTGTGCGCTGATCTCCACGTGAATATTTGAAAGCAGCTCATGTGCAAAATGTGTTTGAAAATAGGGCACCCAAGGCTACCCAAAAAGTTTTGCACAGAAACAGCACTAAGCGGGGTGCAAATTTGGGAATACGAGCCCAACATAATTTGAGCCTCCCCTCTGTTGACAGTAAAGGTCATGCCTGTCGCAATTTGAGGGTTCCCCATTGGCTATAGTGCTCACGTCTCGAGGATCTCTGCTGTCACTGTTAGCCAGACGCTATAATCTGAGATTATTTATCCTTTTATTCTGTCTGGAATTGCCATAATGACTGGGGAGAGAGGAGAGCTCAGCTGTATGTAATGTCAGCTTAAATCATTTATCAACCTTACAGTTTCTTAGCTACAAATCGCAGCTGTAGCCATTCAAGCCTTCCATCTTGCCAAGGCAGATGAATTCCATGCTGTATCTGGGCAGCAGTAATTGTATGATCAGTTGGAAGCTCACTTGAGGCAGATAGACACACAGCTTTCTGATTGAGGTCGGGTTGTTAGTCAGCCAGAACGTGATCCTAGACTGTAGAGAAATGGCTTTTTCATTTCGCCTCTTATACTGACTTATCACTCTTATGCCCCAGGGAAATGCTGTGTCCAGGTGTCTGTCTGTCTCGCATAATGCAGTTTTAATGACACCAGCAGGAGGCCTCAGACAGTAATGAAGAAAAGCACAATAGCTCAGTCTGATAAGGGGTCGCTTCTGCACTGTAAATCTTCCGTTGATCACACATTTCATTAGTGGTGTGTGCTGGCCCTTTCAAGCGGCGGCGTGGAACACCAGCCAGCTCCACAGCCAAGCAGTTTATAGAAGTGTATTTATATGATGGTTGGCCATGGTTCCACTGGGCAGTTTAAAATACTTCTGACACTATTTTCTGAACTCGCTGAATGAGAAAGTTTAAAGGCATTACATAAAAACAAAATGACAGTAAATAAAGATCAGACTGCCTATCCGATCTGAAATGATAAATAGTATTGGGGCTGTTGTTGTTTTCTGTTGTTTTGTATGTGCTGTTTTTCCTTAGGTTAGTCACCCTTCTCTATTTATATGTTCCACCTCCACTTACACCCTATGCTGTCTATTGAGATGTTTTATTAGGTGCCCAAATATTATTTCTGTTTTTAAAACTGAGTTGTACCAAGTCTCTCTCTCTCTCTCCCTGCTATTGACCTGTGGATACCAAGTTGGCTGAAGAGAGTTTTTTTTTTTTTTTAAACAAACTTTATTACACAAGAAGAGAACAGCTTAGTTTTCAGCTCATATATACATATATCTTCACAGTTGTACTAAATATTCAAATCTATTCGGCCTTGAATAATAGCACCAACTAGAGAAAAAGATGGTAGGTATATCCGATACCTCCCCAACTCTAACACCTTCCCTCCCCCCACCCAATTTATATATTAAAAACAAAAATTTTCTGGGAGCCAATGAGGTTAGAGAGGCGCTCCTGTCTCTCTCCTCTTTCCCCTTTATTGCTCACAATGCAGTGATACACAGCCGTTTGAGTCATGTGGCCAGTGGTGTAGCGAGGGAGGATGGCGCCTGGGTTGCTGGCATCTGGCATTACTGCACCGTGCGCCCTCCCACTACTCTACTCTGCTGTGTCATGCACACCCCTGCCCCTCCCGCGTACCTCTTGAAATGTTCGCCGGCGCAAGCAGAATCTTCCACCTGCTGCTTGTGCCGGCCTCTGCTCCCTTCTGACATCACTTCCTGGTCCTGTGACCAGGAAGTGACATCATAAAGGAGCTAAGACCAGGTGGAAAGGAGCAGCAGGTGGAAGTTTCTGCTTGCACCAATGAACATTTCAAGAGGAACGTGGAAAAAAGACACCGGTTCCGATGCCCCCATGAAGAAGGTGCCCAGGGCAGTCCGCCCCCTCTCCCTTACTACTGTATGCAGCAGGAAGTGAAAGAGAGAGGGTGGCCGCCAGCTTCTTCAGCCATGCAATCAAGTGGCTATTGAGGCTATGTAAAAACTGTGCATCAAAAACATGCACACCCTTGCGATTCAACAGCTGTAGTTGTGGCAAAGCCACATAACAGTGCAACGGGAGAGACAGCTTAAAAGATGACCAATTTGTGGGCTCTAAGGAAGAGCATACAGGCCCTTGCGATTCAAGATGATTTTATTTGCTCCTCACAATAAAAATACAAAAAAGTCTGAATTAGTAATACACGTATGATTGTCTTGACGGACCCTACACAATTTGTGTTTCAGCAAGACTGCTTGTTTCAAGCCATTTTCCGGTTTTATGCCCAGAGACACGTACATTGTTTTGCTCTTTATCTTTGTACCCTACATCATCCGGACCCCTGAGGAAGGCGGTCTCGCCAAAACACGGACCATGTAGGGTCCGTCAGGGCAATCATATGTGTATTACTAATTCAGACATTTATTTGCATTTTTATTGTGAAGAGCGAATAAAATCATCTTTCAGGACATCCACATCCACAGTCTGGGAGAGAAGTTCATTCAGGAAACTGCTGAAAACGCAATTATTTGTTGATGCATTTCTTTGAGCATTTTGACCTATTGCAAGGATTGAAACTCTCTGCTTTTGCTTTTATCTGTTCTGACCTGTTTCAATATTTTATGTATGTAATTTTATTGTAAACCGTTTTTGGAATAAAATGGTATAGAAATTTTAAAAATAAATAAATAAACTTAGAGGCCATTCCATGTGTTCACCATAAAAAAATATTTTCTGAGGGTTACTTCTGAATCTATCCCCTTTCACCTTCATCCTATGCCCTCTCATTCCAGTTTCCTTTCAATTGAAAGAGGTTCGCCTTGTGCGCAATTAGGCCATGTAGGTATTTAAACATCTCTATCATTAATGTTTTATTGTAATTGTTTACTCAAGATTCTCTTTGTTGAAATCCATTTAGATTCTGAATGGAGGTTAACAGAATACAAGAACTATATAGCATAGTATATCTACTCTCTCCTGCCTTTCCTCCAAAGTATACATGTTGAGATCTTTAAGTCTCTCCCCGTACATTTTATGACGAAGACCAACGACCATTTTAGTAACTTGCCTGCTTAAGTGTGAATTGATAACAACAACCAATCAGGGATTATTGGACAGTTTTATAAGAGCCCATTTTTGCACCAAAAAGGCTTTCAAAATCATCCCTGTAATATTGACCTGATGCTGTCCTTTTATCTCCTTGATTTGACCCTCATCCGTGAGCAGTCTGATTGATTAGTGACTTACAAATGCACTCACTCAGCTGCCCCTCACTCTCTCTCTTCACTTACCTCACCCTATGTCCCCCCCCCCACCAGCTCTGCTAGTAAGTCCCTCCTATCTGTGCCCTTCTCTTCCTCTGCCAACTCCAAACTCTTCTTTTTACCTTGCTGCTCCGTATGCTTGGAACAATCTGCCTGAATCTAGCAGTGTTCAAGGCCCAGTTAAAAGTCCACTTCTTCGAGACTGCTTTCAACTCCTAATTCCTCTCGCCTTGGGTTCTGCATCCCCCAACCCTTTATGTCATGTCTGTCTGTCCAAGTTAGATTGTAAGCTCTTTCGAGCAGGGACCATCTATTAAATGTAAAAATGTACAGCGTTGGGTACGCCTTTCAGCGCTATACTGTATAAGTGATAATTGGTAATACCGTGTTTCCCCAAAAATAATACCTACTCCAAAAATAAGCCCTATTTGAAGCGCTTATTTTTGGGGTAGGGGAAAGCAAAATAAAAGTCCACTGCTGGTACCGGGATCTTCCTAAATGCCGCAGCAGACCCTTCCATCTCTCCCTCCCCACGCCGACCGCAAGACTGACATATCATTACCTACTTCCAAAAGGCAGCTTCGGGCCTTCTCACGTCGGGGTGTTCCTCTGCCACATCATCGGTGATGCGGCAGAGAAATGCCCTGACGTGAGAAGGCCCGAAGCAGCCCTTTAGATTGCTGATGTGACGCTGCCTTTTGGAAGTATGTAATGATATGTCAGTCTCGCAGTCGGCGTGGGGAGGGAGAGGTGGGGGTTCGGCTGCTTGGCAGTGGGGATAGAAAGATGCTGTGATTGGGCAGTTTCCCCCAAAATAAGACCTAGTGCATTTTTGGGGCCCAAAAATATGACAGTGTCTTATTTTTGGGGAAACATGGAGGTAATAGATTGAGAGACTATTGCTAACTTAATTTTTGTATACAATGCTCATTTTTTGACGATTATATTTTACACAATGTCTTTTTATCCCTCCTTTAGTGGGCAGTGAACTGTAGTGAGCAGTTGGATAGCAGCTGTTCCTCAACCAAGGGGAAAGTCTCCTCCAGCACTCACAACCAGGTAAGGCATTTTATGGCACTTACAGGCGAACCTACAAGACACTGATATGAATGGCAGTAGTCTTGACCAGCCTGCAAAATTTCCATCGACATTTGCAGGAAAGTGATGCCTTGGTAAAGATTTTTAGAAATAAAGCAAGACTTGATGGAACTTGGGCACTTGTCTTGTAAAGAACCGAGTTCCTAATAGTGTCATGTTGTATGCGGGCATATAAATTTTATTTAAAAAATTTGATACAAATTAACTTAAATCTCTTAGTTAATTTGGGGCCCATTGACCTCTTTTATGGATTCATTATAGTTGTCTTTTCCTTTATTTCTGTTGGTATAATGCACACACATCCAGGGGGATGGGTATTTCTTTTGTATGGTTCTATTCCCTTATGAAAATGTTGGTTGGGTGGGTTTTTTTAATGTTGTATGGATTCTGATTGATTATAAGTGCATATATGATTACTATTATTTGTATAAATATTGTATTGCATTTTTATTAGCTTTAGAAACTCAATAAAGATTAAAAAAAAAAAAATTGATTCGTTTATAAAATTTCTAAGCGATTTCCGTAATAAAGTGGGTTAAAAGAACATGAAGTAACTGACATCAACATTACTTACTTGAGGCTCAGGGAAGGAGGGGTAGAACTAAGGGGTAGGCAATTCCGGTCCTCGATAGCCGGAGCCAGGTCGGGTTTTCAGGATGTCCACAGTGAATGTGTATGAGATGGATTTGCATGCACTGCCTCCTTAAGATGCAAGTCTATCTCATGCATATTTATTGTGGATGTCCTGAAAACCTGACCTGGCTCTGGCTCTCGAGGACCGGAATTGCCTACCCCTGGTATAGGGTTAAAAAAACCTGCCGATTGGAGCCCAAAATGCAAGTTTCAATATTGTGACTTGTGTGGCGTAAAGTTGAGGAGACAAATGGGTCGGTTCTCAAAAGCATCTCTGAAAAGGAAACTCTTCAGAAAGCTCTTGAATCATTGGTCCTTAGTCAGCTTGATTATTGTAACATCGTCCATCTTGCTGCAGCTCAAAAAAATCTTCAAAGATTGCGCATTATACGGAATGCAGCAGTTAGATTAATTTTTGAACTAAAGAAGTATGATCATGTCACCGACTTCTATCGTCAACTGCATTGGCTTCCGGTTGAAGCACGGCTGTATTTGTTTTAAGGTAATAACAGGTCTAATCCCAGAGTATCTTATGGAATCTTTCATCATTACAAATTCTAAACATTCTAGAAAATCTCACTCACTATTCTCGTTTCCTTCTGCAAAGGGATGCAAATATAAGAAATTCCAGGAACGATTGTTGTCCTTCCAGGCAGCCTCATGGATTAGGGATTTGACTTGCATATTTACACTTTCAAATTCGTGTCAATGATTTCGACGTGCTTTAAAGACGCATCTTTATATAGAATCTTTTGGAAGTTAGATACTGATTGTTTATTCATTTGTAATGCTAATGTCTGTGAACCACATAGAACTTAATGGTATTTGCGGTATATAAGCAAGTTTTTATGTAGAACGTAGAACAAAATCTTTTCCAGAGAAAGGAAAATGGTAAAACCAGAGGACATAATTTGAGGTTGAGGGGTGGTAGATTCAGGGGCAATGTTAGGAAATTCTACTTTACGGAGAGGGTGGTGGATGCCTGGAATGCGCTCCCGAGAGAGGTGGTGGAGAGTAAAACTGTGACTGAGTTCAAAGAAGCGTGGGATGAACACAGAGGATCTAGAATCAGAAAATAATATTAAATATTGAACTAGGCCAGTTACTGGGCAGACTTGTACGGTCTGTGTCTGTGCATGGCCGTTTGGAGGAGGATGGGCAGGGGAGGGCTTCAATGGCTGGGAGGGTGTAGATGGGCTGGAGTAAGTCTTAACAGAAATTTCGGCAGTTGGAACCCAAGCACAGTACCGGGTAAAGCTTTGGATTCTCGCCCAGAAATAGCTAAGAAGAAAAAAAAAAAAAAAAAATTTAAATTGAATCAGGTTGGGCAGACTGGATGGACCATTCGGGTCTTTATCTGCCGTCATCTACTATGTTACTATGTTACACACCCAAAACCCTTTTGTATGGCGTATAAGTAGCTCCTGCATCCATAAGGGCTATTGGGGTGGTAGATAAGTAGGTCTAGGGGATTCTGGAGGTGGTTTGGGGGAGGCTCACCATGACCTATAAGGGAGCTGTAGTGAGATGATGACATGGCACCTTTTTGTGAAGCTCACAGCAGTGCCCTGTAAGGTACCCCACTGTTTAGGTGCCATGTCTGGGTGTTCAGTCCATCACTTTGCAGACCCCTCCCACGTCCAACAGGGTTGTTCTAGGCGTTTTTGACTTGGACGAAAAGTTGGATGAAAATGTGGTATAAAGACGGACGATTTAGCGGCTTGGACGATCAGATCAGCAGGACATATAGTTAGACGATTTTCGAAATGAAAAAAAAATTTGGATGTATTTTTTGAAAATGTGTCCTAAGCAATTTTTTCTTTGGACGACTTGGACGAAAACGGACTTAGACGTTCCTTTCCATTATGCCTCTCTTATTTAATATGTACAAGATTCTCGCAACATATTTCATATATGATATATTTTCAAACAACATTAAAAATTATAAAATTTTAAAAAGATGTAACATGCTAAGAAATTTTATAGCAGAAAATTCTTTCATCCTAGTGAGAACAAAATTGTCTTACTTTCCAGTTTTTTTTTTAGCAGGGCATGTGAAATGAGGTGCCCAAGGTTTGTCTTGATTCCCAGGAGTTATGACAAAATATGCCTTGTAGGCATCGCACATCTTAGCAGATGCTTCTATGGCAGTGGTCTCAAACTCAAACCCTTTGCAGTGCCACATTTTGAATTTGTAGGTACTTGGAGGACCTCAGAAAAAATAGTTAATGTCTTATTAAAGAAATGATAATTTTGCATGAGGTAAAACTCTTTGTAGTTTATACATCTTTCCTTTTGCCTAAGTCTTAATAATAATATTGTAATTTATAGCTACAGAGACATACGATCAAGAAACTGTTTTATATTACTTTTGTGATTATGATAAACATACTGAGGGTCTCAAAATAGTACCTAGTGGTCCGCATGTGGACCCCGGGCTGTGAGTTTGAGACCACTGTTCTATGGTGTACTTTTTCCCTTTTGTCTTGATAAATTGGCCGCATACATAGCAAAATACATCTGCCGGATGTTTGCACCTTAGTAAAAGGGCCCCTAAGTTTACTCAACTTGGAATCAATCTGTAATAGAAACATAGAAAGTGACGGCAGATAAGGCCAAGGCCCATCAAGTCTGCCCACACCAATGACTCTCCCCTACCTCCCTTTGCGAAGAGATCCCACCTTTCGATCCCATTTAGCTTTAAAATCAGGCACACTGCTGGCCTCAATCACCTGCATCGGAAGACCATTCCATCGATCCACCACCCTCTCGGTGAAGAAGTATTTCCTGGTGTCGCCATGCAATGTCCCTCCCCTGATTTTCCATGGATGCCCTCGTGTTAACGTGGGTTCCTTGAAGAAGAAGATATCCTCCCCCACCTCGATACGGCGCGTGAGGTACTTGAATGTCTCGATCATGTCCCCCCTCTCCCTGCGTTCCTCTAGGGAGTAGAGCTGCAATTTATTCAGCCGTTCCTCATACGGGAGATTCCTGAGCCCCGTGACCATCCGTGTGGCCATTCGCTGGAATGATTCAAGTCTCAGCACATCTTTGCGGTAATGTGGTCTCCAGAATTGTACACAGTATTCCAGATGGGGGTCTCACCATGGACCTATATAATGGCATTATGACTTCGGGCTTACGGCTAACGAAACTCCTTCGTATGCAACCCATGATTTGTCTGGCTTTAGATGAAGCTTTCTCCACCTGAGTTGCAGTCTTCATGTCCTCACTGATGATTACCCCTAAGTCTCGTTCCGCTACAGTTCTCTCTAGGATCTCACCATTAAGAGTGTAAGTCTTACATGGATTTTTGTTGCCAAGGTGCATGACCATGCATTTTTTGGCATTGAAGTTTAGTTGCCAGGTCCTGGACCAATTCTCCAGTAGGAGGAGGTCGTGTGCCATACTATCGGTCTTGGATTTGTTGTCAGGTCCTGTTGTGTTTTTGTCCACTATATTGCATAATTTGGCGTCATCGGCGAATAACGTTAATTTACCCTGAAGCCCCTCAGCCAAGTCCCTTATGAAGATGTTGAACAAGATTGGGCCCAAGACCGAGCCCTGCGGCACTCCACTTATCACCTCTGTCGTTTCGGAGGGGGAGCCATTCACCACCACCCTCTGAAGTCTACCTCCTAGCCAGTCCCCCACCCATGTAGTCAAGGTATCTCCCAAACCTATAGAGCTCATCTTGCTCAACAACCTGCGGTGTGGTATGCTATCGAATGCTTTGCTGAAATCTAAGTACACGACGTCCAGGGACTCCCCAATATCCAGCTTCCTCGTCACCCAGTCAAAGAAGCTGATCAGGTTGGATTGACAGGACCTCCCCTTTGTAAACCCATGTTGACGGGGATCTCGCAGATTCCCCTCGTTAAGGACCGTATCCAATTGGTGTTTGATTAGAGTTCCATTAGTTTGTAATGTTTTACAAAAAAATGTAACTATCGATGCTCTGGTCACAAAAGAAAAGTTTGAGGGGAGCGATAGCCATTTAGAAAGAACACTTATTATCCAGGAATAAAAAAAAAAATTGTTACACGGTGTTATCTGGGTGAAAGAAAAATGTTTGGGCAGATTTCTAGAGGACATGCTTATTAACTATTAACCAGGAGTGAGAGTGAACAACAAACAGGAAGTGGTTCCCAAACATATTCTGGGACTCCACAGCTTACCTGACTTCAGGACTATCCACAGTGAATATGTATGAGAGCAACACTGCACGGTTTCCAACCAATGAATTTGTCTTTTTCTCCTTGAATACTTTTGTATCGGGTATTTTCCTGTTTCCTTTGGTTGAGTCTTCTGTGGCAATTTTTTTTCCTTTCCGAATAAATAACTGATTAGACAGATTGTTTTGGAGATGAGGAGAGGAGGAAGAAGAAGGCACACCGGGATCTAACCTGGTGACTTTAAATGTGGTCAGGGTGAAAGTTTCAGCTACCTGTTGAATGTTTTCTCTGGTCTGAAATAAATGAATCGTCTGAGAATGTGCGAGCCACAAAGAGTAAGTGCTTGATTTTGATGTCTAACTATAGCCTGTGCCAGTGATGGAGGAATGGGAAGAGCAGGCATATTGGAGAAACCGTTGGCAAAGTGAATGAAAGTCACAAAGCTCCACAATCTAGGTCACCTTGACTTTGGGGTTGACGTGCTCTGTGAAAGAGTGCAGCTCTCTGATGAGCGAATTACGGTTTTCACGGCATATTTATCTTTCTCCTGTCGGGCTGTTGTGTTTAATTGGTATAGCAGACTAGTGTCTAGCGCCGACTTCAAATTACTGCTTTCAGTGTCACGGGCATGTGAAAATGCATTATTCATTGTAAAGTTTTAATACGTGCTTGTAGGCATGTGACTTTTCTGACTGGCAGTCGGGGCCGGATTTTCCTATAGGCTAACTAGGCTTCAGCCTAGGGCCTCAAGATCAAGAGGGGCCTACATTCAAATTGTTAGCAAAATTAAAATTACACTATTCTAAAAACAGTGAACACTAAAACACTGAACCAAAAATAAGGAGAAATTCTACGCTTCGGGATCGGAACCGGCTCTGGCCGCAACAGGGCGCCGACTCGGCTTCTCCCTTTCTTTTTCTCACCTTGAGAGGAGGATTGGGGAGGGAAAGACGTCGGTCCGGAAACAGCTGGGCAAAGCCCAGCCCTGCAGGGAGAGAGGCAAAACGTGGATCCGTAAGGACAGGGCGGCCCACACTGGCATCGGACGGGGGTGGGTGGGGGGGGTTTAATGGAAGGCAGGCAGGCAGGATGGCATGGGGGGGGTGTTCAATGGAAGGGGGATGGGAGGCAGGCGGGCATCGGAGGGGGGGGTGAGGTGAGGAAGGACGCACTGGGGGCACTATGGACATAGGAAGGGGCAATGTTGTGTGTTATGTTTGATTAGTTATTGTTACAAGTACTATATATGGTGCTGAGAATAAATGTCCAAATAAGTGTTCTCGACTTTTTTTTATTTATTATCCGTGTCACATTTTTTATAAAGGTTAGTACCAATAACAACATGTTTCATTTAACATATTGATATATATCACAGTAATGATGTATTTTATTATCTCTCACTAGTCTTTAAGCCTGTTACATTAACGGGTGCTAGAATATGTGTGTGTGTCTGTATTTATTTATTTATTTCTCTCTCTCTCTCCTTAGCCTGTTTCTGTATTTCTTTCTTTCTGTCTTTCTTTTTTCTCGGCTGTCCACCACCACCCCTTGCCTGCTCCCCCTGTTCATTCTCCCTTCCTTTTTCTTCCCCTGTGTCCACCACCATCCCTTCACTGGTCCCCTTATCCAGCAGCAGCCCATCTCCCTTTGTTTTAACTCCCCCCCTGTCCAGCAGCACCTCTTTCCTGCTCCCCCTGTCCAGCAGGAGGTCTCTCTTCCTTTTTCTGCCCCCCCCCCCTGTCCAGCAGTAGCCTTTGTCCCTTACTTTTAACTCCCCCTGTCCAGTAGTACTTTTCCCTTCCCTGCTTCCCCTGTCCAAGATACTACCTGTCCCCAACCAATCACACCCCTACCCCTAAAGCAAAGCAAGTTAATTTCTTGTAGCCAAGAAATCACACCCCTCCCCCCCAAAGGAAAGCAAGATTTCTTGTCCCCAACAAATTACACCTCTTCCCCCACAATGGAAAGCAAGATTGCTCCCTGGGCCCCTTCTCCAGCACACCCACCCCTGGCCTTTATCTAATCAATGCACACACCCTTCACCCAAAACAAACCGCAAGTATTTTTTCCTGCCCAGCAAACTGCTGTTAAAAAACAACCCTCTAAATCGGCAGTTAATTTTGCTTACGTCGGTTGCTAGGGCTGCGAATACATTTTCTTCAATGTCGGTGCAAGGGAAAGAATCTGTCAAGTGTCCCTTACTTTCGGAGGCAACTGGGGCAGGGCTCGCTGTAGGCTCCTTTTGTAAGTGGGGAGCCGAGCTGAAGGGAAAGCCAGCAGCTACTGCAGCGCGAGTATTCTTTTTCACAGGGAGGCTGTTATTTGGTGACACGGTTACAGCCAGCTGGAGTTTTTTTTTGGTGCTTCCCTTCCCGCCCCTTGAGGTGTCACCTCGGCTCCTCTCGATCCCCGCCAGCGTCGGAAGCCTTCTCCGACGCTGGTGCGGCTCCTGAGAGGAGCCGACAGGAGAGCAGGATGTCCAGCGCTGGGGTCCATGGTGGCTCCGTGCTTAGCCGCGGCGGCCTGCAGCTGCTTCCTATGGGTCGCTACAGCTCATGGAAAACGGACGCACGCGATGGGAGTGCGCATGCGCGGCCTAGCGTTTTATTATATTAGATGTAATTTACAAACTTAAAAATGGAAGGTGAAAGGGTCTCATAAGTGGAATAGCCTAGGGCCTCTTTTCATCTAAATCCGGCCCTGCTGGCAATCCTGCAGAATTTATTAGAACCTGAGTCCAGTAATAATTTGCTGAGTTGATTTGGGTTCAAGACAGAGGTAGAGGGATTAGTGAGTAGAAAAATCAATAAGATTGCCAAGGAATTGAGATAAGAGAACAGACAAGTCTTCCGTAATCTGAGCTGCGTGGCCACCAGGACATAATGTCAGTATGTTTGTCTGTGAAGGCTTTTTAATAGCTAGTCCAGTGACACTCGTACAATGTTGTGGCTCATGCGCTAACGTTATTTCCTTTCAGATAAGCTTAGTGTTGTTATTTTCTAAAACCTACCAGTTGCATCTGCTGCTGGGTAGTTTATGTAGTTTTAAAATTATTGTAATTTTATTTTATTTGGAAAGAATGGCTACCACGAGTTCCTGTGGCAATCTTGCGAGACCTCAGGAACTCGCGAGACTGCAGCTGGAACTCGCAGCATCCACTTCGGATCACGGCTCTCACGGGGCAGGAGCGTAGCAAGATCACACCTGCCCTGCTTCACCGCTAGACCACCAGGACTTTAAAGTTTAGTTTATTATTATTTCTAGTCCGCCATTATCCAAAGTGGATTACAGAAACAGATATACACAATTAAACAATTAAAAGTACATACACCAACAGTTAACAAAGACTGCTTTCCTTTAAGACCCAGACATCTTTCCAAATGCTATTCTGAAGATAAGGTCTAGAGGGGTCAGAGGGAGGTGGGGTGGTTTAGTGTCAGTCGGGAAAAGATGCAGGAAGGATCGCTCCTGTCCCGGCTCACTGCTGGACCACCAGGGCTTCAAGCAGGCCTGCAGTGGGCGTCGGGGGCTAGGTAAGAAGGGAAGAAAGGAGGGCTTGAGTGCAAGGCAGGGCACGTGAATATAAATCTCCAGAAGATAAATTTCAGAAGATACAAGGTTACCTCGGTTTATATTCGGGTAGGATTATATTCGAGTATATACGGTATGTGCACTCTTAATACTATAGGGCTCCTTAACCTGCTTTGTTACACAGTGGTCACAGCTGCTGAAAATCAGATCCTTTAATTGAAAAGAGATGTTGGCGAGGTGCCATGGCAACACTTATTTACAGTATTTGTCGTGCTCACCTCCTAGTAATCTTTAGGCTTTGTGGGGGAAGGGAAGAGGGTCCTAATTCAAAGTTATGTTTCTTTAGTAAAAATATTTTATATATATATCTATATATATATATATATAAAATCGGAGGTATGTGTGTATGTATGTGTGTATGTGCCACGATCACGCAAAAACGGCTTGACCGATTTGAACGAAACTTGATATGCAGATCCCTCACTACCTGGGATGATATGTTCTGGGGGTCTCGCGGCCCATCTGCACACGTGGGCGGAGCTACAAACATAAAATCAGATTTCACCCATTCATGTCAATGGAAAAAATGTAAAAAGCTGCCATTCTCACTGTAATTCAAAAACGGCTTGACCGATTTGAACGAAACTTGGTATGCAGATCCCTCACTACCTGGGGTGATATGTTCTGGGGGGGTCTCGCGCCCCACCTGCACACGTGGGCGGAGCTACAAACAGAAAATCAGATTTCACCCATTCATGTCAATGGAAAAAATGTAAAAGGCTGCCATTCTCACAGTAATTCCTACTACCTGGGGTGATATGTTCTGGGGGTCTCGCGGCCCACCTGCACATGTGGGCGGAGCTACAAACAGAACATCGGATTTCACCCATTCATGTCAATGGAAAAAAAGTTGAAAGCTGCCATTCTCACAGTAATTCAAAAACGGCTTGACCGATTTGAACGCACCTTGGTATGCTGATCCCTCACTACCTGGGGTGATATGTTCTGGGAGTCTCGCGGCCCACCTGCACACGTGGGCGGAGCTACAAACAGAAAATCAGATTTCACCCATTCATGTCAATGGAAAAAATGTAAAAAGCTGCCATTCTCACAGTAATTCCAACTACCTGGGGTGATATGTTCTGGGGGTCTCGCGGCCCACCTGCACACGTGGGCGGAGCTACAAACAGAACATCAGATTTCACCCATTCATGTCAATGGAAAAAAAGTAAAAAGCTGCCATTCTCACAGTAATTCAAAAACGGCTTGACCGAGTTGAACGAAACTTGGTATGCAGATCCCTCACTACCTGGGGTGATATGTTCTGGGGGTCTCTTCACCCAAGAATTTATATGTTCAAAAAAATGTAAACAGCTGCCATTCTCACAGTAAATCAAAAACGGCTTGACCGATTTGAACGAAACTTGGTATGCAGATCCCTCACTACCTGGGGTGATATGTTCTGGGGGTCTCTTCACCCAAGAATTTATATGTTCAAAAAATTGTAAACAGCTGCCATTCTCACAGTAAATCAAAAACGGCTTGACCGATTTGAACGAACCTTGGTATGCAAATCCCTCACTACCTGGGGTGATATGTTCTGGGGGTCTCGCGGCCCACAACTCTATGTTGCTTGCTCAAGGGTGGGTTCACCCAAGAATTTTATATGTTCTTGCTCCAGGAGGTGAAACTAAAATTGTTGTTTATAATCACGTTTTGCGTTAGTTGTATTGTATTCATTTTGTCAAATATTTCACATTATAATTTGAATATTGTACTTTTTATTAAGCTGTAAAAAAATAATTTCATTCACCACTATAAAGTATCTTTATTTGAATCCATTTACAGTGTTATTGCTATAATTAAATACCCGTGCAACGCCGGGGCATCAGCTAGTATATATATATATATTTTTACCATTATCATCTAAGGAATATACTTGATCAGCCATCCCAACCCATAGAAATACAGAAAAATGAAGGCAGATAAAGCAATGTTACTTACCGTAACAGTTGTTATCCAGGGACAGCAGGCAGCTATTCTCACTAGTGGGTGATGTCATCAGACAGAGCCCCGGTACGGACGTCTCACAAGCACGTGTTGCTTGTAGAAACTTAAAGTTTCTAGATGCCCGCACCGCGCATGCGCCGGTGCCTTCCTACCCGGAGATCCGGGCGTGTCTCCTCAGTTCAGGTAGCTAGCCTGAGAAGCCAACCCAGGGGAGGTGGGTGGGACGTGAGAATAGCTGCCTGCTGTCCCTGGATAACAACTGTTACGGTAAGTAACATTGCTTTATCCCAGGACAAGCAGGCAGGTATTCTCACTAGTGGGTGACCTCCAAGCTAACCTCAGTGGGATGGAGGGGGAGTTGGCGACTTAAGAGAATAAATTTTTCAATACTGTTTGGCCAAACTGTCCATCCCGTCTGGAGAGAGTATCCAGACAATAATGTGAGGTGAATGTGTGAACCGAGGACCAGGTGGCAGCCTTACAAATTTCCTCGATTGGTGTTGATCTGAGGAATGCTACTGAGGCTGCCATTGCTCTGACCTTATGGGCTGTGACCTTACAAGGAAGTGATAATCCAGCCTGGGCATAGCAGAAAGAGATGCAAGCCGCCATCCAATTAGAGATGGTGCGCTTTGATACGGGTCTTCCCAACTTATTAGGGTCGAAGGAGACAAAAAGTTGAGGAGTGGTTCTGTGTGGCTTGGTGCGATCCAGGTAGAAAGCCAAGGCACGTTTACAGTCTAGAATGTGAAGGGCCGATTCTCCGTGGTGAGAATGAGGCTTAGGGAAGAATACTGGAAGTACGATGGATTGGTTGAGATGAAATTCGGAGACCACCTTAGGCAGGAATTTCGGGTGAGTGCGGAGGACCACCTTGTCATGGTGGAATACTGTGAATGGTGGGTCCGCCATCAATGCCTGGAGTTCGCTGACTCTGCGAGCGGACGTAAGGGCTACAAGGAAAAGAACTTTCCAGGTGAGATACTTCAGAGGGGCCCTGTTGAGTGGTTCAAACGGGGGTTTCATGAGGTGGGAAAGGACTACATTGAGGTCCCAAACCACTGGGGGTGGTTTGAGAGGAGGGTTAACATGGAAGAGTCCTTTCATAAATCTGGCGACCACCGGATGGGCCGAGAGGGGTTTCCCTTGTAGAGGCTGGTGGAACGCCGCAATAGCGCTCAGGTGGACTCGTATGGATGTGGACTTGAGCCCAGATTGAGATAGGTGCAGGAGATAGTCCAGCACGGAGGATAAGGAAGCTCGCTGGGGTTCCTTTGACTTAGAAACGCACCATGAGGAGAATCTGGTCCATTTCTGGGAGTAGCATTGACGAGTGGCGGGCTTCCTGGAAGCTTCCAAGACTTCCCTCACTTCTTGTGAGAATTGGTGAGGGGTTACGTTGAGAGGAACCAAGCTGTCAGGTGGAGAGACTGCAGGTTGGGATGAAGTAGTGATCCTTGATGTTGAGTAAGTAGTGAAGGAAACACTGGAAGTGGTACTGGTTCCCTGCTGCTGAGTTGAAGTAGGAGGGAGAACCAAGGTTGTCTGGGCCACCGAGGGGCTATTAGAATCATGGTGGCCCGTTCGAGTTTCAGCTTGACCAGAGTCTTCTGGATCAGCGGGAATGGTGGGAACGCATATAGAAATCGTTTCCCCCAGTTCAGTAGAAAAGCATCTGCCTCGAGGCGATGAGGAGTGTAGATCCTGGAGCAAAACTGAGGCAGTTTGGCGTTGTGGGGAGCCGCAAAGAGGTCTATCTGAGGCGTCCCCCATTGCGTGAAGATTTGGTGAAGGGGGTTGGAATGGAGAGTCCATTCGTGCGGTTGTAGCAGACGGCTTAGTTTGTCTGCTAGGACGTTGTTCTCCCCCTGGATGTATACTGCTCTGAGTAAGGCGTTGTGGCGCACCGCCCAGTCCCAGACTCGTAGAGCTTCCTGGCAAAGGAGGGACGAGCCCGTGCCCCCTTGCTTGTTGATGTAATACATGGCAGCCTGATTGTCTGTGCGAATGAGGATTACCGTGTCGTGAAGTAGGTGTTGGAAAGCTTGGAGCGCATTGAAGATGGCTCTGAGTTCCAATAGATTGATTTGGTGTAGTCTTTCCGCACTGGTCCAGAATCCTTGGGTGCGGAGACCCTCCAGGTGGGCCCCCCATGCGTAATTCGACGAGTCGGTTGTGAGAACTTTCTGATGGGGGGGAGAGTGCATCAGCAAACCTCTGGATAGATTCGAAGAGGTCATCCACCAAAGTAGAGACTGCCGAAGAGCAGGTGTGACTACGATGCGTTTGGATAGTGGATCGGATGTCTGGTTCCACTGTGATGCCAGGGTCCACTGGGGAATCCTGAGGTGGAGTCTGGCAAAGGGTGTCACGTGTACTGTGGAGGCCATATGGCCCAGGAGCACCATCATTTGTCTCGCCGGTATGGTTTGGTGAGTGATCACCGACTGGCAGAGGTGAAGAAGAGACTCCATGCGTTGCCGGGGCAGGAATGCTCGGAGTCGGGTGGTGTCCAGGACCGCTCCGATGAAGGGGAGGGACTGGGTAGGCTGTAGATGGGACTTGGAGAAGTTGATCTCGAAGCCCAAATTCTGGAGGAAGTAGGTTGTAGCCAAGGCCGCCGAAGTGACCTCTGGGGCTGACGGGGCCTTGATGAGCCAGTCGTCGAGGTATGGAAAGACCTGTAGACCCCTGTCCCTGAGTGCTGCGGCCACTACCACCAGGCACTTTGTGAAGACTCTGGGGGACGAAGATAGGCCGAATGGTAGCACTCGATACTGTAGGTGCAGATTTCCCACCCGAAATCTGAGGAACTTTCGGGAGGCCGGGTGAATGGGGATGTGAGTGTAGGCCTCTTTGAGATCCAGGGAGCATAACCAGTCGTTCTGCTCGAGGAGGGGGTATAGAGAAGCCAAAGTCAACATGCGAAACTTCTCTTTGACCAGGAACTTGTTGAGGGCCCGAAGGTCTAAAATGGGTCGCAGGTCGCCCGTTTTCTTCGGGACGAGGAAGTACCGGGAGTAAAACCCTCGGTTCAATTGGTCTGACGGGACCGTCTCGACCGCCCGAAGCTGGAGTAAGTTTTGGACTTCCTGAAGAAGAAGGGAGGTCTGCGTCGAGCTTGAAGGATACTCTCTTGGAGGATGGTCCGGGGGGACCCGGTGGAATTGAAGGGAGTATCCTTCTCTTATGATGGAGAGGACCCATAGGTCCGTGGTTATGGCCTCCCATCTGTGGTAAAAAAGATGGAGGCGGCCCCCTATGGGAGAGGCCGAGGTTATGCTCCCGGGAGGGGCGTCAAAAGGGCTGGGGAGCCTTAGGTACAGCGGGTGGCTGGACTTTTTGCTGAGACTTCTGGGGGGGTTGTCTCTTCGCAGGCTGTCTCGACGCGGGCGTTTGTCTGGGCATGTAACGCCGCTGGTAAATCAGGGGTGGCCTGGAAGGTCGAGACTGTTGAGGTTTGGGTTTGGGCCGTAGGATGGATTGAAAGGATTTTTCATGATCCGACAGCTTCTTGGTAACAGTTTCGATAGACTCATCGAACAGGTCGGCTCCAGCACATGGTACGTTGGCGAGTCTGTCCTGTAGGTTGGGATCCATATCGATAGTACGGAGCCATGCCAGGCGACGCATAGCTACCGCGCTTGCGGCGGCGCGTGCCGAGAGTTCGAATGCATCGAAGGAGGATTGCATCAGCTGGAGGCGTAATTGGGAGAGGGAGGCTACCACTTCCTCGAACTCGAATCGAGCTTGGTTGTCTATGAACGGAGTGAACTTGCGGAGTACCGGCAAGAAGAACTCCAGATAGGAAGAGAAAAAGAAGTTGTAGTTTAGCACCCGTGACGCCATCATGGAGTTTTGGTAGAATTTTCTACCAAATTTGTCCATCGTTCTTCCCTCTCGGCCCGGCGGTACAGAAGCGTAGACCTGGGAGGGATGAGAGCGTTTGAGGGAGGACTCGACCAATAGGGATTGGTGGGAGAGTTGGGGGCCCTCGAACCCTTTATGGTGCACGATGCGGTATCGAGCATCGAGTTTGCTGGGGATCGCCGGTATGGAATACGGCGTTTCGAAGCACTGCATGAAGGTCTGGTCCAGTAATTTATGCAAGGGGAGCCGGAGCGACTCCGTTGGAGGGTTAGGTAAGTGCATGGTGTCCAGATACTCTTTGGAGTATCTGGAGCCCGTGTCAAGGGTCACGTCCAGATCATCCGCCATTTGTCGGAGGAATGATGAGAAGGACAATTGTTCCGCCAGCGTCGGTCTGTGGGACGGGCTGGAGGAGGATGAGGCCTCCAGGTCTGTGGACATCGGGGAGTGACAAGGAGAATCGGGTACCGGTGTCTCCTCGTACTCCGGGCCCCTCGGAGGGGACGCCTCTGTTGAGGAGTATCCCCTACGTTGCAGTTTTTTCTGCGGTGACACCTCCGAATGGCGTGAGGAGTGCCAGGATGAGTGTCTCGATCGGTGCCCGTCTCGGTGGCGGGACGGGGATCGGGATCGTCTGTGCATCGCATGGTCTCCCGAGGCCCCCAAGTGGATAGGGCTGGAAGCGGTGGATCGCAACTGGGTTTGCGATGCGGATTCTTGCGATGCTACCCAAGTCTGGTAAGGAGTGCGGAAGAACTCTTCCTGACTATGCCCAGGGCTTCGAGTATCGAGCGGGGGTCTGGTCCCATGTTGGCGCGGAGGCGTAATGGGTTCTAATGGCGGCATATCGGTAAGCGAGGTTTGCCGCGTGGGCATCGCCGCCCTCCCCCGTTCGTCCTCGTCGGTTGTCGAGGTCGAACGGTGTGGGGGAGGGGGAGGGGGCGGACCGCCCCTTTGGGTCGGTACCGGGAGGTCACCCTGTATGGCAGCGATGAGCCCGGGTCCGATGGTCTGCATGAGCTCAACGAATTGAGCTTCTAGCACGGACCGTAGCGAAGCCGATAGGGAGGGATCCGCACCGAAAGGGGGTCCTCCTGCACGGACATCGCGCTCCTTCGAGGTCGAGTGCTTCTGCTTAGCAGCTTTCGGCACTTTGATGACCATTGGTGGCACTGTGGAAGGAAGAGGTACCTGAACCGAGGAGACCGGGGCAGGCACCGACGTCGAGCTCGTGGATGGTGTCGGGGCGAGCGATGCCGGTTTCACCACACTCGATGCAGGGGTGGTCGATGCCGGTTTCGCCCGAACCGGGGAGGTATCAGATGAAGTGGAGGCTGTGGGATCCTTAGCTGCGTCCATCTTGAACATCGATTCCCACAATAGGCAACGCCGCTTGAAAGAGCGTGCCGTAAGGGTAGAGCAAGGCCCGCACGATTTCGGGATGTGGTCAGGGCCCAAACACTGCAAACAGCGCCAGTGAGGGTCCGTGAGTGAAATCGCGCGTTGGCACTTGCTGCACTTTTTAAACCCGGTGGTTGGCCGGGACATAGGCCGGAAAATCTCCGCCGCGAGGTCGAAGCCAGTGGGCCTGAGCCACGTGGCCGGCCCGTTCGACCCGCCGGAGGAAATAATCTTCTTTTTTTTTTTTTTTTTTTTTTTTTACGAAAATAAAAGAACTGTTAACTGTAATTAAAAGAAAGGCGAAAACGCGGACAAGGAAGGCAAATTTAACTGAATTCAGCTAGCGCATGATGAAGTTGAACTTCTCAGCTCCGCGGAAAAGAAAGAACTGAGGAGACACGCCCGGATCTCCGGGTAGGAAGGCACCGGCGCATGCGCGGTGCGGGCATCTAGAAACTTTAAGTTTCTACAAGCAACACGTGCTTGTGAGACGTCCGTACCGGGGCTCTGTCTGATGACATCACCCACTAGTGAGAATACCTGCCTGCTTGTCCTGGGATAAAGACCTTGTGGCCTACCCAGTCTGCCCAACCATGCTATCTAATATCCCTTCCTGTCCCGTAGAGATCCAATGTACTTGTCCCAAGCTTTCTTAAATTCAAATACTGTTTTCATCTGTACCATCTCCATCTCCATGTGTTCATCACCCTTTCTGTGAAACGTATTTTCTGAGGTTACTTCTGAGTCTGTCGCCTTCATCCTGTGCTCCCCCTTATTCCAGAGATTCCTTTTAATTGAAAGCAACATACCTACGTGGCATAAATGCACAGGAGGTATTTAAACGTTTCTATTGTATTCCCCCTCCTCCCGCCGTTCCTTCAAAGCATACTCCATATGCTTTATGATAAAGACCACTGACCATTTTAGTAGCTGCCTCTGGATCTACTCCAACCTGTTTATATCTTTTGAGGGTGTAGTCTCCAAAATTGTACACAGTATTCTAAATGAGGTCTTATAAGGGGTATCATCACCTCCATTTTCGTACTGGCCATTTCTCTCCCTATGCATCCAAGCATCCTTCTAGCTTTTGCAATCACCTTTTCTACCTGTTTGATGTACCTCAATTGCATGTAAATGTCTCTCGTTCATATTCATTGTAGATATGCCCCATGGATTAGGTTGTAGATATGCCCCATGGATTAGTAGAGAATGGCTGTCCTAGATCCTTGCTCTTAACTCCTAGTTTTTGAGGGCCATCAATAGACCAGGTTTTCAGGGTATCCTTTAATATGCATGAGAGTGATTTGCATGACTTCTGTCATCATTGTGTGCACGTTTGTTTTATGGATATTGCTTAGGATATCCTGAACACCTGACCCTTGGGACTAGGAGTGAAGACCAAAGCCCTAGATCAGGGCTGTCAAAGTCCCTCCTCAAGGGCCGCAATCCAGTTGGGTTTTCAGGATTTTCCCAATGAATATGCATGAGATCTATTAGCATACAATGAAAGTAGTGCATGCAAATAGATCTCATGCATATTCATTGGGGAAATCCTGAAAACCCGACTGGATTGCAGCCCTCAAGGAGGGATTTTGACACCCCTGTCCTAGATGGTTGGGTTTCTATAGGTAATTCTGAGGTCTGAATGTGTGTGTGTGTGGAGTGTGTGGTACAGTGGTTAGAGCTACAGCCCCAGCACCCTGGGGTTGTGGGTTCAAATCCTGTACTGCTCCTTGTGACCCTAGGCAACTCACTTAATCTCCCAGTGCCCAAAGTACATTAGATAGAATGTGAGCCCACTAGGACAGACGGGGAAAAATGCTTGAGTACCTGAATAATTTGTAATCCGCATAGAGTTGTATGATATGTGGAAAATAAATAAATTAAAATAATGATGGTAATGGGTGATTTATGTAACATGGTGAATAAGTTGCTGTCCTATCACTAGTGCAGGTTTTTGTATTTTTGCCCTATCATTTCTCTATTCCCACTTGTTGAATCCTCCTCATCTTCTTCCTTACCCCTAACAATGTTGAGAGCTTAGGGGAGGATAAATGGTTTTTGCTATTCAGAATTATTAAAATTTTATATCATGTGGGTTGTACAAGGGGCATTCAATAATTTATCTACTTGAGTGTGAAAGAAAGAAGCAAGTGTGCTGAAACAAGTCTGTGCATGTTGTGGCATGTCTCAAGGTTACTCATGCACAGTTGCGGCTCAGTGTGAGTCTAACATTCCAAGAGACAGGATGTCAGGGGAGTTGTTCAAATCAAGTAAGAAACTGCTAGATTTTGGAGCACCGTTCAGTGATAAAATTTCTCACGAAAGAAGGGAAAAAGCCAAAGTAGATCCATGAGCGCATGACTGCAGTTTATGGTGAGTCTTTCCCATCATCCTACAAAATAAAATTTTGGAGCAAGCAGTTTAAATGGGGTAGAGAGTCCATTGAAGATGACCCTCACACTGGATGGCCTGTGGAAGCAACTTCCACAGAAATGTGCAAGAAAGTCGAGATTTAATTTTGACTTAAGGTTTCCTGAATAGCTGGAGAAATGGACATCTTGGCAGGTAGTTTGGAAAATAATTCATGAAAAGTTAGGCACGTCTAAGATTAGTGCAAGATGGGTTTCAAGAATGCTGACACCATGTCAGAAAGCCATGAGGCTCCAGTGCTGTCAGGAGGACTTGGAGATGCTCCATGAAGACCAAGTGAATTTTTTTCATCGTGTGGTGACTGGAGATGAAACTTGGGTCTATCACAGAGATCCTGAGTCCAAAATGAAGTCAATACAGTGGAAGCACAAATCATCCCTCACCCCAAAAAAGTTCAAGACAGAAAAATCTGCAGGCACAATCATAGCAACTGTCTTTTGGGATGATGAAGGACTTTTGCTTCCGGAGTTCATGCCGCACAAGACAACCACAACCGTGGAGAGTTACGCCAACACAATGATCGCTTTGCGGGAATCAATCAAGGAGAAAAAAACGAGGAAAACTCTCACAGTGGGTGTTCTACTTCGGTGCACATGTTGCAACAATTACAGGTTGCCATCTGAGAATGTGGGTTTCAGCAGCTGAATCATCCAGCCTGCAGTCCTGACCTGGCTCCCTTGGATTATTTCCTGTTCCGAGTTTTGAAAAAACTCTCTCCGTGGACAGCAGTTTTCAAGTGATGATGTAAAAGGAAGCTGTGATATCCTGGTTTGAAGGCCCAACAGAAGAATTATTTTCAAAGGGGTTAAAGTCATTGCAGGAAAAGTAGTTGAAGTGTATGGAGCTATAGGGGATTTTTTTGGAAACTTTTCGTTTCTACAGAGGTAGATAAATTATTAAACATCCCTCATATGCTTGACTTTTATTTGTAAAATTGGAACCAAAATACCTTTCTTGTGGTTTAGTGATTCATGCTTCTTAATCCACCACTAGTAAGGTAGCTAAAGTTCAGTCAGATGTATGAACGAAGGTTTATACAGCTTTTTATCAGTTAAGGCTGTTACGGTGTTTGTTCCTTTTATGAAAAGCCAGATCTTGTGCGTGCCTTACTAATCTCCAGGCTTGTCTATTCTATCTCTATATATTGACCTGCTGCCAAAACAAATAGCTCTAAGAAGGTTAAAGTTAGCATAAGATATTGCTTCCTCCAGCCAGGCAAAGTTCTTTGAAGGGATTTCATCGGTGCTAGATTAAGACAGGCTGCCCGTGGTTCAAGGCACTTGACGTAAAGATGATTAGTTTATAAAGCCCTAAAGAGCTATGGCCATCTTATTGAAAAATTAACTAACATAAGAAGTGCCTCTGCTGGGTCAGACCAGAGGTCCATCGTGTCCAGCAGTCTGCTTGCGCGGCGGCCCAACAGGTCCAGGACCTGTGTAGTAGTCCTCTATCCTGTGTAGTACCCTTCTATCCCCCTTTCCTTCAGAAAATTGTCCAATCCCTTCTTGAACCCTAATACCGTACTCTGTCCTATCACGCCCTCTGGAAGCACATTCCAGGTGTCCACCACCCGTTGGGTGAAGAAAAACTTCCTAGCATTGGTTTTGAATCTGTTCCCTTTCAACTTTTCGGAATGACCTCTTGTTCTTGTAGTTTTCGAGAGTTTGAAGAATCTCTCCCTCTTCACTTTCTCTGTGCCCTTCATGATCTTATAGGTCTCAATCATGTCCCCTCTAATTCTCCTCTTCTCCAGGGAAAAGAACCCCAGTTTCTCCAGTCTCTCAGTGTATGAAAGGTTTTCCATACCCTTTATCAAACGTGTCGCTCTCCTCTGAACCCTCTTGAGTATCGCCATATCCTTCTTAAGGTACGGCGACCAATATCTGATGCAGTACTCCAGATGCGGACGCACCATCGCCCGATACAACGGCAGGATAACTTCTTTCGTTCTGGTTGTAATACCCTTCTTGATTGTACCTAGCATTCTATTCGCTCTCTTGGCGGCTGCTGCGCACTGTGCCGATGGCTTCATTGTCTTGTCCACTATTACCCCCAAGTCCCTTTCTTGGATACTGTAACTCAATAGTATCCCTCCCATCGTATAGCTGTACCTCGGGTTTTTGCTTCCTACATGCAAAACTTTACATTTCTCTACATTGAACTTCATCTGCCATCTGTGTCCCTTCTTGGGCTTGCTAATGACTTGCTCTCTATTGTGCTCTTTTTGGGGTAGTTCTACAGGCTATTATATATATGTAGGGCATATTTTGGAGCGGAGGAACAGCCTGATGGTTAGAGCAATGGGCTGGGAATCGGAAGTCTATATATGGCACCCAGAAAACTCAGCATGGGAAAAAACCCCCCCCCGCTTAGCGATGGGACCCGTGATTAAATGTAGGCATGACCAACTGAAATCCGGTGTAAACCCCTGTGCCTTACTTAGGCACGGATCGGGTGTATTCTATAATAGTGCGTGTAAATTTTCAAAATACCCATGACAGACCTCCCCCTTTCAATGGCCATGCCTCCTTTTAGTTCTGTGTTCTAGAATTTATGCACACCTTTTTATAGAATAAATCTAGAAAGATGTGTGTGTAAATTCTAATTAGTGCCAATAATTGCTGGTTGGTGGCCAATTATTGGTGCTGATTGATTGAGCCAATTAGCTTGTGTGTGCAACTCAAAGTGCTATATGTAGATTCCAGGGGAAAATGGCTTCTATAAAATTGCACAGGTATGTACATGTGGAGGCAAGCATGTGTTTTTACATGAACCACATGCTAGTATTCCTGATGGCACAATTTTTGGAGACATAAGGAACAGAAAGTTGCACCTACCTTGGAGCATGAGTATTTGTGCTCTGCTGATAGTTGTTCTAGAGCCTGTTTTTACAAAGGTACATGCACATAGAAACATGACGGCAGATAAAGGTCAAATGGCCCATCCAGTCTCCCCCTCCGCAGTAACCATTATCTCTTCCTCTCTCTAAGAGATCCCATGTGCCTATCCCAGGCCCTTTGGAATTCAGACACAGTCTCTGTCTCCACCACCTCTTCCGGGAGACTGTTTCACACATCTACCACCCTTTCTGTAAAAAAGTATTTCCTTAGATTACTCCGGAGCCTATCACCTCTTAACTTCATCCTATGCCCTCTCTCTCAATTCAGAGTTTCCTTTCAAATGAAAGAGACTCGACTCATGCATTTATATTATGTAAGAATTTAAATGTCTCTTATCATATCTCCCCTCTCCCGCCTTTCCTCCAAAGTATAGAGATTGAGATCTTTAAATATGTCTCCATATGCCTTATCACGAAGATCACACACCATTTTATTAGCCTTCCTCTGGACCGACTCCATCCTTTTTATATCTTTTTGAAGGTGCTGCCTCCAGAATTGTACACAATATTCTAAATGAGGTCTCACCAAAGTCTTTTACAGAGGCATCAATACCTCCTTTTTCCTACTGGCCATACCTCTCCCTGTGCAATCTAGCATCCTTTTAGCTTTCGCCGTCACCTTTTCAACCTCTTTGACCACCTTAAGATCATCACATACAATCACACCCAAGTCTCACTCTTCCATTGAGCACATAAGTTCTTCACCTCTTAAACTGTACAGTTCCCTCTGGATTTTGAAGTCCAAATGCATGCCCTTGCATTTCTTAGCTGCCAAATTTCAGACCATTCTTGAAGCTTTGCCAGGTCTTTCTTCATGTTATTCGCATGATCTTTCTTCATGTTATTCATACCATCAGTGTTGAACAGCATGTGAAAGTAAACTAGACTATATGGACTTTTTAGCATGTCATGACAGAGACAGGGCTGGATTAACATTATATTTGGCCCTAGGCAAACATTTGTGGGCCTCCTTACCCCTGCCATATTTCACCTCTCCTGAAGTAGCAAGGAAAAGTTCAGAGGAAACTATGGATATGTTAGTAGTATTAGTTTGTGAGTGATCATAGGGACTATGCAAGCACATGCTTTGACTAGAGAAGTTTAATAGTGGTCCAGTGCTGTGGTGAGCCTAACCAGGACAGGAATGATCCCTACCTACCCCAAGGTGAGGTGTCGGTTGCTGTCCTGGCTGTCATCTGGCTGTAGAATCACAGCGCACCCCTTTCTTCCTTTCCTCCCTTCCTCCCTGATATAGAATCACCACACGCCCCCTCCCTCCCTCGCTCGGAGAAGCAGCGTAGAACTCCCCCTGGGCCTACTTTAATCGCTGATGGTCCAGCGTGGTGAGTCGGGTCAGAAGGGATCCTCTTATTCTCCTGCCCACTCAGTCTTGCTGAAAAAATAGCTGTCATGAGTTCCCATGGCAATTCATGAGACTTGAAGCAGTGTTGTGAATTGCCATGGCAGCCATTTCTTCAGTGAGACTGCATGGGCATGAGAGTTAAGAGGATTACTCCTGCCCCAACTCACCCTGCTGGACCACCAGCGATTAAGGTAGGCCCGGGGGAGTCCTACACTGCTTCTCCAAGGGAAGGAGGAAGGGGGCCCAAGAAGGCAAATAAAATGCTAGGAATTATTAGAAAAGGGATGGTTAAGAAGACTGAGTGTTATAATGCCTCTGTATCGCTCAATGGTGCGACCTCGCCTTGAGTATTGCATTCAGTTTAGAGAGTTGCGCGGGGACAGAAATCCCACCCGTCCCCGCCAAAGTCCCACCCGTCCCCGTGAGGAATCCCCTCCGTCCCCACCCGTCCCCGTGAGGAATCCCCTCCGTCCCCACCCGTCCCCGCGAGGAATCCCCTCCGTCCCCGCCCGTCCCTATAAACTTCAGAAATAGTTATTTCATTTAATTATGCTACTGAATTAAAGGCTCTGGTAGAAACCCATTTACAAATAAGCAAAAAGACTTTATTAATTTGAAAATATTAATTGGGAAGAATACATACTTTGTAAACGGGTTTCTACCAGAGCCTCTAATGTTTATAAATTTTTATCAACACAACTAATATACTACTTTATCCTGAAGCAAAAAAAAAAAAAAAAAAGAAATAGAATTCTTTTCCTACCTTTGTTGCCTGGTTTCTGCTTTCCTCATGTTCTCATTCAATTCCTTCCATCCACTGTCTCTCTTCCTTCTGCATCTTCCATTTGCTCTGTTACTGTGCCTCTCCCTTTCTTCCCCCTTCCAAATTGGTCTGGCACCCATCTTCTTCTCTCCGCTCCCCCCATAGTCTGGCATCTGTCTTCTTCCCTGCCAGCGTCTTCTCCCTACTCTCTCTTCCTCATTTCCTTTCAATGTCCTTCTCCCCCATGTCCTTTCAGCGTCCTTCTCCCTCTCTGTCTTCCCCATGGCCTTTCAGCGTCCTTCTCCACCCCTTTGTCTTCCCCATGTGCTTTCAGCATCCTTCTCCCCCCTCTGTCTTCCACAAGTGCTTTCAGAGTCCTTCTCCCCCCCGCCCTTCCCATGGCCTTTCAGCGTCCTTCTCCACCCCTTTGTATTCTCCCATGTGCTTTCAGCGTCCTTCTCCCTCCTCTGTCTTCAAGTGCTTTCAGAGTCCTCCCCCCCTCCTGTCTTCACCATGGCCTTTCAGCGTCCTTCTCCCCCCCTCCTTCTCTACCGCCCCGGGTGCAGCACAGCCGGCCAGGTCCCCTTACTTTTGTGGCACTTCCCCGACCGACCGACAACAGCCCCGGTCCGACAAACCTCCCTGCCCTTAACCGCGAATCTAAATTACCTTCTTACAGCTGCTGTAAGAAGGTAATTTAGATTCGCGGCTACAGGGCAGGGAGGATTGTCGGACCCGGGCTGTTATCGGTCGGTCGGGGAAGTGCCACAAAAGTAAGGGGACCTGGCCGGCTGTGCTGCACCCGGGGCGGGGCGGACCGCCCCCTCCCTTGGTAGCCACTCAAACCGCGAGGCTACTCTCTTTCTCCTTACCTGCCCTGCCTGCAGCACAGAGCCGAACGGAAGTCTTCCCGACGTCAGCGCTGACGTCGGAGGGAGGGAGGGCTTTGTTTAAGCTTTGTTTAAGCCCTCCCTCCCCTCCGACGTCAGCGCTGACGTCGGGAAGACTTCCGTTCGGCTCTGTGCTGCAAGCAGAGAAGGTAGGGAGAAGAAGAGCCGTGCGACTGAGTACATCCAGCCCCGCAGGAGCCCCGCGACCCTAGGGGGCGTCCCCACGGGATCCCCGCGACCCTAGGGGGCGTCCCCACGGGATCCCCGCGACCCTAGGGACGTCCCCACGGGATCCCCGTAAACCGAAGGGGGAACCCAGGGGATGCCCGCGGGTCCCGCAGGATTCCCGTCGTCCCCGTTCCCGTGCAGCTCTCTAATTCAGTTCTGTCTCCTTATCTCAATACAGATATAGCGGCACTAGAAAAAGTTAAAAGAAGAAGCAACCAAGATGATAGAGGGGATGGAACTCTTCTCGTATGAGGAAAGACTAAAGAGGTTATGGCTCTTCAGCTTGGAAAAGAGATGGCTGAAGGGAGATATGATTGAAGGCTACAAAATCTTGAGTGGTGTAGAAGTAGATCAATTTTTTTACTGCATCAAGATTTACAAAGAATAGGGGACATTCGATGAAGTTGCAGAGTAATATTTTTAAAACCAATAGGAAGGAATAATTTTTCACTCAGAGAATAGTTAAGCTCTGGAATGCGTTGCCAAAGAATGTGGTAAGAGCAGTTAATGTAGCTGACTTTAAGAAAAGTTTGGACAGATTCCTGGAAGAAAAGTCCATAGTCTGCTGTTGAGACAGACATGGGACAGTAGCATGGAATGCTGCTACTATTTGGGATTTTGACAGGTACTTGTGACACGGATTGGCCTCCGTGAAGACGAGATACTGGGCTAGATGGACCATTGGTCTGACCCAGTAAGGCTATTCTTATGTTCTTATTATTCTACAGTAGGAAGGGAAGGAAGGGGTGCATGATGATTCTACAGCCGGGACAGGACCCGACACTTCTCCTTGGGAGAGGGAGGGATCACTCCCATTCTGGCTTGGCTCACCAAACCACTGTACCACCGAGACCCACATTTTTGGACCAGTTTTTTTTTTTCCAATAATCTTGGTTTATATTCGAGTATATATGGTATGTCCTCACTGGTGGCTTCCACATAACTTTGTTTTCAACAGAGACATAAAAAGATATTTTTTCTTTCTTAGAAAACCCCCATCCTTCTTGCCAGCACTGGTTGCCATGGGAAAGGAAAATTGATACATTGCCTGTCAGTCTTCTCTAGTGACACATGTATGTTGTCATTAAAAAGCTGGCAGGAAAAATTCATAAATCAATGATTAATTAACACGTTAATTTCAGCATTAATCACAACACATTAATCAAGTTAATCACGATTAATGTGCAGCTCTAGAAATTTCTAGCAGCTCTGTGCAATTGTGCATTTTTAAAAAAATGTTTTTAAATAAACCGTGCACAGAACACATTTGCACGCATATCATGTACAGTAACTCCTGAATTTTCTAAGAGCCTTTTTATACAAGAAAAAGTTCCTACAAATCATCTTGGACTGTTTCCCACTCTTTGCCAGTAGGGGTTTTCTTGGTCAGTGATCTCATAAGTCTATTGTTCCAGGGTAAGCCACAAATTCTGCTTCAAATCCTTGAGTCGTTTAAAGATGGGCTTTCTTAGCATAAAGGGTGTTCACCTGCAACACCTGCTCTTTACATGCTTTTGAAATTACATTCAGAACATTGGGCAACTTTATGGGGTCCTTTTACTAAGGCACACTAGCCGTTTTAGCACGCATTAAATGCTAATGCATCTTTTAGCGAACGCTAAAATGACTAGCTCGCCTTAGTAAAAGGACCCCTATATTTCTAAACTTTTTTTTTTTTTTAATCTGCTGAGGTATTTAATTTTTACATTTAATTTTCTTTTTTAAAAACTTAATGGGGTTTTTTGTTTTTTTTCTCTCTTTCTAGAATGGCAATCAGGATGACTCCCTTGATGTGCTAGGGACAGATATTTGGGAAGCCAGCAACTTGGAGTCAATCAGGTAAGCTCACATAATGGCATATTTAAAAAAATACTTGCTCTTAAATAATCTTGCTGGTACAAGCTGCTGTTTGGAAAAGCAGGACCCTGCCTCCTAACATTTGTTAGATTTTATTGAATTGTAATCATATAGGGGTCCTTTTACTAAGGCGCTCTAATCGATTTAGTGCGCGCTAAATGCTAAGGTGCCCTTTATATTCTATACGCTAAATCGGTTAGCGCGCCTTAGTAAAATGACCCCATAGATAATCATCTACAGGTATTACTACTATTAAATTATTTCTATAGCACTACCAGACTAACACAGTGCTGTACAGAATCACAAAGAAGAAGAAAACAGTCCCTGCTCGAAAGAGCTTACAATCTAAACAGGCAAGACAGACAAACAGGATGTCATGGATATAGTTAAGGGGAACGGTTAATCCTTGGGCTGGGGTGGAGGGCAGCGAGAAGTACAGGACAATCAAGCCATTGTGACATCACTGATGAGGTTGGCTCTTATTGGTGGAATGAGGCATTATGACATCACAGTCTCAGCTCTGCTTCACAAAGACTGAAACCCTTCACACTACTACTATTTCTATAGTGCTACCAGATGCACGCAGCGCTGCACAGAGTCACAAAGGGTAAGAAAACAGTCCCTGCTCGAAAGAGCTTACAATGTAAACAGGCAAGACAGACAAACAGGGTGTCATGCATACGCTTAAGTGGAACGGTTAATCAGCGGGCTGGGTTGGAGGGCAGAGGGGAGTACAGGACAATCAAGCCATTGTGACATCACTGATGAGGTTGGCTCTAATTAGTGGAATGAGGCATTATGACAGACTCCGGAAGAGCGTTCCAGTTTTCTATCACTTTCTGGGTGAAGAAGAACTTCCTTATGTTTGTATGGAATCTATCCCCTTTCAATTTTAATAATAATAATAATAATAATAACTTTATTTTTATATACCGCCAGTTATCTTGCGACTTCTAGGCGGTTTACAATAAAGAATCTGTGAATACAATGAAAGAAAATGTAAATACAATAAAGAGAAACTTTACGTACAATGAATTAAAGAGTATAGCAGTGTATATCTCAATACAATAAAGGGAAACTTTACGTACATTGGATTAAAGAGTATATCGGTATACATCTCGTGCAATGGATTAAAGAGTATGGTAGTATACATTTGATAATATTAATAATGTTAGCAACAGTTTGTGTGTTGCAAGGCTAGGAAGTGCCCAGCTATTTGCACAGAAGTAGAAATGTTCCGTAAATTGAATAGAGTGTTCATAGTTAGTGGTTAGGGGTTGGGTCTGACAGTTCGCATGATCAGGTATGATCAGGTATGTGATGATGTTACGGGGGGGGGTTGATGTAGAGAGTGCCCTCTCATTCTCCCTACCTTGGAGAGGGTGAACAACCTGTCCTTATCTACTAAGTCTATTCCCTTCAGTACCTTGAATGTTTCAATCATGTCCCCCCTCAATCTCCTCTGTTCGAGGGAGAAGAGGCCCAGTTTCTCTAATTTTTGCTGTACGGCAACTCCTCCAGCCCCTTAACCATCTTAGTTGCTGGATCGTTTCGAGTAGTACCGTGTCCTTCTTCATGTACGGCGACCAGTGCTGGATGCAGTACTCCAGGTCGCACCATGGCCCGGTACAGCAGCATGACAACCTTCTCTGATCTGTTTGTGATCCCCTTGTTTATTATTCCTAGCATTCTGTTCGCCCTTTTCACCGCCGCTGCACATTGCGTGGACGGCTTCATCGACTTGTCGATCAGAACTCCCAAGTCTCTTTCCTGGGAGGTCTCTCCAAGTACATCCTGTATTCGTACATGAGATTTTTGTTACTGACATGCATCACTTTACACTTATCCACGTTGAACCTTATCTCCCCCGTCGATGCCCATTCCTCGAGCCTGATTCTGTCACGTTGCAGATCTTCGCAATCCCCCTGTGTCTTCACTACTCTGAATAACTTTGTATCATCCGCAAATTTAATCACCTCACTTGTCATACCTATGTCCAGATCATTTATAAAGATGTTGAAGAGCACGGGTCCAAGCACCGAGCCCTGCAGCACCCCATTAGTGATGCTCTTCCAGTTTGAATATTGTCCATTTACCCCCACTCTCTGTTTCCTATGCTCCAGCCAGCCTTTAATCCACGTAAATATTTCACCCTCAATTCCATGGCTCGCAATTTTCCAAAGTAGTCGTTCATACAGAACCTTGTCAAACGCCTTCTGAAAATCCAGATATACAATGTCGACTGGGTCACCCTTGTCTATCTGCCCGTTTACTCCCTGGAAGAAGTGCAGCAAATTTGTCAAACAAGATCTGCCTTTGCTGAAACCATGCTGGCTGGTCCTCATCAGATTGTGTCCATCAAGGTGGTCAACGATGCGGTCCTTTATCAGCACCTCTACCATCTTTCCCGGTACTGAGGTCAGACTCACTGGCCTGTAATTTCCCGGATCTCCCCCTCAAACCTTTCTTGAAGATCAGCGTAACATTTGCCACTTTCCAGTCTTCCAGAATCCTTCCCGATTTGATCAACAGATTGGTTATTAGTTGAAGCAGTTCAGCTATAACCCCTTTCAGTACCTTGATTACCCTCAGATGGATACCATCTGGTTCAGGGGATTTATCGTTTTTAAGTCTGTCAATCTGCCTGCATACCTCTTCTAGACTGATTGTCAACACAGTCAGTTTCCTGTCTTCATTTCCTAGGTATAGCCTATCAGCTTCCGGTATGTTGCATATATCCTCTTCTGTAAACATAGACGCAAAAAACGTGTTCAGTTTGTCAGCGATGGCTTTGTCCTCTTTTAGCACTCCCTTTATTCCATGGTCGTCCAGCGGCCCCACCGCTTCCTTCGTGGGACGTTTCCCCTTAATGTATCGAAAGAACGGCTTGAAGTTTTTTACCTCCTTGGCAATTTTTTCCTCGTAGTCCCTTTTGGCCCCTCTTACCGCCTTATAGCACCTGCGTTGTTGTTCCTTGTGCTTTTTCCCGTTTTCATCCGTTTTTGACCTTTATCACCGCTACAGTGAGCCACGCCTATTCCTTGTTCTTTTTCCTCTTGGATCCCTTATTGATACGTGGTATATATAGATTTTGCGCTTCGGTGACTGTCCTTAAAAAGGGACCACGCTTGCTCTAGTGCAGGGGTGGCCAACCTTTTGGCTTCCCTGGGTCGCATTGGCTGAAAAAAATGTTTCTGGGGCCGCACAAATGCGCAAACACTGCAGCAAGACAGAGGAGGGAGCCAGCAAGACGGTAAACACCCGGGTGCAGCACAGGAAAACACTGCATCACCCTCGACCGGGGCCGCACATAATACTTCACGGGGCCGCAGGTTGGACACCCCTGCTCTAGCATTTTTACAGCATCTATCCTCTTCTTAATCTTTTTCCCCACCATGAATCTTATCCCTTCGTAATTCCCTTTCGGATGTTCAGCGCCATGGCCGTAGTTCTGGATCATTGTTTCGCCCCTGTGTCCAGGTTGAAGCAGATCATATTGTGATCATTGCTTTCCAGCGTCCCTTCTACTTCTACATCTTGCGCCGGTCCTCTTGGTCCATTTAGAATTAAGTCCAAAATTGCATTTACTCTCGTGTTTTCCTTGATAAGTTGTTCCAGGAAGCAATCGCCCACTGCATCCAGGAACTTGGTTTCCCTACTGCAGCTGGATTTGCCTAGGTTCCAGTCTATCCCTGGGTAATTGAAGTCACCCATGATAACGGAATTTCCTCCCTTGCAGTTGGGTTTAATCTCAGCCGTCATTTCTTTATCAATTTCTTAGGACTGACCTGGGGGTCGGTAGTAGATGCCGATCTTCATTTCCATTCCATTTGTTCCCGGAATTTTGACCCATAGAGATTCTAACTTATTCTTTGTTTCCGGTGTGTTCTCTCCGGCAGACTCTATTTCCTCTTTGACGTACAGGGCAATGCCCCCACCTTTTTGACCCACTCTATCTCTGCAGTATAGCTTGTATCCTAGTAGCACAGTGTCCCAGACGTTTTCCTCGTTCCACCATGTTTCCATGATGCTGATGATGTCAAGGTTCTCTTTTTGTGCCATAGTTTCTAATTCATCCATCTTGTTCCTTAGAGTCCTTGCGTTCATTTATATGCACTTGAGTTTGTGGCATGCTACTTTCTTGCACTTTCTTTCCTCTTGCGTCCCTTTCGATCCATCCGGATTTCTGTCCTGTCCATGATCTGCTGAGTCTTCCCTGCTAACTTCTTGCACGGTTTCCTCTGGGTAAACCGGTTCCCGAACCATTGACTTTAGGTTGACTGTCGGCTTTCCCCTTCTTCCTAGTTTAAAAACTTTTCAATGTCTCTCTTGATGTTGCTTGCAAGTAGCCTCGTTCCGTCTCCGCTGAGGTGGAGTCCATCCTTCCTGAATAGCTTGCTCTTCCCCCAGAACATCGTCCAGTTGCGCATGAAGTGGAATCCTTCTTCCTCACATCAGTGTCACATCCACGCGTTGACTGCTTGCAGCTCCGTCTGTCTCTTCTCATCAGCCCTGGGTACGGCAGGATCTCTGAGAATGCTACCCTCGGCGTTCTGGTCTTCAGTACTTCCCTGCTGTATTTCCTGTTGCTCATGTTGTATGTCCCCACATGGATTACCACTGCCATATCTTCCTCTTCCACGCTGTCGATGATCTTGTTGATGCAGTTCACTATGTCTTCTACCTTGTCTCCTGGTAGGCAGGTCACCAGCCGATCCTGTCTTCCTTCTGCTATGTGGCTGGCGACCTGTCTGATGATGGAGTCCCTCACGACGATTGCTGTCTATCTTCTCTTGCCTCTCTAGGCGCAGGTCCGTGTCCCTGGTGTGTGGCCATCTCTCCAGCCATAGGTCCGTGTCCTCCGTGCACTTCCATCTTCCCTCATCCTGGCGTTGGCTTGCACTGGACTCATCTTCTTGTGAGTTCATTCCACTGCTTCCAGATCTCGCTTCTGTGTCACCCATTTCTTCCTTGTGGCTATTCTCCGGGTGATCCTCACTCCCTTTAGGTGTATGTCGGCAGTTCCACTGCTGCTGGTGATTTTCCACGTCCCTCTTCGATGAACTTTTCCAGCTTCCGGACTTCATCCTCAATGGTTTCCTCTGTTTTGACGTTCTCTGCATCTCTGTCCTCCTCCTTCACTTCTTGAAATGCTTTTAGTTCCAGTATTCTGCCCTCTTGGAGTCTAACTTGTTTCTTCAGGCTCTCCAGTACTCTGCATCGAGTGCATATATAAAACTGCCTCCCAGAGGGGAGGTAGTCATACATATGGCAAATGGTGCAGAAATCTGGGTAGCTCATCTTCCTGCTTCTGTCTGCTGCTGGTATCCTCTGTGTCTGCTGCACATGCAGTGACTCAACCCTTCTGAAGGCCCTTTTGAAGGTGCTCTCGCTAAGGCGAGCGCCTTTAACGCGCATCGAACGGCTGAGCGCCGTTGGCTCCTCCCTTTTTAAGGGGGAGCTCTGGATCAGTGCCTGGCTGATGTCAGAGGGGTGGGCGGAGCTATCTCTCGCCACTGCCCCTCACTCTTGCCTGCCCTGCTTCTCTGTTCCACTCTTACTCTTAGTTGTTTCCATCTTGTGTCATACAACTACCGAGATAAGTATTTCTATAGTGTTTGGTATTTATTTTGAAAGCATTGAATTTGCATAAACTTGATTATCCTACACTGCCTCCATTATATGCAAATGTATTCCATGCATATTCATTGTGGATATCTTGAAAACTTCAAAATGAAACAGGGGAAACAAAAGCACAGAATCAGAGTGGAATTGTCCCAATCAGAATGGTGTACACCAGTAAAAAGTGTCCTTCAACTCATCTGATAAATCCAAATGCTTTAATTCATCCAAAGTCTCATAATTCATCTAAAGACTCAATGTCCCGACATGCACATGTTTCGACCTAACCGGCCTGCCTCAGGAGTCTTGTGAGTCTTTGACGGAGTATTAGAAAAACCATACAAAGTATAAAGATACACGCACCCTCTAAAGCGTGGCTTCTATACTTAGCCTGATGGAATTGCAGCAATGATGCTCAAGGCCCAGCACAAGCAACAGGGAGGATCTTCGGCACCGGCATGTCCTGTGCGCTGGTGCCGGTGCCAGAGCGGGGTAAGCGATTGTGTTTGGGTGGGTGGGTGAGTGGGGGGTGCCGGATTGTGTGTGTGTGGGGGTAAAGTGGAGCAGTGCCGGTGGCCTGGGGGGGGGAGGGGAGGTGGAACGAACCAAGTGAGTTTCCCTTACTTCTGTCTGTCTCATGAAAATTTGATTACACATAAATAGGACTTTTAGCACTGTGGTATTCTCTGATGGCGGGAGAGAAGTCTGCTGTGGCCTTTACACAGTCTTTGGATTGCACTAGAACAGGGATTTCAAAGTCCCTCCTTGAGGGACTCCATTTCTCAGGGAGAGGAAGGAGTAGAAACAGGAAGGGCAGCCAAAAGCTAGTATTCTGAATGACGTACATTCTCCATCCCAAACCCTGGTTGAGTAACCACCACAAATATGGCTCTGTGGGAAAAAACAAATTGCCAATCCATAGTCTAGTGCAGGGATCTCAAAGTCCCTCCTGGAGGGCCGCAATCCAGTTGGGTTTTCAGGATTTCCCCAATGAATATGCATGATATCTCTGTGCATGCACTGCTTTCAATGTATATTCATTGGGGAAATCTTGAAAACCCGACTGGATTGCGGTCCTCCAGGAGGGACTTTGAGATCCCTGCACTAGACTATGGATTGGCAATTTGTTTTTTCCCACAGAGCCATATTTGTGGTGGTTACTCAACCAGGGTTTGGGATGGAGAATGTACGTCATTCAGAATACTAGCTTTTGGCTGCCCTTCCTGTTTCTACTCCTTCCTCTCCCTCCCTGAGAAATGGAGTAATTTTTTTTTTTTTTCCAGTCTTGGTTATACTCAGAAAATTGTAGCAGTTTTATTATGTAACCATGGACTAAGATTTTAAAAATTGCTGGTTTTATTATTCACCCCAGTATAGAGTTACCAGATTTTTGGAAATGAAAATCCGGACCCATGGCCCCGCCAAAGGCCCACCTTGTTCTGCCCCACTCCCTCAACCTGTTTTCTCGTCGGGACGCCATTTACACATGCGCTGGTGTGAAGTGACGACGTTGTGTGCGTGACGTCACCGCCTTGCATCCGCGCATGCTCGAATGCCATCCCGACATCGCTCATTGCTAGAAGCTTTTCAAAACCTGGACAAAGGGCCAGGTTTTGAAAAGCCATCCGGGGAAATCTGGACGTCTGGTAACCCCTAACCCAGTATTCATAACTGCCCCTGCCAGACTCCAACATCCCTGCAGGTACTGTTCTTTAGCTGAGGTGTGTGTATTTGGACCAAGTACATTTGAAAGGATTAATTTTGCCGCAGTCTTTGGCTAAGGGCCTTAGTTGTCTGAGAGGCCAAAAGCGTATGATAGGTGTGAGGGATCCCAGGAATGCTGGCCAAATTCACCAGGAAGTTGGGGAGCTCATGTGGTGTGTGCTACAGTAATGGACTTTGGTTTTATATACCTGTCTCTTTTTTTTTTTTTCTTGCAGCAATGCAACATGGGATTTACAGCCTGAAAAACTAGACTTAACGCAGGTTCACCGGAAAGTCCGCAACACCCCTAAGCATCTGCTGCCTCAAATAGACAAGGAAGGGTAAGGAGCCCCTTGTCAAGCTTTTCAATCCTATTTGGTTGGACAGTTGGGGATAGAAGTATGAGGGAAAGGAGGAGGAAAGTAGAGAGCGTTTGTAGGAAGGGTTTGGTTTCAAATCAAGGCTTGATAGAGTAGTGATCGTTTTTTTTTTTTTGTTCTGTTCTATGCCAGGTTGGTCAGTGCTCTAGAATTGGTCCTTCATCTACCTATGGTTGTGCATATGTGTATAAATTTGACTAATTTATGTGTACACACCCATTTTGAGGCTATCAGTTTAAATACAGTCCAGGTTGGTAGAGCATGCAGATCAGTACCATTGAAACTGGTTTGATCTGTATGAGAATGTCTCAGTAGTCTTGACTGACTTCTCATTGTACAGATGGCTTCATTATAAAGACACCTAGATCAAAAGGACTGTATAAAGTTATCACTAAAACATTGTGGCGAAAAAAAGAGACCTCATAAATAAAGGAGCTCATGCAATTCAATATAAGTGTTGTTGTTAAAATTTTCTCTGGTTTACTCCTTTCTCAGGACTGGAAAAGGGAAATGTGAAGATGGAGATGGGATCAACCTGAACGATATAGAGAAAGTTCTTCCTGTTTGGCAGGTAGGTATCTGAGCTTCCCGATCCTGTCCCTTGTGATGTTGGCACCTTTCTGCCCTGTAACTTCATTCTTTATCTCATGTTTGCACCGTGTTGGAATTTGATCAGAGGAATGTGGAGTGCCGTAAATGATGGGTATCTGCTTTTAGTGATGGCTCCTGATGTAAGATGTGCATTCATTGATCTTTGGAAAAAGAAATATACAGTGTGTTGCATATTTTTGTGTCATTTCATTGACAAGTACTAAGTTTTTGAATGCAGCTTACAGTTAAGAACTATTGTCTCTCATAAATAATTTTACAGGTAACACTTTTCATTGGTCTCTCTGGTGCTGTCTTTCGCAAATTGAATGTCAGTTATAGATTTTTTTTTTTTTTTTTTTTTTTTAGTTCAATATTTTTATTGAATTTTTAGTAAGAATAAAAAGTAACAAATATTAGGATGGTCAGCGATAAAATACATATACACAAAACAGGTCATAGATGTAATATGTCCATATTAAAAAGCTTTCAGAAGGTTGCTCGAGTATCCTTCAAGTATGAGTCAATGGGAGACCTTATACTGCGGCTAGTTCCGGATGAAAGAGGATAAAGTTTTCCAAAACTAAACTGCTCGTAACTCTTGTATAAGCATAGTGAGTTCCATCAAAAGGTCTAGTCTAATAGGGAAGCAGATTTCCAGTTTTGTAAGACTTGTTTAATACCTACTGAGATCATAATGTCAATAAATTTCGGGTCAGTTATAGATTCTATGCCGATATTCAATTCTTTCCAGTGGATGACTAGAGAATTGAATTGAATATAAAATTATCTGCATGTTTGAAAGCTGTGGCTGGTTCTGAATCTTACCAAGACAGATGTGATGCTAATTGGCAGGAAGGAAGACCCCTTATGGCCTTAAGAATGTCGTGGTGAATGACATGATTTTGGGGGTCTGGTTAGATTCAACGTTGAGTATGAAAAATCAGGTGATGGCGGTGATCAAGGCAGCATTTTTTTTTTCAAATGTGCTCATTGAGTAAACTTGAACCAGTGCTATCGGAATGGGACTGTAATTATCCAAAAATTGGTTTAGTGCAGGGGTGTCCAATGTCGGTCCTCGAGGGCCGCAATCCAGTCGGGTTTTCAGGATTTCCCCAATGAATATGCATTGAAAGCAGTGCATGCAAATAGATCTCATGCATATTCATTGAGGAAATCCTGAAAACCCGACTGGACTGCGGCCCTCGAGGACCGACATTGGACACCCCTGGTTTAGTGCAATGCTCTTTACTTGGGAATATCGTCTTCGTGGTGTAAAGCGTTGCAAATGATTCGGCAGGCTGCAGCGCAAATGATATGTGGTGGGAGTAAATTTGAGCATGTAACGCCTTGGTTGGAGAAGCTCTGCTGGTTACCTGTTAAATCCTGTATTGTCTACAAAGTTCTTGTGTTGATTTTCAAGGTTATTCACTGTACGATCCCCTGGTATTTGACACAAGTGTTGTTGCTTTATCAACCCCTCAGATCAGTAAGGTCTGAGGGAATGATGCGTCTATCAATGGATGGGTTTGTGCATTAGCGCTATGAAAACATAAGAACAGCTGTGATTTCAGTAGCAGGAGTAGTGCTATGGAATAAATAGACAGGACCGTTGATCACGTTCTGATATTCTGAAAATTTAAAAAGGTACTGAAACCTACTTTGTTTATGGAAGCTTTTAATTAAGGAATAATGCTGTAATGAATTTATAGAATGTTGTTTTTATGTATATGCTGTGAACATAAGAACATAGGAATAGCCTTACTGGGTCAGACCGATGGTCCATCAAGCCCAGTAGCCCATTCTCATGGTGGCCAAAACTCAAAGAGTAACAACATAACATGCTACCGATCCAGAGCAAGCAGAGGCTTCTCCCATGTCTTAATAACAGACTATGGCCTTTTCCTCCAGGAATTTGTCCAAACCTTGCTTAAAACGCTCTCCACTTTTACTACAACCTCTGGCAACGCGTTCCAGAGCTTAACTATTCTCTGAGCTGAAAAATTATTTCCTTCTATTGGTTTTAAAAGTATTTCCCTGCAGTTTCATCAAGTGCCCCCTAGTCTTTGTAATTTTTGATGGAGTGGAAAATCGATCCACTTGTCTCCGTTTTACCCCACTCAGGATTTTGTAGACTTCAATCATATCTCCCTTCAGCCGTCTCTTTTCCAAGCTGAAGAGCCCTAACCTTTTAAAGTCTTTCCTCGTACGTGAAGAGTTTCAACCCCTTTACCTTCTTGGTCACTCTTCTTTGAACCTTTTCTAGTGCCACTATATCTTTCTTGAGATAAGGAGACCAGAATTGAACACAGTACTCCAGATGAGGTCGCACCATGGAGCGATACAGAGGCGTTATAATATCTTTAGTCTTGTTAACCATCTCTTTTATTAATAATTCCTAGCATCTTGTTTGCTTTTTTGGCTGCTATCGCACATTAGGCGGAAGGTTTCATTGTATTGTCTACAATGACACCCAGATCCCTTTCTTGGGCGTTAACCCCCAAGGTGGACACTAGCCTCAGTAGGCTGCTTTGAAGAGGGGCAGCGGTTGGTGAGTGAGGGCAGGAGGGGAGAGTCGCCGACGTGTTCCCTGCCTCCGTGTTCCAAAATGGAATTTGGCACGGAGGGACACAGCACGGCGGCAGCGATCAGAAAACCCTAAGTGCGCATGTGCGCTTAGGGTTTTATTATAGAGGATAAGATGTATTGTTTTAAATACTTTGTTGACTGTAAACTGCTTAGAATTGTAAGCGGTATTTACATTTTTTTAAAATAAATTCTTTATACCTGTAATGCTTATATTTAGTGGTAACTTAAGCCTACTGATACAGCTTGCCTTGTCTGTTCAACTCACGTACTAACTTGAAAATTGATTTGTATTATATCAAATGTGAAATGTAAAACAAGGACCTGACACACCAAAAAAAAGCTGAGCTTGAGCTCAAAAATTTATGCCTATTTTAAGCCGAAGTCATCCTAATTTAGGAGCTAAAGGGCTCCTTTTATAAAGCCGCGCTAGTAGGGTTAACACGTGTGACTTTCCATCACGTGCTAACCCCCGCGCTGGCCAAAAAACTACCGCCTGTTCAAGAGGAGGCGGTAGCGTCTAGCGCGTCTGGCGGTTTAGCACGCGCTATTACGTGCGTTAAACCACCAGCGTGCCTTTGTAAAAGGAGCCCTAAAAGTTACGCTTATAAATGTAAGCCTGCTATTCATTTACCCAAATTTATGAAACTAATTTGAGTCTAAATTCTAAGCTTCTAACTCTCTTCCTCCACACTAAATCTGCCTCCTACTTTTTATTCTTCCTAAATTTAGGAGTTCAGTGACATTTTGAGTTTAAAATTACGCCCTCAGCCCTAGTAAAATTTCAAGTGAGGCAGGTTTAGGAGCATAGCTCAATGGAGCCTAAGTCATTTGAATATCAGTCCCAAAGTATGTAAAGCAAATGGCACTGTAGGTCGTGTGGTAGCCAGGTGGGAATCGGTAGGCCACAACTTCTCAGATACATACCAGTTGAATGCTAGCAGGCTGGTGGCAGCCTGCTACCGTTCATTAAAGCCACATGAATATGGAATATCTGGAATTGCCTGGGAACTTGAATACCCATCTATACCTGTATTAATTGGTACAGAACCAGAACTGTGCAAATTCTTTTTTTTCTTTTGCTATTCACATTTTTAAAAAAATTAGATTTATAATAAAGATTTATAATAACGTATGAAGAGGAAAAACCCCCCAACAAGTTTCAAGTTCAAGTTTCAAGTTTATTAAGATTTGTTATCTGCGCAATAGCATATATTTCAATGCATATAACAATTTAAAAAAAAAATAAAAAAGGCGGAGGACAAAACAAGACATTGTATACTAATTATATACGTTCTAATACAAACTGGTACAAAAGGCAAGGGGGATGAACTACAATCTTTAAAGAAAGAAAAAGAAACATTTAGGGAAGAACACATATGGTGGGAGCACATAAAAAGAAAATAAAGTAAAATAAAGAATAATTTGGCGACCTACTCATAAGATTCATTAAGGTCTAAAAATTTAGTACTTGGTAAGTTATGCTGTCTATGTTTTGAATGCGTCCTTGTACAGAAAGCTTTTTAAGGAGCGCTTGAATTTATCTAAGGAAGGTTCATTACGTAGATATAATGGTAAATTGTTCCAAAGCTGGAGTGCTATGACCGAGAAAATGGTAGATCTCCCGGTCCCTATTATTTTTAGAGAAGGAATAGTTAATAAATGTTGTTGTGTTGATTTGATTGCCCTAAATGGAGAATACGGTATCAAAAGACGATCCAAAAATATTGGCGCATTTGATTGTTGAATTTTAAAAGTTAACAGTAAGATTTTAAAAGGTATTCTATGTGTGATTGGTAGCCAATGTTCAGCTTGTAAAAGTGGTGTAACGTGGTCATATTTTTTTGAATTTGTAATAATTTTTATTGCTGTATTTTGTATTATCTGTAGCCTTCTTATTTCTTTATTGGTTATGCAATGGTATAAAGTATTTCAATAATCTTGCCTAGAAATGATTAATGAGTGGATTGAAATGTTGAGAGCTTCAGGTTTTAAAATTTTGGTAATGATCTGATGAGACGTAACTTATAAAAGCAATTTTTAACTACTGAACTAATTTGGTTGTGATAAGAAAGTTCCTGATCTAATGTTACTCCCAATATTTTTGTTGTAGTTACTATTTGGAGAGGGATGCTATTTAGGAGTATCTGTGATGAAAATTTAAGATCCTTTTTCCATGGGAAAAACATTACAGAAGATTTTGTTGGGTCTGCTGAGTTTAAAGGGTACAGAAGTTGGATGTCATCCACATATGCAAATGAGGAAAATCCAGTAGACTGACTGAGGGTTAGGAGAGGTGATAAAAAGATATTAAATAAAAGTGGGGAAAGAATTGAACCTTGCGGAATCCCAAAGGAATTAGTGAAGTTGTTAGATGATGAATTATTAAAGATGACTTTAGCTGAACGATCTTGAAAGTATGATTTAAACCAATTTAATACTTGGTCGGAAATGCCAATTGAAGATAGTCTTTTGATGAGTAGATGATGGTCTATGGTATCAAATACCGCAGATAAATCAAGTGAAACCAGAAGAACAGATTTATGATGATCTAAATCACAGTTCTTCAACCGCCGGTCCGCGGACCGGTGCTGATCCGCAGAAAATTTCTGCCGGTCTGCGCAGGGCCAGCGAGATGGACGCCGTTAAATTTCCTGCCCCGGTGTTTGCGGAAATCTTCTGTTCCTCCCAGCCTCCGGCGATCAAGACAGGCTGCCGACGTCGGGCATTCCCTCTGTGAGTCTCGCCTATGCGGAAACAGGAAGTTGCAACAAAATAGGCGGGACTCAGAGAGGGAATGCCAGACGTCGGCAGCCTGTCTTGATCGCTGTTCTTGCCGAGTCACCAAAGAGGGCCCCGGGGAAGGTGCAGGTAGAAGGGCGATGGTCAGCGTGTGCGGGGGGAGGGGGGGCGTCAGCGTGTGGATTGGGGCCATCAGCAGCGTCTGTGCTGAGAGTCTGCCCACGTGCAGGATGCGGCGGGTAGGGGCCTCTGGCTCGTCTTGGGCGGCAGGGCCTGCGGTGCAAAGCTGTTTTTGCCGGCTTGGGGGTTCGCAAATGTGCAGGGAGCCTTCAACAGTGGCTGTCTCCTCTCCTAGCAGTTCTGTACTTACCAAGGCAGTGATTCACTTTGGCAACTTTCCCTTTCCTCAGAGGCGGCAACGGACCCAAGGCTGCCTAAGGAAATCACTGCTGCAGGCAAGTATTGAGAGCTGCTGGAAGGAGAGGAAGCCACTGTTGGAGGCTGGGAAGCTACTGGATAAAGGGAGAGCTGCTACTGCACCTGGAGGGAGGTAGAAAGAGAGATGCTGCTGGGAGGGGAAGAGGGAAAGGGATAGGGGGAAGGAGGGAAGGGAAAAGGAAAAAAGGAAGGAAACAGCTGGCAGGGAGATTAGAGGAGGGAAAGGGGAGAGACATGAATGAGAAAGTAGAGAGAGATTGATGCTGGAAAGGGAGTCAGCAGAGAAATGAGAGAGGGATAAAGATGCTAGATCTGATGTAGGAGAGATAAAAATGAAGAAAGCAGTGAAGCTGGAATGAATGATGTAAAAAGGAGAGAGGAGGCACAGGCTGGATGGAAAGGGGAGAGGGGCATAGAAAGAAGTCAGATACATATGGAAGGGGGAGAGGCCAGACAGTGGATGGAATGGGCAGACGCTGGAAGGAAAAGAGTGGAAAGAAGATGAAAGCAGAGACCACAAAAGGTAGAAAAAAATCATTTTATTTCTATTTTGTCATTACAGTATATCAGATTTGAAATATATATCCTGCTAGAGACATAACTGGGGACTGCAAAGCCTAACACTATTCCTATGTGTGACTGCAGTATTCTGTTAGCATGATATTTCTGTGTAGCATTCTGTAATAATTTGGCTTGTTCAGTTTTCTTGATAGTAGAGGGGATATATGTGAAGGGGAGAGGAGACGGGTTTTGTTGGTCCTTGCTCTGAATATTTATATTTATAAAATGACAATTGTACAGAATATTGTTTCTTTTTATACTTTAATAAAATACGTTCAATATAAAATCATAACTGAGGCTTGTGCAGATGGGATCAGATGGTTTGTGGGGACCAAGCTTGCGGAGACGGGGCGAAAATGTGTTTTTTTATTTCGGTCTTAGTAGTTTGCCGGTCCACGGGTGCAAAATAATTATTTTATTTCTGCCGGTCCACGGGTGTAAAAAGGTTGAAGAACACTGATCTAAATGGTACTGTATATTAGGTGTGAGTCCTATCATGGAATGTTCAGTTGAATGGTTTGATCTAAAGCCTGTCTGATTGGGATGTAGTGTGTGAGTTTTTTCTATAAAGTTGGTTATATGATTAAAAACAACTTTTTCTATTAATTTGGCAAGGAAGGGAAGATTGGCTATGGGTCGGTAGTTTGATTCGGTTGCTATTGCTTCTTTTGGGGTTTTTATAATTGGTCGGATGATTGCCTCTTTCCATTCTTTTGGTATGAGTCCTGTTGTTAGACTAGTTTCTATCATTTTCTGAATAAAAGGACCAGAAAAAAGAGAAATATCGTTTTAGAAAAAATGGAGAAATTGAATTAATGTCCTGTACCCTTTGTATTGATGCTTTGTAAAAGTTTTTTAAGATCTTCTGAAGTTGGAATATTAAAATTAGCATATTTGGAGATAGGTATTGTTTGTATTTGTACTTTGTCTAGGCTTGAATTATTTGGGTTGATGCAGTCTCTAATTTTATTTATCTTATTAACAAAATAATCAGCAAGATACGTTCCAGTTGTACAAGCCAAACGGAATATATGAGGAGAATAACGTGAACAAGATAGTTACATCATGTCAACTAGGTACCTCATGTCAAAGAAATATAACAGTTCATCGTCAAATAAAATGTGTACTGCACATGCAAAGCGTGGAAGAAGTTCTCAACGAACATCACAGCATAGCATAGATTAAGCGATCTAATATACAATAAACTTGATCGAGAAAGATCATTTTTCTGGCCATTTTTTCATCTTTCTCACATTTCTAAAGTAGAGGAACAGCAGAGAAACCTACAGTGATACACACAATTAATAAAGAAACATTACACTTTTATGTGTGAAGGGAGGGTCCTCAGTTTTCACAACTCTTTTTTTTTTTAAAAATTTCTTTATTCTTTTTCAAACTTACATCAAGTGCACAAAAAGAACAACATGAAATACTATCATGTACAACACTTGAACATCATACATTATATTCTTAATATGTAAATTAATTAAAAACCCTCTTAATAGGGGAACCAGATGATTATCCCTCCAATCAAAAAGAGTTGTTAATTTGTCAAACCCACACGGGTAATGGTTTGTAAGATATCCCCGGGCCACTCCCGTAGTGCAATGAAAAATTCAAAAGTGCAACAATTTAAGTGCAAAAATCAAAAATAAGCTTCAACTGCTGTTGCACTATAGTAGAACACATAACCAGCATCCGAAATCCATACCATAGCAATGAAGTCAAAATTCCACAGTTATATAAATGCCAGAAAAAAAAAATATCAAAGAATCAGATCATTACTTATCTCACAACACAAAGAAACAGTGTATAAATTTTGTGGCATAGACCCGACACGGGCCGTGTTTCGGTCATGAAAACATCCTTCTTCCAGGGTCCGGTACTACTGTGAATCACAAACTTAAGTATTGCAAAAAAAAAAATGCAGTCGATTGTTAGACTACGCTTGTTTGTGCACAGTATTTTGTTGTGGGGGGTTTTTTTTTTTTGTTTTTTTTTGGGCAATACTTAAGTTTGTAGTTCATAGTAGTACCGGACCCCGGAAGAAGGTTGTTTTCACGACCAAAACACGGCCCGTGTTGGGTCTACGCCACAAAATTTATACACTGTGTTTCTTTGTGGTGTTGTATATTTTATTTTGTTATCTTTTGCACCTTGTCCAAATAAAAGTTTTTATCAAGATCATGAGTTCCACAGTTTTTTGTCATTTGCAAAGGTAGGTACACCAGAAGAAAAACCAGCAGAGAGGATCAGAGCTAAGAAAGAATGACATTAATGTTTTGCATGTCAGCCTGTGACCTTCAGTATGTAAGATGTGTCTCTAAAATTGAGATTTAAATGAATGAAGCTCAATAAGGGGGTCACAATAATTCATAAGAAGGTCCAAGAGAATATCTGGTGAAAAATGTATCTTGGTGATCCAAGAAGTGTGTGATTTTTAAATCTGAGCACTATATCTGCATTTTTCAGCATTATAGCATTGTGAAAAGGAGACCCTGGAAAGAGTAGCACTAGCGGGGAGCAGAATAACTGTTTTCTGTGGTTAGAAAAGTGCAGAATCTTGGTTGCTGCAGCTTTTAAAACTACAAGAGCGAGCCCTGGAGCTGAATATGAGGAGGCCTTGGCTCCTGCTAAAGGAAGCAGTGAGCGTGACCTAGAAGATTTAATAGACCTCTGGGTCCCATCTCTGTCTACACACGGAAAAGCAAATGGTTGGGGGTTTATGGTGCTGCTTAATAACTTTGCTTCCCTTTGCTAAAGCACATAAAAATGAACAGACCCTCACAGCTGTTTCTGCAGATGGATCCTTCACAATGCTGACAGCTGCTCAAAGTCTGGCTGTGTAAACTGAATGGGAATGAAGTGGGATAGTCTAGTGATGACCGCCGGTGACTTATCATCTGGGGTTTCACATTTATCCTGAGTCTACGTCGCCAGGGGGATATAAACAGAGTTGAGGCTATTCGAGGGAGAAGTCTTCAAAAGGTGCCGACTGAGTCTGCACTGGGTGTGTGCTAAGCCAGGGCACCTAACCCAGGGAAATCCCCTGACCAGAGAGCCTCCAAATACCAAACTCCCACACGCTGCTGATCCAGGAATATTTTTCTGGACCGGGAGTCGTTGTCCTAGGATGGTCAGCTGCTGCCATCTTGCTGCTTGAGTCTAGTGTGTCTGGGTTTATGGAGAGGAGGAGAATGATTGAGATAGAAGTGCCTGGGTCAGAAGACAGGCCCAAGAAACGTGGTTCCTGTTTCTAGAAAGTCCTACAGGGACTAAGGGTCCCTGTATCAGAAAGCATCCACATTTAAAATAGAAGCATAGTTAACTTTGAAGTACACTTGTTTTAAGATATTTTTCTTTACTCTGTTTTTTTTTAACTTTATTTCCATCTTAGCACAAATATTAATGTTGCTGCTTTTTGCATATGATTAGTTTATTATATCTTTTCATAAAGTTTTACTTATTTTATTTATTTAAAAACTTGATATACCGCCTGGAGTCACAGCGGTTTCCAATTAAACATAACGCAGCGCAAAAAAAAGATAAAAAAAATATTCGAAACATCACCAACACATATGAAAATCAAATTTACAAATTCTTCAATAACGTGTTTAAACGAATTTTACAAAAAAAGGCCGGCAAGTTTAGGAAAGGCAGATCAGAAATATGCGTCTGCAAACAGTTTGGTTTTCAACATCTTCTTGAAGCTGTAGTGATCTGCACATAGGGCTCCTTTTACTAAGGTGCGCTAGCGTTTTTAGTGCACGCACAAGATTAGCGTGCGCTAGCCAAAAAATTACCGCCTGCTTAAAAGGAGGCGGTAACGGCTAGCGTGCGCTAAAACCGCTAGTGCACCTTTGTAAAAGGAGCCTATAATCTTAATTGCCCAGTAAGCTTGTTCCAATATGATATTCCGGGAATGGAAAACATTTGGAGTTGAGTTGCCACATATCTTACATTATCCCAGGACAAGCAGGCAGCTATTCTCACTAATGGGTGACGTGATCCAACGGAGCCCCGATGCGGATGCCTCACAAGCATTTTTGCTTGATGAAAAACTCGAAGTTTCGAGTCGCCCGCACCGCACTTGCGTGAATGCCTTCCCGCCCAGACCAGGGCGCGTCTCCTCAGTTCTTACTTTTCCGCAGAGCCGAGAAGTCCGTCTTCGACTCTCTGCATGAAGATTTTCACTTGTGCCTTCTAAAGCCTGCGGATTTGGGTTATTTTTCTCTGAATCGCTGATTTTCGTCGTTCTTTATTATTAAAAAAAAAAAAAATGCCTTCACTTCTCACTATTGTCTGGATACTTTCTCCAGATGGGATGGACAGTTTGGCCAAACAGTATTACAAAATTTATTTTCCTAAGTTGCCAACTCTCCCACCATCCCATTGTGGTTAGCTTGGAGGTCACCCATTAGTGAGAATACCTGCCTGCTTGTCCTGCGATAAAGCAATGTTACTTACCGTAACAGTTGTTATCCAGGGACAGCAGGCAGCTATTCTCACGTCCCACCCACCTCCCCTGGGTTGGCTTCTCTGCTAGCTATCTGAACTGAGGAGACGCGCCCTGGTCTGGGCGGGAAAGCACTCGCGCATGCGCGGTGCGGGCGACTCGAAACTTCGAGTTTCATCAAGCAAAAATGCTTGTGAGGCGTCCGCATCGGGGCTCCGTTGGATCACGTCACCCATTAGTGAGAATAGCTGCCTGCTGTCCCTGGATACCAACTGTTACGGTAAGTAACATTACATTATCAGCTGTCAATAAAGTAAATATAAAAGCAGAAAAATTGATTGAAACGTAGTTAAACTAAGGCTGACTCTTTACGCAGTCCTATTACATGTGTGCTTTGAGTGAAAATCCTCTGGAAACAAGGAGATACATTCAGGCGCAATATATAACTTGCCGTCAGTTATCAATGAAAAGATGAAGGTATGAGTGAAATCCAAAATAAATTAAAAATATACCTTTAGAAGAAAGGTGGAGAAGGTGGAATCTCTAAGGCTTGTGAAGCCAGCATTTTCCAGTTTAAAGGGAATTGCAGACGATGAAGTCAGGATATGAAACTTCACGGGGATAAATGTAGAAAAAGCATTGAATTTCTTCACAGAAGGGATGGTGATGTGAGTAGCAGCAGCAGCCTTCCAGCAGATTTGGCGAAGTTGCAGAGTAGTAACAGAATTGGAGGAAGCATGGGGTCCGTACAGAGAGCATTGTTAGATATTAGGCTGTGTCATTTTCCTAGAACAAAGTACTGAAACCACACTTCTCTTACACATGGAGATCAACTGCTTTTACACCTAAGCAGCAACGAGACCAGCCACAACCACCGAGAGCACACAGACCCGATCCTACCAAGAGTGTGAACTCTTCCCCCCATGCAATCCGCTAAGAAGATCGACTGTCGGCTCCGGGCGGCTTTCCCGCAGAGGAGAGAATCCTGCATTCACCGTGGGCCTCATCTGGGGCAGCCTCCTTGGAGCGGCTGGGGCACGGGCAGTGTGTCTGGGAGGGAATGCATGGATGGGAGAACATCGCAGGGGAGGAGACATAGGCATCCTGGGACTGTCGGCCAAGTCTCTTCCCTGAAGAAGCCCTTTCTGGAAACGTCAATCGCTCCTCCTAAACTTACTTGCTCCACTTCATCACTGACGCTGAAACCGTGGATTGAAGACAAAGTTTTATTTTATTTTTCTTTCCAGCTTATGATTTATCTTTAATCTTATCTATTGTTTTGCCTTTTGTCTTTGTTTTGTTCTATTTCTATCATTTAAATTTCTCCAGAATTCTACTGTTCAACGGCGCCCCCTTCTGCTTCTATTCCTTTCTCTCCTCTCTTCTACCTTCCAAAGTATTTAGATCAATGCTGTCTTGTTAAAATGTTTATTTTATTTTTATTTTTCCTCTAACTCTACTTTTCACTTCTCTATTACCCTCCAGGTACTTTAGTTAGATTGTGAGCCTTCGGGACAGTAAGGGAATTTTTCAAGTACCTTTCTTATTTCTAATCTTAATGTATATTTTCTGTAAACCGCTTAGAACCTAACGGATGTAGCGGTATATAAGAAATAAATTACATTACATTACATTACATTACATAGGATTTGTTGCGAAACAGCATGGCTAATAGAAACCAGACACGAGTGGCTGACTTAAGCAGTAATAAGGTGGTTGTTCCTAGAGATCCTTTTTCAGGCTCCAAGGTCCAGTTCGTTTTACTGGCAAAGGAGCTTAAGTCTAAGGGCTCCTTTTACTAAGGTGCGCTAGCGTTTTTAGAGCGTGCAAACCACGCGCTAAACGAAAAATACTAACGCAAGCTCTATGGAGGCGTTAGCGTTTAGCGCACGCGCTAAAACCGCTAGCGCACCTTAATAAAAGGAGCCCTAAGTCTCTTTCCTTACATAATCTGGATATGCCAGTGCGCAGGAACATAACATAACAAGTCATTTCTATACTGTATAACCAGTAAGTTCAATGCGGTTAACAAATTTTAAAGAAGACAGTATAGATTAGGAGGATTTGGTTAGTTAGCAAACAGATTATGTAGTCAGTTGCTTTCAAAAATGATAGGACTCCGAGCTCAGTAACAGGTTTTAATTCCTTATCCCAGGAGGCAGGGATCCATTTCAACACCTAACTGAAAGAGTCTGTGGCTTCTTTATTTTCATATTGCTGATGTGTTGTCAGGAGGGAGGATGGGTGGGTTCAGGAGAACTGAAAGCTGATTTGGTGATGGGAGAAAGTGATAGCTGATTTGGTTGTGAACATGTGGGGGGGGGGGGGTTTTTTTTTTTTTTAGGTCTTGTGGTTACTGTCTGAGTTCACTTAAAAGACTAATAAACAGAAACTAAAAAAAAAGCCAGTTAGTACTGAAAATCTGTGCTAATTGTCTAAGCCTTTCTTTGAAAACCTCAATAGAAATAAAAGAAAATGTAAAATCTAAAACTTTTTAAAAAAATTGTACTATCATTTTTAACTATCTATATGAGTACATTGAAATACTGTGATTTGAATATTCGAGAAACTTTATTAACGTATGCCGATGATATTTTCATGGTACTCGAGGTTAATCCAGATTTTGTTAATTTGATTCCCAATATTAACCAGAGCATTGCTAAGCTTTAGTCCTGGGCAACGATGGTCCAGATGAAATTAAATGGCTGCTAAGACCAAGCTTTTATGGCTTGGCCCAAAGCTAGACTCTCTTCCTTCTGCTGTGATCTTAGATTCAGGAGAATATTTGAAAATTGAGTTTTCTCCGCTATTATTGGATATTGTCATTGATTTATGTCCTTGCATTTAAGGATCAACTAAATTCTCTTGTTAAAAAGTGTTTCTTTAGTCTCTGTATCCTGAGAAGAGTGAGAGCGCTCTTTCATCAGCAACACTTTTTGATATTTATTCAGTCAATTATCTTGTCAAGGTTGGATTACTGTAACAACGTATCTGGGTCTTTCAAAGGTAAGTTTGCAGAGGCTTCAGTTGATACAGAATACCGCTGCCAAGCTTATTTTCGGTAAGAGTAAATTCGATCACGTAATCCCATTGCTTAAGAAATTACATTGGCTTCCAGTGTACCTTAGAATCCAATTCAAGTGTGTTTGTACTGCATTTAAGATTCTATTCGGCATCTTTATCACCCTGGTCCCTCTAGATTGGCATGTGCATAGATGTCATCTTGCTAGAAGCACTAAAAAATTAAAACTTATGTTTCCTTCTCTTAGGGGTAAAAACAGATCTTTCAAGAGATTCAGTCTTCAAACTGAGTTCTGGAATGAGTTACCACTTACACTGAGAAGTTTAGGCCCCTTCGTCATATTCCGGAAAGCTCTGAAAACTTTTTTGTTTTCCAAACATTTTGGAAATGAAGTGCTCCTTTTTCAAAGGAGCACTAGCATTTTTAGCGCATGTACCGGATTAGTGTGCACTAGCTGAAAAATTACCGCCTGCTTAAAAGGAGGCGGTAGCGGCTAGCACGCGCTATTCCGTGTGTTAAGGCCCTAACATGCCTTTGTAAAAGGAGCCCTAAGTTTTAGCTTAGTTTAGTCTTTGAAGGCCAGAGCCACCTTTGTGAGGTCAGGTCAGAACTGCTAGTTACCCTTGAAACTATATCTGTTCTAACTTCAGGATGAAGTTTCTGTCTTGAAAGACTGTCAATTATGTATTTAGTCCAATAAAATTTATTTATTCAATTTTCTATACCGTTCTACCAGAGGAGCTCAGAAGATTTTTCATAAATTTATTCAGCTACTCAAGCATTTTTTCCTGTCTGTCCCGGTGGGCTCACAATCTATCTAATGTATCTGGAGCAATGGGGGGATTAAGTAACTTGCCCAGGGCCGCAAAGAGCAAGATATCACTTTTTCTTTTCTTTTTTAAAATTTCACTTTAACTTTTTTTTTAAGATTTAAAAAATAAAAGATCTAAATGCACCCTCCAATCTGGTCCAACAATTACTCATCAATTCATGATTAAATCATACGTATACTTGATCCAGGTTTCCAGCGCTAACTGGCTGGGTTAGCTGGAGAGTCCATTCATAGAATATCTGTTGGTCAACTTTTGACTGACTAGATTTGGTCAGATACTCAACTACAGCTAAGGGGTAAATGCAACTCAATATCTGACTGCAGATAAATAGGTAAATTTATTTATTTATTTTACTGCTCGGTGGGTTTTTAACATTGAGCTGCAAATATATTTTGGAATTATTTTTGTCTCAAGGTTAAACGATATTTATTTTTGATTTATTTAAGGCATTTATATACTGCCTATCAATGTTATCTAAATGGTTTACAATCAGGTACTTGAGCATTTTCACTATCTGTCCCAGTGGGCTCACAAGGATTGAGTGACTTACCCAGAGTTTTTCCTATGCCCAAGTCGCTATGGCTAATAGTTGTTGAGAGATGCTTACATTAAAAAAATATATATTAAGGGTTACAGATTGACTGTGCAAAGAGTTGGATATCTGTATATATGATATTCTATATATACTGTAATATAATATGTTTCTTGTAGGTTATTTTTTTTTCTCATTGTAAACTGCTTGAAAATTTAACATATTAAGAGGTATCTAAAATCAAATCAAGATCCTCTTGTTGCCAAAGACACAAATAATACAGCATGTCCTTTTTCTGTGTTAATATGCTCACGTTATATGATATCCTCCATTTTCATGTGAAATGACTGTAGAGTTTCTGACATCTAGTGGTTATTTCTATAATGGCAGTACTGTAGTACTACAGGCTGAAGATTTGATTTGTCCAAGCCTTAATCTTTTAAATTATAGTACTATATTGAGCACATTGTCACAGGCCCAAAGAGGAAATGGATTAGGCCCCCTCCTTCCCCCCCCCCCAAAAAAAAAGAGAAAAACATGTGAATAGTGAGCCAATCAAGATTTGAATTATAGCTTTTTCTTCATGTCTTCCATGTAGACGCTAATCAAAAAAATGCACTCGGGCCCCCTTTTATCAAGCTGCGGTACAGCGTTTTACTGCAGGCTGTGAGATAAATGCTCCATCACTCATTCAATTCCTATGAGCATCGGAGTATTTACCTCGCTGGCCCATTGTAAAACACTCTAGTGCGGCTTGATAAAATGAGGCCTGTTAGTCCAATAAAAAAGGTATTACCTTTATTTATTTGGTTGTTTAGCCCGTCCTCCCGAAAGAGCCCAGAACGGGTTACAGCTCAACATACATAATTACACAATTTGGACAAGTTCCTGCTAAACTGGAACGTACGCAGGTGAGGCTGGACTCATTTAGAGCACTGGCCTTTGACCTGGGGGCCGCCGCGTGAGTGGACTACTGGGCACGATGTACCCAGCAGCGGCAATTCTTATGTTCTTATGACAGTACAGACAGATACTCTTACATAAGATAATGTAATTTCCTTGGTAATAGTATTGTAGATCTTATTCCTTTTGTTTTATTTCTATTTAATTCTCTTTATGTTATCATGTACAATCATAAATCCATTTTCTTAAGAGAAACAAAAGAATTGTCTGTCATGGAAGCGCATCTTAACTTCCCTCACCTCATGTTTGGCTGACAAAGGGTAGTAGCTCCCTTTATTTTTTCCTCAGTAAAGACCAAAGTAAAGAATTCATTTAAGGCCATATTCCATAAACGGCACCTATATTAGATGCTGCTAAGCAGCTTAATTGCAACTGCCTAGCAAAGCCTAAGTTCAGGATCTGCAACAAATTTTTGTTTTTATTTGGTTTACACGTAAGTTTTCAGCTAGTCAAAAAAAAAATTAAACAATTTAACAGATCAGCACTGAACTCTTAGGACGCGTAGCGACGCCTAAGTGGAGGCACACTCGCATACCTAAGGATGCTTATCTCAAACAGTAGGAATAGTTAGGGGTGAAGAATACTCATAGGCGAGATTGACTTAGGCATTGATGGGCGTCTATGAAAGGTGCCTGTAAATTAGGCCAATGAAAAGCTGGAACTAATGGAGCAGTGCCTAGCAAAACCTAAAAGTCCGCTTAGGCGCCATTAAGTGTGAATCTATAAATGTGGCCTAGTGGTTCATTGACAACTGTGCTGAGTGGTGCCATTTATAGACTATGGCCTTTAGGCTCTCCAATATGGCCTGTCTTCCCTGCGAACTCCTTTTACTCATGGACTCCTGCATAGGCTTATGGCTTCTAATATATTTTTAAAAAGTTTGTGCGAAGAGTTGCTACCTCAACAGCAAACTTCTTTATAAATTTTCTTTTAGCTTTCCTTATTAGCGCTTTGCATTTCACTCATCAGTGCTTATGCTGCTTCATTCATCCTTTTCCTGTTCTTTTGGCTCTAATGGCCTTTTTCATCTCCCTTTTTGACCATTTTTTTTGTCTGTATAAAAGAGGCTTTACTAGTAGTAGCAGGGTTTAAAAAAGGTTTGGAAAATTTCCTAAAAGAGGGGAGCGTGACTGTTCCTGCGTGCAGGCACTCTTCTGGGCTCTCTGCCTTCTGGTGGAGGGGGCTTGCCAGCGTCTTCATCTTCTGTCTGCTCTGCGGAATGCGTACCCGAGGACACATGTACAAATGGGCATGTGCTAAGGGGCACGCACTTTCAGAGCATTTGAGCTTGGGGCTCTGCTCTGATTTTTTGATGGGGAAGAGGAAAGGAGGTGTAAAGGGGGAGTAACAACAAAGGTCCAATGGATAAACATCTGATACCGTCTGTTCCGTCTTTTCCGGTATGTTCTTCAAACCTCCCAGAGACTTCCTTATCCACAGGGGGGTCCAACCCCACCCCCACAACCCACAGTTGGAAGACTTGAACTTTCTGACTTTGATATAAGTTCTTATTTTCAGGAGTTATTAAAAGTTCAAACGTTTCACATAGTGCAGTCTATTCAGACCACAGAGAATCCATTTCTTCCAGTCCCTCAACCCATTGTCTTATCCTTTGTCAGAAATGAAAGAAATATCTTTGAAAGATATAATGAAAGTGATTATGAGAGTGGATAAATCATTACATGATAATTTTCAGAGTTTCAGTAAGTATACTGACTTTTCTTCAGTAAAATTTACTGAACAAGATAATAGATTGAAATCCTTAGAAAAATCCTTGGAGAAGTGTGAAAATCGGATTAAAACTTGTCAGTCAGTTCACCGTGTCAGCAATAAAAGATAATTTAATGATACACTCTTAAGTTGGAAACTTTTGAAAATCTTTCAAGAGCAGCCAATTTAAGGATTTGGAATTTTCTGGTTACCCATTTTCTATCTCCTAGAGAGTTTTTCAAATTATATGTGAAAGAGGTGTTACAGCTACAGATGGATGAGAGAGCAATTTCTAATGTTTATTATTTACCAACTGGTACTAGACATGTAAGACAAGGGGGTGGTGTGGAAGCGATTAATACCCCAGATAGTTTAGATCTAATTTTTTTTAAAAATACACAGGGATCTATTTTAAAGAGATCTATCTACTTTGTTGGTTACTATGATTTCTGTGGAAAGGAAAAAGACAATTATGAAAGCATATTTTACTAAAAAGTCTGTTTTGTTTTACGGTCAAACGGTATCTATTTTCCTAGATGTTTCCAGACAAACTCAGATTAGACATAAGGCCTTCCTCCAGCTAAAGCCTAAAGTGATAGCTGGAGGAGGAACTTTTTTTCTTAAAATTTCCTTGCAAATGTCTGGTAACGTGGGAAACAAAATCGTATGTTTCTTTGAACCATTACAATTGGAAACTCCTTTCTGATAAAACCACTTCAGATGTTGTGTTTAGAATATGTTTGCTATGTGGATTAAATGGGTTTAAGTATAAATTTCCTGTATGCTCGTGACTAGCCACTTTCCCCATGATGTGGGCTTGATAATTGTTTTAATTTCAGATTATTTTTTTTGTGCTGATGATATTTTCTATTATTTCTTGTGATGTATAACTATTGTAAAGAAAATTTCCTAAAAGAGAAGTCCATAGGAAAAAACATGGCCAATCTATTGGAGAAGATCAGTGTTCATACCTATACCAAAGAAAGGTGACACTAAGGACTGTAACAAATGCAGAACAATTGCATTAATTCTACACGCCAGCAAAATATTGCTGAAAATAATATAATGAAGGCTCCAATCATATGTTGAGCAAGAATTACCCGAAGTTCAAGCTTTTTTCAGAAAAGGTCAAGGAAAAAGAGACATTATTGCCAATGTTAGATGGATATTGGTGAAGAACAAAGAATATCAAAACCCCCTATACCTTTGCTTCATCGACTACAGCAAAGCTTTTGACTGTGTGGATCACAATAAACTATGGAGAACTCTAGTGCAAATGGGAATTCCCAAACACATAACTCAGCTGAAGCTACACTGAGGGCTGAATACGGCAACACTGATTGGTTTCCAATAAAATGTGGCATCGGGCTAGGATGCATCTTGTCACCTTACCTGTTCAACCTGTACAGTGAAACCATCTTCAGAAAAGCAAATTTGGAAGAAGAGAGTGTTGGTTTCAAAGTTGGTGGCCTAAATATAAACAGATGATACAACAGAGCACCAGCAGCAAAGAAGACATGCTGTATCTACTGAGAAAAGTCAAAGCCGAAAGTCATTACATGGGATTAGAACTGAACATAAAAAAGACAAAGATCATGAACACGGAAAATGATGAAAATTTTGAGCATGAAGGCGACAGAATAGAACTTGTGAAGGATTTCAATCTCCTGGGCTCTTTTGTAAGAACATAAGAATTGCCGCTGCTGGGTCAGACCAGTGGTCCATCATGCCCAGCAGTCCGCTCATGAGGTGGCCCTCTGGTTCAGCAGGAACTTGTCTAACTTTGTCTTGAATTCCTGGAGGGTGATTTCCCCTATGACGGACTCCGGAAGAGCGTTCCAGTTCTCTACCACTCTCTGGGTGAAGAAGAACTTCCTTATGTTCGTACGGAATCTATCCCCTTTCAATTTTACAGAGTGCCCTCTCGTTCTCCCTACCTTGGAGAGGGTGAACAACCTATCCTTATCTACTAAGCCTATTTCCTTCAGTACCTAGAATGTTTCGATCTTGTCCCCTCTCAATCTCTTCTGCTCGAGGGAGAAGAGGCCCAGTTTCTCTAATCTTTTGCTGTACGGCAGCTCCTCCAGCCCCTTAACCATCTTAGTCGCTTTTCTCTGGACCCTTTCGAGTAGTACTGTGTTCTTCATTTACGGCGACCAGTGCTGGACGCAGTACTCCAGGTGAGGGTGCACCATGACTCGGTACAGCGGCATGATAACCACCTCCGATCTGTTCGTGATCCCGTTCTTTAACATTCTTAGCATTCTGTTCACCCTTTTCGCTGCCACTGCACATTACATGGATGGCTTCATCAACTTGTCGATCATAACTCCCAAGTCTCTTTCCTGAGAGGTCTCTCCAAGTACCGCCCCATACATCCTGTATTCGTGCATGAGATTTTTGTTACCGAATTGCATCACTTTACACTTATTCACGTTGAACAAAAAAGCAACTAGCAGGGAGGAAATACTCCGCAGAATTGCTCTTGGTCGCTCTTCAATGAAGGCTTTCAACAAAGTATTCAAAGGCAGGGAGGTAACATTCTAAACAAAGATCAGACTTGTCCATGCACTCAGGCCCTGATTCTCCAAAAGTGCGTCCCGATTTTAGGCAGCTGTAGGCGTCCTACAGTTGTCTAATCAGCCAATCGGGATGCACGTTTTTTTAAAAAAATGCTCCCCAGGCAGGCCTGAAGGCGCCTCCGGGAGCCTAGGGAGACTTGCAACACGCCTAAGCTCACCTAAGGGCCTTAGGCGAACCTAAGTGGCCCTACGCGTCTCCCTAGTAGAGGAAGAAACCTTAAAATGTAGGCCAGCAAAATGCTCGTCTACATTGTAAGTAGATGCAGCTGCTATACTTATCGCGGCAAGGGATCTCTCTGCCGCTATAAATATAGCGGGCCACGGCCTGTCCAATCGGATGCCCCCCCCCTCCGACACTACCGACCTCCCCCCCCCCCCCGACATTACCGATCTCCCTCCCACCCCGACACTACCGATCGCTGGCAGGAGAGTGTCCAATCCCTCCTGCCCGAAGACGCACCCCCCCCAGCGCTAACAACCTCCAAACTAACCTGTTCTTCAGGCCAGATGGTTCTTGCCCGTTCAGCTGGTAAGCCCGCCTCGTCTAAGGTCTGATTGGCCAATCAGGCCTTAGATTAAGTGGGGATGGGCGGACCCGCTATGCCTAAGGCCTGATTGGTCCAGGCTTCTAGAGCCTGGGCCAATCAGGCCTTAGGCTTCGGCGGGATGGGGCGGGAAGGGGCGAGCCCGCCTCATTTCGACGAGGCGGGCTTACCGGCTGAACGGGCAAGAACCGTCTGGCCTGAAGAACAGGTTAGTTTGGAGGTTTGGGGGTTGTTAGCGCCGGGGGGGGGGGGTGCGTCTTCGGGCTGGAGGGATTGGACACTCTCCTGCCAGCGATCGGTAGTGTCGGGGTGGGAGGGAGATCGGTAATGTCGGGGGGGTGGGCGGTTGGTAGTGTCGGGGGGGAGGGCGGTCGGTAGTGTCGGAGGGAGGCATCCGATCGGACAGGCTGCAGCCCGCTATACTTATAGCGGCAGAGAGATCCCTTGCCGCGATAAGTATAGCGGGCCGTGTCTAATCTAACCCGATTCTCTAACCAGCATCTGTAACATGGACGCCGGTTACAGAATCGGGGTTTTAGTGTAGGCCGATTCTGAATAGGACGCCTCTCCCGGGCGTCCTATACAGAATCAGGGCCTAGGTGTCTTGCGGGCCTCGCCTTCAATATAAGCGGCCTGCCCGGGGAGCATTTTTTTAAAAAAACGTGCATCCTGATTGGCTGATTAGACAGCTGTAGGATGCCTACAGCTGCCTAAAATCGGGACGCACTTTTGGAGAATCAGGGCCTCATTTTCTAAGTGGTCAGTTACGGATGCGAAAGCTGGACAATACGGAAACTGTTCTGGATGTGGAACTTGTATGGATTATTTTTGAATGGACTTTCGGACTGTAGGTTTAATTACATTATATTACATTAGTGATTTCTATTACACCAATGCCTTGCGGTTCAAGGTGGATCACATCAAAGTTATCTAGAATTGCATTAAAAGTTTGCAGGAACAGCATAAGCAGTGTCATAATATTTACTTAAGTACCAAAAGTTTTTGAGATCCTAAGGTGATAAATGTTGGGTAATAAGATTTACCAAAGAGAAGTCGAGATCTTAAGGTGATAAGTATTGGGTAAATTGGAAGCATTATAGATTTTGTTGGATAGTTAGAAGCATATTAGAGAGTATTAAGGGTATAGAGAGGGTTGGAGGGGTTGGGTAGGGACTGGTCATGCTAGGTGGGTTTTATGTATTTTTTGAAGAATATGGTTTTAATATCTTTCTTGAAGATTTTGTAGTTTGTGGTCGATGATAACAGAGTGGTGATTTGTCTGTCCAGTTTAGCTGCTTGATTTTTTTCACTGTGGACTTTTGGGGAATGGGAGCACATGGATGATGGATCATGCTGTCAGCTGGTATGCGATGTCATAGCACTTTAACTGCTTACCACCTCTCCAAATAGGACATTGAAGAAACAACTGAGATAAGTAATTTTTTTACTTTTTAGTGTATGATGCCGTTGGAGATATCCTGTACTTATATACTTATGATGGAGGTAAGAAAGAGGGCATGTGCTATGATGTAACAGGTATAATATCTTTATAGCCTCCCAGCGGCATCGGTTGATGTTTTAGTCACTGAGCTCACATTTATTAATTTACCTTGACGTTATTCAAATTCTCTTCAGTTATTGTTCAATACGGAAAAAAGACAGAAAGAAGATTGGTTGACTTATTTGAGCTTTAGTGCTGGAGAAGGATTTTAGGCGTGATGTGGATGGCCAGAAGAACTAACAAATTGATTCTGGGAGAGATCAAACCGGCTATGTCGCTCGAAGCCCAAATGATGAAGTTACGACTGTCTTATTTTGGTCACACGATCAGAAGAGAAAGATCATTGGAGAAGGACATCATGTTTGGTAAGATCGAAGGAACCAGCAGACAAAGAGGGCGACCTGTAATCAGATGACTGGACAAATTGAAATCAACCATGGGGATGACGCTGAAGGACCTTTCCGGACTAGCACAAAACAGATTTCTTTTTAGATCTTCAATTCATCAAGTCACTAGGACTCAAGTACCAGTCAATGGCACCTAATGACAACATGGAGAGCCCACCTAGGTTGTAACCCCTTTTGGGGTCCCAACACGCAGTTTGGGAAGCTCTGGGTTAGGGGTTTCTCACATTCATCATACTTGGGGAAATTTGTGTGTTTTGTTCCTTGTGCAATTTTCCTTCTGAGCTTCTCTGACTGATCCAAGGTCATTATACAAATTCTAGATGAGTTAACAGTTTGACAGGAATATAAAAATTATCCAGTTAATTAAAAAATAGAATATGGAGTCAAATAAAAATCACTAATTAAATATATTGAATGTAGATAGTATTACCAAGCAAATCTGATGCATGAGCATAGTTGAAGTACAAACTTATAATTTAAAACAGGAAATGAAGCTAATGCTGGGTGAGTGTGGGTTGTTTTTGGCACTTAAGGCATCAGTTGTCCCCGGTTTTGATAGCTGATAGTCTTTCACATGCTTATTTGATGAGTATTCATGTAACACAGTGACAGTAACTAGTACATGTTCTTTAATCATTTGACACAGTGTGTACCTCTGATCACACACTGCTTTTCCTTTATTCTTCAAGCAGTAATATTTTTTTATTTAGAAATATGGATATGACGAACTCCTGGAGGAAAAGTCCATAGTCTGTTATTAAGACATGGGGGAAGCCTTTGCTTGCCTTGGATCGGTAGCATGGAATATTACTGCTCTTTGGGTTTTGGCCAGGTACTAGTGACCTGGATTGACCACCATGAGAATGGGCTACTGGGCTTGATGGACCATTGGTCTGACCTAGTAAGGCTGTTCTTATGTTTTTATGTTCTTGCCCAAAATATGTGACTCTGGGGAAAAAATTGAATTTTGGATGCAGAAGCAGCTAGCTTAGCAGGGTTTAAAGTTTTGGACAAGTTCCTACAAGAAAAACCCATAAGCCATCATTAAAATGGACTTGGGGAAAATCCACTGGTTATTCCTGGAATAAGCAGCATAAAATCTGTTTTAATTATTTGGGGGATCTTTCCAGGTACTTGTGACCTGGTATGGCCACTGTGGTGGGGTTTGAACTTTCAGTCTGACTCAGTACAGCAATGCTTATGTTCTTGTGTTCTGTCCTCACATATGTCTCTTCCTTTCTCTAACCTTTCCCTCCCATTTGTGTCTTAACTATCCCACTGTCACCTTTCTTCACCCTCCCCCTTCATCCCATTGCTTTTTTTTTCACTTTCCTCTCTTCCCAAGACCTCGTTTCCCTATACAGGTTCTTTCCTTTCTCTTCCCATGCCATACCTCTTCCCCTCAGGGGCTGGAAGGATTCCAGTTTCACTGCATTCATGAGTGAGTAAATGTGTTTGTCCTTCGGTGTTGCAGATAATTAAGGAGCAGTGTCACAAAATGTGATTTGTGGTGCTAATTGTGAAGTAATGACAGTGCAAAGTTATGGGTTATTTGGCAGCTGGAAATTGGCATGCCTTGAGTTTTGCTCATCTGCCTTAGAATCATAAAATAGTTGTAGTTTAGTCTTGGGAAATTAATTTCCAAAGAATTTTAATTTTTTTTTCACTCGATTTTACCAGGTCCTTGCCCCATGGACTTGGCAGCCCAGGGACACAGTGAGCTCATCCTGGCTGGTAGATTTAGTGACATGGGGCCATTGCAGTCCTTCATCGCTTTAACCTAGGGCTAACATTTCCACATCAAGATGATATCACTGTGACCAGTGTCAGATACCGTGCTCCTGCCTGCAGTTATTCCTCACTGCTATGAAGCGAAGCGTTTTGCAATGGTGATTGTTGCAAACCAGGCCCTTAATAAGGTCTTGAGGTCCGGGTTTTAGGAGATGGAAAGCAGGAAAACCTAAATATCGTAGTAGCCTCTTGTTCAGGCTATCATTTGGGTTCGCATTGCTGGCCATGTTATCCGTGGGGGCGGGGGATAGACCACCCCATGCACCGGGGTTGCCGGTGCCTCTCCACTCCCCACGTACCTCTTCAAACGTTCGCCGGGCTGGGCTGGGCAGTGCGAGGGAGATCCTCCATCTTCCCTGTGCCGGCCTGGACTGGGCTTTGAGCATTTGCACATGCTCAAAGCCTTCTGGTCTCGCTCTCTCCGAAAATCTCAGGGAAGAAGGAGGATCTCCCTCGCACCGCCCAGCCCAGCCTGGCCCAACAAGGGAGGATCTTCGGGCACTGGCACTAGCACGTTCTGTGCATTGGTGCTGGTGCCGGTGCCCAATTGGGTAAGAGATTTTTTGCGATGCTGGGGGGGATGTAGGATCGTGGGGGAGGGGGGTGACGCGAGTGGGAGGGGAGGATGCCGGTTCGCAGGCCAGAAGAGTAAGCGGGAGTGGGAGGAGGTTATAGCAGCATGCGCGGTATACGCGTGTGCGTGCTATATAAAAATATTTTTACAGGCATGCTTTGGACCCGCACGCTATACGCATATGCGTGTTATACACGTATGCGCGTTATATGTGTGAAAATACGGTACTCTTTAAGTATTTTCCCTATCTGTCCTGGCAGGCTCACAGTCTAACTGGGACAATGGAGGGATTAAGCGACTTGCCCAGAGTCACAAGTAGCAGGCTGGAATCGAACTTGCAACCTCAAGGTGCTGAGGCAGTAGCTCTTATCACTAGGCCACACCTCCACTAACGTGGGGCATGCTAAAGTGTTCCACATTAGTTTTGCCAGTTGTGCATGCTGAGTGCATGGTAATTATTTTAAAAATAAATAAATTTTTTTGGGGGGACGGGGTATGTCAGGGCGAGAATGGGCGTGGATGTAGTAATCAACTAGTGCACCTATATTACCACTGCACTAACTGGTTAATGTGTCCATAACGCGGGAGCCCTTAGCACCCCTAAATAGGAGGCAGTATGTGCTCCTAAGGCCATTCTTTTTTAAGTGGCCAGGCACTAACTTTGGCGCACACCATATAAAGCGGAACGCCGATTATCCGGACTATCCTCAGCAGAGGGTAATCTGGATAATCAAAAATCTGGATAATTGGACATTAATGTTGTCTTTTGTTTTTAATCTATATATATAAAATCGGAGGTATGTATGTGTGTGTGTATGTGTGTATGTGCCGCGATCACGCAAAAACGGCTTAACCGATTTGAACGAAACTTGGTATGCAGATCCCTCAATACCTGGGATGATATGTTCTGGGGGTCTCGCGGCCCACCTGCACACGTGGGCGGAGCTACAAACAGAAAATCAGATTTCACCCATTCATGTCAATGGAAAAAATGTAAAAAGCTGCCATTCTCACAGTAATTCCAACTACCTGGGGTGATATGTTCTGGGGGTCTCGCGGCCCACCTGCACACGTGGGCGGAGCTACAAACAGACATCAGATTTCACCCATTCATGTCAATGGAAAAAAAGTAAAACGCTGCCATTCTCACAGTAATTCAAAAACGGCTTGACCGATTTGAACGAAACTTGGTATGCAGATCCCTCACTACCTGGGGTGATATGTTCTGGGGGTCTCACTGCCCACCTGCACACGTGGGCGGAGCTACAAACAGAAAATCAGATTTCACCCATTCATGTCAATGGAAAAAATGTAAAAAGCTGCCATTCTCACAGTAATTCCAACTACCTGGGGTGATATGTCCTGGGGGTATCGCGGCCCACCTGCACACGTGGGCGGAGCTACAAACAAAACATCAGATTTCACCCATTCATGTCAATGGAAAAAATGTAAACAGCTGCCATTCTCACAGTAAATCTAAAACGGCTTGACCGATTTGAACGAAACTTGGTATGCAGTTCCCTCACTAACTGGGGTGATATGTTCTTGGGGTCTCTTCACCCAAGAATTTATATGTTCTTGCTCCTGGAGGTGAAACTAAAAATGTTGTTTATAATCAAGTTTTGTGTTAGTTGTATTGTATTCATTTTGTCAAATATTTCACATTATAATTTGAATATTGTACTTTTTATAAAGCTGTAAAAAAATAAATTCATTCACCACTATAAAGTATCTTTATTTGAATCCATTTACAGTGTTATTACTATAATTAAATACCCGTGCAACTGCCGGGGTATCAGCTAGTAAAAATTAAAAAGCCTTCCGCGCACCCCCCTTCTCCCCGACAAGGAAAGGCAGCATTCCCCCTCCCTCTCGGACCCACAGGGAAGACCCCAGGTCTACCTTGTTTTCCTGATGGTCTGTTGGCAGCACTGGTGCAGGAGTGAGCCTACTCGCTCCTGCCCATGCTCTGCCAGGGAGGGGGAGGGGCTGGGCTGATGGCATCAGTGGCTGAAGCAGAGAAGGAGCAGTAGTGAGAGGGACAATAGTACTTCGGGGGAACTAATAAAAACTGAGACCCCCCGAAGCAATCTGGATAATTTGGTATTTAGGTAATTGGCATTGTACTGAATTCAACAAATAGCATAGCTTAGTAAAAGGGAACCCCCCTTGTCTCTCTTGTTCCACTTAAAGCAGGGATCCATTTGGGTTTTCAGGATTTCCCCAATGAATATTTATTGAAAGTAGTGCAGGCACATAGATCTCATGCATATTCATTGGGGAAATCCTGAAAACCTGACTGGATTGCGGTCCTCGAGGGACTTTGAGACCCCTGACTTAAAGGGAGGAAGAATGCCTAATGCAGTGGTTCCCATGTTTTTGTCTACTATGACCCCATTTACACACTTAAATTCTCAAGACCCCCAGGAAATGACGGAAACAACACAGCAAACTTCTGTTCTCCTTCCCTGCCCTAGTCCCAGCCTATTCAAAAAATGAAGGCAGCAGTCAGCAAAAGGCCCTGTGTGTCGGTGAACTCTTCATGGGTTTCCAGTCTGACAAGAAGAGAAGACTGGGCCTGTAAATGTCCACTGATTCACAGGTCCAGTATTCGGCATAGGTCACAGTGGAGGCTTAGACAAGGGAGGGGGAATAACCTTGTGTGTGACCCCCATCCACTGATCTGACCCGCACACTGAAATGCTGACTCAAAGTTTTGGACCTGGTGTAATGGTTAGTACACTGTACCTCAATTCAGGAGAAGTCCTAGGGACAGCATCTTGACTCCATAGTATAATCTTTATCTCCCTGTGCCTTTGGGACCCAATTGAAAATGGCTCTATTCACTTAAGAGCACTATTTAGCCATACTGTGGGCACAGTAATGTTTTAACTGGTTAAATGGGCTATTTAGAAAAATATACTGTATATACTATATATTGTTAGTTTTCAGACTTTTAGGCAATATATTGAAGCAGTGTACAATCAGACACAGTAGTGTTTCTGTATTTGAGGCAATGAAGAATTAGGTGACTTGTCCAGTTGAAAATTGCCCACCCTTTCTACATCCGATAATCGCCAGGGTCCACTAATAAATGCGCCTGTTTAGCTTTCAAAATCCTATATGGTATCCTCCCTCCCTTTATCCCTCTTTCTTGGAATTCCTCAAACCCTAATACCACCAGATCCTCCCACAAATTAAAACTATCCTTCCCCTCGCTAAAAGGCATTTCCCACACAGGAAAGCTAGGGACCTCCCTCCACTTCAAAATCACTGAGCTCTGGAACAACCTTACCTCCCCTCTTCGGAACTTGAGCTCTCTCCAAGTTTTCCGCAAACATCTGAAAACCTGGCTTTTCTCAAAAAATGTAAGTCTCCCTCCAACTTAGGAATTGAGGAAACTCTTATATCTTGGCATCCCAAGTCCTCTAAAATTTCTTCACTCTTCTACCTCTAACCCTCTGTTGTAGTTCCTTCCTATTTCTCCTACTGTAAACCGCGTCGAGCTCTACGAACGTGGAGATGATGCAGTATACAAACCTAAGGATTAGATTAGATTAGGTAAAAGTATGTACAGTACTCCCAAAATTTGTGAGGGTTCCGTTCAAGGAAACCCCACAAATTTTGAAAAACCGCAAATGCGGTTTTTTGCCTGTCAATAGGGCACCTGGAGCGCCGGCGGGAGGTTACAGAATAATAGCACTTATGCGCATAACTGTAACAGCTTTGCACTTAAGCAGCATTCTGTAACTTTAGTGCGGAATGCTGGTATGCGCTAAGGCAGTGCATCGCAAACTGTGTGCCGCGGCGAGATTCCGGGTGTGCCATGAGAGGCACGTTGTGTAGGCGAGTCAACCGGCGCCTCCTGCTCTCCGTACCTCTCCACTGGCGTAGCCACTTTAGGGTTAACAAGCTCAGGGCTCATCTGTAGGGCCTCCACGCATGCGTGGACGTCGACATCTGCGCTAAGGTGCGACATTGACCTGATATTGCCCTGGTATAACTGGGCCTGCCTAAATGTTGGTACATAAATGCAAATGCCAACTTAAACTAGTGTTGTATAATGGAAATTTGGTGCCCAGATGCTGTTATAGAATTAGTATAGATTGGTGAGATTTATAGAATTGCTCCCTATGGACTGAATTCTATAAATGGTGCTGAAAAATCAACGCCAACTAAAAAAATAACCCTTTTTTTTTTTTTTTTCTATTAACGGTTATTCTAAGTCAGTGGTCTCAAACTCAAACCCTTTGTGGGGCCACATTTTGGATCTGTAGGTACTTGGAGGGCCGCAGAAAAAAAATAGTGAATGTCTTATTAAAGAAATGACAATTTTGCATGAGGTAAAACTCTTTATAGTTTATAAATCTTTCCTTTTGGCTAAGTCTTAATAATAATATTGACATTTATAGCTAAAGACTCAGATGATCAAGAAACTGTTTTGTTTTACTTTTGTGATTATGATAAACAGACCGAGGGCCTCAAAATAGTACCTAGCGGTCCGCCTATGGACCCCGGGCCACGAGTTTGAGACCACTGTTCTAAGTTTATTTTACACTTGGGAGTGTGGCAGGATATTAATAATTGAAAGCTTGAATACACAGGTGAAACGTCTTCATTGCATTTTACTGCAGTTATGTTCTGTGTTCTCTAGAGGGCCCCCTAACATTTCTATAGCAAGAAGCTGTCTGAGATTTTTCATATGTTCCCACACTTGAAGGACAATCCCTGTAGAGGAAGTGATACTACAGGAGGCTGGAAGTGTCACTTTTTCCGTGGTGAGATGTACAGCTTCTTGTGGTAGGGGATATCTGCGTGCATCCTGAACACAAGGGTTTTGACACGTTGCCTCATCGTTATCAATTCAGCAAACGGTAGGAAAGTGTCAGTAGCCAGATCAGACAAAACAAGAGTTTAATTTGCTTTCTCTTTGTCATCAAATAGCATTTTTAAAAAATGTGGTAAGCCCTGTCAGCTGTCAAAAGGCTTCAGGCATAAGTTCTCCTTTCATTCACGAGTACAAATTAGAGGTTTAGTTTATGGCCAGTCATACATGACGACAAGAGAATCATAACTTTTTATGGGGGTCATTTGATAACAGTTAGTGTACTGTTATCGCATGCTATCTGTTAAGAGGGCCCAAAGAATAAAATTTTGGGTCCTGTGAGAGGTAATGTCTGAAAACGATGCTAACACTTTTACCTAAAGGTTTAACATGTTGTGAAAACTGATCAAGGAATGCTGTGATCACCCATAAAAAAATTCTAACTTGTGAAGAGAACAAGATCTAAGAAATTGGAGGGCATGCTTTTCTGGGTTTAAGAATGTGTATACAGCATCAGATTGCTCAGGTTTCTTTCTCGAGAGATGGTACTACAAGCGCAACAGACTAATTGCGAAGCCATTGTATTTTGTGGGCTTATGAAAGAAAAATGTCATGCTATGAATTGCATAATTCAGAGCAGTAAGTGATCTGGCTGGAAACTAAAATTAAAAAATCAGGTCCTGGTATTCCTGTTGGAAAAATATTATCACAGTGGAATTATGCCACTAATCTCCTTTATCTCTGATTAGGCCTGCATCCAGTACACTAGATACGGTAATCTGCTTGATTTATTTAAATTCTCATCTTTTATCTCTCTGTGATTTTTAGTTTTGCTTTGGGATTGCTGGCTTTTTAAAATTCTGAGCCACAAACAGATTTTATACTTGCTTATCCTAAGAATAAGCAGTGGATTTCCCCAAGTCATCTCAATGATGGTCTATGGATTTCCCTTTTAGGAATTTATCCAAACCTTTTTTAAACCCCACTATGCTAACTGATTTCACCACATTCTCCGGCAACGAATTCCAGAGTTTAATTAAATGTTGGGTGAAGAAATATGTTTACTCCAGGTTTTTTTTTTTCTTCAAAATTTTTATTAAATTTTCAATAGATATACAAAAAATAATCTTAACCAAGAAGAAATAAACAACATAATAAGAAAATAAACATAATAAGAAAATAAACAACATAATAAGAACAAGTGGCTGCATTCCTAATTGTTACAAAGCTCAAATTATGGTAGAAATTAATAACAAAGTAAAATTCTATAGAATATGGAGCAAATTCACAAATGTTATAGAAGGGTAGCCTTGACTAATAGGCTGATCAAGATTAGGAACAATATGTATCTAGGATACGCCAACCTTTAAGAAATGACGCTAGGTGCTTGTTTTTTAACACAATAATTTCTTTTTATCTTCTATAAGCATATAATGTAGTCTACTGTTCATGGTAGGAAACTCTTAGGTTGCTTTTCCAATAAGTGACAATAATATGCAAGGCTAAACATAGAAACATAGAAATAGACGGCAGATAAGGGCCACGGCCCATCTAGTCTGCCCACCCCAATGACCCTCCCCTACCTTTCTCTGTGAATAGATCCCACATGTCTATCCCATTTGGCCTTAAAATCAGGCACGTTGCTAGCCTCAATAACCTGAAGTAGAAGACCATTCCAGCGATCAACCACTCTTTCAATGAAAAAGAATTTCCTGGTGTCCCCGTGCAGTTTCCCGCCCCTGATTTTCCACGGATGCCCCCTTGTTGCCGCGGGACCCTTGAAAAAGAAGATATCTTCTTCCACCTCGATGCGGCCCTTGAGATACTTGAATGTCTCGATCATGTCACCCCTCTCTCTGCGTTCCTCGAGTTAGTATAGCTGCAACTTATCCAGCTGTTCCTCGTACGGGAGATCCTTGAGTCCTGAGACCATCCGGGTAGCCATTCTCTAGCTAAAGCAATCATAAAATCAAATAATCTAGAATAAGTTAGCTTTAAATCAAGATTGGAGTTAGATGTTTGCTATGTGATTGTTTCCAATGTTAAAACTTTTTTTATTGAAAATTTTTATAATATATGTTACAAACATAAGTAAATTATACCATATAAATGTTACAAACAAGTCCATGGGTATATCCATGGAACAATAAGCACCCATGTACAATGAAAGGAGGAGAGAATTTATATGAAGCCCTAAGGAGATATATAGGTAATAATTTCCTTCAGAGACCCAACAGAAATATTATAATACCATTCTATGTGATTGTTTCATTCTTGTGTTTATCTGGCAAACTTATCCAATAAAAATTTAATGAAAAAAAAAAATCATTCTTGTAATGAAGATGTGAAGTTAATGAATCATAAATCTAGAAATATGAGTTAAAATGCAGTCTTGCAAAAGGTGTTTGTTTGTTAGTACTTATGGATGGCCCTTCTCAATAAAAGCAAAAGAAAGGAACTAAAAAAAAAAAAAAAAGAGATTGGGGGTCAGATGATCGAAGTATAAGGGCTCCTTTTACGAAGGTGTGCTAAGCGTTTTAGCGCACGCACCGGATTAGCGCGCTCTATTGCTACCGCCTGCTCAAAAGGAGGCGGTAGTGGCTAGCGCACGGGGCAATTTAGCGCGTGCTATTCTGTGCGTTAAGGCCCTAATGCGCCTTCGTAAAAGGAGCCCTAAGTGTTCTATAAGTGAAAGGAATAGTTATAGTAAATACATTCGAAATGGTATCTCAAATTTGAGACCAATATTGTGATAAGTTGTTACCGAAAAAGATCATATGTGATAATGATCCAGGTGAAGTATTGCAGGACCAACAAAGATCAGGTGGTTTACATGAAAGCTTTGCAAGTTTTGAAGGAGTCCAATAAGCTTTATATAAAATAGCTGCAGATAAGGAAGGTCGAATAGATTTAGTCTAAATCAGTGGTCTCAAAGTCCCTCCTTGAGGGCCACAATCCAGTCGGATTTTCAGGATTTCCGCAATGAATATGCATGAGATCTATGTGCATGCACTGCTTTCAATGCATATTCATTGGGGAAATCCTGAAAACCCGACTGGATTGCGGCCCTCAAGGAGGGACTTTGAGATCCCTGGTCTAAATAGAGGTAATATGAGGATAGTTAGAAACATCTATCGTACAATGAAAAAACATATTCCAAATTGACACTTTTTAAGCATTTAAACCATATTTATCACTAAAATCTGGAAATGAAAGCAAATTATTGTTGTCATAAAGTTATAATAATAATAATAAGAAACTTTATTTTTGTATACCGCCATACCAATAAGTGCTAGGTGGTTTACTTCAAGAAAAGCTGGACAATTGGCGAATCTTATAAGTGCATCATATAACATATCATAAATACAATACTAAAACAATTAAGATATGAATTTATCAAACAAGTAGGTTTTCAGTGTTTTTCTAAAAAGCATGGTAGTATTGAGCTTGAGGAATTAAGATATTCCACCAGGTGTTCATTTTACTAGCCTGGAATGCTAAAGTTTAATTTAAAAAAATCTTGTATAACGACAAGCTTTAGGTGATGGAAATGCAAACCAGTAAGATTTGCGTGTATTCACGTTTGTTCTATGAAATTCAAAATGAGAGACAAGATAAAGCTGGAGCTAAACCGAATAATACTTCAAAGCAGACGCAACCAAATTTGAATAAAACTCTTGCATCAAACGGTAACCAGTGAAGCTGTCTACAATAAGAGCTAACATGATCATGTTTTTTCAGACCGAAGATCAAACGAACCGCTGAGTTTTGTATTATTCTTAATCTGTTAAGAATTTTTCTATGAGATCTCAAATTATGTTACAATAGTCCAAGACATGACTGAAGACGGAACCAATAGCTTTATTGACTCTAAATCAAAATAGTGACCATATATTCGCTTTGCACCATTCATTTTTAGATTTACGCGAAACTTTACAATTAAATATAGAATTATACCACAATGAAATATCAGTTAAATCTGACCATTTCTGATGTGTAAGATACATTGCAGTATTAATAGTTGCTTTCAAAATACAAAAGTGGTTTTTAAATTTGAACCTGTCCTGTATCATAGTACTGTATTTCAAAGTCTCATATAATAAGAAATCAAAAAGGTAGGAAAGAACTTATCTTCAACAGTGCTCCATCCTGTGGACTGCTCAGATTTGGATCACGCCTAGAGGATGGAGCACTGTTGAAGATAAGTTCTTTCCTACCTTTTTGATTTCTTATTATATGAGACTTTGAAATACTATGATACATGGAGTTTTTGGGTACCTAGGATGTTTTTCCTATGCAGCTGTATAGCTGAGCACAGCTAGCACAGAGTCTTTTCAGGTGAGAATTATCCCTGGAAGAAACTGAGGTCTTTTCTCTGTTTTTGGCAGGAAATTATCTCTATATTCCTCTAAGACAGTGGGTTTTTTGGAATATATTAGTGTGGTGCAGTGAATTATTTGTGTATTCCACTTGTACGTATTATATTGTTTGTCATATTTCTGTTCTAAACTAAACTAAACCTTAAGTTTGTATACTGCATCATCTCCACAGAAGTAGAGCTCGGCACGGTTTACAGGAATTGATATAGAAAGGAACTCCAAAGAAAAGTAGAAGAACTTGGTACAGAGAAGTTTAGAGAGACTTAGTATATCGAAGAGGGAGAGGTCGTTACATTTTAGAGAAAAGCCATGTTTTTAAATGTTTTCGGAAGAGTTGGAGGGAGGTCAGACTCCGAAGCGGGAGAGTAAAGCTGTTCCAGAGTTCGGTGATCTTGAAGAAGAGGGATGTCCCTAATTTTCCTGCATGGGATATGCCCTTTAAAGAAGGGAAGGATAGTTTGAATTTTTGAGTAGATCTGGTGGTGTTGGGATTCGAGGAGTTCCAAAATAGTGGAAAAAGGGGAGGAAGGATGCCGTGGAGACTTGAAGTTTAAGCAGGCGCATTTGTAGTGAACTCTAAGGATTACTGGGAGCCAGAAGTGGGGAGATGTGGTCGAATTTGCTTTTTGTGAAGATTAGTTTAGCCGCGGTGTTCTGAATCCGCTGGAGTCTATGAAGGCTTTTCTTTGTTAGGCTTAGGTAGATGGAGTTACAGTAATCCAGTCTGGAAAGAATAATGGATTGAACGAGAACAGCAAAGTGTTGTTCTGCCCCCATGATAGAAACAATGGAGGCCAGGAATGAAGATCTGTTACTATTTTCAAAATGGTGTCACTATTGGGGTCCTTACTAAGGCGAGCTAGCCGATTTAGTGCACGCTAAATGCTAACGTGCCCATTCTATTCTATTCTATGGACGCATTAGCGTTTAGCGCGCGCTAAATCGGCTAGCGCACCTTAGTAAAAGAGGGGGATTGTGTTTGAGTGTCTTCAATATTATTGCTATACCATACACCCAGGTATTTCAACTTTAGGGGTTCCCATACAAAAGGAAATTGTGAACCATGGCGATGCATAACAGTTCCAGAGATGGGCATTACCGCCGATTTTGACCAGTTAACTTTATAGCCAGATATCTGTGAAAATGAATTTCAACAGGTGAGGAGATGCAGTGTAGAGTCCAGAGTAAGGTATAGCAGAATATCAGCATAAATAGATAATTTATATTGATGTAGTACACCTACAATATTGGGGTTACGACGAATAGATATTGCTAAAGGTTCAAGGGCTAAATTGAATAGTATTGGAGATAGTGAACAGCCTTGCTTAGTTCCTCTCTTTAAAGGAATTTCAAGGAATTCCTCTTTAGAGGAATTATGTTGGTGTAAATAGATGATTGTGGGGATGCATAAAGTAGGCGCTTCATGTTGATAAATTGTCTGCCAAATCCAAACCAATGCAGTATCTTAAATAAAAAGGACTATTCTAATCTATTCTTCAGTTTGTTTAAAATCTACTACTTAGTAGCTTCATCACATGTCACATAGTCCTAGTATTCTTGGAAAGAGAGAACAAGCGATTCACATCTACCCTTTGCACTCCACTTGTCCTCCACTTGCACCTCATCATATCACCCGTTAGCCGTCTCTTCTCCAAGTTGAAGAGCCCTAGCTGCTTTAGCCTTTCCTCATAGGGAAGTCATCCCAAACCTTTTATCGTTTTCATCGCCCTTCTCTTTACCTTTTCTAATTCCGCTATATCTTTTTTGAGATACGGCGACCAGACTTGCATGCACTATTTGAGGTATGGCCGTACCATAGAGCGATACAAGGGCATTATAACATTTTCGTCTTTGTTTTCTATTCCTTTCATGATAATCCCTAATACTGTATTCTATTTGCTTTCTTAGCTGCCACCACACATTGAGCTGAAGGTTTCAATGTATCCTCAACAATGACACATAGATCCTTTTCCTGGGCAGTGACTCCTGACATAGAACCCAGCATTACCTAGCTATAGTTCAGGTTCCTCTTTCCCACATGCATCACTTTGCACTTGATCACATTAAACATGATCTGCCACTTTGATGCCCAGTCTCCCAATCTCGCAATGCACTCTTGCAATTTTTAACAATCCTCTTGCGATTTAACAAATTTAATTCTCACTAGTTATTCCCATCTCTAGATAATTACAGTATTTTTCGCTCTATAAGACGCACCTGACCATAAGACCCCCCTAGATTTAGAGAAAGAAAACAAGAAAAACCCATTCTGAACCAAATTCTCCCTTCCAGGCTCTGCATCCTGTCCCCCCTCCCTGCCAGGCTCTGTACCCTGCCCCCCCCCCCCCGATGGTCTAGTGGTAGGCCGGGGCAGGGCACAGAGCAGGCAGGCTTAGTGGCAGGCAGGCCTAGTGACAGGTAGTCAGGCCTAGTGACAAGCAGGCAGGCCTAGTGGTAGACAGCCCCCCCCCCCCCCGACAGCAGCCATTCGGAGATTGGCGTGGGCCCAGGCAGGAGTGTGGAAGGCTTGCTTCTCATCTCTGTGCTTCTGGCTGGGAAATTTGCTAGACCACCAGGTACGATGACAGCGGGTGGGATTAAAGTTGCAGCAGTGGTGGTTTTTTTTTTTAATATGCAGTGGGGGTGGTGGTTTAAAAATATGCGGTGGCGCCAAGGGGGGGTTAAAATATACAGTGGCGTTGGGGGTGTTAAAATATGCAGCAGCGGCAGCAGCAGGCTTAAATTTGTATCTTCGCTTCATAAGACGCACTTACATTCCCACCCCCTTTTTGGGGGTGGAAAAAGTGCGTCTTATGGAGCAAAAAATACAGTAATATGTTAAAAAGCAGCGGTCCGAATATAGACCCCTGGGAAACCTCACTATTTACCCTTCTCCATTCAGAATATTGACCATTTAAACCTGCTCTGTTTTCTGTCTTTCAACCAGTTCTTAATCCATAATAGGACATTAGAAAGTAATGGGATAGGAGGTAATTTCCTCAGAAGTCTTTCATGAGGTACTTTGTCAAATGCCTTTTGAAAATTGAAATACACAATATCAACTGGTTTTAAGTGTGAGTATGGTGTTTAAAATTACCTCATGGTGTTCTTTACGTATAATTGGCAGCTCTGGCACGTGGAGGTTGTGAATATGTCACTTCATATATACAGTAGGTATCAGCACTTATATATGGAGGCTGCTCCCTTTGTTTTCTTATTGTTTTAGGTCAGTAATTTTTATTAAAAACAACAGAAATCATACCGATATAACTTTCCACATCCTATTTTATTAGGTCATTAATTCTTGCACCACATATATTATTATCATTAAATTTTTTCAGGCTCAATTTACATTTTAAAAAATTTCTTTGAGGACCCCTGAGGAAGGCAAAGTTTTGTCAAAACATGGCCGTGTAGGGTCTGGTTATTTGCCACAAATCCTGCAAGCAATTAGTGTATGATGAAAATTATTTTGACATGGACTCCTTATATTTTAGATTTTGTAATTTGATGGTTGTCGCATGATATTTTGAGCACAATAAACATTTGCATCAAGATTTTCTGGGATAGCCATGCAAATGATTACTCGCAATTGGAAGAATTGGGATCGCCTTAGTTTTCCTTTCTGGTGCTTATACTTAACTTATAAGTATGAGAAAATGAATGCTGACTTGCTGGGGCATAATAAGATATTCAAATTGATTTGAGGTCCATTGACGTCTTTTGTAGATTTGTTATAGTTGCCCTTTATCTTTATCTTTATTTTCCATTGTTTTGCACACCTCCAGGAGGCGGGGGGAGGGGGGTATATCTTTTGTTTTGGTATTATTCCTCTCTACTGTTAAAGCCCGTTACATTAACGGGTGCTAGAAAGCAGCCCCTTTTCCCTCTCCCCCTCCAGTTCCTCCCTGACTGTCTCTCCGTGGCCCCCTTCTGTCTCCCCTCCCCCAAGCAAAGCTGTCTGCCTCCCAACACACCCCTCCCCCCAAAGCAGCCTCCTTTCCCTCTCCCCCTCCAGTTCCTCCCTGACTGTCTCTCCGCGGCCCCCCTTCTGTCTTCCCCCACCAAGCAAAACTGTCTGCCTCCCAGCACACCCCTCCCCCAAAGCAGCCCCCTTTCCCTCTCCCCCTCCAGTTCCTCCCTGACTGTCTCTCCGTGGCCACCCTTCTGTCTTCCCCTCCAGCACACCCCTCCCCCAAAGCAGCCCCCTTTCCCTCTCCTCCTCCTTTGAGAATTTTTACCTGCATGGGACACCTGCAGCACCGGCACCAAACCCTCCAGCCGTTCCTCTGAGTGAAACTGTCTCCACCACTCAAACTCCAGCGAAATTGACACCATCTGTTCAAACTCTTCACGCGCCGCCCGCCTACACGCTGTTGAGGCTGCCGCACACCGTTCCCGCGGTCTGGCCGGCTCCCTTAGTCCCTTGCCGCCCCCTTCCCTTCCCGCGGTCCCGACAAACGTCCTGACTCCAGCTGCGGCCGCAGCACTCTAAACACGCTGCTTCGCGGCCTTCTACTGCCCTGATTTGCTCTGCCGTGTCGGGATGGGGGAGGGAACTTTATTTTTTGTATAGATTCTGATTGTTTATAAGTGCTTATTTGATGATTATTAATTGTATTGCACTTTTTGTTGGCATTAAAAACTAAATAAAGTTTATAAAAAGATTTTCCTTTTCATCCATCAACTATTCCACTTTTTGTGTTCTCAAATACTGATCACCACATCTCAATAAAAAGATAGAAAAGAAGTAGAAAAGAACAGAGAAGAGAAATGAAAATGTTGAAGGGGATGGTACAACAACTTCCCTATGAGAAAAAGCTAAAGTGGCTAGGGGTTTTCAGCCTGGAGAAGAGACGGCTCAGGGGAGATATGATAGAGGTGTATAAAATACTCAGTGGAGTGGAATGGGTAGACAGTGTTTCCAAAATGTAATGACTAGTGGGACAAGCAATGAAGCTACTAAGTAAAACAAATTGACAAAATATTTCTTCACTCAACGTGTAATTAATGTGTAATTAAACTCTGGAATTTGTTGCCATATGCCAGGGGTGTCCAATGTCGGTCCTCGAGGGCCGCAGTCCAGTCGGGTTTTCAGGATTTCCCCAATGAATATGCATGAGATCTATTTGCATGCACTGCTTTCAATGCATATTCATTGGGGAAATCCTGAAAACCCGACTGGACTGCAGCCCTCGAGGACCGACATTGGACACCCCTGCCATATGCCATTCTTAAGATTCTTAGTAAATATCCCAGTCCTTTCTTCAACATAAGTCCATACTCTATATTCAATATCAAAGGACTAATGTCTCTACTGTCTCATCAACCTTAATACAACTAGTTAGGGCTTCAGACATGCCATTTTTTGTTCGCCCGTTTTTTTCGGCGATACAAAACAATCTTGGTGGCTATGGCTGTGGCTTCTTCATTCGCCCATATGAAAACAATTTTTTATCTTTTAAAATGTTTTTCTTTTTTCTTTTTAATTTCTTTTCTTATATAAAGTGCATAGTGCTCTCATAAATATTTGCAATAAAAATTTGACTTATCTTAAGCATATGTTGTGTCCTTAATAGGATCGGGTAGGGGCTTGTCACATCGACATGTTTCGCCGTGAGGCTTTATCAAGATATTATCCCCCTTTTTCAGTTCAAACAGACCATCCCGATATCCAAATTTTCCATCAGAAAATTTGGATATCGGGATGGTCTGTTTGAACTGAAAAAGGGGGATAATATCTTGATAAAGCCTCACGGCGAAACATGTCGATGTGACAAGCCCCTACCCGATCCTATTAAGGACATAACATATGCTTAAGATAAGTCAAATTTTTATTGCAAATTTTTATTGCAAATATTTATGAGAGCACTATGCACTTTATATAAGAAAAAAAATTAAAAATAAAAAATAAAAACATTTTAAAAGATAAAAAATTGTTTTCATATGGGCGAATGAAGAAGCCACAGCCATAGCCACCAAGATTGTTTTGTATCGCCGAAAAAAACGGGCGAACAAAAAATGGCATGTCTGAAGCCCTAACTAGTTGTATTAAGGTTGATGAGACAGTAGAGACATTAGTCCTTTGATATTGAATTCTTAAGATTCTTAGCATATGGTTAGCTTGGGGAGCCCTTATCACCTGGAAAATAAGTGGTAATAAAGGCTCACATGCTAATATGGAAATTAGCGCATGGTCAATAATTCATAAAATGGAAAATGCATCCCTTTTACAGCCCGCTAAAAGTGGCCTCAGCACATGAGACACCCAAGCACACTAATAGTCATTGTATTTTTACTTACGCTGATGACATTTTCATCGTTCTTGACGTTGATCCATCATTGACGAATCTAACAGCAGATATCAACTCTTGTATTTTAAGACTTCAAGGCTGGGCCTCCTCTGTATGCATGAAATTAAACGCCACCAAAATTTTTATGGTTTGGCCCTACTACACACAGTTTGCCTCCTGTACGATTAAATTCTGGTGATACTTTGAAGATTGAATTTTCATCCAGAATCCTTGGGTTTGTTTTAGATTCTTCTCTTTCTTTGACTAATCAAATTAAAATGTTTCTTTAGTTTAAGGATATTAAGGAGGGTTCGTTGTTTTTTTATCAATGTCTCTTTGCTGTATTGGTCCAAGCTATTATCTTAGCTCATTTGGACTATGCGAATTCCCTTTACATCAGTTTAAGTAAGTGTTAAAGAGATTACAACTTATTCAGAATATTGCTGCTAAATTGATTTTCGGAAAGAGTAAATATGATCACGTTACTCCATTACTGTGAACATTGCATTGGCTCTCGGTATATTGGAGGGTTCAGTTCAAATGTGCTAGTGTTGTATTTGAAAGTTTATATGGGATTTTTTTCCCCCATTGCTTACTCTTAATTCTCAACAACCTCTTTCAACCAGAGGAATACATAAATTTAAATTTAAATTTCCTTCATTTAGAGGTACTCGAGCTTTAGGCAGGTTTTCACACTCTATGGCATTTGTCTTGGTAAAAATCTGGAATGATCTCCCTTCAGAAATTAGACTCCTTTCCTCGTTGACATGTTTTAGAAAAACTCTGAAGATGTATTTGTTTGATAAATTGTCCAATTATTGTTTTCCTATGTGCTTTTGAGCTCACTGTGTTAACCGGTTCGAGTCCCGTTTGGGATTGACCCGGTATATAAGACTAAGGATTGGATTGGATTGAACTAATAGTGCAGCCACTTTTTTATCGCAGCTTATTAAAAGGCCCCCATAGTATTTTGTCTAAACAGCTTTATGGTACGTTTTAGTCCTAGTGCCATAGAAATATATGCAAGTACCTCTAAAGCAGGGGTCTCCAAAGTACGTCTTGCGGGACACATCCGGCCCACGGAAGAATTGTGTGGAAATGCGTCAATTGGACTAATTTTCCAATGAGAATCCACACAAAAAAAAAAAAAAAAACAAGACAAAACACGGGGTGTTGATAGATTTCAAATGCATTAATTAAAATTGTGTTCAAAATATATTGATATTCCATATTATGTTAATATTATTCACAACTTTATTTAAAACTGAGTCATAATTGTATACTTCGCGGTATTTCTTCGTACTCGACAGTGTCAATTCACAGTGTTGTAGATAGCTCTGGCACTGTGACAAATCTTTAAATTGAATCTGGAAGTTCGTTACTAGTCATTAGGGTTAATTGTCCGTACGAATACTTGCAGTGGTGCAGTGAAAATATGAGAATTTACTGGTAGTATTTGTCATTAATATACGATAATTTAATCTCATATACTCTGTAATTAGTTTATAAAATTTTTTGCTTTCAATAAAACTCATATCTAGAGTTATTTATCTTCTTCTTTATTTTTTTTTTTTTACTACGGCCCACTGAAAAGTGCTGCAGTATCGAATGTGGCCTTTGTGGCGAAAAGTTTGCAGACTCCCAGCTCTAGAATGAACTTGCAATCTACATGAAAGTCTTAAAACAGGGGAAAAGAAGGTTGGACCAGTTACAGTCCTGTTACAGCTGGGTAAATGGACCCTGACAGAAAATCAGGGGTCATAGATAGTCTGATTGAAGGGATTTGAACTTATTCCCTACAGGTTATCCTCATGTATAGGGCAGGGGCAGTGGTGTAGCCACGGATAAGCACAGGCCATAGTAACATAGTAGATGATGGCAGATAAAGACCCGAATGGTCCATCAAGTCTGCCCATATGTGGTAGCATCTTTGATGTAGTTGGTGGGGCTCCCCAAGTCCCGCTAGCTGAAGTCTTGCTTCATATCTCCCTCTCCTCCCCCACAAGTGTGCCGGCATCTCTCAATTCCACCCCCATTTCACATTCCTTTTCAACCTCTCGGTGCTTGGCCAGCAACAAGCAACGTTTCATGTCCACTGCTTGCGCAGGCCCAGAGCCTTCTCTCTCTAACGCAACATTTTTGTTTGCACATACGGGAACCAGGTCAGAGGGAAAGCTCAGGACATATGTGAATAGTAAATGGGAGTCGCTGTTAATGAACATTTAGGGGTTGAAAAGATACTGAGGGATGGGAGGGAAAGTATGCCGACAATTGCGGTACACTAAAACATTGACTTGCTATCTAGTGTTAAGGTAAGGTTTACATGATTATGGGAACCCTTTATGGATTCCCATAATCATCATGTAAACCTTACCCTAACACTAGATAGCAAATGAATGCTTTAAGTGTAGTGGGGGTTCCCCCACCCCCCTCAAAAAAGAGGGTTAAGTTTCAAGTTTCAGTTTATTAGGATTTTATATACCGCCTATCAAGGTTATCTAAGCGGTTTTTACAATCAGGTACTCAAGCATTTTCCCTATCTGTCCCGGTGGGCTCACAATCTATCTAATGTACCTGGGGCTATGGAGGATTAAGTGACTTGCCCAGGGTCACAAGGAGCAGCGCGGGGTTTGAACCCACAACCCCAGGGTGCTGAGGCTGTAGATCCAACCACTGCGCCACACACTCCTCAAAAATACGAAATTGTTGGGTCAGTCACCCCCATTCAGTGCGCGCATTTGTCTTGCGTGCAAATGTCAGGGTGCAATTGACGCATTTGATGGGTCACAGGGAGGGAAAGGAATTGAGAAACGGTTGGTCACCTGGTGGGGGTGGCGTGGAGGGAGAGATGGTAGGTGGTGGAATTCTTATACCCACCTACTTTGGGCTCGGACCCACCCAAACTTGGATGTCTTGCTATACCTGGGGTTTGATGTCTTAGTCCCTAGGTCGTATCTATTTGCAGCTCTTTCTGGGCATAGTCGGTGGTACTTGAGCAAGAACATAAGAATAGCCTTACTGGGTCAGACCAAGAGTGGAAGTTAAGACTGCTGCAGCCAACTCGAGTTTTAATGTTTGTGATCGTGTGCTGTCGCTAGGCTGCTGTATTAATGTGTCAATAGCATTTCCTGCGGCTTTAAAACGATTCCCTAAACTAGCTGGCCTCCTTGTCTTGTGAAGTGTTTCCTCTGTTTTGCTGAAAATAGCCATAGATACAATAAAGCAGACCAGAAGTCCTTAAAACAGCCACTTCCTGTCTGCAATGATCAGGTAAACTTATTCCATTCTAAACAGTGACAGAACGTGATATTCTGAATGGAATAGTGGGGAACGTGTTTGTTGCACCGTGAATGGGTCTAGCAGTGCATGATTATCAGATAGCCTGTAGTTCACCTCTAAAGATACTGCAGTAGATAACGTCCTACTGTGTGTAAATTTTGGCAAGTCTTTCAGAGTTTATACTTAGCAAAATAATATGAATCCCTTTATCAATTAGGATATTGGCTGTGGAATATTAATGCTGAGTTTTAGGGGCTGTTTCACTCCTGGAATAAATTACCTGAGTTTGTCCACCAAGCCCCTTCCCCTTACCTTTTTTAAAAGCAGACTGAAAACCCACCTTTGTGATATAGTGTTCAATCCTTAACCCCCACTCTAACCCTAAACCCTCACCAACCCAGCCAGCAGATTAACTGTTCCCCTTAACAGTATCCATGACATCCTGTTTGTCTGTCTTGTCTGTCTTGTCTGTTTAGATTGTAAGCTCTTTCAAGCAGGGACTATCTTTTTCTTTGTGACTCTGTACAGCAGTGCGTGTGTCTGGTAGCGCTATAGAAATAATTCATAGTAGTAGTAGTAGTAGTAGTAGTGTGAAGAGTTTCAGTCTTTGGGAAGCAGAGCTGAGATTGTGATGTCATAATGCCTCATTCCACCAATAAGGTCCAACCTCATCAGTGATGTCACAATGGCTTGATTGTCCTGTACTCCCCTCTGCCCTCCAACCGCTGATTAACCGTTCCCCTTAACAGTGTCCATGACATCCTGTTTGTCTGTCTTGGCTGTTTAGATTGTAAGCTCTTTCGAGCAGGGATTATTTTCTTCTTTGTGACTCTGTACAGTGTTCCGTACATCTGATAGCGCTATAAAAATAATTAATAATAGTAGTAGTGGAGGAATCTGGATTTTTTGAAGATCATGATTTTCTATATCTTTTCCCCCCTCAAAAAAAAACATAGTACAAGGCAGTTTACAATAGAACAATCAAAAACATTTAATTTTCATTTATTGATACTTTTTTATATCAAGGTTCAATGTGGCTTACAATCAATATAACATGAATTACATCAAACAATATCAATTAAATTACCATTCATTAAGGGAAAAAAAATTTTAAATGGGAATGTTTTCAGCATTGTACAAAATCTTAAATAATTTTCCTGATATCTAATTTCCAAAGGCAGTGAATTACACCATTTGGTTCCTTGCTATTTGAACCCTGCAGAATGAACTTTTTATATACAATTTTATTACATTTAGGGGTCCTTTTATTAAGGCGTGCTAACCAATTTAGCGCGCTAAAGATAGCTAAATGTAGTTCCTACCCTTCACCTACTGTGCCCGTTTGTATATCTGAGTGTTATTTAAGTTCATTGATTATTGTATATGTGTAAACCAAAATTTGATTGTACACCACTTAGAAACTCTGTATAGGCGGAATGCCCTCCCGAAGGAAGGGGTGGAGAGGAAAATGGTGATGGAATTCATAAAAGCGTGGGATAAACATAGAGGATCTCTAATGTAAATTAAAGAGCTAAGGCTGGTACTGGACAGATGTGCAAGGTCTGTGTCCCTTATGTAATGATTTGGGCTGGGAAGGCATAAATGGGAACTCCACTAACTTGGAACATGAGGATGTTACTGGCCAGACTGTTGAGAGCTGCCCCAGCTGATTTCAACTGCTGCCGCTGCTGCAAGGGAAGGAGTGCATTAGCGAGGCATTTTGTGGTTGTTTTATGATGTATTGTGTTTTATGGAGCTCTTTTCTTATTATGGTTTATGAGTATTTTAGCTTTGTAAACCGCTTAGTTTGCTTTTGCAGTGAGGCAGTATATCAAAATAAATAAATCTTTAAATCTGGTCTTAGCACCCATGTAAATGCATTCTAAGGCCACTTTATACCACAGCTTAGTAAAAGGACCCCTTGGTCACTTAATTGATTGCTCTTATATATTTAGCAGAATATAGGCCCAAATTCTTTAACTGGCGCCTAATGCTAGGCTCTTCAGCTTGGAAAAGAGACAGCTGAGGGGAATTATGATCAAAGACTACAAAATCCTGAGTGGAGTAGAACGGGTACAAGTGGATCGATTTTTCACTCCGTCAAAAATTACAAAGACTTGGGGACACTCGATGAAGTTTCAGGGAAATACTCTTAAAACCAATAGGAGGACGATTTTTTTCACTCAGAGAATAGTTAAGCTCTGGAACGCGTTGCCAGAGGATGTGGTAAGAGCAGGGTTTTAAGAAAGGTTTGGACAAGTTCCTGGAAGAAAAGTCCATAGTCTGTTATTGAGAAAGACAAGGAGGAAGCCACTGCTTGCCCTGTATTGGTCCACAACAACACACTCCTGAATTTGCCAAACAATCCTAAACTAGGATTTTTTTAGCCGGTGTGCTCTCCCTCCCGGGCACCCCGCCTTCCAGCCTTCCTCTCTGCTTGTGTTCTGTTGGAGGCCAGGTTCCTGAAGAAGGGCTCCTCCCGAAACCAGCGCGGTTGAACCTTTCCTCCTGGCGCGGTTTTTCCGTTGTGTGACAGTTTTGGATAAGTATTGTTTCTTTTGGATATGATTTTCACTTTTTGGTATGGTTTTTGACTTTGTTTGTGATTTTGTGTGAGTTTTTTGAGGGGGTTTGGCTGGCAGGGTTTGTGTGGGGGTCGCTCAGGTTGTTTGTGTTGAGTTTCATTTACTCACTTTGATTGTTGATTGGTTTGATTTCTGCACACACAGGGCGCTCGATGATGGTGTGCATGTGGAGGCTTATGGCCTTGACCCAGAAGTGAAGTGTCGGAGCTGAGCTCCTATCACTGAGGGTTCACACTGAGAGCGCCCTATAACATCATATAATGTGACATGTTCTTTGACATATTACATTATATTTGGTTTGTAAGTTGTGAGCCAAGTTAGACACTTTGAGCTTCCCCCTCACAGATCTTGATGTGACTTGGTTGCCTTCCTTGTTTTTTCTTGCCCTGTATTGGTAGCATGGAATATTGCTACACCTTGGGTTTTGGCCAGATACTAGTGACCTGGATTGGCCACCGTGAGAATGGGCTACTGGGCTTGATGGACTGTTGGTGTGACCCAGTAAGGCTATTTTTATGTCCTTGCCTATTTTGGAGGCGTCCAACTAGATAGGCGCCTATCTAAATTGAATAACAAGCTGAATTAAGCTTTTTAATTAGCACTAATTGAAACATAGGCACCTATCAAGAAAGAGCGATTCTGTTTCCGCAAGAACATCCAAAAGTTGGGTCTAGAAAATGACCATTTTTGAAACCACAAGATGTCTTCTTTATTTTTCTCTCTCTCTCTCTCAAAAATGACCTATCTAACTAGATGTTCTGGCCCTTAGGATGTCTATCTTTTTTGGCCATTTTTGAAAATCAAAACATCAGCAAAATGTCCAGAACAAGCCCATTTGGATGTGGGAGGAGCCAGCATTTTAATGTACTGGCCTTACAGACATGCCAACAGAGCAGTTGGGCACCTTAGGGGAGGGGCACTGTTGTGAACTTCACATAAAGATTTCACCATAACCCCTTCATAGTGTATGGTGAGCCCTCCCAAACTACCCCCAAACCTACTATACTCACCTGTCTACCATCCCAATAGCACTTTTGACTGCATATATCACCTATATGGCAGGTACAGTATGTTTTGGGTGAGTTTTGGGGGCTCACACTTTCCACTATAGATATAGTGGGTAGGGTGGGATATGGGCCTGGATTCTCCGCTCTATGGTTCACCACTCCACCCATCAGGCTACTCCAGACACCTACTAGGATTTCCCATCATATGTGCAGCTATCTTAGAGGCTGGTAAGTACTTTTTCTTTCACATCTTTGGTGGTGGGGGGGTAGGGGTCAGTGGTCACCTGGTCAGTTTGAGTACCTTTTTGGCCCTTATGCGCTTTTAAAACATCTCTACCATATTTTTTGCTCCATAAGACACACCTGACCATAAGGTGCACCCTAGATTTAGAGGAGGAAAACAAGAAAAAAACCATTCTGAACCAAATTCTTTACTAATATATACCAGGCTCTGCACCTAGCCCCCCTCCCTTCCTGCCAGGCTTTGTACCCTGTCCCCCTCCCCTCCCAGTCTAACACCAGCTCTGGCAGGAATTTCAAATCTGACATATTGTAATTACAAAACAGAAAATAAAATAAAATAATGTTTTCTACCTTTTGTTGTCTGGTCATTCAAATTATGTTGTGGTCTCAGGCTCTGGTTGTCTTCTGATAACTCACTTGCCAGGGTCTCCTTTTTTCTTCCTTTTCCTCCCTCCATCCCGGCAGCTAAAGACAGGCACCTCCCCCAGTGGTCTGAGGCAGGAAAGGGCCAGAGGCCAAAGAGGGGTCTTACAGCCATCCAGGAAGAAGGCAGGCCATGATGTCAGCATCAATCCAATCATGACACTCAGGCAGGCCCCGCTGGCAACAATCAACTGCACAACCATCTCCAAGGGCAACGCAGCTCTGGCAATGTAAAAAGGAGCTGCGTCAAAATCGGAGCTCCATATGGCTGTGTCGCAACCACCAATGTCCATTCACATTCCCTCCCCCCAGGGCCTGAAGATTTCGGCGGAGATTGGAGAGAAACCTTTGAAGTTGGCAGAGGCGAACAGGATCTCTACACTTTCTCCTCCCACCTCAACTACGCTGCAGAATGCATCTGACTCGACTATTCAAGGAAAGAAACAGCCTCGCGTTCAAGGAAAGAAACAGCCTCGTGATACTCCCCCACCTCTGCCCTGTACCAGTCTCTCAGAAGACTTATGTCCACCTAAACAGCCTTCTCTGCTGCCTCTAAACAGCCCTGCCGCCACCGTAGCACATTCCCTCTGCCGCGGTCCCGCCCCTCCTCTGATGTATCAGTTGGACCACTAGATAACTGAGGGGTAAAAGGGGTGCTCTAGGAAGACAAATCTATAGCGGAGCGGTTAAATGAATTTGTTTTGGTCTTCACTAAAGAAGATATGTGTGTGTGAGGGGGAAGATACCAGTGCTAGAAATGCTGCTGAGTCAGAGAAACTGAAGCAAATCTCTATAACCCTGGAAGATGTAATAGGACAGTTTCACAAACTGAAGAGTAGCAAATAACCTGGCCCTGGTGGTATACATCACAGAGTACTGATAGAATTTAAAATGAATTTGCAGTGCTATTGCTAGTGATTTATAATTTATCTTTAAAATTCAGTGTTGTATTTGAAGACTGGAGGGTGGCTAATGTAAGTCAATTTTTAGAAAGGGTTCCAAAGGTGATCCAGGAAATTATAGACGAGAGAGTCTGAAATCAGTGCTGGACAAAATGGTAAAGAACAAAATTACAGAGCATATACATAAGCATGGATTAATGAGACAAAGCCAACATGGATTTAGTCAAGGAAAATCTTGCCTCACCAATCTACTACATTTCTTTGAAGGGATGAATAAACGTGGATAAATGTTGTGTTTCTGGATTTTCAAAAGACATTTGATGAAGTACCTCATGAAAGACTTCTGAGGAAATTAGAAAGGCATGAGATAGGAGATAATGTCCTATTATGTATTAATAACTGGTTAAAAAATAAAAAACAGAGTAGGGTTAAATGATCAATATTCTAAATGGAGAAAGATAAATAGTGGGGTTATCCAGGGGTCTGTGCTGGGACTGCTGCTTTTTTTAACATATTTATCAATGATCTAGAGGTCAGAATAACTAGCGAGATAATTAAATTTGCTGATGATACAAAGTTGTTCACAGTTGTTAAATCGCAAAAGGACTGTGAAAAATTGCAAGAGGACCTTGGGAGACTGGGCATCAAAACTGCAAATGGTGTTTAATGTGGGAAAGAGGAACCCGAACTATAGCTACTGTATATGATGCAGGGTTCCATGTTAGGAGTCACCACACAGAAAAAGGATGTAGGTGTCATCGTTGAGAATACATTGAAACCGTCAACTCAGTGTGTGGCAGCGGCTAAGAAAGCAAATAGAATGTTAGGCATTTTGAGGGAAGGAATAAATAACAAAGATGAGAATGTTATAATACCCTTGTATTGATTGATGGTACAGCTGCACCTCAAATACTGTGTGCAGTTCTGGTCACTGCATTTCAAAAAGTTACAGCAGAATTAGAAATAGTACAGAAAAGGGTGACGAAAATGATAAACGGGGCGGAACAACTTCCCTATGAGGAAAGGCAAAAATAGCTAGGGCTGTTTAGCTTGGAGAAGAGGCAGCTCAGGGTAGATCTGATGGAGGCATAGAAGGATATGGGTGACTAAAAATTACACCAGGTGTACACCTGGCAGGGCCTCTGCGTGTGCGGATTGCCGGACTTGATGGACCGAAGTCTGCATGGGAACGGGGATCACAGGAATCCCGCGGGGGTCCCATGGGAATCCCCTCTAACCCACGGGACTCCCACGGGGACCCCCTTCCGGCCCACGGGACTCCCTTGGGGACCCCCCTCTAGCCAACGGGACTCCCACGGGGATGGAAGGCTTTGGAAGCAGGGTTCGTCCATATAATATAATGGACACGTCAGCCTTAGTAAAAGAGGGGGTTTATAAGATAATTACCTGAACAGAAAACAAAAAAAGGGTTCTACCAAGAGATTCCTCAAGGAAAACAGCAGCGCAAACACAAAAGAAACTGTGGAATTGATGATCCTGTCAGAAGTAATTGCTGCTTTTTATGGGAACGGACGAGGATGGAGGTAATTCCTTGTGGGGATGGATGGGGGCGGAGAGAATCCTGACGGGGCGGTGGGGACGGAGAGGATCCTGGCGGGGACGGGTGGGGACGGAGAGGATCCTGGCGGGGACGGGTGAGGACGGAGAGGATACGGGCGGGGATGGGTGGGATTTCTGTCCCTGCGCAACTCTCTAGACCGAAGGTCTGATCCGGAGATGGCTCTTATGTTCTTATGTTAGGTCTATAAAATACTGAGTGGAGCAGAACAGGTAGATGTGAATTGCTTGTTTACTCTTTCAAAAAATACTAGGACTAGGGGGCATGCAATGAAATCTACTCTTATTAACTTAAAACAAACCAGAGAAAAATATTTCTTCACTCGCCATGTAATTAAACTCTGGAATTTGTTGCTAGAGAATGTGATGAAGGCAGTTAGCTTAGCAGGATTTAAAAATGGGTTGACTCATTTCCTAAAAGAGAAGTCCATAAGCTATTATTGAGATGTCTTGGATAAATCCACTGCTTATTCCTAGGATAAGCAGCATAAAATCTGTTTTAGTGCTTGGGATCTAGCTAGGTACTTGGGACCTGGGTTGGCCACTGTTGGAAATGGGATACTGGGCTTGATGGACCTTTGTTCTGTCCCAGTATGGCAATTCTTATCTTATTTCATTAAGATGGACTGATGAAATCCACTGCTTATACTGTAGGTAGAATAAATCTTGCCCGGAGGGTAAGAAGATGGATTAGATGTCTTCTTGACGTTTTCCTATCGTTCTATTTACGTGGTTTGAGTCATGAACGGTCACGTAGTTTCTTTGCTCGACATTTCAAGAATATTTTTTTTGTGACTCATTCATATTTCGGCATTTTTGATTTGGCTCTTCCCTGTCGCAGACTGTGACTACGTGATATTCATCAGGTGTCTATGAATGAATTGCATACTCTATGGTCTTTCTGTCACTCTGAAACAACGTGACACTGTATGACTTCTCCTGGCTGAAAATATCTTTTTATTTTCTTTCTTTTTCAGCAAGGTTGATCTTAGCAAGGAGGAAGCTTTCTTTTGGCCCAAGAACAATGACGGGGTCAATAGTATGAGACTCCCTCCTACTCCCTCTTCCTTCCATTGTAAGATGTATGTGCAGAATCCCAGGACCTCCTTGGCCGTAACTGGCCCTACAAAGCTTAGCAACCTATGAGGCAGAAAACAAAACTGTTTTCCTTTTTTAAAGTGCTGACTGTCATCGGGAATGTCGAGGGCGATCCAGGATTTTATTAAAACGCATGTTGACGTATCCATCCCATGATATTACTGGACTGGTATCTTGTAGGTCCTGGCTTTAGAGTCATGATGAGGTTCCTTCTGTCTATTCAGTGATGGTTGTGTAAGGGAATGAATATAGCCACTTGAATATTTAACGAGAGCTTCATTAGCCACACCCTGAAAAGCGTAAAGTAAACCTCTGCTACATAAGTTATATTTGATGTCCTTTATTAAACTCTAAAAGGAAAAATGATCTGTCTAGTTTATCTCAAAGTAACAGGGCCACTGTACATTTGGAGGTCTCTGTTTTCATCCAGTGGAAAGGCAGAGCAGCTTTAGATTGGTTAGAGCTACAGCCTCGGCATCCTGAGGTTGTGGGTTCGAATCTCGCACTGCTCCTTGTGACCCTGGGCAAGTCACTTCATCCCCATTGGCCAGGTACAGTTAGGGAAAAATGCTTGAGTACCTGAATAATTTGTAATCTGCATAGAATTGCAGACTATAAATTATTAAAAAGAAAAAGATTGGTGCTGTGGGAGATGGGTGGTGTGGGGAGGGAATGAATGTGAAGTCTGGGACTGGGAATGCTGATGATTAACTATTATATTAATAGCTGCAAATAGTACATTGAACTAAATGCTTTTGGCTGTTGTGGTATAGGAATACCTGTAATAGAAACCTAGACACATGATGGCAGATAAAGGCCAAATGGTCCATCTAGTCTGCCCATCTGCAGCATCCACTATCTCCTCCTCTCCCTATTGGCTTAGGCTCTTAACATTTGCATCTCCTCTTCCTATAGGCTAAGGATGTTTACACCAACATTGTGATGTCATAGAGCATTATGGTTATAGAAACATAGTAACATGATGACAGATAAAGGCCAAATGGCCAAACTGCTCCTTGTCTGGGCTTAAATACTGAAAGCTAGTTCTGAGATGCTAACTGATATAAGCTAATGAAGAACATAAGAATTGCCGCTGCTGGGTCAGACCAGTGGTCCATCATGCCCAGCAGTCCGCTCCCGCGGCCGCCCTTAGGTCAAAGACCAGTGACCTAACGGAGACTAGCCTTACCTGTATACATTCTGGTTCAGCAGGAACTTGTCTAACTTTGTCTTGAATCCCTGGAGGGTGTTTTCCCCTATAACAGCCTCCGAAGAGCGTTCCAGTTTTCCACCACTCTCTGGGTGAAGAAGAGCTTCCCTACGTTTGTATGGAATCTATCCCCTTTTAACTTTTAGAGAGTGTCCTCTCGTTCGCTCTACCTTGGAGAGGGTGAAGAACCTGTCTTTATCTACTAAGTCTATTCCCTTCATTATCTTGAAGGTTTAAATCATGTCCCCTCTCAGTCTCCTCTTTTCAAGGGAGAAGAAGCCCTGTTTCTCCAATCTCTCACTGTACGGCTCAGAGCCAATAAGAAAGAGGTTAGGTGCAGTAGGAACATGTCCATCCTGACCAGGGCTTTACTGTTTAAGCCATTGCAGCCTATGCAAACTTGTGATTTGTTCATCTTACACCATTCTAAAGTGGATGAATTGAATGGTTAACTTTGCTGGCTCAGCAGTGAAAAAAAAAAAGCACATTATTCTCTTTGAACCAAAATGCTCAGGAGAGTCGTTAGTTATCTCTGTTTCAGAATGACTTCATGGAAATCGTATCCTAATAGCAGGCTGTGGACTTGAGGATTTTCAAGTGAAAATCACCTGCTGTGGTGTCAGGACCCTGGGGACAAATTCACTTGTTCAAAATCAGTCTCGTTAACTAATAATTCATAATTTATAATTTTCCACTGTGCCAGGGGATCTGCAAAATAAGTGCTGAATGAGCCAGTAAGTCACGGAGTCCCCATTCAAGGTAAGTATAAACTAATAGTGTCAGATTTTCTAGGGTCTATTTTTGGAAAATACCTTTTTAAGATCCAAATTGTAAAACGAGCAAGGTTTCACCATTTCTTTGAAACTATGGGCCTGTTTTACAAAGCCGCACAGCAACAGCCCTGAAGCCCTTTAAATCTCTATGGGCTTCGGGGCCGTTACCGCGCTGCAGGCCCTATATTTGAGTTAGGTTAGCTGTTTGAATTTATTTTTATTTTGTATATTTTTAAGGAAGTGGGAAGGAATCATGACATCTATTACCCTTGTACTTGCAATACATCCTTCCTTGGCGAGACCAAACTGAGGCCAGCTGCCTCCTGCATAGAGCATGTGGTAGCAGAAAATCGACATTTTGTTTTTCCTGCTTCCCCTGTTCATGGGCCTTGAATGGATGACCTTAGCCAGTGTGTCCGGTTTGTTTTAAATCTACTACTTAGTAGCTTTGTCACATGCCCCCTAGTCTAGTAATTTTGGAAAGACTGAACAAGTGATTCACATCTACCGTTTCTTCTCCATCTTCATGGCATACCTGATTTTACACTCCAAGCTCTACTGGGAGATCTGATTTTCTTTGATGCGAATTCATTGGTTGCTTGTTGACTAACCAAATCAGTATAAGGTTCTTATGTTGTGAAGGAGCTGACTTTTCCAAAATCTTATTCTCAGTCAACCTGCTTCATTAGTAATGATTTTTCAGATTACTTTATGGAGAAAATTCAGATAATTCAAAAGTCACTAAAGATTTGGGTGCAGAGAATGACTGGTCAGACGAGACAAGACTGGTGTCAGGGATTTAGATTTATGTAGATCACCCTCTGTCTTGCTGGCTGACTTCTTGGCCTATTACTGTAGCCAAGTCCTTGATTCTATTATTCACGCTAAAAGGTCTTAATTTTCTTTTAGACTTCTGTCCTGCTAATTCTGTCAAAAGCAGCAGAAGAAACTTAAGTTCTCGGTTGTCTGCAATGATTAATGCCTCATGCACAGAAGTTATGTTTCCCAGTAATTTGAAACAGACCTTGATTAAACCTATTTGTCAAAAATCTTCTCAACTCAGATCATATAGAGAACTAGGGACCTGTTTTCAATTTACCATTTCTGGCAAAATTTTTGGAGAAAGCAGTTCTTTGTCAATTAAATGATGTTTTGACACAGTCCACCTGAATACTTTTCAATTTGGTTTTTATTCCAGATATAATATGGACACTTAAGAGCAAGTTTGGATAAAGGAAATCTATCATTTCTGTTTTGCTGGATCCATTAGCCATCTTCAGTACCACTGACCTTGCAATCCTTTAGATAATGTTGGAGGGCACCCCACTTCAAGTAGGAAATTTTTTTTATTTTTTCTTAGGAAAAATACATTTGGGAGATCAACTAGATGTTCCTCTGTGTAGCAGTGATAAACTAAGGCCTAGATGAGTGTATCACAAACTGTGTGCCACGGTAGATTCCAGGTGTGCCGCGAGATGCCCGAGGAGGAGAGACGTCAGCTGACTGCTTACAGGACGTACCGCCACTGCTCTCCTCCTCTATAACCCCACCACCGGTGGCGAAAGGAGTCTCGGGGCCGCAGATGGAGCACATCCGCGCATGTGTGAACGTCTATGTGCATGTGTGACATCATGGTGAAGTCCACACGCTTCCGGATGCCCTCCAGCTGCGGCTCCGCATTTAGTGTGCCGCGGCTCTAAAAGGTTTGTGGCACACTGGCTTAGCTCAACCGTGCTGGAAACGCCATGTGCTTCTATCATCTATGTGGCAACCCCATACACAGTGCACCTGTCATCACTGGAGGAGCATTTTAATGATTTTAAATTGAATGCATAATTCACTGGGATGTAGTAAGTGGCAGATTTTATTACAAGATAGGATGTCTAGGAATGCTTTAGTCAATTAAGGAGCCAAGTGTAAAAACACTTGAGGTGGTTTTAAACAACAGAGGGGTAAATACAATGGTGTCGGGTCAAAAGCGCGCCGGGACAAAGGCGCGCGCAAACAACTGAGTGCAATGCGGAGGTGTGCGCCAAAGAAAATGACTGTTTTAAAGGGCTACGATGGGTGTGTGTGTGTGGGGAACCCCCCACTTTACTTTATACAGATCGTGACGCATTGTGGGGGCGTTGTGGGGGGTTTGGGGGGTTGTAACCACCCACATTTTACTGAAAACTACACTTTTTCCCTAAAAAACAGGGAAACAGTTATGTTTCCAGTATAATGAGGGCGGTTACAACCCCTCAAACCCCCCACAACGCCGCCGCGATCTGTATTAAGTAAAGTGGGTGGGGGGGTTCCCCAACAAAACCCCCCGTCGGAGCCCCTAAAAACACCCTTTTTCTTTGGCGCGTGCTTCCGTCTTGCGCTCAGTTGTCGGCGCGCGCCTTTGTCTTCGGCGGTTTTGTCTATGAACCAATACAATTGCTCCCTCATTTATGCCAACCCAATGGAGCAGTTAGTTAACCCATCTGAACAGATTTAAATGCTGACGTTCAGCTGGTTTTGTTGTTGTTTTTTCAGATATACTTTTTTTGCCTTTGTGAAATCAAAAGTATATGCATCCTTTCCTGGCCTGTGCTCAGGAAACCTTTGGAAAATAAACATGCCGCGGACATACAGATATACATAGCGGCTATTTAAAATGAGTCCTTCTGTTAAAGAAAAAGGGATTATGCAGTTGTAAAATTAAACAGATTTGACCAGGCTTATATCTCGTCTCCATTTTTAATTGGGTTGCAGCAATGGCAGTTTTGCTTATTTATTTAGAAAAGTTTTCTGGTACCCAGGGTGCATGAAAAATGCTTCCAGGGCATCCACCCCAGAAGTGGCTGTAGAGACATGCTGAATTTTGGATTTTGTAAATCTAAAGTGGTATTTTTATTGATGCAGAGTTTAGGGGGAGGGGGGGAATTTGTGTCCCCTTTTCTAAATAATCGGGAACAAAATATGGACTACTTCCTCAGCCCTCAAGTCAGGCTTAACTGGCAGGCAGTGGCTATGAACAATTAAGCTCCTCTGCTCTGAATCTCTGGCGGTTTGGCTATTCCTAACTAATCCTGAAGGAAGTGGCTTTTTAATTAACTGGGAGAAAACAAAAAAAAAAAAGAGAGAGGAATTTGATCCGAGCACTTTAAGTGCCAGATCTTTGACTAGTGGCCTTGCATCAGGATCAGAACAATGCAGAACAGTACTCCAGCCTGCTTAACCTTAAATGCACTTTCATAGCTTCTAGTCTTCAAATGGTGTACTGCAGGCCTGCACAACTCCTGCCCTCGAGGTCCAAATCCAGTTGGGTTTTCAGCATTTCCCCAGTGAATTTGCATGAGATCTATTTGCATTCACTGCTTTCATTGTATGCGAATAGATCTCATGCATATTCATTTGTGAAATCCTGAAAACCTGGCCAGGCGAGGGCCGAAGTTGGGCACCTCTGGTGTACTGTATTCATTTCCTCCTTGAGAGATACACAGATGCAATTTGTTTCCTTTGTAGGCTATAAAAAATTTTTTTCTTTTGAAATTGAGACTTTTGAGTTTTGGATGGAATGATAGTCCTTTAAGGGAATAGCTTATTTCTTTCCTGCAACATTTTTCGCAAAGGAAAGCTACAGATAACCAGTAGCAGTAAATACGTTAACCTGGGGGAGGGGGGAGGGAGATTCTCTTTGAGCTTTGTGTTTAGACATGTGAAAGGTGGGTAGATGGAGAGAAGCCTGGGAAAATAGGGGATAAAGGGAGAGAAGGCTGACAACATAAGGTGAAGGTGGAGCAGAAGCTAACAGAAAGTAGGGAGGAGGTAGAGAAGCCTGAAGGTAAAGGAAAAGGAATATCCTGGGAGGACAGGAGGCAGTAAAGAATTACATAGGGGGAGCAAGGAAAAGATGAAGGAAGGAGGGAGCAAAAAGTGAAGAGATGGATTGATATAGGAAAGCTAGGGGCAGGGAGGAAAGATTGTGAAAAGTGCAAGAGGGTAGAAATGGCTGTGGAGAATTCTGTGGCAGCCTTGCTAAATTGCCTCAGGAGTTCCTGGCAGCCATTTTGAGACTGCAGATAGCACAGTTGGCACCTCCTGCCCATGCAGGTTCCAATCTCATCCTATGGCAATCTCATCAGCCATTTCTACTGGAACTGGCCATTCACAGGAGCAAATGGAGGAGGTGCCTACTCCCACTACCCACTAATGACGAGGTGGGCCAGGCTTGGGAGAAGGGCTGCTGTGGAATGGGACTTTTTTGGTTGGATGGTGGTTCTGCTGAAACCAAATGGCCAATTTCAGACATAGATTCAGTTTCAGTCAGGCTCTGGTGTACACGTTTGTTGGGGCTGGTTCTGGGAATGTACTGTACAAAGAGCCACAAGTGCCTATGATGCATTATAAAGTAGACTTAAGTAGGCATCATTTTTGCTACTTGGTCATAGCATCCTCTCATAAAATTATGCCAATCTAAATGTGCGTGGCTACATTAAGTCCTGCTGGTGTATACTGGGGCAGGGAAAGAAGCTGGCTGGAGGATCTTAAAAATAAATTGGGAAGTAATCTTAAATGAAAGGGATGAACATGGAGGAAAATTTGAACGTAACTGTGCGGCAATGGTCGGCATTGCCCTAGCTACGGAAATGTTATGTGAGATGCAGCTGGAACAGTAAATTCAGGTCTCCAAAATAGTACAATATAATACAATTTTTATTTATACACAGCTAATACCTCCATAATGTTCACAGCGGTTTACATAAATAACAAATTATTAAATAGTGTTATAATATTTAGGAATTAATAACAAATTCTTGCAACTAAAATCCAATGCAAAGAAATGCAGAGTAATGCATTTGGGGATTAATAATTGGAAGGAACAGTATATGCTGGGAGGAGAGAAGCTGATATGCACGGACGGGGAGAGGGACCTTGGGGTGATAGTGTCCGAAGATCTAAAGGCAAAAAAACAGTGTGACAAGGCAGTGGCTGCTGCCAGAAGGATTCTGGGCTGTATAAAGAGAGGCGTAGTCAGTAGAAGGAAGAAGGTGTTGATGCCCCTGTACAGGTCATTGGTGAGGCCCCACTTGGAGTATTGTGCTCAGTTTTGGAGACCGTATCTGGCAAAGGACGTAAGAAGACTTGAAGCGGTCCAGAGGAGGGCGACAAAAATGATAGGAGGCTTGTGCCAGAAGACATATGAGGAGAGACTGGAAGCCCTGAATATGTATACCCTAGAGCAGTGGTCTCAAACATGCAGCCCAGGGGCCACATGTGGCCCTCCAGGTACTATTTTGAGGCCCTCGGTATGTTTATCATAATCACAAAAGTAAAATAAAACAGTTTCTTCATCATATGTCTCTTTAGCTATAAATTGCAATATTATTAAGACTTAGACATTTCTTATAAGACATTAACTATTTTTTCTGAGGCCCTCCAAGTACCTACAAATCCAAAAGGTGGCCCTGCAAAAGGTTTGAGTTTGAGACCACTGCCCTAGAGGAAAGGAGGGACAGGGGAGATATGATTCAGACGTTCAAATACTTGAAGGGTATTATTGTAGAACAAAATCTTTTCCAGAGAAAGAAAAATGGTAAAACCAGAGGACATAATTTGAGGTTGAGGGGTGGTAGATTCAAAGGCAATGTTAGGAAATTCTACTTTACGGAGAGGGTAGTGGATGCCTGGAATGCGCTCCCGGGAGAGGTGGTGGAGAGTAAAACTTTGACTGAGTTCAAAGAAGCATGGGATGAACACAGAGGATCTAGAATCAGAAAATAATATTAAAAATTGAACTAAGGCTGGGGGGGTCACGTGATGGCGGGTTCCTGAGCGGACGTCCGTGCAGAGAGCTCCACTCCGACTTCCCGGTTTCTCCCCCCTATTAGCCGTCCATGCCGGGTGAAACTTAAATTTTTGATCGCCAGTGCAGGCGTTTGTGCAGGGGCGTACTATTGCGGTTCGGGGAGGCGCTGAAATCAATTTTGGCCACGGGGCATGCCGCCGAAAGTTTTGCGGCCGGCGAAGCAGTGTGGGAGCCCAGCGTGCAAGATGGCCGGCACGCAAACCGACGTCCCAAAAGATCGATCTGAAGATGTGCTGCAGGTGTCCATGAGGCATTTATCACAGTTGCTAGATGACAAACTAGCCAAACTGCATGCCTCTATGGATGAACTAAAGGACACCTTAGCGGGACAAGCTGCTCAGCTGCAACACGTGGAGCAGAGGGTGTCGGCCCAGGAGGATCGTGCTGGGGTAGCAGACGAGAGGTTTGCCCTGCTGGAAACTCGAGTTGGTCAGCTCATGGAGAAAGTTGAAGATCAGGAAAATAGAGCCCGACGGAAGAATCTCCGGATCATCGGAATTCCTGAGTCTGTTAAAGACCCTGAGCTCCTCCATATTGTGGAGAAGTGGCTGCTGGAGGAGCTGGGCCTCCCGGAGCACGCGGGCCCAGTGGTGGTGGAACGTGTCCACCGGGTGGGACAGCGACGAGAGCATGAGAGCGCTGGTAGACCGAGAGCAGTGCTGGCCCGCTTTCACAATTATGCTATCAAAGCCCGTCTGCTTGAGCTATTTAAGAAGTCCCGGCGTCTGGAATATGAGGGTGCCAAGATTTTGATCTTCCAGGATTTCTCTATTAAGGTGGCTGAACAGCGCAGAACCTTCACACCTTATTGTTCGCAGCTGGTCGCAAGGGGAATCAAATTTGCTTTCTTATATCCAGCTAAGGTGCGCCTGACCCATGAAAATCGCACCTTTACTGTGTCCCAGGCGGAGGAACTCAAGCGCTTCATTGAGAGCCTTCCCGCCCAGTAGGCCTCTTCTGAAGACATAAGAACATAAGAACATAAGAAATGCCTCTGCTGGGTCAGACCCGAGGTCCATCGTGCCCAGCAGTCCGCTCACGCGGCGGCCCAACAGGTCCAGGACCTGTGCAGTAATCTTCTATCTATACCCCTTTATCCCCATTTCCAGTAGGAATTTGTCCAATCCTTTCTTGAACCCCAGTACCGTACTCTGCCTTATAACGTCCTCTGGAAGCGCATTCCAGGTGTCCACCACACGTTGGGTAAAGAAAAACTTCCTAGCATTTGTTTTGAATCTGTCCCCTTTCAACTTTTCCGAATGCCCTCTTGTTCTCTTATTTTTCGAAAGTTCAAAGAATCTGTCCCTCTCTACTCTCTCTATGCCCTTCATGATCTTGTAAGTCTCTATCATATCCCCTCTAAGTCTCCTCTTCTCCAGGGAAAAGAGACCCAGCTTCTCCAATCTCTCAGAATATGACAGGTTTTCCATACCTATTATCAGACGTGTTGCTCTCCTTTGAACCCTCTCGACTAATGCCATATCCTTCTTAAGATACGGCGACCAATATTGGACGCAGTACTCCAAATGCGGGCGCACCATCGCCCGATACAACGGCAGGATAACTTCTTTCGTTCTGGCTGTAATACCCTTTTTGATTATACCAAGCATTCTATTCGCTCTCTTAGCGGCCGCTGCACACTGTGCCGACGGCTTCATTGTCATGTCCACCATTACCTCCAAGTCCCTTTCCTGGGTACTCTTATTCAATAACATCCCTCCCATTGTATAGTTGTACCTCGAGTTTCTGCTCCCCACATGTAATACTTTACATTTTTCAATGTTGAACTTCATCTGCCATTTCACCGCCCATTCTTCTAATTTGTTCAAGTCCCTTTGCAACTTTTCGCAGTCCTCTGTAGTCCGTGCTCCATTAAATAGTTTGGTGTCGTCCGCAAATTTTATTATCTCGCACTTCGTTCCTGACCGATCTTTACCTTCTGGGCGATCTGGACCTGACGGAGCTGTGTTGTTCCCCTTTTCCTCTTTATGTCTCTATCTCGAGGAGAGAGGCCCCTCGGGGTCCCTGCTGATGTCTCCGGTCTCATCGTGTGAGACTATTTGTGAGAGACTTTGTCTTTTGATCCTGACTTTTGGTTGGAGGGGACCTCTCGGGGAGCACCTGCAATGGGGATCTTTACGGCAGGGCTGCCTCCCTCCCCCCCCCCCGGGAACTTTTTTTGGTTCTGAGGGGGACTATGTTGTTGTCCTTCCAGGTCTCCAGTTTTACGTTTCTAGTTATATGTCCCTGCACATATCTTTGTTTTCATGCAGGTTCTGGACAGTTCTGGTATTTGTTTTATGGTTACTGGGGTAGATGGGTGGAGGGGGAGCTTTGGGGAGGGGAGTGAGGGTATCTGTGTTTGCTTACTGCTGGGGTTGGTGTTATGAGAGTGTGGACGAGAGTGTGGTTATGGGTTGGGGAGGTGTTACGGAAGGGGGGATTGGATAAGGGAGATATCTGTGGGGGGTTTATCTGAAGGAACAGGAAGTTTTGTTGGGGGAGGGAGGGTGGGCTGCATCCTGGGAGCATCCGGGGGTCTCTGACCAGCAATGTTCTGATACTTCACTGGGTGGCGTGCTGGTTTGGCTGGAAGGCCGGCGCTGCTGCCCCACAGGCCTGTTGTCTCTGGGGGAACTTACTTCTTACCAACTGTTATTGTGAGTTCTGTTAAGATTGCCAGCTTTAACATTGATGGCTTGCATTCCCTGATGAAGCACAGCAAATTACTTCAATACTGTAAGAAATTAAAAGTAGATGTTTTAATGCTTCAGGAGACTCACCTCAGCGTGACAGAACATGTTAAACTGAAGAGGGAGTGGGTAGGGGAAGTAGCTTTTGCTTCCTATAACTCCAGACAGCGAGGTGTTGCTCTCCTTTTTCATAAAAAACATCCTTGTACTATGCACAAGGTAATACAGGACCCTGAGGGGCGATATGTGATCTGGGCAGGAGTTTTCTTGGGGAAGAAATATGTGTTTTGCTCTCTCTATGCACCTAATGTATACTCTCATAGATTTTTTTCTGTATTAGTAGCGGCTCTGACGCCTTTTTCTGAATACCAATTGGTACTAGGTGGGGACTTTAACATCACTGCAGACCCACTTGTTGATTGCAAGCCACCTAAGCCTCGATTGAAAGGAGGCGATCACAAGGGGGTGAACTTTGTGATGCACCAACTGGGTCTGATTGATGTCTGGCGCACGCTGCATCCTACTGAATCTGACTTCACTTTTCACTCTCAAGTGCATGATGTTCATAGTCGTTTGGACTACCTGTTGGTGGCTCCCTCTCTGCTGGCGGGTATTCCACGAGTGGTGATTGAAGACGGTGTTTTGTCAGATCACCACTTGGTTTGGCTGGAGCTCATTGATAGGCCGGGACCCCAGGGGTCGACTACCAGTTGGCGTATGAATCCCACGTTATACGAAGATGATGAGTTTAAGGATTTCCTGGAACAACAATGGGATTTCTTTGTGAATGACACCCTGCTTCTGATGTATCAGAGGTGGTGTTTTGGGAGGCGAGCAAGGCGGTCTTGTGTGGTAAAATTATAGAGTATACTACCCGCAAGCGCAGAGCCCAAGATAAGACACTGTTGGACTTAACACAATGTTTGGCTGCGCTGCGTGGGAGTTTACATGCTCCGGGTGCCACGGCTGCTCGATCTCAATATTTTGACCTACGTAGGCAAATTAATGATTTATTGGCAGAAAGAGCCCTTAGAGATATCAGATTGTATAAATATCGCCTCCATCGATGGGGTAACAAAGCGGGGAAACTGCTTGCATCTTTGGTTACCTCAAGGGCCCCGAAGCGCATAATTTCAAGAATTCGGGCGCCTGATGGTAGAGAGGTAACTGCCCAAGCTGAGATACAGCAGAATTTTGTTAACTACTATAGGGCTCTCTATGATAAGGGGACCTGTGACACAGAACAGAGGACGACTTTCTTTCAAGACCTACAGCTCCCGTCCCTGGGACATGAGCAGCGGGAGGTGTTAAATGCCCCGGTTCGAGGGTTGGAAATCCAACAAGCTATTCGGGCCTTAAAATTGGCTAAAGCCCCTGGGCCTGACGGACTGGGTTCTGAATATTATAAGTTGTTGGGGGTACGAGTGGTGGGCCCATTTCAAGCCCTATGTGGGGCTCTTAGTAGAGGTGAACTGCCTCCGCATAGACTAACTCATGCTAATATTGTGGTTCTACCGAAACTGGGTCGAGCGGAAGATCAGCTGGGATCCTATAGACCTATTTCTCTGCTCAATCAAGATATCAAGTTGTTTGCTGCTATTATGGCGGCCCGCCTGGGTCGGGTTTTGCCCAATTTAATTCATTCGGACAAGGCAGGTTTTGTGCCGGGCCACTATTCATCTGCTAATGTGCTGAGGGCACTATCGGTGCTTCAGAATCCTGGATTTGTTGGGCAACACCCGGGACAGAAGAACGCCCTTATAGTCGGTCTAGACGCGGAAAAAGCGTTCGATAAAGTGTTATGGGATTATCTTTTTTGGGTTCTTCCTCGGTTCGGCATTATGGGGAGCTTTCTGACTGGGATTCGATCATTATACGCTCATCCTACGGCTCAAATCCTGATTAACGGGGAGCTTACCTCTTCTTTTGAACTCGAGAGGGGGACGCGCCAGGGCTGTCCCCTCTCTCCGATGCTTTTTGACTTGGCTCTAGAGCCTCTTGCGGCTAAGATTCGTCAGAGCCCCGACTTGCGTGGTATTTGGTTGGGCTCCCAGGAATTTAAAATTAATTTGTTTGCGGATGACATGCTCATCTTTCTGGGAGATGCTGAAGAGGGGGTTCCTCGCTTAATTGATCTTATACGGAGGTTTGGAGCCTTTTCTGGGTTGCGAATTAATTTTGATAAGTCAGAGGCTCTGGCGGTCCGCCCCCCGTGTGCTCTGTGGCTTGATCCTTCCTTACCGTTGCAATGGTCTAAGGGTACTCTCAAATATCTGGGAATATATCTGCATGCGGATCCGGGGGTGGTCTATCGGAAGAATGTACTTGACAAATTAGATGCAGTCCGAGCTCTATGTAAGAGATGGATGGAGTTTCCCCTCTCGCCCCTGGGACGCGTTGCCCTTATTAAAATGGTCCTCTTGCCGAAGCTCCTGTACCCACTACAAATGGTGCCCCTTTGGATCAAACAGAAAGATGTGCAGGCTTATAGGGGGGTCGTTTCGTCCTTTGTATGGTGCTCCCGTCGGGTGAAAATTGGCTATAACAAACTGATTAGGGGGCGTGAGCACGGTGGTGTGAACTTGCCCGATTTGCGTCTTTATAATGTTGCTGCTTTGTTGAGATGGGTGCATGAATTATATACAGGAGTTGCCAGGTTTGCCCCGGTTGGATTCTGGTACATTTTGTCAGCTCCGGTGTCAGTTTTTAACCTCCTGTGGCATGGGGCGTTCTATGCTTCGACCCTTACGAATGGCCTGGTGCTGGTGGTGGTCTTCCTTGGGGGGCGCGATGGGTCCTTCGCCTTTTACGGAATTGGTGGGTAACCCTAAGTTTCCTGCTGGTTTGTTGCACGCATTTTTTGCCTCAGTTCGGACGTCTGGGTGTTGTTTTGTGGGGCAGGTTGTTGAAGTGGGGTCGGGATCGGTTCCCTCTTTTCAGGCATGTCGGGACCGCTGGGGTTGGACCGCAGGGTCTATGTTTGCATACCTGCAGATGCGTAGTTATTGTTTGGCGCTCCGTTCGCCGGAGGGCAGCTTGCCCACTTTCACTTCTTTGGATCACCAGTTTTTATCCGCCCCGTCTGACCTTAACACGCTCTCGGAGTGGTATAAAGTGGGGAGGGAAAGACGGTCTGATAGGTTTCTTGATGCTATGGCATCGGATTGGACTTCAGCTTTGGGAGAGCAGGTCACTGCTGATGAATTAGTTCGGTGTTTTCAGGAATGTGCCTCTGCCTCCCCTAATGTGAGTTTGCGGGAAGTACATCTGCAGATTCTGCACCAATCTTATTTAACGAGATGTAAGGGACGAACGATGGGGTTATGGTCTGATGACTGCTGCCCCAGATGTCCGGCTCGTCGGGACACCTTGGTACATCACTTTTTGGAGTGTTCACATGTAGGGCCCCTGTGGATTTCTGTGCTTCGGGAGCTGGAAAACGTTATAGGAGTATCTATAGATTGGTCTTACAAGACGTTGCTGTTGGGTGTCACAGGTCCCCTGGTGGAAGCGGGTGTTAGCGATCCTGGAAGGCGCTTTCTTTTAGTGGCCTTAGGAATCACAAAGAAACTAATTCTTCGCCACTGGATTGGTACCACGCGGCCATCAGTGCAACAGTGGCGGGCTAATATGTCTCTGATGGCTGGGTGGGAGCGGCAGCACCGCCTGGTGGGCTGCGAGCTGGAAATCTAAGACCTACTTGGATTATTGGAGTTCCTTTTAGGGCTGGTTAGAGATCACGGGTGCACAGGGTGGGGGGGAGGGGTTGGAGGGGAGGGTTTCATTCCAAAATTGGGTCTGCATGGGGGTTGATATGCTGTGGATTTATCCATGTTTGTTTATCCTTTGCCTGCACCTTTGATTATTATACATGATGTCCTTATTGTATGGTCATACTCTGTATATTCTCGTATGCATTGATCCTTTAATAAACATATTTTCAAAAAAAAAAAAATTGAACTAAGGCTAGTACTGGGCAGACTTGCACGGTCTGTGTCTGTATATGGCCATTTGGTGAAGGATGGGCTGGGGAGGGCTTCAATGGTTGGGAGGGTGTAGATGGGCTGGAGTAGGTTTTAACGGAGATTTCGGCAGTAGGAACCCAAGCACAGTACCGGGTAAAGCTTAGGATTCTTGCCCAGAAATAGCAAGGAAGAAAAAATAAAAAATTTAAATTGAATCAGGTTGGGCAGACTGGATGTCAGGTTGGGCAGACTGGATGGACCATTCAGGTCTTTATCTGCCGTCATCTACTATGTTACTATGTCTTTAGGCCTTTTATGAAAATCTAAAAATTAAAATTGCGGGTTAATATTAGTTGGTAAAGTTTTCCAAAGTTTTGCTGCTTGAGACTAACTTGCACGCGTTAGCGTTTAGTGCACGCTAATCAGTTAGCGCACCTTAGTAAAAGAGGGCCTAAATGAAGGTTTGGGGTGGTTTTGTTTTGTTTTTGTTCAGATAAGTACAGGGAGTCTCACGTCATGAAACAAGAGGAAAGAGAGTATGTGTTTTGAAAATATTAAATTATGAGTGAAATACAGTACACAAAAATATTCATTAAAACAAACATTAAAAAAAGGATGTACGGAGTGTAGCCTCTGAATAAGGCAGGGAGGAGACAGCCAGCCAGCTACAAACATCTGCTTTTGGAAACCCAGATCTTTTTTTTTCCAAATCTTTATTCATTTTTACATCTCACAACAAGTGTACAGTAATATAACAATTAAATCATATAGATCACTTGAAAATCTTTTCTATTCTCATCGTAAATACATAAATTTAAGTCCCTCCCCCACCCTCCCCTTCCACCAGTAATATAATTCAAGCATATTATACCTATATTATATTCAAAGATTTTGAAAAACCAGTAGTATAACTATATACCTCCCCCCTTTCCATGTCTAATCATTACAAAATGCTGTCAATGGCCCCCAAATCTTTTTAAAATTATTATAGTTCCCTTTTTGTATGGCAATTATTCTTTCCATTTTATATATATGGAAACCCAGATCTAATCTCCAGCATAACTTCTTCCCTTGTGACTTCTTCCTCGGTTTGATGGGATCTCTTGGTTGCTTTTAACTTTCAAACACTGAAGCAGCTTAGACAATGTCCTTGCAGAGTGGGAGGGAAGTTTTCTTTCGTGAGGTCCAGCCTGGCACCAGATCCTAGGTTCCAGCAGGGGCGGTAAACCGAGTGACGAAGTATAGCCAAGTAACACCAAAGTGTTTTGGTTAGTTATTTCTTCCCACTGCCCATGCATTTGTATCATTGGAGTACTCTGTACTTTCCGTAGTATAATTGCTGTGAACTAGATTAATTCAGTGTGAGAGCGGAAATTACACTGGGAAGCCGGATGCCTTTTTTTGTGTGTGTGCTAAGGTTGCCAACTAAGAAAAGAAAAAAAATATCAAATCTTCTTAAGGCCACCCAGAGATGCTCTGCTTTGACACTGGAATCTTTCCTTCTGCAAAACCAACTGTCACAGGATTGTGGTTCAGACGATAGTCTTATCTAAGTTAGACTATTCTAATGCCCTATATTTAGGGGTTCCAACTGTTCAGTGCAAAGCTTTACAAAAGGTCCAAAACGCGGCTGCAAGGCTAATTTGCAGAGCTAGAAAATATGACCGTATAATACCCTGGTTGAAGAAATTGCATTGGCTACCCTCAAAATGGCTGCCGCGAGTTCCTGTTGCAGTCTCGAGACCGCAATGGGAATTAGCGGCAGCCATTTTGATGACGGCTCTGCACGGGGCAGGAGCGTAGGACGGTCGCCGTTAGACCACCAGGTAAGGTCTGGGGAAGGTGCGGCACACAGGAGGGAGGCGGGTGTGGGTCAGAGCTGGCCCTGAAAGTTATCTGCGATATTTCAATATTCGCGGGCCGGCTCTGCCCCCTAAACCCTGCGAATATTGAGGGTCTGCTCTAGTTATTTCCATCTCTAGATCATTTATCCACCCCCCTATGCTACGTTCACACCCTCCCTTCCCTGCCCCCCCCCCGTACCTTTTTAAAAACTTCTCCAGCTTGAATACTCTAATCTGCTACTTGCGCCAGCCTGGCTCTCTCTGAAATCAATTCCAGGGTGTGGGACTAGGAAGTGTCATCAGAGGGAAAGCCAACACTAGTGCGCCAGAGAAGCTGCTCGCACTGGCGAGGATTTAAAGAGGTACAGGGGTGGAAAGAAAGGACGCGAGTGTTACTACCCCGAGAGCCTCCTACCCTCACTATGACACACTGACTGGATGCTAAATGATCACCCACTATAACATCATAGAAACATGATGGCAGATAAAGGCCAAATGGCCCATCCAGTCTGCCCACTCTATTGATCCTCCCCCTTAACCCTCTGAAAGATCACACTCTGATGACCCATCCCCTTAACTCTACCCTCTTAGAGATCCGACATGGGCATCCCATTCTTAAAATCTGGCATGCTGCTGGCCTCGATCACCTGCACTGGGTGCTCATTCCAATGATTAACCACTCTTTTGGTAAAGAAATACTTCCTGGTGTCGCCATGAAATTTTTCGCCCCTGATTTTCAGCGGATGCCCTCTTGTGGCCGAGGGCCCTTTAAGAAAGAAAATATCATCTTCCACCTCGAGACGACCAGTGATCTACTTAAATGTCTCAATCATATCTCCCCTCTCCCTGCATTCTTTGAGAGAGTACACCGCAATTTGTTCAGCCTTTCCTCATACGAGAGATCCTTGAGCCCCGAGACCATCCTGGTGGTCATTCGCTGAACTGACTCAACTCTCAGCACATCTTTACGGTAATGTGGCTTCCAGAATTGTACACAGTACTCCAGATGAGGTCTCACCATGGTTCTGTACAATGGCATTAGGACCTCGGGCTTCTGACTAACAAAACTTCTACGGATACAACCCAGCATTTGTGTAGCCTTGGATGAAGCCTTCTCCACTTGATTGGCAGTTTTCATGTCTTCACTAATGATCACCCCTAAATCTCGTTCTGCTGCAGTTTTAGCCAAGGTCTCACCATTCAATGTGTACATTCTGCACAGATTATTGTTGCCAAGGTGCATGACCTTGCATTTTTTAGCGTTAAAGCTCAGCTGCCAGGTCAAGCACCAGTGATAAAAATGGCTACGGACCTTTATGTGAAGAAAATCAATAAAAACAAGAGAAAAAGGAAGCCGATATGGTTCTCCAACCTAGTGGCTGAGAAAATAAAGGTGAAAGAGTTGGCGTTCATGAAATATAAAAAAACCCAAGAAGAGGAGAGCAGAAAGGACTACAGGGTGAAACTGAAAGAAGCCAAGAGAGAGATACGTTTGGCGAAGGCACAGGCGGAAGAACAAATGGCTAAAAATGTAAAAAAGGGAGATAAAAATTTTTCAGATATATTAGTGAAAGGAGGAAGATAAAAAATGGAATTGCTAGGCTAAAAGATGCTGGGAACAAATATGTGGAGAGTGATGAGGAGAAAGCAAATGTGCTAAACAAATACTTCTGTTCTGTGTTCACAGAAGAAAATCCTGGAGAAGGACCGAGATTATCTGGCAAAGTTACACGAGAAAATGGAGTAGATTCTGCGCCGTTCACGGAGGAGGGTGTTTATGAGCAACTTGAAAAACTGAAGGTGGACAAAGCGATGGGACCAGACGGGATCCATCCCAGGATACTAAGGGAGCTCAGAGAGGTTCTGGCGAGTCCTATTAAAGACTTGTTCAACAAATCTGGAGACTGGAGTGATTCCTGGGGATTGGAGGAGAGCGGATTTGGTCCCTATTCATAAAAGTGGTCACAGGGATGAAGCAGGAAACTACAGGCCGGTGAGCCTCACTTCAATTGTTGGAAAAATAATGGAAGTGTTGCTGAAAGAAAGGATAGTGTATTTTCTTGAATCTAATGGGTTACAGGATCCGAGGCAACATGGCTTTACAAAAGGTAAATCGTGCCAAACGAACCTGATTGAATTTTTTGATTGGGTGACCAGAGAGCTGGATCGAGGACATATGCTAGATGTAATTTACTTGGATTTCAGCAAAGCCTTTGATACAGTTCCTCATAGGAGGCTGTTGAACAAACTTGAAGGGCTGAAGTTAGGACCCAAAGTGGTGAACTGGGTCAGAAACTGGCTGTCGGACAGACGCCAGAGGGTGGTGATTAATGGAAGTCGCTCGAAGGAAGGAAAGGTGACTAGTGGAGTCCCTCAGGGTTCGGTGCTGGGGCCAATCCTGTTCAATATGTATGTAAGTGACATTGCTGAAGGGTTAGAAGGAAAAGTATGCCTTTTTGCAGATGATACCAAGATTTGTAACAGAGTAGACACCGAAGAGGGAGTGGAGAATATGAAAAAGGATCTGCAAAAGTTAGAGGAATGGTCTAATGCCTGGCAACTAAAATTCAATGCAAAGAAATGCAGCTGATGGGGGCTGGTGTGCGATCCCGACGCATGCGCAGACCATCTGTAGATGGTATGCACTTGCGTTTAGACCCGTCTCAGCTGTGACCTTTTTTTTTTTTGGAGGGGGGTAACTTTTTACTTTTTTTAGCCCAGCGAGCCTGTGGTTTTAACTCGCTTAAACCTGCAGGTTAAAACCACAGGCTCGCAGTGCGGGGAAAGCAGGCAGGAGAAAACTGGGGATGAGCAGGGCGGTGATTCGGGGCGAGCAGGCAGGAGAGATCTGGGCAGAGCAGGGCGGCGATTTGGGGCATGGCAGGCAGGAGAGATCCAGGGAAGAGCATTGGGGTGGCAGGCAGGAGAGATTCGGGGCAGCAGAGAGCAGGGCAGAGAGTAGGGCTTCTGTGGAGCTGGAGAGTCGGAAAGATGTTTTCGACTAGTCCCCAGCAGTCGCTTCTTGGGTTGATTGGCCAATCCAGTCGGTTAAAAAAATTTTGTTGGTGAATCGCGTCCCTGCCTACTTTGCATGTGTTTCTCCTCATTTGCATGCACGGATTCAAAGCGGATCACAGGAGAGGTTAGTTAATTGGGCCAGAGGGAAATCTGGTCGCAAAGGAGTCGCAAACCAATCGATACACGATCAGTTTGCTTTGTGAATCTAGCCTTAAGTCCAGTATGTTTGGGTATAAAAACAGTTGTCCTTGCCTAATTCATAGCAGGTGGCTTGAATGCTATCTATGAAATATAAAATAAGAAAAAAAAGTGGCATCCTTGCTAATCACACCTTCCTTTTTTCACCAGATTGTATACTTTCTTTCAAATGTGTATTGGATTGGAAAGAATGAAAAGATGCACAGAGCAGCAGTTAGGCCTAAACACCTTGTTGGGCAGACTAGATGGGTATTTTGGTCTTTATCTGCCATCATTTACTCTGTTACTATGGTCACTTTTCATAAGTATGCACACAGAAAACCTTTTTTTGAAGACTGTTTAGTTGCTTTTCCCAAATACTGTACTGTTCTGAATTTTGACTCTGCTCTTCAGAGACCCCAAAGATGTTGGTCAAATAGACACTAAGCAGAATGTTTGTTTAAAAAAGAGAAAAGCAGCAAAAACCTCTAGCTTAATGGCATAAAAAAGCGGCCTATCCCGTTTGCCCAGTACTTCCAGTCAGTTCTAAGCTGTTGGGTAGGCCGGTCTTCCAATGACATCATTGCAGTCTCCTAGGAGCAGCTGGTTTTCTCCCTATATTAGTAAACCTGCTAACCATTATAGGTATCTGGGTTAAAAATATTCGAGTGAGGTTTGAAGTAATAGTAAACGAAACTAGACAAAGTTCCAAATGCTTCAGGAATCCAGTTTCCCATAGCAGTGCAGATTCCTAGAGGAAAACGAGATTTATCCGCTATAATAAAACCCTTAGTGCGCATGTGCACTTCAATTTCTGTGCGGCCGTGATCAGTGATTCGTGGCTCTGTGCCCTTGCATGCGCAGTAGGAGCCTGCAGGGCAAGATTAACCAATAAGCCAAGTAGGCACGTGCCTAGGGCCCGAAATAGTCAGGGGGGCCCGATGAAGGATGGCATCAACATTGTTTTTTCCAAACGGCGATGGGCCCCTCCAGCATCATTCGGCAACACGGGTCCCCCCCGATCAGCAACATGGCCCCCCCCATCGACGGAAAATAAGACAAGCAAGCAACGCGGGTAAGAAAGCCAACGGGAACTGTAATTGTGCAAGCGGTGCTGCTTACCCAAAGCTTCTCTCTGACGCAGCTTCCTGTTTCCGTCAGGGCACAGGGTGGGGCGGGGCAGGGGTCCCAGTGTACTTGTGTGCCTAGGGGCCCTCGACAAATTAATCCTGCCCTGGGAGCCTGCACCGGTTTGCGACGCGTGCAGCAGTTTCCCCAGCAACGTTCTGCCCCGAGAGGAAAGATGGCAGTGTTGGATTTGGCATAACTTCAACGTTCCTGCCCTGAGAGGAAAGATGGCAGTGTCGGATTCAGCGTTACTGCTTCTCGGTCTCCTCCTCCGTCGCTGACACCTGGCCCCACTCTGTCACTCCCACGGAGTTGTGCGGCCGCAGGGCATTTGCTAGGCCGGACCATGGACCGGTGCTGCTGGACAGGGGGGTGCTGCTTGACAGGAGGAAGGTAAAAGGAAGGGAGAAGGGCTGCTGCTGGACAGGGGGAGCAGAGAAGAGGTGCTGCTGGACAGGGGGGAGAGAAAGAAAGAAAGACAGACACACAGGGGACCAGGGAGAGAGACAGAAAGAAAGACAGACAGAAAGAAAGAAATGCCTAAATCTACACATCTATTCTAGTACCCGTTAATGTAACAGGCTAAAAAAACTAGGTAGGGTAATAATCACCTTTGGTTGGAATGAACTACGAATTACCTTACGATTGTTTGTCTGAGGCATGCAGGGCTCGTGGGTGCTGCTGTCAACCTTTTTTCAAGCTCTCGGAGAGGGTGAGATCCAGAAGGCCTTGAGCATGCGCAGATGCTCAAGACTCAGCAGCAGACCGGCGGCAGGCACTTTTATCACTGGCGGTGCAGGGCCAGTCGGGGAGGGGGGGGAAGAGGCGATAGATGCGCCGGTGGCCTAGGGGGGAGCAATACTGATGGTTCCCGCGGTCGGGTCGGGTCAGGTGGGGGCTCGCAAAGTGAGTCAATACTCGGTTTACGAGTCAAAAGTTTGCTGAGTGTTTTGCTCGTCTTGCAAAACACTCGCAAACTGGGTTACTCGCAAACCGAGGTTTGACTGTACTTAATTTCATTTTCGATTGATACATTGTGAACCCATCAGGTCAGTAAAATGCAGGAGTAGTATATCAAATATTAAATAAACATAAATACTAGAGAAATGGTGAAAAGATATTTTATGGAAATTTTGGAAATTTCTGAAAACTCCTTACCTCCTCTTACAAGAGTGTATTACCTACCTGCCAAGCCCCATCTTAAAGAAGAAGGACAGATTGAGGAACCCCGGGAGAAATCATTGGACATTTCGGCAATGCTGGAACAATCAGACAGAGATTTGTCTGTTCCAGCTACTCTATTGTTGTCTGTTGCTCTGGCTCCAGACAAAGATTGGATATTAAAACTTTTCTTTAAAAATAGGTCCAAAGACTTCCTGGGGCAGCATATTCAGATTTTCCCTGATGTCTCTAGAGAGACTCAAAAAAGAAGGAAAGAATTTTTAATTTTAAAACCTGGAGTGATGCAAATAGGGGGTATTTTCTTTTTGAGATATCCATGTAAATGTGTAGTTAGATATTCGTCATTGAAGTATATATTTACAGAGCCATCTCAATTGATTAGTTTTCTCTCAATGAAACGTCTTGAAAAAGGAATAACAACGTCCATGGAAAGTTAGTTCTTTGCACTTAAGTTAGATAAGGATTTTTCTTATTTAAATAATATGAATTATATATGTTCTACTCTTAATTGTGGATCCAATAATATTGAGGACTAGTGTGAGATCAACTAGGTCAGTATTTCCTTATAGTACATATTAATTTTGGATTTTTAGTTTAATATGTTGTTTGATCTCACTTTACTGTACAAGATGTATATGCTTGGAAATATTGTAAAATTTTATAAACAAAAAAAAAACAAACCATAAATGGAGGCACCATTTATTTAATGTAGCATTTTTTAGCCCTACATTTACAGTAAAACCTTGGTTTGTGATCATAATTGTTTTTAGAAGCATGCTTGTAATCCAAAGCACTCGTATATCAAAGCTAATTTCCCCATAGGAAATAATGGAAACTCAGACGATGCGTTCCACAACCCAAAGACTTTAATACAAAATACTACTATACGTACTCGTATTACAAGACCTCACTCATTTGGAACAGTCATTACACTCCTGCAACGTCAGAGAGAGAAGAACCATCGGCTCAGTTGTGATCTGTGTATACTGTAAGTACTTGCATTGCAAGACATTGCTTGTATATCAAGTTAAAATTTAATAAAATGTTTTGCTTGTCTTGCAAAACACTTGCAAACCAAGTTACTTGCAATCCAAGGTTTTACTGTATTTGCTTGTTGCTGTCTGTCCTTTTAATGTGGAACAGCAAGAGCTGCTCGCTGTATGAACTTTGGAAACCCAGCTTAGCCTTTGATGACCATCGCTTTCCATACTATTCCATTACCCTTTTATTAAGGCCAAGAAGATGACTGCAGTTCGTGGTATTTCAGCGTAACATAAATACCTGCCTGGAGAAAATGAAGAGCGCCCAGCGTGAAGGAACACATTTGTCAGCAGCACTAGGATGGGAAGGAAATAGTTTGCAGGCTGGCTTCCTTCCATTGTTTGGCTCTCCCCCCACTCCCCCTCCATGTCATGTAAATATGGTCAAGGATCCAGATTTCTTTGCTACCACTTTCTTTTGTAGAGATAAAGGCTCCTGAGATGCTGGCAGTCGGAGAGGATGCCAGGGCTGCTCCTGGAGAAATTCCTTAGCTTGGGAAAAAAAGAAAACAACCCTCGAGTCTCCTCCCCCCCCCTATACCTTGTTCCCATTCCAATGTGGTTTGCCGGTTTCTTTTCATTCTTACAGGATAAACCTCGAGTGGGCTAGTCTAACACAGGAATTGCTTTCCTGGTAGGTTAGAGTTGATAAAAAATAAGAGAGACCCCAAGCTGTCTTCCCCCTTCCCGGCACATGTGGACTTTATTTCTATTTTCCTCTATTAAATTTACTTTCCTTCCTTATTCCCAGTTGACATTTGCAGGATATAACAATATGGCATGGTATATGATATGATATGTATTTGTGGTATGCGTGTGACTATGGGGAGGGTATGTATGTACTGGACAGAAGTGGAGGAGTATGGTTTCTGCAGGTGAAGGTATGCAGGGGGATAGATAGGGTGGGAGATGAGTGTACAGAGAGAGGATTGTATGCAGAGTGTGTTGTCATGTTGAAATTTTCAGCCTAATATGCCACATTTTCTATCCTTCTTTGTCCTTTTGTTTGGAGAGTCCATTGTCCTATTCCCACTGTTTCTTTTTGCTCTACGTTTTCTAAAAGATCGTATAGAATATTAGGGGTCCTTAAAAAAGGGATGAGGTGCTAAATTGAGAATATCATTTTGCCTCTCAAAAAGCATATACAGTATAATCTCATTATAACGGATTTCAAGGGACCTGGAAAAACAGTCCATTAAATCCAGAGTCTGTTATATCCAGAGTTGCATTTTTTAAAAACTTTATTTAGGTCAACTTGAAACAATGTACAATCAATGAACAACAGTCACTGCACAAGCATATCAGCAACATCAATAACAAAATTCAGCAAAACATTGGTATGGCACGAAATGATAGCAAAACCAGAACACTTAAAGATGTTCTAAAGTATTATGTCGTACTGTACTGGAAAGAAAAAATACTCTGTCATTTTCTTCTGGGCTGCATTTTGATACTATATCACCGGCATGCCATGCGCCTTGTAGGCGGAGCCTGCATGTCTGTTATAGCCGAATAAAACTACAGCTAAAAGTGGCTCTGGGGACCAAATTGGTTGTCCGTTATATCCGAAAGGCTGTTATATGCGAGTCCACTATATGCAATGATTTTCTATATGTTTATAAAGGCGCACGGCCAGGACCAGCGGACCTCGTCCGCTATAGGCGAGGTTCCGTTATAAGCGAGACCATTATAACAAGATTATATTGTATAGCAACTTGAAAAGGTTCAGAGAAGGGTGACAAAAATGATAAAAGGATGGAACATCTCCCTTAGGGAGAGAAGCTAGGCAGGTTAGGACTTTTCTGCTTGGAGAAAAGATGAGTGAGAAAAGGATATGAGAGAACTTTATAAAATGAGTGGGGTAGAATGATATACCGGTAATAGGAAAAGGTCAAACAACAACAAAAAAAACAAACCAAGAGGACACTGTGAAACTAAAGGTCAGAAGATAGAATTAAGCTGTGGAATTTGATGATGGAGAATGTTATTAAGACAACCAATATAGTGGGATTCAAAAGAGTTCTGGACAAGTTCCTGGAAGAAAAGCACACTTTTTTTAAGCCAAATAGACTTTGAGAAATGGATTTACTTTTTTTGGATCTGTTAAGTACTTGCAACCCGGACTGGCCACCGTTAGAAATAGGATACTGGGTTTAGTGGACCTTGGGCTGAACCAGCAAGGTGGTTCTTTTGTTCTTATGTCTTGCTTACAAGTGAATGGGGAATGGTAGACCCTCACCAATAGGCACTACCGCTTGAGAAAAACACATTAAAAATGATTCTTTCTTCTACAACAGGACGTTTTGACCTTGTGTTATTCTATAAATGGGTAATTGGGGTGGGAAAGGAAAAAGAGATGCAAGCACCTAGTTAGATCTGAATTAGGGGAAAAATCCTTATTTATGTTCATTGTTTTTGATAGTGATTTTTTTCAATCAACTGCTAGCCCAGAGGTTCTCAACGCAATCCTTGAGATACACCTACAGTAACCTGTCAGGTTTTCAGGATATCCACAGTGAATATGCATGAGATAAATTTGCATACATTGTTCTATTGTATGCAGATTTATGCCATGCATATTCATTGTTGGTTTTCTGAAAACCTGATCGACTGGGTACGTCCCAAGGACTGGTAGAGAACCTTTGTGCTGGACCCTTGTGGACAGCGAATTCAGGGCTTTTAGTGATTTTCTCCTGAGTGTATTACATGTCTTTTCTGTAACTGCTTTGCGTTTCTGAGACTCCCTTTCTGCAAGACATTTGGATTGGAGTTGGATTTCCTGATATTCTATTAAAAAACAAACAAACGTAAAGAGCCACTTGGCTTTGTTTAGCTTATTTGGATTAGTCTTGCCCGGTTGTCTTAATTGTGATTTTGTTCAATTGTGAGCAAAATTGATTAATCATCATTTGTCTAGTGCTGCTTGGTCTGTTCAGCACTTTACAGAATCACTGGACAAGTGAATGGGGGATGATGTGGTGACCCTCTGCAAACCTCATTTCCATGGAAGGTTCTTTGAGAATGGCTCATGTTTTTTTAAATTATTAGATTTACGGCTGCTATAGTGACCCGTCGGATTTTACCAGCTATATTAGAGAATCCGGCCCTTAGGCCTAGATTCACGAACCTGCCAGATCGAGCCCGATTCAGGCAGGTCCGATCAATTCTTCAAAGCCCAATATGCAGATAAAGGCGTTCGGAGGAATGCCCCATCTGCCTGCCCAGATTGCTCTAAAGCAGGGATCTCAAAGTCCCTCCTTGAGGGCCGCAATCCAGTCGGGTTTTCAGGATTTCCCCAATGAATATGCATTGAAAGCAGTGCATGCACATAGATCTCATGCATATTCATTGGGGAAATCCTGAAAACCCGACTGGATTGCGGCCCTCAAGGAGGGACTTTGAGACCCCTGCTCTAAAGTGATCCCAGCGCATGTGCAGACCATCTGTGGTTTTAACCTGCTTAAGCCCAGGGGAGGGTGGGAGAGTCGGGGCAGGCAGCAGTTCAGGGCAGGCAGGAGAAGAGCAGGCGATCTGGGTCAGCGGGAGAGTCGGGGCTGCAGGAGGCTTTTGGGGCTGTAGCTTTTTTTTTTTTTGCCTTTTTCATCGGGGCGAACAGGCAGGAGACACGGGGCAGAGCAGGGTGGCATTCGGGGCGAGCAGGCAGGAGACGAGATCTGGGCAGAACAGGGTGGGCGATTTGGGGCAGAGCAAACAGGAAAGATTGCAAAGCAGGGTGGCGAGCAGGGCAAAGAGCAGGGCTTCCAGAGTTGGAAAGACGTTTTCGACTGGTCCCCAGCAGTCGCTTCTTCAGTTGATCGGCCAGCCCAGTAAGATGTGAAATTTAGTTTTGTGAATCGTGTCCCTGCCTACTTTGTATGCATTTCACCTCATCTGCATGCACGGATTCAAAGCGGATCGCAGGAGAGGTTAGTGAATAGCGCAGGAAGGGAAATCTGGTCGCAAACCGATCGGTTTGCTTTGTGAATCTAGCCCTAAGTTCCTAAATACTATAGCACAGTGTTTTTCAACCTTTTTACACCCGTGGACCGGCAGAAATAAAAGAATTATTTTGTGGTCCGGCAAACTACTACGACCGAAATAAAAAAACACATTTCCGCCCCGTCTCCGCAAGTTCGGTCCCCACAAACCATCTGATCCCATCTGCACAAGCCTCAGTTATGATTTTATATTGAACGTATTTTATTAAAGTATAAAAAGAAACAATATTCTGTACAATTGTCATTTTATAAATATAAATATTCAGAGCAAGGACCAACAAAACCCCTGTCTCCCCTCCCCTTCACATATATCCCCTCTACTATCAAGAAAACTAAACAAGCCAAATTATTACAGAATGCTACACAGAAATATCATGCTAACAGAATACTGCAGTCACACATAGGAATAGTGTTAGGCTTTGCAGTCCCCAGTTATGTCTCTAGCAGGATATATATTTCAAATCTGATATATTGTAATGACAAAATAGAAATAAAATGATTTTTTTCTACCTTTTGTGGTCTCTGCTTTCATCTTCTTTCCACTCTTTTCCTTCCAGCGTCTGCCCGTTCCATCCACTGTCTGCCCTCTCCCCCTTCCATATGTATCTGCCTTCTTTCTATGCCCCTCTCCCCTTTCCATCCAGCCTGTGCCTCCTCTCTCCTTTTTACATCATTCATTCCAGCTTCACTGATTTCTTCATTTTTATCTCTCCTACACCAGATCTAGCATCTTTATCCCTCTCTCATTTCTCTGCTGACCCCCTTTCCAGCATCAATCTCTCTCTACTTTCTCATTCCTGTCTCTCCCCTTTCCCTCCTCTAATCTCCCTGCCAGCTGTTTCCTTCCTTTTTTCCTTCTCCCTTCCCTCCTCCCCCCTATCCAACAGTAGCACTCTTCCCATCCCTTTCCCTCTTCCCCTCCCAGCAGCATCTCTCTTTCTACCTCCCTCCAGGTGCAGTAGCAGCTCTCCCTTTATCCATCAGCTTCCCAGCCTCCAACAGTGGCTTCCTCTCCTTCCAGCAGCTCTCAGTACTTGCCTGCAGCAGTGATTTCCTTAGGCAGCCTTGGGTCCGTTGCCGCCTCTGAGGAAAGGGGAAGTTGCCAAAGTGAATCATTGCCCTGGTAAGTACAGAGCTGCTAGGAGAAGAGACAGCCACTGTTGAAGGCTCCCTGCACATTCGCGATTCCCCCAAGCCGGCAAAAACAGCTTTGCACCGCAGGCCCTGCCGCCCAAGATGAGCCGGAGGCCCCTACCCGCCGCATCCTGCACGTTTGCAGACTCTCAGCACAGATGCTGCTGATGGCCCCAATCCACACGCTGACGCCCCTGCGCACGCTGACCATCTCCCTTCTACCTGCACCTTCCCCGGGGCCCTCTTCGGTGACTTGGCAGGGGCAGCGATCAAGACAGGCTGCCGATGTTGGGCATTCCCTCTCTGAGTCCCGCCTATTTTGTTTCAACTTCCTGTTTCCGCATAGGCGAGACTCACAGAGGGAATGCCCGACTGTCTTGATCGCCCGAGGCTGGGAGGAACAGAAGATTTCCGCGAACACCACCGGGGCAGGAAATTTAACGGCGTCCATCTCGCTGGCCCTGCGTGGACCGGCAGGAATTTTCTGCGGACCGGCACCGTTCCACGGACCGGCGGTTGAAGAACTGTGCTATAGCACACAATTACAAAGAGGGTGTGCATATGGGCGAATCAGAGGCTTGTCTTACAGAAGTTGACTATCGTCACACAGGCAACTCCCAACTTTAAGCGTGACCATTTACACCAGTCTTTGACATGGTGTAAATTTTGATTTCTAAAATTAGGTGCATGCATGCTACCCTAATTCTTGCTGACTTACTCTGTGGTGCAAAATTTGATTGTCAGGCCGCTGTTTCGGCTGGGGAGGCGGGAGCATGTGTCTGAATGTTATATTACATTATATTGACTTAAATTGAAATACAGGATTTGTTTTAAATTGCTGTTAATGGTCTATCTCTGTGTGCCAAAGAAAGAGTGGCGAAGGGACTGAACACATGAACCTAAGGAACAAAAGTAATTTTATTATAAGTGAAAATAACTTAAAATCAAGACCAAGTCTTGTTGATTTAATGGACCCAACATGGTCTGTGTTTCGGCTTCTGTGGAAAAGCCTTCCTCAGGGGTTGGCCCAGTGGTGGCGCTCAATGAAAGACTCTTCAAAAGACAAGGCTTAGAGGCTGGTAAAACAGGGCCAAAATGGACATGTAATCCACCAAAATGCTGTGGAAATATGCACATAACATTAAAACTCAAACCTGTGTGCACAATTTGGCACCAAAGTATTTGGCGGCAAACATTTTGCCATGTGCGCCACCTCGTCAGTTGCTCTCTATTGATCATGTAGACCCATATATTCCAATTCTTAGGGAATTAAGATTACAGGTATCTAGGGACAGTATATTCTCATGTATAGATCCCAGGGAATGAAACAAACTTCATTATATATCCGCCAGCGGGAAAAAATTTGCAGAATTTTAGAAAAAATGACTGAAAAAGCATCTTTTCTGTAAAATGAAGTGTGGAATTTGAATTTTGAATTCCATATTGTATGAAGGAGCGCTGGTCGCTTAATTAACCTTTTATTGTTTGTCACCATTTGTTGTATGTGGGTTGTCATGACTATGATGATGCATGTATCTGCTGTGGCTCGCTTTGGGAAAGCTGTCCTTACTGTACTGTCCAGCCTTGTCATTATGCTACTGTATTGTATGGTATTGTATTGTATTGCCAAACGTGCTGTCCAATGTAACAGACTGTGAATGTTGGCTTGTAACCTGTTCTGAGCTCCCGGGAGGATGGGATAGAAATCGAATTAATTAATTAATTAATTAAATAAACAAACAAAACAAACTATAAGCTATTCTGTAACGGTGATTTTGCACCCAGTTATTATAGAATTGGTGCTTACTACCAGATTCTCTATAGGTCTCACAAAGTCTGGACCCCCAAATTTGGGCATAGAGCCCGGTTCATAGACAACCCCGCGAAAGACAAAGGCGCGCGCCAACAACTGAGCGCAAGATGGAGGCGCGCGCCGAAGAAAATTACAGTTTTTAGGGGCTCCGATGGGGGGTTTTGTTGGGGAGCCCCCCCAGTTTACTTAATAGAGATCGCGCCGGCGTTGTGGGGGGTTTGGGGGGTTGTAACCCTCCACATTTTTCTGTAAACTTAACTTTTTCCCTAAAAACAGGGAAAAAGTGAAGTTTTCAGTAAAATGTGGAGGGTTACAACCCCCCAAACCCCCCACAACACCCCCACAACGCGGCGCGATCTCTATTAAGTAAAGTGGGGGGGTTCCCCCCCACGCCTCCCCCCCCGTCAGAGCTGTAAAAACAGTAATTTTCTATGGCGTGCGCCTCCGCGCTGCGCTCAATTGTCTGTGCGCGCCTTTGTCCTGGCGCGCTTTTGACCTGACTCCATAGAGCCCAGATACAAGTGTAAACGAATTAGTCGATTGGATGCTAACAGCCAGTAATGGAGGTTAAAGGGCTCTAATTTGAATTTATGCACTCATCTAGTTCTGCACTATTCTACAATGCTGCATTGCCAAAGCGTTGCATGCAACCCAAAAGGGGGTGTGGCCATGGGAAGAGCCACGGGTGGGTCTGGGGCATAAGGAATCTGAAGATATTGCAATCGCTAAAAAGTGCAATGTAAAAAAACAAATGCACTTAGCAAACATGCAGAAACCTTAATTACCAATAAACGCTGCGTTCAGTTTTCACATTATTCATGCTAGCAGTTAATGCTGAATCATATTGCACTTTTTGGTGATTACAAATCTTCAAACACCTGATGCAGGCCATATAGCTGAAACATGACCCATACTGAGTTGTTGGAGATATACATTTCATTCAAAGATACTTTGATCCAAGCACACTGTTGATTTGGTTTACCATATTTGCCGGCGTATAGGAAGCACTTTTTTCCCCTCAAAATACAGTGTTCCCCTGTGAATTCGCGGTTCGCGAATCGCGGACTCGCTCATTCGCGGTCTGCTCCAACCGCCTCTTCCTGTAGTAAAGTCGAGCTACACAATCACGAGCTGCGTGTCAAAGCAGCTCCTGATTGGTGTAGCCCGACTTTACTACAGGAAGAGGCAGTCAGAGCAGACTGCGAGTGATTTTCTTCACCTGCCGGCGCTCCAGCTGCCCTCTCCTGCCTCCCCTGCCTTTTGACAGGCGAGAAACCGCATTTGCGGTTTTTCAAAATTTACAGAGGAACCCCCGCGAATTTCGGGGGAGGACTGTATACTTAAATATGTGGTGCGTCTTATGCGCCGGTAATTAAAATTATGAGTTGAAATTTCAGTCAGTCAAACTTCTGCTTTATATTAATATACTGTCACGCTGTTTAGAAACATAGAAGATGACGGCAGATAAGGGCCATAGCCCATCAGGTCTGCCTGCTCTACTGACCCACCCCCAAGTCTACTATCCTAGGGATCCCAATCCTGGTGACAGGTTCCCTTGGCTTAACCCTCTAAGGGATCCCACATGGGCATCCCATTTGCTCTTAAATTCTTGCACGCTGTTTGTTTCGATCACCTGCACCGGGAGCTCGTTCCAAGGATCAACCACTCTCTCGGTGAAGAAATATTTCCTGGTGTCGCCATGAAATTTCCCGCCCCTGAGTTTGAGCAGATTCCCTCTTGTGGCTGAGGGTCCTTTGAGAAAGAGAATCTCTTCTTCCATCTCAATACGGCCGGTAATATACTTAAACGTCTCGATCTGCTCGCTCTCGGATGCTGCGAGGTCTGCGTCACATTGTCTCTGGATTTTGAGGTACCTAACTACAGTGTTCCCTAGTTACATTTTTTATAGACATACTGTAACTATAAAATTAGTTCAGTAAATCATTATGGAAATTCATGAAAAAATGTAGAAAATTATTTTTTTTCTTAAAAATATGTATAAAAAAGGGGATGCGTCTTATACGCTGGCAAATATGGTAATTTTTTGTCAACACTCTTTTGTGCCTTTCTGTTTTGTGTGTAGGACTGTTGTTCCCTTTTTTTTCCTGGGTCGGAGGCATTCCAAATATTTAAGTACAGCGTTAAAGAATACCAGAGATTTGTGCCCAACTTGTGCACCAGAATTTACGCCAGCTTTTGGCTGGTATAAGTTTCCTTGGCCAACCATTATTCTATAAAAAGCGCGCTCAGCCTGGAGTGTCCTTTATAAAATCCCACTTGGCACGGATTTTTCCCAATGCCTAAATTTGAGCACCATTTACTGAATCTGGCCTTTATCGCCCATATTTTTTTGCATCTAATTTTTGGTGCACTTTCTTGAATCCACCTCAAAAGTGTACTCTCTGCTCTGTACTGGGCCCTCTCCTCTTTTCCCTATATACCCTCTCTCTTGGTACTCTGATTTCCTTTCATGGTTTTCAATATCACCTCTATGCTGATGACTCTCAGATCTACCTCTCCACTCCGGATATCTCTGCAGGAGTTCAGGCCCGAATTTCAGCCTGCCTTTCTGACATTGCCACTTGGATGTCTCACCACCATCTCAAACTGAATATGGCAAAAATGAACTCCTTATCTTTCCCCCCCCAAACCCGCCTCCCTCTCGCCGTTCTCTTATCTCTTTGGATAACGCTATCCTCCTCCTTGTCTCGTCGGCTCGCAAACTTGGGGTGAACTTTGACTCCTCTCTCTCCTTCTCTGCTCAGATCCAAAAGACGCCAAATCCTGTTGCTCTATAACATTACCGAAATCCGTCCTTTTCTCTCTGAACACAAGACCAAAACACTTGTCCATGCTCTCGTCACCTCACGTTTAGATTACTGCAACGTACTTCTCTTGGGCCTCCCGATCACCTGTGTCTTGCCTCTTCAATCCGTTCGAAATGTTGCCGTGCGACTCATATTCCATGAGAGCCGTTATTGTCACATTACCCCTCTCCTCAAGTCACTTCATTGGCTCCCTGTCCATTTCCAAATACAGTTTAAACTCCTCTTGCTGACCTACAAGTGTGCTTGCTCTGAAGCCACCCGTTATCTCTCTTCACTCATCTCCCCCTATTCTCCCTCCCTCCCCCCCCCCCCAGTGATCTCTGTTCGTCGTGCAAGCCCCTCTTATCTGTACCCTTCTCTTCCACTGCCAACTTCCCTTCTTTCTTGTGGCGCCGTATGCCTGGAACAGGTTGCCTGAATCAATACGTCGTGCTCCGTCCCTGGCAGTGTTCAAATCCCAGCTAAAGGCCCACTTTTTTGAAACTGTTTTCAACTCTTAACTCCCCCCTCACTGCTGTCAGATACCTAGGCCCACTATAATCTCCCCAACCCTGCTGCTGTCAGATACCTATACCCACTTAATCTCCCCAACCCTGAAATGTCCTGTCTAAATTAGATTGTAAGCTCTTCTGAGCAGGGACTGTCTATTGTTTGTTAGAATATACAGCGCTGCGTATGCCTATCAGCGTTCTAAAAATAATAAATAGTAGTAGTAGCTGGAGCTTACATTCTAGTTAAGAAACATACAAAACCCCTCTTCAAAAAAAAAAAGCAAATAAGCTTTAGTTAAAGCAGTAAAGGGCTGTGATTAGGATGAATGAAACCAACCAGAGTGAGATTAATTGAGGAGGGAGAAACTTTTGAGTATAGCTGGTTTACATTTATCTTCCTCTTGGCAACTTGGTCTTCTGTGTTAGACACTCCCATCTCTTCCCTCCACCTCCCAAGAGGTTGCTTGTCAGCTGTTATATACTATAATTTATACCATGAATTTATTAGGACAGGCATTTTCAACCCTTTTTTAAAATTAGGAGCCTCATTTTATATTTCATAACATTTGGAGGGCCAAGACACCCATGTGTGCACTTGCACTCTTTCTATCTCATGTTACCCCCCCCCCCCTGTCTTCAGCCATATACTCCCCCAAGCCTTGAAGCATGAAACTTGAAACTACAAGACCAACCTGAACTTCTGGAGCTGTGCAACTCAAGTAGGGATCCTGCGGTAGGAGTTTGTATTTTACCACAATTGCTCAGCTTCTGTGAGCCAAGAAAGTGCACATGGTGAGCCAGGTTCTGGCCCATGTTGTGCTGTAGGATGGACTAGCTCAGGGGTGTCAAAGTCCCTCCTCGAGGGCCGCAATCCAGTCGGGTTTTCAGGATTTCCCCAATGAATTTGCATGAGATCTATTAGCATACCAGTGCATGCAAATAGATCTCATGCATATTCATTGGGGAAATCCTGAAAACCCGACTGGATTGCGGCCCTAGAGGAGGGACTTTGACACCCCTGGACTAGCTGGTATTAGGGTATTGTATAGAGAGCTTTTCAAAAGGCAGGTAGCACAGTAACGCCATGACCTTAGATTGCTAGCGTGGTGGAGGAATCTAAGGAAATACTTTTTTACAGAAAGGGTGGTAGATGCCTGGAACAGTCTCCTAGAAGAGGTGGTGGAGACAGAGACTGTGTCTGAATTCAAAAGGGCCTGGGATAGGCACGTGGGATCTCTCGGAGAGAGAAAGAGATAATGGTTACTGCGGATGGCAGACTAGAAGGGCCATTTGGCCTTTATCTGCCATCATGTTTCTATGTTTCTATAACCATAGAGTTCTATGATCTCTCAATGCAGGTGTAAAGAGCCTTAGCCTATAGGAAGAGGAGATGCAAATGTTAAGAGCCTTAGCCAATAGGGAGAGAGAAGGAGACAATGGTTACTGAGGATGGGCAGACTAGATGGGCCATTTGGCCTTTATCTGCCATCATGTTTCTATGTTTCTATAACCATAGAGTTCTATGACCTCTCAATGCAGGTGTAAAGAGCCTTAGCCTATAGGAAGAGGAGATGCAAATGTTAAGAGCCTTAGCCAATAGGGAGAGAGGAGGAGACAATGGTTACTGAGGATGGGCCATTTGGCCTTTATCTGCCATCATGTTTCTATGTTTCAGCCATGGAATGAAGCAGACATTAGAAAGCAGAGTAAAATAAGATCTTTTCACATGTCTATCCTGGATGTAATAGGAAGCTGAATTTACACAGAGTATGAAGGCACATAAAGAGCACAAGGCCCGTTTTTCCTACCTGCTGTGCTGCTGTTGACAGTAAGGGCGCTGACACCCCTCCCCCTCTCTGTCCCCCCACCTCTTCCCACTCCTCCCCTTGCCATGCATGCGCCCCCCCCCCCCGCTTCCCCGTACCTCTAGTTGTTCACTGCCGCCAGCAACAACTTCAACACGCTCCTCACAACTGCGTCATCTCTCCCGCTGATGTCACTTCTGGGTGCCACACATAGGAAGTGGTGTCAGAGGGAGAGCTGACAGGGTCGCAAGGAGCACGTTGAAGTTCTTGTTCACGGCGGTGAACAACTGGGGGGACGCGCGGCAGGGGGGAGCGGAGGCGAAGGCTGGGGAGGGGCGCCTCTCACCCTTGCTCCACCACTGGCTGTTCTTATTTGATCTTTTGTATCAGCTTCTCTTCCGAGTCACTGAGGATCCTCTTTTTGTACGTGTTTCATGCTTTCCTGAATTCCAGCATGCAATTAGTTATAAACAGGCTCTTATACACTTCCCCTTCCCCATTCGCGGTTTCGGCACTTGCGATTTCAAATATTCGTGATTTTTGGGGGGCAGGGGAAAACCCCCCCACCCCATAGTTTAGCCTTCCCCCCGGCCGTAGTCTCGAGAGAACTCACAGCAGTCATTTCCTATTGGCGATCTGCATGGGGCAGGAGCGTAGGAAGATTGCTCCTGCCCCAAAAGCCTGCTAGACCACCAGGTAAGGCTGGGATGCCGGGGGGAAGGCGGGAGGAAGGCGGGGGTGGGTCAGAGCCGGCCGAGAAGATATTCGCGGTTTTTCTTAATTCGCGGTCCGGCTCTGCCCCTGTCCCCCGCGAATAACGAGAGAAAAGTGTAATAACTTGAAACCAGCCTTTATAAGGCTACTATCCTCCCCTTGCCTATATGTTTTCACCTTTAGTGTTACTTTTCAATCTAAAATGTAGTTCAAACCCCTTTTCCTTTATTTCTAGTGAGTGAGTATTTGTCGCAATTCTGTCTGTGTTTTTTGTTCCCTAATTTTTTATGTAGATCGCTTAGAAATACTTACAAGCGTTTTATCAAATTTTTAATAAAACGTGGAAACTTTTATTTCTGTCTTATCCACTGGGAGGCTGTTTATGCATCCATTGCCCATTACGTGAAGAAATATTTCTTTCTGTCTTCTCAGTTCAAACCCTTACAGCCTCATGCCATACTCCCTAGTTCTCGAATTTCTTTCCAGTGAAAAAATGTTTGCTGCTTGTGCAAGCATTTTGGAGGTCAGGGAAAATATATACACACAATCTATAGTTGTTTGAGATCCTTTTTTTAATTATTTTATTTATTTATGAATTTTCAATTACAATCAAGTTATTACTTGTACAGAAAGATAAAGTTAAGCTGCAAACAAAATACAATATTAATTATATCCTACTAACCTTCTAATTCAAGATATCTTAATATAGCTTAACTTTAACTCAAGTCCTCAATTAGAACCAAGATGTAGTAATCAGCGAGATAGTAACAAAGAAATAAAAGTAAAGATTCGGTTATTGGCTGAGACAGGAAAGCAAAATTTATGAGTGCTTCAGATATGATATCCTTTTTTCAGGCGAGCAGCTGATAAGAAGGTTGTCGGTTGACTAGGATCAAAGAAAACATATTTTTGCAATTGATACACTATCCACACATTTACATGGGTGGCGAAGAAAATAGGTCACCCCAAGAGCAATAACAAAAATTCACGTCGACGTTTTTGTGTATCTCGTGACAGATCTGGATACATTTGTATTTTACACCCTAGAAAATCTTTGAATTTATTCTTAAAGAAAAGTCTTAATAGCCAATTCTTGTCTGGTGTCAAAGCTACTGTAAGAAGAAGTGTTGCCGGCTTTGCAAGTTCGCTCTCTGAAAGTTCCAACATTGTAGATATATTAAGTACTCGTTGATCATCTTCTTCCTTTAACTTTTCTTCCCTTTTTATTGGTAAATAATACACTTGGAAATTGGTGGTAGCAATTTCTCAGAAATTTCCAATACCTCTATCATATAACGTTTCAACATATCTCTAGAGGTTACTGCTGCAACTCTAGGAAAATTAATTAATCTTAAGATTGTTATTCCGAGAAAAATTTTCTAAAGACTCTAGTTTTTTCCTTAAATTGTTATCTCTCACAAGTGTTTCTCTAATTTGTTTTGAAACTTTTACTTCTTGGGAAGAGTTTAGAGTTACCTAGCACTAGCTCAAAAGGAATCAATACAAAGGAGCTGTTCAACTTGGTTACGAATTTGTTTGACACCACACGCCACACTCAACTCGTACACACTATTAATCTACCTTCAGCAAATGATTTAGCACAGCACTTTGATTCAAAAATCAAAAGCCTAAGAAACAACTGCTCAACTAATGACACTAATGATCACCAAATAGCTAACATACAAGGAAACGAAATACCAGCAGACATGATCTGGAGTTCCTTTCACGATCTGGAATGGAATAATTATATCAAACTATATAAAATACTCTAAATCTTACTGCCCTCTGGACTCATGTCCCTCAGAAATTATGAAAACGGATCCACTAGACTTTAAACTATCTCTGCTGCATTACTTAACCCACAACCTAAAAAATGGAAAGTTCCTCATGAATAATGGTCACATAATAATAACCACAATTCCAAAAAATAACAAAGGATCATCAGAACTGGTAACCAATTATAGACCAATAGCATCCATCCCACTTATTGTAAAAATCATGGAGGGATTAGTACATACCCAACTGATGGAATATCTTGATCAGTTCTCTCTCTTACATGAAACTCAATCCGGTTTCAGACCTCTGTTCAGTACTGAGACAGTAATTGCGGCTGTCTTAGATAATCTACGCCTCTTGTTCAGCAAGGGCCTTAATGCCCTGATCATACAGTCTGATATGAGCTCTGCCTTTGACCTAGTGGACCATGGGAAAATGCTACAATGCCTGGATGCTATTGGTATTAGGGAAGAGGTACTGAACTGGTTTCGAGGCTTCCTTATGTCCCGTACTTACCAAGTACGTTTCAATTATGATCTCTCCAACACCTGGAGCAATCCATCTTGCAAACCGCAAGGGTCACCACTATCCCCATTGCTTTTCAATATGTAACTGTCCTCACTAGGTGCGCAATTGACCCAACTGGGGATAAAATAATTCAGTTATGCAGATGACTTTACGATCATCATCCCATTCGCTAATTCTCTCTCAGAAGTTATTCCCAAAGCATCAGAAGCACTAAATTTGATGGAGCAATGGCTGACTGAATTCAAACTGAAACTTAATTCAGAAAAAACAAAATTTTTTGTAGCCTCACCACATCTGCTTGACACCAAAATACCACTATGCATCATTAAAATTAGTTATCCTATTCAGACTACTATGAAGGTACTGGTTGTAACGCTAGATCAGTGCCTAACCATGAAAGACCAAGTGGACTCCTTGATCAGTAAGGGTTTCTTCACTTTATGGAAACTTCGATCCATTAGAGCCTATTTTGATATGTCAGCATTTAGAATTCTGGTACAATCCCTTGTTCTGAGTCAACTTGATTACTGTAACATCACCTATTTAGCAATTTCCCAAAAGAATATGCGACGATTACAACTAATACAAAATGCAGCGGTCAAACTGATTTTCGGGCTGAGGAAATTCAACCACGTGACACCTTACTACCGACAGATGCACTGGCTACCGATGGAGGCACGCATAAAGTTTAAGTTCGCCTGTTTCTGCTTTAAAGCATTATATGGCCTAGCCCCTCAATACATAACTGACCTTTTTTCCTTCTCAGCCAACAGACATAAGAGAAGCATACACCTGAACTTCGTTTCCCCCCCAGTTAGAGGATGTAAACTCAAAAGACATCACCAATATCTTCTCTCACGCCAAGCAGCATTATGGGGTAAAGATCTAGAACAATTGCTCACGCCTTCCACTTATGGGGAATTTAGGAAATGCCTAAAAACATATCTGTTCCTGAAGTATCTAGACAACTGACCCTTTTCACTCTTTCTTTTCAATAACGGTTCCATTGAATTGTTAACCTCTTTCACCTCTGTTAAGTTCATTCAACTTGTACCATCTTTTACTCTTTGTAAACCGCATAGAACTTCACGGTCCTGTGGTATATAAACTGTTATTATTATTATTAAATCAACTTTAGTCTTAATTTCATTTTCTTGAGTATTAATTTTATGCTCTAACTGAGAGAGCTGAGGGTTAATAATTCTAGCCAAATCCGCCACTAGATCCCAGATAGCCTCAAGAGTTACCTCTTGGGGTATTTTTAATGTAAGGAAGAATTTAGAAAAAACAATATCCTCACCAACTGAGGTTCCTTCATAGTTGCTGGTCTCCTGCTCACATATAGAACGTGGTGCTGGTCAGTGTTCCCTCTAAGCGGGCGGGTGTTGTGAGCAAACTTTTTTCACTGTGAGCTAAAAATATCGGGCGCCAGCAAGTTATGAGCCAAATAAATATGTTGCTTTCTACCACAGAACTTCCTTACGTTTGTATGGAATCTATCTCCTTTCAACTTTAGAGAGTGCCCTCTCGTTCTCCCTGCCTTAGCTACTAAGTCTATTCCCTTCAGTACCTTGAATGTTTCTATCATGTCCCCTCTCAATCTCCTCTGCTCAAGGGAGAAGAGGCCCAGTTTCTCTAATCTTTCGCTGTACGGCAACTCCTCCAGCCCCTTAACCATTTTAGTTGCTCTTCTCTGGATCCTTTCGAGTAGTACCGTGTCCTTCTTAAAGTACCAGTGCTGGACGCAGTACTCCAGGTGAGGGCGTACCATGGCCCGGTACAGCAGCATGATAACCTTCTCTGTCTCTTCAGTCCAGCATCTGCCCCTTCCATTCACTGTCTGTCTTTCCCTGCCATCTCTCCTCCTGCCCCCCCCCACCCCCCAATTTGGTCTAGCATCCATCATCTTCCTTCTGTTCCCCTCATGGTCTGGCATCTCTATCCTTCCCTCCCCCCTGTGGTTTTTAGCATATCTCTCTTCTCATTTCCTCCACTCAGATCTGATCATTCTCTGCTCTCTCTTCCCTTTTCTTCTCTGGTCTTCCTTCTCTATTTTCTGCCTCCATCTAAATTAAATTCTTTCTTACTATTTAGTCCCGTTTCCCTCTTTTCACTGTGTCTACACACAGCTTGTCACCCCTTTCCCTCACCCCTCCATTATCTTACTATTTTCTTCCCCCTTTATTTATCTCCTCCTTCCATCCAGTATGTGTTCTTTCCCCACTTCCATTCAGCATCTGCTCTCCCTTCTCAACTGACATCCATCTGCCTTCTGCTCTCTCTCCCTTCTTCTCACTTCCATCATCTGTCCCCTTCTCTCTCTCTCTCATCTCCTCCACTCCATCATCTGCCCCTTCTCTCTCTCTCTCTCTCTCCCCCCCCCCCCAACTTCCATCATCTGCCCCCCTTCCCCTCACCTTTGTGGGTCACTTTCTTTCCCCTGAGGGTGGCTCATGTCACAGGGGAAGCTTTGGCCGAGCAGAACCGCTTGATTGACAGTGGAACTTACTTGATTGATGTCGATGCTGGGGCCCGTTGCCGTTTGAAGGAAAAAAAAAAAGGTGGAAAAAAGGAACCTGTAAAGGCGAGAGGAAGGGAAACCTCCAGGACAGCTGCTTTTTGCCCTCCTTCAGCGGCCCAAGAGTTCAGACCAGCAGCGGCAGCTCTGTATGCTTTTAACTTCGGCACAGAGCTGCCCCTAATCAATAGTTTAGCGCGGTTTCATGAGGCAGCCTCGGGGCCTTTGATAGCCGGCCCGCTTCGATGATGCGATGTGGGCCGGCCTAGCAAAGGCCCCGAGGCTGCCTTATGAAACCGCGCTAAACTATTGATTAGGGGCAGCTCTGTGCCGAAGTTAAAAGCATACACAGCTGCCGCTGCTGGTCTGGAGGTGCGGAGACAAGGCAGGAGGCAAACGCGGTGGAAGGCAGGAGTCCCGGCGAAGGCAGGAGTCCCGGCACAGCGACTGCAACAGGAAGTTGCAAGTCAGCTGACGCCGGCCTTTCGTTGCGGCGGGGACCGAATCCTTCGCGGACCGGCAAGATTTTGTTTGCGGACCGGCGGTTGAAGAACTGTGCTCTACACTGTGTGCGCTGTGATGAGAAACTTGTGCGCTGCGAGGTAATATTTTGAGCGCCAGCGCACCCCAGCGCAGCTTAGCGGGAACGCTGGTGCTGGTAGATCCCCAGGTTCAAAAGGGACACTCTGGAAATGCAGAGGGTCCAAATCCAAGCTCCCCCGCAAGTTGCCACCAGCCTCGGGGGAGAGTTCCACATCGATTCCCGATGGTTCCTCCACCCGCGGGGAACTTACACTCTGGGGGAGGAGGGAGAGGCACTCGAGCGTCGGGGCTCAGGGTAGTTTCCGGGCCCAAGGAGATCGCTTCCGCCTCACTCAGATGCGTCTCCAGCGGGCGTCCCAATGCTCCCGTGATGTCCTGCATTCGACGCAGCAGCTGGTCCATACTGCCGAAAGCGGCCGGACCCAAGCGCCGCGAGGCTTCAGAGGCACTGCGCCCTCTGCGCTTTGGCATCGCAGGTAAATTTTAATGTAGAAATAAGCAATATTGGCAAGCTGTCTGGACCGAAGCGCTCAGCCAAACCTTTAGTCCGCCATCTTGGATTCCTCTGTCCGCCCTGTTGTCTCCTTGTTTGAGATCCTTAAGTTTCAACTCATTCTAAGTGGGGTACTGCACTTTTCTATGACCACTTCTGGGTAGCCCAAATGGGATTGTTGGTGGCTAAGTTATCAGCGAGGGACTTGTGTCCTCGCCTGTGTCATTAGCTGCAATATTATTTTGTCCCTTCTCTTCCCCCGCCCTATTACTACTACTGATCATTTCTATATAGCTGAAAAGAGTACACAATACTGTGCAATAGACGGTTCCTGCTCGAAAGAGCTTACAATCTAGTTTGGAGAGTTATTTACCAGGTATATGGGTGTAGTTGGCAAGTGAGGGGGCAGACTGGAAGGATGTCGGCAGGAATTTGAAGTGTATGAAGTCAGCATGTGTGCAGGATTTAAGCCAAAGAAGTTAAAGTTTCAAATTTAATTAAATATTGATATACCGACCATCAACGTGCACCTGGCCGGTTTACAAATCTAAAAATAATGTTAAAATAAATTTTAGAAGGGGGGTAGGAGGAGAAAATGTGAACATTAAATAGACAAATTACAAATACGAACATGAGTTGAGGGTAAAGAGAGAGGAAAGTTAATAATTACATCATTAAAACAAATTAATTAGGGGAAAGGGGGCGGAATAAAACACAAGGAAAGGGGAACGCTTCTTAAAAGCTGTTCGTGTAATATACTGCTGTACTGTTGGAAAAGAAAATGTTTAGACGCTATGGTATGCGTCTTGGAATAAGAATGTTTTTAGTTTAGTCTTGAATTTGTCGAGTGAGTATTTGTGGCGGAGTTGAGGTGGCATGGCATTCCATAAAGTTGGAGCTATGATGGGAAAATTAGTATTTCTAGTGTTGTAGAATTCCTTAGTAGAAGGTATGGTCAATAAATTCTGATCAGCCGATTGAAGGGTCCGGGAAGAGCAATAGGGGATGATGAGTCTGTCAAGAAAGGGTGGGAGGCGTGAAAATTTGATTTTAAAGACCAGCAGTAAAGTTTTATACGTTATACGATGTGTTATGGGTAGCCAATGTGCATCTCGCAGAAGAGGGGTAAGTTCAGCAGATCGGGCCCAGGAGCGCAGGTAGCGGATGTTGGGGGTTTGGCCCGCCTTACAGGATGTGAAATGGGAGAAGTGAGGGTATCTAGAGCAGAGGAGAAAATGGTGTTCTAGGAGAAGATGGCTTCATTGACAGACTTGTATGACATAGTAGTTGAAGGGAGGATGAGACAGTTCCTAAACATATAGGTAGTGATTGTCTGAGTCTTAGGGGGGGGGGGGGCAGGAAGGTTTATTGTTAGCTTTTATACCGCTACTAATGACTGGGATGTCAATTCAGAGCGGTTTGTATGAGCTTCTGTAAAAGGTGTTACGACACTTGAGCTTCTGTGGAGGGAAGGTGATGAGTTGTGAAGGTTAATCTGAGATGATGGTCAGAAAGGGGAAGAGCTGAGGTGCACAATTTGGAGGAGAAGACAAGGTCAAGATAGTGGCCATTCTGGTGTGTAGGGTTGGGTGGAGCACAGCTGAAGGTTATATGAGGCTGTTAGAGAGGGATGAGTACATTAATTTAGGCCAGGATTCACTAACCTGCCCGATCTGGGCCCGATCCAGGCAGGTCCGACGAATTCAGCAAACTCCAACATGCAGATGAGGGCGATCGGAGGAACGTCCCCATCTGCAGGCACGGATCGCTCTATAGCAATCCCCGCGCATGTGCAGACCATCTGTAGATGGTCTGAGCATGCGCTGGACTGCCGGGCCGTCGGAGTTGGGGTTTTTTTTCCCTTCTATTTTTTTAATAAAGGTGGATCTGCTTTTTAAACCATTGAGCGCAGCCAGGGAACCTGAAAAGTGTTGGACAGGGCTGGCATAGATTTTTTAAAATAGGCGATCGAGGAACTTTTGTGAGCCCGTGATTTTAACCCGCTTAAGCCCGCGGGTTAAAACCACGGGCTTGCAGTGCGGGGAAGGGTGGGAGAGTTGGGGTAAGCAGGGTGTTCGGGTTTGGGGCTGGAAGGCAGCTGTGTTCAGGGCAGGCAGGCATGTTCGGGGCAGCAGGAGATCGGGGTTGACGGGGCTGAGAGGGCAGAGAGCAGGGCTGCAGAAGGCAGGACAGTTGCAAAGGGCTTCAGCGACTGGTCCTTAGAAGTTGCTTTTTTTTGATCGGCCAGCCCAGTCGGTGTTGCAGGGTTTTATTTAGTGAATCGCGTCCCTGCTTACTTTGCATGCCATTGCCCTCATTTGCATGCGCGGATCGGAGGATGGTTGGAAGACAGGTAAGTGAATCGGGCCGGGGTCGCAATCTAATTGGTACACGATCGGTTTGCTTTGTGAATCTAGCCCTTAGTGAGGTAAAAGTTAATCCCCCACGTAACGAGAATGAATGAAGTCGGTTATAAACTTTTAAGGACCTTTTTAAAATAGTTGAATCAGGGCTGGAAGGAGGGGGGCACTGTCAGATAATGAGCAGACCACAGGTTTGTGTTGAAGCCCTGCCCCCCTCCCTGGGATGTTGCAAAGCTCTGCAGTGCCCCTTGCATGCATGCACCCACCCCCAGTCCTTTCACACCGAAAGATTCTTTCTTGTACACAAGCGCACGCTCAAGACTTCCTCCCTTAAGCGCACTCACTCCATTCTTTCCCTCACTCCGCCCCTTCCGCTTTGATTCATGCCCTTGTCCTCTCTCATCACTACTTGTACCTGCATTAAATCCCTTCTTCCCTGCATCCCCATGTGCCAATTTGAACTTTTTAAAACTTAAAAATTTCAAGTTGTGCTGCACCCTCTTCAGTGGAGCCCTAGGGTGTGCTAAATTTTACAACTCCTTTCAAGTAACTGAATTACATGGCAGGGGACCTTATGGCTTCATGCGGCCACTTGTAAATTACAAGGCAGTTTCTCTCGTGGTAGCTGAAGTCCAGGAGCCTATGATTTGTCAGATCTGATCATCCGGAGACCCTGCTCTTTTTTTTTTTTTTGGGGGGGGGGGTTCATATTGTTGCTTCTGTGACACCCTCTTGGGACTTTTGTTCCCTGAATGTTTTTCCTGTCACTTAGAACATTTCTTTAGTGAAATAGAGATGCACAGACAGAAAACCTGTTTTACGCCATTCCCCCGTGTTGTTTTCAGGAATGTCTGTATTTTTCACTTTTTTTCATTAGGATGTCACGGGAGCAGTGTGAACGCGCAGTCTTTCTCGGTAATGCACACATACATGATGGTTTGCGCATATGAGCGCTTTTGGGAAAGAATGCACCTTCCTTGTGAATGGCATGCAATATTGAAGGCTCATGAAAAAAATCAGGAAATTTAGTTGGGGGGTGGGGTGGGGATGTTCCTGCTAACTTTCGTTTGCCAGTGACATAAAACAATAAGTTTTATTCTTATTCTTATATTCTATGGGCACGTTAGCATTTAGCATGTGCTAATCTTTAGCGCACCTTTGTAAAATGACACCTAAATCTTTCAAGCGCATGTATATCCCTACCGTGAAATCTTTCGTGTCAATTTTGTCTCAGATTCTAACACAGCACTTAAGTTATTCTTATGAGCGTAGAGAGGAAAGATGCTGAGGGCTGCCATCTGAGACTCTTATTCACTCCTGGGCCTGGAGTGAGTCTTGATCAGACTTACATCTTTGCAATGTGTATTATAAGCTAACTTTGCTATAAGTTTGAATGTGGGTTTCCATATGCGGTATTGTATGGCTGCAGTGCTCTTTTTTTTTTCCTCCACTGAAAAAAAAACTGCATTTAGTTCATGGATTCTGGCAGAACTACTGGCAATCAGTGTTCCCGCTAAGGTGTGCTGGCCTGCGCGCGCGCACAAAATATTACATCGCAGCGCAAAGTTTCTCTTCACAGCGCACACACGCGTCGCAAAGGTAAGGGGAGGTAAGGTAAGGGGACGCATTGGGGGGATTGCACTTCCCCACAATTGCCATGCTTCGGTTCCTCTTCTTCCTTCCTTCCTTCCTCCCCCCCCCCCCCCCGCGGGACCCTGCGGCACCATCAACTCTTACTCCCTCTAATGTCGGCCCTGCAGCTCCAGACTTCCTCGCACCTTCTCCCCTCCCCCTTTGGATCGCTATTATTTTAAATGTTATAGCCGCGGAGCTGTATCCATCAGTGGAGATGTCTAACCTCGGCCTGCCCCGGAACTCTTACTGCAACAGTGACTTCCTGTTCCTGCCTAGACGGGCGGCTGCTGCAGTAAGAGTTCCGGGGCAGGCCGAGGTTAGACATCTCCACTGATGGATACAGCTCCGCGGCTATAACATTTAAAATAATAGCGATCCAAAGGGGGAGGGGAGAAGGTGCGAGGAAGTCTGGAGCTGCAGGGCCGACATTAGAGGGAGTAAGAGTTGATGGTGCCGCAGGGTCCCGCGGGGGGGGGGGGGAGGAAGGAAGGAAGAAGAGGAACCGAAGCATGGCAATTGTGGGGAAGTGCAGAGCTGCAGGGAAGAGTGTTGCGGTACCCAGCTGGAGGGAGAAGGAAGATGAGGGAGGGAATTAAAGGAGATGCCAGGGCTTGGAGCATAGGAGGAAGGTATGCCAGTCTAAGGGAAAAGGAAGGGGGAGATGTGAGAGCATGGAGGGGGAACGAAAGATGGAAGAAAAGGAAAGGAGAGAGATGCCAGAGAATCAGGGAAGGGGAGATACCAGACTATGAGGAGAGGTGTGGGAGAGGGAAGGCGAGGAGAGAGATGCCAGACCAATGGGGTGAAAGGAGAGATGGAAGGGGGAGGCATACAGTTTCTGGAAGGGGCATAGAAGGAGAGAAGATGCCATATAGGGGAAGAGAGACGGCAGACAGTGAATGGAAGGAAGAGAGTTACAAGAAGATGAGGAAAGGAGAAACCACAGAAGACAAAGGTAGAAAAAAATTTCTATTTATTTATTGCTTTAGGAGACATGTGTCACTGTTTCTGTGAAGCATTGTATGCAGAGTCCAGCTTCTTGTTGGTTCAATTTAACCTTTGTCTATGTATTTTTATTTTATCCCCCCTTTTACAAAACTGTGAAGCGTTTTTAGCACCAGCCTTGGTGGTAGCAGCTCTGATGCTCAGAATTTTATGAGCATCAGAGCTGTTACCTCCGTAGCTAAAATCCACACTACAGTTTTGTAAAAGAGGGAGGGGTTAGTTTGTGATTACATATTCCTTACTAGGCGAAGGTGTTTTCTGTGTTCTGTGTGTTCGAAAGACATGGTTTTCTGTTAGGATTGACGGTGTAGGATTGATCTGTGCTGGTCTGGCTTGTTTAGTTTTACAATGGGTGTATTGATGTACTGCTCACTGCAATATGTAAGATGCTGCCTTTTCCTAGGTACTCATGTGTGACGTGTGGTTTGTTACTAAAAATCATGTTTTTCTTACAGATGGGGGGGGGTGCCAAAAAATGATGGGCCCCGGATGTTACATATGCTAGGTACGCCACTGTATGTAAAGATACCAGAAAGCTGGCGTAGCAAAAACTTCTAAGTTTTGAGTATTTAACCCTCCCACAATCTCACGGGCACTCGTTTCAAGTTTATTGAGATTTTGATTTAAACGCAATATCAAATATTTTCAATGCGTATAACAAAAATAAATTTGGGGAAATAAATAAAACCATTTGAACCAGTGTTCCCGCTAAGCTGCGCTGGCGTGCGCTGGCGCACAAAATATTACATCGCAGCGCACACGTTTCTCGTCACAGCGCACGATCGGAAGAGGCGTACGGCAGATGGCAGGGCGGCGAGAGGAGAATCGGGCGAGTTGGCTCATAACTTGCTGGCGCCCGATATTTTTGGCTCACGGTGAAAAAAGTTTGCTCACAACACCCGCCCGCTTAGAGGGAACACTGCTGGCAATACTTTTCAATCTTCTTTTAAAGACAGGATTGGTTCCAGAAGACTGGAGACAGGCCAGCATAGTCCCTCTCCACAAAAGTGGAATAAAGGAGGAAGCGGGTAAACCTGCAGGCAATCAGCCTGACCTAAGTGGTGGGAAAATTAATGGAATCGCCAATAAAGGAAAGGAAAGTGGAGTTATTGTGAATCTGTTAAATTACAGGATCCAAGGTACCATGGATTCTCTTGGGGGAGGTCTTGTCAAATAAATCTGACCATTTGCTTTGACTGGATGCTAGAAATTAAGTCAATAGCTTCAACGTGACTGGCTATTCAATGACTGGAATCCAATTCAACAACTTCTACAATCATAAACTTCCAGCTTTGTTTAGAAGTTAAGTCAAGGCATCCTGCTGGATGCAGAGTGCTTTGGTTTCATTAAGGCCTTTCAGTGTTCTCTACAAAAAATCATTGGCAAACTGAGCAACCTAGGCCTGGAGGTGGTCAACTGAATTTGAAACTGACTAGATACTTACCTTGATAACTTTTTTTCTAGTAAATAAGCACATCATTCTTGAACATGTGGGTTGTGTATCTCTCATCAAGAGATCTGGTGTAGCGAGCCTCATTTTACATTTTTCTGCTCCCATCACTCTGAGCTGCCCTGAATTCCTCAGTTTGTATCAAAGTAGATGGTCAGCCCTAGAGAAGAACATAACAGGGAGGGGTACAAGGACTCTCCCAAAGAAACAAGTCTGTTATTCTCATATTACAACATTTAACAAAAAATAAACATGAATCCTTTATAACATATAGAAACATGATGGGCAGATGAAGATCAAATGGCCCATTCAGTCTGCCCATCTGCAGTAACTATTATCTCTTCCTCTCTCTAATACAGTAGTTTCAAACTTGTGGTCCGGGAGCCACATGTGGCCCGCCAGGTACTATTTTGCGGCCCACTGTCTGTACTAGTGCTGCCTGCTCTTTGCAGCGTCCTCTGGCTTCCCCCCTGTCCTCCCGCTCTTCAGATAATTACTGCAGCCTGCAGAGAGGATTGTCGGTACTGTAGTGATCCTTGCAGGCTGCCGTTGTCCTCAGCAGCACTTTCCCTCTGCCACAATCCTGCCCCTGATGGGTTAATTGTTCTTGTTGCCGAGCAGAAAAGACTTGATTGGTCGGGGAGTTCCAAATGCCCTCCTTGTTGTTTCTCATTACTTTGGTATGAACTGAGGCACTGACCAACGACACAAATGTAGATGATGCTTTCTGCAAACATTGCGGGTGAAGGGAAGAAACCCTTATACTGGAAAGAAGATTATCAAGAACCTAATGTTGCGAGTTTTGTATTACTTTGCTTCACTAAGTACCTGGCAAAGGATAGGGCTGTAGAGACAGTATAACAAACCGTCGACTACTCTCCTACTAAGTATAGTAAATCTAAGAAAAATTTGATTAATTACAGAAACAGGATATTTCTTTATGTAAAAAAATTATGACTAATAAACCATAAGATATATGTATTTGAAGTGTGAATAAAGAACCTGAACAAAAAAAAATGCTGTCGGATGAAAATACGCAACACACTGTTATAAATTTTTATTATGAAATTGGAGTCATTACATTTCTACTGACTCCGACTCCATAGCCCTGGTAAAGGGGGAGTGAAGGTGGAGGCACCTGAAAGAGACAGTAAGAGATTGTATGTGAGGCATTGGTGATCAATAATTGGGACAGAGCAAGAGTGTGAGTGTTAAGGGGGGGAGAGGAAAGAGCTAAGACTTGTATGTTTTGGGTATGGGTGAATAAGGATAGGGAGGGGACATAGAAAGCAAGTGATTTATGTGTATTGACAGTGATAATTCATGTATGTAATGGGCATAGCTTTATCCTGTTTCACGCCTATAAGATTTATTTTAAAGTTCCTTATGTGCAGGTAGGTTTCATAATAGAAAACTACAAGGGGGCTCATCTACCCAATTTTTATACCCCGGAAGTGGTTAAAGCGGACCACCACTTATCACTTTGTAACAATTAGATCTGGTTGCAACAGATTTGGGGTGGAGATATATTTGAGGGAGGGCATCGGACTTTCCCACTTTTCCAAAATGGTAAATAATTCCTGGAGGGGTGGGGGTGGAAAGGGCTGAATCACAGGTTTTTTTTTTACAGTGCCACTTTGCTTGTTTTCTCTTCTGCTGGCCATTAACAGCAGGATCCCAGGATCACTCACTTCTCTGTTGTGTTTTGTTTATAACCAGAATTGTCATCCAGCTCCGAACGAAGTTGAAATCGCACACACCAAAAAATTATTTCGTAGAAGGAGAAATGATCGGAGGTAGGAAAGAGATTTCTTTTTTTTTTTCTTTTCTTAAAGAAAGGCATTAATTAAGAGATAATGCTTTGCAGGACCATGCACGCAAAGATTATTATGTGATCTGGGCAAAGCTGTTTCAATCAGCGTAAAAGAGCAGTAATCCCTATAAACACCCTACCCTAAAGGGCCTTGGTATAACTGAGCGATGGTTAGGATTAAGCATTAGTTAAGGGACACCATTCCCCTTCAGAGAGATGTACCATATTAACTTGTGACTTTAAGACTGCAGGGAGCGAGGAACAATATTATCCACACCTACATGACCACTAAAGAGAAAATTTCTGCATGCAGTGCTTGCTTTTTTTTCCAGTTTATCTCTATCACAGTCCTTCAGTTGCCTTTTAATGTGGCATTTTCCCAAGTGGTTAGAGTAGTGTGGTTACCCTGTTTGTCCTCTTTAAAGGTAAAAAATATAAATAAAACAAAGGAGAGAAAAATATTTTATTGGACTAACATGTTTTTGACAAACATTTGAAGGCAGATCCTTCTTTAGGCCATATAAGAGCAAAAATGACAATATCAAAATGTATATAAGTGAAACATGAAAAGCATTTCCGATGATGATTTTTATATACTGCTTATTAGAATAGAGCATTAAAGCAATTTACAATAACAATAAAAATATCATAATACATAAAACAATTTACAATGATAGCGTTATAATTTAAAAATGTAACTAACAACATAGATCAGCAGCTAACAACAATTTAATCACAATTCTTAACCATAACTTAACTTTAAACCCCCCCCCCCAGGTTTTCAGAGCTTTACAAAAAAAGCCCAAGTACCTGGAATACTCTAAGTCAACTGGTAGAGTACAGTGTTCCCCTGTGAATTCGTGGACTCAGTAATTCGCGGAATGCTCCGACCTCCTCTTCCTATACTAAAGTCAGGCTACACCAATCAGGAGCTGCGTGTCAGAGCAGCTCCTGATTGGTGTAGCCTGACTTTAGTAACAGGAAGAGGCGGTCGGAGCATACGGGTATGATTTAGTGCACCCGCCGGTGCCCCTGCTTCCCTCTCCTGCCTCTTGACATACTCAGAACCGCATTCGCGGTTTTTTGAAATTCACGGGTGTGCCTGGAACGGAATCCCCACAAATTTCGGGGGAGTACTGTATTCCAAAGATCAGGACCAGTACAACAGAATACCCTATTCTTAGTATTACTGTATTTCCCCATGTATTGTCTGCGGCCTATACATGGGTTTTACAATCCCCTGCACTAGGTGAGGCTTCCTTATATGGGGTGACCTATCTAAAGACATCATAGATAAGCCACCCCATTGGAAGATCAGCTGCAGATTTCCCCTATACTTGCAGCTTCCTCCTGGACGGCTACCAGCTGCCTCCTGCCTTGTTGCAGCCAGCGGTGCAAGGAAGGAGCATTCTTTTCAGCATCCAGTCGGTGCCACGCTACTTCCTCAATGCCTGCGTCAGTTCTCGCGAGACTCCAGAACGACGGCCATGGCACTGAACTTCCGAAAAGGGAATTACGAAGGGATGAGACTCATGGTGGGGAAGAAGATTAAGAAGAGGATAAGCACTGTAAAAACGTTAGAGCAAGCTTGGTCCCTTTTTAAGGACACAGCGAGGCGCAAAATCTATATATACCGCATATCAACAAGGGATCCAAGAGGAAGAACAAGGAACCGGCGTGGCTCACTGTAGCGGTGAAGGAAGTGATCAGAGACAAGAAGACTTTGTTTAAGGAGTGGAAAAGGTCAAAAATGGACGAAAACTGGAAAAAGCACAAACAACATCAAAGCAGGTGCCATAAGGCGGTAAGAGGGGCCAAAAGAGACTACGAGGAAAAGATAGCCAAGGAGGCAAAAAACTTCAAGCCGTTCTTTTGATATATTAAGGGGAAACAACCCGCAAAGGAAGCGGTGGGGCCGTTGGATGACCATGGAATAAAGGGAGTGCTAAAGGAGGACAAAGCCATCGCCGACAAACTGAACACATTTTTTACATCTGAATTTACCGAAGAGGATATACACAACATACCGGAAGCCGACAGACTATACGCAGGAAACGAAGACGGGAAACTGACATGGTTTATGGTCAGTCTAGAAGAGGTATGCAGGCAGAGTGAAAGGCTAAAAAAATGATAAATTCCTGGGACCAGATGGCATCCATCTGAGGGTAATCAAGGAACTGAAAGGGGCTATAGCTGAACTGCTTCAACTAATAGCCAATCTGTCGATCAAATCAGGAAGGATTCCAAAAGACTGGAAAGTGGCGAATGTTATGCCGATCTTCAAGAAAGGTTTGAGGGGAAATCTGGGAACCTACAGACTGGTGAGTCTGACCTCGGGGTACCAGGAAAGATGGAAAAGGCACTGATAAAGGGCCGCATCATTGATCACCTTGACGAACACAATCTGATGAGGACCAGCCAGCATGGCTTCAGGAAAGGAAGATCTTGCTTGATGAATTTGCTGCACTTCTTCGAGGGAGTAAGGCATATAGACAAGGGTGACCCGGTCGACATCGTATATCTGAATTTTCAGAAGGCATTCAATAAATTTCCGCATGAACGACTACTTCGAAATATTGTGAGCCATGGAATCGAGGGTGAAATAGTCACGTTGAATAAAAACTGGCTGGTGGCTAGGAAACAGAGAGTGGAAGTAAATGGACAATATTCGGACTGGAAAAGCATCACGAGTGGAGTGCCGCAGGGTTCGGTGCTTGGACCTGTGCTCTTCAACATATTTATAAATGACCTGGAAATTGGTACGAAGAGTGAGGTGATTAAATTTGCAGACGATACGAAGTTATTTAGAGTAGTGAAGATGCAGGAGGATTGCGAAGACCTGCAACGGGACATAAACATGCTCGAGAAATGGGCCACGACATGGCAAATGAGGTTTAACATGGATAAGTGTAAGGTGATGCATGTCGGTAATAAAAATCTTACACACGAATACAGGATGTTCGGTGCAGTACATGGAGAGACCCCCCAGGAAAGAGACTTGGGAATATTAGGCGACAAGTGAATGAAGCCGTCCTTGCAATGTGTGGTGGCGGCGAAAAGGGCGAACAGAATGCTAGGAATGATTAAGGGGATCACGAACAGATCGGAGAAGGTTATCATGCCATTGTATCGGGCCATGGTACGCCCTCACCTGGAATACTGCATCCAGCACTGGTCGCTGTACGTTAAGAAGGACACAGTACTATTCGAAAGGGTCCAGAGAAGAGCGACTAAAATGGTTAAGGGGGATGGAGGAGTTGCCGTACAGTGAGAGATTGGAGAAACTGGGCCTCTTCTCCCTTGAAAAGAGGAGACTGAGAGGGGACATGATCGAAACATTCAAGATACTGAAGGGAATAGACTTAGTAAATAAAGACAGGTTGTTCACCCTCTCCAAGGTAGAGAGAACGAGAGGGCCGCTCTGTTCAATAGATTTATTTCCTAGTCAAATAACTCCCCCCCCTTTTTAAAAACTATTACTCAACATGTTGATACTGCGTATTCTCACTAATTGTATTCTGTATTCACTGACTGTTCGGTGACTTTTTCACCATTTGTATTCTGAAATTCGCTTGCTATCCAGCCCCCTTCACTGTAACATGTTAATATTATATTTCTTACTAATTTGTACTCTGTAATCACTGACTGCTCAGTGACATCTTCCCAATTTGTACTCTGGAATTCGCTGATTGCACAGCTCTCTTCACTGTGAACCGCCTAGAAGTCGCAAGATTATGGCGGTATAGAAAAAATAAAGTTATTATTATTATTATTAATAAATTTAAAAGGGGATATATTCCGTACAAACATATGGAAGTTCTTCTTCACCCAGAGAGTGGTAGAAAACCGGAATGCTCTTCCGGAGGCTGTTATAGGGGGAAACACCCTCCAGGGATTCAAGGCGAAGTTAGACAAGTTCCTGCTGACCCAGAACGTACACAGGTAAGGCTAGACTCAGTTAGGGCACTGGTCTTTGACCCAAGGGCCGCCGTGTAAGCGGACTGCTGGGCACGATGGACCACTGGTTTGACCCAGCAGCGGCAATTCTTATGTTAGCACAATCACATATTAGCAGTATCCTTCAAAAACTGGGGAAAGCAATACATTAGCAATTATGCTACATTAAATCATAGTAACATAGTAACATAGTAGATGACGGCAGATAAAGACCCGAATGGTCCATCCAGTCTGCCCAACCTGATTCAATTTAAATTTTTTTTTTTCTTCTTCTTAGCTATTTCTGGGCGAGAATCCAAAGCTTTACCCGGTACTGTGCTTGGGTTCCAACTGCCTAAATCTCTGTTAAGACTTACTCCAGCCCATCTACAACCTCCCAGCCATTGAAGCCCTCCCCTGCCCATCCTCCTCCAAATGGCCATACACAGACGCAGACCGTACAAGTCTGCCCAGTAACTTGCCTAGTTCAATCTTTAATATTATTTTCTGATTCTAAATCTTCTGTGTTCATCCCACGCTTCTTTGAACTCAGTCACAGTTTTACTCTCCACCACCTCTCTCGGGAGCGCATTCCAGGCATCCACCACCCTCTCCGTAAAGTAGAATTTCCTAACATTGCCCCTGAATCTACCACCCCTCAACCTCAAATTATGTCCTCTGGTTTTACCATTTTCTTTTCTCTGGAAAAGATTTTGTTCTACGTTAATACCCTTTAAGTATTTGAACGTCTGAATCATATCTCCCCTGTCTCTCCTTTCCTCTAGGGTATACATATTCAGGGCTTCCAGTCTCTCCTCATACGTCTTCTGGCGCAAGCCTCCTATCATTTTCGTCGCCCTCCTCTGGACCGCCTCAAGTCTTCTTACGTCTTTCGCCAGATACGGTCTCCAAAACTGAACACAATACTCCAAGTGGGGCCTCACCAATGACCTGTACAGGGGCATCAACACCTTCTTCCTTCTACTGACTACGCCTCTCTTTATACAGCCCAGAATCCTTCTGGCAGCAGCCACTGCCTTGTCACACTGTTTTTTTCGCCTTTAGATCTTCGGACACTATCACCCCAAGGTCCCTCTCCCCGTCCGTGCATATCAGCTTCTCTCCTCCCAGCATATACGGTTCCTTCCTATTATTAATCCCCAAATGCATTACTCTGCATTTCTTTGCATTGAATTTTAGTTGCCAGGCATTAGACCATTCCTCTAACTTTTGCAGATTCTTTTTCATATTTTCCACTCCCTCTTCGGTGTCTACTCTGTTACAAATCTTGGTATCATCTGCAAAAAGGCACACTTTTCCTTCTAACCCTTCAGCAATGTCACTTACATACATATTGAACAGGATTGGCCCCAGCACCGAACCCTGAGGGACTCCACTAGTCACCTTTCCTTCCTTCGAGCGCCTTCCATTAACCACCACCCTCTGGCGTCTGTCCGACAGCCAGTTTCTGACCCAGTTCACCACTTTGGGTCCTAACTTCAGCCCTTCAAGTTTGTTCAACAGCCTCCTATGAGGAACTGTATCAAAGGCTTTGCTGAAATCCAAGTAAATTACATCTAGCATATGTCCTCGATCCAGCTCTCTGGTCACCCAATCAAAAAATTCAATCAGGTTCGTTTGGCACGATTTACCTTTTGTAAAGCCATGTTGCCTCGGATCCTGTAACCCATTAGATTCAAGGAAATACACTATCCTTCTTTCAGCAACACTTCCATTATTTTTCCAACAACTGAAGTGAGGCTCACCGGCCTGTAGTTTCCTGCTTCATCCCTGTGACCACTTTTATGAATAGGGACCACATCCGCTCTCCTCCAATCCCCAGGAATCACTCCCGTCTCCAGAGATTTGTTGAACAAGTCTTTAATAGGACTCGCCAGAACCTCTCTGAGCTCCCTTAGTATCCTGGGATGGATCCCGTCTGGTCCCATCGCTTTGTCCACCTTCAGTTTTTCAAGTTGCTCATAAACACCCTCCTCCGTGAACGGCGCAGAATCTACTCCATTTTCTCGTGTAACTTTGCCAGACAATCTCGGTCCTTCTCCAGGATTTTCTTCTGTGAACACAGAACAGAAGTATTTGTTTAGCACATTTGCTTTCTCCTCATCACTCTCCACATATTTGTTCCCAGCATCTTTTAGCCTAGCAATTCCATTTTTTATCTTCCTCCTTTCACTAATATATCTGAAAAAATTTTTATCTCCCTTTTTTACATTTTTAGCCATTTGTTCTTCCGCCTGTGCCTTCGCCAAACGTATCTCTCTCTTGGCTTCTTTCAGTTTCACCCTGTAGTCCTTTCTGCTCTCCTCTTCTTGGGTTTTTTTATATTTCATGAACGCCAACTCTTTCGCCTTTATTTTCTCTTGCAGCCCAAAATCAGAAATAGGCCTCAACATACAGTTTGGTCTTTAACATTTTTCTGAACTTTAACCGGTCAGAACTGGTCCTCAGGATGCCGGGAAGATGGTTCCACAATTTCACTCCTGCCACGGACAAAATTGCTGTTCTAAATTTAACATGTCAGACAACATTTTCCTTCATAGAGATCTGTCTCATAGTACCTTCTGACCTCAATGCCCTCCCCGGCTGATATACCTCTCAGAAATTCTGATAGTTCGCTGGCACATAGCCATACAAACTCTGAACTACTGATAGCATCTTATAACAAACCCTTTGAGCCACAGCATTTGACCCTCAAGGCTTAAGGAAATAATGCCTCACTCTTGGATGTAGCCACAGTCCGTGGATCCAGACGAAGGAATAATCTTGTTCAGGCTACAAGCGTGCAGCGAGCCTGGTGAAGTCCTGCAGTTAGAGATTCTTTGTTTTATCAGCACAAGGTTGTTTTCCTCCGGTACAGCCAAAGCTAATGATGCCAGTCCTTGTGTGATACAAACCAGAGAAAGTTCAGTAATATCCAATAAAACAGTTCCGCTTCTTTTAACTCTCAGCCGAGAGCAAGGTCACACAAGAGAAATGTTTTTTATTAGTTATTATTGTAAATCTGTACAGTATTAAGGAACTTGCAAATATAGGTCTGAGCTACTTCAGAACCCCAAATTGTCTATCTCCAGATAGCACACTGAGTTGTAGTGAGTGTCAGGCGACCCACAGATGACCAATCCTATCCAGACCAGTAGGCTTTTTGGTCATGCAGAGGAATAATGAATGGTGTTCTTGTGAAGGGTCCTCAGTAGACAGTGAGACATAGAAACATAGAGTATGAAAAGGGCCTGCGGCCCACCAAGAAACATGCCAAAAGAGATAACAACATAAGGCACAGTTCATAACCATGATGAGAAAGTAGCTCTCCATATTCACATGGCAACGGTCATCCAGAGATGGTAAATGTCCTTGACTGTACACACACAGATCTTGTAAATACATCCAGAATGCTTCAGGACAGCAAAGATGGTTCTTGGCCTAAGTTTTAGGCCTACAGTGTACCAATAGGTAAAGCAGGAATCACCCCTACAAATTGAATCGAAAAATTGATTTAATAGGCTGAATCAAATTGAATTGAAAAAATTTTCCTCTGAATCGGGCATCACTACTAATTACGAGTTGTGTAGAAGGCATCATGTAAATTTTTTTTCTGGTTCCATCTCCTGTATATCTGGGCTGTGGAATCTTAACATTGTTATGCATGCCCATATGAGCCTTTACAAGAGGTGTCACTGATAAATATTACGGTTGAGACAGTTTTCCTAGTAGCTATCGTCTCAACGAGAAGGATCTTGGAGCTGCAGGCTCTGTTGTGCAGAGAGCCTTTCCTCAGATTTAAGGAGGCTGGAGTATCAATGCGTATGGTTCTTCCTTTCTACCAAAGGTTGTTTCAGCCTTGAAGGAAGTCTGGCTACCCAAGTTCATGCCACGGGTTCGAGGAAAAAGGCCAAAGTTTTGGCATTGCTGGTTATTAATAATTCTTCTCCATCATCTCAAAATGACAAATACTTTTCATCTCTCACATCATTTCTTTGTTCAAGAGATGATCCCACTGGTTCAAGACTCATATGCTTTTTGCACTTGAAGGGAAGATTAGGTTCTTACCTTGATAAATCTTCTTTCTAGTAGAAAGGCATATGAGTCTTGAAGGCCTACCCTGTCAGATTTCTATTAGCCTGCTTACTGTTTCAGACAGGTATGTATTTCCAGATACTTGTCTTTCGTCAGTCAACTAGGTCTGAAGAATAAACAGATTACTCTCTATTGCTAAAACAGAAATCAGAGATTGTGAAAACCACATAAGTGTTAATGTTATTTGCACTCAGGTAGATGGATAGTTCTGTTCCACCTTATTTTGTTATGTACCTATTGACATTGTTTCTCGATTGGATTCGTTAAGAGCAAAGCTTGTGTAAAGATAAAGAAAGAGGATCAATTTTAGCTAACAACAGAATGTCGTCTGTATAGCAAAAAGCTTCTATCAATAGCAATAATGGTGCCAGAATTACAGTGGTACCTCGGTTTACGAGTGCACTGGTTTGCGAGTGTTTTGCAAGACGAGCAAAACATTTGCAAACTTGGTGCCTCGTAAACCGAGTGCGCCTCAATTTGTGAGCGCCCCCCCCTGCGAACCGGCACCCTCCCCCCCGCAATCCGGCACCCCTCCGCTACCATCGGGCACCCCCCCGCCGCCATCGGGCACCCCCCCCGCCGCGACCTGAGGTCCCCCCAACCCACCCGAACCCTCTTCTTACTTTGATGTAGCCTCCGCACCTGCACCAGCATGTCCTGTGCTGTGCTGTGCTGTGCCGGTGCCCGAAAATCTGCCTCCAACGTGAACTCTCAGGCCTTGAGCATGCGCACATGCTCAAGGCCCAGCACCGGAGGCAAATTTTCGGACACCGACACAGCACAGCACAGGATATGCTGGTACAGGTGTGGAGGCTACATCAAAGTAAGAAGAGGGTTCGGGTGGGTTGTGGGGACCTCAGGTCGCGGCGGGGGGGGTGCCCGATGGCGGGGGGGGGTGCCCAATGGTGGCGGGAGAGTGCCCGATGGCGGCGGGGGGTGCTGAATCGCGGGGGGGGGGGGGGTGCCGGTTCGCGGGGGGGGGCCTTCGGGGGGAGCAATGCCGATTCTCGTGGGGGGGGAGCAGCGCTGCTGGATTCGGGGGGGGTGGAGGGTGGGAATCTATCAAAGCGAGTTTCCATTGTTTCCTATGGGGAAATTCGCTTTGATAAACGAGCATTTTGGATTACGAGCATGCTCCTGGAACGGATTATGCTCGTAATTCAAGGTACCACTGTATATTAAATAGAATAGGAGAGAGTGCAGTTCCTTGAGGAACTCCAGAAGATAGTTTAAAATTATTCAAACAGCCGAAGGCCATTACAATTAAGTAAGATCTGTTTTCCAGAAATGATTTGAACCACTGCATTGCAGTTGATTCAATTCCCAATTCTGCCAGGCTTAAGTAATGATCGACTAAATCAGATGCTGATGCCAAATCAAAAGATACTACAAATGGGGGATAAAAACTTTAAGTTTCTAAGACATCATTTATAAATCTGCAAAAATTGTTTCTGTATTATGATTTGCATGAAACCCTGATTGTTTCAGATGGAGGATGTTATTTTATTCCACAAAATCAACCAACTGTCTAAGAACAATTTGTTCTGTTATCTTTGTCAGACAGAGATTTGAAATTGATCGATAATTCTCCACATTTGAAGGGTCCAATTTGTCTGACTTTGGAATGGTTGAAATAAATGCATGTTTCCAAACTGTAGGAACTCTATCTACCCTGTTCCAAACTCAAATTTATCATATTTAAAACAAAAGGTACTGTATTTTTTGCTCCATAAGACGCACCTGACCATAAGATGCACCCTAGATGTAGAGGAGGAAAACAAGAAAAAAACTATTCTGAACCAAATTGTGTACTAATATATGCCAGGCTCTGCATCCAGCTTCACACCCAACTGCACCCACCTCCACACCCAACTCCCCACTCCTTTCCAGGCTCTGTATCGTGCAATTTTTTGCAATTCAGTTTACAATATAAAAAAACATACATTTTTAAAAGTTTTTATAGATATATGTGTGTGTGTATGTATATGTATATATATATATTTTTTATATATATATATATATATATATATTTTTTTTTTTTTTTTTCACTACCATAAATCTTCCAAGAGTTCAAATTCAGAGAGCATTATCCTCAACAGGAATAATATTCTTTATACTGAAGTTACCCTCATCATAACCTCACCAGAACTACCGTATTTTCGCGGATATAACGCGCACCTGTGTAAAACGCGCACAGGGGTATAGCGCGCAGAAATCACGATGATATGTACCAAAACTTTTCTATACCGCGCTCAGGCATATAACGCGCATGATGCCCGACGCTCCTTTCGCCCGCCCTGACTTTCCGTGCGCTGTCCCGACTCTCCGTTCACCCCCCCTGACTTCCGTGCACTGTCCCCCCTTGAAGTCCTGTCCCCCCTTGAAGGTCTGTCCCCATCCTGAAAGCCTGATGCCCCCCCCCGACGTCCGATACATCCCCCCCCCCGGCAGGACCACTCGCACCCTCACCCCAAAGGACCGCCGACTCCCCAACAATATCGGGCCAGGAGGGAGCCCAAACCCTCCTGGCCACGGCGACCCCCTAACCCCACCCCGCACTACATTACGGGCAGGAGGGATCCCAGGCCCTCCTGCCCTCGACGCAAACCCCCCTCCCCCCCCAACGACCGCCCCCCCCCAAGAACCTCCGCCCGTCCCCCAGCCGACCCGCGACCCCCCTGGCCGACCCCCACGACCCCCCCACCCCCCTTCCCCGTACCTTTGGAAGTTGGCCGGACAGACGGGAGCCAAACCCGCCTGTCCGGCAGGCAGCCAACGAAGGAATGAGGCCGGATTGGCCCATCCGTCCTAAAGCTCCGCCTACTGGTGGGGCCTAAGGCGCGTGGGCCAATCAGAATAGGCCCTGGAGCCTTAGGTCCCACCTGGGGGCGCGGCCTGAGACACATGGTCCAACCCGACCATGTGTCTCAGGCCGCGCCCCCAGGTGGGACCTAAGGCTCCAGGGCCTATTCTGATTGGCCCACGCGCCTTAGGCCCCACCAGTAGGCGGAGCTTTAGGACGGATGGGCCAATCCGGCCTCATTCCTTCGTTGGCTGCCTGCCGGACAGGCGGGTTTGGCTCCCGTCTGTCCGGCCAACTTCCAAAGGTACGGGGAAGGGGGGTGGGGGGGTCGTGGGGGTCGGCCAGGGGGGTCGCGGGTCGGCTGGGGGGGCGGTCGGAGGTTCTTGGGGGGGGCGGTCGTTGGAGGGAGGGGGGTTTGCGTCGAGGGCAGGAGGGCCTGGGATCCCTCCTGCCCGTAATGTAGTGCGGGGTGGGGGTAGGGGGTTGCCGTGGCCAGGAGGGTTTGGGCTCCCTCCTGGCCCGATATTGTCGGGAAGTCGGCGGTCCTTCGGGGGGGGGGGGATGTATCGGACGTCGGGGAGTCGGCCGAGCAAGAGGGCTTGGGCTCCCTCTTGCTCCGATCGTGGATGCGGGTGCGGGTGGGAGCGCGTGCGAGCGGTCGTTCGGGGTGGGGGTGCGAGCGGTCCTGCTGGGGGGGGTGAATCGGGCGTCGGGCGGGGTGGGAACTATGTTTAAAAACTTTTCTATACCGCGCTCAGGCATATAACGCGCGAGGGGTATGCGCGGTAGGTAAAATCGCGTATAACGCGCGCGTTATATCCGCGAAAATACGGTACTTTCTTCTAAAGAATCTTCTTGAGGTCTCATCCGATTAAACAGATGTAATAGTACATAGCCACACTGAAATCTTGGTGAGCTTAACTGTGCTGGATGAACTAAATTACTGGATCTTAAAGCAAACAGTGACCACCATAATGACCTACTTGATGACATACCAGGACTGCTCTCTTCTATGTCTGTAGTTTTGTCATAATTTAGTACATCCCAATGCAGCAAAGCTCGCAGGAATATTTTAGCATATGAATGTGTCCGTGAAAACTTAATGAGTGCATAAAGTTGTAGGTTGATGGCATTTGTGGAAAAAAAAACAAACCTTGAAGTCCAAAAGCAATTTATGATCACAAGATGTGAAACCTGATAAAAAACAGACAACAGACGAATAAACCAGATTTATAGCCGCGAAAAATATAGCAAGAAATGACAAACCAGGGCAATACAAAGACCATCTGAGAACTGAATCTAAAAACTAAAAATACTGAAAATTAAGTTAAAGCAAATGTTGCCTTACCTAGGGAAAAATGACAATGATCCACTTTAAAAAACATGCTGCAGACGGAGTCTGAGTTGGCTTTTGGGGGCTCTGGTGTTGGTGTGCTGCTTTGGTTGGGGGCTCTATCGGCTGCAGGTGCCTGCAGCTCTTCGTCCTCAGGCTCCGCCTCCTCCCTGAGCAGTGGGACAGTGGCGGTCCTGGTCCGCTGCCCCGGAAGTTATGGGTAGAGGCCTGTGGTTGCAGCTGCAGGTGCCGGCGGCTCTTCGTCCTTGGGCTCCGCCTTCTCCCTGAGCAGCGGGATAGCAGCAGTCCCGGTCCACTACCCCGGAAGTTATTGCTAGAGGCCTGTGGTTGCGGCGGTTCCCGTGCTCTCCTAACTCATTGTAGACGGAAGGCAAGGTCAGCGGCAAGGGCTCATCGCCACCATCCTGTCCACCATCTTGGCCTTCTCACCCCTCACTCATTCAACCAGACACCGGCAGAGCCACGGTGCATGGGGGCAGGGTCCTGGGAGGGTGTAATTCTCTTTGCGGCTGGGTATATTCGCTCCATAAAATGCACCCTTATTTCCACCCACTTTTAGGGGAAAAAAAGTGCATCTTATGGAGCGAAAAATACAGCAATAAACAATGTTTATCCATGCTCATCCATGGTTTTGGCATAGAGTCATTTAAAGTATAGACTTTTTTAATACTATTAAATAATTTGGTAAGTTGGGACAAACAACATAGTTGAACATTAAATGCCGCTACAAATAAAGGAAGTTCTAGAAAGCAGGTGCCCTTCTTCCTTGGGGTATCACTGCACTATAGGGGCCATTTAGACAGAATTCATGCCACTAGCTCTCACATATCTGGAACATTAGGGAGAAATTCAGCTTTACTTGAATTTGATCAGGAAATGTCAGGGAGATTAAGGAAGCTTTTACAAGTGGTTGTGGAAATTTTAAGAAGGTAATCAGACTTTGAGATCCTGGGGTTTCCATAGCCTCCTCCTGAGATGTTAACAGTATCTTTTTGCAAAGAGCTAATTAGGGCATATAGATTTATTGTATTCTATCAGGGAGATTCTTTTCATGACCCTGCAATAACTCCAACAACCATTAAGTGGCAGCAGAGAAAGCACAAAAGCTTTATAGTAAATATTTTGCTGGTCTCTGTATGGCAATAAAGTGTACCATGTTGGGATTGCTCTTTATGCATTTACTGATTTTGAATATATAGAAGGTAGCTGAACAGAAGAATGTTACAGAGCAGAGGAAAGATGGAATAAGAGAAAATATGAAACCTTAAGGAACAAATGAAGAAAGGAGTAAGATCTAACAGGAGGGAAGTAAGTGTACCAGTCCTATCTCTGAACCAGTAGCACAGCCAAACCTCAATTTTGGGTGGTCCTAGGGGTTGGGTAGTGTGGGTATAAACTAGATGCGCCCTTGCTTATCCAGGCCCATCCATGGCTACACTGCTGCTCTGAACCAAATATTTCCATTTTCATTCAGCTTATATCCTGCATTTCTCCTAGAGGGACCCAGAGTGGCTTACTGCATCAAAGTACAATACAATGCATTAAAAACAGCCATTTAGAAATATTTAAACTTTAAAAAATATAGAAACAGCACTATTTCTGTAGTATCCCACCAATATCAACCTTCCCTTCTCATTATTCTGTAACCAATACCTCTCTTTCAGAGAGGGAGGCTAGAAAAGGATTAAATCTTCCGTCACGCTCTGTATTAGTCATCTGGGAGGGATTATTTGCTCTTTTGGATTTAGCAAGTTTCAAGTTTATTAGGATTTTAAATACCGCCTATCATAAGAACATAAGAATTGCTGCTGCTGGATCAGACCAGCGGTCCATCGTGCCTAGCAGTTCGCTCAAGCGGTGGCTCCCTAGGTCAACGACCAGTGCCCAAACTGAGATTAGCCCTACCTGCATACGTTCCAGTTTAGCAGGAACTTGTCTAACTTTGTCTTGAATCCCTGGAGGGTGTTTTCCCCTATATCAGCCTCAGGAAGAATATTCCAGCTTTCCACCACTCTCTAGGTGAAGATGAACATCCTTATGTTCGTACAGAATCTATCCCCTTTCAACTTTAGAGAGTGCCCTCTCGTTCTCTCTACCTTGGAGAGAGTGAACAACCTGTCTTTATCTACTAAGTCTATTCTCTTCATTATCTTGAATGTTTCGATCATGTCCCCTCTTGTCTCCTCTTTTCAAGGGAGAAGAGGCCCAGTTTCTCTAATCTCACTGTACGGCAACTCCTCCAGCCCCTTAACCATTTTAGTTGTTCGTCTCTGGACCCTTTCGAGTAGTACCATGTCCTTCTTCATGTACAGCGACCAGTGCTGGACGCAGTATTCCAGGTGAGGGCATACCATGGCCCAGTACAGTGGCATGATAACCTTCTACTATCTGATTGTGATCCCCGTCTTAATCATTCCTAGCATTCTGTTCGCCCTTTTTGCCGCCGCCGCACATTGCACGAACGACTTCATTGACTTGTTGATCAGTACTCCCAAGTTTCTTTCCTGGGAGGTCTCTCCAAGTACCGCACCAGACATCCTGTAGGCGTGTATAAGATTTTTGTTACCGACATGCATCACCTTACACTTATCCACGTTAAACCTCATTTGCCATGTCACGGCCCATTTCTCGAGTGTGTTTATGTCACACTGCAGGTCTTCACAATCCCCCTGCATTTTCACTACTCTGAATAACTTCATATTATCTGCAAATTTAATCACTTCACTCGTCGTACCAATTTCTAGGTCGTTTATAAATATGTTGAAGAGCATGGGTCCAAGCACCGAACTCTGCGGCACTCCACTTGTGAAATTTTTCCAGTCCGAGTATTGTCCATTTACCCCCACTCTCTGTTTCCTACCCGCCAGCCAGTTTTTAATCCACGTATTTCACCCTCGATTCTATGGCTCATAATTTTCCAAACTAGTTGTTCATGCGGAATCTTGTTGAACGCCTTCTGAAAATCCAAATATAGAATGTCAACCGGATCACCCTTGTCTATCTGCCTGATTACTCCCTCGAAGAAGTGCAGCAAGTTCGTCAAGCAACATCTTCCTTTGCTGAAGCTGGGCTGGCTGGTCCTCATCAGATCGTGTCCGTCAAGGTGATCAATGTTGCGGTCTTTTATCAGCGCCTCTACCATCTTTCCGGATACTGAGGTCAGACTCACCGGTCTGTAGTTTCCTGGATCTCCCCTCAAACTTTTCTTGAAGATCGGCATAACATTCGCCACTTTCCAGTCTTCCAGAATCCTTCCCGATTTGATCGACAGATTGGCTGTTAGTTTAAGCAGTTCAGCTATAGCCCCTTTCAGTTCCTTGATGCCATCCAGTCCCGGAGATTTATCGTTTTTAAGTCTATCGATCTGCCTCCATACCTCTTTTAGACTGACTGTCAACCCAGTCAGTTTCCCAACCTCGTTTCCCACGTATAGCCTGTCTGCTTCCGGTATGTTGTGTATATCCTCTTCGGTAAATACAGATGCAAAAAATGTGTTCAGTTGTCGGCGATGGCTTTGTCTTCCTTTAGCACTCCCTTTATTCCATGGTCATCCAAGGTTATATAAGCGGTTTTACAATCAGGTACTCAAACAGATGTCTTTTAACAGATGACATCCAACTAAAAAGTATAAATGCTATTGAAAATTTCTTTCTTTCACTTAGTTTTTAGTGAGGGGACCCTGCAAAATGACCACATTTACTAGTTTTATTTGGGTGCATTTATTTTGCATGAATGTTTTGTTCTCTGTTAGGTCTGTTCTACTCGTATATTTTATGGAGTTCTTTTCCTTTTAATCATAATTTTATTGTAAACTGCTGAGAACTGTCATAAGCTTTGGTGGTATATCAGGTTTTATTAAACAAAAACATATTTACCCCCCCCAGGAATAACTTCTGATAATGTGGTAGCTTGGCTAAACTGCTTGACTGAAATTTATTTATTTTTAAAATTTCTATACCATTTTTTCCAAAACGGTTTATAAAAAGTTACATACATAAAATATTAAGTCAAGACAAAATAAGAGCGAAACAGACAGATTCAATCTTTACATTAGATCAATTGCTCAAAGAAATACATCTACAAATAGTTGTGTTTTTAATATTTTCCTGAATGAGTTCCTATCTCTACATTTTCAAATTTGACCAACCAGGCTATTCCACAACTTAACTCCTGCATGGCATTTGTTTCCGCATATTTAGGATTAGCTTTCATTTTCAATAATGCCGAATTCTCAGAACGCAATGATCTTAATGGTTGATATCCAGACATCAGATTCTTAAAAAAATTCAGGAATCATAGCATATAGAAATTGGTGACATAACATAATTGCTTTGTATTGAATTCTAAATGCAACTTGCAGCCAATGCAATTTTCGGAGATATGGGGTAATATACTCATATCTTGATGTTAGCCAATAAACTAGTTTTGAATAGTGGGAAATCTTAAATTATTAATATCTGTGGCTCAAATCACTCAGCTATTGCAAAGTGCTACAGTAAAAGTAGTCACAGGTTTGCGCAGTTTTGAAATTGTCAATTGCTTTGGCTCCAGAGGCATATCTAAAAGGGGGCAGGAGGCGCAAGGAGAGCAAATGCTCCCCCAAACAGATTTTAAACAAAAAGGGCACCTTATCTGCCTTGTTGTAACTTTTCCCTCCATGCTGCCACTGTCTCTCTCTCTCTCTCTCTCTCTATCTCCTTTACATTGGGAAAGGCATCGCTCCTTACCCCCCGCACAGTCCAGCACTTTTCTCCCTCTCCTCCTTCAGGTGATCTTTGTAAAGTAAACTTACCCTGACTGTCTGGCAGCAATCGGTGACTGAAGCAAACTGCCTTGGACCTTTCCTCTGTCGGTTTCACTCTCGCAGAAACAGGAAATTACATCAGAGGAGGGTGGGGCTGGATGAGAGAAGGCCCGAAGCAGCTTGCTTTAGTCACTGACTGTTACTATAGAGCAAGGATCTCAAAGTCCCTCCTTGAGAGCCGCAATCCAGTCGGTTTTTCAGGATTTCCCCAATGAATATGCATTGAAAGCAGTACATGCACATAGATCTCATGCATATTCATTGGGGAAATCCTGAAAATCCGACTGGATTGCGGCCCTCAAAGAGGGACTTTGAGATCCCTGCTATAGAGTCAAGATAAATATATATTTTTTAATGTAGGGCAGGAAGGGGAAGGCAGCTGAGGCTGGAGCTGGGAGATGAAAAGAAAGGAAGGGAAGAAGGTGAGAGCTGGAACTGGGGGCTGAACAGTGGGAGCAGGTTAGAGAAGGGGGCTGGGGCTGGAGCTGAAACTGGTCTGGAAAAAGGAGTTGGAAAGTGGGAGAAGGAGGCTGGGGCTGAAACGAGTGAGGGGGGGGGGCTGGAGCTGAAACTGGAGGCTGGAAAAGGGAATGGAGCTAAAACCAGGGTCCTGGAAAAGGGGAGTAAGGAGCTGAAACATGGTTGGAAAAAGGGGAACAGGTGGGAAATGAGGGCTGGAGCTAGAACTGGGGGCTGAAAAAGGGAAGCAGGTGGGAAAACAGGGCTGGAACTGGAGCTAGGAGCTGAAAAGGGAGGGAGGTTAATATTGTGTATTTGGATTTTCTAAAGTCATTTGACAAAAGTACCTCATGAAAAATTTCTGAGGAAATTAGAAAGTCATGGGATAGGAGGTAATCTCCTTTTATGGAAGTCAGAAAACAGAGTGAGTTTAAATGGTCAATATTCTCAATGGAGAAGGGTAAATAGTGGAGACCCTAGTGGTCTGTGCTGGGACTGCTGCTTTTTAACATATTTATCAATGATCTAGAGATGGGAATAACTAGTGAAATAATTAAATTTGCTGTTGACATAAAGTTGTTCAAAGTTGTTAAATCGCAAGAGGATTGTGAAAAATTGCAAGAGGACCTTGTGAGACTTGTACTGGGTGTCAAAACGGCAGATGGCATTTAATATCAGCAATGTAAAGTGATGCATGTGGGAAAGATGAACCTGAACTATAGCTATGTGATGTTGGGTTCTGTGTTAGGAGTCACTGCCCAGGAAAAGGATTTAGGTGTCGTCACTGAGGATATGTTGAAACCCTCAGCTCAATGTTTGGCGGCGGCTAAGAAAACAAATAGAATGTTAGGAATTTTCAGGAAAGGAATGGAAAACAAAGATGAAAATGTTATAATGCTCTTATATCGCTCAATAGTACGGCTGCACCTCAAATACTATGTGAAGTTCTAGTCACCATATCCCAAAAAAGAGATAGCAGAATTAGAAAAGGTAGTTTCTGGCCCATAAATATCTAAGAAAAAGGACTATTTAAACTAAATTAATTTATGGAGCATGTATGGTTGGGCAAACTGAATGGACTACTCGGGTCTTTATCTGCCATCATTTACTATGTTTGTTACTAGGAGAAGGGCAACAAAGATGATAAAAATGATGGGATGATTTCCCGATGAGAAAAGGCTAAAGTGGCTAGGGATCTTCAGTTTGGAGAAGATGGCTCAGGAATGATATGATATAGAAGTGTATAAAATAACGAGTGGAGTGGAAAGGGTAGATGTGATTCACTGGGTGGGTGGATGCTATAGAAGAGGAGAAGGAAGTATGGGAGAAGAGGCAGGGCATAGTATAATGAGGAAAGGGGGAAGAAGAGATGTATCCATCCCTCTTTCATCTTCCTTCCTTCCTTTGCCTCCAAGGTCATTCTTCTATCCTTGTCCCCATATTCTGCACCGTCTGGCTTCCATCCATATCTTACCTAGTTCCGCTTTTGGTGTTCCATCTCTCCTGAGGGTTTGATGAATTAGGTGAACATTCAACTATCCCCTCCCCCATAGTCCAGCTTTGGCCTTTCATTTTCAACTCCCCCGCCCCACAGACATCACAAGGTGGGTAGACAACATGAAATCATAAGGGTTGCTGGCTGCTGAAAAGATATTGCCCCTGCAGTAAGAGTGCTAGGATCATTCAATGTGGGTGGAGGTTCTGGAGCTTGACCATCCAAATTCAGGATCGTGGGAAGGGGGGATAACAAGGCCTCAAAGGGGGAGGCCTTGATTCTGTAAGTTCTCAGAATTACTTAAATGGTGAACACTGAGGTATTCAGCTCACGGCATTCATTTTGCAAGCCACAGAAAAGCTACCTGGGGTGGCCAGGGGGATAATTAGCTTTGACTCATGGAAATTAGAATTCTGTGGAAAACTCAAAATGTCACAGAAAAGGAGCCAATGCGAACAAAACTGTCAATTGATTATATGATAAACAGGATGTTCAGTTTAATAACAGTTTAATAAATTAACAAAACATAGTAATCAGTTATTGCACATATTAAAACCAATCAAAATCATTTATCTAAGATAGACCCAAGAGCTAAACAGATGGCGAGAATACGACTGATTGAAATACAGAAACCTTAAAGCTCAACATCTAACCTGAGCAGCCGCTAAGGCCAGTACATGGCTGAACTTTCAGCCTTTGCATTCCTTCAATTAAAAACTGAAAGCTATTACATGCTCTTATGACTCTTCCGAATCCCCTACTTACCTCTTTCACGGCCACTGTTTTGAATCTTTGGGCAGCCGGCAGCAGCAACAAGGTAAGCCTGCTGCCACCAGCCTGCCACTAAAGCCGCCTCTCTGCAGCAACTTCCTGTTCCCACATAGGCAGAACCTGCAGAAAAGGCGGCTTCTGAGGCAGGCCTGAAGATCCAGTACAGTAGCCGGGGAGGAGCTAGGTGGGGGAGTCGGGAGAGCTATATCCGAGTTCGGGAGTGTAAGCCGACCCTGCCAAACTGGGTGAGCTTGCGGGCCGGTTAAACCTGGACAGACTTATCCTTAAGAAAATCTGTCCGGACAGCCAGACAGTCCTCTAAAAATAGGACATGTACAGGTTTTCCCAGATGTATAGTAACCCTAGCCTTTGGTTCATCTAGTCTGGCGATCCGCACACACGGAGGCCCTGCCAGGTGTATACCTGGCGTAATTTTTAGTCAACACAATTAGAAACCCCTCCCAATCTGATGTCAGAGAAAGGGAGGGACCACCGGAAGAAGAAGCAGCGTAGCGCAGGGCTCAGAGAAGGGGCAGGACCGCTGGCAGAGGAAGCAGCTGGGCTCACTGGCATCCGGAAACAAGGTAGACAGCTTCTCCATGGGGGGGGGGAGGCTGTGGGGGTGCGAGCGGTTCTTGGGGTGGGAGTGCGAGCGGTCCATCGGGGTGGGAGTGCGAGCGGTGGGGGTGCGAGCGGTCTTCCGGATGATGAATCGGGCGTCGGGGTGGGGGGGGACATCAGGCTTTCAGGGTGGGGACAGGACTTCAAGGGGGAGAGGAGAGTCGGGGTGGCCGAAAGTAGAGTTGGGGTGGCCAGAGGAGAGTCGGGGCAGTGAATGGAAAGTCGGGGCGGGTGAAAGGAGAGTTGGGGCAGCGAACGGAGAGTCAGGGCAGCCAGAGGAGAGTCGGGGCAGTGAATGGAAAGTCGGGGCGGGTGAAAGGAGAGTCGGGGCAGCCAGAGGAGAGTCGGGGCGGCATGCGCGGTATACCCGTGAGCGCGTTATATAAAAATTTCTTTACATAAATTTGTGTTTCCCGCGCGCTATACCCGTGTGCGCGTTTTACACGGGTGCGCGTTATTTACGTGAAAATACGGTATTTGTGTTTTGACCAGGTACTAGTGACCTGGATTGGCCACCTTGAGAACGGGCTACTAGGCTAGATGGACCATTGGTCTGACCCAGTAAGTCTATTCTTATGTTCTTATGGAAGGAAAGAGAGGAGAGAGATATCAGACCTCAGGAGGGTGGGTGGGGGGTGAAGGAGAGGAAGGACATAACAGAGATCCTGTCGATGGCAGAGAATGTAGTGGAGTTGGAATGACCAGAGTGGCCTTAAACAATGACCTCATTCCAAAGGTCTGGATTTGGGCAGTAAATTTGTCTTTTGGTCAGAGCACTCCATTTGACCAGTGAAAATATTAAAATTGTATTCTTTGTGGTATGTGGGCAAACTCCACCAACTGAACCGTTGGACAGAAAAAGGAGAAATAAATTTTATGGAGCGTAGATGTGTATATAGTTGGAGTGTGCCAAAGAGAGAGAAACAGTTCACGTGCATGCCTCTTCACTTTTGCAAGAAGTAAAGTTGGAGTTTGCCATTTAACTCCTGGTGTGGTCTCCTGTCATTTGGAGTGAGAGTGGATTGTGTAATGAGAAGCTTGCTTTGTCCTGCCAGCGTGATCAATAGTCCCAGCCCTAGTCCTGCAACAAATGAAGTACTTTGTGTGCCCCTACTATCATCTGGGTAAAAAAGGGGTTACACCTATCTCAGAGGAGAGGGCTAAAAACATCTTATAGTAGAACTTATTATTATTGGTTTTTTTAACATTGCCTCAAAAAATGAGTGTGACTTGTTAGGCAGACTAGATGGACCACGCAGGTCTTTTTATCTGCCGTCACTTGCTATGTTCTTCTACCTTAGAAGAGAGAGATCTACAATCAGTTTTTAAAAAAAAACCAAGTTGTCAGGAGAATCTACATGATCTATCCCCTCCCTTCCTCTTTGACTACTCTAGAGCCTCTAGAAATATCATAAATACTCACCAAGAGTATTTGAATCTTATGTTCTTATTTCACAGTTTTTTAATTCTTCTCAAGATTGTATTGCTAAACATTATTAGTTACTTTTCAAACTGGGTCTGAAAAGAAAGCTTTATTTGAAACTATACTTTTCTAAGAAACAAGTTATTTTTTTTCAGGTCAGCAAATTACTATTTTCCTGGATGTGGCCAGACAAACTCATTTATCGTTGGAAGCCATTCCTTCAGTTGAGGTCTAAGGCCTTAGCTGTAGGAACTACATTTTCTTAAGATTTTCTTGTAAATATCTGGTCACTTATGGGATTAATAAGTATATGTTCTCAGATCCTGCTCATTTGAAATCTTTTCTTTTGGATGAACCTGTTCTTCAATCTAAAGTGGATTACAGTAGGTTTTTATTCTGTTGGGAGAGTTTGGGGACAGTAACTAATGATTTTCTGTTCGAGTCTTCTTAGGCCCTCTTCTATCAAACTGTGCTAGCAGTTTGTAGCGCGGGGAGCCACGCTGAATGGCCCGCGCTGCTCCCGACGCTCATAGAGTTCCTATGAACGTCGGGAGCAGCGCAAGGCATTCAGGGTGGTTCTCGGCGCTGAAAACTGCTGCTGCAGTTTTGTAAAAGGGAGGGGGGGGTTAGTTTAATGTGATATTGCCCATATTGACTGATGGTGAGTCTCATAATGTGTTCTGTAACTTGAATTGGTTTCCATTTTGAAATGTTTGTTAATTATGAGCGTAACTATTATTATTTCTAAATTTTTCCTGTATATTTTCTCTAAAAGCATATATAATGTTTAATAAAGTTTCTAGGTTGCAATATTTTGGCTGATCTTTGTATATTATAACCCTATGCAGGGGCAGACTGATTTGACCATTGTTTTTGTATAACGCTCTCATGAGCTGTAGTCTTGATCTGTGGTAGAGAGTAGGGTCCTGGATGAAAAAGCAGATAGTACAGCATTTCTGCAATCCTCCAACCCCAAACTATCATGAGAACACATGATCTATTCCCCCCTTCCTCTGTTACTACTCGAAAACCTTTAGGTATATAATAAATACTTTCAAGAGACAAATTATCTGTATGAGGACATTTTAAAATTTCTTTTGAATACATTTTCTAAGTTTCCCAGTTTCTTTATTATTTGATATACTGTTTATCAAATGGTACCTAAACGGTTTACAAAGGAAAACTAACTAAAAAAGTTAAAATTAAAATATACCAATTACAGGTATGATTAAAAAAAAAGAAAATATGAGAAGAAAACATAACAAATGGACATACTGGAAACAAAAGGATGGAGGGATGTGGTAAGTAAATAAATACATTGAGGTAGAAAAATAAAAAAGGGAGAGTGGAAAAGTACAATGGGGTAGGGTTTGCTTCAAAAGAAGTGTTTTTGGAGATGTCCATGTTAGGAGCTACATGGGTTCTATTTGGGATGATTCAGGTCAGAGGTTGTAGGCATCTTTGAAAAGAAAGGTCTTGAGTTTGGACTTGAATTTGTCCAAAGAGGGTTCGATACGGAGATCCAGTGGGAGGGCATTCCAAAAAGAGGGGGCAGTAACCAAAGCTTTATGGGTCGTGTCATAAAATATTTCCCGTATGGAAGGGATTGTAAGCAGATTTTGATTATTGGCTCGAAGTGTCCAGAAGTTAGACGTTGAGTAATGGGTAGCCAATGGGCTTTGAGGAGGAGAGAGGTGACATAGTCATATTTCTTTGCTTTGTATATTAGTTTAACTGCAGTATTTTGTAAGAGTTGAAGATGACATATCTTTTTTTGTGTTATGCCCTGGTATAGGGCATAACAATAGTTAGTGTGGGAAACAAGAGAGTGAATCAGGATGTTAATAGAAGGGTCTAGAAGAGAGGTGATGGAACTAATGAGTTTTAATTTATAGAAACATTTTTGGATAACCGCGCTGATTTGTTGGTGAAAGTTGAGGCTAAGTAATGAGAGAGAGAGAAGAATTTAAAAATCTAAGATTTTTTTTTTTTGCCCGTATTGAGTTTTCCATAGTTTCTAACTGAGTAAATAATATCCTACTATCTTTTAACATTTGAAACTGCAGATCCTTGCAAAGCAGTAATAGAGAAACAAAAAAGAGGCAAGCGAGGTGTCTGAGTCCAGCCAGAAATGCTACATTTATTAGTTCACAATAAAGTCCAACAAAGAGAAGCTCTCTCTTCTGTTGTGGTCCCAACTAGGATTCCAGTTTCAGCAGATGCCTTCTTCAGGGTAGTTGTGAGATACTGCTTTTGGGTCACAATGCAGCTCCTCCAGCTGCCAGGTCAGCACATGTCTTGCTATACCATTCATTCAAAGTTAGTTAAGGAACTAGACCTCTGATATTCCTTGTTTATGCTCTGGAGAACTCAGTCATGGATCTGTTCCCTCTGCTTGATCACATCCCTCTGGTCAAGCAGAGGGAACAGATTCATGGCTGAGTTCTCTGAGGGCTCTGAATGGACTCCAAAGGGGTATGTTGTGCCCCTTTGGCCATGTCCCTTTAGATGAGTGTTCCGTAGCAGAAGCGTTTTTTTGGGGTTTTTTTCTGAGGCCTCCAAGGACCTTTCTCACTGGCATCAGGCACTTAGGTGGACAGGCCACAGCACTGCCTGTCTAATATCACAAATACCCACAAGCTTACAGTAAGACCCTTTTACCTAGAATTTTGCAATCTACCCATGTCATTAAAGGCAGGTTCATTGGTCCTAGCTTTATTCCATTGTGCTTATGGGCTTGTAGGCGTGTCTATTTTTTCAATGAGATATATCTGAGAACTTTGTGTATCAATTAATAGATTAAAGCTAGGAATGGCACAGTATAAACCTTATGGCATGGAACTTGTTGGCAGCCCTAACTCTGCCTCCAGTTTAATGAGTTTCGAATCATGATCTGTGGTAGCTATTTTTGGCTCATCTTTTACTACTGTTGTTTCCTAGTTCTTTAAGTGACATCATTGATGGTTCTATATGACATTTTCACTGGTTGTTAATTTTGGTCCGAGTGCAACCTTAGACTGTGTTTGCTCCCTATTTTGCATTTGCACAGCAAAGTGAGCAGGGAGCAAATAGGCATTAATCCCACATTGCGTAATCTCTCTTGGGAGGTCAATGAACTAAAGCTGAAATAAATGGATATATGAATTGGACCTGGTTAATTAAAACAGAAACTGTTCCACATTCATTCTTGGAGTGGTTCCACAGTGTGAAAAGAGCAGAGAGCAAAGACAGACTAATTAATTCAAAAACAAATGCTGCATTAACTAATCCTACAGTAGAATAGTCTGTCTGTGAAATCAGTAATAGACAGTGAGATGGCGCCCCTCATCTATTTCTTGGCAAATAAAGTCACGTTGCCTCTGCAGCAGTTGAAGAAATAGCTGCATAATTAGTGTGCATGGTCTATTTTCTTGTGACCTCTTGTCTGCTTCCCTTCCTCCCTCCCCAGCTTCTAGATTAGGGATGTTTAGACCTGGAGGAGAGCACAGAATGGCCTTACACAGAGCACTCAAGATTCTCTATGAATAAAAGCAGTGATTTGCTGGGAGGGAAATCAAAACACTATTGTTTACTACAAGTGGCCGCATTCACTGTTTGGAATGTCATGTACCATAGAAAAATAGCCGAAGATCAAAAGTTGAACTTGCCAGCCGAGAATGCTTTTCAGCATAGTAATCTGGTGCCGTAACTATTCAAAGCTGTCCTTTGATATTGAAGGCTTGATTGTATCGTTAGGCGTCAGTTTGATAAAATGATTAAAGCTGCGGCCAATTCGCTCCTCCCTGGAGCAGCAGCAGTTTTGCGAGGCCAGGTTGATTTGTCAGACTGGTCCAAAAAGACAAAAATACTCTCCAACTCTAGAGCTGCCTTCACAGTTTGTCTACTGGTATAACTTTTGGAACCGCGTTGATTGTCCCTATGGGTCAGCTTGAAGATTACTTGTATGCCGTGTGAAAAGCTGAGTTAAACTTAAGAACATAAGAGATGCCGTTGCTGGGTCAGACCAGTGGTCCATCATGCCCAGCAGTCCGCTCATGCGGCGGCCATTTTGGTCAAAGACCAGCGCCCTAACTGAGACTAGCCCTACCAGCGTACGTCCTTGTTCAGTAGGAACTTGTCTAACTTTGTCTTGAATCCCTGGAGGGTGTTTTAAAACAATATATACGAGTTGCTTTATGTTAGAACATCAGTGAGGGTCAAGAAACTCAACTACAACACCCTGAAAAAGGATAACACCAAATTATAGGCCCTGATATTCAGTGACTCGTATCTGAATAGGAGCATCTCCTACCAGGATCATGGGGCTGTATATTATTATCAGCCACAATGTCTGTATAATACTGCTGAAAATCTTTACTGACTGCCCTGGCTTTATCCAGTGGGACTGAGGGGGTAGTGCTAAGATACTGCTGATAATATCTAGGTAAGTTAGGACGCTATGTTGCTGAATATTGGCAGTGCTCTAACTTTTGGCAACTGCCTTTTTCCTGGATCCAATTACTGTCCAATGCTGAATATCTGGATGTACGGTAACTTTTTTTTATTTTTCCAATTTTCCAATTTCAAAATATATCTCTTACATAGAGAAATACAGAATATGGAAATCACATCAAAATATTAAAGAAAACGAACCAAAGATATATTCAAATATCTTAAGTTTCCATCTAGTCCTCATTCAGGCCCCATTTTATCAGACTGGGTTAACATAGAAACATAGAAACATAGAAATAGACGGCAGATAAGGGCCCACGGCCCATCTAGTCTGCCCACCTTAATGTCCCTCCCCTACCTTTGCCCTGTGAATAGATCCCATGTGCCGATCCCATTTGGCCTTAAAATCAGGCACGCTGCTGGCCTCAATCACCTGTAGTGGAAGACTATTCCAGCGATCAACCACTCTTTCAGTGAAAAAGAATTTCCTGGTGTCACCTCGTAGTTTCCCGCCCCTGATTTTCAACGGATGCCCTCTTGTTGTCGTGGGACCCTTGAAAAAGAAGATATCTTCCTCCGCCTTGATGCGGCCCGTAAGATACTTGAACGTCTCGATCATGTCCCCCCTCTCTCTGCGCTCCTCGAGCGAGTATAGCTGTAATTTGTCAAGCCGTTTTTCGTATGGTAGATCCTTGAGTCCCGAGACCATCCGGGTGGCCATTCTTTGCACCGACTCCAGTCTCAGCACATCCTTGTGATAATGCGGCCTCCAGAATTGCACACAGTATTCCAGGTGGGGCCTCACCATGGATCTATACAATGGCATAATGACTTCCGCCTTACGACTGACGAAACCCCTTCGTATGCAGCCCATGATTTGTCTTGCCTTGGACGAAGCCTGCTCCACTTGATTGGCAGACTTCATATCCTCACTGACGATTACCCCCAAGTCTCGTTCTGCTACCGTTTTTGCTAGGATCTCTCCATTAAGGGTATAAGACTTGCATGGATTCTGGCTGCCCAGGTGCATAACTTTGCATTTTTTGGCATTGAAGTTGAGTTGCCATGTCCTAGACCATCGCTCCAGTAGGAGTAGGTCGTGCATCATGTTGTCGGGCACTGAATCTTCGTCTGTTGTGCATTTGCCCACTACATTACTCAGTTTGGCGTCATCGGCGAATAATGTTATTTTACCTCGAAGCCCTTCTGCCAAGTCTCTTATAAAGATGTTGAATAGGATTGGGCCCAAGACTGAGCCCTGTGGTACTCCACTAATCACCTCCGTCATTTCGGAGGGGGTGCCGTTCACCACCACCCTTTGGAGCCTACCTCCAAGCCAGCTCCCAACCCATTTTGTCAATGTGTTACCTAATCCTATAGAACTCATCTTGCTCAGTAACCTGCGGTGTGGTACGCTATCGAATGCTTTGCTAAAGTCCAGGTACATGATGTCCAGGGACTCCCCTATATCCAGCTTCCCCGTTACCCAGTCAAAGAAGCTGATCAGGTTGGATTGGCAGGATCTCCCCTTAGTAAATCCATGTTGTCGGGGATCCCGTAGATTCTCCTCATCCAGGATCTTATCTAATTGGTCTTTGATTAGAGTTTCCATTAGTTTGCTCACTATCGATGTTAGACTCACTGGTCTGTAGTTTGCTGTCTCCATCTTTGAGCCTTTCTTGTGGAGTGGAATGACGTTAGCCGTCCTCCAGTCCAACGGGACGCTGCCTGTACTCAGGGAGAGGTTGAAGAGCGCGGACAGTGGCTCCGCCAAGACATCACTCAGCTCCCTAAGCACCCTGGGGTGCAGGTTGTCCGGCCCCATTGCTTTGTTAACCTTGAGCTTTGACAGCTCACCGTAGACACTGCTGGGCGTAAACTCAAAGTTACTAAACGGGTCAACTGAGCCTACCCTTGTCTGTAGCTGAGGGCCGAGCCCTGGCGCTTCTCGGGTGAAGACTGAGCAGAAGTATTCATTTAATAGTTGGGCTTTTTCCGAATCCTTTTCCACATAGTCTCCGTCACGAGTCGCTGTTGTAAAAGCTTTGACGCTCGTAGGAATTTTTAAAAAATCCTATCGCAACTTGATGAAATGGGGCCTAAGGGAGAAAGACACAGCTATATTTTACACAAAGAAACTTAGGTAATATTAGGAAATTAATTCCTCACTATCTAAGGTGCAGTATTTCACTTATTACGCTTCTTTTTCTTAACCAGTTACTTCCATTAGTCCTAAGAAGTTGCAATTGCTTTCAGAAAGCCTTTACTTTGAAAAGATACTAAACATTTTCATGGAAGTTTTAGAAAAAAAAGTTGCACCCAAGGCCAACACTTTAGACTTCAAAGCCAAAAAAAGCTTTTCCACCTTAATTGAATGGCCTTGGCCCACAGTCACTGTTTTTAAAATGAATAACTGATTGTGGAGGAAATAGAATTTATTTGCCAATGCTATAGAACCACATAATTGATCTGTATTTTCTCTGTGTCCTCACCAGGAAGAGCTCTTGCCCTGTGGTTTTTAGAAACATTTTTACCTTGACTATCTTTGCTGTTCAACTGTTCCGTGAATCCTTAATCCTTTCAGAGGAATAAAGTTCTTGAGCGTTACTTACTTTTTTTTAAATCAAAGGCATTCTTTTGTGCTGTTATACCTCATCTGTATTTTTTTGTGACATTCCTTGTACAAGATAAGAAATGTTTGCCTTTTTTGTTAACTATTTTGGTTGATTTTTGCATATAGAATTGGAATACAACTCAAGATCATTCAAAAAAAGAAACAAAGATAATCTCAGACCATAAACAGATTGTGATGGTTGTTAATTTGTGTAATATACACATAGGGCTCCTTTTACAAAGGCGCGCTAGCGGTTTAACGCGCATAATAGCGTGCGCTAAACCACCAGATGCACTAGCAGCTACCGCCTCCTCTTGAGCAGGCGGTAGTTTTTGACCAGCGTGGGGGTTAGCGTGTGATGAAAAGTCGCGCGCATTAACCCCACTAGTGCGCCTTTGTAAAAGGAGCCCATAGTTCCAAATAATAATAATAACAGTTTATATACCGCAATACCGTTAAGTTCTATGCAGTTTACAAAGTTTAAGTGAGGTACAAAATTGATTGAACTTAAGAGGGGTGAAGAAAGAGAGTTAATAGGACAGGAGATTCATTGTTGAGGAGAAAGTGATTAATAGGACATAGGAGGAATCAATTATAGAGGGTCAGTGGGTGAGTGGGTCAGTTGTGTAGGTATTTTAGAAACTGCTGTGCTCACTTAGCTCTCAAAAAAGCTCTGTTTGCTTCCACATTTTTGCTGCGTTAAGCAGAAGACACAGTATGGTTCAGAAGGGCCAGGTCATACCTCTCTGTAAGACGAACCATATTCCACCAGGCATTAAATGATATTGGGGAACAGTGTTTCCAGTTCCACAGAATACGTTTCCAAGTTTGAACATCAACATTAGAGACCCAAAAATGATTTAAAAAAGGGATATTGGCTCCTGGGTTTTCAGGGGTGCACACATATGGTCCCATACCTGAAGCCAAAAGGATTACAACCTGGAGTACTGATATAACATGGGATAAAGCGCCAAATAATCCTGAAAACAGAATCAACATCTGTTTTCTGCAGATGAAGTTAACTTTGCTTCTCTTGAAGGTGTACCTGTGGCTTTATGGACAATAAAATGTGGAATTGAGGAAGGAGCACAGATTACAATATGCTAAGCAATTTGACCCAATATGCAGCCCTTTCCTGTCTTATAAAACTGATAGTCATATAGGAGAGGCCCTAACAACCTTCAAAGTCCTTCCTCTCCTTTTGGAACTGGTCCAAGAAGAAGGCCTTCCTTTCTTAGTATCCTGGGCTAAACAAGACTTTTCTCAACTGCTATCTGTGCTCTAATCTGATTTTATGCTCTGAAATGCAACCTAAAATACTAATCTAGACTAAAACACTTTTTATATAAAAACCCTAACATGGGACTTTTTTAAAAAAAATTTCTTTATAAGTTTCATAATACAAATACAAGAATCCTCTTGTTAAAGTAATGTAGAAAAGTAAAACAAAGAAAGATAAATTGCATAATAATAAGTAAAAATCATAAGAAAAGGAAAATTTTTTTAACATGCATAATCAATATGCAATAATTCAAAAGGTAATTAATCAATCCTTCTTAGACCACTAAATTTTAGAGGAACAAGAATCTGAGAGATAAGGAGATCTCCAACAATATATAATTTTAAGGAAAGAAAATGGCTTAACATGACTTTTTCCGGTATCATCCAAAATACATCTTACATATGAGTGATCTTTTTCTTATCCAGAAGACTACGAAGTTGCTCAGGCACAAAATAAACATATTTAGTTCCTTGATATTTAACCAAACATTTACAAGGGTAACTAAGCAAAAAAGTAGCCCCTATTTTGATTGTCTCCTCCCTCATAGCCAAGAATAATTTTCTTCTTTCTTGAGTGAACTTAGTTACATCAGGAAAAATCCATATTTTTTCCCCTAAGAAATAAACTATGGGAGAAATGAAAGAAAAATTCTCATTATCATATTTAAGTCCTGTTCAAAAACAAATGAAACAAGCAAAGTACCCCGATATTAAATTTCATCCTGTGATGTTTCAAGTATACCAGTTAAATTTTTTAGATCTGTTTCCTTAGGAAGGGAATTTTCCACTTTTTTTGGTAGGAAATATATTTTGTTAATCAGTGGTATTGCTTCCATCGGTATTTTTAAAACCTCCATTAAATATTTTTTAAAGACATCCATTGGTGCAGTCAAATTTAATTTAGGAAAATTCAGTACACGTAAGTTCAGTCTTCTGTTGAAATTTTCTAATTGTTCAATTTTACGATGAAGAAACAATCTTTCCTTAACCATAGTAACTGAGGTTGCCTGCAATGATAAAATATCTTTTTCAAACTTTTTAGTAGTATCAAATTGAAGATTTTGTACAGAAGTAGATAATTCTTCAAGTTTACTCACTACTTGCTAAAAAATGCAAGGTAATGCACCTGGGTAAGAGAAACCCGCTCAGAACTTATACACTAAATGGAGAGACCTTGGTTAGGACCAAGGAAGAACGTGATCTAGGAGTGATTATTAGTGATGACATGAAGGCTGCCAATCAAGTGGAGAAGGCTTCCTCCAGGGCAAGACAAATGATGGGTTGTATCCGCAGAGGTTTTGTCAGCAGGCGACCTGAAGTCATTATGCCATTGTACAGATCCATGGTGAGGCCTCACTTGGAGTACTGTGTTCAATTCTGGAGACCACACTACCGTAAAGACATGCTGAGGATCGAGTCGGTTCAGCGAATGGCCACCAGGATGGTCTCGGGGCTAAAGGATCTAACGTATGAAGAAAGACTAAAGAAGTTGCGACTGTACTCACTTGAGGAACGAAGAGAAAGGGGAGACATGATTGAAACGTTTAAGTACATCACGGGTCGCATTGAGTCGGAAGATGATATCTTCTGTCTTATGGGTCCCTCGACCACCAGAGGGCATCCGCTGAAGATCAGAGGAGGGAAGTTTCAAGGAGACTCCAGAAAGTACTTCTTCACCGAAAGAGTGGTGGATCAGTGGAACAAACTCCCACTGCAGGTTGTTGAAGCCAGCAGCGTGAAGGATTTTAAGAGTAAATGGGATGCTCACGTGGGATCTTTAAGGGAGTAAATTCGAGAGCGAATACTTTGGAATGGGCAGACTTGGTGGGCTATAGCCCTTTTCTGCCACCATGTTTCTATGTTTCTATGTTACTTTGGAGATATCTTCTGCTGATTTTGTGGTGGCCGCCTCTAGTCTCTGTAGAGTCTTCAATATGCTTTCCAAAACCGCAGGAGGAATCGCTGTACACGATTCCTGTTAAAGATACCGACTCAGTGACTCGGGCAGCGTCCTGGCCCCATCCATCTTGGGACGCCATGCTAATCAAGCACTCGGCGCTCCCATGTCGTGCGCTGTCCTGCGCTGGATTCAATGGTAGTCGAGCTGTTGGAGGAGACAACGTTGTTTCAAGGCCCAAGGTACTGGTGGCTCCTTCCAGCGGTGCATCAGCGGGCAAAAATCCCCCTTCTTCCATAACCAGGCGAGCTTGTCAAAAACCGGTCCAAAAGCGCTTGTCCGGGTGTGGAGAGGTTCCCCCGAATAACACCCTTGCATTTAGTATGTGGCATGATTGAAACCAACGAATGCTGCAAAACCTGAGGTAAAACGGACCCATTCTCAGTCAGCTCTCACGCTGCCGCCGTCTTGTTCCTCCCTAACAGGGACTCTTAAGGCTACATGATTGCCTAAACTGACTTTGTTATAAAAACAGAGTACTGAACTAAAAAAGAGAAGGCCAATGAAATAATCTATTGAAGCCCAAGTTTTACTTTTAACCAAGTCTGAATGCTAGCAGGTAAGATAGTCCAATGGAGTTTTTCTTCCCCTTAACAGTCAAGATAGAGGTCTATAAAATCCTGAGTGGAATAGAACAGGTAAATGAGAATCAATTGCTTACTGTTTCAAAAAGTTCAAAGACTAGGAGATACTCCATGTAGTTACACTAATAATTTTTAAACAATAGGAGAAAATAATGTTCCATTGAATGAAAAGTTAAATTCTGAAACTTGATGCCAGAGATGTGTGTTAAAGCAGTTAATATATCTAGGTTTACAAAAAGGTTTGGGCAAGTTCCTGGTGGAAATCCATAGAAGCTAAGGTGGACACGGATAAAGCCACTGCTTTTCTCGGGGGTGGGGGTGTTAGTAGGATAGAATCTTGCTATTCTTTGGGATTCTGCCAGGTACTTGAGACTTGGGAGTACTGGTCAACAAGTCAATGAAGCCATCTGTGTAATGTGCGGCGGCGGCAAAAAGGGCAAACAGAATGCTAGGAATGATTAAAAAGAGGATCACGAACAGATCGGAGAAGGTTATCATGCCGCTGTACCGGGCCATGGTACGCCCTCACCTGGAATACTGCGTCCAGCACTGGTCACCGTACATGAAGGACACAGTGCTACTCGAAAGGGTCCAGAGAAGAGCAACTAAAATGGTTAAGGGGTTGGAGGAATAGCCATACAGTGAGAGATTAGAGAAGCTGGGCCTCTTCTCCCTTGAAAAGAGGAGACTGAGAGGGGGCATGATCGAAACATTCAAGATAATGAAGGGAATAGACTTAGTAGATAAAGACAGGTTGTTCATCCTCTCCAAGGTAGAGAGAACGAGAGGGTACTCTCTAAAGTTAAAAGGGAATAGATTCTGTATAAACGTAAGGAAGTTCTTCTTTACCCAGAGAGTGGTAGAGAACTGGAACGCTCTTCCGGAGTCTGTTATAGGGGAAAACACCCTCCAGGGATTCAAGACAAAGTTAGACAAGTGTCTGCTGAACCAGAACGTACGCAGGTAGGGCTGGTCTCAGTTAAGGCACTGGTCTTTGACCTGAGGGCCGCCGCGTGAGCGGACTGCTGGGTGCGATAGACCACTGGTCTGACCCAGCAGCGGCTGTTCTTATGTTCTTAATTAATGTCAGGCGTAACACTTTTCTCAGTCACAGCTCCTCAAATTTAGAACCTATTACCGGCCCAGGTAAGGGAGGAAAAAACCCCTTGACAAGTTTAAAGGGAAATTTAAGTTACCTTTTCAGGGACACTTTTGAATAATTCACCCCAGTATTAGTCTATCATTGACACTTAAACGCAGGCAAGGCACCACTTAAGTAATTACCTTATGTATTATCCCTACTTTGTTCTCTTTCCTATATTGATTGAAGTTCCATTATTTTCTTCTTTTTCTCTGTAAGTCGGTGTTTACCCCAATAATTGTTTGTCCCCACCCCCCTTTTTTAAATTGTATATCGCTTTGAAATTCCGAAAAAGCAATTTTATTAAATTTTTAAATCAACTTAGTTCAAAGGTACTGGGAAGAGATTTGGAGGATTGTCACTGCTATTTTGCCGATTAAGGGCCCCCATTTACATATGCTGTATTTATCCTCCGAGCTGTGGCTCTTCCTGATGTGCTGTCCCTGGAGACTTCTCATCTCTTTAATATCACGCTAGCTGTAGCTATTCAAATTGTTCTGTCTCATTGGAAAACAACCTCACAAGCTACTGTTCACCAATGGTGGCATACTCTTACACTGTTAAGTACCTATGAATAGCATAATGCGGAACGGAATAATACAGTCCATCGCTCTAGGAAGATTTGGTCTCCTGTGGCGTAATATTGTACACTTGCAGATAATCCTTGAATACAAAATTTTAGGTGCAACATTGGGCAAGAGCGAACAAGAAAGGGATCTGGGGGTACTGATAGAAAAGACCCTGAAGCCGTTGGCTCAATGTGCAGTGGCGGCAAAGAACAAACTGGATGTTGGGCATGATAAAGAAGGGAATCATGAGTAGATCGGCGGACATCATAATGCCGCTTTACAGAGCAATGGTCAGACCACACTTGGAATACTGTATCCAACACTGGTCTCCCTACCTAAAGAAGGATATAACCCTGCTGGAGAGGGTGCGGAGGCGAGCCACGAAGTTAGTAAAAGGTATCGAGAATTTGAGCTACAAAGAACGCCTCGGAAAACTGGGATTGTTCACCCTCGAGAAAAGAAGGCTGTGAGGGGATATGATAGACTTTCAAAATACTAAAAGGATTCGACAAAATAGAGCAAGAAATATCGTTATTCACATTGTCAAATGTGACTCGGACAAGAGGTCATGGACTGAAACTGAGGGGCAACAGGCCCAGGACAAATATCAGGAAATTCTGTTTCACGCAACGAGTGGTGGACGCTTGGAATGCTCTCCCGGAGGAGGTTGTGACAGAGACCACCATTCCGGGATTCAAGGGCAAGTTGGATGCACACCTTCTTGCAAAACACATTGAGGGATACAGGTAAACAAGGTCTCCAGCAGGGAACACCTGGATTGGCCTCCGCGTGTGCAGGTTGCCGGACTAGATGGACCTAGGGTCTGATCCGGTGAAGGCATTTCTTATGTTCTATCTCTATAAATTTACCTCTTCTAGCTTGGTATTCCTTTCATGATGCTGCTGTTTTTCGTATTGTTATATAACTCCTTTAGATATCGCATGATTCTGACTACTATAATAATAACTTTATTCTTCTATACCAGCATAGTCAGATGACTTCTAGGCGGTTCACAGTGAAGAGAGCTGGACAATCTGCGAATTACAAAATGCATATAGTAAAAGTACAACATATTACACAAGAAATAGAAGGGAAAATTTAAGTTACTATTGGCATGATGCTCAATTCTCGTTAACCATGACTATGACCAACAGGTTCTGAAGCCTTGTTAACCTTGATTTCACTCATATATTGCGGTTCATTATTACTGTATGACATATCGCTCTGTTACTTTTTCTGTATGTCTTTTCTTTTGTATTTTGTTGCAAAACCTAATAAAATGATTGACCTGAATTTTTTTATTTTTTTTTTAATCAACTGGGAAACTTGGATTGGCCACTATATCTTCAATCTGACCCAGTATGTCTTTAAATGTATCTAGGACAAGGGGGGGGGGGCTCAGTGTTGGTCCTCAAGGGCCATAACCAATTCCGGATTTCAGGAGTTCATCAATGAAATATGCATGAGATCTGCTTGCATACAGTGGATTTATTGAGGAAATTCTTGAGGACTGAAGTTGAGCATCCCTGATGTAGGAGTTTTACTTGGCTTGGGCTTGATCAGGGCTTTAGAAAAGGACCCCAGCATCATCTCAATGTGCTTAACATGGTGAAACACCTACAGAATCCTGCAGCTCAATACAACTGATGAAATCTGACTGGGAAGCCTGTTGACTTCCCGTGATGTGTTAGAGGCTAGGTCTTTCACAGCTGTTGTAATCTCATCCAAGAGATCAAGAGAGATTTTCCTTGCCATTTAACTTATATGGAGCTAGACCATCTAAAACCTGGGTCTGGAGCAGCCTGAGAAGTTTACAGAGCAGAGTAGTGTGTTCTGAATTGCTGGATAATGTCCTTGTATTTTGTCAAAGGAATGCCAGCCTCTCCCATCAGGGCTAAAACACATCTCCTTTAGCTATTTCTGGAATAAAGCATAACTTTTTTTTATTGGATTCAGCATAATGCAGGGCTTTGTAGACAAACACTTGAGATTTAGCCTTGGAGCTCAGCACAGTATTATACTGGTATTTCAAATTGTTGCAATTTTAAATAAGTAAGATATTCACGTGTTTGAACATGCTAAGCCTCTATGAGCTGGATTTTTTTTTCTATAGAATCCAGTTTATCGTTGCACTCTTTATAGCTTCCTGTGCAGCCATTTTCCAGAAGTTGGCTTGTGGAATTTTGTGTACGTGAGGAACAGCATGAACAATGAACAGTGAATCTTAGGATACTTCATTGGAGGGAGGGGGTGGAGGCTGGAATCTTATCTTGGTTTAGAGTGTAGGCTGGAATCTTATCTTGGCTTAATGAATGTTCAAGCCTGCTGCTTACTGCAGAAGCACAGACTGAGGAATGATAGTTAGTCACGTAGCAAGTAATGTGAAACATTATAAAAGGAGCAAGCACGGGACCTTCCCTTGGAATCCATCGGTGCGCCGTAAAGTGATAGTTCCGTGATTGACCCGGTCCATCGGCTGCCTGAAAAGGGGGATTTCCTGGCTGTGAGGAGCGGTGTTGCTCCGATCATGGTGAAGTTGTTCTAAATCATTTGTGTTTTGTATATTACTGCTATGCAATTTATGTTACGATTAAATTAGTATAATAAGCATTAAGAACATAAGAAGTGCCTCTGCTGGGTCAGACCAGAGGTCCATCATGCTCAGCAGTCTGCTCACGCGGGGGCCCACCAGGTCCAGGACCCTCTATCTATACTCTTCTATCCCATTTTCCTTCAGAAAATTGTCCAAACTCTTCTTAAACTCCAGTACCGTACCTTGTCCTATCATACCCTCTGGAAGCGCATTCCAGGTATCCACCACCCATTGGGTGAAGAAGAACTTCCTAGCATTGGTTCTGAATCTGTCCCCTCTTAATTTTTCCGAATGGCTTCTCGTTCTTGTAGTTTTCGAAAGTTTGAAGAATCTGTCCCTCTCCACTTTCTCTATGCCCTTCAAGATCTTGTAAGTCTCTATCATTCCCCTCTAAGTCTCCGCTTCTCCAGGGAAAAGATCCCCATGTTCTCCAATCTTTTGGCGTATGAAAGGTTTTCCATACCTTTTATCAAACTTGTCACTCTCTTCTGAACCTTCTCGAGTATCGCCATATCCTTCTTTAGGTATGGCCACCAATATTGGATGCAGTACTCCAGATGCGGGTGCACCATCGCCCGATACAACGGCAGGATAACTTCTTTTGTTCTGGTTGTAATACCCTTCTTGATTATGCCTAGCATTCTATTCGCTTTCTTAGTGGCCGCTGCGCACTGCGCTGACGGCTTCATTGTCTTGTCAATTATTACCCCCAAGTCCCTTTCTTGGGTAATCTCACTCAATAACAACACTCCCATCGTGTAGTTGTATCTCGGGTTTCTGTTTCCTATGTGCAAGACTTTACATTTCTCTACATTGAACTTCATCTACCATCTCATCGCCCATTCCCCTAGTTTGATTCAGATCCCTTTGTAAACCTTCGCAGTCCTCTATAGTCCTAGCCCCACTAAATAGTTTAGTGTCGTCTGCAAATTTTATTACTTCGCACTTTGTCCCTGTTTCTAGATCATTTATGAATACATTGAATAGCAGCGGTCCGAGCACCGACCCCTGTGGAACACCACTCGTGACCCTCCTCCAGTCCGAGTAGTGGCCGATCACCCTCTGTTTCCTACCTGCCAACCAATTCCTGATCCATCTGTGTACGTCTCCTTCCACCCCATGGTTCTTTAGTTTCCGAAGTAGGCGTTCATGGGGTACCTTGTCAAAGGCTTTTTGGAAGTCTAAGTATATGATGTCAATGGGGTCCCCTTTGTCCATCCGTTTGTTAATTCCTTCAACGAAGTGTAATAAGTTTGTTAGGCACGATCTTCCCTTGCAGAAGCCATATTGGCTTGTTTTAATAAGTTTATTCCTTTCTAGATGCTCCTTGATGGTATCTTTTATCAGTGCTTCCGCCATTACCATGTGTATGTCTCTTTGTATGCCATGAAGTGCTGACTACCTAACGAACTTGGCATTACGGAATTTGGTACCAGAAGTGGGGTAGTCATGTGGTCACAGAAACAAAAAGACGGACTCTGTGAGTCATAGCAATCTGCTATTGGAGCAGATAACTCTCCCGAGGTATGCGACCTTTTGCAAAAACTGAAAATTACTAAGGGGAAAGTGTGAGAGGGCATGTCTCGATGGGGATGGATGTTGCATATTTGTGTTAAGAATTGTGATTCCGGGGGGCACAGAGGCTAAAATTGTAGCTTAGGGGTTGTCCTGTATGGTGAAGGTATATTTTATGGAAGGCGTGGCCAGCCAACTGTAAGCATAAATTTTTTAAATAAGCATGCTTTATTTTATGTTTAATTGTTTTTATTCATTTTCAGCGTGCATAAACAACAACACTCAGAGTAAGCAATACAGAATACAGATATGTTTGCACAAAATCCAAAATTCCCCTCCCAACCCCCCACCCTCCAACAAAAACCCCCAACTGAAAATCCCTGGTGAGAAGAAAATGTAAAATAAAAATAAAACTGCTATTATGAGTTCAGAAGTCTATTCCGAGCCATCGAGGTAAGGGTCATCCAAAAATGCTCCCAAATCACTGTGAATCTGCGCCCCGATCTCGAGTCAATATCAAAGAAGTGTCTACGTTCTAAAGCGGCCTGGGTGATCATCAATGATTTCCATTGACTGTAAGTCGGGGTCTCACAAGCCAGCCACTGCAATAGGATAGTCTTTTTGCCAAATAATATAGCTCTAGCCAAAAAGGCGGAAAGACCTTTAGGCTTTGGAGAAGTAACATCATAAAAACCAAAGAGCGCTCTTGGGGTCGGGGACCACCTTCGACCCCAAAGAGCCGAAATATAAGAGCCAATTTGATGCCAGAACTGGAGAATAGCAGGACAATACCAAAGCATATGGCCCAAGGAGGCATTCACTTGAGCACATTTAGGGCAGTGGTGACTTTGAGAAATGCCCATCCTGTAAGCTCGTATAGGAGAAATGTAGAGATGAGGAATAAACTTCAATTGTAGTTCCCAGTGCTGAATATTAGTGGACAATTTTTTCAAAGTTTTGCAACCTGCTGTATCTGATCAGAAGTTAAAGTACATTGCAAATCCTCAGTCCAGGTTTCTGCTAAAATTGCAAAGTTGTGTCCAGGTTGACTGTCACGGATGCCCACATGGTGGAAACGTAGTGGAATGAGTTGCTGTGCAGATAAGCTGAACATTTCAGATAGAATCTCATAACAGATGTTCGTCATATGAGCACCAGGCAATGAACGTACATAATGTCGTACCTGAAAGTATGCAAAAAAGTCAGTGGCGGGTAGTCCAAATGTATGTTGTAAGGAAGCAAAAGATGCTATCTGCCCCTCATCTGTGTACAACTGAAAGATGTAACATAACCCCAAAGAAGCCCATCGCTGAAAGGACACAGACTGAATACTCGGCGAAAAATCTCCATTCCCCCGAATAGGTAGGAAGGGAGAAATCTTCGGGGACACTTGAAGACATTTGCATAACCAACACCAGGTCCGTCTCGCAGAAGCAAAAATTGGATATCGCGCTACCACTAGACGGAGGGCCGGGGCTGCCACATGTAACACATAACTGATATGGTAAGGAGCCACCAAGGATAGTTCCAAAGGAGTGGCAGAAAAATAAGATGTACCCCTAAACCAATCATTAATATGCCTCATTTGACAGGCCATTGCATACCATTGAATATTCAAAAGACCATAACCCCCCCGTTCTCTAGGTAGGCACATCTTAGAGAAAGTCAGACGTGGCCGTTTGCCACCCCAAACAAACCTCTGTATCCCTCTTATAAGCTAAATCTTAGTAGCATGGGACAATAAAAAGGGGAGAACTTGAAATCTATAGAGCCATTTTGGAAATACTACCATATTGTACAGAGCCACTGTACCTGCCACTTATAAAGGAAAAGCCCGCCAAGTGTGAAACATATTCAAAGTGTCCCCCAAAAGTGATGCCACATTACAATCATATAAAGTGGAAAGATCACGGGGTAACCACACTCCAAGATATTTAATGGAGGTCTGGGCCCAAGCAAAGGGGAAATCACCCACCCAAGTATCCTGTATAGTGGAGGGAAATGCCAAAACTGTAGATTTTTGATAGTTAAGGGCGAAGCCTGAGTAAAAATGAAACTCCTCCAAAGAATGGTGTAGATGAGTAATAGAACGCCGTGGCTGAGTCAATGTAAATATTAAGTCATCCGCGAAAGCCAGAACTTTGACCGTCTGAGACAGAAACGGGACTCCCACTACGTTCGGATCGTTAGAGACCGTTCGTAAAAACGGCTACAAATAGAGCAGAAAAAGGAGTGGGGATAAGGGACAACCCTGCCGGGTGCCCCTACCAATAGAAAAGGCTTCCGTTATGGTATCATTAACTAACAATCGGGCCATCGGTCCGTTATATAAGGTGTGAATCGCTCGAGTATACCAGCCCTCAATACCTATATAATCCAGTACCCCAAACAAATAACCCCAGTCCACCTGATCAAAAGCTCGGGCGGCATCTAGGCTGGCCAACAACATAGGTGTCTTCTGTGATTGAGTATGAGCCATAGCTAGAAGCACCCAACGGACATTATGTACTGCCTGCCTACCTTTCACAAAACCCACCTGTGCTGGATTTATAATCCTGGGCAGCAGGAGAGCCAGTCTATCCGCCAAAATTTTTGCCAGAATTTTAATATCAACATTAAGGAGGGAGATGGGGCGATAAGCCTCAGGGGAAGTAGCATCCTTACCCGGCTTTAAAATAAGTGTGATGAGGGCCTCATTGGCACCCGCCGGAAAACTGCCCTCCGTGATAACCTGAGTATAATAATCCCGTAAAGGATGACCAATCTGTGAGGATAACAATTTGTAAAATTCGGCTGTAAAGCCGTCGGGTCCAGGGGCAGAATAGTTCCTCTGAAGCTGTATCGCCCTCAGCAATTCCCTAACGGTCAAGGGGGCATTAAGAAGTTCCACATCCGACCCATTCAATTTAGGAAGTCCGGAATCCTCCAAATAATCTCTCAAAAGTCCCCCCCCTTCTCGATCTCGTCGTTCATAAAAATCCCGAAAATAATCTGAAAATATGTTGGCAATCTTATCCGTTTTATGTCGTAATATCCCGGCCGCGTCCCGTAAACCGAAAATAAAGCGGGAGCCTCTCGCGCGTTTAGTCAAGTTGGCTAATAATTTCCCTGATCGATTACCGTAACGATGGAATTTAAATCGCTGGTAAAATAACATCTTCAGCGTACGTTCATGTATATATGCATTAAGTGTCGTCTCGACAGATAATAAATTCTCTTTCGCCGCCGGTGTGGGATTAGTCAAATAGTGTCGTTTCGCAGTGGCCAAATCGCGCTCCAAACGTAAGATGCCCCGGGATAATCGACGATTTCTCGCTATAACGTAAGCAATACATTCCCCTCGCAATACCACTTTAGCCGTGTTCCAAAACAAATTTGGCTCAGATAAATGTTGACTATTAAATTCCAAAAATTTTTCCACTTTTCCAATAAAAATTCTTGAAAATGGGCATCAGAGAACAAATAACTCGGAAAGCGCCACCGGGAGGGGCCTCGGATATTGAAGCCAACATTAACCTCCACCCAGATCAAAGAATGATCTGAAATCGCCGATGGGCCTATAGTAGCGGCATCAATATGAAGAAAGGATGATTTATTAACAAGTATATAATCTATTCTAGAAAACGTACCATGGGCCCGAGATCTATGGGTATAATCACGTTCTGAGGTGTGCAGTAGGCGCCAAGGATCAACCAAATCTAAAGTCGTACACAAATACGGAATACCCCGCCTGCTAGACTCTACCGGAGGCACTCCCGGATTAGATTTGTCAATTCTCTGATCAAGTACCTGATTATAATCCCCTGCCAGGTATAACGAGTCAGCCACGTGTTCCGATAGCAATTTAGCAATGCGTTCAAAGAAGGAGTGATCATATACATTTGGTGCATATAAATTGAGCAAATAGAAGGAGTAAGTACCCACAGTTAGAAAGAGCAAGAGAAATCGTCCCTGAGGGTCTTGTTCCACCAAACGCACCTGACATGGTAAAGATCTGTGGATCAAGATCGCCACCCCAGCTTTTTTCTGAGGTGACGAAGCCGCATAAACGGCCCCCACCCAAGATTTTTTCAATTTAGCGTGTTCGCTATCCGTCAAACGTGCTTCTTGCAGACACACAATATCCGCTTTATGATGTTTAAGTTGATTAAGAATTTTCGTTCTTTTAACTGGGGAGGATATACCCGATACATTCCAAGATATTATTCGCATAGAATTAGCTAAAGACATAGGGAATCCCAAAAAGAAATAGCTAGCTCGACCCAAGTTATCAAGGCCATCCCAGGTTCCCAGCCTTACCCGGAATAGCTGAACAAAGAGATATACCTTTAATAGCATATTGGAAGTAACACGCTTTAATGGCCCTCCATCTTTTTGATGAAAACAGAAAAGATACCCTACTGTCGGAGGTGCCCACCCCGCCTCCAGTACAATGCAAGCAAATAGCAATAAAAAGACCACTCTACACAGGGATAGAAAAAGAAAAAAAAAAGAAATAACAGAAAAAATTCCTCTCCCAACCCGTCCCTCCCCCGTCCACCCCCCCATCCCCTCTATTGTCATCATCCCCTCCCTCAGTACTAGACACATCAACAGAAACACCAGAGGTGACTCTGCAGGTGTGTAAGGGTACGAGAAGGATGCCTCCCCGAGCCCCGAGTCATTCAATAATACAAGTATCAAACATGGCTACCAGCGGAAAGTACAAACCTAACCTGTGTATAGTAGACCTAATTAAACATCACATAGAACTCCAAAAAAAGAAGTCTAGTCCAGTTGCAAACAACAGACCAGAGTGCCAGGACTCCAAAACATTGCAAGTCCAAATAGCAAGTACAGTGAACAAACTGCTAAACAGCAATCAAGGTAAACCAGCAGTGCATAGCCAAGAACGGTCCTCTCAGCCATCTGGACTTTGGGGTGGTAGCAGATTAGTATTAAGGTATGTAGCTGCGTCTGCTGAAGAGTCAAACGAGTGCCACTGACCCTGATGATGTAATTTCAATATGGCTGGGTAGAGAAACATAAATCTCACTTTTTTTATCCGCCAAGGTGGAACAAAGTGGGTAAAATAATTTTCTCTTTTCGGTTAAGGCGGCCGAGTAATCCTGAAAAATTCGAATCTCGGCCTCTCCATATTTCAGCTGGTCCCGTTGCTGTTTGTATTGGCGAAGGATTTCCACTTTATGATGATAATTAAGCACTTTAACTATGATCATGCGGGGTCGTCCAGTCCCAGTCTGCTCCCGACCTATGTGATGGGCACGTTCTAGGCGTAGGGGGCCCATGTCTCCCCGCATAGGGAATGTATCTTTTAACCAGGTTTCTAAGGTGGGCAGTAGGACCGGACCCGCCAAGGTTTCAGGGAATCCCAGAAAACGCAGGTTCGATCTCTGGGATCGATTCTCCAGATCTTCAAGGCGGTCGCCCTGTTTCCTGGTTAATTCTAGTAAAGCCTGTATTTCAGTGGACTGTGTCCCCTGGATATCCTCCACACCGCATACCCGAGCTTCCAGGGCAGTTGTGCGGGTGACTGTGTCCGAAATTTTAGATTCCAGCCTCTGGAGTTGTTCAGAGAGGCGATCCAGGCTGGGCTGCAGTGCTAAGGTCACCGCCGATGTAAGAGCCTGCAGTGCCTCAGGGGCGAGGTGACTCACCGCCGCCGAAGGACCGGCCGCCATCTTTTCTTCCCCCTGCCTCGTGCGTTCGCGATCCTTTTTCGTGGATCGGGAGGCCATCGGGTGTGCCGGCGACGCCAAATAGCGGTCCATACACCACCCACTTTACACCGGAGGCGGGGAAGTGCTCAAGTCCCTCCGGTCTGCCGCGCGGTCGATAAGTGAAGACTCGGGGCCCGGGAGCTCAGGCCGGCAGCGACTGCCTGGGCTTACTGCATCACGTGACCCCCCCATGCTTTATTTTATTAAATGATATTCATTTGCTACGTGTAAAATTATACAAGGTATAATATTATCTAATGATAGTATAATCTGTTTTTGTATGAGGCTTGTATATATGTGCTTAGCAAGAGTTATGAAGTTACAGCATTAGTGCACGTGCCATTGTGTATATGTATGTTAATATAAAAGAAAAAAATTAGATTTGGGCGAAGGGACAGATTTCTTTTTCCTGGGTATAGATTTTAAAATTAAAGCAAGGACAGTGCAGGAGGTTCACTCCCAGCTGTGATGTGAGATTTTTCCAGCTACATTAGCCAGTTGAGGAACAATACCTGGTTTAGTCATTCACCTCTGACCTCCATCACCATTAATGGACAACCTATTCCAACTAATGACATTTCAGACTATTTCATACAAGATGCATATGTCTCAGTTTGGCAACTTTTATTTGGGTATTCACCTATTGCAAATCATGTCTTTAATGTTTTAATTCACCCTATAGTTATCTTAACTTTTATACAAATTTTGCTATGTACAGTGGTGCCTCACACAACGAACTTAATTGGTTCCAGGAGCAAGTTTGTTATGTGAAACGTTCGTTATGTGAAACGCGTTTTCCCATAGGAATACATGTAAAAAAAAATAATTCGTTCTGCAGCATAAAATATGCTAAGATGACATAAAAAAGATAAATTTTTGGTTATTATTTTTATTTAGATACATCTAAAAACATAATTGTTTTTTAAAACAACACACATTTTTTAAATTTAAAGACAGACTAAGTAGAGTCTAATTTTACAGTGAGAGGGCAGAGTCTCAGCGGCAAAAACTGGGACTTAACTGTTCATTTTTTTTTTTTTTCTACCGTGTTTCCCCGATGATAAGGCAGGGCCATCAAATAAGACAGCCCCCCCTTTTTAGAAAAAAATGTAAAATAAGGCACCCCCCCGCAAATAAGCCACCCACCGATACCTGCGCTTACCCGAATCGGGTGGTACGGTGGGTGACTCCGTGTAGTCTCTGGCACCCCCGACACGATCGGGGCAAGAGGGAGCTCAAGCCCTCTTGCCCCCCCGACTCCCCGACACGATCGGGGCAAGAGGGAGCTCAAGCCCTCTTGCCCCCCCCCCCGACTCCCCGACACGATCGGGACAAGAGGGAGCTCAAGCCCTCTTGCCCCCCCGACTCCCCGACACGATCGGGGCAAGAGGGAGCTCAAGCCCTCTTGCCCCCCCCCGACTCCCCGACACGATCGGGGCAAGAGGGAGCTCAAGCCCTCTTGCCCCCCCGACTCCCCGACACGATCGGGGCAAGAGGGAGCTCAAGCCCTCTTGCCCCCCCCGACTCCCCGACACGATCGGGGCAAGAGGGAGCTCAAGCCCTCTTGCCCCCCCCGACTCCCCGACACGATCGGGGCAAGAGGGAGCTCAAGCCCTCTTGCCCCCCCGACTCCCCGACACGATCGGGGCAAAAGGGAGCCCAAGCCCTCTTGCCCCGCCGATTCCCCAACTCCCCGACAATATCGGGCCAGGAGGGAGCCCAAGTCCTCCTGGCCACGGCGACCCCCTAACCCCACCCTGCACTACATTACGGGCAGGAGGGATCCCAGGCCCTCCTGCCCTCGACGCAAACCCCCCCTCCCCCCAACGACCGCCCCCCCCCAAGAACCTCCGACCGACCCCCAGCCGACCCGCGACCCCCCTGGCCGACCCCCACGACACCCCCAACCCCCTTCCCCGTACCTTTCTGTAGTTGGCCGGACAGACGGGAGCCAAACCCGCCTGTCCGGCAGGCAGCCATCGACGGAATGAGGCCGGATTGGCCCATCCGTCCCAAAGCTCCGCCTACTGGTGGGGCCTAAGGCGCCTGGGCCAATCAGAATAGGCCCGGGAGCCTTAGGTCCCTCCTGGGGGCAGGGCCTGAGGCACATGGTCGGGTTGGGCCCATGTGCCTCAGGCCCCGCCCCCAGGAGGGACCTAAGGCTCCCGGGCCTATTCTGATTGGCCCAGGCGCCTTAGGCCCCACCAGTAGGCGGAGCTTTGGGACGGATGGGCCAATCCGGCCTCATTCCGTCGATGGCTGCCTGCCGGACAGGCGGGTTTGGCTCCCGTCTGTCCGGCCAACTACAGAAAGGTACGGGGAAGGGGGTTGGGGGTGTCGTGGGGGTCGGCCAGGGGGGTCGCGGGTCGGCTGGGGGTCGGTCGGAGGTTCTTGGGGGGGGCGGTCGTTGGGGGGAGGGGGGGTTTGCGTCGAGGGCAGGAGGGCCTGGGATCCCTCCTGCCCGTAATGTAGTGCAGGGTGGGGTTAGGGGGTCGCCGTGGCCAGGAGGACTTGGGCTCCCTCCTGGCCCGATATTGTCGGGGAGTTGGGGAATCGGCGGGGCAAGAGGGCTTGGGCTCCCTTTTGCCCCGATCGTGTCGGGGAATCGGCGGGGCAAGAGGGCTTGGGCTCCCTTTTGCCCCGATCGTGTCGGGGAGTCGGGGGGGGCAAGAGGGCTTGAGCTCCCTCTTGCCCCGATCGTGTCGGGGAGTCGGGGGGGCAAGAGGGCTTGAGCTCCCTCTTGCCCCGATCGTGTCGGGGAGTCGGGGGGGCAAGAGGGAACCAGGCGGAGAGAGGGCAGTTAAGCGCAGTGCCTGCGCGGAAGGATGCAGCTCGGGCGACTTCGTTGTGTGAAACGAAGTTCGTTGTACGGATCAAGACATAAAGTTCGTTGTGCGCAGCGTTCGCTGTGCGAGGCGTCCGTTATGCGAGGCACCACTGTATTATGATTTTCCGTTGCTGTAAAATTAAACACATGTACAACACATAGCCCACAAAGTTCCCCCTACCTTTTAAGACAGTTAAACGTGAATTTCCAGTATCTTCTCTGACACTTGCTAATTTGTTTCTAATTTGATTGATTTGGCATGACCTATTGCATTGCATACCAGAGTCAGACATAATATATGATCTCTTCCCATACCCTTATATCCCTACTCATGGAATCTGGGTGCCTTCATTTCAAAGAATAGAAACAGCCTAGCATTGACCTAACCAATGTCAGCAGAGGCCTATGGGACATTATATCAATCTGACTCTGGAATGTTGATGCAGATAGACCCTAAATGATCCTGCACAGAATTCACATACATTAAGCATCCAGCCAGACTGGATTGTTTATCAAGAAGGTAGGCTACTTGAATGGGATAAAGAAGCCAGAGACCAATCCTATCTACCATTCCTGTAAGTGTTACACCTCCTATCAATGTATTGCAGTCTCCTGAGATTCAAGGGTGGAATGTGCAGCCATTTTCCAGAAGCTGGCTTGTGGAATTTGGTATACTTGAGGAACAGCATGAACAATGTACAGTGAATCTCAGGATACTTCATTGGAGGGAGGGGGTGGAGGCTAGAATCTTATCTTGGTTTAGAGTGTAGGCTGGAATCTTATATTGGCTTAATGAATGTTCAAGCATGCTGCTTACTGCAGAAGCACAGACTGAGGAATGATAATTAGTCACGTAGCAAGTAATGTGAGACATTATAAAAGGAGCAAGCGCAGGACCTTCCCTTGGAATCCATCGGTGCACCATAAAGGGGTAGTCCTGTGATAGACCCGGTGCATTGGCCTCCTGAAAAGGGGGATTTCCTGGCTGGGAGGGGCGGTGTTGCTACTATAATGGTGAAGTTATCATTTGTGTTTTGTATATTACTGCTATGCAATTTATGTAACGATTAAATTGGTATAATAAGCATTACCTTGTGTATGTCTCTTTGTATGCCGTGAAGTGCTGACTACCTAACAAACTTGGCATTACACTTCCCCTTCATTATAATCCCGTTAATGCCGTGAAAACGTTCCAATCAAGTAGACAAGGAATTGTAACCACATCATTAAAGAAGAAAAAAAATCCAAAATAGCCTCTTTACTAAAATAACAGAATCACTGGTCATTCAGTGACCAGGTTAAGCTGTCAAGTTAGTGAGTGACAGTAAAGTCCATCATGCTGCAATTAAGAGAGATCATAGCTTAATCTGAAAGCACAGTGTTATAGTACTGTATATACTCGAATATAAACCGAGATTTGGGGGTCAAAAATATGGTCCAAAAATGGGAGTCTCAGTTTATATTCGTGTCAGCGCTGACTGGCGCCCCCCCACCCCCCGAACCTGTTGCAGGCCTCTGCTGGTTCTGCCGAGAGACCTGGTGGTCCAGCAGTAGACAGGAGGAGGGATCCCTCTCACCTCCTGTCCCAGCAGATTGTAAGAATTTATACTTCCCTCCTGCCTCTCCTGAATACTTTTAGTGGTCCAGAAGTGAACCACAGCTGGAGAGGCCTTCCTTTGCTCCTACCCATGCAGAACCACTAGCTGATTGGCTGCCGCGAGTTCTCACGGGACTGTAAGAACTTGTGACAGCCAATCAGCTAGTGGCTCTTCACGGGCAGGAGCGAAGGAAGGTCGCCTGTGCAGAGCCGCAAGCTGATTGGCTGCCTTGAGAACTTGTGGGGGAGGTTAGAGGGAAGTAAAAATTCTTTGAATCGGCTGGGACAAGAGGCGGGAAGGATCCCTTCTGTTCTAGCCACCTGTGGACCACCAGGTCTCACGGCAGGCCTGGTAGAGGCCTGCAAGGCATCGGAAGGGAGGGGTGACAGAGTACAGAACCTGGCAGGGAGGGAGGGGGGCTGGGTGCAGAGACTGGCAGGGGAGGGAGAGAGTAAGGGGGCTGGATGCAGAGCCTGGCAGAGCAGAAGGGAGGGGGAATAGGGTGCAGAGACTGGTAGAGCAAAGCAAAGCACTGCACTTGAATATTAACTCCTCAGTTTATATTTGAGTCAACCCTTTTCTCCTTCTTTTGGCGGGAGAAAAGGTTATCTCGGTTTATATTCAGGTCAGTTTATATTTGAATATATATGGTACATTAGGAAGAAGTACTATAGACAGTAGAAAGAATGGGGTGAAGAATGAAAGTGGGATTGTGTACATCCAGCGATCTGCAAGCCTAATTTCCTCCATTAAAGAGGTTAAGACAGTTGGACTTAGACTTCCTGATAGGTGACTTAGATTCTAAAGTCATGTCGAGGGGGTTGATTAATATCTCCTCTAGTTATAAGAAGGGATGCACCCAGTAATGCAAACGGTACTGCAGGTTACCCCCAAAATTCCGCTATGGGTGCATTTAAATTCAGTACAGTGGTTTTCTTGTTTTAATTTCAATAAGAGCCAGTATCCTTTTTGTGCCTGTCCCTTATGGTCAATGCCAGCCCAGCCCAGATAAGTGGGTTATGTCCCCCTGCCAGCAGTTGGAGCCAGAGAAAATCAGCACAGAGCTGACTTCACTTCTTTTATATGAGTTTGGTGCTTCCTTTAGCTCCTCATTATTTCTCTGGTACTAGCAGATGGTACAGAGATATGATCTAGTGCAGCAGCTATGAACAGGGCTGCTCCTAGGAAGGCTGTAAGTCCAAATTCATGGTGGAGCACAGATTGAGTGTAGGATACAGGTGTCAAACTGAAGACCTGCGGGCCAAATCCGGCCCACTTGGTCGTTTTATGTGGCCCGCTGTCCGATGCTCCCAGTGTTATCTTGTACCGGCTCCCTCCTCCTCACAGCCACAGTGTGCACGAAGCTGTGGAGAACAGGATTAGCAAATCAAAAAAAATACAGATAATAAACATTATAGTAATCAATCAGCATGCTTAATTTAGAACAAACTTATGAAACAGATATTTCTTAATATGACATCTAAATATCCTGTTAGTCATTAAATGTAAAAGCAATACAGATGTTTTATTTCCTAATCTCACTGCCCGAAGGGATAATAATTTTTCTACCTAGTGCCGAGTTTTCTACCTTGAAGTAGAGGAAAAGTGAAGGGATTAGTGTTTCTAGTCACTCGCACATTCCAGCAGATAGGAGACAGTTTATGCAATATCTTATACAGCTCCCCCTCCCGATTTGCGGTTTCCCCACTTGTGAATTTGGTTATTCACTATTTTTTTTACCCCTTGTTTTTTAATGCAGAAGCGCTGCCCCGGACATCCCCCAGACCTTACCTGGTGGATGGGAGCATAGGAACAGAGACAAAAAGGGAATGCTGCATGGGGGTGGTATATGGACACAGAGGGGTAATGCTAGACATGAGAGAGTATATGGACACAGAGAGAAGATGGCTAGACATGTGGGGAGAATAAGAACGCAGAAGGAAAATGCTGGACAGGGGGATTTAGAGGAGTGATACCGTACACAGGGGTAGGGGATCATAGAATGGAGAGATGATGAAAGCAGGGAGATGGGCACAGGGGAAATATGTATAGGAGACATAGAGAAGGGAGATGCTGAACATGGGGAATAATACATACACAGAAATAGAAGATGGATGGTGAGCATGGAGAAAGAAGAAATGTCAAATGGTCAGGAGACCCTGGCAAGTGAGTTAAGAGAAAACAAAAGAAAACAGAGACCAGTGCCTGAGACCAACAAGAATAAAATGATGAGACAATAAAAGGAAGAAACATTTTTATTTTCTCTTTTGTGATTAGAATATATCAGATTTGAAATATGTATCCTGCTACTGCTGGTGTTAGACATAACTGGGGACTACAAAGCCCAGGCTGTGCTTCTTTAGCTTCCAACTGGAATAGGGCTTTCTCTGACCAGGGAGTAGCTGCCCTAGTTGCACTCCCCTAACACTATTCCTGCCATGTGTGACTGAAGTATTCTGTTAGCTTGATTTCTCTATGTTGTGTTCTGTAGTAATTTGACTTCAGATTTCTCGATAGTGGAGGGGATATTTGTGAGGGGGAGGAGAGGGGAGACAGGGGTTTTGTTGATCCTTGCTCTGTATTATTTGTGATTTATAAAATGACAATTGTACAGAATATTGCTTCTTTTTATACTTTAATAAAATAAGTTCAGTATAAAATCATAACTATTAGAGGCTTGTGAGAATGGGATCAGATGGTATGCGTGGGGTGTGGACATGGATCGAACTTGTGGGGACAGGGACAAATTTTTTTCTCCACATCATTCTCTAATTCAGCAGAGTACATAGGAGAAAAGGTATCCAAATAAACGTATACGGTACACTTATCTTTAATCAGATAATTCTGTAAGATACGTACGTGGTTAATTCCACATTGCTGAATATTAACGGGTTAAAGATATCCAGATAACTTTATCTAGATATTATTACTTCTACTTTATCTGCAGCCAATTAACCAGATAAAGATAACCAAATAGCAGATGAATTTGTCTAGCCAAAGTATTTCAGAACTGAGGGAGTGATCAAATATAAAGTTCTAATTTTAGTCCTGAATATAACGAGTTAACGAGAGTGATGATTTAGTCAGAAATACCTAATGAGGTGAACAGAGTGCTTTACTGTGAAGGTATTACAGCATAAGATTTGACAGATACTGAGATCCAATTCCATTCAAAATGTTCCAGGTAAAATGCTTAACATTTCACCTCACTTCAGCATGGTGCCAACGTACAAAGGGAGGTCATGTACTCTGCAAGGCTGGCCAAAAATAACTTTTAACTCTGGCCAAATATGGTCTCATCGGTTATATTAGACACAGTTGGATAAAAGCCCATGTTGTCACGTCATCCAACACCTTAAATTTCCCACCTTCAGTTGTAACTAACAGGGGGTACCATTGATCATGGGTAGGACTCCAAATTCTGTTGGTGATACAGGCCCTAATAAAAAGACCTTTGAGATTTTTTTTTAACTATGTAACTATAACTTTATTACCTAAACTCCATGAATAGATAGCAGCTACAGTTTGTATTTGGTTTTTGGCTTCAAGACAATAAATACGTATTGTAAGTATACAGATGGATAACCCTTTGTGCAGTGTCTGTGGTAGTGCTGCCTGATTCACGATTCGAATCGGTTCACCGATTCACTTCGGGTGAATCGATTCGAATCGATTCAAAACAAAAAAAATTGGCTTCCCAATTCATCTGATCCTCCCCCTTCGCCCCCTAAAGCAGGAACTGCAGCGCTGCTCTTGCTGGCCGGCTGCTGCCGCACCTGCTTTAGAAAGTGAGGGGGGAGCCTCAGCCGGTTAGTGCTGCTGTCCAGTTCCCCCCCCCAGCGTCCGGCTTCTCCCCCCCCCTCCGCTTCTTGCTTCCCCCCTTGGCCTCCCCGCACCAGCGTTTACCTTAACAAAGCAGCCTGCAGCAAGATTGCAATGCCCGCAATCTTTGCACTGCTTCGGAGCTGTTTCCTCCGCCACGGTCGGAGAGGCGGGACCGCGGCGGAGGAAACAGCTCCGAAGCAGTGCTAAGATTGCGGGCATCGCGATCTTACTGCAGGCTGCTTCGTTAAGGTAAAAGCCAGTGCGAGGAGGCCAGGGGGAGTGAGCAGTCCTTCGGGGTGGGGTGAGCAGACCCTCGGAGAGACAGGCCTTCGGGGGGATGCAGGCCTTCAAGGGGGGGACAGGCCTTTGGGGGGGATGCACGCCTTCAAGGGGGAGACAGACCTTTTGGGGGGGAGACAGGCCTTTCGGGGGGGGACAGGCCTTTAAGGTGGATAGGCAGGCCTTTGGGGGTGGGATGCAGGCAGGTCTTCAAGGGTGGGTTGCAGGCCTTCAAGGGGGGGATGCAGGCCTTCCGGGGGGGTGAGACAGGCCTTCCGGGGGGGGGGAGGGGACAGGCCTTTAAAGGGGACATGCAGGCCTTCAGGGGTGGGATGCAGGCCTTCAAGGGGGGATAGGTCTTCAGGGGGAGGTGCAGGCCTTCATGGGGGACAGACCTTCAAGGGAGGGGACAGGCAGGCAGGCCTTCGTGGGGATGCAGGCCTTCAAGGGGGGGGAGACAGGCCTTCAGGGGTGGGATGCAGACCTTTAAGGGGGGGACAGGCCTTCAGGGGAGGGGGCCCTGCTGTAGAAGTACACGGTGGGAGGGAGGGAAGGGGGGTTCAAAGAGACACGCATATGCCAGACTTTGGTGGGGGGGGGGAAGAAATAATGGTTCTGAAAATAGAGGAGAAGGAGTGAGATGATGAACTATGGGATTTAGGGATGAAAGTTACAGAAAGGGAGAGATGATGGACCCTGGGGTGGTGGGGAAGGGAGGATAGATGCTGGATGAAAGGGTAGTTTAGAAAAGGTGGATCTGTGAAGGGAGACGAAAAAAAGGAAAAATGCCAGACCTCCTGTGGAGGGAAGGGAAACGGAAGGGGAGGATAGGGATGGCAGATGGATGTTTAGACCGAAGAAAGAAGGAGACCCTGGCAAGCAAGTTATCAGAAGACAACCAGAGCCTGGGACCAACAAGATTTGAATAATAATAATACTGTACTTAGGATTTTAAGATGTAATTTTATTGTTTATTAGCTGGTATGATTATGATAACTTTGTAATTGTTATGATGTATTGATAGTTTTGTCTCCCTTCCCATCTCACTTTCTTCCTTCCTCTCCCTATCATCACCCCACCCCCACTTGTAAGTCCAGCATTTGTTCCTCCCTTCTGGTCTTGGTCACTTTCTTCCCCCTCCCCACAACTCTTATGGGTTTAGCATCCATCCATCTCCCCTTTTCTGCACTCTGCAGGACCCTTCCACCGCACACACTTCTTGTCCCCCTCCCTCCCCAGTTCTTCCCTCCTTCCTTCCACGTGAGTCTGCCCTCCTGAACCCCCTCTCACCTGAAGCGGCAGCAGTCCTGACCTACAAACCAACCCTCCCTCTCTCTCTCCCTCGGTTACCTGAAGCAGCAGCAGCAGCCGGTCAGCAGAGACAGCACTGTAAACAGGTTGCTTGCAGCCAGCCTCGTCAGGGCCTTTCCTCTGTCACATCGGAAGTGATGCAGCTGTTGCAAACAGCCTGTTTACAGTGCTGCCTCTGCTGACCGACTGCCACTGCTGCTTCGGGTAAGTGAGGGAGGGAGGGGGGTTGGCAGTCAGGAGCACTGCTGATTCGGGGTTGGAGGTTGGCAGGTCAAGACCACTGCTGCTTCAGGGCTGGAGTGAGGGAGAGGGTTTGGCGGGTCAGGACACTGCCACTGGAGTGGAGGGAGGGGGCTCATTAGGACCGGCTGCTGCTGCTTCGGGAGCCATAGAGAAGGGGAGGAGTTGTTAGGACCAGCTGCTGCTGCTGCTTCGGGGGCTGGAGGGAAGGAATATTTGATCCTTTGGTCCTCTTACATTGGAATACCTTTAGATCCTGCTACTCAAGGAATACACAGAGATATAAGCTGTTGTTCCCCTCTTTTAGGGGAATTAAATCTGCCGGGAAGCTTAGTCAATCATTTGCTTTCAAGCTGGTAGAGACTTGGAACAGGCTTCCTGACTCTGTTAGACTGATAGGTCAGCTACAACAATTCTGTAAAGTTCTAAAAACCTTGCTGTTTGCACAATATCTAAACGGTTTACCTATAGAATAAACGAATTGATAGTACTACAACATTTCCACCTCCCATCTTTCTGCCCTTATGTACTTCTGGTCTTTAATTACTTGTGAACTGAATCGAGCTCTGATGGGAGATGACCCGGTATATAAATTGAAGACTAGATTAGATAAGATTGGATTTATTTCTGCCGCTGATGCTTCATGGGCTGTAAGGGAGGGAAGGGGGTTGTCAGGTCTGGAACGCATGACTTTGGGGGTTGTTCAATCAGGAGCACAAAAACTATTTTGGTGGTTGTCACTCAGGAGCGCGGAAGGCAATGGTTTTTTTTTTTGGACGGTTAACTGGGTTTCTACTGTATTGGCTTTTTGTTAAATCCTTTGGGTTGAACTTTTCCTCAGAGAAGATGGTTTGTAAATGTAAATATGCATTAACTTGTTCGCCCTTCAGAGCCTAAAATGAACAGGGGTTGAAGTAAGCCCCAGTGATATGATGTGGCAATGTTTTATGTCGGTTAAGAATACCTTCTTGTCAAGCTAGACTAAGTTCCTGATTCATTAAATTTTAATCCTGGCAGTATTTCTAGCCCAGCCGTGTCATTCTATTCATGAGCAGTGCTAACACCGGCTTTGGCAGCCCTATAAATAGCCAATGGAATGCCATTTGTAATAGATTTTGAGATAGCATGTTATTCTTGGCTAGCGTGGAAGCGCTTTATGACTGATGTTAATGGGCAGTTTCAAAGCTGCTAACTACCAGAAAAGCCTTGGAAACCAAATGGAAATGTCAATACTGTGCTTTTGGTAACGTTATTTATAATATATATATATAGGCAATTAACCCCCCAGTGCAGAGCTAGAACAAGTTGTTTAGTGATGTGTTTTTCTGTTTTCTACCCCTCCCCCCCATGCAGTTTTCTGAAAATGGAACAGTTCTGGAAACAATAAGGGAATTTCCTGTTTATTGTGGTCACTGAACATCCAGTTATGGAACAGGCAGACAGCATTATAAACAGAATTACAAATAGGTAGTTTTAAGTAGAACTTCAGAAAAGAGGCCTATTTTCTTAAAGATGTTTCTTTTTAAGGGATTTTTTTTTTCACTTACGGGACCACCAGTTGAAATGGAAGATCTATATTCAGGACCCGAACAATGATCTGAGCAGATATTTTATCTTGTGCTTTTCTGAACAACTACTCTTTCCTCCACCACTCCACCTAGGGTTACCAGATTTTCCGCTTGGAAAATCTGGACCCCCTAGACCAGGGGTGTCCAATGTCGGTCCTCGAGGGCCGCAGTCCAGTCGGGTTTTCAGGATTTCCCTAATGAATATGCATTGAAAGCAGTGCATGCACATAGATCTCATGCATATTCATTGGGGAAATCCTGAAAACCCAACTGGACTGCGGCCCTCGAGGACCGACATTGGACACCCCTGCCCTAGACCCACCCCCAGGCTCGTCCAATTCCACCTATCCCCACCCTATCACACCCCAGTCCCGTCCCCCCGTCCCTCCCCCCCTCTGCCTGCTTTCATCAGGCAGGACGTCCCTGCATGCATGGATGCCCTCCCACCCAATGTGATGTGGAGGAAAGCTTTTCAAAACCCGGACAAAGTGCCGTGTTTTGAAAAGCCGTCCGGACCCCTGGACATGTCCTCAAAAGGAAGACATGTCAGGGGAAATCTGGACGTCTAGTAACCCTAACTCCCCCTCATCCAAGTTGTCCTACCTGTCCTTCCAACTATCATCCTGTCTCCCTCCACCCTTTTGCATCCAAGCTATTTGAATGTGCTGTTTACTGCCACAATCTTAATTTTCTTTTATTTCAAGCTATTCTTGAGCCACTACATAAGAACTGCCATACTGAGACAGACTCAGTATCCTGTTTCCAGCAGTGGCCAACCCAGGTACCAAGCAGAAACCCAAAGAGTAGCAACATTCCAGAGCTGAGATTGTCATAATGTCATAATGCCTCATTCCACCAATGCCTAAGAGCCAGCCTCATCAGTGATGTCACAATGGCTTGATTATTCTATACTTGACTCACATAAGAACATAAGAGTTGCCTTACTGGGACAGACTGAAGGTCCATCAAGCTCAGTATCCTGTTTCCAGCAGTGGCAAACCCAGGTCCCAAGTACCAAGCAGAAACCCAAAGAGTAGCAACATTCCAAAGCTGAGATTGTGATGTCATAATGCCTCATTCCACTAATGCCTAAGAGCCAGCCTCATTAGTGATGTCACAATGGCTTGATTATTCTATACTTGACTCACATAAGAACATAAGAATTGCCTTACTGGGACAGACTGAAGGTCCATCAAGCTCAGTATCCTGTTTCCAGCAGTGGCCAACCCAGGTCTCAAGTACCTGGCAAAACCCCAAAGAGTAGCAACATTACAAAGCTGAGATTGTGATGTCATAATGCCTCATTCCACCAATGCCTAAGAGCCAGCTTCATCAGTGATGACACAATGGCTTGATTATTCTATACTTGACTCACATAAGAACAGCCATACTGGAACAGACCAGAGGTCCATTAAGCCCAGTATCTTGTTTCCAAAAGTGGCCAGCCCAGGTACCAAATACCTAGCTATGATCTGGCTTTTGCCCTTCACATTTTACAGAAACAGCCCCTGCTAAACTCTGTAGTTACCTTTTCCTGGTGCGATCCAAAGGTCTTCCTTCTGTATGTGCTGCTTTTGACACTGTTGATCATTATCAGCAACTTGATGCTTAAGAACATAAAACATAATAGCCTTATTGGGTCAGACCAATGGTCCATCTATCCCAGTACTTCGTCTTAATAGTGGCCAATCCAGGTCACAAGTACCTGGCAAAAACCCACTTCACTTGGATTTCAGCGCTGTCTAGGATTTCTTCTTATCTCTGCCATCACACTTTTAGTGTATGCTGTGGTTGATCCTCCTCCACTGCTGTGCCACTATAAGATGGTGTTCATTAGGGCTCTGTCTTGAGTTCTCTCTCTATACTTGTTTCTTTGATCTTCTGCCATGTTACTAGAGTTGCACGAGAACAGAAATGTCACCCATTTCTGCCCAGCCCCAATAGAATTTAACCCATACCCACCCATACCCCTTAAGATCAATTCCATCCCCACAATTCATTTCCTCCAACCCCACTTGCACTTATAGGAGTTGATACTATTATTTACTTGCTCGCAACCCTCTCTTTACTTCCAACCCTGTGGTTTTTTGGATGGTATTCACTATTCAACCAGTGAGTGTTCCAGCTGCCTCTCTCTCTGTGCATTCCAAGCCTTATTCTGGAGTCACCAGAGATTTTGACTATGCTCCTGCAGGAATCCTGTGGGGAATCCCGCAGTCCCCATTCTCATGCATTTCTCTATGCTGTACCTTCTTTATGTCGATTACTCCCATATCTATCTCTTTGCATCAGAAATTTCAGTAAAAATCCAGGCCCAAGTCTCAACCTGCTTATCTGTCAATTATCTTCAATCTTTTCGCTTTCAAAAAAGATTGTGTGTAAGTTTTCAAGGAAAAGAGTGCTTACACAAATAGGTCAAATTTGTGTGTGTACTTTTTCCTGAGTCGGTCTCTAAAGAGAAGTTTTTCCCTTTGAAATTTATGAATTCTTTAGGTAAAAAGTATCCACAGACAGAGCAGGTCCAAAGGTTTCTGAAACCCTGGGCAAAACTTCAGCGGCCTTTTACTTCTCAAGGGGCTACTGAAGGCCTCCCTATCCCCTTATCCAGTATCTCCCCTTCCCAAGTCCAGTATCTCTCTCCTTCCCGACTACCTCCCCCTACAGTGGTGTCCAGCATCATCCCGTTTCCAGTGGCTTCCCTTTCTGATGTATTCAGCATCTCAAGCACCCCCCACTACCACCACCAATTCACCCTGCAGTAGTTATCTTCCCTTCTTTATCCCCTCTGGGGCAGGAGCAGTGTGCCTATGGAAGACTAATCATAGCTGGCATATGCTCAAGGCCATCTGGGTCCTGCCCACTCTGAACTTCCTGTTTGGAGAGGGCAGAAGCCAGGAGGCCTTGTCCACACATGCACGATCAAACACCTGCGCCAGTTGCAATTATATTTTTGTAGACACTAGGACTGCAGTGTTGGTGCTGCCCCCCTCCCCACAAAGTATACTGCCCTAGGCAAAATCCTAGTTTGCCCAGTGATCAGGACAGTCCTGCCACAGCCTTTATACATACAGTTTGTTTGAAAGGTTCTGTCTTGTGTTTAACTACTGTGTAATTTCTTAAAGCAAATATATATTCTTATTTACCTCATAATGGAAAATATTAACTCCTTGAGAGGGAATAGTATAATGCAGAGGTTATATAATCCTCAGTCTTTGACTCTAGAAAATAAAATCCTTGTTGGTGCATATTTTATGGTCAAAATTAGCATGCCATATTTGGAGAAGTAGCCGAATGGGTTACAGCAACAGGCTGCATACCAGGAAACCCAGGGTTCTCCCATTAACACTCTTGGGCAAGTCACTTAACACCCCCCCTCCCCATTTCCATGGGTATTTACCTTGGCAAGCAAATATTTACTGTATTTATATGTCCTAAATTATCCATTCAGCCACCTGGGAATTTTTTGAAGAAGCATTTGTGACTGTTGGCTTTTGAATATTTAACACAAAGCAATCTTAAAATCCATGATCTTCTCCAGTTTCCCTCAGCCAAACCAGAACTTCTGAACTTGAATAACCAGAATTAAAATGGAGACCATGTTTTGAAACGTGGAGGGGCATTTAAAAAAAGAATAAGAAAATGTCTCAGTCCAACTTGAACGTTTCCAGCTGAACGTCTAAAGCTGGAGGAACAAAAATGGCCATTTTCGAATGGCAAACTGCTGGCCATCCAGATATATATATTTTTTGAAAATCATCTACTTAGACATCTTGGCCACCAGGACGTCTAACTTTATACCCCATTTTTGATCAGAAAAACTTTCATGTTGAAAACGTCCTAATATTGACCATTTGAATGTGGGTGGGGCCAGCGTAGTAATGAACTGGCCATATAGACATCCCAACAGAGCAATGGGGCACCTTAGAGGGCACTGCTGTGAATTTCACATAAAGGGTGCTAGCTGTATATCGCACCATAACCTTATAATTTAAGATGAGCCCCCCCCAACACCTACTGTATCCTCCTGTGTACCACCCCAATAGTACTTATGGCACCTATATGGCAGTATAATAGGTTTTGGGTGGGCTCACACGTTCTACCATAAATGTAGTGATTAGATTGGCTTATGGGCCTGGGTCCTCCTCTCTATGGTTCATTAGCCCACCCACAGCTCTACTAGGCTTCCCCATACCAGACGTTGCTGTTTTAGACAAGTATGTACCTTTTTGTTCTCATTTTTGTGTGGTGGAAGGGGGTCAGGGAGCAGTGGAGGTCTTACCTTGATATGTGCAGTGATCATCTGGTCGGTTTGGGCACCTTTATGGCACTTAAACCCTTCTAAAACATGTCTAGTTCCAAAAGTATAAATTCCATCCAGGATGTCTTGCCAAATGTTTGATTATCGCTGCAAGACATCTATATCTAACCTGCCCTTGATACTGCCCAAAGCCTGCCCATAACATGACTCCACCACGCCCATCTCATGCTTTGGACGCACAGAGGCTGGAGCACTTCACCAGATGTGCAGAAAGATAGTTTCGACTATTGGCACTTGCACGTCCTAGCAATTAGGATGTCCAAGTGCCGATTTAGGATGCTTTTTGGATGTCTGTTTTTTGATTATTAGTTTGCAATAGGCAATGAGGAAGACAATTCTGATGCCAAAGAGCAAGGGACAGAGCAGAAGACAGGATGCTCTTTTGGGAGCTTGAAAAGGAGAAGAATGGGCTTAATGTTTGTCACAATGTTTTCAATACTATGTCACTGAGTTACCCTATTCTTTAACTACAGTACTCATTTGCTTCCTTTTCTTATTTTTTTTTAGTTTGTCCCTAGTATTCTGCAAGGTGTTTGTTTCATTAGTCTGACATTCAGACTGTTGGCACTGCCAAGTGGCATGTTGCGTAGTTGTTAGAGCTACAGTCTCAGCATCCTGAGGTTGTGGGTTCAAACCCTACACTCATCCTTGGGACCCTGGGCAAGTCACTTAATCCTCCTTCCCCAGGTACATTAGATAGAATATGAGCCTACCAGGACAGGTAAGGAAAATGCTTGAAGTTACCTGTATGTAAACCGCTTTTGAGTGTGATTGTAAAACTACAAAAAGGCGGTATACAAGTCCCAGTCCCTTTCCCCCCTTTCAACAATGTATTAAATATATTTATAGCAGAAGTGATAGAAAGAGGGTTTAAAAAAAAAAAAAAAAAAATTAAGCGGTTCTAATTGGATCAGTGTAACTATTTTGTCAGTTTCATTTTCCAGGTGAGCTTTTGAAAAGTTTTCCTACCATATTTTATCACTGCCATCATCTACTAAAGCAGAGAAGCTTTCATCCTGGAGATGAATGGTGTCATTGAGAGGGATCAGCTTTCTAGATCATAGGATGATTTTCCAAGAGCTACTGAGCAGAGATGGTGTCCGTCTATCAAAGACTGGGCAAACTGCCTTCCGTAAAAGACTGGCTAACCTACTGAAGAGGTCTTTAAAACAAAATCACTGGGGATAGGTGAACAACAGTCAGTGTTCTCCCCAGAATTTTTTTTCAGCCGGGTGGCATGAAAAAGTAGCCGGGTGGGGCTGGATGCGGAAATTTGGTGGTTAGAATAGGGTCATTAAATCTAGTGGCGTACCTAGTATATATGACAAGCCAGTAGTGATCACTTTTTAACAACCCCCTCCTCAATATAAAAAAAAGTTATTTTTAGTAATAATCCATGAGTCACACAATAAGGATGCACCTAGGAAAAGGCAGCATCTTAAACACTGCAGTGAGCACTAGAACACCAACAAACATATTGTAAAACTAAACAAGCCAGATCCTGCACAGTCAATTGATCCTGTACAGTCAATGCTAAAAGAAAACCATGTCCTTTTCATACACACTTGCCCAATATGGAATAATCACAAACTAAAAATAGAAATATGTAGACAAAAAAAACTGAACTGCCAAGAAACCATACTCTACATACAATGCAACACCACAGAAACAGTGACACATGTCCCCTAATACTGTGCAAAATATAAAGACAGCAGATGTAAATTTGAAAAAGGTGATACATAACAATCACCACTTTACAAATTAACAAATATAAATAAAACAAATAATGAGAAATAAGAAAATACCATTTTATTGGACTAATCCATTTTTCAATTAGGTTTCAGAGGCCAAATGTTTCTTCTAAAGAGTACAGTACACTGCTGTTATGGTGTCCTGACCTGAGCAAAGGGGTTTAGTCCAGAAAAAACTGCCTTATTTCCATTTCCTATTTATAAACTTTTATCAATACAGTTAAAATACTACTTGATCTAAGTAAAGCAACAAAAAAAATTCTTTCTACCTTTTGTCGTTTCTGCTTTAATCATCTTCTCTTCGTTTGTCCTCTCACCTTTCCATGCAACATCTGCCCTCTCTCTTTGCCCCTTCCACCCAGCCTCTGCCCTCTCTCTCTCTACCTCTTCCATCCACTGTTCACCCTCTCTCACTTCCATATGGCATCTTCCCTTTTTCTATGCCCCTTCAATAAACTGTATATCCTGTACCCTTTCTCTCCTTTGTACATGATTCATTTCAGCTTCATCCCCTCCCCTGTACTCCGGCATCTCTCTCTTCTCCTTTCCTTCCTTTCTTCCCACTCAAACCCATGATTTGGCATCTCTATCCCCTTCCCTCCCCCATGTCCTGGCATCTCTCTCCTCTCCTTCCATCTCCTCCTCCCCTCCATTATCTGGCATCTCTCTCCTTCCTTTCTTTCCCTCCCTCCTTCCTACCTTTCCCATGGTCTGACATCTCTCCCTCCCCCCTCTGGTGTGGTATTTCCTTTCCCTCCCTCCCATGGTCTTGGCATCTCTCTTTCCTCTCCTCTCCCTACCCTGGTCTTACTTCTCCCTCCTTCGATATCTCCCCCCCCAATTGGGTGCAGCAGCAGCATTTCTCTTCCCCCTCCCCTATCTCACACCCGTCAGCAGTGCAGCATTCAAAACTTGCTACAGGCTAAAGTGGAAGATAGGGCAACGAGGGAGTCGAAGAGAGGGAGGGAAGCTTACATCTTGCTGCTCTTGCTTGCTTCGGGTCCTGCCTTCGTGGATCTATCATTCTTTGGCTTTTTCTTTTGTAAAAATCTGGAATGATCTTCCTACAGAAATTAGACGTTTCCCTTCTCTGATAATCTTTCGGAAAACTTTAAAGACCTATCTATTTCAGAATGCAGTTTAAATGATAAATACGGGATTGAAATTAATGACTTCCTTGTCCAATTATTTGCTTTCCTGTACTTTCAATAACTTTGTGTGAACCGGATCGAGCCCCATAGTCAGGATTAAGAATTGGATTGGATTGGAATACATGATTTTTTTTTTTTCTGGTGACATGCCAGGCCTGGCAGTTTCTAGCCTGCAATATAGAGCTACTTCACCTCTTTACCAACCAATTCAAGGAAAAGTACAAGAGAAGCCAACATCATAAACAAAATATAATGAGGGTAAGCAGCAAAAACACCGTTAATAACATTCTAATAAAGATAGAAGATACAACGATTAAAACTTGACAAAACACATTAGAGGCCAGATCTTGTTATTGGCTTATTTATTTGGATTTATGCGCTGTGTTTTTAGAAAAAAAAAAAATCACCCAAAGCGGTTATAGCAAGTATAAATCAGACATAAGGCAATAAACATTGACTGCAGCAAAAATATTAATTTATCAGTAGGCATTATGGCATCATAGTATTCTATTTACATGGTCAACGCAGTACACATTAAAATATCTTAATGGACTGGGGGGCAAGCGATGGTGGAAAATACATAAAACCTATGAAATGGCTTTTGGAAAATCAAAACTCCTTTTCCTGAAATATAAAAGCAGAAACGGTAAAGAAAAAAACTACACTGCAGCCTTTCCAAAAGGACCTTTTTTTGTTGTTTATTTTTCTTTTATTCGATTTGGGTTTGTTCAAAGTGGTACTGCAGTCCTATGTGCCAGTTTTAAAGTCTGCCCTTACTGTTACTCTATCAGTTAGCCGTTCGCTCAACAGATCATAGGTAAAACTGAGCTAACCTATATTGGAGGGGGGGGATTTGCTTCCAACAGGGTAGAAAAAACGAGTCAGATGCACTCCCTCAGCCACTGTGCCCCACGGTGTACCATATTGCTCGGCCAGGGTTCCTGCCGTTACCTTTTGTAACCTCAGCCATGCAAACCAACTCAGGGGGCCTAAAGGAGTGGGTTGCATGGGCATGCCGCCGCCAGAAGAAGGGTACCAGTGGCAGAGAGAGGAGAGAGCAGCGCCACCCCCAGAAGTGAGAGCCATGCACAGAACCAGCCCAAAACTCGCTTAGAGGTGGCTGGGGAGCAGGAGGAAGCGGCGGCAGCAGCGCCTGCTGCTACTAGCCCGGCCCTTTCCCCGTGCAGAGTGAACCACACCTATGGGGAGCGCGCACACAGCCACATGCCCCCATGGGTTCAAATCGCTACAGGCTAAGGCGGGAGATAGGGCAGTGAATCAAAGGAAGGGAGGGAAAGAAGCTTACAACTTGCTTGCTTCGGGCCTTCCTCGTTTGCAGAAACAGAAAGTAGGCAGGACCTGGCAGCCAGGAAGGCCTGAAGCAAGGAAGAGCAGCAAGGCAAGTTTTAACTTCCCTCCGTCGCTGACCTATCTCCCGCATGCTCCGGGGCTCTAACGGTACAAGGGCAGGATTAATTCATCAAGGGCCCCTAGGCACACAAGTCCTCTGGGCCCCCCTGCCCCACCCCACCCCACCATGCCCTTCCATACCCCTGCCCCATCCCCATTTATTTACCCATTTTCTTATTTACTTCTTTATTTTCACTTTATTTCTTTTATTTTAAAATTCAAAATAAACAAAGATTACCATACTGGTGCAGTTTTTCTTCTATGCAACCTCCAAACATCTCTGACCAAATCTCCCCTTCCTTCGTAGAGGAAGAGATCTTCAGCTGGCAGGGCTTTGGGAAGCCCGCCAATTTATATTTTGCATTTGGGTAGGAGGCATGGCGGGAAAAAAATTTAGTGCCCGTCATTTTATTGGACTAATACATTTCTCACTTAGCTTTCAGAGGTTAAAACCTCTTTCTTCAGATCCGTAAACTATACTGCTATTACAGTATCCCTGTCCTGACCTGAGGAAAGGAGTTATGGTCTCTGAAATAGTAAAATATATATTAAAATTAGTCCAATAAACAGTATCACCTTATTTCCATTTTCTATTAATAAACAATTATCAACACAGCTACAATACTTTATCTTAAAGCAAAAATAAATAAATAAAACAAATAGAAATTTTCTTCTACCTTTGTTGTCTGGTTTCTGCTTTCCTCATCTTCTCATCATTCTCTTCCTTCCATCCATTGTCTGCCCTTTCCATCCAGTGTCCGTCCTCTCCCCTCTTTCTATTTCCCTTCAATAAACTGTCTATCCTGTGCCCCTTCTCTCCTTTGTACATGATTCATCTCAGCTTCACCCCCCTCTCCATTATTCTGGTCTGGCATCTCTATCTCCTTTCCTTCCCTCCCCCATGTCCTAGCATCTCTCTCCTCTCCTTCTCTTCCATCTCTGCCTCCCTTCTCCATGGCCTGGTATCTGCTTTCTTTCCCTCCCTCCCATGATCTTGACATCTCTCTTCCCCCACGCCTCCTTCCCATCTGCTGTTTCTTTTCTCACCTCATTTCTTGTTCAGTGCCAAACAGACAGATAAAAAGGTGGGAATGGATCTTTCACCTTCAGCTGTCTTCAATTTTTCTGCCTCCTTCTCGAATCTGTTTACCTTTTCTTCTTCCCTTTCCTTCATGTGCAGTATATCTCCCCTCTTCTTGCTCCCTCTCTCTCCTCCCCCTGTAAATGCAGACTTTCTCCCTTCCTTCCATGTGCATTTTCCCTCTCCCTGTCCTCCTATCCAAATGCAGAATTTCCCCCTTCTCCCCATTTCTCTCTCTCTCTCTTTACCCCACCTAGCTTCTTCCCCATCTCTCTTTCACCCTCTCTCCGACACCCAATTTTGAGTAGCCAGAAATCCAAGTTGGGAGGCATAAGAACCCCACCCCACAGGCAATCTAGTCTCTTCCTCTCCCACCTGGGTGATCTGGTCTCTCAACTCCTCTGTTGCCACCTTTTAGGATTCATATCTTCATTGGCAGCAACCAGCGTGACCAATACAATGTTTCTGACAATCTAAGCAGATAGGAAGTTGTGTCTGGAAAGCTGTGGGGCTGGTTTGAACAGTATCAGTCATGCTGCTTGCTGCTGGTGAAGATCTGAACTTTAAAAAAATATGCAGGAGGGAGAGATTTTAGCTAGCAGGGCCTGGGGATCCCATCCAGCTAGATCAAAGATGTTTGGCTGCTGGGTGGGCCTAGGCCAACTCATGGCTATGCCACTAGGTCTATGTCTTTTCCTGCCCTGAGGGAACTGCTCCTGTTTCCCTGCCCTCCTTTGCTCCTGTCTCTCCCTGACCCTCTTGCTCCTGTTTCTCTTTCTGCCCTTCCTTACTCCTGTCTATCTAGTTTCCCTTCCCCAAGCTCCCAATCAGCATGCAGCTGTTCTTTGTCCTTTCCTCACCCCATTGCCATCTCTGCTAGCCAGTATTAATTATAAGCAAAGCTGCGCAGGATTGCAGCTCTCTGCCTAACGGCTGTTTCCTCTGCTGTGGCCGCTTTCTCTGTCCTCTCCCATAGCTGCTTTCTATGCCCCCCACCTCCTCTGCTGTACAGAACCACTGCTGCTTGCTCCAGGCTGACCCTGTCTCTTATTAAAAATCCTCCAAATCACAACAGTAAACTAAAGTTTCAAGACACATAGACAGTGGCCCATTTACAGGCGCGTACAGTGTCACGTAAGGCTCCGCGAGACGCTTTGTAGGCGTATGCCCTCCTTTTTCGGACTCTCGTGAAGTCAGCGGCAAAGTTGGGACTGGACAATAGAAGATTTGCTGGGGAGCTCCAAACACATAGACGTGAGTGAGATGCAAGCCGTGGCGAGAGACAGCTATCGGGCATGGCCCCCGCCGCTTCAGCCTCTCAGAAACCCAATCCGCATCCTTCTCCTCCACTCTGCTTTGGCTTTGAGGTCACCCACACCCACTGCGGCAAAGGAAGTTGCTACAGCGGGGTAGATAGCTCCATTCCAGTTGGAGGCAACTTGTTACTTCCGGTGGGGGGGGGGGACCCATAAGGGAGCGCCAATGCAAGGGGGAGCCTGGGCCCGCGTTGCCATCGATGTTGGGGGGGGTCCATCACCATTGCCTCATCTGTTTGCCCTCCATCAATGGGCCCCCCTGACAGTTTTGGGCCCTAGGCACGTGCCTACTGGGCCTATTCGTTAATCTAGCCCTGAACGGTACCACTGTTCGTGCCGGCTTCCCTTCTCTTCCCTACCTCCCTCCCGGGACGTAACTTCCAGTTTTGGAGGGAAGAGAAGGGAAGCCGGCACGGACGGTGGTACCGTTAGAGCCCCAGAGCACAGGTTCAAGTCACTTGCTACTGGGTTGTTTTTTTTTTTTTTTTTTAAGTCAGGCGGAAACTTTTGGCGGCTGAACTTTCAGCGGCTCTTCAATGTTGAGCGGCGGCGGCAGCAGGATTTGCGACGGTGACAGCCGGGCGCTCACCTAAATTAGCTGGGTGGGGCGCCCGGCTAAAAGGCGCTAGGGGGAACACTGACAACAGTAATAAAAACCCCTCATCTGAGTAAAACATCAAATACCTTTATAGAAATGGGGGTAAAAGGACAGTATGTGGAAAGCTGTTATATGGGAAATAAGGTTCCTGATCCTAGAGGCTGACTTGGATGTAGTAGCAGTCATGGAGACATGGTTCATGGAGAACTGTGACTGGGATATAGTTTTACTGGGCTATACTTTATTCAGGAAGGGACAGGGTAGGGAAATAAAGGCAGAGGAGCAGCTTTATATATTAAAGATCACATTAAAACAGCAGAATTGCAGGACTTATGGGGTAAGGAGAAGGCAATGTGGGTTAAGTGAAAGGAAGAAGAAGAAAAATGAAATTGTGAGACTAAAAGATGATATGTATCGATGTGTGCAGAGTGATGAGGAAAAAGCAAACATGTTAAACAAATACTTCTGTTCTGTGTTCACGGAAGAAGATCCTGGAGAAGGACTTAGATTGTCTAACAAAGTTACATACGAGAATGGAATAGATATCGTGTCGTTCACGGAAGAAAGTGTTTATGAGCAACTTGAAAAATTGAAGGTGGACAAAGCGATGGGACCAGACAGGATCCATCCCAGGATATTGAGGGAGCTCAGAGAGGTTCTGGCGGGTCCTATTAAAGATTTGTTCAACAAATCTTTGGAGATGGGAGTGGTTCCTGGGGATTGGAGAAAAGCAGATGTGGTCCCTATTCACAAAAGTGGTCACAGAGATAAAGCATGAAACTACAGGCCAGTAAGCCTCACTTCGGTTATTAGAAAAATAATGGAAGCGTTGTTGAAAGAAAGGATAGTGAAATTCCTAGAATCAAATGGGTTACAGGATCCGAGGCAACATGGTTTTACAAAAGGTAAATCGTGCCAGACAAATCTGATTGAATTCTTTGATTGGGTGACTGGAGAATTGGATCAAGGGCATATGCTAGATGTAATTTACTTAGATTTCAGCAAAGCCTTTGACACGGTTCCTCATAGAAGGCTCTTGAACAAACTTGATGGGCTGAAGTTAGGACCCAAAGTGATGAACTGGATTAGAAACTAGTTGACGGACAGACGCCAGAGGGTGGTAGTTAATGGAATTTGCTTGGAGGAGGGAAAGGTGAGTAGTGGAATCCCGCTGGGACCGATCCTGTTCAATATGTTTGTGAGCGACATTGCCAAAGGGTTAGAAGGAAAAGTTTGCCTTTTTGCGGATGATACCAAGATTTGTAACAGAGTACTATTTTAGGCTTCAAAAAGGGGTTGGACAAGTTCCTGAAGGAAAAGGGGATTGAAGGGTATAGTTAGAGGGGTACTATACAGGACAAAATGTCTTAAAGGATCACTTACAGGTCACGGACCTGGGGGGCTGCCACGGGTGCGGACTGCTCGGCACGATGGACCTATGGCTGACTTGGCAGAGGCGATGCTTATGTTCTTATGACACCGAGGAGGGAGTGGAAAACATGAAAAAGGATCTGCAAAAGTTAGAAGAATGGTCTTAATATCTGGCAACTAAAATTCAATGCAAAGAAGTGCAGAGTAATGCATTTGGGGATTAGACATCGGAAGGAGCCGTATGTGCTAGGAGGTGAGAGGCTTATAATGCACGGATGGGGAGAGTGACCTTGGGGGTGATAGTATCTGAAGATCTAAAGGTGAAGAAACAGTGTGACAATAATAATAATAATAAATGTATTCTTTTATACCGCCATTATCAGAAGTTCTAGGCGGTTTAGAGCATGAGACTGAACAATCAGCAAAATACATTCATAGCATGAAAATAAAATCTGACAATAAAAGTTTAAAAATATGATTACAAATTTATCAAACAGAGAAGACTTGACTAATTTTCGAAAAGAGCAATAAGATATAGTTTGATGAATACATTCACCAAGCCAGGATTGCAATTTACCTGCTGTTGCCAGAAGGATGCTAGGCTGTATACAGAGAGGTGTGACCAGTGGAAGAAAGAATGTGTTGATGCCCCTGTACAGGTCGATGGTGAAGCCCCACTTGAAGTATTGTGTTCAATTTTGGAGACTGTATCTGGCAAAGGACATAAAAAGACTTGAAGCAGTCCAGAGGAAAACAACGAGGCCAGAAGACATATGAGGAGAGACTGGAAGCCCTGAATATGTATACCATAGAGCAGGGCTACCCAAGTCCAGTCCTCAAGATCTACTGGCAGGCCAGGTTTTCTGGATATCCACAATGAACATGCATGAGAGTTATTTGCATACCAAGAAGGCAGTGCAGGCAAATCTCTCTCATGCAGAAGGGCTTTGAGGTAAGATAACATTATTCGCCGATGACGCCAAACCAAGTAATGTAGTGGGCAAATGCACAACGGACGAAGATTCAATGCCCGACAACATGATGCACGACCTACTCCTACTGGAGCGCTGGTCTAGGACCTGGCAACTCAACTTCAATGCCAAAAAATGCAAAGTTATGCACCTGGGCAGCCAAAATCCATGCAAGTCCTATACCCTTAATGGCGAGATCCTAGCAAAAACGGTAGCAGAACGAGACTTGGGGGTAATCGTCAGTGGGGACATGAAGTCTGCCAATCAAGTGGAGCAAGCTTCATCCAAGGCAAGACAAATGGGTTGCATACGAAGGGGTTTTGTCAGCCGTAAGGCGGAAGTCATTATGCCATTGTATAGATCCATGGTGAGGCCCCACCTGGAATACTGTGTGCAATTCTGGAGGCCGCATTATCGAAAGGATGTACTGAGGCTGGAATCAGTGCAGAGAATGGCCAACCGGATGGTCTCAGGACTCAAGGATCTCCCATATGAAGAAAGGCTTGACCAATTGCAGCTTTACTCACTCGAGGAGCGCAGGGAGAGGAGGGACATGATCGAGACGTTCAAGTATCTTATGGGCTGCATCGAGGCGGAAGAAGATATCATCTTTTTCAGGGGCCCCACGACAACAAGAGGGCATCCGTGGAAAATCAGGGGCGGGAAACTACGAGGTGACACCAGGAAATTCTTTTTCACTGAAAGGGTGGTTGATCGCTGGAATAGTCTTCCACTGCAGGTAATTGAGGCCAGCAGCATGCCTGATTTTAAGGCCAAATGGGATCGGCACATCAGATCTATTCACAGGGCAAAGGTAGGGGAGGGACATTAGGGTGGGCAGACTGGATGGGCCGTGGCCCTTATCTGCTGTCTATTTCTATGTTTCTATGCATATTCATTGTGGATATCCAGAAAACCTGGTCTGCCAGTAGATCTCGAGGACTGGACTTGGGCAGCCCTGACCTAGAGGAAATAAGGGAGAGGGGAGATATGATTCAGACGTTCAAATACTTCAAAGGTATTAACGTAGAATAAAATCTATTCCAGAGAAAGGAAAATGGTAAAACCAGAGGGCATGATTTGAGGTTGAGAGGTGGTAGACTCAAGAGTAATGTTAGGAAATTCTTCTTTACGGAGAGGGTGGTTGATGTGTGGAATGCGCTCCCGAGGGAGGTAGTGGAGAAGAAAACGGTGACAAACACAGATGAACACAGAGGATCTCTAATCAGAAAATAATGCGTATATATTGAAGGAATTAAGGCCAGTACTGGGCAGGTTTGCACGGCCTGTGTCCTGTATATAGACATTCAGTTGAGGATGGGCTGGGGAGGGCTTTGATGGCTGGGATGGTTAAGATGGGCTGGAGTGAGCTTTGGAGACTCCAGTAGATGGAACCTAAGCACACTACTGGGCAGGGCTCTGGGTTTCTGGCCCAGAAATTTCTAAGAAAAAGGACCATTTAAACTAAATTAATTTATGGAGCATGTATGGTTGGGCAGACTGAATGTACCACTCGAGTCTTTATCTGCCGCCATTTACTATGTTAAGCTAGAACAGGAGTAGATAATTCTGGTCCTCAAGAGCCACAGGCAGGTCAGGTTTTCAGGATATCTACAATGAATATGCATGAGATAGATTTGCATCTCAAGGAGACAATGCATGCAAATCCATCTCATACATATTCATTGTGGATATCCTGAAAATCTGACCTGCTTGTGACTCTTGAGGACCAGATTTTCCTACCCCTGAGCAAGAACAAGGGAATGGAAAATATATTTACATTATATACAGACCTCCTTCACAGGCAAAAGAAATGGATAGAGATTTAATTGAAGACATTCACAAGATACTAATGAAAGGGACATGCTAATAATAGGTGATTTCAATATGCCAAGTGCTGATTAGGGTGCTCCAACTATGAGGGAGATTTTAGATTCCCTACAGGAAGAACTGTTCCAGAAGATAGTATTGGAATCTACGCAGGATGAGACCATACTGTTGCTGGTGCTTACAAATGGGGAAAGTGTTTTTGGTGTTATAGTGAGTGATCATTCATTCCGGAGGTACCATGTCAAACTGACTGTGTAAATCATTAAGATACTGTGGACCCTTTGTTGGTAGAGTGGTATAACTACCCCTAAATTTAAGTTGGCACAAGTGTCACGGTACCTAGCAAGTGTCACGGTACCCAAATAACTCCACACAACCAAGGGATTCGACAAGAAAAGGTATTGTAAGATTTATTAGATAACAATAGGAGAAGAGCAGGTAAGCTCTTCAAATAGGTACCAATTGGTACAATTAGATAATGCAAGATGTTAATACTATAGGGTAAATTGCAGAGGCAAAAGGATGTTACAGGTTACCCCTCTGGACTATCAACAGTTCGATGGCCTGATTAATTTCTATTATCTGCAATCAATTTGACATGTTTACCACTACTTTGAATATTCAAGTCTGAGGAATGTCATTTGCATAAATGAGGCCTAATTTAGTAAATTGTTGTGCACACAGTGTTACCAGTCTAAGAAAGTCTCTGGAAACGTTGCAGCGGTCTTGTGTTGGGTACCTTGATCCTTGGCATCCTTGTCCTCATCGGTCTTGGAGTCAGCTCGTCGGCTCAGGAACTCTGGATCACCTACCATGCTAGCTGAAAACAAACCAATAAAGGAAAACCCTAATCAAAAAGAAAAAAGGATCTGACAGAAGAAAGGGGTTAATTAGATGCAAAATACAAAACAGGGGAAATTTCATGGCGACACCAGAAAATATTTCTTCACCGAAAGGGTGGTTGACCGCTGGAATAATCTTCCACAACAGGTAATTGAGGCCAACAGCATGCCAGATTTTAAGAAAAGATGGGATTGGCATGTGGGATCTCTTCATGGAGGTAGTTAGGGGGTGGGCCATTAGTGTGGGCAGACTAGATGGGCCATGGCCCTTTTCTGCCGTCATTTTCTATTTTTCTATCTATCCCTCCCCAACAGCAAGGGCTTCTGCGCTCACATTCAGACAGACTCTTTCCACTTGTCCTAGACTCACTATAATCACTGGCTAACTACCACTAACCCCAAAGGCAGGCTCTGAGACAGGTCTCAGCAGGCAGGCTTAAATGCAGTTGTCAGAGGCAGGCTTAAATGCAGTTTTCAGGGGCAGACTCCACTAGTTAAAGTTCTCCGGGGAGAGGGGTGCAGCTGTTGGTGGCTCACTTGTGTCTTCTTTACGCCTTCTCGCAGGGGTCCCTTGTGTGGCTCTGCTCCTAGCATCTCGCTCTCTGTCCCTCCTGTAGCGCGGGCTTCTGCAGTCAGGTCCTCCCCCTCTCGTACTTTCCCCCTTTAGGCAGCTCTCTCTCTTCTCCTCCTTTCAAGCAGGTCTTACCTCCAGCCCCCTCTTACAACTAGGCTCTCCCACTTCTGTGTCGCCTAGGGCACACCTCTTCTAGCAGGCTCCCTGCAACCAGCCATTCTCTCAGCAGTTCCCCTCCTCTTGCAGCTCTGCTCTGGTCCAGGCTTGTCTGTGTTTCCTCTTCCTCCGATTAGCCTGCTTCTTCCTCACTCCTGCAGCATGGCCCCACTCTCTTCCACTCCAGGCCTTCATCTTCTTCCCAGTCTCCCTTGGAGTTCTCCTCCCTGGTATCCGACTGGTGCAGGCTTACTGCTGGCAATGACTCTCCTTCTTTCTTCAATTTGCCCAAATTTTGCACCGGTCTGAGTGATTGGCTGTCTGTTGTCTCCTCTACCATTGGCCCTCTCTTTTGGCAGGCCCGCCTTGTCCCCTGATTGGCCAGCTCCCCCTTCAGCACTGCGTTTTTATTTTCTGCTGGGCTCCTGATTGGCCCAACATTCTCAGCCCTCCCCTGCAGCCTCCAGCTCCTGTGTTCCCTTATTTACACTACACTTGGAAAAGGTTCTAGACTTCAGAAGAACAAACTATTAAGATGGAGGAATACCTGAAGTTAGCTGGATGGGAATATCTGTGGGAACTAGAGAAGCAGTGGACAAAACTGAATGGAGGCAAAACAGAGGAGAAAAAGGCTTCTATAGAAATCCACAAGTACAACACAAAGCGGAAGATCGCAAAGAATGGAGGTGTGACGACAAGTCAAAATAGCAAGATCTTTATTATACGAGTAATGCATAAAACATACACATAAAAATTTAAAAACCGTCATAATATTCAGAGTGCAAAAACATGTAAAAATGCTAACACATAAGCTATCAAGTAAAAGTGTGCTCTGAATCCTAAAAAGACGAATCTTTAGATTGAAACTTGTCACTTATATATTAGTCAAATTTAAACATAGCCAGTGGATCTGTAATATCACTGCAAGGATTTTATATGATTTACCCCCCTATTTACAAAACCATAGCTCAGTTTTTAGCGCCGGCCATGGCGGTAACAGCTCCGACGCTCATAGGAATTCTATGAGCGTCAGAGCTATTACATCTGTGGCTTGCACTAAAAAACACTATAAAAAATGGGGGGTAAGTAACAGTAGAAGCTGTTACTGAATTAGTCTCCTTTGTCATCATTTAGAGCAGGGTCGGCAAACATTTTTTGTAAAGGGCCAAATAGTAAATATTTTAGTTTCTGCGGGCCAAGGGGCAAACTCAAGGATATTTTTGTAGATAGGCCTACTTAAATAACGAGCAAAAAACAAGTTTTTACAAATTTATTGAACAAAATATACCGTAATAATCAAAATAATAATAAAAAATCTAAATAATAGATTTAAATAAATCAATTTTCTCTGGCAGATTTCTTTGGCTGTGACAATTAAACATGATTTAATTAACTCGCTGTCGGTGAACGGCTTTCCTTCCTTGGCTAATAAATGATACTCGTAAACTTACTTTAGTTGCCGCCTCATTTTCATTTTTGTGAAGAAATTGTGTTGTGATGAAATATTGTATATGGATATGCACTGGTCATAAAACGAGAACGATAAACGATAGAGAACTATTACAGATTCACGATAGAACAGCACGAGCAGAATAGCGATACACGTAGTACTATAAATGCTGCCGAATTGTAACTGTGACCGCATGATGTCACAGCATAGGCCACCAAGAGCGAGAGAATGAGAAGCTACAGGAGCGCCACATGCGGTCTTTCTCGCAACTCCGCAATTCGGTTGTCAGCCGTTATAGAGCGCACTTTGAAATTTTAAAGAACTTGAAATTGTAAAATCCATTCTTATCTCGCAGGCCGTACAAAAAGAGGTAGTGGGCTGTCCTTTGCCGACCCCTGATTTAGAGGAATGTTCTTTGGAAAATAAAAAATGCTTTACTTGTTATCGTAACTGCTTCAACAAATCTCGGTTTGCGAGTAACCCGGTTTGCAAGTGTTTTGCAAGACGAGCAAAACATTCTCGCAAAACGTGTCTCACAAACCGAGTGTTGACGAGAGGGAGAATTAGAAGGGCTTGAGCATGCGCAGATGCATGCTCAAAGCCGGCAGAGACTGGGAAGAAGAAGATCTTCAAGCGGCACCGGCACTTGTGGGCTGCGTGCCGGTGCCAAAGGGGGGGTGAGTTAAAGTTGGTCGGGCGGGGGGTTCCTGTTCTCGTGGGGGGGGTGCCGATTCGAGCGGGGGGGGGGGCTTTTGCGAGCGGGGGGAGCAGTTCTCGTGCCGGTGCCAGAAGGGGGGGGTCAGTTAAAGTTGGTCGGGCGGGGGGTGCCTGTTCTCACGGGGGGTGCCGGATCACGTGGGGGGGAGGACTTTGCGAGCGGGGGGGGGGGAGGAGCAGCGCCCTGGCCTCGGGGGGGGGGGGAACGTATCAAAGCGAGTTTCCATTACTTCCTATGGGGAAACTCGCTTTGATAAACAAGCATTTTGGATTACAAGCATGCTCCTGGAACAGATTATGCTCGTAATTCAAGGTACCACTGTATCTGGTAAAGAAGAAACCCGTGAGAACAGATTTGATGATAGAGGTATCTGTGCCAAGATAATTTATTCTGTGCATTAAGTGGAGAAAGAATATCTTTAAGAACCAAGCAGTGCAGCCAGAGACCAAGAAAATATGGCAGAAAGATGATAAAAAAAATAGTTGCCATTTTATTGAGTGCCACAGGGTTGATTAAAAGGAATTTTCAAGCACAGCTTGACATGTTATCTGTACGTGTTACAGCTTAAAAACTCCAGAAGGAAGCTCTCTGGCACAATGCAAGTACTGCTATGAGGATTAGTAGATTTGAGAGGTTGAGATCATACATCACTTACTTGGACCTAGGAATGAGGTTCATTACTGTCATGGAATGTGCAAAAATAAACCATTTGGAGATATTCTCCCCATGAAGGAAATCTAACCTCCTATAGAGAGAGATTTTTTTTATGTTACATTAGTTTCTAGAGAATAATAATAAGGTTTCTTTAAATTCAGACTATATTTTGATCTGGGGATCTGCTCCAGGGTGTTTCTTTGCTTCGGGTAGGAATGAGCTACAGTGATTTTGAATATTCCTAAAGGATAGTAATTTTGCCTCGCTCTGAATTACCATGAATATGGCTACAATCACCTTGAAAAGTGTGAACTTGATGAGATAATACTTTTTTGACGCAATCTGTTGCCATAAAATGAATAAAGGAACCTACTGATGCTGCTTACCCTACACCACCATGGCATGGTTGGTTGACTCCCCTAAAAATCATCTAATCATTTCTGAATTTGAGAAGGAGACTAGTAAGCTATGTGATGTAGAGTTTATGGCTGGTAAAATATCTGGGCAAACAAAAGAAGTAGAAGTCACGGTCCCGCTGGGGACGAGCAATCACAGTATGATCTACTTTAAACTCGACATTGGAAAGGGGAAGCAAACCAAGACCCTAACCACAACCTTTAACTTTAAAAAAGGAAGATATGACAACATGAGAGCCATGGTAAGAAAACGGATCAAAAAAAGGATAGCTGAAATCGAAACGGTAGAGCAAGCATGGTCCCTACTAAAAAATACTATCACCGAAGCACAGAATCTATACATTCCGCAGATAACCAAAGGAAGGAAATCTAAAGCCAAAAGATAACTGGCTTGGCTAACCAAAGAGGTGAAGGATGCAGTTAGGGAAAAGAAGGACTCTTTTAAAAAATGGAAACGCGAGAATACAACCGAGGCTTGGAACAGTCACAAAGACGACCAGAAGAAGTGCCACAAGGCAGTGAGAGAAGCCAAAAGGGCCTATGAGGAAAAGATAGCCCAAGAGGCCAAAAACTTCAAACCCTTTTTTAGATATGTTAAGGGGAAAAAACCTGCAAAGGAGACAGTAGGCCCTCTCGACGACCAAGGAAGAAAAGGATACATCAAAGAAGACAATCAGATTGCAGATAGATTAAATTCCTTCTTTGCTTCTGTCTTTACCAAGGAAGATGCCACTTCAATACCCGAAACAGTGAAAGTTTTCAAGGGAGAAATAGAGGAGAGCCCCACCACAGTGAAGGTGGATCTGGACCAGATATACTATCAGATTGACAAACTAAAAAGTGACAAATCCCCTGGCCCAGATGGAATTCACCCGAGAGTATTAAAGGAACTAAAGGTGGAAATTGGAGAACTACTGCAATCCCTCGCTAACATGTCAATTAGAACCGGACGGATACCAGAAGACTGGAAGATAGCGAACGTCATCCCAATCTTCAAAAAAGGATCAAGCGGAGAACCGGGAAACTATAGACCTGTGAGTCTCACATCGGTCCCTGGGAAAATGGTTGAGGCTTTGATTAAAGACAGCATAGTACAGCATCTAGATAACCATGACCTGCTGAAAGGTAGTCAGCATGGCTTCAGGAAAGGAAAGTCGTGCTTGACCAACTTACTTCAATTTTTTGAGGGAGTGAACAAACAAGTCGATAGCGGAGAACCGGTAGACATAATATACTTGGACTTCCAGAAAGCGTTAGACAAAGTACCTCATGCGAGACTTCTCAAAAAACTACAAAGTCATGGAATAGAAGGGGATATACTAAGATGGATAGGAAAATGGCTGGAAAACAGAAGACAGAGAGTGGGCATAAATGGGAAGTACTCAGACTGGAAAAAAGTAACTAGCGGTGTGCCTCGGGGCTCGGTTCTTGGGCCTATCTTATTCAATATCTTCGTAAATGACCTGGAAGAAGAAACGACCAGTGTTATTGTCAAGTTTGCAGATGACACAAAGCTATGCCGGACAATCAGGTCACAAAAAGACAGCGAGGAACTTCAGAGAGATTTGAAGCAACTTGAGAGATGGGCAGAAAATTGGCAGATGAGTTTTAATGTGGAAAAATGCAAAGTGATGCACCTGGGCAGAAAAAACATGGAGCATGAGTATAAACTGTTAGGTATAACATTGGGGAAGAGCGAACAAGAAAAAGACTTAGGGGTACTGATAGACAGGACCCTAAAGCCGTCGGCTCAATGCGCAGCGGCGGCAAAGAAAGCTAACAGGATGTTAGGCATGATAAAGAAGGGAATCACGAGTAGATCAAGGGAGGTCATAATGCCGCTTTATAGAGCAATGGTCAGACCACACTTGGAATACTGTGTCCAACACTGGTCTCCATACCTGAAGAAGGATATAACACTGCTGGAGAAGGTGCAGAGGCGAGCGACGAAGCTAGTAGAAGGTATGGAGAACTTGAACTATAAGGATCGCCTCAGAAAACTGGGATTATTCACCCTTAAGAAGAGAAGACTGAGAGGGGATCTGATAGAGACTTTTAAATTGCTAAAAGGAATCGACAAAATGGAGCAAGCTCACTCACCAGCAGGGGGAAAGGATGGAGAGCAAGAAATAGCTTTATTCACATTGGCAAATGTGACCCAGACTCGGACCAGAGGTCATGGCCTGAAGCTGAGAGGGGACATGGCCAGGACAAATGTCAGAAAGTTCTGCTTCACACAGCGAGTGGTGAACTCCTGGAACTCTCTCCCGAAAGAGATGGTGGAGGAAACTACCATTCTAGGATTTAAGGGAAAATTGGATGCACATCTTCTTGCAGGACACATTGAGGGATACGAGTGACTAATGTATGCGTCAGGGTACGCCTGGCAGAGCCTCCGCCAGACCCCAGGTCTAATCCGGTGCAGGCATTTCTTATTACTTATTACTTATAACAAAACATCAAATTTCTAGATCGCATAACCATAGAGTTCAATGCAGTTTACAAAAAATTACATAATAACAATAGAAGAAATCAATATAAATCTAATCAACCTAGTGTTCTTTTATCTGCTTACCTGCTGATTTGCCTACATGTTTGTAGTAGATACATTTAAAATCTATGCTTAGGGCTCCTTTTACAAAGGTGCGTTAGGGCCTTAACTCGCCGAATAGCATGCGCTAAATTGCCGTGCGCGCTCGCCACTACCGCCTCCTCTTGAGCAGGCGGTAGTTTTTCGGGTAGCACGTGCTAATCCGGTGCGTGCGTTAAAAACGCTAGCGCACCTTTGTAAAAGGATCCCTTAGATACTACGCCTAAAGTTTATGTTTCTAATTTACGTACATATAAGAAGGTTTTTTAATGACCTTTGATAGAGCATTGGAGGGGAGCCAGAAAAGTTGTACAGCTCTCCCCTTCATAGTTGCTGTGTAGTATTCATCTCCGCAGCTCCTGAGGCCTTTTTCCTCCTTTTAGAAACGCTTCATAGGAGACAAAGAAGTTAAAGGCGAAACACTCGGTACGCAACACTGGTTGATATTTGATGGGACATTTATACTTCAGTTTCTCCATTGATTTTTTTTGAATTTGATGTATACGTCACATGTACACATAACTTCCTATTGTCATACTATGTGACAGGAAATTGCATCCAAGTCTTAGGAAATCTATTACGTACTGTATTTCCTTAGCATCACGCAGCGCAGTGCACGTGGCACAAAAGAGATGGTTCCTGTTCTGTATGCACAGCCTATTCTAGACTAAAAGGAAAAGAGAGGGCCTTAGCAGGAACAATCTAACTTTTTTCAGGCTTAAGGCTGGAACATACCTCTCCATAATTCCCAGCCCTTTCTCAATGACGACTGCTCCTAGTTGAAATTGAGGTTCACACATACATCGTTCAAGGGAGGGGGGATCATAATACATGGTATCTGGACAAGGTTTGTCACTGCAGTGGTTGAGCTGGAGAAGGCTTTGAACTTAGGGCAAGTACCCCATGTAAAAGCAGAAATGTCTGTGGTACTGTTGCCCAGCTGGAAGCCTAAAGGTAGAAATGCAGAAAGAAAACCAGAGATCAGCTGTGGTTTAGGTTGCAGTGCCCAATCCAAGCAAAGGAGCAGAGCGTGCCTGGTCTTCAAACCCCTATTTATTGATAACAATTAGAATCCGTATGTCATCAATTCCTGTATCAAGACAATATTGTCTCACTTTTTTTAACCATTCTTTAACTTATATATAGGTAGCTTCAGGTCTTCAGAAATGTCAGTATTAGCCAAGTGTTTTCAATGGCTAAAATATTCCTTTTGCACTGGCCTCGTCATCAGACCCATTTGAATATATTTTTTTTGTTTTTTAAAACAATTATAAAGTGCTATGTGCTTTGTGCTCATTTAATTTATATTTATAAGTTAAACTTATAATGACTGTTTTAGAGGTACGTCCTATTTCTCTGCCACTCAGGTGGAGTTGTCTGAGTTGGTTCTTATCATATTAGCTATTTGTCACATGTAGCTGCTCCGCCTCTCCGCGCCATGGTGGCACAGTATCCTTTATTTGTCCCTGCGAAGTGGACATGGGGATGGGTATGTGGTTGCTTAAAATTGTCATCGGTAATCTCTCCATACTTGCCAATACAGGGTAATTGTGATTTTGTTCCAGGTATGCAGAACCCTCTTTTTCGGAGGTGGGCATCCCAGGGACTACACTATCTTTTTCAATTGTATACGGAGGAAGGGAACCTTGCCTCCTTTCGCTCATTGTAACATACTTTTGAGCTTCTGGAGGTGGACTTATTTGCTTATTGGCAAATTCGACATTATGTACAATCATTACCAGAGTTCAACTTAACGGAGACTTGTCGAGAAACACTTTCTGAGATGTTTAGTTTGTCTACTCAGCAACTGATTCCCTTAAGATTTCATCATGTGGGACTTCGTGACCTGCAACCGGGAGTTAATTTGGAGATTGAGCAAGAAACATCGGTATTAACATTGTCAAATGTGACTCGGACACGAGGTCATAGACTGAAACTGAGGGGCAACAGGTCCAGGACAAATATCAGGAAGTTCTTTTTCACACAGAGAGTGATGAACACTTGGAATGCTCTCCCAGAGGAGGTTGTGACGGAAACCACCATTCTGGGATTCAAGGGCAAGTTGAATGCACACCTTCTTGCAAATCACATTGCGGGATACAGGTCTTCAACAGGCAACACCTAGCTTAGCCGCCACGTGTGCGGGTCGCCGGACTAGATGGACCTAGGGTCTGATCCGGTGAAGGCATTTCTTATGTTCTTATGTACCTGGTCGGAGGATTTACAGTGTGCACTTACGGCCTTGCAGATCCGACAGCTTTTGAAGAATTTGCGGAAGTTGTCTTCTAATATAATCCATTGAGAGCTTCAGCTTAAGTTCCTTCTCCGGCTGCATATTCCCCCTATGGGAATATTCCCGGATGGGAATTACTCCCGTACATAACTGCCCCAAATGTGCGCGGGCTCAGGCCACTCTGGGCCATATGTTTTGGTCCTGTCCGCGTATTCTGCAGTTTTGGACTTGTCTGGGACACTACACGTCTTCATTATGGAACAAATGATGGTTGCCTATGCCAAGAGCACTTTTTGGATTTTATCAGATTACGTCTCCTAAACCCAAAGGGATGTCGAGTTTTGTTGCAAGAGTGATGCTATTGGGGAAAAAAGCCATTTTGTCTACTTGGCTGTCTTCTGATCCACCAACTTATAGTCAATGGAGAACATTGACGATTATTCATGCTTCTTTAGAGCGTAGACACTTTGTAGATATTGAAGGAGATCCGTGTCATCGTTTCCAGACCATTTGGGAACATTTTTGGATGGACCTTACTCCTCGTGCCTGGAGTAGACTTTTGAATGTTTGATTGGAAGTTCTTTTTGTTTAGCATGCTTACGATCTGAGTTTGTTCGGAGGGATGGGAGGGTGGGGAGGGATTATTGGGGGGGGGGTTATACTGTGCAAATATATCAGAAAACCTTTTCATTCTGTCATTTTTTGTATGCATGCACTTTGATATTCAATAAATATATTTCAACATAAGTTAAACTTATCTTTAAAGTTGCTTGTATCGGGAAGGGACCTGTTGCTTCAACATGTTTCGTCGATAGGCTGTATCAAGAAGAGTCCCCCCTTTCTCTCAACAGAAGTTACAAGTTCGGGATGGTGCAATAAGCTATAAAGGGGGGACTCTTCTTGATTCAGCCTTATCGGCGAAACATGTTGAAGCAACAGGTCCCTTCCTGATACGAGCAACTTTAAAGATAAGATAAGTTTAACTTATAAATATTGTCTTGATAATATGATTTATGCACTATAGACAATATTAGAGAGTTTTGCTATATAAAGATACTGTGATCAATTCCTGTATGGCATTATACCTGAATTATTTAAGAGCAACATGACTAATTATCTGCCGAATAGATCTCTGCGTTCTGAAAATTCAGCCTTATTAAAGGCAAATGTTATCTTGAGACCAGCGTGATGACTTTGTTGTGCAGGGGTTAAATTGTGGAACTCTCTTGTGAGTCAGTTACGGAAATGTGGTGAAAAAGGGCAAATTCTGGAAATTACTTAAAACGCAATTGTTTGTAAATGCCTTTTTCGAAATATTGATTCCTCTTGACTGATGACTTTTGAAAATGTTTTCATGATTGTTTGTATAAGCCTCTTTTGGCTTTTATCTTCTTACTGCTGATTTCCTAAGGATTGTTTGTTTATGCTTGCCTGTTTTGTTTCATAAATTTATTGTACGTTAACACTATGTAAACCATTTAGGTTTTAAACTGTATAAAAAATTAAAATAAATAAATAAAAGTAGTCTAAAACAGTCACACAGACATATGACGAATAATAGGTTCAAATCATGGACTCCACACGGACCGTGTTTCGGCTAAGGTTGCCTTCATCAGGAGTCCCAAATGATAAAAACAAACCAACAATGAAATCCAAATCTAGATAAGGCGACTGTCTCACATAGGGCTCTTTTTACAAAGGTGCATTAGGGCCTTAACACGAGGAATAGCGCGTGCTAAAATGCCGCGCACGCTAGCCGCTACCGCCTCCTCTTGAGCAGGTGGTAATTTTTCGGCTAGCGTGTGCTAAAAACGCTAGCGCACCTTCGTAAAAGGAGTCCATAGTGTCGAGCCAAAGTTTCTTGCACTTTGGCTTGACAGGATTTGAGTCTATGAGTCCAGGATTTGAACCTATTATTCGTCATATGTCTGTGTGACTGTTTTAGACTACTTTGAATACGAATTTTAATTGTCAGTAAAGAGGGGCTTGAAGACCAGGCACGCTCTGCTCCTTCTCTTGGATTTTGCTGTTTTTACGCAGAAGTGACTGTCTCCTTTGTGGTTGCTGCTAGGTTGCATTGCACCATAAGGAATTCAGGACGATTACATGGTCTTCATATGCTGTCCATTTTAATGTGGTATTAGCTTTCTTTGTTTTTGTTTTGGTTTTTAACATCAGTTACCATCTGCTGAAATAAAACTCGGTGGCTCTGGTCAGCTTTTACCTAATAGCTTGTATTTTAATATCCGTTTTGTTATTTCTCCCTTCAGCATCAAAGCTGTCATCTGAGCTCTTGGTCACATGGATTAGCTTTCGGTGTTTTGATTAGCAAAGCCCAGAATGTGGTGTACCTTAGCAATAGACACAAAACCCAGATATTGCAAGACTGACCTAAAGTAACATTTGCTGTTTTTCAGGTTTTCCATGGCAATGTAGAATTCATGGCTGTAGCAGGTTGTTGTAATGGTACAGCGTGTTCTGCATCTCTTCAATAGAGAAATGTTTAGAGACATTTTAAAGTCTTCGGAAAGCTTAGCACAGTGTGTCTAGTTTGGTTTTCATAAGGAAAAAAAAAGTTCTTTTTTGTAAATCTGTATAATAAAAATAATCATAAATAGTTTTTGCTAGTTAAAAAAAAAAAAATCTCAACTAGCCTATAAGTACTGCCTAAAACAGCCATGTTGAAAACTTCAGTCATGAGAAGATACCGCATCCTTTGAAAAGAAAATATTGAATCTAATCTTCTATTTTTGCCTCGCTCATACCTAGGTAGGCTCAAGGCTACTTAAAGAGGGGAGTGAGGAAGGAGAAAGGGGGAGGAGGGGTGGGAGAAGAGAAGAGGATGGTAGGAGGGGGTAGGGAGAGGGGTGGAGGGGGGAGTAGAGGATACAGGTGATTAAGTGTCAAATAGATGAGTTTTCAGTTTCTTCCGGAATATGGTGTAGTTAGGTTCCGTCCTGGTCATTTCAGTAAGGTCATTCCAAGTTTTTACGCCTAGAAAGGTGAGCTGGAGTGGAAAACACATTTGTATTGCAGATATCACTTGGTGAAATAGTTATTTAATTCTGAGACAGACAAATGCCTTAAACTTTTTTCCCATGATTGTTCATTGTTCTTTCCTGGACTGTTGGGAATCTGGAAAGCAGGTTAAACTGATCTTTTGTGGTGAGTAAATTTAATGGAATTGTTACTTAAAACACAGGATTAGTATTTCTGACTGGGTGACCAGAGACCTGGACCAGTGGAGAGTGCTAGATGGTGTCTTCTTGGATTCCAGCAAGACCTTTGACACAGTTTTGCATAAGGATAGGTAGATAGATAAGCCTTCTTGGTATAGACCAGTGGTCTCAAACTTGTGGCCCGGGGTCACATGCGGCCCAGGTACTATTTTGAGGCCCTCGTTATGTTTATCATAATCACAAAAGTAAATTAAAATAGTTTCTTGATCATGTGTCTCTATAGCTATAACTGACAATATTATTATTAAGACTTAGCCAAAAGGAAAGATTTATAAACTATAAAGAGTTTTTACCTCATGTAAAATTGTCATTTCTTTAATAAGACATTAACTATTTTTCTGCGGCCCTCCAAGTACCTACAGATCCAAAATGTGGCCCTGCAAAGGGTTTGAGTTTGAGACCACTGGTATAGACCCTAAAGTGAGTGACTGAGTTAAAATCTGGTTGCGTGGGAAATAATAAATAATAGTGGTAAATGGAGTTCACTTTGAGGAAAGGGGTCTTACCAGTGATCTATTTGTGGGGATCAGCCATTTTCATAAACTATGTTGCAGGAGGCCTATGTTGCAAGATTTGCCTTTTTGCAGATGATGTAAAAATTTGAAACATACACACCTTGGGAGGATCTGTTGAAGTTTGAAAAATGGTCTAAAGTTTGGCAGATAAAAGTATAACTGTATTTTAGGAACTGAGAAAATCAAAAAGTCATGGGATAGGAGGTTATTTCCTGTTGTAGACTGGCAGCTGATTAAAAGATAGAAAACAGAGAGTAAGGTTAAATGGGCAATTTTCTCAATGGAGAAAGGCGAATACAGTACTCCCCCGATATTTGCGGGGGTTCCATTCCAGGAACCCCCGCGAATCTTGAAAAACCGCAAATACGGTTTTTAGTGGGGGAGACAGGGGAGGGCAGCCGGAGCGCCAGCGAGTGAAGGAAATCACTCGCGGTATGCTCTGACCGCCTCTTCCTGTACTAAAGTTGGGCCTCACCAATCAGGAGCTTGCATGTTAAAGCAGCTTCTGATTGGTGAGGCCCGACTTTAGTGCAGGAAGAGGTGGTCAGAGCATACCGCGAGTGATTTCCTTCACTCGCCGGCGCTCCGGCTGCCCTCTCCTTCATGGTCATTCGCAGTTGGAAAATACCACAAATGACTGGAACTGCGAATCGCTGATCGCGAATGACTGGGGGAGCACTGTAGTAGAGTTGCCACAAGGATCTGTTCTAGAACCAGTACTTTTTAATGTACTGTATATACTCAAATATAGGATGAGATTTTGGGTCAAAAAATGGCCCAGATCTCGTCCTATATTCAGGTCATCACCCAATGACCACCCGACCCCCCTCCCAGACTTGTTGCACGCCTCAACCAGCCTCCCGTATGACCTGTTAAGTCGAGACAGGAAGGATCCGTCCCGCCCCGGTCGACTAACAATTTTTTTTAACCCCCACCCTGTGTACCTTTTTTTTGCTGAGACGCCTCCTCTTCTCACTCCTGGTGGTCCAGCGGTGTAGGGGCAGGAACAATCTTTCCGCGCTCTTGCCCCATGCTCTTGCCTCCCTGGATGTCTGCCTCTGATCTCGTGGCCAGTGGCGCACCTGACGGGACCGAGCTTTTCGTGCTCCCTGTCTGTCCCCGCGCTGCTCTCTGAATGGCTGCTGCCAGTTCTCGTCCCGTGATTGTTTACTCTTTTATAAAAAGTACAAAGACTAGGGGGCATTCCATGAAGGTTCAGAGTGACACAATTAAAGCAAGTAGGAAAAAAATATATTTTTTTTCACTCAGGACATAAGCTAAGCTCTGGAACTATTTTCTAGAGCAAAATGTAGCTGGGTTAGAATGAATTCTTTATGGAAAAGTCCAAGGTATACCTGGGGCAAACCACTGCTTATCCTTGGGATTAACCAACAAGGAAGCTTTCCAAATTTTGAGACTCTACTACGACTATTTATCACTTCTATAGCGCTGAAAGGCATATTCAGCACTGTATACTTTGACTTTTAATAGACAGTCCCTGCTCGAATGAGCTCACAGTCTAACTTGGACAGACAGACATGACATATAGGGTTGGGGATGCAGAACCTAAGGTGAGGGGAGTTAGGAGTTGAAAGCAGTCTTGATGAGATGGGCTTTTAACTGGACCTTGAACACTGCTAGAGCTGGAGCTCCCCATAGGGATTCAGATAGTTTGTTCCAGGCATACACTGCAGCAAGCTAGAAGGGCCAGAGTCTAGAATTTGGCAGTAAAGGAGAAAGGCGCACAGATAGGAGGGACCTACTGGCTGAGCGGAGCTCAAGTGGGGGGGGAGAACATAGGGGAAGATAAGTTAAGAGAATGAGGGGCTGCCAAGTGAATGCATTTGTATGTCAGTAAGAGGACTTTTTTGTATTGATGGCCGCGGCAGTATTAGCTCTGATGTTCATAGAATTCCTATGAGCATCGGAGCTAATACCCTTTGCTATATTTAGTTGGAAGAAACTAGTAAAGGGGCTTTCTTAAAATCTAAGAAGACTTTGCTCAGGAGTGAAAAATAAATATTTGAACCCAGAACAGTAAACAACTCATTTACAAGAGTATCTTAATAAGAAGCTCCTAAGTCCCTGGCTCCATATCTCATTGCAAAATAATCTTTCTGTGTTTCCTGAGTTGATTTCACCATATCAGAGTATATCTAGACTCACTGACCCATAAAAAGGGCTTGAGAGTTTCTGAAGTAAATATGATGAACATTATTCAAATCCTGCTCAAAAACAAAGCCAGCAACCTAGCCCTTGAAACTCTTCCACCGTTGTACTCTCCAATATTGCTTTTCCAGAGAAGTTTCCAGAACAGGTTGAGAAACTAATAGGAAACCTTATTTACTCCCCCCCCCCTTTTTTTACAAAACTCTATGAGCGTTGGGAGCAGCTCAGGACATTCAGCGTGCCGGCCTATACTAAAAAACACTTTTACAGTTTTGTAAAAGGGGGGAGTTAATGAAGGAATTAAATCGGAAGAAAATTTGAAAACTTCAGTTAGAATTTTTAAAAGAAATCTCTTGGTGATATCACCTGGGACATTGGAAAATTAACCAAATGCAAATCTAAATCCGCTATAATAAAACCCTTAGCACGCATGTGCACTTCAAACTCCGTGCGTCCGTGACTCCATGCCGCACATGCGCAGTGCCTGCCTCAGCTGATTTTCTGCCTTTTGACTACGCCGGCTGACTTTCTGCCTTTTGACTATGCTGCCGCTGATGGGATGCCTCTTCTTCTCACTCCTGGACCAGCAGCGTCAGCAGCCACGGTTTCATCAAGTAGGCGCGGGGCATTCGCTAGGCTGGCCCACTTTGATAATGTGAGGTGGGCTGGCCTAGCAAAAGCCCCGAGGCTGTCCGGGCTAGCAGATGCTGGACAGGGGGAGCAGGGAAGGGAGAAGAGGTACTACTGGACAAGGGGGAGGTAAAAGGAAGGGAAAGAAGGGCTACTGCTGGACAGGGGGGAGGTAAAAGGAAGGGAGAAGGGCTACTGCTGGACAAGGGGAGCAGGGAAGGGGTGCTGCTGGACCTCAAACGGAAAGGCAAAGTTTGGGCAGCTAGCTCCTCGATCTGAACACGTTTCCTTAATTAGCAGCAGATAAAATATGCCAGAGGACATCTCCCTGAAAACTGCAACAGGAGCCCACGTGTCTGGATTACAATAAGGCAGCATCAGTGCAGTTTGAGCTAGATGATACACTATCCCTGTTGGACAGCAATCCACCACAGTATATAGCACTAGCTTCCCAGGAGGAAGGAAGAACGAGAAATGGCGGAAGACATTATATTTCCTTCTCCTGGAGGATGAACTGTTACAACTGTGCTGTTGAAACAGAAGGGTTACCTTCTAATAAAGATAAGGAACAGCTTCATATGCTTCTAGAAGTGAGACAAATCTCCTCAACCCTCCACAGTGGTAGGGACTAGTGCTTCCCAATTCGTTGCTTTGAATTGATTCACCAATTCACATCGGTGAATCAATTCGCTTTCTAAATAAAAATCAGACTCACCGATTCAGTGAATTCAGATACTTCCAGGTCTCCTAAAGCAGCAGTAGAGAGAAGCCCAGGGGGGCAGACCAAAAGCAGCCTCTTCAGAGTGCTGCTTTTTCCCACCAGCCACTGCCACTGCTGCTGCTGCTTTGAAACTAAACTAAACCTTAAGTTTATATGCCGCATAAAGATAGAGCTTGGCACGGTTTTCAGGTACTTTAATAAATGAGGGGAAAAACATAATAAGAATTAGTGGTTATAAAGAGGGTAGTGAGCTTTATATTTTAGAGAAAAGCCAGGTCTTCAGATGCTTTCGGAATAATTGGAAGGAGCCCAAATTCCGTAGCAGGGCAGGAAGGTTATTCCAAAGCTCAGTGATTTTGAAGAAAAGAGATTTCCCTAATTTTCATGCATAGATGACTCCTTTTAACAAGGGGAAAGATAGTTTAAGTTTTTGGGTGGATCTGGTAATGTCAGGTCTCGAAGAATTCCAAGATAGTGAAATTAGGGGAGGGAGAATGCCGTGTAGGATCTTGAATGTTAGGCAGGTACATTTAAAGTGAACCCTAGAAATCACCGGATGCCAGTGAAGTTTTGACAGAAGCGGGGAAACATGATTGAATTTTCTTATTGTGAAGATCAACCTAGCCGCAGTGTTCTGGATCCGCTGAAATCTTTGAAGACTTTTCTTGGTTAGACTTAGATAGATGGAGTTACAATAGTCCAGTCTGGAAAGAATGATTGATTGTACAAGGACAGCAAAATGTTGTTGGCGGAAGCAGGATCTCGCTTTTCTCAACATGTGAAGACTAAAAAAACTTTTTTTTTTTTTTTTTTTTTTACCAGAGAGTTGAGATGGTTATTAAAGAAAAGTGTAGAGTCAATAATGATGCCCAAAACTTTGCTTGAGAATTCAATCTGCAGTGTGGGAACAGAAGGTAGTGAAATGAGAGTGGGTAGCTGATCTAATTTTGGGCCAAGCCAAAGTAGTTTTGTTTTGGACTCATTCAGCTTCATTTGTACAATGAGGGCCCAGGATTGCCTTGACTGAATAGGTTCCCCCGGGAGACTGTTTAAACTTGAAAAAATATAACAATGAAACAATCTGTAAAAAAATGAAATTTAGTGGGCCTCAGTATGAGCTCTTGGAATACCAACGGAGAATATTGAGCTCAGGCAGTGACTCATGGATGACCAGCATCAGACAGAAGTCTAAATGAGCACTGCTTCATACATCATTAGGCCCTTAATGTGCAAACCACACTAGAAATAAAGTGCAAGAAAAAATCAAGTTAAACAATTGTCCCTGGGAAGTAAACTATGACAAAAACTATATAAAGACTCCCAAGATACTGCCTGGTGTCTAAAAGTAACTACCTAGTGTCTAAGAATAAAGTGCAAATGCTAAATAAATACTTGGTCCACAAAAATGCAACCTAAGAAAAAATAATAAATAAATAACCCAGTATCAAGCCCCCTCAGTGGTTAGGAATATTTCAATAAATAAATAAGTTAATGAAGTCATATAATCCAACGTGCGTTATTTATGATGAAAAAATCTCTTCTAAAAAGCTATGAAATACATGCATACATTACTAAACCAAAATAAATAGAAGATAAATAGCACTAAAAGTCATAAATAAGAAAACATTGAAAAAGGCTAACCCTATAAATGAATATATCAAGTCAAAAATAATAATAATGCATGTAAAGGTTAGCTGTTCATAACGTCATTAAGTCATTTTGCTTCAAAAACATTCAAATAGCACCATAATGAAACTGTGGTAAGCAACCACTGATACTTGAGGAGTACTTGATAAACCAGAAGAAGGGAAGGTACTGCCACTCGACAGAGCTCCGTTTCGTTCTCTTCATCAGGAGCGGAAAGTATTGAGATTGCTGCCAACAGAAGATTTTTTACTGCTGTCGGTTCAAAATTCCGGAGCGTGAAAACATTAGGAACTATCGCTGCGGAGAATAATGATGGCGTCTCGGGAGTGTAAGAACGCCATGGAGAGTTAGCAGGGGCAGCGTTCTAAATACCGTAATGACGTCAAAAAGATGCGCAACGTCGGGAAAAAAGGCCCGACGCATGCCAGAGAGCCATAAATAAATTAATGAATAAAACATTTGTCCACGTTTTCATTAAGTCCCTTATGAACATAAGATTTGAGGTAAAAAATCCAGAAATTCTCTCTTCTTAATAAATATGATTGCTTGTCTCCATTAAAAGTGGGGGATATTTGTTCCAGAATACACCATCTCAGCTGAGAAAAATCATGTTGCTGGGTAATGTTGTGGGTGACCATGGGAGCTGTAGTTTTACCAGTCTTTAGGCAGTTCCGATGTTCGATGAGTCTAGTCCTAATACTACGGGTGGTACATCCTACATATATAAGTTTACAAGGACATGAAATTAAATATACAACATATTTAGACTCACAAGTGGTGTTAGATCTTAAGTGATAAATCTTCCCAGTGATCGGGTGAATCCACTGACTGCTTGAAATAGAAGTATTGCATAATGAGCATTTGCCACAGGGGGAATGATGACCACTGCCCCTGGGAATTGAAGACTGAACCTGAAAGTTGGAAGAAACTAAATGCTCAGCCAAATTTTTCCCTCTAGTAAAAGCAATACAAGGTTTTTCTTGAAAAGCCAAATGCAGTTGAAGAACATGCCAGTGAGACCTTATGCTGGCGGCTACTTCCGAAGACTGGGTAGAATGGGACAAGACGCAAATCTGGTTAGAAGAAACTTCTTTTCTATTAGTGCTGGTCAACTCCAGGCTGATTTAGGTTGTAATATTGAATTATCAGATTCAGAAATGATACTGGAGAAATATAATTTGACTTGCAAATTCCGTATCATATGTGCCAAGTCACATCTGGTTTTGAAGGAATCGTATCTCATTGTGGGGACAAAGGATAGACCTTTATTGAGAACGTTAACTTGGTTCTCCGAAAGACTGTGTCCCGATATATTAGTAACTAGTAAGTCTTGGGACTGCAGGATCGTGTTTGTGGACGGTTCTGTTGATTGTACTGTATCCTGCCTCGTCCTCTGCATTTGCGAGTCCATTGGCCTTGTCTGTTTTGTTGGCCTAAAAAAGTCCTGTCTGGATTGAGAGCTTGTATCACTACCGCTGGCTGAACTTTGATTATCATCAGAGAAGCCTTGATATTTCGACTGCGATTCCTTGATGGTGCTAGTGGAAGATAAACCGTTTTGGGGATTAAGCCAAGGGTATACTGACCCCTGGCTATAATCCTGTGTGTGTGTCTGTAATTTATTGAGTTTGCCCTGTTTTTATTTTTTGCGGAATTCTTGCAAAGAAACCTGCAAATCAGTGAGTTGTTCTTGGAACTTAGTGGCATCAGGGCCTGAAGTAATTGATTGGAAATGTTCATCTGCTTTTCTCGTGACTTCTGTGGTTGTTTCATTGATGGTATCTACCATCAATACCATTAAGTCCAGTGAGCATTTGTTAAGAATAGCTGCCCACTGTTCTAAAAAGACTTTGTTATCCTTAAAGATTCCCGGCTGTTTTTGAATGCGCAGACCTCTGGGTATCGTATATTTCTTAATGTACTCAATAAGTGCCATGCTATGAAGTTCCATTCTGATTAGTTCATCCATTCATCTTTCAGGAAGGTAAAACTCGATACATTTTCTACTGAATCATCCTGTAAAAGTGAAGATCTCGAGGCTAATTGTAATACATGATCATTAGAGAAGCATAAAGTTCGCTGCCATGCTGGAGTCTCCATAGTGAAAGGGTAAAGATTTCACCGATATAAGCACAAGAAAAACTAACCCTCAGGACTTAACAGTTACCAATAAGTCCAAAATAGAAATAAATCAATAATTGGCTTGACTGAATAGGTTCCCCTTATTACAGATTGTTTCATTGTTATATTTTTTCAAGTTTAAACAGTCTCCCGGGGGAACCTATTCAGTCAAGCCAATTATTGATTTATTTATATTGCAATACAGTGTCAGGACTGGGGATAGGGAGTCAGAGGCAAGGCTGGACAAATTGCTTAAAGAAGCATAGTTAACACTTTGAGGGGTTTTTTAAAGGGGTAATTTCTGGTGCGCACCTACATGGGGATTCTGAGGCAGATCTCACTAACATTAGTGGAATCAATTATATTGGGGGAGAGAAGTTTCGTGCAGTGAGTGGTATTAAGAAATGAGCAGAGTAAGAGAAGAAGGAACCAAGGAGGTAGCTTCATGATGAAAATTAGTGGAGACCTTAGGGGCTGATCTGAGGCTGCTAGGTAGCAGAAATAATAGGACAAGGTAAAATAGACCAGTAAGAAGTGAGATAAGGGTGCCCGCTAAGGAGCCGATTGGGAGTGAGCCTATTTTTTTTGTTTGTTTGTTTTTTTTAATTTGGGGGGTGGTCTGGTCTGCTGAGCCCTTAGGGGGGCTGGAAGGTGAGCCGGGAGAAGAAGGGGGTGGCCTTGTCCGCTGTGGCTTTAAGAGGGCTGGAAAGGCGGACCGGGTAACGAGAGAGGTGGCTTGGTCTGTTAAGCCATTAAGAGGGCTGGAAGGCAGACCAGGTGAAGAAACGGCTGCTGGGGATGAGGCTAACTGCCAAACATGTTCTGCCCTCCAGTACAGTGAAGTGGGATGACTCGATCTCCCTTCCCCTTCACTGTGCTGTGTCTGGAAAATGGCCTGGTTTTTGAGAGACCCATATGTCAGATCTCATGGTTGAGGGGGTCGGTCAGGAGGTGCTGCACAGGGGGATAGGAGGGAGGGAAAGCTGCTGCACAGGGGGATAGGAGGGAGAGATGGAAAGCTACTGCACAGGGGGATAGGAGGGAGAGATGGAAAGCTACTGCACAGGGGGATAGAAAGCTGCTGTGAATGGGGGGGAAGAGAGGAGAGAAGAAGAATTGTTAGACATGGGGGTGAAGTGTAGAGGAAGGGAGATATGCAACAAAGAGGTAGAAAGGAGTAAGAGGGAGAAATCCTGCATATGGTGGAGGGGAGGGAGACATGCATGGAGAAGAGAGAGGGAGAAATGTTGAACATAGGGTGGAGGGCAGGAAGAGATGGTGCATAGGGAGATAAAGAAATGTTGCACATGGTAATGGAGGGGAGGAAGAGAGAAATGCTGCATGGAGGGGAATAGAGAGGTTTGACCCAGGGCACAAAGCAGGGAGAGAGAAAGAGAGAGATGGTAGACGGTGGGAAAGAAATGGAAATATTTGATATAGCAGTGGAAGGGAAGGTACCCATTCTGAACTCTTTGGGGAGGACTAGATAGAAAATGAATTAAATAAATAAATAATTATAGAAATGGAAGATAGATGGTGAACACAGAGAAAAAAGAAAACGTCAAATGGGCAGGAGACCCTGGCGAGCAAGTTAATAGAAGACAAATAGAAACCAGAGTCTGGAACCAATATAATTTGAATAATAAAATGACCAGACAACAAAAGGTAGAAAAAAATTTTTATTTTCCATTTTGTGATTACAATAAGTCAGATTTGAATTGTGTATCCTGCCAGAGCTAGTGTAAGAGAGCAAGCATGAGCTAGGACCTAACAGAGAGAGGAAAAGTCTTTTTTGTTTATTTTGCTTACACCACAGTGCCGGCATGGGGTTGGAGAGGGCAAAGGGGGAGGTGGTGGTGTGGGTGAAGATACTACAAAATAAACCTGCCAGGATGTTTGAGAAAAAAAAAACACCCCATTGGGCAGGAAAAGTGAATCGAACCAAAAAAAATCAATTCAATGGGCCAAATCGAATTGAAAATTTTTTCCCCGAATAGTAGGGAATTCAGAGGATGAGGACTCTAGTTCTGGAACTGGCAGTAGTGACTGAAACACCCCTGCTGCCTACTTCATTTACTTTGGCCTCTATTTGGATGACACTGGTACAAACTCTGCTACCCTGTTTCCCCCCAAATAAGACAGTGTCTTATATTAATTTTGAGACCTAAAATCGCACTAAGGCTTACTTTCAGGGATGTCTTATTTTTTTCATTTACAACAATCATCTTTCCCTTCCTCTTCTCCACCCCAATTCTTCCTCTTTCTTTTCTTCCCCCCATGTGCAGCATCTTTCCTCCCCTCTCACCCATCTCTTTGTGCAGTATCTTTCTATCCTGCCCTCCCTCCTATCCCCCTGTGCAGCAGAACCCCATCAATCCTCCCATCGTGAGACTGACATACCTCCGCTCCGAGGCCTCCTAAAGCAGCAGGCAGCACTAGTGTCAAGGATGGAGTCAAGGAGTGTCGGGGACATTCGGGGGTCGATCTTAACTAGGGCTTATTTTTGGGGTAGGGTACTTATATTAGGAGCATCTTTAAAAATCATACTAGGGCTTATTTTCAGGATAGGTCTTATTTTCATGGAAACAGGGTAGTGAACCCTCTGCTTTAGTGGCAAAGGTCGATAACAGGATGAAGTTTCAAGAGGTTGAAGGGAAGCTAAACAACCTGAAGAAAGTCAACTTGAAATTAATACAGGATAAAAACTTGATTCACTGTAAAACAGAACAATTGGAAAAATATAATACATACTAGTTTTTTTAGCTCGTTACATTAACGGGTGCTAGAATAGATGTGTAGAATTAGGGATTTCTTTCTTTCTTTTTGTATGTCTTTCTTTCTCTCTCTCTCTCTCTCCCTGCCCCCTTTCTTTCTTTCTGTGTCTCCCTGCCCCCTATCTGTCTGTCTTTCTTTCTTTCTGTTTCTCTCCCACCTCTGTCTTTCTTTCTGTCTCTCTAACTGCCCCCTGCATGCCTGTCTTTCTTTCTTTCTTTCTGTCTCTCCCCCCCTGTCCAGCAGCACCCCTTCCCTGCTTCTCCTGTCTAGCAGTAGCCCTTCTCCCTTCCTTTTACCTCCCCCCTGTCCAGCAGCACCCCTTCCCTGCTCCCTCTGTCCAGCAATAGCCCTTCTCCCTACCTTTTACCTCCCCAGGCATATGGAAAACGACAAAAAAAACAGAATCAAGGTGCCAGCAGGGTTTATGCTGCCATCTTGATATCTCGCTGCCACTCCTTCAGACATTTAATTCTGGTGTGACAAAAGCAGCAAAGAATGACTTAAATTTTTGCAGGTGTACTTTTTAAAATCATGTTGGGTCAAGCCTCTCTGGTTTTAAGGAAGGTTTGGACAAGTTCCTGGAGGAAAAGCCTATAATCTGTTATTGAGAAAGACATGGGGGAAGCCAGTGCTTGCCCTGGATCGGTAGCATGGAATGTTGCTAATCTTTGGAATTCTGGAATCTTTTGTTACTCTTTGGGATTCCGGAATCTTGCTATTCTTTAGGATTCTGAATGGAATGTTGCTACTCCTTGGGTTTTGGCCAGGGACCTGGATTGGCCACTGTGAGAATGGCTACTGGGCTTGATGGACCATTGGTCTGACCCAGTAAGGCTATTCTTATGTTCTTATGTGTGCTTGTAAAAGAAACAGAAGCTTTGGATTCCTATAGACTCGGAATGGGCTTGTGAAATCATCCCTAAGCGTAATACTATTACATCATTTCAGAAATTCATTACTAGACATTAACTGGCTGGAACAGTTACTTTTTCTATGATCCCATCTGTACAGAAGATGTTTTCAGAGAGCTATAGGCTATGCTAAAGCTCTCCAGCATGCATGCAGCTGTTGAGTGTCTGCTCTGTCTCTAGTGACGACTTAATTTAAGCTTGTCATTCTTCCAGACAGAAAATGAAAATAAAAAATGCATGCCTCACAGTACAGCAACTGATGTTCATTCATTTATACTTCTCTTTTTGTCTGTACTTGAAATGAAATACTGTATATACTCAAACGTATAAACCAAGATTTTTGGGCCAAAAGAATGGACCAAAAATGGGGGTCTCGGTTTATATTCGAGCTAACCCCATCCTGCACCCACCACAGGCCTCTGGTACTGCCCTGGTGGTCCAGTGGTGCAGGAAGCCGGAGCTGCCCGTCAGTCCCTAGCCCTCCCCTCCCGGTCCCCCTGCAGGTCTACCTTAGATCCCCGGTGATCCAGCGGTGAGGCAGGGCAGGTGTGATCCCTTTAAGCTGCTCGGCAGTCTCCGTAGTGAAAAAATGACTGCCGCAAGATCCAGGGCTAGTTGCACAAAGTCACCGAGAGGGATTGAAGTGAGCTCCGGTTTACCGCTCCACTGGACCACCAGGGCAGTATTGTAGGTCCGTGGTGAGTTTGGGAGGGAGGCTGTTCCAGGAAGTGGGGGGGGAAGGGGGGATTGGCTGGCTGTTTGGCTGCAGAGCCGACAGACAGGACACCAGGGAAAGGAGGAGGGATCACTTCTCCCATGTGCTGGTACTTGAATATAAACCATTATTTTATATTTCAGTCAACCTTTTTTTCCTCCTTTTTGGGGGGGGGGGGGCAAAAGGTTACCTCAGTTTATATTCGGATCGGTTTCTATTCAGTTATATACGGCAATCGAGCAATTTGTTGATCTTCTGTTTTTTTTAATGGCCTTTGGGTTGATTTACTCATTTTCATTTCCATTCTGTGTCTGTGGAAACAAGAAGCCAAATAAACCAGACTCAGGAAGTTGCTTGTATTTCCCTTTTTCAAAACTGCATTAACTTAGCTCGTGCCCTGCTTTTGAAAATAGGTTCATTGGTTAAACGTGGTAGATTTTCATATCAATCTACTTGCAGGAGTAGAGGTAACGCTGAAAAGTCATAAAAAAAACAAAACAATGAAAGTGCATGTTGAAAAGTGGATATAGTGTGACAGAATGGCACATTTTTCCTTCCTTCATGTATGTCTGTTTGGGGACTGCGTGTGAAAAGACATGGTAATGTGTATCTTTATTAGAGTGATTGGGGGCCTTATGCGGCCTGTGTTTTCTGTGCCTATACATACAATTTGAGATAAACCATAACATGACAGCAACATGCACCTAAAAATCAGAACAACTTGTTGAAAAAGGCATTGAATTAGAACTTACAGAACACTGAAAAGATTTTTATTTTTCCAAATTAATTCATCACACAGTTCTGTTCTGACTGGAGTCAAGAGAGTTACTTTTTTTTTTTTTTTGTCAATTACAGGGATAGCTCCATATTTCATGGTTCACCCTGCAAGTGGTCCATAATTTAGAAAGCCTGGACCATGAGGAATCAGTTTGTTCCAGAGGATAAGAGAGGTTTCCACATCTTCCTGGTTTTTTTTTTATTACCAGTCAGCTAACAATGCAATAATAAAAGCAATTTGTTCTATGCCAGGGATGATAGAGCCTGGTTGATTAAGAAAACATAACATAAAAATCAACCTTGCAGATCTATTCGATTTACAAAAGATTACATCTACTTACAATCGAGCAATCATCATGGAATTTAATTACCACAAAATCTAGAGATTAAGTAAGTTTTCAAACGTTTTCTAAATTCCAGATATGAGAAAGACATGAGATAGTTGTTTAAATTCTTTGTCCCAACTTGGCAGCCTGATATGAAAGCATATGAGCATGAAATCTTTTGAACTTACAACCCTTCAATGATGGAAAAACAAAAAAAGCATGCGCTTTACGTGAATGTTTTTGAGTAGCAAAGGGAAATGAATTAATCAAATAAGCTGGAGATTGACCCAACAAGACTTTATAATAGACACAACCCAACTTAAAAATAATATGTGCCTCAACCGGCAACCAATGCAGTTCCCGATAAAAGGGAGTTAGATGGTCATGTTTCTTCAAACCAAAAATAAGCCTGACCGCAGTATTGACCTTTGATTGAGAGTAAACCAAAAATTCAGATTTGCGCTAGGTGTGCCATTAAAAAGGTGGCGTTTAGGAAGAGCATGGGCAAACTCAGCATGTACACAAATAAATTATGAAATATGAGTAGCTTAATCCACATGCTAGTTCCAAATTTCCAAGTTTATTTATCATTTGATATACCATCTATCAAGGAATAGCTAAATGGTTTACAAAGAGAATTGTTTAAAATACAGCTAAAAAATATCAAAAAGGTAATAAAGGCAAAAAAGGAAAGGGAGTTCCAAGACAGATGAAAATGAACATGACTAGAAGGGAAGGATATTAGGGCAAGAAATCCTCTATCTACATTCCTGCCACTTGGGGTGCTGTTTCAAAATCACATTTTCAATAGCAAGGGACAGACAAGCTCTGCAGGACTTCAGAGAACCTGCCTGTTCCTAGCAATTGAAAACACAATATTGAACCACTGCCCCCCACTGGCAACAGTGTGGTTGGAGAACATCCACTCAGAGGGGACATTGCCACATGTACCCACCTCATTAACACCTGCTTTCAAGAAGGTGTATGGTATCACATATATAGTAGAGAGCTGCATGGGAATAGGGTTGTCGGGAGCCTGTGGAGATCTCCTCCAAGGTCCCGAAAAATCCATGAGGATGGAAGTGGCTCCTGCTGGGTTCCCGTAGGAGTGTATTTGCCCAGGGTCCTCTAAAACGTCCATGTACTACTGCCTGCTCTCTTCAGTAATTCACAGTAAAACTTCTGCTTCCTTTAAGTGGCATCTATCGTCATAGGGCCACAGGCAGCATTCCTGCACACTGCCCGCAATTGACCCGAAAGCCTTCTCTCTGATGCATTTGCATAAGAGGGAAGGTTTCCAAGTCAGCCTCTGGCAGTGTGGAAAGGGCAGAGAGATTTCAGGCATTGAAGGGGGGGGGGGGTAGAAAGAGGGTGAAAGGAGGGAGAAACTAGGAATGGTGGCACCTTGTAGGAGAGGTGGGGGAGTGGCTGGCAGTGGGTAAAAATATGATAATGGGGAGTAGATTGAAGATGGAAGGGAGCAGAAGAGTGGGTGAGAGAAGATAGAAATTTGATAGCTGAAAAGTAAAGTCGAGAAAGAGGGTGACATTTGAGTGGACTGAGGTAGAAAAGAAGTGAACAAAAAGTTCAATATGTCGGAGGCAGTTGCAGTGAGGAAATGGAGCAAGACAGAAAAGAAGAGAAAAGACAAATGGACAGCAGCCAGTTTAAGGAGAATTTGCAGAAGACGGGAAAGGAAAAGAGAAACTGGAACCAACTTGGAAATATAAATGTCTAGACACCAAAGGTAAAAAGAAAAAGCATTTTATTTTGAATTTCCTAACTGAAATGTGTTGCTGTAGCTGGAGGGAATCCCCAAGCACTGCTAGCTGAGGACCTCCTCCAAAGGTGGACAAAATTCCCTTTTATCAAGTGTGGTAGTGTCCTTGAACCACTGAAGTGCCAGCAATTTGTGGCTCAGGAACGTTGCTGCTGCTGCTTGCCAAGCTTGGTAAAAGGGAGTTTTGTCCACCTTTGGAGGAAGTCTTCAGCTGATAGAGCTTGGAGATTCTCATCAACTAGAGTATTTATGTTTTATATTTACATTAGAGGTTCTGGCAGAGACTCATTTACAAAGTAGGTATTCTTTCCGATCAGTATTTCTAAATTAATAAAGTGCCTTTGCTTATTTGGAAATGTTAATTGAGAAGAATAAATACTGTATATACTCCCATATAAACGGACCCAAATATAAATGGAGGTAATCTTTTTTTTTTTTTTTTTTTTCCCCCACCCCAAAAAGGAGGAAAAAAGGTTGACTTGAATATAAACCGGGGGTGGGTGGGTGTGTTTAATATTCAAGTACCCAGCCCTGCCCTTCCAGGCTCTGCACCCAACCCCATTCCCTCCCTATCCTTTTCTGACGGGCTCTGCATCCAGCCCACTCCCTTACTCCCTCACCTGTCCTGTTAGTCTCTGCACCAGGTCCCCTCAATCCCTCCCTGCCCTGCCACGGTCTGCATTCTGTCCCCTCTCTCCCTCCCTTCCGGTGTCTGCACCTGCACCCAGCCCCCCTCCTTCCCTACCCTGAAAGGTTCTGTACCCTGTACCCCTCCCTCCTGATGCCTTACAGGCCTGCCGTAACTCCTGGTGGTCCAGCGGTGGGCCGGGACAGGAGGATTCCCTCCCGCCTATTGTCCTGGCTGATTATCTGATGTTTTACCTCCTTCCACCACCCGCCGCATATCTTTTGAATCCCTGGTTGTCTAGTGGTGAACCGCAGCAGGAGCAACTTTCCTTTGCCCCTGCCCATACAGAGGCGCTAGCTGATTGGTTCCCGCGAGTTTTTGCAGAAGCCAATCAGCTAGTGCCTCTGCATAGGCAGGAGCGACCTTCCTTCGCTGCCAGACATCTATCTTTTATTTTTGAAAATGACCTATGTATAAGTTTTAGCCCTTAGGACGTCTACTTTTTTTTGGCCATTTTCAAAAATAAAAACGTCCATGTGAAAAACACACAAAAGCAAGTTTTATAGATGTACCCACCAACCTTGTCTGATCACAGCAGAGAAATCCCTATCAGCTGAGCCAGCAGGAATCTTCGAATCCGGCTCAGCTGATGGCAATTCTTCTGCTGCGATCAGCTGATGGCAAGCCCTGAATGTTCTGTCCCCCCCTAACTCTGTGTGATGGGAGGGGGTCGTTGACCACTGGAGGAGTAAGGGGTGGGAGATCATGCCTTAATTCTTCCAGTGATCATCTGGTCAGTTTGGGCAGCTTTGGGGCACTTAAACACAACTAAAATAGGTCTAACGGCCAGCATCTAAGTTTCCTCCGCGAAAGCTTTGGTTATCACTACAGTACTTCCAGGTTTAAGCCCGCCTGATTCTTGCCCATAACATACCTCCCAACACGCCCCTTTGAGCTCCGGACGTACAGTGGCTTAGAAGTGCTGCTACATATCAACAAAAGTTGGTTTTGATTATCGGCACTTGGACGTTTTGATTATAGCCTCCCCCCCCCCCAGTACATAGCGGTCCTCTGGATCTTTAGCTAAAATTTGAATGTGATCTACTATTCCCTTTCTGATCAAAATGGCTGCTCTACCCTTTTTATGGAATGTTGATTCCATAACACATTCTCCCACCTACCATTTTTTTCAATTTGTCTTGCTCAATATCAGACAAATGTGTATCTCTTGCAAAAAAAAAACAACTATATCAGCATGTCGCTTATGGGGGAGTGTATACCCCCCATATTCCATGTTGATGATTTTCAATCTGAGTATAAGACACAGCAGAACCAATTCTTCAAAGATTCCAAAAATCTTCATGGGAGTATACTGTTCCAGCCAGCGGTTCCCCCAAATTTGTATAATTTGCCATCTCTTAATTTTCTTTGAGCAAAATATTGGATGACCTTCCTAGAAAACAAAAGTTACTACCTATTAACCTCTCCCCCCAGCAATATACATATGTTTCCTCCCCCAAAATATCCTCCCATCCTCCCTTAATTCCCACTCACACCCATCCCTTATCTTTCTCATTAAAAATGTGGCCTCTAACACCTACCCCTCTTTAACCTATCTAACAAAATATTAAAAAAAGAAAAATCCACCTCTCACAATCTCTCATTCATACATTCACACATGCCCACTCACACCTCAAAAATTAATGATAGCATACCACAAGGTAACTTATATACCTACATGATTAATGGTACAGGGTCTTTCAGCTAGAAGTTAATAACATAGAAACATAGAAATAGACGGCAGATAAGGGCCAAGGCCCATCCAGTCTGCCCACCCTAATGACCCTCCCCTACCTTTACCTTGTGAATAGATCCCACGTGTCGATCCCATTTGGCCTTAAAATCAGGCACGCAGCTGGCCTCAATCACCTGAAGTGAAAGACTATTCCAGCGATCAACTACCCTTTCAGTAAAAAAGAACTTCCTGGTGTCACCTTGCAGTTTCCCGCCCCTGATTTTCCACAGATGCCCTCTTGTTGCCGAGGGACTCTTGAAAAAGAAGACATCTGCCTCGATGCAGCCCGTGAGATATTTGAACGTCTCGATCATGTCTCCCCTCTCTCTGCGCTCCTCGAGCGAGTATAGCTGTAATTTTTCTAACCGTGGTTCAATACAACTCAAGAGACTGCTGAGCTGAAATACAGCCAAATAAGACATATGAAACTATACAACCTCTCCCCCCCCAGTCATTCCCAGCTTGCCTTACAACTTGATAAAGTTATCCAATGATGTCTGTGAGGGTAGCATGCTATTAACTGAGAATCACCAACTCTTGGTGCAAGAAAATTCTTCTTGTCCATATTCATGCTTGTCCCATAAGGGGCAAATAAGTCTTAAGGCCCATACAGTTCAGCTTGCATTCTGGCATCAAAACCACCCGTCCTTGGTGTAGTAAGGATTTTATTCCTATTTGCAATACCAGAAAACAGTTGAGTAGTCCAAGTAAATTGCATGCTTACTGTCCAGTATGTGATAGAAACATTCCAATATTAGCTGCCCTATAAAGGAAAGAAATCAAAGTCAGGGTGAAAGACTTATCCTGATCTCCTGGTCAACCGTATATTGCTTCATGAAAATACTACGGAAGAATATTGGTTTCATTGAGTCAGGTTGCCTCTGGCTGCTGATCCTGAGCATCCCCAAGCCCGGCCAGAAATGTGTGGGCGGATTCCACAATATCCCCCAAAATAGTTTTGTCCTTGCCAAGATATTCTGAGATACGCCAGATAAAGTAATGCAAACTTTATCGCCCTCTCATATAGCTGAGGGCATATTGGGGCAAAGGCTAGGCATTTTGTAGCTAATGTGGTGGAGTATTTATTTATTTGATTTTTTTAGCCCATCCTCCCAAAGGAGCTCAGAACAGGTTACAAATCAGGGAGCCAAGCATTTTCCCTCTCTGTCCTGGCAGGCTCAGTCTATTTAATGTACTTGGGGCAGTGGAGGATTAAGTGACTTGCTCAGGGTCACAAGGAGCAGTGCAGGGTTTGAATCCACAGCCTCAGGGGACTGAGGTTGTAGCTTTAACAAGAAGTAATCCTGAAAACACAGCAAATAATTCATAACTCAAAATCCAACCTCCATGCAATGCCTGCAGAACTACCACAGTGATTTCAGAAAAGGTGGCAGGGGTTGACGGGAGGTTGGCAGAATGGACAGCTGGAAAGGGGCCAGTAGGAGGAGGTGACCTAGTTGAGAATGCAAGGTGAATCTTGTGAACCTTCTCATAGAAGAACTCTGCCATAGTTGGGGGGGGGGGAAGTGAAGGGGAGATTGGAGGCGAGGGCACTTTGAGTAGAGAGTTGACTGTGGCAAAGAGACGGCAAGAATTAGAGCTAAGAAAATTAGTTAAATGGGTGTAATATTCTTGTTTGGCAAGTGAGAGGGTAGACTGGAAGGATGTCAGAAGGAATTTGAAGTATAAAGTCAGAATGTGTGCGGGATTTAAGCCAAAGATGTTAAGCAGATCAGACACAGGAGTGGATGTTGGAGGTCAGACAGGGTTGGGGTTTACTGCACCTTACAGGACGTGAAATGGGAGGAGCAGAGGAGAGAATGGTTTTGTAGGAGAAGACAGCTTCATTGACAGGAATATATGACTAAATATTTGAAGGGAGGGATGAGACAATGGTGGGAAGAGTGCCAGGGTCAATAGCCTGAAGGTTCCTAAATGTATAAGTAATAATTGGCCAAGTCTGGGGGGGAGGATGATGGGTTGTGAACGATAACAGATGATTGTTAGAAAGTGGAAGAGTTGAGGTGCAGAATTTGGTGGTAAAGCAATTGAAGGAGAAGACAGGTCAAGGCAGTGGCCATTCTGGTGCGGAGGGGTGGTGGAGCACAGATGGAGACTATATGAGGATGTTAGAGTGAGAAACTTGGAAGTGTAGGAGTAGAGGGGTCATTGGCATGGATGTTGAAATCACCAAGGATGAGAGAATGAAATGAGGGTTCAAGAAGTAATGATAGCCAGGAGTCAAAGTTAGTGAGGAAGGAAGAGAGGGACTTATCAGACGGTCTATTTGCTACTCTGAGAAGCAGAGGAGCAAATAGACAAATGGAGTGGACATCAAAGTAGGGAGAGCAGTGAGATAGAAGTGGAAGGAGGAGTTGATATCTACAAGATGGCAAAAATAACAGCCCAACACCACCTCCACAACTAACTGGGCGAGGTGTGTGTGAGAAAAGGTAGCCTCCATGACACAAGGTGGCAGCTGAAGCGGTCTTCTGGGCAGATCCAGGTCTCATTGCCAGGAAGTGGAGTATTCAAGAGATAGAGGTCATGGACGAAGGTAAGCTTGTTGGAGACAGAGCGGGCATCCCACAGGGCTCATGAGAAAGGCAGAGAGGGGGGGAGGAGAGGAACAGAAATGTGATGTGACCTGCATGAGTAGAATTGATTGGAATTAATGTCTCCGGCAGAGAGTAAAAGGAGAAGTAAGAAAATACGGATGAGTATATGAGAGGCATGGGGGGGCTATGCCGCGGTTGTGATGCATACAGGTAGAGTGGGGATGGATGAATAAGAGGGAGAAAGTGTTGAAGCTTTAGGGCTGAGAAGAGGGTTGGGGACAAAAGGGAGGGTGAGTTGGTGGGATCAAAAAGTGAGTTACATGGTGAGGGGTTAAGTGGTTTGGGGTGAAGAGAGAGATTGGAAAAATATGTATTAAGAGGAGTTGGTGCACAGAAATCATGGGGGGAACAACAACAACGTATTGTTTCTATAGTGCTACCAGATGCACACAGTGCTGTACATTAAACATGTCCAATATTTATTTATTTAATTTTTCTATACTGTTCTCCCAGGGGAGCTCGGAACGGTTTCCATGAATTCATTCAGGTACTCGAGCATTTTTCTCTTTCTGTCCCGGCAGGCTCACAATCTATCTTGAGCTTACAATCAAATTATGACAGACACAGGACAAAAGGGTGAATCTATATACGCTGATCAGGTAGGGAATTAGAAAGGGAATGGTATGAGAAGCCTTCCTCTGTACCTTTTCTAATTCTACTCCACTTCTCCCTTTGTATTTGCGGTTTCAGCATTCGCAGTTTTGATTATTCACGGTTTTTAGCTTGCTGGCTCCTCCCCCAAATTACATCAGCTTGCATTGAGAAATCGCTGATTCCAAGCATTTACAGAAAAAAATCGCTGATTCCCAGCACTTTCTTTACCGTATTTTGCCTCTCCTTCAGGAACATGCCAAGTCTTCCACCATGTTATTCTCGGTTTCACCATATTCATGATGGTTTTTAACAGAAAACAGCGGATAACATATGAAAAGGTTATTTGCGGTTTTTCTGTATTTGCGGTTCTGTTACTCTCCTATCTCAGTAGTATGGAGGGAGAAGTGTATATCTTTTTTTTGAGATGCAGCGACCACAATTGCACACAGCATTTGAGGTATGGCCATACCATAGAGCAATACTAAGGCATTATAACATTTTCATCTTTGTTTTCCATTCCTTTCCTGATAATTCCTAACATTCTATTTACTTTCTTAGCTGCCGCTGTTTCTCTTTCGTGCACAGAAGTTCTTCACCCCTAAACTGTACTGTTCCCTTGGGTTTTTGCAGCCCAAATGCCTGACCTTGCATTTTTTAGCATTAAATCTTAGCTGCCAAATTTCAGACCATTCTCCAAGCTTCACTAGGTCCTTCCTCATTTTATTCACACCATCAGGGGTGTCTATTCTATTGTAGATTTTGGTATCATCCGCAAAGAGCAAATCTTACCAGACAGCCCTTGAGCAATACCGCTTACAAAAATGTTAAAAAGAACAGGCCCAAGAACGGAACCTTGATGTACACTACTGGTAACATCCCTTTCCTCAGAGAGAGAAGAGGTGTAACCTCAGCGAGGCTGTTTCTACGAGTCCACAAAGGTAATGAAGAAATAGCACCAAAAACTCTGCCAAAAGATGAGACTGGAAGATTATTAACCCACCCGACGTGGCCACATTTCGTCTAAGCAGGTTGCATCAGAGGACATAAACTGTTGCACGGAAAAACGGACTCTAAAATTATCTTCACTGTGAAGCACACCAATTGGAATGCTGAATTTTTTTGTCAAGCAGAAAAATTGCATTGTGTTGCTTCTATACTAAGGCGTTCTAACCAATTTAGCACCCGCTAAATGCTAAGGCGTCCATAGAATATAATGGGTGACTTAACATTTAGCGCACAATAATCTTTAGCGTTCGCTAAATCAGTTAGTGCGCCTTAGTAAAAGGACCTTTAAGTGCAACAGCTTATGATCCCTGATGCAGCTTAGGTGAAACATGACCATGCCGGGTGTTAGTTAACTTCCAGTTTGATCTTTTTTTCTGCATTATATTTTATGCTGTTCCTTCATTGCCATATGAGAACCGGTCAATGCAAATGGGGTAGTAATATCAGGAGATTGAAATAAAGGCTTCTGGCATGTTATTTCTTTAAGGGCTAGTTCTGACTGAGATGAAGAGAAATCTCTGGTTAAAATTAGTGCAAAATATCCTGCATTTCCCTGTATAATATTGTAAGGCAGGGGTCTCCAAAGTATGGCCCGCGGGCAAAATCCAGTCCGCGATATGATTTTATCCGGCCCGTGAAAGAATTGTGCAGAAATGCGCCAATTGGATTGCGCTATACCCGTGCTATAATCGGACATGGGGGGGGGGGGGCTATGTAAAAAAAATAGTTGTATAACGCGCCTGGTTATGCACGGTTTGTAAAATCGTGTATAACGCACGCGTTATATGTGTGAAAATACGGTATTTCTTGTGCACTTATTCAGTGGTCTCTCCAAATTCACATCTGCCCTTGAAGAACATAAGAATTACCATACTGGGACAGACCAAACTGACTGGACGTGCTGTCTAAATTATACTATACAGCTACAGCTTACTGCATAGTTTTGATCTCGGGTTTTTGTGCTGAAAGCAAGGACTCCTCTGAGTTATATTGGCCACTGTAAGAGGTTCCTATTCAGCCAACCCCTAATTCTGTAATCTTGCCAGACTCTGAATTGATTGAAGAATTTCTTTAACAATGAAGCAAAAAACAAACTTACAGTCGGATGGATTCAATGCAGCTCAAACATATCTTCTTACTCTACCAGCACATCAGAGTTAAGCTGGGAGTGTCCACCTTGTGGAGATAAAAACCTAAGCTGTGTTAGGTCGTTAGAACTAAAGGGTGTAAACACCTGGTGGGAGAATAATGTTGCACTCAGGTTCTCATCTAGCCATGCGCTCTGCAATGTGGCCACTGCTCTCTCCCCCACTGGAGAAGGAGGCGGGCTTATGATTTGTAGAAGCAGCCTAGCTATCTCAGGGAAAACAAAGCCCTCTGGGAATTTAAGTCCACAGAGCACACATTACTTATACATCTATTGCAAACACTTTAACTAGTTCTTATACAAGAAACTGAGCAAATGCCCACATAACATGGAGGCAGATCACCGAAGGTCCATCAAGCCCAGTATCCTATTTTCAACAGTGGCCAACCTAGGCCCCAAGTACTAGCTAGATCCCAGGTAATAAAACAGATTTTATGCTGGGAATAAGCAGTGGATTTCCCCAAGCCATCTCAATAATGGCCTATGGACTTCTCTTTTAGGAAATTATCCTTTTTTTATTTTTAAAATCCCGCTAAGCTAACTGATTTCACCACATTCTCCGGCAACAAATTCCATAGTTTGATTACACATTGTATGAAGAAATATTTTATGACTTTGTTAATGAGACTCCCTTTTTTCCGCAGGCCCTTTATCGTAGGAAACCAGCACCGTCCACCCCTCCTTCCCCCCTCCCTTGATAGTTTGCAAAAGTAGCACTGTGCGTTTAGCCCTAATCTTGTGCTTTTTCCCCCGGGACTCGCGTGTTAACTGATGCCCTACTGTGTTTTGCAGGAAGCAACAGAGGCCTCAAGGAGGGAACAAACCGCAGCCACAACAGCACACGGATCACCAACAGGGAACTGCCAAACACAGCACCAGAGACCACCAGAAAGCATACCAGGGAGGCCAGGCGCTTCATCCCTCAGGAAGGTCAGGCCACCATGGCTACAACCAAAATCGGCGGTGGCACCACAATCAGAAGCATTTGCCTAACGATAAAGAGCCGCACAGAAACAATGCCAAAGAGACTGAGAGTGTGAAAACCGAGGACGTTTCCACGTGCAACGTGCCGCTCCCCTCAGAAACACACAGGAGTACCGAGGCGGCAGAAAAACAGTCTCATTCTGAGCGCTTGAACATTCAGGAATGCGAATCCAAAGGAAAAGACAGTATTCACAACCGAACTGGGGAGAGACCCAAAATAAACTTGCTGCAATCTTCCAAAGACAGACTGCGCAGACGACTAAAAGAGAAGGTACAGTGTGTTAGCTACAGAACCTCCAAATGAAATGGTAAATGTCCTAGAAGCTGATGTCATTTCTCATTGAGGCTCACCTTAAAACTGTACACTAGAAACTCACATAGAGATAACACATTGGGGGGAATATTTAGCTTGTTCTAGTAAGCATTTTTTTTTAAAAAATGGATTTTCAGACCTGGTATCTAGATTTGTATTGGCCTACACTACTTGTCTATTCAGATGAGTACAGTATCTGAGTAAAGTTTTTGCTGTCTTAAATTCATCTGGGTGGTTGGTTACCTGTTTAACAGTCTCAATTATGAAAATCTTTAAGGTATTGCAATCTTTAAGGTATTGCTGTATATAAACTTAGATGGATTAGGGCCTATTTTCTAGCAGACTCATTTTGTCTGATAGTTCAGTCACTATTAATAGCGCATATCAACTAGTGCAGGGGTAGGCAATTCCGGTCCTCGAGAGCCGGAGCCAGGTCGGGTTTTCAGGATATCCACAATGAATATGTATGAGATGGATTTGCATGCACTGCCTCCTTGAGATGCAAATCTATCTCGTGCATATTTATTGTGGATATCCTGAAAACCTGACCTGGCTCCGGCTCTCGAGGACCGGATTTGCCTACCCCTGGACTAGTGTAATATAATCTATGTGGGATGCAAAGATGCAGTGTTAAGGAAACTCCCCAACTCAATTAGTTTTTTGAGTACAGGCAGTCCCCGGGTTAAGAACAGTTGTTAAAGCTGTTCTTAAGCTGGATTTGTATGTAACTCAGAACTTGTAGATTTTAAAATTCTTGCTGATTATCTCTGCTCCCAGCTAACAGAAGGGCCAACTGTCCCTACCAGTGTTCCCTCCAAGGTTCAGCATGCACAACCACAGACTGTTCTTAATGTGGCCATTCATTATTCCTGAATCTGCTACAGGAGAAGTGAAGGAGTCTGTCACTGGAAATACTGCTCAGTGAAATCGGACGAAGCCACAACCGCATCCTTAAGTCCGAGTTGTACTTAAGTCAGGCATCAGTAACTTGGGAGTCTGCCAGTATCTAGATATGAGAGGGCGACCCCATTGTTTATGAAACTGCACTGGTTCTTTAACTTTTTTAAATTTTGCATGGTATAGCCCTGACCTACGTGAAGGAATTAGTCAATTTACACCCAGAAACTCAATGTTACATTCAAGAGAATACATGATTTTACCTTATCTAAATTGCAGGAAGATATACTCTGCTTGGTTTTCTTATCAGTCTGCCATATGATAGCATTTGTTGCCTGTGGAAATTAGGATTCAAGAATACTATATCTTGTTTCATAAGAACTAAGAACATTTTTTTTTTATAAAGTTTGTGTTAAAAATGAATAGTTGATTAAATAGGTTACCCTCTAAGGTGCGCTAGCGTTTTTAGTGCACGCAGGAAATTACCATGCGTTACGCTTCTAAACTAACGCCAGCTCAATGCTGGCGTTAAGATCTAGCATGCATGGCAATGTAGCACGCGCTTTTCCACGGGTTAAAGCCCTAGCACACCTTAGTAAAAGGAGCCCTTAGTTAAATTATTTTAAGATGAATTTATTGTAGTTTCTGGAGTATGTTAGCTATCGTTTTATATTGTGACGTTATCTGTAGGTCCACACTGAAAGTTGTATTAGCTGTTTTCTTCTGATATTTTTGACAGTACACTTCCCCCTCCGTATTCGCGAATTCTGTATTTACAGATTCGCTTATTCGTAGTTTTAAAACTAAAAATACTTTTTTCTTTTTTTTCAAGCTGTTTTAAGCCCTGAAAGCCCTCTCTTAAGCCTTACCTGGTGGCCTAGCGGGTTTTCAGGGTAGGAGCGATCTTCCCATGCTCCTGCCCCGTGCAGATCGCTCACAGGAAATGGCTCGAGAGACTACGGGAGCTCAAGGCAGCCATTTCCTGTGAGTGATCTGCACGGGGCTGGAGCGTGGGAAGTTTGCTCCTGCCTGAAAACCCACTAGACCACCAGGTAAGGCTTAAGAGGGGCCTTTCAGGGCTTAAAATAGCCAGGGGAAGCGGGGGTTAGGGGCAGAACTGGCCCGAATATTATTTGCATTTTTTTAATATTCGCGGGCCGGCTCTGCCCCTAACCACCGTGAATACGGAGGGGGAAGTGTAATTGTAAACCACATTGGACTCAAAGAGGCCGAATGTGGGACACTAGTAACATAGTAAATGACGGCAGATAAAGACCCAAATGGTCCATCCAATCTGCCCAGCCGTACACACTCTATAAATTTATAATTTAATTGAAATTGTCCTTTTTCTTAAGATATTTCTGGGCCAGAAACCCAGAGCTCTACCTAGCAGTGTGCTTAGATTCTATCTACTGGAGTCTCCGTCGAAACTCACTCTAGCCTATCTAAACCATCCCAGCTATCGAAGCCCTCCCCAGTTTGTCCTCAACTGAATGGCCATATACGAGTCTGCCCAGTACTGGCCTTAGGGGTCTTTTACTAAGGCGTGCTAGCTGATTTAGCATGCACTAAATGCTAATGTGTCCATAGAATATAACGGACGCATTAGCATTTAGCGCGTGCTTCAGCCCCAAAGGGCCTGCCTCAGGAGTCTGGGTAATGATGATGAATCAATAAGCATAAAGGTTAATAATCTTCTATTTCAGATGCTCTTAGTAAAATTTTAGACATCCGATTCTCTAGACAAAAAGTGTGTTAGGAGTCACCACTCAGGTAAAGGATCTAGGTGACATCGTTGACGATACATTGAAACCCTCAGCTCAATATGCAGCGGCTAAGAAAGCAAATAGAATGATATAAATTATCAGAAAAGGAATGGAAAACAAAGATGACAATGTTATAATGCCTTTGTATTGCTCTATAGTACGGCCGCACCTCGAATACTGTGTGCAGTTCTGGTCGCCGTATCTCATAAAAGATATAGCAGAATTAGAAAAGGTACAGAGAAGGGCGATGGAAATGATAAAAAAGATGGGACGACATCCCTTTGAGGAAAGGTTAAAGCGGCTAGGGCTCTTCAGCTTGGAGAAGAGTCAGCTCGGGGAGATACGATAGAGGTCTATAAAATACTGAGTGGAGTGGAAAGGTAGATGTGAAGGTGCTCGTTTACTCTTTCCAAAATTACTAGGACTAGGGGGTCATGTGATGAAGCTACTAAGTAGTAGAATTGAAACAAACTGGAGAAAATATTTCTTTACTCAGGCAAGGTTGAAAGTCACAAGAGTGGGAGCTTTTTCTTGGGCTGGTTCAGCTGCGTGCAATGCCATTCCATTGTATATCAGAAAGCAAAAAGATGTGATTGTTTGTTTTTGAGAGGCTTTTGAAGAGACATCTTTTTTTGCAAAATGAAATATGGATGGTAAGCATTTTTTATTAGTCAAATTGTATGATATGACATAGAAACATAGAAATAGACGGCAGATAAGGGCCAAGGCCCATCTAGTCTGCCCACCCTAATGACCCTCCCCTACCTTTGCCCTGTGAATAGATCCCATGTGTCGATCCCATTTGGCCTTAAAATCAGGCGCGCTGCTGGCCTCAATCACCTGCAGTGGAAGACTATTCCAGCGATCAACCACCCTTTCAGTGAAAAAGAATTTCCTGGTGTCACCTCGCAGTTTCCCGCCCCTGATTTTCCACGGATACCCTCTTGTTGCCGTGGGACCCTTAAAAAAGAAGATATCTTCCTCCGCCTCGATGCGACCCGTGAGATACTTGAACGTCTCGATCATGTCTCCCCTCTCTCTGCGCTCCTCGAGCAAGTATAGCTGCAATTTGTCTAGCCGTTCTTCGATCCTTGAGTCCCGAGACCATCCGGATGGCCATTCTCTGGACCGACTCCAGTCTCAGCACATCCTTGCGATAATGCGGCCTCCAGAATTGCACAGGGGCCTCACCATGGATCTATACAATGGCATAATGACTTACGGCTTACGGCTGACGAAACCCCTGTGTATGCAACCTATGATTTGTCTTGCCTTGGATGAAGCTTGCTCCACTTGATTGGCAGCCTTCATGTCCTCACTGACGATCATGTGTGTCTTATGGCTGTTTATAATGCTTACTGTGAACGTGGTATTGTAACCCACCTTGTTAAGGGGGGGAGGTATAACCAAATAAACTGGAATTTGTTGAAGGAGAGAATGTGGTGAATTGGGTTTAATTTGTATAATTTCCTAAAAGAGAAGTCCATAGGCCATTACTGAGATGGCTTGGGAAAAACTATTGCTTATTCCTTGGATAAACAGCATAAAATCTGTTTTACTCCTTGGGATCTTGCCAGGTACTTGTGACCTGGGTTGGCCACCGTTGGAAACAGGATACTGGGCTTGATGGACCTTCGGTCTGTCTCAGTGGGGCAATTCTTATGCTCTTAAATACAGAGAAGGGGGCAGGATCAATACTGCTTAAGCGGCCTCTGTTGTTGGGTAGATTATAACAATTTTGCATTAAAAAAAATAATAAAATAAATACAGAAGATTTGCCAGGCTGCTAAATGTAGCATTCACGTATATAAATGAACTGGTAGCAAGAGAGCTTATTAGACCGTGAGCTCCACGAGGCATCAGCTGCTATTCAGTGGCTTTTTATTGATCGCAAAAAAAAAAAAAAAAAAAGTTCACCCAGCTACAGTATGTGTTTATTTCCTCACCTGTGCTAAGGGGGTTAGTAAATCTTTGAAGGCAAAACTTTCTAACTTCTATTTTGTATATCTAATCTAATCCTTGGGTTTGTATACCGCATCATCTCCACGTTCGTAGAGCTCGACGCGGTTTACAGTAGGAGAATTACCGTATTTTCACGCATATAACGCGCGTGTTATACGCGTTTTTACTTACCGCGCATACCCCTCGCGCGTTATACGCGTGAGCGCGTATACAAAATTTTTTTTACATAGTTCCCACCCCGCCCGACGCCCGATTCACCCCCCCAGAGCAGGACCGCTCGCACCCCCACCCCGAACGACCGCTCGCACGCGCTCCCACCCGCACCCGCATCCACGATCGGAGCAAGAGGGAGCCCAAGCCCTCTTGCCCGGCCGACTCCCCAACTCCCCGACAATATTGGGCCAGGAGGGAGCCCAAACCCTCCTGGCCACGGCGACCCCCTACCCCCACCCCGCACTACATTACGGGCAGGAGGGATCCCAGGCCCTCCTGCCCTCGACGCAAACCCCCCTCCCTCCAACGACCGCCCCCCCCCAAGAACCTGCGACCGCCCCCCCAGCCGACCCGCGACCCCCCCTGGCCGACCCCCACGACACCCCCACCCCCCTTCCCCGTACCTTTGGTAGTTGGCCGGACAGATGGGAGCCAAACCCGCCTGTCCGGCAGGCAGCCAACGACGGAATGAGGCCGGATTGGCCCATCCGTCCCAAAGCTCCGCCTACTGGTGGGGCCTAAGGTGCGTGGGCCAATCAGAATAGGCCCTGGAGCCTTAGGTCCCACCTGGGGGCGCGTCCTGAAGCACATGGGTCCAACCCTACCACGGAGAGTCGGGGAGGGCGAAAGGAGAGTCGGGGTGGCCAGAGGAGAGTCGGGGCGGGCGAAAGGACAGTCGGGCTGCATGCGCGGTATACCCGTGAGCGCGGTATACAAAAGTTTTTGTACATAAAATCGTGGTTTCTGCGCGCTATACCCGTGTGCGCGTTTTACACGGGTGCGCGTTATCTGCGTGAAAATACGGTAGGAAGGAACTAAAACAGAGGGTTAGAGGTAGAAGTGTGAAGAAAATTTAGAGGACTTGGGATGCCAAGATAGAAGAGTTTCCTTGATTCCTAAGTTGGAGAGAGACTTACATTTTTTGAGAAAAGCCAGGTTTTCAGATGTTTGCGGAAAACTTGGAGAGAGCTCAAGTTCCGAAGAGGGGGAGGTAAGGTTGTTCCAGAGCTCTTCATAGTCGCTTACCGTACTTCATAGAGGGGTTGGACTTATTCAGTAAAGGACAATTTTCCCTTTCCATTACCTCAGGAGGTTATCTTTATTGAATAAAGCCCAGTCTGTCATCCTGTAACTCATTATGTTTATAAAGTCAAAACATTCTGGGCTCCTTTTACTAAGCCGCGTTAGGACTTTAACGCGCGGAATAGCGTGCGCTAAATTGCTGCCCGCGCTAGACCTTAATGCCTAGTTCTAGCCGCAGAGTGCAGGTTTAGCGCGTGCGCTAAAACCGCAGACGCAGCTTAGTAAAAGGAGCCCTCTGTGAATAGAACGCCAGAAAGAGGAAAAGAAATGCAGGTAATGAAACAGCTCTCGTGGCTCAATCTATTTATTCTGTTCAAAAACAGCTTCAGAGGAATATTACACAGGTCATTTTAGAAGCATCTAGAGGACCTGGGTATATTGATAGATAGGACCCTGAAACCATCAGCACAATGTGCGGCGGCGGCAAAGAAAGCAAATAGAATGTTGGGCATGATAAAAGAAGGGAATCACGAGTAGATCGGAGAAGGTCATAATGCCGCTTTATAGAGCAATGGTGAGACCCCACTTGGAATACTGTGTCCAACATTGGTCTCCCAACCTAAAGAAGGATATAAAACTGCTGGAGAGGGTGCAGAGACGAGCAACAAAACTAGTTAAAGGTATGGAGAATCTGGAATACGAGGATCGACTTAAGAGACTGGGATTGTTCTCCCTTGAGAAAAGGAGACTGCGAGGGGATATGATCGAGACCTTCAAAAATACTGAAAGGAATCGACAAAATAGAGCAGAAAAAACTATTTACATTATCCAATTTGACACGGACAAGAGGACACGGAATGAAGCTAATGGGGGACAAGTTCAGGACAAATATCAGGAAGTTCTGCTTCACGCAACGAGTGGTGGACACCTGGAATGCTCTCCCAGAGGAGATTATTGCGGAATCGACCGTCCTAGGATTCAAAAGCAAACTAGATGCACATCTCCTTACGAGAGGCATAGAAGGATATGGGTGATTAAAAATTACGCCAGGTGTACACCTGACAGGGCCTCCGCGTGTGCGGATCACCAGACTTGATGGACTGAAGGTCTGATCCGGAGATGGCGCTTCTTATGTTCTTATGTTCTATTAATTATAACATTTCTATTCCGCTCTATCAGTCAGTTTCTAGGTTGAATTACAGATATACTGTACATATATAAATATCTGCACTTACACACACAGATCGGCTGCAGCTATTTACATGTTTAGATCAGTAGGATGTAGAGATTTAGGGGGAAGAGTTTTGGAAATGCATTCATATATACCTTTATTTCCCATCTTATAATGGGAATATATGTATTTTTAAGAAAATTTCCCCTTTGGTCTCTGTACCAGCTGTAAGGTGCACACAGGTGTCATAAAAATACTGATTAATTCCAGTGCTTTAAACAAGGAATTCAAAGGGTCATTTCCCTTAACGTCCTCCTCCTCTGCCACCCTCTTTATATTTTTTTTCCTTAGAAGTCTGGCTTTGCTTCTTAATTAGCATCCTTACGGTCTGTTCTTGCTATTCATGCGTTCACAATGCACAATTTCACCTATCCACAGTTGCATCAATTGCAACCAATATTCCCCATTCACGCCACTGTGTTTGTGTATTCATTGACTGGCGCTAAACTCCCCTCCCCCAGATTTTTTTCCGCCTTCATGTCACCTCACAGTCAGGCTCTCCTTCTAGATATGGCCTCCAAACTTCAAGTACTAGCTTGCCAGTAATGCTAACCAAGCAATATTCTTTTTTTTACTCTAACTCTTAAGCATTTCTATATTATTCAGCTTCATCTTTTATTTGTATATGTTGATGTTTTCCTTCAGGTATCTCACACGTATTAGGGTATAGGCCTCCCCCTTATATACTGCTTAATACTATCATTGCCATCACTATGCTATCCGCTCTTACCACAAGCTCTAGAACGCGTTGCCAGAGGATGTGGTAAGAACGGATAGCGTAGCTGGTTTTAAGAAAAGTTTGGACAAGTTCCTGGAGGAAAAGTCCATAGTCTCTTATTGAGAAAGACACGGGGGAAGCCACTGCTTGCCCTGTATCGGTAGCATGGAATGTTGCTACTCTCTGGGATTCTAGAATCTTGCTACTCCGGACCTTCAATCCGATGTCAGAATTGACATTGGGGTAAGGCTTTTGGGCTGGCGGCGTGCAATCGCTGTACCCGCCTGGCCTTTCCTTTCCTCTTCTTACACAGGCAGGAGCAGAGTCCAGGAGCAGCAGCAGCGGGTGGCGGTCGAAATAAGGTAACAGCCGCCGGGGGAGTGGGGGGGTTTGTTTTCACTCCATAGGATGCACCCTTTTTCCACCCACTTTTTTGGGGGGGCAAAAGTGCGTCCTATGGAGTGAAAAATACGGTATATATAATTAGAGATACCGTATGTTAGAAACTGGTCAGCCTAATTTCTTATTTTTATTGGAAACATGGTTGTCCACCACAACAGGTGAACCAAGATTAAAAGATCTTTGCCCACCAGGAAATAAAATAATAATACATTTGCCAAGACTAAATAAATTTGAGGGGGGGTGTTAGCAATGACTTAAGAGTTTTTTAAAGTTCAGATTTTATATTTATTTTCAGATGGTTCCACATTTAGAAATAATGGTGTAGGAAATTTTGGATCAAACACAAATAGGTTCTGTAAGATGTTTTTATTTTATTGTTACCCTGGAAAGTGGAATATAGCTAAGAATGATTTCTTTAAGCTTTTATCAAAATATGTGGTTCAATTTAATTTTAACATGTTAGCGGGTGATGCCAGTTTATACTTCGAAGATGGTACTGGTGTCTTCCTTCCTCCCTTATCACAGTCTTATAAGAATAAGATGTATTTGTGGTGTGAACCATTGCCACTTTTTGTTTCTTCAGTATGTACAAAGTGAAATACAAGTTGGAGGCACACAGCTTTTCTTTATTAGAATTTGCTGAAAAAACACAATTTGCTCTGTATATGGAAAGCATCTAACCAAGCAAAAAGCACTGTGGTATTTTTTCTGGAATGTTACTGCTTTCTCAGTAGCCACTGAAAGAAGATAATACACAAAGCCCTCTTTTCAATGACTTAAAAACATATCTAGTACCTAGAAATATGATGATGATGTTTTTTCTCTTTCTTTTTGAAAACTAGGATGACATTCCTGTGGAGATCCCTAATCCCCAGACAAACAAAATGGACAAACTAATTGAAATTCTGAACAGCATGAGAAACAATAGCAGTGGTGTGGATTCAAAACTTACAACCTTCATGGAGGAGGCTCAAAACTCCGCAAATTCAGAGGAGATGCTTGGTGAAATTGTGAAAACTATTTATCAGAAGGCAGTGACAGACAGGAGCTTTGCTGCTACAGCTGCCAAACTCTGTGACAAAATGGCTCTCTTCATGGTGGAAGGGACCAAGTTCAGAAGCCTCCTACTCAACATGCTGCAGGTAATGAGATGGTGTGTTCCTTACTAATGAGAAGTCTATGAAGTATTATTGTAACTAAACTTTTCTTAGATTTCATTATTATAAAATTAATTGTAGAGAATATTGTACTAGCAGGTAGAATACCGTATTTTCACATAGATAACGCGCACCCGTGTAAAACGCGCACACGGGTATAGCACGCGGAAAACACAAATTTATGTACAGAAATTTTTATATACCGCACACACCCGTATACCGCGCATGCTGCCCGTCTCTCCCGTCGCCCCCCGACTCCTTTAGCCCGCCCCGACTCTCCTTTCGCCCGCCCCGACTCTCCTCTCCCCCTTGAAGTCCTGTCCCCACCCTGAAAGCCTGATGCCCCCCCCCGACGTCCGATTCACCCCCCCTCCCCCCGCAGGACCGCTCGCACCCCCACCCCGAAGGACCGCTCGCACGCACCCGCACCCCCACCCTGAAGGACCGCTCGCACCCCCATAGCCTCCCGACCCCCCCCCCATCATGTAGAAGCTCCTATCGGTGTCCTGCAGCTTCCTCTTGGCGGTCCCGCCCTTTCTCTGACATCAAGCCCTCTTGCCCCGCCGACTCCCCGACACAATCGGGGCAAGAGGGAGCTCAAGCCCTCTTGCCCCAGCCAACCGCGGCACCCTCGACACGATCGGGGCAAAAGGGAGCCCAAGCCCTCTTGCCCCGCCGACTCCCCAACTCCCCAACAATATCGGGCCAGGAGGGAGCCCAAGCCCTCCTGGCTCTGGCGACCCCTCCCCCCGCTAGTTGTTCGGGCCAGGAGGGAGCCCAAGTCCTCCTGGCCCTGGCGACCACCCCCCCCTGCTAGTTGTTCGGGCCAGGAGGGAGCCCAAACCCTCCTGGCCACAGCGACCCCCTATCCCCACCCTGCACTACATTACGGGCAGGAGGGATCCCAGGCACTCCTGCCCTCGACGCAAACCCCCCTCCCCCCAACGACCGCCCCCCCAAGAACCTCCGACCGCCCCCCCAGCTGACCCGCGACCCCCCTGGCCGACCCCCACGACACCCCCACCCCCCTTCCCCGTACCTTTGTGTAGTTGGCCAGACAGACGGGAGCCAAACCCGCCTGTCGGCAGGCAGCCAACGACGGAATGAGGCCGGATTGGCCCATCCGTCCCAAAGCTCCGCCTACTGGTGGGGCCTAAGGCGTTAGAATTGACGTTGAGTGAGGAAGGTTGGTCAGCCCGGCACTTCAGTGTCCTCTTTATGGCGGTGGCCTGCTCCCTGATGGCGGTGGCTTGGGGGAGGGCAGGGAGACAGAAAGACAGACTGAAAGGGGGCATGGATAGAGAAAGACAGGGAGACAGAAGGAAAGAAAGAAAGAAAGGGGGCAGGGAGACAGAAAGAAAGACGGATAGAAAGAAAGAGGAGGAGGGCAGGGAGAGAGGATAAGAAAGTTGGGGGAGTGAATGAGGTCTGGAGGAGAGGAAGCATACAGGAGGCTGAAAGAAGGGAAGAAACCGTGTCGAGCTCCATTCTCATGGAGATGATGCAGTATATAAACTTAAGGTTTAGATTAGATTAGATTAGATTAGAAGAAGAAAGTGCAACCAGAGACTCATGAAATCACCAGACAACAAAGATAGGAAAAATGATTTTATTTTCAATTTAGTGATCAAAATGTGTCCATTTTGAGAATTTATATCTGTTGTCTATATTTTGCACTATGGCCCTCTTTTACTAAACCGCAATAGTGTTTTTTAGCGCAGGGAGCCTATGAGCATTGAGAGCACTGCAGGGCATTCAGCACAGCTCCTTCCGCTAAAAACCGCTATCGCAGTTTAGTAAAAAGGGAGGGGGTATATTTGTCTATTATTTGTATAGTTGTTACTGAGGTGACATTACATAAAGTCAGCTGCCTTGACCTCTTTGAAAACCCGCGGAATATAAATGATATTTAACATTTTCTCTGCGTACAGTGTGCTTTGTGTTTTTTTTTATTTTATTGTTGGTAGATCATTTTGACTTGGGCATTTTAAAAGTAGCTCGCAAGCCCAAAAAGTGTGGGCACCCCTGGTGTAGATGGTTCGATACAGCTGGGGCTCTAATGTAATTCCTCGATCCATATATTATACAATTCCTTTTTAGAGTGTTGTGTTATATTGATCTTTGCAGTTTTAGGAGAAAAAGTACATATATGTATATACTTTTCTCTGTGTGGACATTATTGAATTTTCAAAGAGAAAGCACTTATATATGGTGCTTCCACTTTGAAAATTACCCAAGGATAACTATGCAAGTGGTGTTTAATATTACATACAGATGCTTGAATTTTCAGAAGTATACACCCATCCTACCCTCAGGAATGGTGAAATTGTGGCTAAAATCATGGGTGTGCAGCTTGTATTCACATCAGTTTAAGAACATACTAGATCGGACCAGTGGTCCATCTAGCCCAGTATACATCGCTTAGAATTTTGAATAAGTGATCAATCAAATTTATATTAAACTTGAAACTATCCATTTTCCATGGTGGCGAATCCAGATCACAAGTATCTGGCAGAAACCCAATTTGTAGCACTACTAACCCCAGGGCAACAAGCAGTGGTTTCCCCTCTCTGTCTCAATAGCAGACTAAGGGCGTTTCCTCCAGGAGCTTGTCCAAACCTTTTCTAAACCCAGTAATGCTAACCACTATTACCACCTCCTCTGGCAACAAGTTCCAGAGTTGAACTGTTCTTTGCGTGAAACAGTATTTCCTTCTATTGGTTTTAAAGGTATTTCCATGTAACTTCATTGAGAGTCCCCTAGTGTTATAATTTTTGATAGAGTAAAAAATTGATTCACTTTTATCCATTCTACAGCACTTAGGATTTTGTAGACCTCAATCATATTTCCCCTTAGCCATCTCTTTTTCCAAGCTAAAGAGTCCTAATCCCTTTAATTGTTTTGGCTGTTCTTCTTTGAACCTTTTCTAATTCCGCTATGAAGCTCATTTTCAAAGCACTTAGTAGGTACAATGTGTGTCTAACCCCCTGTTTTACGAAGCTGCGCACCAATGGGCCTGAAGCCCTTTAAATCTCTATGGGCTTCGGGGCCATTACTGCAGCGCAGCCGCTAGCGCGGCTTCGCAAATCAGGCCCTAAGTGCTTTGAAAATGAGCCTGCATGTCTCTTTTTTGAGATATGGTGACCAGAATTCATCCAAAACAAAGGGCCCCAATGAATTGGAGACAAGTCTTTATTGACGCAACATGAGCCATGTTTCGGCGCACAGTATCAGGGGTCTACAAACTAAAAAAAAAAAATACAAATATGTGTATAAAAAAGAATAAAATGCAATTGATTTTGTAATAGATTTGAAGTGTGTCAGATGTCCAGAAGTGAAATGATCATGAAATCGGAAATTAAGGCCACTTTTATCAGGCTGCACTAGCAGTTGAACGCGTGTAATAGCGCACGTTAAACCGCCGGCCGCGCTAGCCGCTACCGCCTCCCTTGAGCAGGCGGTAGTTTTTTGGCCAGCGTGGGGGTTAGTGCGTGATGAAACGTCGCACGCGTTAACCCTGCTAGCGCGGCTTGAGAAAAGGAGCCCTAAAAGACTATTGTGTGTGATTTAAATCAAAAGTATAAAAAATGCTCTATTTACTTATGTCCAGCCTGATTTTAGGTCTTATTAATTTGTTATTGCTGCTGCTAATTTATTGCATATTTGCTAGTCTTTACATTTTTATTGTTTTTAGTTAATTATTTACTGCTGCTAGGTTATCAATTTGTCTGTGCTGCTAGTTTTTTTTAATTGCTTACTTCTGCAGGTTCATTAACTGTTTATTTTTATTAGTTTAAATTTTACTGCTGTTAGTTTATCTACTGTTAATGCTTCCAGTTTCTTAATTTATTTTGTCGCTATTTTGTGATTATCTATTGCTGCTAGTTTACTAATTTGTGCTATTGCTAACTTTGTTATTAGCAGGTGATATTTTTTTACTTAGTAGGTGGTATGAATTCTTTTATCTACTTTTATTATGGATCTTACTTTTTGTCTTGTCAAGTTCCTACTCTGTTGGAATGGGCTCATTACCTTTAGATTCTATTGAATCCATTCTAGCAGACTGTTCTTGTTTAGGTCAGAAAATTCCTGTTATTTTGAGTCATAGAAAATTTACTTATAAGAAACCGATTTCCCCTAGAAATTGAATAACTCTGAAAACTACAAAGTCAGTTAAAAATGGCTCAAAGGCCTTTCAAGATTCACTTACTCCGGTTCCAGTCCTTTACTGTAATGCCAGATCCGTTTGTAATAAACAGCAAATCATCAAAGACCTGTTAACATAAGTCTGACAAATCAAAAGACAGAAGGGTGTGTGGGTGTGTAAAATCACTGAAAATATTATAAGTGAAAGCTTGAAGATAACTAATAGTGGACAAAGGAGACAGGTGAATTGTGAAATGGTGACATTAAAAAAAGATGGCAATGAAAAGGGTATTAATAAGTGAGAGGTGACTATCCTGAGCTCGCTTATCAACCAAAGTTCAGGAGAACAAAATGGTTTGAAATACAGGTCCTCGTCGACTTACAATGGCAATTGGTTCCGACTGACAGGTCACAAGTCGGCCTATACTAACTACAGTATTTTTTACCCCTCCCCACGTACCTTTTCCCTGGTGGTCCAGCGGTGAGGGTAAAAAAATAGTTAGTATGGGCTGGGATGGGAGATGGGGGAAACGCGTCGTAAAGTCGAGCCGTCGTAAGTTGCATAGGCTGTAAGTCGACGAGGACCTGTAAATGATAAGGTGGTATATCAAATCAATAATAAACTTGAAACTTGACTTATAATCGAACAGTTCTTCTCACTGAAAAATGAATGAGTGATCCGTTAAATATGTGTGTAGTCATAAAAAAGTAGTATATTATAAAGTCGATGTGTATATGTGAAGATGAACCATTGCTATGCAAGCCGGCTGTGAGAGCAAATGTACCAAAACATAAAAATGTCAAGTCTGCATTTACTAAGCAATCTTAGTGAAATGAGAGAAAGGTTGAATGCATTACTAGCAGTACACAATTCAAAAATTAGATTGTAAGTTGGTTAGAATGTATAGTGCGTATCAAAGATAATCTAAAATGTTGAAAGGACTGCATTTTTGACCAGGCTTTGTAAAACTGATAAAAATCCATTGCATTTATTCCATTTGAGTTTGAAAACAAAGGAAAATCAAGGTCAAGCAGATTCAGTCTTCATGTGAAAATGCACTGCATCGTAAAGGTTTTAAATAATAATCATGAAAATGCTGATCAAAGAAATCTTGCCTAGCGCATTGAATAACCGAATCTGAGTGTTGGTGTCCCGGTGCTATCGGCGGGAAAAACTCAATAAGGTGACGGCGAAAGCTCGAAGGATGCTAGGGTGCACAGGGAGATAGATGGCCAGTAGGAAAAAGGAGGTAATGATGCCCCTATATAAGACTCTGGTGAGACCTCCTTTAGAATACTGTGTATAATTCTGAAGATTGCACCTTCAAAAAGATATAAACAGGATGGAGTCAGTCCAGAGGAAGGCTACCAAAATGGAGTCAGACTTAAAGATCTCAATATGTATACTTTGGAGGAAAGGGCGGGAGAGGGGAGGCGAGGTATGATAGACATTTAAATACCTATATGACATAAATGTGTATGAGGCGATTCTCGTTTGAAAGGAAACTGTGGAATGAGAGGGCATTGGATGAAGTTAAGAGGTGATAGGCTCAGGAGTAATCTAAGGATATACTTTTTTATAGAAAGGGTGTTAGATGCGTGGAATAGTGTCTCGGTAGAGGTGGTGGAGACAGACTGTGTCTGAATTCAAATAAACATGGGACAGGCACATGGGATTTCTTAGGGAGAGGAGGAGATAGTGGTTGCTGTGGATGGGCTGACTGGATGGGTCATTTGGCCTTTATCTGCCATCACTACATTTATGGTGGAAAGTGTGAGCCCACATCAAAATCCTACTATACTATACTATACTACTATACTATACTCAGATCCATTAAAGCTTATTTCGATACAGCGGCATTCAGAACCCTAGTCCAATCCCTCGTACTGAGTCTACTTGACTACTGTAACATCGCCTATTTAGCAATATCCCAAAAGAACATGCAGCGTTTACAATTGATGCAAAATGCAGCGGTCAAACTGATCTTTGGGCTGAGGAAGTTTGACCACGTGACACCCTACTACCGGCAGCTGCATTGGCTGCCAATGGAGGCGCGCGTAAAGTTTAAATTTGCCTGCTTCTGCTTCAAAGCACTACACGGACTTGCCCCTAAATATATAACTGACCTTTTCGTCTTCTCGGCCAACAGACACAAGAGAAGCTCACATTCCAACTTCGTTTCCCCCCCAGTGAGAGGTTGTAAACTGAAAAAACACCATGAACATCTTCTCTCGCACCAAGCAGCATCATGGGGTAAAGACCTAGAACAATTGCTTTCGCTCACTACTTATGAGGAATTTAGGAAACGTCTGAAAACACACCTGTTCCTAAAGTATCTAGACAACTGATCCTCTCTTCTTTCTCCCCTCTATAGCGATTAACTTGTTCTATTGATCACTCTCTCCTCAAAAATGGATTTCCTGTCCTATTAACCCTCTTTCTTCCTCCCCTCTTAAAGTCAATCAATTTGTACCTTTGCTTAATCTTTGTAAACCGCATAGAACTTCACGGTATTGCGGTATATAAGCTGTTATTGTTATTATTATAAGTTCCACCTGCAGCCGTTGGGGTGGTAGACAGTTGGGTATAGTAAGTTTTGGGGGAATTTTGGAGGGCTCATCATAAATTAGAAGGGGGTTATGGTGAGATGTACTTCTGGCACCCTTTATGTGAAGTTCACAGCAGTGCTCTCTGAGGTCCCCATTGTTCTATTGGTATGTCTTATACGGCCAGCCCATTACAATGCTGGCCCCTCCCATGTGCACATGGTCTGGATTTGGACATTTTGAACTTGAATGGTTTTGTGGTTGAAAATGGCGAATAAAATTGGCCGTCCTAAGGTTTGGCGATTAAAAAAAAAAAAAAAAAGATATTTGGACGTATTGCGGTATTGCCATTTTCAAAAATGGCAGTTTCTCTGCCTCCGACTGGATGACTTGCAGGAAACATTCAAAGTTGGACTTAAACATCCTATCAAAAATGCCCCTCCACATATACTAGTAAGTAAGTTTAATATTGTGAGGAAGTGCCTAGTTCTACTGAAGGCACATCCCTGGGCCATCTTAACAGAACTAAGACTAGAAAGCTTAGGCAGGAGGACATGGGCCATTTCAGGAAGGGATAAAATTGCTGAGTATGGGAAAGTTAGAGAGGCCCTAGAAGTTGTTGAAAGAAAACTCCAAGGCCATGATTCTATAAAGGGCACCTAAGGCATGCCTAAAGTTAAGTGTGCTTTAGGCGTCCAATCTAAGTAGTTAATGAGCCAATTAAGAGTCTTAACAAGTGATAATTGGTACTTAGGCATCCAAAGGACGTAGACGCCACTTTGTAGACGCAGCCACAATTTCATGGATGCCCATGTTTAAAACTCGTGCCTAACTCGCGTGGGCGTGGTTTGGGCAATGACTCAATTTGGGCGTCCTTTGATTCATTTACATAACACTGAGCGACCTAGGGCGTCTATATGATGCCTATATTGTAGGCGAATGGAACCAGGTCTACTTTTGAGCTTAGTTTGGGCTTTAAATAGATCTGAGGTCTATGGACAGAACTTAGGCACTCTTTGGACGTTCTTCTGGAACTTAGGCACAGTTTGGATGTCCTTAATGCGATCTGCTAAATAGCTCTCTGGGTTTTTATTTTTGCTTTATTAAGCTCAAAATACATTTAATAAGGTACCACATAAACGGGGCACATCACAACAGATATATTGCATGCAAAACCTATTTTTGTGGACAAACAGCAATGTTATTTGCTAATTAGAGCAAAAGATTAATTAACTGAAGCACAGCACATGAAAAACATAGCTTTAGTTTTCTTGCTAAAAAGCTACCCCTTTTTCTGACTAAACAGTGCTCTAATTAGCTCATTCTTGAAAACAAAGAAAGCACATGACAAAAATATATAGATTGCATACATAACTTCATTTGCAAAAGCTTAAAAACAGAAAAAAAAAACAGACACAGAACTTAGCATGGCTTTTACTTCATTGCAAAAGGAGGTTTGCAGCTGCACAATGATGACCTCATTGTGAGATCATCAAGGTGCACCTGCAAGGTAAAATGTCACAATGAAAATATGTGTTGGGGATCTGAGCTTATGACCTCTAGAAGAGGAGCACAGGGCTTTTACTTATTGAGCTATAGCAGTTTCCAGCCAGGTGTCTCTGACTGCCCTGTGATATCAAAGCTTAGCAGATCTCTAAGCTATCATATCACAGGGCAGTCAGAGACACCTGCCTGGAAGCTAAGGCTGGAGTAAAGCAGAAAAGGTGCAAGAATGCAGGGAGAAAACACAGGATAGTGGATTGGAAAGAGTGTGATGATAAATTTGGATTAATTTAAAGTCAATCTAAAGACCTTTCTCTTTAAGGATGCCTATGACAAGTAGATATCAGACCTTAGGAGAAGGAAGAGCAACTCCCCCCCCCTTCATGTACTAACCATTTGTCTCCGTTTCTTATCATAGATTGTACTCCTCCCTTTATCATTATGTTTCTACTAGTCTTTAAGCCCATTATATTAACGGGTGCTGGTATAGATGTGTGTGTGTGTCTTTCTTTCTTTTTTTTTTCTCTCTCCTTGGCGTCTGTCTGTCTGTCTGTCTTTCTTTCTGTCTCTCTCTTTCCTCGGCTGTTCACCACCACCCCTTCTCTGCTCCCCCTGTCCAGAAGTAGCTTTTTTTAAATCACGCTTTATCACACAGCAACCCCTGCTGGATATAATAAACCTTAGATAAACAATGAATATAGAACACTCACAGTTGTATAAAGTGCAAAATCTATACCTAAACAGAGGGAAAAGACCTCAATATACCCCAGAGATTCAATCAATGAGTTGAAACTATTTTGGGGTTATGATATCATCATTGGCCCACTCCTCCGTTGTAAATCCTATTTTTTGTGTGGTTAAATTATCTTTAATATTTCTCTTATATTTCAAATAACTGAAAGAGAGCTGGCAACCAGTTAACTATAACGGTGATATTCAACAATCTGGCTTTGTAAATCAATTTTAACAAGCACTTAACTTTTTTAAGCCCGACAGAGGCCACATCCGTTTCATACCAGAAGGCTTTTTCAAGGAATATGATAAAGCTTGCTTGATTCTATTTTATTTAGAAATCTTTAAATAAAAAAGAGAAAGAAGAGAAATACATTGCATTTTATCTCAATTTTACTCTATAAATCAAGACTGTTATTTATTTAAAATACTTATAACAAATTGGAGCACAAAGCACTACTTGCCTGCTAGAAAGTTGCCACCAGCACGCTCTCATAAACAAAAACAAAATGGCACCTGAATTTAAACAGGACACCAAGATTTTCAAACCAATCAGGAACTGACTCAATTTCTGACATAAGGGGAAAGAATTTGAGGTTGTGAAATGCAGAGGTATTAGCAGAGCGAATGGGAGAGTTTACCGTATTTTCACGCATATAACGCGTGCGTTATACACGATTTTACAAACCGTGCGCGTTATACATGTGAGCGCGTTTTACAACTTTTTTTTTTCAATCCGATTGGCATCCCCCCTGCGAACCAGCATCCTCCCCCCCCGCTCACGTCACCCCCCTCCCCCGCGATCCTACATCCCCCCAGCACCGCAAAACATCTCTTACCCGATTGGGCACCGGCACCAGCACCAATGCACAGGACGTGCCAGTGCCAGTGCCCGAAGATCCTCCCTCGTTGGTTTGGGCTGGGCTGGGCTGGGCGGTGCGGTGCGAGAGAGATCCTCCTTCTTCCTGCACCGGGCTGGACTAGGCTTTGAGCATTTGTGCATGCTCAAAGCCTTCTGGTCTCGCTCTCTCCGAGATAATCGTTGCCGGTGCCCAATCGGGTAAGAGATGTTTTGCGGTGCTGGGGGGGATGTAGGATCGTGGGGGAGAGGGGGTGACGCGAGCCGGGGGGGGAGGATGCCGGTTCGGAGTAGGCGGGAGGAGGTTTTAGCATGCGCGGTATATGCGTGTACGCGCTATATTCAATTTTTTTTACATAAATTTGTGTTCCCCGCTCGCTATACCCGTGTGCGCGGTATATGGGTGAAAATACGGTAGTGGGGAGATTGTATGGTGGTAGAGAGCACAAAACACGACCTTTTAAGTGGTCCCTACCAGAAGTGAATCCATTTAATTGTGCCTGACCTGGACATGACCTTGGTTCAGTAAAGGGATTCACCTAAAATAAAGTCTGCCTTCTACTGATTCCGCACTCATATTTACAGCTTAAATGGTTTAAATATTTTAACAGGTGCCTAAAACCTTCCATTAGGGAGCCCCTTTTATATTTTGCAAAAACTAGTGTGTGTTCCCTGTGCGCTCTCTTTGCTCAGGCCTCCTCTCTCCCTGTCTTATTTATAGTCTCAGTGAAGTGAAACCCAGGGGAGTCCCTGTAAAAAGTAGGTTTCACTTACAGAGACATTCTTTCCTCATAATAGAGTTGTCACATTTAACTGTGGCGCTGGTTTCACTCATCTGCCCTTTCCATGCCTCTCAGTGTGGAATGTAGAACAGAGACATATCTTCTGCCCTGTAATGCTCACCGGGTTAAATAATGTTGCACGAAGATCTCGTTTTCCGTTTAAACAAAAACAGTAAGTGGAAAGAGCAGTACTATTTCCAGCAAGGAGATCTGAGTATCCGTTCCTCACTTGCAACTGCCCGGAAGATCTTATTTATATTTTTATAGGTAGGGATTATTTATGGGTTTCTCTTCTCTGTGTCCCATCCTAGATGCAGGATTTATTGCAATTAGAAATGTGAGTGAGGCGACCGATGAGCTACTCTTGATTTTCCATTGCATGAGAACTCATGATAGAACGTGGCTGGAACATTCAGGGCAGCAGCATTAATAGAGGCTAACAAGAAAAGCTGATACTGATCAAACACTCAATTGGGAAAACCAAGTACAGTGGTGCCTCACACAACGAACTTAATTGGTTCCAGGAGCAAGTTTGTTATGTGAAACGTTCGTTATGTGAAACGCGTTTTCCCATAGGAATACATGTAAAAAAAAATAATTCGTTCTGCAGCATAAAATATGCTAAGATGACATAAAAAAAGATAAATTTTTGGTTATTATTTTTATTTAGATACATCTAAAAACATAATTGTTTTTTAAAACAACACACATTTTTTAAATTTAAAGACAGACTAAGTAGAGTCTAATTTTACAGTGAGAGAGGGCAGAGTCTCAGCGGCAAAAACTGGGACTTAACTGTTCATTTTTTTTTTTTTTCTACCGTGTTTCCCCGATGATAAGGCAGGGCCATCAAATAAGACAGCCCCCCCTTTTTAGAAAAAAATGTAAAATAAGGCACCCCCCCGCAAATAAGCCACCCACCGATACCTGCGCTTACCCGAATCGGGTGGTACGGTGGGTGACTCCGTGTGGTCCCTGGCACCCCCGACACGATCGGGGCAAGAGGGAGCTCAAGCCCTCTTGCCCCCCCGACTCCCCGACACGATCGGGGCAAGAGGGAGCCCAAGCCCTCTTGCCCCCCGACTCCCCGACACGATCGGGGCAAGAGGGAGCCCAAGCCCTCTTGCCCCCCCGACTCCCCGACACGATCGGGGCAAGACGGAGCCCAAGCCCTCTTGCCCCGCCGATTCCCCAACTCCCCGACAATATCGGGCCAGGAGGGAGCCCAAGTCCTCCTGGCCACGGCGACTCCCTAACCCCACCCTGCACTACATTACGGGCAGGAGGGATCCCAGGCCCTCCTGCCCTCGACGCAAACCCCCCCTCCCCCCAACGACCGCCCCCCCCCCAAGAACCTCCGACCTTCCCCCCCAGCCGACCCGCGACCCCCCTGGCCGACCCCCACGACACCCCCAACCCCCTTCCCCGTACCTTTCTGTAGTTGGCCGGACAGACGGGAGCCAAATCCGCCTGTCCGGCAGGCAGCCAACGACGGAATGAGGCCGGATTGGCCCATCCGTCCCAAAGCTCCGCCTACTGGTGGGGCCTAAGGCGCCTGGGCCAATCAGAATAGGCCCGGGAGCCTTAGGTCCCTCCTGGGGGCAGGGCCTGAGGCACATGGTCGGGTTGGGCCCATGTGCCTCAGGCCCCGCCCCCAGGAGGGACCTAAGGCTCCCGGGCCTATTCTGATTGGCCCAGGCGCCTTAGGCCCCACCAGTAGGCGGAGCTTTGGGACGGATGGGCCAATCCGGCCTCATTCCGTCGTTGGCTGCCTGCCGGACAGGCGGGTTTGGCTCCCGTCTGTCCGGCCAACTACAGAAAGGTACGGGGAAGGGGGTTGGGGGTGTCGTGGGGGTCGGCCAGGGGGGTCGCGGGTCGGCTGGGGGGCGGTCGGAGGTTCTTGGGGGGGGGGCGGTCGTTGGGGGGAGGGGGGTTTGCGTCGAGGGCAGGAGGGCCTGGGATCCCTCCTGCCCGTAATGTAGTGCAGGGTGGGGTTAGGGGGTCGCCGTGGCCAGGAGGACTTGGGCTCCCTCCTGGCCCGATCGTGTCGGGGAGTCGGGGGGGCAAGAGGGCTTGGGCTCCCTCTTGCCCCGATCGTGTCGGGGAGTCGGGGGGGCAAGAGGGCTTGAGCTCCCTCTTGCCCCGATCGTGTCGGGGGGTCGGGGGGGCAAGAGGGCTTGGGCTCCCTCTTGCCCCGATCGTGTCGGGGAATCGGGGGGGCAAGAGGGCTTGAGCTCCCTCTTACCCCGATCGTGTCGGGGAGTCGGGGGGGCAAGAGGGCTTGGGCTCCCTCTTGCCCCGATCGTGTCGGGGAGTCGGGGGGGCAAGAGGGCTTGAGCTCCCTCTTGCCCCGATCGTGTCGGGGAGTCGGGGGGGCAAGAGGGCTTGGGCTCCCTCTTGCCCCGATCGTGTCGGGGAGTCGGGGGGGCAAGAGGGCTTGGGCTCCCTCTTGCCCCGATCGTGTCGGGGAGTCGGGGGGGGGGGCAAGAGGGAGCCAGGCGGAGAGAGGGCAGTTAAGCGCAGTGCCTGCGCGGAAGGATGCAGCTCGGGCGACTTCGTTGTGTGAAACGAAGTTCGTTGTACGAATCAAGACATAAAGTTCGTTGTGCGCAGCGTTCGCTGTGCGAGGCGTCCGTTATGCGAGGCACCACTGTAAAATGGTTTCCTTACATAGTCACTTTCAGAAAGAGGAATTTCTTCATTATGATTGCTGCACCAATGATTTTATGGTGAGAATACTAAAAGGAAACTTTAAAACAATCCAAGAATGTAAAACCTTTGAAATCAAAATAATATATTTTGACACCTACCAGACAGGACTTAACAGAGATCTGGGCTTTCTATCTCACTATAAAGACATTTAAAACTTCCCTGCCACCTTCCTAACCCCAGCCCACCCACCTACCCCTCCCTTTTCCTATCCCCAAAATGCTTTCATGTTTTCGTTATATATACTGATATCTGTCAACATTAGCTTTTTTCTGATCTGAAGAAGGGATACCTTCGAAAGCTCATCATAAAATGCATTGAGTTAGTCCAATAAAAAGGTGTCACCTTATTTCCTTTGGTTTTTGTTTTATTTCTTTAGACTACCTTCATTATAAGAAATAGAGGCTTTGCGTCATGGGACCCCTGATACAATTATGACACAAAACACAGAGCTGTGTTGGACCAACATCCATCCTGCAGGGAAGTAGTAGTTGTGTTGATGGCTTAAATAGCAAAAATAATTTTGAAAAAGACTAAGAACATAAGAACATAAGCAATGCCTCTGCTGGGTCAGACCTGAGGTCCATCATGCCCAGCAGTCCGCTCACGCGGCGGCCCAACAGGTCCAGAACCTGTGCAGTAATCCTCTATTTATACCCCTCTATCCCCTTTTCCAGCAGGAAATTGTCCAATCCTTTCTTAAACCCCTGTACTGTACTCTGCCCTATTACGCCCTCTGGAAGCGCATTCCAGGTGTCCACCACTCGTTGGTTACACAGCTTGATGGATCATATAAATAAGATTAAAGTGGTAATGTAGTATATCTAGATTTTCAGAAAACCTTTGACAAAAGTTTCTCATGAGAGGCTCCTAAGAATATTAGAGTCATGGGATAGGTGGCAGTGTTCAGTTGTGAATTAGGATTTGGTTATCAGATAGAAAACAGAGGGTAGGGTTAAGTGGTCACTTTTCTCAATAGAGGAGGGTAAATAGTGGCTTGCCACAGGGATCTGTATTGGGACTGGTGCTATTTAACTTACTTATAAATGATCTGGAAATTGGAACGACGAGTGAGGTGATTAAATTTGCAGATGACACTAAACTGCTCAGAGTTGTTAAAACGCATGCGGATTGTGAAAAATTGCAGACAGACCTTAGGACATTGGAAGACTGGGCGTCCAAATGGCAAATGAAATTTAATGTGGAGAAATGCAAAGTGATGCACATTGGGAAGAATAACTCAAATCATAGTTAGCAGATGCTAGGGTTCACTTTGGGGATTAGCATCCAAGAAAAAGATCTGGGTGGCATTGTAGACAATATGATGAAACCTTCTGCTCAATATGTGGTGGTGACCCAAAAACCAAAGAAGATGCTAGGAATTATTTAAAAAAGGGATAGTTAACAAGACTAAGAATGTTGTAATGCCTCTGTATTGCTCCATGGTGCAACCACACCTTGAGTATTGCCTTCAATTCTGGTCTCCTTATCTCAAGAAAGAATAAGGCCTAAGGCCCCTCCCTGGGACAGTCAGAGTCTTAGGCCCCTCCCAGTGCATCCTAGAATGCACTGGGAAGGGGAAGTCCTGACATTTTGAAGAGGCGGGCCTGCTGGCAGGAGGAAGTGGTCATCCCTCTTGCCAGATTTTCATCTAAAAGGTACAAGGTGTGTGTGTGTGGAGGTTTGTGGGGAGCCCCAGCGGCAGACGGGAGTGGGCATCTATCCTGCTGGATTTTCATCTAAAAGGTATGGGGTTGTTGGAGGGGCTGTCGGGGATTCATGGGGGGCTCCTGTGGCAGGAGGGAGTGGGCATCCCTCCTGCTGATCTTCCATTTGGGGGGAGGGGTTTGTGGTAATTTGAAGCCCGCATGACCGAGGAAGTACGATTTCCTCCTGCCAATTTTTATTTTTATTTTTTTTTAAAGTTCAGGGCTATGGACGATTGTGTGTTTGGGGGGGGGGGGGCGGGGGTGTCCGAAACGTCTTTTTTTTTAAATGGAGACAGCACAAAATTTATGCCCATTTTTAAAAAAATTTATTTAAAGGCTGATGTTCAGTGTTTTAATGCTACAAACACCTCCAGACCTGTCGGAGGTTTTGGAGCGTTAAAAACCGGCACTTCATTTTCTGCATCATGTGGGCATCGATCGCAATGCTCATTTTAATATTGTTGAACTTGTTGTAATGTATTTACATTTGATCGTCGAAGGCTGCTACAAACCACAGAAAAGAGCGCAATTTGCCATTTTGGGCGTTGAGAGATGCAATACTTCGTCGCTAAACTGGTTCAAACTGGTTTAGCAACGATCGTTAAACACACGGTGAGTTTTGTGCATATGGGCCTCAGTCTATTAAATTTACTGCTAATGTTTGATGTAATACTTGCCTTGTGCCAAAGAGAACGTCTTTCTGGAGCTCATACGATATAACATGTACAGGCGACTTATCCAGGTGGCTTGGCAGTTCTTTGTGATTAAGCACCAAAATGGTGAGAATTATTTCTGTATTTTTCTGCTACATTTTGTTAGTCTCAGCCTGCATTTCTTGGTATTTGAGGATCATCCCTCTCTACATGATTCACCAAGTAATCACTTGGGATAGACACTTCTATAATCAGTGCTTTTCTGGTGGGTTTTCTCTTTTATTGCTATATTTGGTTGTCTAGAACCCATCTTTTTATCAGTCAGGATGGGGATGTCCCAGGTGATCATACCTCATCCCGGCTCTTTTCCAGTACATTGATGTTGTAATGCATACAGAGTTTCCAGTGACTGAGAAGTGCCACCTTGTGCCTTTCAGTATAAAAATGTTTTGCCATCAGCACTTTTCAGCGATTCAGAGGTTCAAATAATTAAAAGGTATTAACGTAGAACAAAATCTTTTCTAGAGAAAGGAAAATGGTAAAACCAGAGGTCTTAATTTGAGGTTGAGGGGTGGTAGACTCAAGAGTAATGTTAGGACATTTTTCTTTGCGGAAGGGGTGGTTGATGCCTGGAATAAACTTCTGAGGGAAGTGGTGGGAGAGGAAAACGATGACAGAGTTCAAAAAAGCATGGGATGAACACAGAGGACCTCTAATCAAAAAAATAATGGTATACATTGAAGAATTAAGGACAGTACTAGGCAGACTTGCACGGTCTGTGTCCCGTATATGGCCATTCGGTTGAGGATGGGCTGGGGAGAGCTTCGATGGCTGTGATGGTTAAGATGGGCTGGAGTGAGCTTTGATGGAGACTTCAGTAGATGGAACTGAAGCACAGTACCGGGCAGAGCTCTGGGTTTCAGATTCAGAAATATCTAGGAAAAAGGACAATTTAAATTAAATCAGTAATTTTAAAGAGAGGATACGTTTGGGTAGACTGGATTGGCCGTTCGGGTTTTTATCTGCCATCATTTACTATGTTACTATATGAATAACTGTTTCTAGCTCTTTCTTGTAAAATTTACAGATGTCTGTTGAGCCAGTTGTTTTCAAAGCTTGCTGTAAACCATCTCATTCAAAATCCTCTGTCCTGGGCTGCAACTATCAACTGCTCATTCTTAGGTTTCAGTTCAGCTCTCCTTAACCATTCATGTGTCAGATGTTGATCCATGAATGGTTCCTGGATTTTGTATTTTCCGCTGTACTTACGCATTTTCCCACTTGTTCTTTCTCTCCTGCGGATCTAGTTCCTTGAAGATTTTTTCTTCTTCTTCTTCTTTTCCTTCGCAAATTCTGATGGTTTCCTTCCGTTTTGGTACCGATTAATTTTCAACCGTTCCTTCTGGTCATCGGAATGCTTGTTTATGTTTGTGCTTGTTCAAGTTTAATGATGGAACTGGATTCTGGAGGTTTTCTTTCATATTTCAGCACCTTTTATGCAGTGGGATCTGATGATGCCATTAGGTAAGACTGGAGGCCTTTAGGAGGAGCTGTTCCCCTTCCTTGTATGTCTTTCTGGATTGGGTGTCTTGGTCTGTCCTTGTTCTATTTGGGAATTCCTGTGTCTTGTCTGTTTTTGTCTAGTCTGACTTTGTCTTTATTGGTCTCACCTAGGTACAGCCAGAAAGTAGGAGAGTTTTCTGCCTTGGATCTTGTCTGACTCAGTATTGGGTCATTTTTCCTGACTGTGCCAGTGCCTGTTCGTGTTCCTGCTTTGTCTCCTGATTGTTCCAGCTTCCAGTTTATTCTGCTTCTTTGCTAGTTTCTTGTCTCATGTTTTGTTTTGGTTTCTTGTTCTGCCTTTTTTCTTGGTTTTTTTTTTTTTTGCTGGCTTTCTTGCTGTGGACATTGCTTTTGAACACTTAGGCTGGCATTTACAAAGCTGCGCTGCTGAGCAGTTCAGAGGAGATTGAGCGGGGACATGATCGAAACATTCAAGGTACTGAAGGGGATAGACTTAGTAGATAAGGACAGGTTGTTCACCCTCTCCAAGGTAGGGAGAACGAGAGGGCACTCTCTAAAGTTGAAAGGGGATAGATTTCGCACAAATGTAAGGAAGTTCTTCTTCACCCAGAGGGTGGTAGAAAATTGGAACGCTCTTCCGGAGTCTGTCATAGGGGAAAACACCCTCCAGGGATTCAAGACTAAGTTAGACAAGTTCCTGCTGAACAAGAGCGGACTGCTGGGCATGATGGTCTGACCCAGCAATGGCAATTCTTATGTTCTTATGACCCATTTGGAGTAAGTGCTGTGTTCTACCTTATCCTTAGCATTTAAGGCCAGTGATGAATAAATTCACCAGCTTGAGGTCTGCGCTCTGTTTTCTTCCAAAGGGGGACCCTTCTCGGTGGTTGTCCACATTCCCTGCGGCATTGCCTGACATACATTTTGTTAATTTCTACAGAATTATATCGCGGTTAAAATACGCATATACTTTTTTTTTTTAGTTCAAAAATGTTTTATTAGGTTTTATAAAACCACAAATATACTTTTGAAAATTTAAAAGTGTGGTTGTAATTCCAAACCTCACCCCTAAGAATATATCCCCCTTCAATACACATTACACACAGTTTTATCCAAAGAAACAGGTTTGAAAATTTACCCCATCTAGATCTATTACAGAAACAGACTTCTGTGACCACAGAGTTTTTTTTGGTTTTCTCTGGATTTTCTTCTTTGTGGATATTTTGGGATCAATTCCTTTTTTTTTTTTTAGTCAGTCGTATGTTCCTTACTTGGTCACAGAAGTCTGTTTCTGTAATAGACCTAGATGGGGTAAATTTTCAAACCTGTAATTAATAAAAACTTTAGTGGGGGGGGGGGTACAGCTCAGAATGGTTTACAAGGGTTTATTCAGGTACTCAGGCGTTTTCCCCTGTCTGTCCTGGTAAGCTCACAATCTATCTAATGTACCTGGGGCAATGGGGGATTAAGTGACTTGCCCAGGGTCACAAGGAATAACGTGGGCTTGAACCCACAACCCCAGGGTGCTGAGGCTGTAGCTTTAACCACTGTGCCACACTGTAGCTTCATCATACGGATGCAGTATATGTATGATGGAGGAAAGGTCCTTAGTCTGTTATTGAGAAAGACAAGGGGGAAGCCATTGCTTGCCCTGGATCAGTAGCATGGAATGTTGCTACTCCTTGTGGTTCTGGAATCTTTTGTTACTCTTTGGGATTCCAGAATCTTGCTATTCTTTAGGATTCTTAATGGAATGTTACTACTGTTTGGGTTTTGGCTAGGTACTAGTGATCTGGATTGGCCACTGTGAGAATGGGCTACTGGACCATTGGTCTGACCCAGTAAAGCTATTCTTCTGTTCTTATGAGCCCTGACTTTTGACCTATGCTACTCCTGTCCTATGCCAACCTATATCTGTGCCTGGCATATGACAATCATTTTTCAAACATTTAAGCCCTCTTTTACTAAGAGGTTTGTACCGTGGTCTGGAGCATCAAATGCTCTGATGCTCATGGAATTCCTAAAAGCAATGAGCGTTAGAGCATTTAGCACTCCAGACCTCAGTAGAAACCTCTACCACAACTTAGTAAAAGAGGGTTGTAGTGCGCTATCTGAGCACCTCTGCTAAGCTTCTTTCTTGTAAATCCACTATTCCTGGACAAGCGGGTTGTGTACCTATTCTCGCCAGACAGACTTATAAGAAGACATAAATACTCAGAGTCTTCAGCACCCTCCCCTCTTATCTCAACATCGCCTCCCAGAGAATCAGTTTAGTAGGAAAGCAGATAGCAACATCTGGAAGAAAAAGAACAAAAAGAGGGGAACGGGAAAACTCCTCCGCAGAGGAAACTCGGGAGAGTGTGGCGCAGTGGTTAAAGCTTCAACCTCAGCACCCTGGGGTTGTGGGTTCAAACCCACGCTGTTCCTTGTGACACTAGGCAAGTCACTTAATCCCCCCCATTGCCCCCAGGTACATTAGATAGATTGTGAGCCCACCGGGACAGAGACGGAAAAAGGCTTGAGTACCTGAATAAATTCATGTAAACCGTTCTGAGCTCTCCTGGGAGAATGGTAAAGAAAATTGAATAAATAAAATAAATAAATTAGTCTATTCTGCTCAGAACGTGAACATGAAACGATTATGAACAATCGCAAACAGGCAAAAACAACAGTAGAACTCGAACAAAACTGTGCGAACAGAAGACCCAGCCAGCACCTATGAAAGGGGCACTAGGACTAGAAACCCCAAGGAAAGTGCAAAATATATTTAGGTGGTAATCTTCAAAGGGCTGGTCAGAAAGGACAGCAATTCAGCTTACCAGTGCTTGTCAAAGCAGACGATCGGCAAATCAGCAGGTTCCAGGGCAGGTTCCAGGAATAGAATGGATTTACAATAAAGAAGATTAGAAGAGGTAAGAACCTAATCTTTCATTCTTGTACAATCCCTCTGTATTGCTGGACAAGCAAGACATAACAGAGCAATCCCTAAAACTAGGGAGGGGCTGTTGAACCAGCCACCAAAACGGAGGAACCAAAAGCAGAATCCTGCTGTAAAACCTGGTGAAGGTATGCAAAGAGGACCAGGTAGCCGCCCTACAGGTCTTCTCCAAAGAAATCGCCGACGACTCCACCCAAGAAGAGGAAAAGCCTCTGATTGAATGAGCCCTCATCGAGAGAGGATGGGGCTTCTTCCCAGCTGCAACGCAGGCAGATGAAATGGTCATTCAAATCCATCTGGAGATGGTCACTATGGAGGTTGGTTGGCCCCGGCGGACAGGACTCACCAGGACAAACAGATGGTCGGAGACCCGGAACTCATGCATGACCTCCAGGCACTGCAACAGAGTCCTGTGCACATCCAGGGACCGCAGAACCCGGATGCCATCTTGGTGAGGGCACCCATCCTCCTTCCCTGCCCCTCACTGCCGTGTGGGCGCACCACTTCCCTTTCTCCATACCTCTGTAACATTCCTGGTACGAGCAGCAACCCCCAGCCTGCGGTTGCACCAGTGTCAGCCTTCTGATGTCACTTCCTTGACCTGCACCTAGGAAATGATGTCAGAGGAAGAGCCAATGTTGAAGGGAAGTGCAGCAGGAGGGGGCAGGGAAGGAGTGCTACCTCCCTTGGCGCCTCTCACCCTAGCTATGCCACTGGTCATGCCTATCTTTTGTTACTTTGAAGCTCTCAAATGATGGGGGAATGGACAGTGACAATATCCTTGGTATCTCTGTATTGTACTTTATATTAAACAGTTTGAGTGTTACAAGGAAGACATCAAAGAGCTTTTCAGCTCCTGTGCAGTTCACATTCTGAATAAATTTGGCTGTGCCCATGGGATTTATATGTTTATTGCTTCTTGGTCTGCACTGGAATGTAATGAGCGTGAATGTGCATAGCTGGAAAGAGGATATCCATCTTGCTTGTCATCCTTTCTCTGGCAACCAATGGGAATATGACAACTGTATCAGCTAGTTTCATCTCATGCATCCCGAGAGACATAAAGGAGAGGAGTGGCCTGGTGGTTAGAGCTGCTGCCGCCTCAGCACCCTGAGGTGGCGAGTTCGATCCCAGCCTTCTCCTTGTGAGTCTGGGCAAGTCACTTAACCCTCCATTGTCCCAGTTAAATTGTGAGACTGTCTGGACAGATAGGGAAACTACGTAAGAGTACCTGGTTACTATTCAAATGTATTGTAAACTGTTTTGGGTGAATCTCTTCATGAAAAAAGACAGTTAATAAATGCCAATAAAAATTAATAAAAAATGTCCAGCGTGGTGGTGAACTGCGTAGAAGAGAACAAGTAAGAGAGAATGAGGATAATATGAAGCAGTCGCCAGTTGCGGGATTAAGCTATAAGCCAGTTACAGACATGATTTTTTCAAATGCTACCCAAAGACACCAGGTGATAAGTTTCATGTTATTAACCTTCAGCTGCAAGGTCAGTGAGAGCTTCACCGGCTGCCTGTGCTGACACCCAGACAGTAATACTTTCCTTCGTGTATTTCTTTCATTTGTTGTCATTGCACCAGCCACACACAACACGAAAGGCATGTAGGCTCTCTACCCCCTCCCTCCCCTGCTACAGACTGGAAAATGGGGGAGGGGGGCCAGAGAGTGGCAGGATTTCAGCTTCATGTTTAATCTTTTGCTTGGCCAATTTTTTTCCCCCTACTCCATTTGAGGTTTCCAGCTCAGTCAGACCCATCTTTGGCTATGGTGCCTTTTAGCACTCTGTATAGCAGTGTGTCGCAAACCATGTGCCTCCTGAGATTTCAGGTGTGCCGCGGCACACTGGGGAGGAGGAGAGGCGCCAGCACCAAATGACTGCCTACAGGACGTGCCGCTCGTGGCGAGAGGCATGTCTTGTAGACAATCAGCCAGCACCAGTGCCTCTCCTCTCTGGCCCTCTTCCCTGCTGGCCCTCCCCACTGGCGGCTCAGAGCCCATCTGGAGGGCCTTCGCGCATGTGCAGATGTCAACATGACGACATCACTCAAGCACGTGATATCATCACTGCAACGTCTGCGCACTTCTGGGTGCCTCGAGCCGCAGCCACTACCTTTAGTGTGCCCTGGCTTGAGAAAGTTTGCGGGACGCTGTTTTATAGAATTGCCTTTATAATGCCATTGAAAATGAACAATTTGAAACGTCTGGATTGGGTGTTTCAAGTTATTCAATACATTCAATAAGAAGCTGAACACAATTGTGAAATTTGAGTGAAAAATTCAGTAGCAATAAGCACATATTCAAATGAAAATATGGAGGGAAAAAAGCCTCAGAACCCCGTCGGTGAGTAACCTCTCCACCCACATTTTATTGAACATTGACCAACGTATTTTTAAATTTGACGCTAGAAACAAAAAAGAAATGTGGACATGTCACAATAATATAACTTTTTACTGTTACCGTGCTACTGGATGTGTACATTGCTATACAATGATGATAAAACAATACAAGTATATACCGTGTTTCCCCGAAAATAAGACAGTGTCTTGTATTAATTTTGGGTCCAAAAAACGCACTAGGGCTACTTTGAGGATGTCTTATTTTTTTCATGTACAACAATCATTTCTTCCTTCCTCTCCTCCACTCCAATTCTTCCTCTTTCCTTTATCCCCCCAATGTGCAGTATCTTTCCTCCCCTCTCACCCATCCCTTTGTGCAGCATCTTTCTATCCCTCCCTCCGTCCCCTCCCACCAACTCTCCCACTATGAGACTGACATTCCTCCGCTCTGAGGCCTCCTAAAGCAGCAGCAGGTTGCCGAATCGAGTCTGATTTTTTCAGCAAATCAGGCAGCACTAGTGTCAAGGATGGAGTCAGGGAGTGTTGGGGACATTCGGGGGTAGGAGGGGGGGGTCAATCTTAACTAGCGCTTATTTTGGGAGTAGGGCTTATTATGAGTAGGGCTTATTAGGAGCATCTTTAAAAATCATGCTGGGGCTTATTTTTGGAATAGGTCTTGTTTTCAAGAAAACAGGGTATATATATTCTGGTTCTAAAGAGCCTAAAAATTTGGGACTCTGCCAGGTACAAGAGATCTGGATTTTCTACTGTTGGAAACTGGACACTGGGCGTGAATAGACCCTTGGTCTAATCCAATATGATGATAGTTTTATTCTTTCATTTTAAGAGCCCAGTACTGAAAGGCAATTTATCTGTGAAAAAGCGCTCCCCACTCTGTAAAGATACTCAGCGCTGGCTGCAATCTGCATCGTAGCACTGAATATCCATTTTTTTAATTTAGCAACCCGCAGTTGGCACTTAAAAACACTGGCCACAGTGGCTGAATATTGACCCATAGGTGAATAACTGAGTCAGTGGGAACTAAAGTGGCTTGCCCAAGCTCACCAGAAGTGTCATTCACTTTTCTTGTAAAAGCCAGCAATGAGTCATCTATAATTAGCGGTGTAATATGCATAATATAGAAAAGGAAAAGATTACTCATTTTACCCTATGGCAACATCAGTGTTTATGCTGCTGTTCCTTGCTCAATGTCTACGTAGGCTTGAACTGTACAGAACACAGCTGTTCGCTGTACATGCAGAGCACATAAGTGAGACTGTCGCACCTTGACTAGAAAGTCTGCACTGGCTTCTTCTTGAATTCCGTATTAAATTAAATTTACTTGTACTAATCTGTAGGGCATTGCATGAAGGTACTCCCATCTTATCTCACTTCTTGCACTGTTTTTTTATAGATCACATTCTCCCTTGAGTCTTGTGTTTCTTATAGAATGATCATTCTTGGTCCTAAATGTGTTCATTTGGACTCAACTATATAGCATTTATTTATTCAATTTTCTATACCATTCTCCCAGGGGAGCTCAGAACGGTTTACATGAATTTATTCAGGTACTCAAGCATTTTTCCTTGTATGTCTCTAATGTACCTGGGGCAATGAGGGATTAAGTTACAGGGAAATACTTTTAAAACCAATAGAAGGAATTTTTTTTTTTCACTCGGAGAATAGTTAAGGTCTGGAGCACGTTGCCAGAGGATGTGGTAAGAGCAGATAGCATAGCTGGTTTTAAGAAAGGTTTGGACAAGTTCCTGGAGGAAAAGTCCATAGTCTGTTATTGAGAGAAACACGAGGGAAGCCACTGCTTGCCCTGTATCAGTAGCATGGAATATTGCTACACCTTGGGTTTTGGCCAGGTACGAGTGACCTGGATTGGCCACTGTGAGAATGGGCTTGATGGACCATTGGTCTGACCCAATAAGGCTTTTCTAAGTGACTTGCCCAGGGTCACAAGGAGCAGCTTGGGTTTGAACCCACAACTTGAGGATGCTGAGGCTGTAGCTTTAACCACTGTGCCACACTGCCACAGATGTTGATAAATAATCTGCATGGTCCATCCAGTCTGTCCACCTACTAGAGTTACCATAGAAGCCTACTCCAGCCCATTCAGATCTGAAAGGTATAGAGGCATCCATCTGCAGACAAAATATGATGGCCTAAGAGGTATGCCATCTGCCTATTGCCAAAATCCAAGATATTACAGAGAGCTTGCCGAGACTCATCAAGCCTAATGACTATTATCCGATGATGCTTATCCATGTTGGCACTAATGGTACCCCTCTGAACGTATGGCACTGGGAAAGAAGATGAAACAGTCAGATGTGCAAGTGGTATTCTCGATCCTCCCTGTCAAGGGTAAAAGCCCAGGCAGAGAAGCTTGCATCCTAGAGATGAATGCATGACTGCGTGGATGGTGTTATTGAGAGCATTTCAACTTTCTGGACCATGGGATGATTTTCCAAGGGCTGCTGAGTAGGGACGAAGTGTCTTCAGCAGCAGACTGGCTAATCTTCTGAAGAGAGTTTTAAACTAGAATTGTTGGGGCAGGGTGATTAAAGCTCCCAGGTGCGAGTATAAGCATTCAGGTAAGTGAATAATTAAATGCCTCTGCACAAATAGGAAAAGGGGGCAGTGTCTGAAAAGCAATATATACTAATGCTCGAAGTATGGGAAACAAGGTTCTGGATCTAGAAGCTGTGATGGAAGAGGCTGAATTGGATTTAGTGCCAATCACAGAGATGTTCACTGAGAACCATGACTGGTATACACTTATACTGGGCTATAATCTGTTCAAGGAAGACCAGATAAGAAGAAAAGGAAGGGGAGTGGCATTATATGTTAAAGATAATATTCTACAAAATTGTAGGATTTGCAGGGTAAGGAAGAGACACTGTGGGTCTATCTGGAAAAGGGGAATATACAGACCTCCTTCACAGACAGAAGAAGTGGATAGAAATGCGATACTAGACATTCAGAATATAGCTGTAAAAGAGGAAATATTACTAATAGGTGAGTTTAACATGCCAGATGTTGATTGAGGTATCCCTATTGAGGTAATCCCTATTGAGGTAATTCTATTCTAGAATTAAGAAGATCCTAGATTCTCTACAAGAACTGTTCCAGCAGTTGGTAATGTAACCCTTGGGGGATGGGGCCATATTGGATTTAGTGCTTACAAATTGGGAAAGTGTTTCTGATGTTCTGATGGGAGATCATCTGGCATCCAGTGATCATTGGATGGTGTGGTTTAATATTAAGACAGGTGTAGAGAAGGTTTATTCAAAAGTAAAGGTTCTAGACCAGTGGCTCCAATCCTTGTCCAATCCAGCCAGTCAAGTTTTTAGGATAGCCCTAATGAATTTGCCTGGGGCAGATTTTGCATGCCTGTCACCTCCATTATATGTAAATCTTTCTCATGCATATTTATTAGGGCTAGCCCAAAAAGAGGGCTGGTGGTCCTTCAGGACAGGGTTGGGTACCACTATTCTAGACTTTAAATAAACTAACTTTGTTCAGATGGGGGATTACACCAAGGAATTGTCTGGATGGGAACATCTGAAATAAGTAGGAAAGCAGTGGGCAAAGTTGAAAGGAGCTATTGTAAGGGCAACACACCATTTTGTAAAGTAAGTAAGAGGAAAAGAAGACCGCTTTGGTTTTCAAAAGTAGTAGCTAAAAAGGTAAGGAAAAACTACAAAAGATCACAGAAAGAGGAGAGGCAAAATATATGGAAAAGTTGAGAGAGACTGGTCGAGTAGTCAGGAAAGCAAAGATGTAAATTGAAGAAAAAAAATAGCTGACATGGTAAAACGGGGGACAAGACATTATTTAGATATATTAGTGATGGGAATAAGTGCAAAAGCAGCATTGCGAGACTCGAAGGGGAGAAATATGTAGAAGCTGATAAATATAAGGCTGAATTCCTTAACAAATATTTCTGTTCAATGTTCACAGCTGAAGTGCTGGAAGCGGGACTGCAGAAGTCAAATGCAAATAGGAGTGGAAGTGTGGTAGACCCTGATCAATTTTCAGAGGGTTGTGTTCGTGAGGAGCTAGCTAAACTAAAGTTGTACAAAACAATGGGGTCAGATGGTGTACATCCGAGGGTACTGAGAGAACTTTGGAAAGTTCTGGCATCTCCACTGGCTGACCTTTTCAATGCTTCTCTAGAGCTGGGAGTGATACCGGAAGACTGGAAAAGGGCGGATGTAGTGTCTCTCCACAAAAGTGGAAGTGAGGAAGTAGGGAATTACAGGCCAGTGAAACAGGCCAGAGAAAAGTGACATTCCTGGAATCCAGTGGATTACAGGACCCTAAGACAACATGGATTCACTAGGGGCAGGTCTTGTCAGACAAATTCGATCAATTTCTTTGACTGGGTGATCAGAGAGTTGGATAGAGGGAGTGCACTAGATGTGGTGTATTTAGATTTTCCTTTGCAGTTGTCAATAAAGATAATATACAAAAAAACAAACAAAAAAAACCCAACACTATTTAACACCAATATGTATGAAAAACAAAACAACAAACCTAATTTGAAAGCTGTTCACTGACTGGTTATAACTATGGATTAAATTGAATAAATTCTTATAAGGAAGAAAAGAATTCAAGTTCTCAAAGAAACTGTGCTTTTTATATTGTCTTACCCAGTTTCTTTGTTTATGGGCTATCATTAGTCAGAAAAACCTAACTTTAAATCCTATATCATTATGGACCCTCTGTGGAAAGTCAGGAATGCCAATGCAGTTCAAAAGTTATTATAGCAATAAATAATTCACAAATGAATTTGGGTAATGCATGCTTTGCTCTACAGAGTTTCCCCATTTCACTTGTGTGCTTCTTCAGGTGCTGACCACCCAAATTTAAATTTTGTAACTCTGTAAGCAAGGGCACAAATTTTCTTCTTCCTGGTTTTTGTTCTTATTTTTATTTTGTGCCTTATCTCTACATCAACGATTATGACAAAATGAAGTGAAAGCTGGACACTATGGAAACGACTAAGAAGATAGACTCATTTGAGCTTTGGTGCTAGAGAAGGATTTTTATTTGTGCTGTGGACCACGAGAAGAACTAACTGATTCTGGAAGAGATCAAACCAACTATGTCACTTGAAGCCCAAATGATGAACTTACGATTGTCTTATTTTGGTCACACTGTCAGAAGAGAAAGATCATTGGAGAACGACACTATGTTTGGGAAGATCGAAGAAACCAGACGAGGAGAACGATCTGCAATCAGATGACTGGACATGTTGAAAACAACCATGGGGATGACGCTGCAAGACCTTACCGAACTAGCACAAAACTGATCTCTTTTTAGATCTGTAACTCATCAAGTCGCTAGGACTCCAGCACGAGTCGATGGCAGCACCTAATAGCAGCATTCTATAATTTAAGCGTGCAAATTGTCACCTAATTTTAGGCAACCTGTCCAGTTGTTGCCATTTTTCACTATTGGGTCAGCGTTAACTTTTCCTCTTGCAAAAACTGTGATTAAATAGTGCGGAAGTGCCTGGCTTCAATCAAGTTAGAGCCAGTCTCATAGCAGTACCGTATTTTCACGTAGATAACGCGCACCCATGGAAAACGTGCACATGGGTACAGCGCGCGGGAAACCAAAAATATGTAAAAAAAAAATTGTATACCGCACACACCCATATACCGCGCATGCTGCCCCGACTCTCCTGTCGCCGGCCGACTCTCCTTTCGCCCGCCCCGACTCTCCTCTGACCACCCCGACTCTCCTTTCGCCCACCCCGACTCTCCTCTCCCCCTTGAAGTCCTGTCCCCACCCTGAAAGCCTGATGCCCCCCCCCCCCGATGTCCAATTCACCCCCCCCCCCCCCGCAGGACCGCTCGCACCCTCACCCCGAAGGACCACTGGCACGCTCTCCCACCCCCACCCTGAAGGACTGCTCGCACCCCCACAGCCTCCCAACCCCCCCCCCCCCCTCATATAGACGCTCCTACCGGTGTCCTGCTGCTTCCTCTTGGCGGTCCCAGCCCTTCTGTGAGCCCTGCGCCTGCGCTGCTTCCTCTTCCGCAGGGCTCACAGAAGGGCCGGGACCGCCAAGAGGAAGCAGCAGGACACCGGTAGGAGCGTCTACATGATGGGGGGGAGGATCGGGAGGCTGTGGGGGTGCGAGCGGTCCTTCAGGGTGGGGGTGCGGGTGGGAGGGCGTGTGAGCGGTCCTTCGGGGTGGGGGTGCAGGTGCGTGCGAGCGGTCCTTCGGGGTGGGGGTACGAGCGGTCTTGCGGGGGGGGGGGTGAATCGGACATCGGGGGGGGACTATGTAAAAAAAATTGGTATAACGCGCAAGGTTATGCACGAAAATACGGTAATCATTAAAGTGGCTTCAGGTCTTAAGTCTAGACGAAGTGGTTGGCTAGGAGGATAGAACTGAGATGCACACAGAATGGAAAAGTAAAGGGCAGAATCGGAGCAGAGCCTTGTTTATTCCTTGTATCCTGCTCCTCAGGTCTCCAGGTTCTCTGGCTTTCATCAGTGCTTGACCCTGGACATGTTGTACAGCTGTCCCAGACAGATTATATCTGTATATCTAAATATATGCAGGGAGAGGGATGCAAGCACAAATTTCTTGCGCAAAGTATTACCCATAATGTTGCTCAACTGAGGCAGATCCTCTAATGCTCTGAGGGAAGGAGGGCCAGGAATAATTATTTGCACAAGAAAGTCAAATTGTACATCTCTCACTGGGTCATTGTCATTGTGCTTTATTGTAACCCGCTTTGATCTTAAAGGGAAAGGAGGAAATGAAATGGTCCATGGCAGCCCCTCACCCTTGTACTTACTATGGGGGGAAGGGTGGCCATCTGGGGGTCTCTGAGAATAAAACAGGGCGGTAGAATGTGTAAATTGTTGAGCGACTCAAAACACATTGACTGTTCCCTTTATATCAACATTGCTTTCCCATCTCCAGCTCTTCATCTTAAGGGAGTCGTCAGGTGTTGGCATGTGTTTATAATGTGCAGGGCCACAGAGTGGACACCCGTGGGCTTGTTGTAACCTAGCTTCACCAGATTTCAAAGCTCTCTGCTCTTGCTGCTGTGTGGCGCTGTTGGTTCCAAAGCACCGCTCGCCGTAGTAGACGCACACTGAAATGAAAAACTGCATTAAAAAATCAGAAGAACAGAATAATCCATGCATGCGTTGTTCCTCCCCTCACTGCAAACCAGTTTGGATGCCAGCAGGGTCCAAAAAGCACATTACAGCTGTGGTCTGATTGGTTCCTCTGGTATGTAGAAGCATGCCGTGAAAGTAAAAGAAAAGGGGAAACAGGAGAAGCAGCTCTCAATTTATTTAAAAATTTATATACCGCATAATAACTATGCAGTTTACAAAATTGCATGCATACATAGTTAAGAAATGCTAAACATGTTTCAACAAGAAGACTTTAACTAACGGTAGCATTATTAAAATCTCCTTTCAAATTCATCCTGCAGGATGCTGCTGTTTAGTGATATCTGCTAGAGCTATGTATACCAGTGGGATCAGTTCCAGAAATATATTTCAGCTAATGTGGCTGGCTGCTAAAAAGTGCACCTCTGTTGAAATCTGTGGGCAGTATTTAAAAGAGGTGTCTGTGTCTAAGATATGCATAGCAAAGTATTATTAGAGTGAACATCACTGTAGTTGTAATTGCACACTTCTCTTCCCTGGCAACTGTTCCTAACAACATATCAAACAAGGATGCGATATACACATGTACACACAGATAAACACCGTTGAGCTGTTATGAAACGGAGACCTTAGTCCAGACAGACTCGAACCTGGAATGCCACTCGCAGTAGACATAGTCACATTATCTGAAGCAGTAGCCTTTACAGATAATTCCAGGGTGGCAGGTCTCTCGAGAAGATTAATTGGAAGATGAAAGGGGCAAGATTGGTTTAAGCTCTTCCTAGGCTGTCTCCTTTCTGACCCCTCCACAAAAATGTCAGCGAATACTTGGAGCATTCTACTGAATGATGACGGTTTTTAAAGCCCTTTGTTTGGCCAAGAAACGTCTTTCTGCATCTTCGGGCTAAGGTGCCTAAATTCATTTACAACTACCTAGGGGATTTTTATTTTAAATTATTATTATTGAACTATTCTTAAACACTCCTGTACACAAACATGTGCACACGCACGCATAATACAATCATAGTGACAATCCTTGACCAAGGCTACAAACCATAGCTCCTCTGGGTACCTGGGTACATGAACTCTTATGTCCAGCCACTGACTTTCATCATTGTGTCATGATGGGACATCTTCTGTGTTCAGTGGATTTGAGCATTGCCTCCATAGCGTCTCTGGCCACCCCAGGTGACAAAAGCCATTGACCTGAGAATCAAATCCAGGTCATAGAAACATGATAGCAGATAAAGGCCAAATGGCCCATCTAGTCTGCCCATCCGCAGTAACCATTATCTCTCTCTTTCTCTCAATGAGAGATCCTATGTGCCTATCCCAGGCCCTTTTGAATTCTGTATACTTTGGAGGAAAGGTGGGAGAGGGGAGATATGATAGAGATGATTAAATACCTACGTAACATAAATGCGCATGAGTCGAGTCTCTTTAATTTGAAAGGAAACTGGAATGAGAGGGCATAGGATGAAGTTAAGAGGTGATAGGCTCCGGAGTAATCTGAGGAAATACTTTTTTATGGAAAGGGTGGTAAATGCATGGAACAGTCTCCCAGAAGAGGTGGTGGAAACAGAGACTGTTCCACGCATCTACCACCCTTTCCGTAAAAAAGTATTTCCTCAGATTACTCCGGAGCCTATCACCTCTTAACTTCATCCTATGCCCTCTCATTGCAGAGATTCCTTTCAAATGAAAGAGACTCGACTCATGTGCATTTACATTACGTAGGTATTTAATCATCTCTATCATATCTCCCCTCTCCCACCTTTCCTCCAAAGTATACAGATTGAAATCTTTAAGTGTGTCCCCCATATGCCTTATGATGAAGACCACATACAATTTTAGTAGCCTTCCTCTGGACCGACTCCATCCTTTTTATATCTTTTTGAAGGTGCAGCCTCCAGAATTGTACACAATATTCTAAATGAGGTCTCACCAAAGCCTTATACAGGGGCATCAATACCTCCTGTTTTCCTACTAGCCATGCCTCTCCCTATGCAACCTAGCATCCTTCTAGCTTTCGCTGTCATCTTTTCAACCTGTTTAGCCACCTTAAGATCTTCTGTCATGCACATAATCTGCACAGTTCCCTTGGGTTTTTGGAGCCCAAATGCATGACCTTGCACTTCTTAGCATTAAATTTTAGCTGTCAAATTTCAGCCCATTCAAGCTTCGCCAGGTCTTTCTTCATGTTATTCACACCATCTGGCGTATCTACTTTATTGCAGATTTTGGTGTCATCTGCAAAGAGGCAAATCTTACCCGCCAACCCTTCAGCAATATCATTTATGAAAATGTTAAAAAGAACAGGCCCAAGAACAGAACCTTGAGGCATACTACTGGTAACATCCCTTTCCTCAGAGCGATCTCCATTGATCACTACCCTCCGTCGCCTTCCACTCAACCAGTTCTTGACCCAGCCCGTCACTTTGGGACCCATCCCGAGGGCACTCAGTCTATTTATTAGATGTCTGGGTGGAACACTGTCAAAGGCTTTGCTAAAATCTAAATACACCACATCTAGCACACATCCTCTATCCAATTCTCTGGTCACCCAGTCAAAGAAATTGATCAGATTTGTCTGACAAGACCTACCTCTATTGAATCCATGTTGCCTCCGGTCCTGTAATCCACAGGATTCCAGAAACTTGACCATTCTTGGTTTTAAAAGTGTTTCCATTAATTTGCTTACCACAGAAGTTAGACTTACCGGCCTGTAATTCCCTACTTCTTCCTTACTTCCACTTTTGTGGAGAGGGACCATATCCATCCTTCTCCAGTCCTCCGGTACCACTCCTGACTCTAGAGACTTGTTAAAAAGATCAGTCAATGGAGCTACCAGAACTTCCCAAAGTTCCTTCAGCACCCTAGGATATACACCATCCAGCCCCATTGCTTTGTCTACCTTTATTTTAGCTAGCTTCTCACGAACACAACCCTCTGAAAATCTGCTCAATACTTCCACTGAGCCCCTAGGACAGCCCCAAATCCAGAACGTCTTGTCTTCTCCAAAGGCCAGCATGGTGAATTGTCATACATAGGGCCGGATTAGAGCATAAACTAACTAGGCATAAGTCTAAGGCCTAAATGTTTAAGAGGGACAGGTCAGATGTGCTCAAGACTTGGGAGGTTTGGTTGACAGTTCTCTGGATATTTTCAGGACTGTCTTGAAGGATGACTAAAATACCTGGACATTTTTCCAAGTTTAGCTCTTTGTAGATTGCCAGTTCTTCCCCCTGCATGAGTGGGTCTGCCAAGTTTGCTTTCTGTCAGTAACATCGTTCTGAGGCTAGAATCTAGGATTACCAATAGTACCAAATCTAGGTACTATAGCGATCCCTGCAGCTGCCTGTCATCCTCAGCGGCATGTTCTTTCTGCTACGGTCCTGCTCCTCGTCTGATGTCAGGGTCAGGATCGTGGCAGAGGAAACGTGCCGCTGAGGATGACGGCAGCTGCAAGGATCGCTATAGCACCAGCAATCCTGCAGGCTGCTGTGTTAGCTTAAGGTAAACGCAGGGGAGCAGGCCTTTGCGGTGGTGGGGGGGGGAGGCAGGCCTTCACGGGGGGAGCAGGCCTTCAAGGCAAGGAGGCAGGCCTTTGCAGAGGGAGGAGGAGGAAGAGTGCCTTCACGGCAAGAGGCAGGCCTGTACAGAGGGAGGTGGAGGAAGGAATAAGGGAGGGGAGATGCCAGACCTGGGGTGAAGGGAAGAGAGAGTCCAAACCAAAAAGAGGGGGAGGAAAGCAGAGGAGAGGTGCTGAACTAATGGAGAAAGGGAGAGAGAAATGCAAGACCACAAGGAGAAGGGTACAAGAGGGACAGATACTGCTCCAAATTAGGTGGGCAGGGTGCAGATTGGCAGGAGAGATAGTAGGAGAAAGCCAAAGGGATACAGGAGGTAAGGAAGAGAGAAAGAAGAAGCTGGATATGGGGAGAGATAACTAGCTGAGCATGGAGGGAGCATAGGGACACAAGGGGGACAGTACTGGAGAGGAAAATAGGGACAAGAATACAGAAGAGAGATGCTGGATGAAAGGGTAGTTGAGAAAAGGAGAGATGGTGGATCTGTGGATAGTGGGGTTCATTGCTGCAGCTGCAGGGGGATGGAGATGAACTAAAGGAAAGATGCCAGACCTCTGAGGGAGGAAAGGGACACAGAGGGGGAGGACAGAGATGGAAGACGGATGGTTAGCATGAAGAAAGGAGAGCCTGATCAGAAGACAACCAGACCAACATGGGACCAACATGATTTGAAAAATGACCAGACAACAAAAGGTAGGAAAATTAATTTTATTTTCTGTTTTGTGATTACAATGTTAGATTTGAAATGTGTATCCTTCCAGAGCTGGTGTTGGACCACGAACATGAGCTAGGATTTAATAGAGAGAGGAAAAGTATTTTTTGTTTGTTTATTTTGTTTACCTCACAGGACCAGTATAGGAGAGGGCAAAGGGGGTGAAGAGGCTATAAAATAAACCCACCAGGATGTTTGGAAAAAACCACCCAATTGGGCAGGAAAATCGAATCAAATCAAAAAATCGATTCAATAGGCTGAATCGAACCGAAATTTATTTTTTTTTCCTGAATCAGGCAGCACTAGTAGTTACATAAATAAAAATAATGTTAAGGTACATTAAGTTAAAAATAACAGTAAAATAATTGAATTAATAGGTAAAACATTACTGGGGTAGATTAGTAGATGAAAGCAAACTAAGGAAACGTGCAGTCACGGAGGAAAAGGGGGAATGAACTACAATATAAATCAGTGGTCTCCAGCGCAAATCCTTTGCAGGGCCACATTTTGGATTTGTAGGTACTTGGAGGGCCTCAGAAAAAATAGTTAATGTCTTATTAAATAAATGACAGTTTTCATGAGGTAAAACTCTTTATAATTTATAAATCATTCCTTTCAGCTAAGTTTTGATAATAATACTGTCATTTATAGCTAAAGAGACACATGATCAAGAAACTGTTTTATTTTACTTTTGTGATTATGATAAACAGACCGAGGGCCTCAAAATGGTACCTGACGGGCTGCATGTGGTCCCCGGGCCGCGAGTTTGAGACCACTGATTTAGAGAGTAAAGGAACATAAAAGGGAAAGACAGGAAGTGGGGAATGCTCTTCACATTGTTCTTATAAGAACAGTTACAGTTCAAAATCAAGACGATGTACAGCAGAAACAGTTTAACATAGAACATATCATTTTATTAACAGCATAACAATAAGTAAAATAAGATTTAAAAATAATATGTTTATAATAAAATATATCAATAAACTAGTGTAATATAGAATCCTAACATGCAAAAGAGTTTTTGTTTTATAAAAATTAATACATACATTAAATGTATATAAAATGCTCAGTGCCCTTATCTCCTGCATATGAGTCACAAGAGAAAACAATTTGGGACCATCATTGCGTTGGGAGGGGGGAAGGCTCGTCCTTCTCAGCGCGCGGCCCTGTAGGCAGGAGAGAGTGGGCTTTAGAAGGTATAGGGGGTCCGAGGATGTCAAGGGTCCAGAAATGTTGGGGGATGTCAGAGGGGAGGGGGTGTAGGGCTCTGCCGCTCAGCTGAGCCGGCAGGAATCCCCAAAACCAGCTCAGCTGATGGGGAATTCCTCTGCTGCGATCCGCTGATGGCGTGCCCTCAATGTGCTGTTTTTTCCCCTGCATCTCTGGGTGGTAGGCAAGGGTCATGCCGTAAACCCTCCAGTGGTCCATTTTGTCAGTTTGGTCACCTTTGTGGCATTTAGACCTGTTTGACTTTTGATCTTAAGTCCCGGTGTGTAAGTTCTGCCTAGGATGTCCTGGAAAGCTTCAATTATTGCTTCAGGACATCCAGGTGAAGCACGCCCGATTTCCCACCCTTTGAGCTCTGGACACGCAGCAGCTTAGAAGTGCTGCCGAACCGTCCAGTCAGTTTGTTTTGATTATCAGCACTTGGACGTCCCTGCCATTAGGGCATCCATATTAGAGGTCTGCACGGGAACAGGGATCGTGGGTCCTTTGGGAATCCCCCCCCTAACCCACGGGACTCCCATGGGGATGTAAGGCTTTGGAAGCAGGGTTCATCCATATAGTATACGGGTGGGATTTCTGTCCACGCGCAACTCTCTGGTCCATATGCTGACTTAGGCTGGTCCATATGCTGACTCCCACGGGGACCCCCCTCTAGCCAACAGGACTCCCACGGGGATGGAAGGCTTTGGAAGCAGGGTTCGTCCATATAATATAATGGACACGTCAGCCTTAGTAAAAGAGGGGGGTTTATAAGTTAATTACCTGAACAGAAAACAAAAAAAGGGTTCCACCAAAGAGATTCCACAAGGGAAAACAGCAGCGCAAACACAAAAGAAACTGTGGAATTGATGATCCTGTCAGAAGTAATTGCTGCTTTTTATGGGGACGGGCGGGGATGGAGGTAATTCCTTGTGGGGACAGAGAGGATCCTGGTGGGGACGGGCAGGGATGGGTGGGATTTCTGTCCACGCGCAACTCTCTGGTCCATATGCTGACTTAGGCAGGTTTTTGGACATTTAAAAGTTTTGATTATGCCTCTTTTTGTGGAAAAGTGTTATATGTGGCTTTAAGACCTGTTGGCTTTAGTGCAATGATGGTCCCAAGTTGTTTTCTCTTGTGACTCATATCTAGAGATAGGGGCACTGAGCACTTTACACACATTTAATTTATTAAGTTTTATAAAATAAAATTTCTTTCGCATATTAGGATTCTGTATGGCTTTTTAGTGATACATCTTTTTCATACAGATAATTTATGATTTATACGCCTTAGTTTTTTGGTTGTATAATAAAAATAATAATAATAACTTTATTCTTCTATACCGCCACAATCTTGTGACTTCTAGGCGGTTTACAATCAAGAGAGCTGGACATTCAGCAAAATACAATATGCAGATATTCAGAGGAAATACAGAGAGCAGAGACTTTAAGAAAGCAAGAAAATAGAAATACAATTTGCTGAGCAAGAGTATAAGATGTACATTTTGTTAGGTAATGTCCGAGAGGACCTGTTTGGAATAAGCATAAATGCAATAAGGAGTCCTTATATTAAGGCACGCGAACCAATTCCAACATTTCTCCTCTTTCTCCCCCTCCCTTCCCAGTGCGGTAGTCCCCCCCTATTGCCTCATTTCCCTCCATTATGTGGTGTAGCACCCCTTATTGTGTGTCTAGCATCTCTCCCTCTCCTCCTCCCAGCAATGCTGTTTCAGTCATGCTGTTCTCACTGGCCTTGGAGCCTTTCTCTCTGCTGCATCTTTTTCCACAAAAAGTTGCATCATAAAAGGTGAGGCAGCAGAGGAAAGCCCAGAGTCAGCCGGAAGTAGCGTGTCTTCCTCTCTCTGACAACTTATTGTGTTTGGAGGACTGTGGTAAAGGGGGAGATGCTGCCAGACTCATAGGAGCCTAGGGGTGAGGGGAGTGGTGCACAGAAAGATGCTGGATCCATGTGAGGGAGGGGCAAAGAGATCTGCCAGACCCCACAGGAACAGGGAACCTAAGAGCACAAAGCTTAGCTGTTACTAGTTTTAAAACCCCTGCTGGCAAGTCAGCCTGGACGTCCAAATATCGGCCATGCTGTCTGAAAACTGGCCACTTTAAAACCCTCGCTGAGTGATTTCTCCAAGCGAGGTGTCCGGCTTTTGGCGAGCAAAAATCAGCGGGGTGCTGGTACTGTGCCAGCAACAGCGCACGGTAGCTAATGAAACAAAATAAAGATTACATGATTCACATAACTTATAGTCTTATTTTTTGGGGGGTGGGGGATTGATAAAATCACGCTTCTTGAGTGCAAGTATTATAGCCGTGTCTTAAGTGTTTCTGGCTGTGATTCATGATAAAATTTGCCATAAAAAAGAAATGGTTCATAGACAACCCCGCGAAAGACAAAGGCGCGCGCCGAAGAAAATTACTGTTTTTAGGGGCTCCGATGGGGTGTTTTGTTGGGGAGCCCCCCCAGTTTACTTAATAGAGATCGCACCGGCTTTATGGGGGGTTTGGGGGGTTGTAACCCTCCACATTTTACTGTAAACTTAACTTTTTCCCTAAAAACAGGGAAAAAGTGAAGTTTTCAGTAAAATGTGGGGGGTTACAACCCCCCACAACACCCCCACAACGCGGCGCGATCTCTATTAAGTAAAGTGGGGGGCTTCCCCCCACGCCCCCCCCCCCGTCGGAGCCCTAAAAACAGTAATTTTCTGCGGTGCGCACCTCCGCGCTGCGCTCAATTGTCTGCGCGCGCCTTTGTCCCGGCGCGCTTTTGACCTGACACCAAAGAAATTACAAGATTTACATGAATTATAGTAGTGGGGTTGTTTTTAGGGGGGGGGAGGGAGAAAAGGCATTTCTTATGCACGTTTGATGAAAGCTGACATTGGATCTTCCCTCCCTTCCCTTCATCCAATAGCTCTGGCGCACACGTGATATATGCGCTTACGGCGTTGCTTTTCCCAGCACATGTGCACATTTGCGCCTCTTTCATCGGGCATTCCGCGCATGTGCCGATCACTATCGCCAGCGACCCATCTCGTGTAAATGTAGCGGACCTTCGCCACTCTCCGCCAACCTCGTTTGCATGCGTGATTTTTTTTTTGAGAATGTCTCGCCGTTTTGAAATCACTGCACTGACATCTGCAACAGCGGCCCATCTTGTTTTTACCGCAAAGTTTTGAGAATCTAGCCCTAAGCAAATGGCGACTCAACGTCTACTGAAATGAAAAGCATTGCAGTGTTAACAGGTTACATAGGGCACAGAGCGCAAATCAAAAGGGAATATTTCCCTGCTTTGTTTCACTGATGCCTGGCCAAGGGAAAATGACTCTCCAAACTACAACCAGCTGCAAAAATGTGGCAGAAATAAGGAAAAAAAAGTGGCAATTTATTGGATGTGACTGGCCTGGTTAAAAAAGAGCTTGTAAGTGCACTTTGATACGTTGCCTGTATATTAACACCCCGTGAACTCCAAGAGGAGGCTCGCTGGCACTGTGCTTACTCTGCTTTTATTTCTCCGTTCTTTTAATTGAAATGGCATTCTTTCTCCTTGATGTTTTTATGGTGACAGATCAAAAGCACGCGCCGACAAAAGTGCGCTGAGACAACTGAGCGCAAAGCGGAAGCCCGCTCTGAAGAAAAACAGTGTTTTAAGGGGCTTCGACGAGGGTGTGTGTGGGGGGAACCCCCCCACTTTACTGAATACAGATCGCGCCGGCATTGTGGTGGGTTTAGGGGGTTGTAACCCCCCATATTATACTGAAAACTTCACTTTTTCCCCCACAACGCCGCACAACGCCGGCGCGATCTGTATTCAGTAAAGTGGGGGAGGGGTTCCCCACCAACATCCCCCATCGGAGCCCCCTAAAACACTGTTTTTCTTCAGTGCGGGCTTCCACCTTGCACTCAGTTGTCTCGGCGCACCTTTGTCGGCGCGCGCTTTTGATTCTGAACCCAAAAGTGCGGAGGCAACAATCTTGATTCAAAAATTTATTGTTAAATTTATTCTTAAAAGTCTTCACAAGTAAAAGTGATGCATAGCAATGACAAGCCCTTGTAGTATACAGCATCAGTTCTATGGAGGGGACCCAGAACACCACTGTCAGATTCAGGGCAGGATTAACCAATAGGCCAAGTAGGCACGTGCCTAGGGCCCAAAATGGTCAGGGGGGCCCGATGAAGGAGGGCATCAACATTGTTTTTTCTAAATGGCGATGGGCCCCTCCAACATCGATCGGCAACGCGGGCCCCTGCCCGATCGGCAACGCAGCTCCCCCCCCCCCCCATCGACGGAAAGTAAGACAAGCAAGCAATGCAGGTAAGAAAGGCAATGGGAACTATAATTGTGCAAGCGGTGCTGCTTGCCCAAAGCTTCCCTGTGACACAGCTTCCTGTTTCCGCCTGGGCGCATGGTGGGGTGCGGCGGAGCAGGGGGGCCCAGTGTACTTGTGTGCCTAGGGGCCCTCGACGAATTAATCCTGCCCTGGTCAGATTGATATTTAACCTCAAGAGATTCGGTCATGTCTCAGGCTATTACCAGAAACTTCACTGGTTGCAAATAGAATCAAGGATAATATTCAAATTTGGGTGTTTTTGTTACGAAACTCTACTTGGTTTAATTCCAACTTATATCTCTGAGCATTTCCTCTTTGCAAATAGTAGACGCCTTGTTCGAGAAATTAGATTCTTTGCTTTTCCCGCTACGAAGGGTTGTCGGTATAAGATTTTTCCGTCAAAATTTGGCTTACCAAGCTGCCCTTTGGGATAAGAGCTTTGGTAAATTGATTTTAATTTCCTGTTCTTACATTAACTTCAGGAAATTATTATAAACTCATCTTTTTAAGAAGAAGTTTTAGCAACTTAATTGTACCTGTTGTGTTAATATGGATGTTTTTGTTAGTGTTATTTATGTAATTATTGTAATATGTTGTATTGTAAATTATTTTGGACTTGCTGATGTCATCAAAAGGGTGGTCTGGAAAAAAAAAACTTATAAAGAAATAAACTAACCTTACTTCGGAAAGTGTGCTGGTTCCCCTTATTTACTGGAGTATTTGTAAATGTGTCACTTTTTAAAAATTTTTAAGTTTTATGAAACTTTCCCATTACAGACTACAGGGCACTTAGATTACTGTTATATACCCAAGTTAGGGGACTGATTGATTTAGATTTGTCATTTAAATGTTGTAATTTTCTTACCTCGTGTTTATTATAGAGCACAGAACGGTACTAAGGATACAAATGTAACCTTTCCAGAGTCTTCATGGCTTGGATATGGCCAGGCATTTTTCTGGCCTCTTGCCTGAGTCAGCAGGTGACACTGAGTGTTAAAATGAGTTAATGTTGTCTCTAGGAAGGGAGGGGAAGGGAACAAGCTGGAGTATAAAGTGCTCAACAGCCTGGCTGAGCCTCAGTTTTCACTTTTTTATTTTTTTTTTAAGGCTAATAGTTTGAACACTTAATAGACTTGTGTCATTGGTTTAATGCCATAAGCTTTGGATTTGTCAGGTCCTGCACAGAACCCCCCCCCCCTTTCATTAAATTTCAGCTGCATGTTTTAAATCCCGTGTTTTGTAAGCGGAGACCTGCTTGCACTTCTTGGGCTCTAGAAACCACGTCTAAGGACTGCAGAGACGGGCAGATTGATTCCCTCGCCTTCCGTCAGAGAAATAGAAACCGGTCTGAGAATCTGAATAGGGAAAAGCAGAGTGCCCCTCTCGTCTCTCCCTCATTAAAGACATAAACCAGGCTGACCTGTCGGTAACAGTTACCAAAAGATATCAACATGATTAGGAGGTTTTTATAAAATGCACCAAACAATAAAGAAAGGGTAGGATGGGGGGGGGGGGGAGAGAGAAATAAATGATTAAACGCGTTTGAGACTGGTGAAGTGAGTACTGAAATAGCTGTGTACTATAGGAGGCCCCATGATCCCGATCCAATTGAAGTTCCGATGTGTCTCTCCTTTATCTTTATTTCATTTCCTTTGCATATAAAATCTTGGATTTTGGGATGTTTTACAAGAAAATTTATTAGAATCACAGAACTCTGGAACAACCTCACCTCCCCTCCCCGCTCAGAAATTCAAACTCCCTCCAACTCTTCCGCAAACACCTGAAAACTTGGCTCTTTTCAAAAATCTAACACCTCCCGCTCTCTGGTACCTTGACCCCTCTCTACCCTCTTAGTTCCTTTCCTGTTACCCTTCTTTCTCTGGAGCTCCTTTCTATCCTAATTCTGTAAACCGTGCCGAGCTCTACGCTTGCGGAGATGGCGCGGTATACAAACCTAAGGTTTAGTTTAGTTTAAAAGAAATATTTTCTAAAGGTGTTATAATTGAAGATCAAAGACTTTTTACGACATAGAGCCAGGGAGATTTTAGTACCCATTTTTAAGACGATATAACAAGTTTCAAGTTTTATTCTTTTTTTTTTTTTTTTTTTTTTTTTTGTAATACAGTGGTGCCTCACACAACGAACTTAATTTGTTCCAGGAGCAAGTTTGTTATGTGAAAAGTTTGTTATGTGAAACGCGTTTTCCCATAACAATACATGTTAAAAAAAATAATTCGTTCTGCAGCATGAAATATGCTAAGATGACATAAAAAAAGATAAATTTGTCAAAATGGTGAAAATGGTGGTCTTGCTGAGGCCAAACTCTTTGACGAGGTCACACTGTTTTACCCCACATTCACTCCTTCTAATTATTTCCCGTTTCATTTCAACAGAAATCACCTTCCTGCTTTTTCTAGAAGCCATGATATATAAAAAATATTGAGTTTATCTTAAAAGGACGACTGTATACAGTGAGAGAGGGCAGTTAAGCGCAGTGACTAACGACTGCCTGCAGTGCCTGCGCGGAAGGATGCAATACATCGGCAGCTCGGGCGACTTCGTTGTGTGAAACGAAGTTCGTTGTGTGAAACGAAGTTCGTTGTGTGAATCAAGACATGAAGTTCGTTGTGTGCAGCGTTCGTTGTGTGAGGCGTTCGTTATGCGAGGCACCACTGTATCATGTTTATTGAGACAAGAGACAACTGGACAACAAGAGCCAAACAGTAGGCTGCAGAGCATACAGGGCATCAAACAATAGCAGAATGGTACAAGAAAGAAAGAAGCTCACACAGGTACACAAGTGATACCGCAGAACCGCAACATGGTCAAACAGAAAGGTGTAAATAGCTCGCAATCCAGTGCCCCCCGTCCAATTTGCGTATAAAAACACAACCAGAATCCCCAAACGAAGCATGTATCTGGCCGGTTTATAATGCTAAAAAAAAAAAAAGAGGTAAAATAATAATTATATAAGGGGGAAGAGTGAACATTAAAAAAGACAATATATAAATACTAACATGAACTTGAAGGTAATAACATTTTATTGTTACCTCATTCTTTGTGGTAACAGTTACCGACAGCTAAAACCCCTGTTTTTTTGTGGTTTTTTTTTTTGCATAACCAAGCGATGTTAGTGCATCCATCGCTTGGCTATTTTGCATGGGATTTTAGCTAATTTGCATGGCCTGATCGGAAAATGGGCAATTGAGGGGGAAAAACACGCGGTGAATCGGGTCGGTAATAGTGATTGTTGCTAAAGCTCTGAAAACAGGTTTACCGACGATCGCTGACTTTAGTGCATCTAGCCCAGGGATCTCAAAGTCCCTCCTTCAGGGCCGCAATCCAGTCGGGTTTTCAGGATTTCCACAATGAATATGCATTGAAAGCAGTGCATGCCCATAGATCTCATGCATATTCATTGGGGAAATCCTGAAAACCCAACTGGATTATGGCCCTCAAGGAGGGACTTTGAGACTCCTGATCTAGGCCATAGAGCATTGGCATACACATGCCTGTGGTATTGATGAGAGGAAACTGGCAAGGAGAGTGAAGTCTTCTGCAGAATTTTGCAGTAGCTCGGTGAATATTTTAGACATACTTTTCGAGAATGGGCATTTTCCTGCTGCCGACTTTGGGCATCTAGCGCCCTATGTCCAAATTGGCCTTAGACATATGTTTTGATTATACCCCTCTATGGCAATGGCCTGTTCTCAACTCTTACTCCAGCCCGTGGCTTAGAAAAAAAAAAAAAAAAAAAGGGAGCCGCGAAACGCTTCAGAAGAGGTTGAATTTTACAGAGATGTTCCTGGCTTTTAGTTTAAATTAAGTACATAGATAATTTATCCTACTAAAACCAGTTTTTGAGCCCAGAAAATTTATCTAAATAACTTCTTGGTATTTACTGTGTTCTTGAAGAATAAATGGGGAGGTTTTTTTTAACCGATGATGAGAGAAGGGGGGGTTTGAAGCTGTTTTTTTAAACAGCCATCTTGATTTCTGAGGCTTTTCTACCCCTGGAAAAATTATTTTTTTTATTGCTAAAGTTGAGATTGGTCAGTGAAAAAAGGTATCAGAAGAAGAAAAAAGAGCTGTTATCGAACACTGAATAAAAATTAAAATACAGTGGGCTAATGTTATATTCTATATTTTGCAAGGTATTTTTTTGACCACTGACCTCATTTTGCTTCCCCCCCCCCCCCCCGCCTTTTGCAAAGATGATTGTCACAGCAGGCCATGGTAATCGCTCTGACGCCCATAAGGATTCAGTGGGCGTCTTGAAGACCCTTGGCCTTCACAGATAGACCACTCAACTCTCCTTATGCTGGTTCAAATAATATGAATTTAATAATCAAATAGTAATAGCTTACAGGAACAAATCATACAGCATACAGAGTGATAGAGCACGCACCAGACTGGCCAGGCTATTGGAGAACCTCCGATGAGTTCTGAAACCATGGTTCAGGGAGCTTTCTTTTACACTAGTCTTATAGCCCGTTACATTAACGGGTGCTAGAATATATGTGTGTGTGTCTCTCTATTTCTTTCTCTCTCTCTCTCTCCTTAGCCGCTTTCTTGCTTTCTGTCTTTCTTTTTCCTTGGCTGTCCATCACCACCCCTTGCCTGCTCCCCCTGTCCATTCTCCCTTTCTTTTACCTCCCCTGTGTCTACCACCACCCCTTCACAGGTCTCCTTATGCAGCAGCAGCAGCCCTTCTCCCTTTGTTTTACCTCCCCCCTGTCCAGCAGCACCTTCCTTCTCCCCCTGTCCAACATTAGGCCTCCGTTCTTTTTTCTTCACCCCCCTCCCCCTGTCCATCAGCACCTCTTTCCTTCTCCCCCTGTCCAGCAGTAGGCGTCCCTTCCTTTTTCTTCCCCCCCCTCCTCCTTCTTATCCCTATGATACACTTACCTTGCTCTGCCCATGATCAGAGGCTCCCGACAGCCGCCCAGTTGCACCCATTGGAAAAGTTCCCTCTGCGGCATCCCGCACCCCTCCTGACACGACTCCTGCTGTCCCGCACCTGCCTCTGTGTCTTTCTTCTTGTCTTTCTGTGTCCCTTCCTCCGTCTGTCTGTCCAAAGCAGCATTTCCTCCCCCCACACCATTTCCCTGTGCACCTGCCCCTGTGTCTTTCTTCTTGTCTTTCTGTGTCCCTTCCTCCGTCTGTCTGTCCAAAGCAGCATTTCCTCCCCCCACACCAGTTCCCTGTGCACCTGCCCCTGTGTCTTTCTTCTTGTCTTTCTGTGCCCCTTCCTCCGTCTGTGTGTCCAAAGCAGCATTTCCTCCCCCCACACCATTTCCCTGTGCACCTGCCCCTGTGTCTTTCTTCTTGTCTTTCTGTGTCCCTTCCTCCATCTGTCTGTCCAAAGCAGCATTTCCTCCCCCCACACCATTTCCCTGTGCACCTGCCCTTGTGTCTTTCTTCTTGTCTTTCTGTGTCCCTTCCTCCCTCTGTCTGTCTGTCCAAAGCAGCATTCCCTCCCCCCACACCAGTTCCCTGTGCACCTGCCCCTGTGTCTTTCTTCTTGTCTTTCTGTCTTCCTTCCTCCCTCTGTCTGTCTGTGCAAAGCTGCATTCCCTCCCCCCACACTAGTTCCCTGTGCCTGCATTAGCGTTTCCTCTACCCTCTTTCCCTTCCCACAGTCGCGACTTTGTGCTGCAGTCTTCACACGCTGCTTCGGGTCCTTCTACTGCCCTGATTTACTTTGGCACGTCCGGAGCAAATCAGGGCAGTAGAAGGGTTTGAAGCAGCGTGTGAAGATTGCTGGACACGCTGCTTAAATCGCCAGTCGGGCCCGCGGTAAGGGAAGAGGGGTGGCGGCAAATGAGTCGGGTCCCGGACAGCGGAAAGTTGCTGGGCTCCTCGGTGGGGGCGCTGAGTGGCCGCGATCCCTCTCCTCCCAGACCCTCCCCCCCCCCCCGGAGGAACGGAGATCGAGTTGCCGCCATTTTGAAGATCGTTGTGCCCTGCTCCTTGTCTTAGTATATTTTTAAGTTGAAAGACACGGCGGCGGCGGCTCCTCTCAAGATCCCCGACTGCATTGGACTTCCGACGCAGGTGGGGATCCTGAGAGGAGCCGCTGCCTGGTCTTTCAACTTAAAAATATAGTAAGGCAAGGAGCAGGGCAGAGCGAAGAACATTGATTCCCATAAGATCATCCGCCTCAGGGGAGACAGCCGATGCGTCTGACATCAGCCTCGGGTGAGGAGAGAGGACTTCAGGCAAGGAGCAGGGCAGATCAAAAAACAGCACGGGCCGACAGCCTCCATGTCCGACATCCGTCTCGAAGGAGGAGAGAGAGAGTGTTTCCGCCGCACTCCTATCTGAGATGCTGTACATCTCACGGAAAACAGACCCACGCTATGGAACTGCGCATGCGCGGCCTAGCGTTTTATTATATTAGATGATTCTGACAGCTCTGGCCCACGTTGGTGCATGTTACATTTCACACTTTCATTGGTTAATTATATTCATTATCTCATTTATTAAGCTATGGATTGGTTAACATAAATTGAGTGATTCTGTGTCACACCTTTTCTCATAAGCTTCTCCCTCATTTCCCCGTAAATGTCCCGTTAATATACCAAGTTCCTCTTTTGAGCACCTGGACCTAAAGGCTTTTCAGCTCTGTGGTTAGCCTTCTTGTATACTTATGTCCGTGGTTCTTCTTTCCTCTCATGAAAGTTATCATGTTGCTTGTCTTTCCTCTAGTGAAAGTTATCATGTTGCTTATCTTTCTTCTCGTGAAAGTTATCATATTGCTTATGTTTTTCATCAGAATTATTTTTCTTTATAACCACACTCTCTGTTTCTAGGAAAAAACAGAAGTCTTTCAGAGTTCACGGCTGCTCTCAGAGTTGACAATTTCTAATCAGAGAGCCTATATGCTTTTCCAGCAACCATTTTAGGTCTTAGCTTTACTGACCTTGCTTTGGCCTGGTACTGCTGTGACAGGGAAATTCTCGGGGGTGTTCACCTGAGCTTACAGGACTTTCCCCTCCCCCTTCTCAGTCTGAGCGTTTGCCATGTGGCAGCCACTTTGTAAAAAAGGGGGGGGAGGAGGGGGTTGTGATTTTCAGTGGATCTTCATTAAAAACAAAAGTCCATTATAAAATTCTGTTTTATTCTCTATTATTTTTTTAATCATTCCTAACATATTTGCTTTCTTGGCTGCTGCATGCTGATGAAAGGAGTTCAATGTCTCATCCGCTATTATACCTAGATCCACCAAAGCCTCTCACCCTCAATGGCCAAAGCCTCAATGGTGGAATCTAGTTTGCCAAACTTACCGATTTGAGGCTTATATAGCTAAAAAATTGAATCACTATCAACGTTTTCGAGATAACTGGAAATCTCTAAAGCTCTATCTTCGTCATTCTGATGTCTGACCTCCATTTCTCTTTTTCTCTTTCTTTCCTCTCTCTCTGCTGACTAATTACTTCATTCTATTCCCTCTTTCTTTTTTCCTCCTCTTCTCCTCCTTTTTGTTTGACTTCATGCTTGATTATGCTCAATTTGATGTTTACTAAGACTTGTTGCTTTTATGCCATATACGTTTACAGTTGTACTAAATTTTCTATTTACAGATTTGGTGGTACACCATCAATCATTTTGCTGTATTATATCTTGTTCTATTTTTGAAAACATTTCAATAAATTGACATTGACTTAAAAAGCAATGATACCTAGATCCTTTTCCCGAGTTGACTCTTGATGTGGAACCCGGCATCACGTCGCTATAATCTGAGTTCCTTTTCCCTTCTGCATTATTTTGCACTTGCTCACATTAAATTTCATCTGCCGTTTGAATACACAGCCTTGTAAGATTGTCTTGCAATTTCTTATAGTCCTCTTGTGATTTAACAGCTTTGCATCATCCACAGATTTGATCACCTCAATCGTTATTCTTCTTTCTAGGTCATTTATATAAACATGTTAAAAGCAGCAGTCCCAGCATAGATTCATGGGGAACCCTAAGGCCTGGGTTACTGGTATCGTATGACCTCCAATGATGAACCTTCGTCAAGCGTTCTGATTGGGTGGCTCAAGGCCCTACTCCCCCCACTTGTAATTCAGCATGTTCTTCCCCTCTCTACCCTTCCCCCAAGGAGGTAGCCAATATCTCCCTTTCCCCTCTATAAACCCCCTCCCCCAGTAGGTGACCAACATCCTCCCCATCTTCCCTCCAAGCTTGCAGGCTGCTGTTGTCACCCAACCCTCTGGCTGGCTAGAAGTTTAAACAAAAAAGAGTGAACACTGCAGAGACCTTGTACGTACAGGCCCATTGGCGTAGCAAAGGTGAGCGTCATCCCTCCCCCCCTGCCGTGGGTGCACCCCTTCCCTTTCCCCATCCTTTTTAATTTCTCTGGTGTGAGCAGCATGCCCACATCGGTGTCGGCTCGCCCTTTGATGTTACTTCCTAGATGCAGGTCCCAGAAGTGACATCAGAGAGAGCGCCGATGCCAACGCGGGCAGTATCCTCGCGCCGGGGAAGTAAAAAAGGTATGGGGGAGGGAACGCAAGGGGCGCGTGTGCGGCAAGGAGAGGAGTGTGGGGGGGGCACGCCTTTAGGAAAACTGTTCCCAGGGCAGACCGCACCCCCTCCTTAATGCTCCACTGTACAGGCCCATGTTGAAGTGCTGCCTTGTCCCCTCCCTCCATCTTGGGGTGGGGATGAAATATTGCACTCGCTTTTCTTTAGGTTTCAGGCCAGCCTGGGAGGAAATAGGGTAGTGGCAGCAGGCTCGGCAAGGGGAAGGGAAGTGTGTGTGTGTGGGGGGGGATCATATACACTACAGTCCCCTTCTTCCAGTTCTGCTGCCCTTGATAGATGTCTAGTTTGCCCAGTGGCTGAACCTTCCCTGCAAAATATTTCACCTTGAGTCCAACATACAGCCCTCTGGTACAACTTTAATCTAGGCCAGGGGTAGGCAATTCCGGTCCTCGAGAACCGGAGCCAGGTCAGGTTTTCAGGATCTCCACCATGAATATGTACGAGATGGATTTGCATGCACTGACTCCTTGAGATGCAAATCTATCTCATGCATATTTATTGTGGATATCCTGAAAACCTGACCTGGCTCCGGCTTTTGAGGACCGGAATTGCCTACCTCTGATCTAGGCGATTCGGTTACCTCTTCCAATTTATCTGTCTTTATCCGAGAACAAGCTCACGACAAAGGTATTTTAGCTACTGTTAGGAAAATGCCTCACAGCAAATACTCTCTCTCTTTCAATTTCCCAATATGTTAACAGTTATTATTTCCATAATACAATATGTAATATTTATTCATTTTCTATCCCGTTCTCCCCAAAGAGCTTATAATAGATTACAGGTTAAACATACATAATATACAGATTACAGCAGTGGTCTCAAACTCGCGGCCCGCCAGGTACTATTTTGAGGCCCTCGGTATGTTTATCGTAATCACAAAAGTAAAATAAAACAGTTTCTTAATCATATGTCTCTTTAGCTTTAAATGACCATATTATTATTATTAAGACTTAGCCAAAAGGAAGGATTTATAAACTATAAAGAGTTTTACCTCATGCAAAATTGTCATTTCTTTAATAAGACATTAACTATTTTTTCTGAGGCCCTCCAAGTGCCTGCAAATCCAAAATGTGGCCCTGCAAAGGGTTTGAGTTGGAGACCACTGGCCTATAGGAAGAGGAAATGCAAATGTTAAGAGCCTTGGCCAATAGGGAGAGGAGGAGATAGTGGATGCTGTGGATGGGCCATTTAGCCTTTATCTGCCATCATGTTACTATATTTCCATAACCATAAAGTTCTATGACATCACAATGCAGGTGTAAAGAGCCTTTTCCTATAGCAGCAGTCTCAAAGTCACAGACCGCCAGGTACTATTTTGAGGCCCTCGGTATGTTTATCATAATCGCAAAAGTAAAATAAAACAGTTTCTTGATCGTATGTCTCTTTAGCTGTAAATGACAATATTATTATTAAGACTTAGCCAAAAGGAAGGATTTATAAACTATAAAGAGATTTACCTTATGCAAAATTGTCATTTCTTTAATAAGACATTAACTGTTTTTTCTAAGGCCCTCCAAGTGCCTGCAAATCCAAAATGTGGCCCTGCAAAGGGTTTGAGTTGGAGACCACTGGATTACAAGTTACAATTTGCCATAGTTAGTCCAAGATTTTTCAGTATATGTTTTTATCCTAACACAACTCATACCAGTGATCTAGTACCAATATACATTTATTTGTAATCCATTGGTCGTGGGCAGGGGAGTTAAGTGAAGAGGTATGTTTTTATTGCTTTTCTAAAGTTGAGGAATCCTTCAAGGGATCTAATCTGGGGGCAGTTGATTCCAGTAGATTGGTATGAAGTGGGAGTAGGTACGCCGTTTGGTGGTTTGCAGTTGAAGAGCATGACCAGGGGGTGTTTTACTACTAATAATAATTATTTCTATAGCGCTACCAGATACACGCAGCGCTGCACAGAGTCACAAAGAATAAGAAAACAGTCCCTGCTCAAAAGAGCTTACAATCTAAACAGGCAAGACAGACAAACAGGATGCCATGGATACAGTTAAGGGGAGTGGTTAATCAGTGGGCTGGGTTGGAGGGCAGAGGGGAGTACAAGACAATCAAGCCATTGCGACATCACTGATGAGGTTGGCTCTTATTGGTGGAATGAGGCATTATGATGTCACAATCTCAGCCCAGTTTCCCAAAGACTGAAACTGGATGTCATGGATATAGTTAAGGGGAACGATTAATCAGCGGGCTGGGTTGGAGAGCAGAGGAGTAAGGTTAAGGATTGAAGGCTGTATCAGAAAGGGGGTTTTCAGTCTGCTTTTAAACAAGGGAAGGGCTTGACGGACAGACTTGGGTAATTTATTCCAGGTATAGGGAGGGGGAAGCTAGATGAAAGGAACGAAGTCTGGAGTTTTGAGATGTATTTCATCCTGGGAGCGGAGGGACCTGTTCGGTACATACGGAAGAAGCTTGGTTGTCATGTAGCCATTCTTTCCCTTATATCAGGGTCTCTGTGTTCCCCCTAATCCATCCTTTCTGCCAATAATCTGGGCTTTTTGTTTCATTCACTCGCATACTGCTAATTGGTTCCAGGTACTCAATTTCCTTCATCTGTGTTCTGAAGCCTAACTGCTGCCTTTCACCACATTTCCCAGACTGCCAGTCTCCAAATTACCGTATTTTCACATAGATAACGCGCACCCGTGTAAAACGCGCACACGGGTATAGCGCGCGAAAAACACAAATTTATGTACAGAAATTTTTATATACCGCGCACACCCGTATACCGCGCATACTGCCCAACTCCCCCGTCACTGCCCGACTCTCCTTTCACCCGCCCCGACTCTCCTCTGGCCACCCCGACTCTCCTTTCGCCCGCCCCGACTCTCCTCTCCCCCTTGAAGTCCTGTCCCCACCCTGAAAACCTGATGCCCCCCCGACGTCCGATTCACCACCCCCCTCGCAGGACCACTCGCACTCCCACCCCGAAGGACCGCTCGCACGCACCCGCACCCCCACCCCGAAGGACCGCTCGCACGCACTCCCACCCGCACCCCCACCCTGAAAGACCGCTCGCACCCCCATAGCCTCCCGACCCCCCCCATCATGTAGAAGCTCCTACCGGTGTCCTGCTGCTTTCTCTTGGCGGTCCCGACTCCCCGACACGATCGGGGCAAGAGGGAGCTCAAGCCCTCTTGCCCCAGCCAACCGCGGCACCCCCGACACGATCGGGGCAAGAGGGAGCTCAAGCCTTCTTGCCCCCCCCCCGACTCCCCGACACATCGGGCAAAAGGGAGCCCAAGCCCTCTTACCCCGCCGACTCCCCAACTCCCCGACAATATCGGGCCAGGAGGGAGCCCAAGTCCTACTGGCCCTGGCGACCCCCCCCCCCCCGCTAGTTGTTCGGGCCAGGAGGGAGCCCAAACCCTCCTGGCCACGGCAACCCCCTCCCCCCACCCCGCACTACATTACGGGCAGGAGGGATCCCAGGCCCTCATGCCCTCGACGCAAACCCCCCTCCCCCCAACGACCGCCACCCCCAGCTGACCTGCGACCCCCCTGGCCGTCCCCCACGACACCCCCTACCCCCTTCCCCGTACCTTTGTGTAGTTGGCCGGACAGACGGGAGCCAAACCCGCCTGTCCGGCAGGCAGCCAACGACGGAATGAGGCCGGATTGGCCCATCCGTCCCAAAGCTCCGCCTACTGGTGGGTCCTAAGGCGCCTGGGCCAATCAGAATAGGCCCGGGAGACTTGGGCTCCCTCCTGGCCCGATATTGTCGGGGAGTTGGGGAGTCGGCGGGGCAAGAGGGCTTAGGCTCCCTTTTGCCCTGATCGTGTCGGGGAGTCGGAGGGGGGCAAGAGGGCTTGAGCTCCCTCTTGCCCCGATCATGTCGGGGGTGCCGCGGTTGGTTGGGGTAAGAGGGCTTGAGCTCCCTCTTTCCCCGATCGTGTCGGGTGTCAGGACCGCCAAGAGGAAGCAGCAGGACACCAGTAGGAGCTTCTACATGATGGGGGGGGGGGGGGGGGTCGGGAGGCTGTGGGGGTGCGAGCGGTCCTTCAGGGTGGGGGTGCGGGTGCAGGTGCGTGCGAGCGGTCCTTCGGGGTGGGGGTGCGAGCGGTCCTGCGGGGGGGGGGGGGGTGAATCGGACGTCGGGGGGGGGGAAACTATGTAAAAAATATTTTGTACAACGCGCTCACGCGTATTACGCGCAAGAGTGTGCGCGGTACGTAAAAACTACGTATAACGCGCGCGTTATATGCGAGAAAATACGGTAGTTCACTCTCTTTAGGAGCTCTTAATACTTTATTGAGCTCCCTCTAGTGGTAAAACATAGAAAATGAAGCAGATAAAGACCATTTGGCCTATCCAGGTTGCCCACCCATGTCATCTACACTCCCTTAGAGATCCTTTGTACTTGTCCCAAGATTTCTTAAATTCAGATGCAGTTTTCATCTGCACCACCTCCACTGGGAGACCATGCCATGAATTCACTACCCTTTCTGTGAAATATTTCCTTGGGTTACTTCTGAGTCTGTCCCATTTCACCATCATTCTATGGCCCCTCATTCCAGAGTTTCTTTTCATTTGAAAGAGATTTGCCTCCTGTGTATTTATGCCATGTAAGTATTTAAAAGTCTCTATCATATCTCCCCTCTCCTGCATTTCTTCCTAAGCGTATATATTGTGACCGGGTGTAGGCAGAGCAACTGCCCAGCTTAGAGTTTGGCCACAAGTAAATGAGACCGAGCAGTTAGTCTTAGAGGCTAGTGGAGGACAATTGTCATGCACAAGAAGAAAAAAAAGTGAGTTCCATTTACTTCTGCTTTATGTTTGTAGAAAAAAATGCAAGTTTTTTTTCACTGTAAGGTTCCTTATCTTCACTTGAGGGCTTTAGTCTCAGTTCCCCTCTACTGGTCCTTGTTTCTCTGGCTTTCAGGTCCAAGCCTCTAGTCCTTTTGGGTACTTGCCCCCAATGATTCAGCCAGAAACAGAATTTAAAAACAAACAAATGGATTAGCTTCTCCAGAATATAATTTTACCAAGCCAATGCCTATATTCACCTGGGCAGGAATTGCACAGCCCCATATCCTCCTGCCCTTCCTCTGCTCTGGAAGCAGGCCTCAGTAGCCACAGTCTTTTAAATCTAGGCTGCGGCCTAACACAGGCCTTCACTACTCAGGTAAACGGTGAAGACAGCATTCAAGAAATTCCACCATCATTTCACTAGCAAGAAAACCTGACAATACTACTGCATTGCTTAAAGGAGTGCAGTGGTTAAAAGCTACAGCCTCAGCACCCTGAGGTTTTGGGTTTAAACCCACGCTGCTCCTTGTGACCCTGGGCAAGTCACTTAATCCCCCCCCATTGCCCCAGGTACATTAGATAAGATTGTGGGACAGATAGGGAAAAATGTTCAAGTACCTGAATAAATTCATGTAAACTGTTCTGAGCTCCCTTGGGAGAACGGTATAGAAAATTGAATAAATAAATAAATGATTCTGATGTACCTGCACCCGCCCCAAAACCCTTCAGGTCATGCATTAGAATCTTTTCACTGGGTTACATCAGAATTCACAGCTGAAATTTTCTTGGTCACCTCATTCCATTTCATCACAGCTTTCAAAGAGGGTTCAACTGATTTCCATGAGTTGCTTTAAAAAAAAAACCAAAAAAAATCTTTTACCTTCAGGAAAGCCAGGCAGCTTTCCGGTTTCACTTTAGCCCAAACTCCCAACTTCTAGCAGTTTCCACAATTGCAGCACTCTCCCCTCAGCCCTGGGCTTAATCTGCAACTTTAACGGCAATGCAGCATATTAATTAAACACCTTTTCAATGGCATTCCAACTCTTCAGCCCACTAAATTTCCATGGAGTCACACATTACTCCATTGTTAGTGCGCTTTCTGTTTCAGTTGGTTTAAGATTACTCTGATTTACTGTTTATGAATAAGTAATCTCGGGTTCAGCTTGGTACCTGGACTGTAGAATCGCCTTGTCTTCAAGTTTCAAGTTTATTAGGATTTTATATACCGCCTATCAAGGTTATCTAAGCGGTTTTACAATCAGGTACTCAAGCATTTTCTCTATCTGTCCCGGTGGGCTCACAATCTATTTAACGTACCTGGGGCTATGGAGAACTGAGTGACTTGCCCAGGGTCACAAGGAGCAGCGCGGGGTTTGAACCCACAACCCCAGGGTGCTAAGTCTTCCTTTCTGTTCTGGCGGCTTCCCTTGGCAACTTCTGCTAGGTACCGCTGGCCTGGTTGTAATTCCTCCTCCTCTCTGGCCTGTAGTGCTGGGATATTTATGGCCAGCCTCAGGTGTTTGCCTGCTTGTTTAGTGACTTTTCTGGTGTTTCTGCCTAAGATTTGTATTCAGTTTTGGAACTAAATAATCTGGCTTCACCTCTTTTTTTTCTGTCTCCAAATTGGTGACTTAACCTTCCCCTCCTGCTGTGTCTCCTTAGAAAGATATAAATAGGAAGTGTCAATTTCTAGTCTTCCTTTTGACAAATGCCTAGGCTTAGCAATAGGGGGTGAACAGCTAGCATTTGGCATTTCTGAGTGCAACTCAGAGTTCACAGAGGCTTCCCTGTGACAATATTGAGATCTTTAAGTCTAGCCTCATACATTTTTTAATGGACACAACTGAACTTTTCAGTAGCTGCCCTCTGGACCAACTCCATCCTGCTTACCGCATTTTTCACTCCATAAGACGCACCCTAGATTTAGAGGAGGAAAACAAGAAAAAAACCAATTCTGAACCAAATTCTCCCTGCCAGGCTCTGCACCCAACACCACACTCCTTGCCAAGCTCTGCACCCTGTTACCCCTCCCTGCCAGGCTCTGTACCCTGTCTCCCCTCTGGTGTGATCTAGTGGTAGGCCGGGACAGGAGGGATCTGTCTCTGTCGACTAACAATTTTTCACACACCCCCAGTACCTTTTTTAATCATCCCTCCGTAGCCCCCCAGTACCTTTTTAAATAATCCTCTCGTACCCCCCCCCCCCAGTACTTTTAAATCATCCTCCCATACCCACCCCAGCACTTTTATGGTAAACAATTTTGGATTGATGGTAAAGAAAAAGAAAACCAAACAGCATGATAAACAACAAAGCATACAACTGCCAGAAACTGAAACAACAACCGGTAAATAAAGATATCATCATTAATGCAGAGAAACCTCCCCCCCCCAATCTGGGATGGGTTGGAACTGGGTGGGCCCGGGGGCAGGTCTAGGGGGTCCCTACCTTAAACTGTACTGTTCCCTCAGGTGTTTGCAACCCCAAGTACACAGCCCTGCATTTTTCAGCATTAGCTGCCCAATTCTGGACCATTCCTTGAGCTTCACTAGGTCCTTCCTCATGTTATCCACACCAGCAGGGATCTCTTCTCTTTTGCAGGTGTTGGTATCATCTACAATGAGGCAAACCTTACCAGGCAGCCCTTCAGTAATATTGCTTACAAAATGTTCAAAAGAAGCTTAAGAGCGAAACTTTGTAACACACCACTGGTAACATTCTTTTACTCAGAGGGAGCTGTATTTACCACTACCTTCTATTGCCTTTCACTCAACCTGCTCCTAACCCAGGGGCAGATTCTCAAAATGAAAATCTGCCTTTAACATGCTCGCTAAACTGGTTTAGCTGCAGATCATCAATATAGCTTAGCACATCCGTGTCTGAGTGCTGATTGGCTCAGGCATTGACAGGAAAGTAAGGTTTGACAGCTCAGAACCCCCCCCCCCCACACACACACACAAATTAAAATAATAAAAAAAAAACACCCCAAGTTTCAAGTTTCAAGTTTATTCAATCTTTTGATGGATCGCCTATAACAATTACTAAGCGATGTACATATAATAATAAAAAGAGATAAGAAACTTAACATAATAATTAATTACATGACATAAAATAAAATAAAAACATTTAAAACATACTTGAGGGGCATGGGAAAATTAAAAAGTTACAATTTCGGGTAATAAGAAAAAAAGGGAAAGTACAAAAGGTAGGGTAAAAAGATAGAACAAAATGGCTCAAGCAAACTTCGTTAGCTTCTATAAGAATAAAACCAGTTCGTAAATCGTTTAAAAGAATAAAAAAAAAAAAAAAAAAAAAAAGAAAAACTACTAAAGGTCGAAGGCATCATTAAATAGGTATGTTTTTAAAAGTTTTTTAAATGTTGAAATATTTTTTTCTAATCGAATAAATTGAGGAAGTTTATTCCACCTTTGTGGGCCGGCGACGGTAAAAGTATCAGCTCTTCTGGTGCCTATGATTTTTAATGATGGAACTGTTAATAAGCATTGGTCGGAAGAGCGAAGAGATCGATGAGGTTTATATGGGATTAAAGTTTTAGAGATAAATTGAGGTTCGTTGGATGTTAACGTTTTGAAAATTAGAAGCATTAGTTTGAAGCAGATCCTGTGATTTACTGGTAACCAGTGTGCATCTATTAATAATGGAGATACGTGGTCAAATTTTTTTGCATTATAAATTAATTTTATTGCTGTGTTTTGAATTATTTGTATTCTTCTTAATTCTTTATGTGTGATGTTTAGGAATAGAGCATTGCAATAATCTATTTTCGCTATTATAAATGAATGAATTAGGATCTTTAAAGAAGAAGGAGTAAGAAATTTAGCAATAGATCTTATCTGCCGTAATTTATAAAAACAGTTTTTAACCATATAGGATATGTGTTCGTGATAGGATAGTTTTTCATCTATGTAAATGCCAAGAATTTTTGTTGAAGATACCATGTTAATGGGGATGTTGTTGAGAACAAAAGATTTAGAAAGAGAAATATCATTTTTCCAGTTAAATAAAATGGATTGAGTCTTATTAATGTTTAATGCCAATTTGTTTGTGTTTAACCAGTTTTGGACGAGCTCTAGCTTTTGATTTATTGAGGAAATATCTGTAGTGTTTTCAGGATCTAAAGGGTGTAAGAGTTGGATATCATCTGCGTAAGAATAAGGGATGAAGCCTATGGCCTGACAAAGTTCTAATAAAGGAGCGAGAAAGATATTAAACAATAGAGGAGACAAAATGGATCCTTGTGGAATTCCAAAGGTTGCCGTGTAAGGGGTGGAATCCTCATTGTTAAATCTGACGATGGAGGTTCTGTCAGTAAAGTAAGATTTAAACCAGTCTAAGACTTGATCGGTAATTCCTTTTTCTTTTAGTCTTCTTAGGAGGAGATCATGGTCGATGGTGTCGAAGGCGGCGGAAATGTCTAGGGAAAAAAGTATTACTGATTTGTGTTGATCGAGGTAGTAATGGATGTTAGAGGTTAAGCCTGTTAGGGAATACTCAGTATTATGGAATTTTCTGAAACCTGTTTGGTTCGGGTGTAATGCGTTTGTTTTTTTGAAAAAATCAGAAAGTTGGTTGAATATGATTTTTTCTGTCAATTTTGCGAGAAATGGTATGTTTGCTATTGGACGATAATTAGTTAATTCGTTAATACTGGTTTTGTAATTTTTCACAATGGGGGTAATGTAAGCAGATTTCCATTCTGATGGGACTGTAGAGGTAGTCATGCTACAATGAATAAGAGACAATATAAAAGGACCAAAGTGAAGATCGGCAGGAGAGACGCCCACTCTCCTGCCACTTTGCACAATCACTCTATACTGCTAAGCCCCGCAAATTAAAATAATTATTAAAAACCCATCCCAAATTGAAATTCGGCAGGAGAGATGCCCACTCTCCTGCCGCATTGCTGACACTAATACTCCCCTCCCCCCCCCCCATATGCTTCAGGAGAGATGCCCACTTTCTCCTGCTGCCAAGCAACACCCCCCAACCCCACCTCGGCAGCGGGAGAGATGCCTAGTCCCTCTGGCCAGCAGGCCTGCCTCTTCAAAATGGAATTGGTTATCGGATAGATAACAGGATAGGGTTAAATGGTCATTTTTCTCATTGGAGGAGAGTAAACAGTGGAGTGCCGCAGGGCACTCCGTACTGTGTTTGGAGCTATTTAACTTATTTAAAAATGATCTGGAAATTGGAATGAGGAGTGAGGAAATTAAATTTGCAGATGACACTAAACTGTTCAAAGTTGTTAAAACGCATGCAGATTGTGCAAAATTGTAGGCAGATCTTAGGAAATTGGAAGACTGGGCACCCAACTGGCAGATTAAATTTAATGTGGACAAATGCAAAGTGATACACATTGGGAAGTAAACCCAAATCACAGTTACCAGATGCTAGGGTCCACCTTGGGGGTTAGCACCCAAGAAAAGGATCTGGGTTTCATTGTAAACAATTCGATGAAACCTTTTGCCCAATGTGCAGTGGCGGCCAAAAAAGCAAACAAGATGCTAGGAATTATAAAAAAAAGGAATGGTTAACAAGACTAAGAAAGTTATGCCTCTGTATCGCTCCATGGTGGTCTCCTTATCTCAAGAAAGATATAGCGGCACTAGAAAAGGTTCCCTCTAGAACTCAGAACATCTGTATATCCTATGCCTGGCCAATAGGTGTCACTGTTGCCATGATGGCTACAGCTCCTTCCGTGAAGCCTTCAATACTATTTTCTCAGCCCTACAATCCTTAAGGAGCAGAAACCAGGCTCAGGAATGAAACCCAGGCCTCCCACACAGCAGTTGACAACATGATTGCTGAGCCGTTGGCCAGTTCTGACAAATGAAATTTCTTGACTTCCAAAGACATAAATGCAAACAAATCCTTGTTGCTGGCATTCTTTTGATTTGTTCTTGAAGTGGAGTATAACAGTTTGTGCTGGTGAAGCGAGTTTCCCCTCCCCTTCACCTGGCTGAGATGCAGGTGGCTTTCTTCTCTAAAATATAAACCATAGATTAAGTGAAGGCAGATTAATGCAAGGTCCCTGCCCTCTCAAAATATGCATGACCTGTGTTTCACCAGACTAGAAAGATAGCAGGAAAAAAAAATCCTTCTCCATTTAAAGGAATTTTTATAGAGGGGAGCAGAACATGATGTTTCTTTATTGGTGTCATTAATGTCGGGACTGGTCAGGAATATAAATAATCTTCAAGAGGTTCGTAGCAAGCATATTGTGATTTCTAGCTTTTTCACTCATTATGTAAAAATACATATTAAGTGTTAATGAAATACAAAATCAGAGTACAAAGAACTGAGGTAATGAGAACTTAAAGCTATAAACATTTCCTTGGTAAAAAATGTTGGCTTTTCAGGCAGCTTTATTTATGGGAGAAATGAATTGGTATCCACATATCAATTTCTACATCATATTCAGTTTTTAGAAAAATGTTGAAAAACATATCTTTTTGGTAAACAGCATGATTAATCTTAGCTTTTAGAAATTATTGAAAATTTATTTTCTGATAAATTTCATGATTGATTGTAATCTGCTATATGAAACATAGAAACATAGAAGATGACGGCAGAAAAGGGCTACAGCCCATCAAGTCTTCCCACTCTGCTTACCCACCCCCTGTCTATGCCCTAATGACCCTTATCTTGACCCTCGTAGGGATCCCACATGGGTATCCCATTTATTCTTAAAGTCTGGCACACTGTTCATAACTCAAGTGACCTGTAAACCGCACAGAACTCTTAGGTTGCTGCAGTGTATAAGAATCAATGTAACGTTAAAAAAAAAAACAATTCAGGGCTAGATGTGTTCCAGCAAACCTAAGGCTAACTTTTCAATTTCAGTTTTGAAGCGTCTTGCATCTTGCATGTTTTTGGCTAGATATGGGATAGAAAGCTTGAGGCCCTTTGAAAGCCATAATCTCTCAATTCCCAGAACATGTTGAGTGTCTTATTACTTCCGCTATTAAATAAAAAATTAATATTTATGTTCCAGGGTGAGATATCAGTATGAGGTGTTCACAATTGATATGAAGGCTGAGTCCCTGATTCATTCTTCCAACTTCCCGATTTGGACTTTCCATTGTTGGAAAGGATATAAATTTAAGGATCAAAGTGTAGATTACCTTCTTGCTATCTGAGAGACAATGAACAGTTAATATTTAGTAGTGGTGGTCAACAAAAAAACCCTTACCAAAGAATTTCTTCAATAGAAATAATTTAGTAGAGTGTGCATTTCTTTCTCATGGTGACCCTAAATTAAACTCCAAATTAGTGAATATCTTCACTCTCTTGGGGTCCATTCTGTTCCCTCTTGTATCTTAGGGCTGGCCCTAGTCAAAATGGAATGGTTCCTCCTATCTGACGAGAATTCCCTTAAGTATCCAGGATCCATAGCTTCATCTTTACATATCTCCACTCTTCATTTGTACCTTGTCACCTCTGCTAGGATGGATAGCTCAGTATATTGTAAGTTTAAGATTTCTAACATTTATTTGTAAGTGGTATTGGGGACTTGCCTATCCTGAATAACCATTGTGGGCATTATGGGAAATGTCTCCAAATGGGTTAATTTTATGCATAGCTTCTCATATCAAAAAATTTCAGCCAAGCAGTGGGAGTAAACATTGGAGTATCTGGCATACGAGTAAATAAATAGTGGAGAAAAAAGCCTCAGAATCATGTGACAGCATCAGCATTTCATATTGCTTCTATCTAACTGTCTGAACTCTTATCACTGGCAATAAAAAAAAAAAAACAAACCCACCACATATAATTGCCAAAAATATCTCCATTTGAAAAATTCCCCTGCTGTGCACAGGACTTTACCATAAGAACATAAGAATTGCCGCTGCTGGGTCAGACCAGTGGTCCATCGTGCCCAGCAGTCCGCTCACGCGATGGTCCCCAGGTCAAAGGCCAGTGCTCTAAATGAGTCCAGCCTCACCTGTGTACGTTCCAGTTTAGCAGGAACTTGTCCAACTTTGTCTTGAATCCCTGGAGGGTGTTTTCCTCTATAACAGATTCCGGAAGAGTGTTCCAGTTTTCTACCACTCTTTGGGTGAAGAAGAACTTCCTTACGTTCGTACGGAATCTATCCCCTTTCAACTTTAGAGAGTGCCCTCTCGTTCTCCCTACCTTGGAGAGGGTGAACAATCTGTCTTTATCTGCTAAGTCTATTCCTTTCACTATTTTGAGTGTTTCGATCATGTCCCCTCTCAGTCTCCTCTTTTCAAGGGAGAAGAGGCCCAGTTTCTCCAATCTCTCACTGTACGGTAACTCCTCCAGCCCCTTAACCAGTTTAGTAGCTCTTCTCTGGACCCTTTCGAGTAGTACCGTGTCCTTCTTCATGTACATTCATTCACAGTCCAATGTTCATCTTCTCGTTCAATGCATGCATTTCTTCAATAACTTAGTTTCATTAATAAAGCCATTTCAACTAGAGAATGACACGGGGAAAAAATCTGTCCCCGTCACCGGCCCACCATCCTCTGCACCGCCCCGTCACCGCCGATCCCTTCACCGCCCCGTCACCGTCACCGCCATCCCTTTCACCGCCCCGTCACCGCCACTGCCATCCCATTCACCGCCCCGTCACCGTCCCCGCTGCATCCATATAAGCCTTTTTCCTTTCACTCCCTCCTTCCAATTTGAGCCGGGAACACTAGCGATCGCACGGTCCCCGCGGCCACTACCTGCCTGCCCGGTCGATCCTGGTGTTTGGCCGGCTCTCTCCCTTCTCCTCACCTTGGTTTGTGGGTTTTCTTTTTCGGCAATCTGCGCGCTTTCCCAGGGAGCCGCACACGCGCGGCTGCTCAGTGTTCGATCTTCTGCTCTGCTGCAACTTCCTGTTTCCGGTTGCGTCAGAGCAGAAGATCGAGGCTGAGCAGCGGCGGGTGTGCGCGGCTCTCTGGTAGCGTGCGGGTCGCCGAGGAGGAGGATCTGCGGACTGGGGTGAGGAGAGGGGAGAGAGCTGGCTGGACACTGGAATCGATTGGGCGGGCGGGTGTGAGCTGCGGGGACCGCGCGATCCTTCATGCCTCACTGCGGGGGACAAGACCATTCACCGCCCCGCGGGCGGTGAATGGCCTTGTCCCCGTCGCCGCAGCGACTGCTAGTTTTCTTCCCCGTTTTTGGCGGGTGACCCGCGGCTAAAATGCGGTGGCCGCGGGTAAACCGCCACCGTGTCATTCTCTAATCCCAACAAGGTGCCTAATTTTGCCTGATCTTCTAATTGTATCAAGAGATAATTCTTGCTCGTCCGTGCACTTCTGACATCCAATATGGCTCCCATACTAAAAGACGCCGACCTGAATATTTCCGGGAGCATCACTTCCATAACCCAAACTTATACAAGAATACTATCCTTTCAATCTTCTGGTTCAAACCCCATGGCCGGATTGTATCTAAAATTACTATGACTTATCATTTTTATAAATCCATTTTTGTTCCTGTTGATGTAATCTTCTCTTCACATTCCCATGATGTAACAAGATTGGTATTACTCTTTACATTCCCATTGTCATAAGATTATTATTAAATGGATGGATTTATTAGGCTGAAACTCCCACCATAAACTATATCACTCTCAAAGAGAGGAAGTATAATTTATAAAAAAATATTAATATAGGGAAAGAATATATAGTTAAAAGACACCAAAATATAAGTTGGGCGTGCCTTAGGACATTGCAGGAAAGTTAACTCCCTAGACTCCACCAAAAATATATAAACCTCAAATCTAAATTTTTAAGATAAGGAGCACCCTCAGCGTGAGTTTGAAAGCTTTAAAGAGTGGCTCAAAGAGCATTTCTAGTGCTTAGAATAGCAAAGCTAGCAAACACTGAGCAGAATATATAGTAACACTGAGCAGAATATATAGTAACATAGTAAATGATGGCAGATAATAATAATAATAATAATAACAACAGCTTATATACCGCAATACCGTGAAGTTCTATGCGGTTTACAAAGATTAAGCAAAGGTACAAATTGATAAAGACTCGAAAGATCCATCCAGTCTGCCCAACCCTACATGCTCCATAAAAATCAATCACTTAATTAAAATTGTCTTTTCTTAGATATTTCTGGGCCAGAGAGCCAGAGCCCTGCCCGGTAGTGTGCTTAGTTTCTATCTACTGGAGTTTCCATGAAAGGTCACCCCAGCCCATTCTCAACTGAATGTCCACATTCAGGACTAGACTACCAAGTACCAACCCTAGTTCCTTCAATATATACCCATTATTTTCTGATTAGAGATCCTCTGTGTTCATCCCACGCTCGTTTGAATTCTGTCACCATTTTCTTCACCACCTCCCTCAGGAGTGCATTCCATGGATCAACCACCCTCTCCGTAAAGAAGAATTTCTTAACATTATTCTTGAATCTTCCACCCTTCAACCTCAAATTATGCCCTCTGGTTTTACCATTTTCCTTTCTCCAGGATAGATTTTGTTCTACGTTAATACCTTTCAAGTATTTGAACGTCTGAATCATATCTCCCTTATCCCTCCTTTCCTCTAGGGTATACATATTCAGGGCTTCCAGTCTCTCCTCATATGTTTTCTGGTGCAAGCCTCCTACCATTTTCGTTGCCTTCCTCTGGACTGCTTCAAGTCTTTTTACATCCTTCGCCAGATATGGTCTCCAAAATTGAACACAAAACTCCAAGTGGGGCCTTGCCATCGACTTGTACAGGGGCATCAACACCTTCTTTCTTCTACTGGTCATGCCTCTCTATATATACAGCCTAGCATCCTTCTGGCAACAGCCACCGCCTTGTCACACTGTTTTTTCACCTTTAGATCTTCAGACATTATCACCCCAAGGTCCCTCTCCTCATCCGTGCACATCAGCCTCACACCTCCCAGCATATAAGGCTCCTTCCAATTTCTAAACCCAAATGCATTGCTCTGCACTTTGCGTTGAATTTAAGTTGCCAGATATTGGACCATTCCTCTAACTTGTGCAGACCCTTTTTCATGTTTTCCACACCCTCCTCAGTGTCTACTCTGTTACAAATCTTGGTGTCATCTGCAAAAAGGCAAACCTTTCCTTCTAACCCTTTGGAAATGTCGCTCATAAACATATTGAACAGAATCGGCTCCAGCACCGATCCCTGAGGGACTCCACTACTTACCTTTCCCTCCTCTGAGCGACTTCCATTAACCATCACCCTCTGGCGTCTTCCCATCAACCAGTTTCTAATCCAGTTCACCACTTTGGGTCCTAACTTCAGCCTATCAAGTTTGTTCAAGAGCCTTCTATGAGGAACCGTGTCAAAGGCTTTGCTGAAATCTAAGAAAATTACATCTAGCATATGCCCTTGATCCAATTCTCTGGTCACCCAATCGAAAAATTCAATCAGATTCGTTTGGCACGACTTACCTTTAGTAAAACCATTAGCTCTGTAATATATGTGAATATTTATTCAAGAACTAAGACTCAGAACATTTATGGTCAAATATATTTTATTGAGCAATCAAGAAAACAACAGAATAGCACAAGAAGTACAAAACCAGCTCAAAAGTTTGAAATATCCCCCAAAAGAACCTCCCCCCCCAAACCCCAACCAAAACACCCCCCCCCCCATTCCCACCCCTGGGTCCTCCTTCCAAACACAAAAGAACAAAGAATCAAAATAGCGAGTTATACATGAAAGGAACAAAAGGATAAGCACAAACAAAACTCAATTAAGTATCCGGCTATGAGCAAGAGGGGTCAAAGTAGTCCAGAAAGGTTCCCAAGTAGTCTGGAAAAGACGGCCCTGGCGAGATGACAAATCGGACACATCCCGGCGCTCCCACATCAAGAGAGAAATCATGCGACTCCTTCAAAGGGAATAGTCCGGAGTCTCAGCTTCAAGCCATTTCAGCAGGATGTATTTCAAAGCAATCAGAATAGACCATTTGAGGAAAGCTGCAACTCCCTTGGAGCGTGGAAAGTAGTGAGGAATAGTCCCAAACAAAATCAAAGGGGAACTGCGAATAGTGACATGCCAAAGATTCTCCACGAAAGCAAATATAGCAGTCCAAAAAAGTTGTACCTGAGGACAAGTCCAAAACATGTGGCCCAAGCTGGCTTCCGGAGCCTGACAGCGAAGACAGGCTGCATGGAGACGGAAATGAGCCAAATATGCCCTTTTAGGAGAAACATATAAACGAAAAATCAATTTAAAATGCTGCTCCCAAAAGGTAGTGTATTTACAAAAAGCAGGCAGTCGACGGACAGCCTGAAGAAGGATATCAGAAGGTAAATCAACAGCAAGATCACCTGACCAAGCATCTCGCAGCCGAGAGTGGTCAAACAAAGGGCATTCATCCTTCAAGTAGCGATGATGAAACTTGAGGGGGACCGGTTGTTGAGAACCAAGGGTAAAGGCCGTAGACAAAGTCTCATGACAGGCGGCCTGCAAGGAGCTAGAAGGTAAGGAAGAGATGTAATGATGGATTTGCATGTAAGCAAAATAGTCAGTAGTAGGGAGATCAAATTCTGCTCGCAACTGAGCAAAAGATTTAGGGGTGCCTTCATCAGTAACCAAGTGAAATAGATATTGAATGCCCTTTGTTTCCCACCGAGCAAAACTCGGCCCATCAATCCCAGGTAAGAAAGAACCATTAAAACGAATAGGCAGGAAGAGAGAGACAGAATGAGCTTCAACAATGGCAAATGAGCTTCAACATAGGGAAATGCAAGGTCATGCACGTGGGGAAAAAGAACCCGATGTTCACATACAGAATGGGGGGAACACCGCTAGGGGTCAGTAACCTGGAGAGAGACCTGGGAGTGATGGTAGACGCAACACTGAAGGCATCGGCGCAGTGCGCTACAGCCTCAAAGAAAGCTAACAGAATGTTGGGTATCATTAAGAAGGGTATTACGACCAGGACGAAGGAAGTCATCATGCCGCTGTATCGTGCAATGGTGCGGCCGCATCTGGAGTACTGTGTCCAGTACTGGTCGCCGTACCTCAAGAAGGACATGGCAGTACTTGAGGGAGTACAGAGAAGAGCAACTAAACTGATAAAGGGAATGGAAAATCTCCCATATACCGACAGGTTGAAGCAGTTGGGACTTTTCTCACTGGAAAAGCGGAGACTTAGAGGAGACATGATAGAAACCTTCAAGATCCTGAAGGGCATAGAAAAAGTAGACAGGGACAGATTTTTCAAATTAAGGACCACCACAAGTACAAGGGGGCACTCGGAGAAATTGAAAGGGGACAGGTTTAGAACAAACGCTAGGAAGTTCTTTTTCACTCAGAGGGTGGTGGATACATGGAACGTGCTTCCAGAGGCTGTTGTAGACAAGAAAACATTAAATGGTTTCAAAGAAAGTTTGGATAGATTCCTAGAAGAAAAAGGGATTGAAGGGTATAGATAGATATAGACCACTACTCAGGCGATGGGCCTGATGGGCCGCCGCGGGAGCGGACCGCTGGGCAGGATGGACCTATGGTCTGCCTCAGCGGAGGCAACTTCTTATGTTCTTATGTTCTTATTTACAGACCCAACGCCAAACCTTCCGCAAGGGTCGATGTAAGGCTTTCAAAGAAAGAGACTCAGGTTCAAGAGAAGGGATAGAATGAAGATAGGCACTAAAATGAGTAGAAGAAAAGCAGGAAAGTTCCAGAGATGAGTTAGTAAACGCTGAAGTACCCCTAAAGAGGTCATTAATATGCCTCATTCCACAACCAATCGTCAAATAGCGGAGATTCAATAAGCCCAAGCCACCTCTGTACCAGGGAGTCGCCGCCCGCTTATAAGTCAAACGAGGTCTCTTACCGGCCCAAAGAAATTTCTGGACCAGTCGTTCCAATTGGCGCTCGTCACGAAATGTCAAATAAAGGGGAAGGACCTGAAAAACATAAAGCCAATAGGGGACCAGAAGCATGTTATACAGGTGTACTTGACCCAAAAGTGAAAAAGGAAGAGTCTCCCAAAGGTGCAACCTATTCTGTAATGCCTGAAACAACGGGGTTACATTCAGCCGGTATAAGCTAGATAAGTCTAGCGGAATATTAACCCCCAAGTACCGCAAAGCAGAATCAGCCCAACGAAGAGGGAAAACACCCCTCCACGATGTTCGTAAATCTGGTGGAAAAGGTAAGGCCAAGGATTTATCTAAGTTGAGAGACAGCCCGGAATAGAAACCAAATTCAGAAATAAGATCCAGAGCGGCCGGGAGAGAATCTTCAGGACGGGTAAGAATTAAAAACATGTCATCCGCATACGCCAGGGTCTTGAGTTCGGAGTCACCAACCGAGAGACCTCGGACCTCCGCAAACCCCCGAAGAGTACATAACAAGAGTTCCAAAGAAAGAAGGAACAAAAGAGGAGAAAGAGGGCAACCCTGTCAGGTACCACTAAGAATAGGGAAAGATTCAGAACGAGTCCCATTGACAAGCAAAGAAGCCAAGGGATTGGAATAGAGGGAACGCACGGCATCTAGAAAGAACCCCCCGAGCCCTACATACTCTAAGGTACGAAACAAGAAGGACCAGTGAATACTATCAAATGCCTTAGAAGCATCCAGGCTAACAAACAGGGTCGGAATCTGGCGAGATTGACACTGAGCAAGAGCAAGAAGTACCTTGCGGACGTTGTGTACAGACTGGCGGCCCAAACCTACTTGATCCTCATGGATAAGCTGTGGTAAATGAGGAGCAAGACGATCCGCCAACATATGAGCGAAGAGTTTGAGGTCCACATTGATCAATGAAATGGGGCGATAAGATTCCGGCAAATCAGCAGCCTTACCAGGCTTCAAAAGTAAGGTAATAAGGGCCTTGTTCGCAAAACGTGGAAAAGAACCACGGATAGTAGCAGCATCAAAATACGCCAATAAAGGTCCATAAAGAGTAGGAGAAAGGAGCCGATAAAAGTCACCCGAGAACCCATCCGGTCCCAGAGGCCGGTCAGAGCGGAGCGATTTAATAGCAGACTCCAATTCGGCCGCCCAAAACGAACTATTTAGAGAGGAAATCGCCTCCGCGGACAAACGAGGCAGCCCAGAAGAGTGAAGATAGTCTGACACCATCTCCAAAGAGGCGTCATCCGGAGCGTCATATAACCGACGAAAAAAATCGAATAGGACCCCGGAGATCTCAGAAGTTTGGGACACCACTCCACCACCCCGGGTCCGTAGGGATGAAATCGGCTTCCTGCCAGTCGTAGCATGAACCAAACGAGCCATAAGGCGGCCGGGTTTGTTACCGTAACGAAGAAAACGATGTTGATAAAAGGCTTTGCATTTTTAAGAACGAGAATGGAGAAGTGAGTTCAGGGCCACCTGTGTAGACAGATAACAGTCTCGAGTCTCCTGAGAAGGGTGGAGAGAAAAGGTCCGCTTCGCCAAACGTAAGGCCCGTTCCAGAGTAACGATCCCCTGGTTAATACGCTTGTTACGAGCACACAGAAATGAAATGATATGACCTCGAATCACCGTCTTCCCAGCCTCCCAAAACAAGATAGGATCATCCATGTGGGAAGCATTATTCATAGAATAGTCATCCCATTGGGTCTGTAAAAAGGCACGAAATTCCGCATCCTGGGCAAGATAGAAGGGAAACTGCCATGACGATGCGCGAAGGTACGTGGAATCTAAGAAAACATCAACCCAAATTGGGGCATGATCCGATATAGACAGAGGTCCTATCTCCGCCAAATGTACAGAAGGAAACATAGAGGAAAACAAGAAAATATAATTCAAACGAGACCAGGTGCCATGTGCACGAGAGAGATGGGTATAGTCACGAACTTCAGGGTGCAGGAGATGCCACGGGTCAACTACCGAAAGCGAGTCACAAAAGTCGGAGAGTAGATGACTCTTAGAACCCAAAGAAGAGGCAGGAGAGCCAGATTTATCTTGAGCAGGCTGCATAACCAAATTGAAATCTCCCAAAAGAAGCAGAGGATCATCAGGAAAACGAGAGCGAAGGTGAAGCAACTGTTGTAAGAAGGCCGATTCTCCAGAGTTGGGGCCATAAACCACAAGGAAAAGATAGGAGCGACTTCCCAAAGTCAGGCGAAGAAGCAAGGAGCGACCGCCAGACGCCTTGTCAAGAACGTGGACGCCAAGAGGCGAAGACTTGCGGACCAACACAGCAATGCCCCCGTGACGGCCCGAAGAAGAAGCAAAATACACCTCCCCCACCCAAGAACGACGTAACTTAAGATGTTCTGCATCAGTCAATCGAGTTTCCTGTAGACAAGCAATATCAGACCGGTAGCGTTGTAGGGCAGCAAGTATTTTGGATCTCTTGACAGGTGACGTGATCCCCCCAACATTCCAAGAGGTAATTCTAAACGGGGTACTCACAGCTTAAGAGAAGAAAGGAAACAGTACCAGAAATAGAAGAGCAGGTGAAAACTACCCCAAGGGCCCAGCCTCCCCCAGAGTAACAAGAATCGCCAGATAATAGTACAAAGCAAAAACGGTGAACAATGAAACAATGCAAAATTATGGAGCAAACATACACAAGGAGGACCCCCCATCCCCGAAGCCCACCCCCCCAACACCAAACCCATCCCCCCAACCCACCCCTCCCCCCCTCAAGTCCCCCCACCCCCTAAAAAACAAACCCCCCAAGAACCCAACCAGATTGAAAACCCCCGTCCCACAGATGTGGAACAGAGATAGAGCCACGTAAGATGTAGACAGGGCCCCAAATCCCTCAACCCAGACCACACCACCGTCAAGCAGAACATCCCATCCATCCATCATGCACACCAAGAGAAGCCATAGGAGGGTGAAGCTGAGAAGCAAAAAGACCCCAGAACACGGGGAGCAACATGGTCCAACAGCCAACAGGCCGAAAGAATCACCAAGGGGCCTCCCAGGGTGACAGGGAACCTAGGCATACGCAATGCAAGCAATCCCTCATGCACAGAAGCTGAATAAAGAAACACCAAAATCCCAAATACACAAATACTCCCCCCCATCATCCACTCCCAGGTACACACACCCATGCAACACCCCAAACAGAATCACAATCAGAATCACAACCCCACAAGCATACTCCAACCATCCTAGAAGAGACAATCCCTCGAGCCAGACAGGATGCCAACTCCCCCCCATTGCCAGAACACCCCTGCCACCCCTTAGGGGCATCTGCAACCAACAAAGAGCCCCATTAAAACAAACAGGAACAGCTAGAACAGGACCTGGAAAAGTACTGGACAGCAAATCCAGGTGGACAAACACAAAGGTAACAAATTGGATATAAAAATAGAAGAAGCTGCAGGGGTGAGCCACAAAGCAGCCCAAACTCTGGGTGAGAGGCAACTGTCAGCAGTGTCAAAGAGACTATAGGTCCAAAAAGGAAACAAGCTGGAACAAGAGCTCCAAGAGCTAGCAGCAGCCAAACGAAGCAAAGCCACACAAAAAAGGAACAACAACTCCGTACGCCAACTCAGCTACAGGACTCAGGTGGCTGATGATGGTCCCGCTTCTCCCGGTAGCGAATCCAGGTAAGCCTGGGCATCCTCCGCCGTGGTGTACATTTGCCAACCATTGGAAGTCCAAACCTTCAGGTGTGCTAGGTAAAGGAGCTGGAACCGCTGCTTCTTATCAAAGAGAGCCGAGCACACCAGGGAGAAGCGCCTCCGACGTTCCTGTAGGGCAGGTGAATAGTCCTGGAACAGGCGCACAGGAGTACCCTCATAGGAGAGAGTATTCCTCTTCTGACGGTACTGTCGCATAAGTTTAGTCTTCGCGGCCGAGTTATGGACTTTGAAGATGGTAACCCGAGCTCTGTCACGGTCATCGGTGCGCCGGCCCAGGCGGTGAGCGCGGTCTAGCCGCAAGGGCCCAACCCCTGCTGGAAGCGGCAACGCCAGCTGAAGCCAAGACTCCACTGAAGAAAGGAGACGAGAGTCAGGAACAGATTCAGGCAGACCATCCAGACGGATGTTGTCCCTCCTCGAGCGGTTCTCGAGGGCTTCAATCTTGTCTGTCTGTTTCTGGAGTTGAGCACGTAGGGAGGCCAGATCCGCTGCCGACGAGGAGCACGTGTCCTCAACCCCGAGACTCGATGCTCAAGTTCCCCCGTCCGCCGAGTTGTTTCCCCCAAGAGGGACTCCAGGCTGGAGAGATGGTCGAATCTAGAGTCTAGCGCCCGCACCACCGACGCCGACAACGCCGCTATGTGGGCCTCCGACAGAGGGAGCGCGGAACCCAAGTCCCCCGCCGCCATCTTAGCCTCAGGCCGCGCCGATCTCGTCTCTCTTTCTTTCACCGAGCGGCTCGATTTGGAGCTCATAACCGGGCTGGGCGTCTGCAGGAAACGTTCCATAAATCTCCCCAAAGGCCAAGCTTAGCGAAAACGGTGCTGAGGGATTCGGGGCCCCAGAGCTCGAGTGAAGCACGTCTTACCCGGCTCAGCACATCACGTGACTCTATCACTCAGAACATTTATAAGCAAACTGAACATTTATTTCTTTTAGAGCAAAATTAATGATAAAAACATTACACTTCTCCCTCGGTATTCGCGGGGGATAGGGGCAGAGCCGGACCGCGAATTGAGAAAAACCTGCTCTGACCCACCCCCCGCCTCCCTCCTGCCTTCCCCCCGACATCCCGGCATTACCTGGTGGTCTAGCAGGCTTTCGGGGCAGGAGCAATCTTCCTAAGCTCCTGCCCCGTGCAGATCACCAATAGGAAATGACTGCCGTGAGTTCCCGTAGTCTCTCAAGACTATGACAGGAGCTTATGGCAGCCATTTATTATTGGTGATCTACATGGGGCAGGAGCGTAGGAAGATCGCTCCTGCCTCAAAAGCCTGCTAGACCACCAGGTAAGGCCGGGATGCTGGGAGGAAGGCTGGAGAGAGGCGGGAACGTGGTAAACTATAGGTTCCCCCCCACCAAAAAAAAAAATCACAAATATGTGAAACTGCGAATGGGGAGGGGGAAGTGTAAAATCAAGCAGGTAGAGCAAGTAGGATTGTTAAGCAAGGAAAAATAGTACCATACAAAACAAAATTTTGCTAAGGTCAAATGATTAAAGTTACTCACAAATGCTGGTTGCAAAGTCCTTAGAAGACCACATGGCCTAGTTGGAGAGCTAAGCACATGGTTGCAGAGAGATGTTGCAGCTTGATCCAGGGCTGTGATCCTGGGTCTGGCTTTATAGATGTGGGTGGTTCCCAAGAGGCATCAGAATTCAGGGGCAGTCTCTGGCATCGCATCCAATCATAGAGCAGTCCAGTCTTTCCCTCGGTGATGTCATGATTAAATGTTCTTGCAGACTGGGGGGGGGGGTGTATATCCTTTACTGGCCCACCCAGCCATGCTTTTGTTTATTAGCTTGAGCTGCATCTCTAGCCATGTCTGTGTCATGTATTTAACACTGTCTGAAGGTAAATGGCTCAGTCCTTTCAGAATCTAAGTTAGAAATCATTTTTACTTTAAGTTCATCAAATTAATATATTTTAACTCCAAGCAGAATTATAAAAATCCTATCATGCTACTCGTATTGTATTGAAACTCATTTTGAACGTATGCTGTATTTCAGTAGTGACAGATTAAAGGATCTACAGTTCTTCTATATGCAATATTATACTGGTGTTCAGAAAGCCACGTCTTAAGCGGTTTTGTTCTGTGCCTCGCACATCACAATCGACAGGGCCAAACCAAAAGGTAAACCACATTAATCAATATGCATGTGGTCAAAAATCTTAGGGTTATACTCCATCTCCCAGGTATCTGCACCCAATCTTCTTCCAACGTAACTTCCCATACTGCACACCATCCGCAGCAAGAATGTCCAACCCTCCCTTGTTGTTTATTCTCCATCATATCAGATTTACACAAATAAATCTTTCAAATTGCAATTCCCGCTGGACGCTATTACACAATCAGATTCTTCAAAGCATGAATATTGGACTTACCGTATTTTCACGTAGATAACGCGCATCCGTGTAAAACGCGCACACGGGTATAGCGCGCGGAAAACACAAATTTATGTACAGAAATTTTTATATACCGCGCACACCCGTATACCACGCATGCCGCCCCGACTCTCCCGTCGCCGCCCGACTCTCCTTTCGCCCGCCCCGACTCTCCTCTGGCCACCCCGACTCTCCTTTCGCCCGCCCCGACTCTCCTCTCCCCCTTGAAGTCCTGTCCCCACCCTGAAAGCCTGATGCCCCCCGACATCCGATTCACCCCCCTGCAGGACCGCTCGCACCCCCACCCCGAAGGACCGCTCGCACTCCCACCCCGAAGGACCGCTCGCACTCCCACCCCGAAGGACCGCTCGCACCCCCACCCGAAGGACCACTCGCACCCCCATAGCCTCCCCCCCTCCCCCATGGAGAAGCTGTCTACCTTGTTTCCGGATGCCAGCGAGCCCAGCTATTTCCTCTGCCGGCGGTCCTGCCCCTTCTCTGAGCCCTGCTGCGCTGCTTCCTCTTCCGGCGGTCCCACCCTTTCTCTGACGTCAGAGAAAGGGCGGGACCGCCTGAAGAGGAAGCAGTGCAGCATAGGGCTCTGAGAAGGGGCAGGACCGCCGGCAGAGGAAGAAGCTGGGCTGGCATCCGGAAACAAGGTAGACAGCTTCTCCATGGGGGAGGGGGGAGGCTGTGGGGGTGCGAGCGGTCCTTCGGGTGGGGGTGCGAGCGGTCCTTCGGGGTGGGAGTGCGAGCGCTCCTTCCGGGTGATGAATCGGGGGGGGGAAACTATGTAAAAAAAATTTTGTACAACGCACTCACGCGTATAACGCGCAAGGTTATGCGCGGTTTGTAAAAAACACGTATAACGCACGCGTTATATGCATGAAAATACGGTACTACTAATACTAATAAACATTTCTACAGCCCTACTAGACATATGCAGCACTGTTCATATTCTGTGCAGGTACTTCTTCTGTCTCTGGTGGGCTCACAATCTAACTTTTGTACCGGGGGTGGGGGGGCATGGAGGGTAGATGACTTGCCCAAGGTCACAAGGAGCCACAGCAGGAACTGAACTCAGCCCACCAGGATCTCAGCCCACTGTATTACTATTAGGGGATACAGTTAGGGAGGGTGTTAAGCTACTGGCTAGGGTGGTGAATAGAGGGGAGTAAGGTTAAGAGTTGAAGGCTATCTCAGAAAGGTGGGTTTTCAGCCGACTGTGAATATATGGACTGTGGCATACAAGATGAGTGGTTATTTTAAGTGCTGTGTACAGTACTGGAATTTTTCATATGGAGATATTTTTGGCAATTATAAGTGGCTTTTTTTTTTTTAAATTCCAGTGATAAGAGTAGAGACAGCTAGATAGAAGCAATATGAAATGCTGATGCTGTCACATGATTCTGAGCCTTTTTTCCTCCATTATTTATGTGTGCCAGAGGCTCCAGTGTTTACTCCCACTGCTTGGCTGAAACTTTTTGATAACAGCAGCTGAGCTAATTAGAAATATTATTAATATATAGAATGTGAATGATACAAAGTTATGGATGTCACTTCCGGGTGCTGTGCAAGGAAAGCGACGTCAGAGGGAGAGCTGACGGGGTCGCGAGGAGCAGCACCTTGTTAACCACCAAGAGCAACAACTTCAACTAGAGGTATGGGGGGAGGGAAGGGAAGGGGGCACACGTGGCAGGCAGGATCGGGGAAGGAGCGGAAGGGGGGGCGCCTCTCACCCTTGCTGTGCCACTGGGAACATGTATAGATTTTTGATCCATCCAGGCGGTGTCAGGTCAAAAGCGCACCGTGACAAAGGTGCGTGGAGACAACTGAGCGCAACGCGGAGCCGCGCGCCGAAGAAAATGACTGTTTTAAAGGGGTCCGACGGGGGGGGGGTGTGGGTGGAACCCCCCCCCACTTTACTTTATACAGATGGCGTTTTGGGGGGGGTTTTGGGGATTGTAACCCCCCACATTTTACTGAAAACTTCACTTTTTCCCTAAAAAACAGGGAAACAGTTAAGTTTCCAGTATAATGAGGGGGGTTACAACCCCCCACAATGCCGCCGCGATCTGTATTAAGTAAAGTGGGGGGGGGGGTTCCCCAACAAAAACCCCCGTCGGAGCCCCTAAAAACACTCTTTTTCTTCGGCGCGCGCTTCCGTCTTGCGCTCAGTTGTCAGCGCGCGCCTTTGTCTTCGGCGGTTTTGTCTATGAACCCATCCAGGCCACAACCAAGCCATATACTCAGCATGTTTCTTTGCAATTACTGTGTATTAAGGACATCCACGTGTAAGTTGACCCCTTTCTAAAATCACCTTGTGGGAATTTCTATGTGGAAATTGTGAATTAAGGCTTCAAAAATGATCTCCTTAGTATATATGAGACATTCTTCCTTGTCTGCTGAGCTGTCCACAGGGATTTCATCCGAAGGACATACTCCTTTAAATGAAAACAAATTTCTCCATTTAATGTGATAATTAACCGGTCTGACTACTTTTTACATGCACAAAAAGTCTGCTGAGAATTAAAACTCTTGAGTCCTTTCATCTTCAGAGACATGTTTCCCAGACCTCTAGAAAGTAATCTGATTTCTGTCTATTCTTTAGCTGTCAGGCTTATTGTGGAGAGGGGCTGAGGATTTTTCACACACTTAACACAGCATCCTTTGGGCAACTTCATCAGGTGTCTGTGTGGTTCATACCCAGATGATGAAAGCTCCTTTTTAACTAGTTCATGAGCCTCTCCTAACCTAAATGAGATTTATTTTCATTCCAGAGAGCCTAGGACTTACTAATTTACCTAAAACCAATTCATATAGAGTCACAACAAGGAAATGTTACACCCTGCTCTAAAACCTTTGCTGAAATAATGACAGAATTACCTAGATGATTTATGTCCTAATATATTTGTTAAACACATGCCTTTAGAAAATCCATCCAGTGTTTTTGATCGTCTTCTAAGTGCCTAATTGCATTTTATTGTTGGGTCTTGTTAGCTTTGAACTTTGAGGAATGTATTGGAGCCCATGCTCTTAGGGCCACAGCGACTTTGGTAGCCAGCCTCACACTAGCGTCCATTATCGAGGTAAATTGTCCAGAGTCTTCTGCGAAAAGGTTGCAGAATGCAGTCGGTGTTCCCACTAAGGACTGAGCTGACGTGAGCAAATGTTTTTCATCATGATTCCTTGCAAGCCGGCCCTGCCAAACAAGCTTCTGGGGGACGGGGGTGGGGTCATGTATCCTCTTTTATTTTTTTTTTTTCCAGGTCAAAATATGGTAACCCTAAGAAAGAGGAAAATTATATATATCCTTTTTGTCTGCCCATTACCTGTGTGTATGTGTGTGGGGAGGGATGTTACTGAGGTTAATTTGTGGGTAGTAAAATGTGCTTGTGAATGAACAGAAAAATGATTGATGGCTAGCTGGAGTGGAAGACTTCAGATTTGCAAAGCACATGGACTTTATTTATTCCATTTTTTTAGCCCGTCCTCCCAAAGGAGCCCAGAACGGGTTACAAAGTGCATCCATAATAATCGAGACAGGACAGAGATGACATAATTATTACATAAATTACAATATAGACATGACAATAAAACATATGCACTAAACAGCATCTGGTGAGATTAGGTGGTGTAGGTGCGTTGACTGAGTGGCATTTCTGGGTGAATGACTTTAAGGCGCTGGGCTTGTAACAAGAAAGGTTTTCACGGCCTTCCTGAAGCTCCAAAGGCTGGGTATGAAATGTGAGTAGGAGCGTTTGCGGGCTGTTTCAGTTTTGAAGGAGCGGCCAGGAGGTATGGTCAGTCGTTTTTCTCCTTGGGACCTCAATGGTCGCTTTGGGAAGTAGATTTGTAGTTTAATTTTCCTGTAGTACGGAATCGTTTCATGGAAGGTTTTGAAAGCGAGGACCAGGGCCTTGAGGGCGCAGCGTTTTTTGAATGGGGCAACCAGTGCATGGATGCTAATGCAGGGGTAAAATGACTGCGGATGCCTAGGTTTTTCAGAAGGCAGATTGCAGCATTTTGCACCCTTTGGAGGGGGAGAGAGTTTTGGTAGGCAGGCCCACTAGTAGAGTGTTATAGTAGTCTACGCGGGATAGTACAAAAATGTAGAGTAGTTGGGCAAAATCAGGTTCTGAGACGTATGTACGTATGGTTTTTAGAAGACACTCCTGCTCTAGGTTGGATTTGACAATGCTTTAGGGTTTGTTTATTGAATGGTGCCTATCTTAGTGTTTCTCCATGTTTAACCTGTCTGATTTTCTTTTTTAACATCAGAAGCAAAAATAATGCCAGACTTAAAATAAAATGTACTCATATTCTCTTTTTCCTGTTTGGTATTAGCTGTGAAGATCCAGAATGTTTATTTAGGGAGATCAGGTAATTGCGTTCTTATGAACATAACATCCTCAGAGTCATAATACCAACCAACTCGGATCTTCCCTTTTGTCAGTATCAAAAAAGTCATCTTCAGCTCTAATGCTTTGGGGGAACTACAGGAGTGTGCTAAAAACAAAGAATTCCTAGTTGCAAACAAGGGTTCATAGACAACCCCGCGAAAGACAAAGGCGCGCGCCGACAACTGAGCGCAAGACGGAGGTGCGCGCCGAAGAAAATTACAGTTTTTAGGGGCTCCGACGGGGGTTTTTGTTGGGGAGCCCCCCCCCCAGTTTACTTAATAGAGATCGCGCCGGCGTTGTGGGGGGTTTGGGGGTTTGTAACCCTTCATATTTTACTGTAAACTTAACTTTTTCCCTAAAAACAGGGAAAAAGTGAAGTTTTCAGTAAAATGTATGGGGTTACAACCCCCCACAACGCGGCACGATCTCTATTAAGTAAAGTGGGGGGGGTTCCCCCCCCACGTCCCCCTCCGTCGGAGCTGTAAAAACAGTAATTTTCTGCGGCACGCGCCTCCGCGCTGCGCTCAATTGTCTGCATGCACCTTTGTCCCGGCGCGCTTTTGACCTGACACCGCAAACAAGTTGGGAAAATTGGTGACCCGTCAGGATCTAGGACACTACTGATTTTATTTTTTTTAGAGGGGAAGCCCAAGTATGCAAGGAATCTTGCTACTTTTTTGGATTCTGCCTGGGGTTTGTGGCCTGGATTGGCCACTGCTGGAAATAGGATAATGGGCTAGATGGACCTTTGGTCTGATCCAGTATGGTAATTGTTATGTTCTTGTAAGGTGTCTAGGTAAGACTTTGGAGGCCCTGGTTGGGATGTGGACTATTCTCTGCATATTTTACAAAAGACTCCCTGAATGCAGAACTTTTTGTAAAATGTGTATAAGAATGCTGTAAAATACACATATGGATTGCAGCACATACAGAGGAAACAGTGGACACACATACGCTAGTGGGAGGAAAAGTGCGTTGCACCCTTTACAACAGTCTTATCAAGAAGCATGATATCAGGTCCTCTGCTGTGGCTGAGTAGGAGCGCCTGCTGTTGAATCTAACAGAGGAGCATCAGACAGCTTAGATCTGGAATATTCTTTTTTTCATCCAGCCCCTGTGCCCGGCACAACTGAAGAAACCAGTAGTGGTGGATCCGAATGCGGAAGTTGCTATCGGTATTCTGCTAGAGCAGTGGTTCTTAACCTGGGTTCGACCGAACCCCAGGGGTTCGGTGAGTCAGTCGGCGGAGGTCAAAACACACCTCCGACTCATATAGCGCTTCGGTCACGTTCAATCATCTATCAGTTATTCAGTGATTTTGATCAAGACTGATCGTGTACTCGGTTTCTTGATCTATCAATCAACAGCAGAAGTCACACCAATTTGCAGTAAATTTCATTATTATGTTATTATTATTCGAAATATAGGAGAACTTTTTTGTTTTCAAAATTGATATTATTTTTCCCTCACTGTATACCTATGTTTTGAATTTGTAAAAATCATATTTTATTTTTCCAATAAAGAAGGGTTCGGTGAACACGCATATGAAACTGGTGGGGTTCAGTACCTCCAACAAGGTTAAGAACCACTGTGCTAGAGGAATCCCCTCTTTGGGATGCGATTGCTTGGAGACCTCGAAGGCATGGTTCAATCTTTTGCCCTGAGTGGAGTGATGCTGGGAAGCGTTTGGCGGGTGCTAACCATGCTTGAAGCAACATTGTCTTAAGATTTCAACGGATGTAAATGTGACCCTGGCTTCCCACTCTTACTTGCAAGGAAAACTTTTGTGTATTCTGGCCTCAGGGGGTTTTTTTTGACCAGCTTAGTCATGTCCAGCATTGAGTTTCTGGGTTTATGGAGGCAGTGAAAACATAGCCAATGCAATATTCAGCATCTAAACAGCTATGATGAACCATATAAAGATAGGACTGTGGTCTATGCCTTCCTATTTATGTGTTTATCTTAGTTTCTTTCTTTTTTTTTTTTTTTTTAATTCTTTATTCATTTTCAATATTTTCAATAAGTGCAATACAAATTAAATACATTTTATATTTAAGACATCACTTAATACTCTTTCAAGAAACAAATCTTAGTTTCTTAAGTGCTGAATATCAGCACTTAAGAACATAAGAAGTTGCCTCCGCTGAGGCAGACCAGAGGTCCCGCGGCGGCCCCTCAGGCCTATTGCCTGAGCAGTGGTCCCTGACTATCCCTATAACCTACCTCTACTCCTATCTGTACCCCTCAATCCCTTTGTCCTCTAGGAACCTATCCAAACCTTCTTTGAAGCCCTGTAACGTGCTCCTGCCTATCACAGCCTCTGGAAGCGTTTTCCATGTATCCACCACCCTCTGGGTGAAAAAGAACTTCCTAGCGTTTGTTCTAAACCTGTCCCCTTTTAATTTCTCCGAGTGCCCCCTTGTACTTGTGGTTCCCCCATAATCTGAAAAATAGGGAACTGTACCCTGAGAACGCCCACAGAGTAGCCGGTTCTGGCTTAAATGCTTACTGGGCATTTTCAGCATCACTGTCAAGTTAAGTGTGTGCTGCAGTAGTAAGAGCTACAGCCTCGGCACCCTGAGGTTGTGGGTTCAAATCCCACACTGCTCCTTATGACCCTGGGTAAGTCACTTAATCCCCATTGCCCCAGGTACATTAAATAGAGTGGGAGCCCACCGGGGACAGTTAGGGAAAAATGCTTGAGTACCTGAATAATTTGTAATCCACATAGAATTGTAGGATATGTGGAATATAAATTATTTTTAAAAAAATAAAATGCCACTGAATATACCCAGTTAGTTGTGTCTTCCAGGGCCTGATTTTAGCATTCAAATCCTTGCACGACATGGCACCGGGCTATGCGATGGCTAAGCTTCCTCCGTACGTACCGAACCGGTCTCTCCGCTCCCATGCTGAAATATGCCTTAAGATGTCCCCTGGTCGTTCCCTGCAACTTCAAGCCGCCAAATGGCATTCCTACTCCCACTACTTACCGAGCCACTGGAATCGAGTGTCCCCCGCAGATCAGATCCCTTGAAGGACTCCTCAACTTTAGGGAAGCAATAAAAACAGACCTGTTCACTTAACCCCCCTGCCCTTGACCAATGGACTACAAAGAAATGTATATTGGTACCAGAACCTGGTATGTGTAATGTAAGGAAAGCTTATAAGGTAAAATCTTGTATTATAACTATGGCAAATCCAACCTATAAACTGTCTGTCTGTGTGTCAATTAGGAATAAACTTGTACTGGAAAACTTGCACTGTAAGAATAACCAGGGTAAATTATAACAGGTAAACTGTATATTATATATACAGTGGTACCTTGGTTTCCAAGGTAATTCGTTCCAGAAGCATGCTAGTAAACCAAAATACTTGTATATCAAAGCGAGTTTCCCTATAGGAAATAAGGGAAACTCGCTTGATTCGTTCCCACCCACCCCATCCCCCAAGGCCAGTGGCGTTGCTCTATCCCCCCCAAGAACAGGCATTGCTCCCACCGCTCATGAAGGCTCCCCTCGTGATCCACCATCCCCCCTGCTCGTTTCACCCCCCCCCCCATTCGTAGCACCCCCCCCCTGCGATCCGGCACCCTCCCCCCCGCAATCCGGCACCCTCTGCTCATGTCGCACCCCCTCCTCGCTGCGATCCGGCATCAAAAAGGCACCCACCCACCCAATCCCATTTCTTACCCCCCCCCCCCCATTTTGCATCGGCACCAAGGCACAGGACATACCAGTGCCGGTGCCCGAAGATCTGCCTCCTTTTGCGCATTGGTGGCAGTGCCAAATGGGGGGTAAGAAATGTGATCGGGTGGGTGGGTACCTTTTTGATGCCGGATCGCGGCAGGGAGGGGGTGCGACGCGAGCAGAGGGTGCCGGATCACGGGGGGAGGGGGGCGCTCGTAAATCAAGGCACGCTCGGTTTCCGAGGTGCCGATTTTGCGAATGTTTTGCTCGTCTTGCAAAACACTCGCAAACCGGTGCACTCGGAAACCGAAGTACCACTGTATTAGCATTAGACCTTTAATATGTGTCTAGCTAGGAAAAAACTTGTATCGGAAACTTGTACTGAAATTATGGCAAATCTCGTGTAAATTGTAACCTGTTAACTATATACTATGTATGTTTAACCTGTAACCCGTTCTGAGCTCTTTGGGGACAACAGGAAAGAAATCGAAATAAATAAATTAGCCCCGAACAAGTGATTTAGATGTTCAGAAGCTGTTTCTGGCCATTTAAATAGCTTTCACTATCTACTACCCATAAACCATCTCTCTTTCTATAAAAGAAGTAAGGCCTTTTATGTTTTTCCAGCGGGTTATCTGTGACATTGTTTGTTGAATCGGCGGGTGAGGGAGTCCCGTTTGGCTCATCAGGGTTCAGACTATTAGGTTTCTGCTATTTGAGTGGTTTCCTGAGTTCTCCTCCTTGGATACTCCTTTGATTCATGAGGCAATATCTATCTTATTTATCTATTGATTTATAGATATAGATAAATACACATATAAGATAAAAATACCAGCCCATAAAAAAGTATGTGTGTAATAAATAACTGTATGTTTTTTGTTATGGGGATAGTCGCATGCCATGTAATAGAAGCTAAAATAAAGCAACACAATGTCCACGCTTTGAGCATTCTCACTTGTGCTCCAGGCGTCCCCCTCCTCCCCCCCCCCAAAAAAAAAAAATTTGTAAGGAATTTTTTTTCAGTAAAAAGTAGTGCTGTCTGTTTCAGGGGAAAAAAAATTGATTTGATTCAGCCTATTGAATTGATTTTTGTTTTTTTTAAATTCAATTCATTTTTTTTTTTTCCCCCCAAAACATCCTGGCGTGTTTATTTTGTAGCCTTTCTACCCAGCCCACCCCCCTTTTCCCTGTCCGACCCCACGCCGGCACTCTAGTGTAAACAAAATAAACAAAAATGACTTTTCTTCTCTCTGTTGCCCTAGCTCACGCTTGCTGTCTAACACCAGCTCTAGCTGAATACACATTTCAAATCTGACTTATTGTAATCACAAAATAGAAAATAAAAATAGTTTATCCAAGTTTATTCAGTATTTTTGATTTATCGCCTATTCAAAATTCAAGGCGATGTACAGTTAAATAAAAAATTTTGGTAACATACTTACAATTATTAAATTAAACAGACGAATATCTAAAATACAAATATAACATTACATTTAAAGGGTATATCTACAAATTATAGTGAGACAAAAGGAAAATTATTTAATGGTTACATTCAGTATTAAAATCATTAATTCAATTTTAAAATCTTTAATTCTGGGAAAAACAGTAGGAAGGGAGACAAAGACAATTGACCTTTTAAATATTATTTTTTTACCTTCCACTGCCATACCCAATATTTGTTTCTTTCCAACTGTCTACCATCTCTCTCTCTCTGCCTTTTACCCTGGGTCAGACCTCTATATTCCCCTCAATGCTTGCATCTTTCCCTTCCTCCCTTCCATTATGATGTGTAACATTTATTTCTCTCTTCCCATGCACCATCTCTCCCTGCCCTCCACCCTATGTCCAACATTTCTCCCTCTCTCTTCTCCATGCATAACTCCCTCCTCTCCACCAAATGCAGGATTTCTCCCTCTCACCCCTTTCTGCCTCTTTTCTCCCTTCCTTTCCTCCACCTCAACAATTCTTCCTCTCTCCTCTCTCTCCCCCCCTGTATAGCATCTTTCCTCCCCTCCCCCACCCCTCAGCAGCAGCTTTCCTCCCCTCCCACCCATTCCCCTTTATAGCTGCTTTCCTTCCCATCCCCTGTGCAGCAGTGCGCTACTGACTCTCCCACTTCCAAGGTCTTCTAAAGTGGCAGCAGTGGCAACAGTGGACAGTTAGCAATGGCATCGCTCTGAATGGGATACTCGTGGCCTGCCCCACTAGCGCTTTCCTCTGCTGCGTCATCAGTGACACAGCAGAGGGGAGGCCCTGGTGGGGCAGGCCATGAGCAGCCTGTTCAGAACGATGCCTCTGCTTACCGGCCGCCACCACGACTGCTTTTGTCAGGTCTCACCGGTCTCACTTTACTTTTATAAGCATAACTTTTTATCCTTTACATTTTATTATAAACCGGCTAGATACCCGTTGATGGTCGGTATATTAAAAGTTAATAAACTTGAAATTGAGTCGGTGAGTCTGATTTTCTTGGACAATGAATCGTCAAATCGGGCAGCACTAGTAGAGAGACATTTTCATGTTGTTCTTGTAATACTCTAGGTCAGTGTCTTGCAAACTTTCTGGCCTGTGGCACACTAAATCCAGTGCCCTAGCTGGAAGGCACCTGGAAGTGCGTTGACGTCCACGCATGCATGGAGGGCCCATCTGGCTGTGACCCGTTTCGGTGGAGGGTGCGGGGAGAGGAGGAGACACGCTGGCCAGGAATTGAGTGATCTGCGCCGGCTGACTTCCTACAGGACGTGCCTCTCGCCGTGACCTGTACACAGTCAGCCGGAGTGGACGACTCTCCTCCTCGCCAGTGTGTCGCAGCACACCTGAACTCTCAGGACGCAAACAGGTTGCGATACGCTGCTCTAGGTAAATCTTGTAATTTATTAGCACCTCATTGCATACACTTTAATTAGATGGTCAGTGGTCGTCTCTTTGTCCTCGGTCTTAAGAGCAATGATCTGCTGTTGCTCCTAAAGAGGCTAAAATCTCACTGTTAGCATTTTCTTACCAAAGTCCCAGCCGGGGCAGCAGTTCACCCGCTCAAGTCCTGACCATTCAGATGCAGCTCCTGTGCAAATAAACTAAAAGGTTTTGGGTTGTTTTTTTTTTCTTTCTCTGCATGGGGAAGTCCGTATTTTCCTCAGCTAAAATAAGGAAAGGCTTTTCTCTGTGTTGGAAGACAAGGCAGGCACGATATTTATTTTCAGAAATAGCTTTTGGTAGAGAATTAAAAGTTTTGTTAAATGTCTGCAGTACATTTGTTTTCCATTTGAAGGCTTCTCTTATGACATTTGACAGACAATAAGGGCGTTTGCTTCTGTGGTCTGCACCATGAAATAGTTTTCTTAAGTCTGTCGTAGGTTTGGCAGTGGTGATGAAACGGGCCTCTCTGTTCAAGAGGTGATGGTAGACACGCTTATCTGAAAATCCTGGTCGGTATGGGAAATTTCACTTACAGCTATCTTGAAAGAGCAGTTGGAGTGCACTGCAGAACAGTGTAAACAGTGATTGTAGGGCTGGGAAATTCCATAGACTTAATTGCTATGGGGGAGATAGAGACTGGCACATGGTGTTATATGAAACCTCTTTAACGGCGGGGTGGGGGCCTCTGTGATTAGCTTAGTATTACAGAGCACAGAGGAGTTCAATGGGTCCTTAATCTACTTGTGTGCGTGGTACAGTCAGAAAATGATTCAAACTACATTGTCCAAATTAATGAATAAGATGTGATCCAAGTGGCAGTCCCAGGTACAGATATCTTTATACAGCATTCCCCTGAAATTTGCAGGGGCTCCATTCCAGGAACCCCTGCATATTTCAAAAAACCGCATTCAAAAGGCAGGGGAGGCAGGAGAGGGCAGCTGGAAATATAAGATTTGCCGCTGCTGGGTAAGATCAGTGGTCCCTCATGCCCAGCTGTTCGCTCATGCGAAGGCCCTTAGGTCAAAGACCAGTGCCCTATTTGAATCTAGCCTTACTTGCGTATGTTCTGTTCCAATAGGAACTTATCCAACCTTGTCTTGAATCCCTGGAGGGTGTTTTCCACTATAACAGCCTCCGGAAGAGCGTTCCAGATTTTTACCACTCTCTGGGTGAAGAAGAACTTCCTTATATTTGTACGGAATCTTTTCCCTTCTAACTTTAGCGCGTGCCTTCTCGTTCTCTTCACCTTGGAAAGGGTGAACAACCTCTCTTTCACTCGCGATCTGCACCAACCGCCTCTTCCTGTAATAAAGTGGGGCTTTTTCATTCAGCTCCTGATTGGTGTAGCCCCACTTTACTACAGGAAGAGGCGGTTGGAAGACTGCGAATGAGCGAGTCCGCGATTTGAGAACCCGTGAATTCGCGGGAGAACACTGTGTACATTTTGGATAATCTCTACTACTCTTCACACCAAGGGCCGGATTCTACAAACTGCGCCAGGATTGACGGCCTGCCGATCATGTGTCAATCACGCAACGGCTCCATTTGTGGAATCGCAGCTCCCTAAAACATGAAATGTAGGCCAGGGTTTTCGAGGCCTACATTTCCGGCAGTGGCATAGTAAAGGGGGGTAGGGTGGGGGCTGGTCCTCCCTGGGCGCTGGTAGGAGCGCGGCACCCGTCCACCTCTCTCCTCCCCACTGCAATGTGCACGCACTGCTTCCCTTCCCTCATACCTCTGTAACGTTCCTGGCGTGAGCAGCAACCCTCAACCTGCTGTCATGCCTGGTCCCACGCCTAGGAAGTGACATCAGAGGGAGAGCCCACGCAGGCTTGACATCAGGATGGGGGTTGCTGCTCGCGCCAGGAATGTTACAGAGGTGTGGGAGAAGGGAAGCGGAGCATGTGTGGCAGTGGGGAGTGCGGGAAAGGAGCATGGAGGGGAACAGAGAAGAATGCAGGGGAGGGGCGCCTCTCACCCTTGCTACCCAACTGATTTTCGGTGCCTATGTTTGAGGTGAATCACGTTTACAACGGCACCTAAGGACACCCAAGGGGTGACGGGATAATCGCGCGCCAGACACCAGTGCGCTGAGAATCGAGCGCTGACAATTCGGCACAAGACACAAGTGCGCCTCAGGAAAACTTAGTTTTAAAGAGCTCCGACGGGAGTGTGGGGGCCCCCCCACTTTACTGCTTACTGTTCACGCTGCTGTTTGCTGCCGTTGGGGGTGTGTGGGGGGGTCCAACCCCCCACATTATAGAGAAAACAGACCTTTTCCACCTTTTCCAGAAAAAATCGGAAAAAGTTCCGTTTTCTCTATAATGGAGGGTTCCAACCCCCCAACTCCCCCCCCCAACAGCAGCGCGAACACTATGCAGTAAAGTGGGGGGTTCCCCACTCACACCCCGCTTCGGAGTTCTTTAAAACTAGGTTTTCCCGCAGCGTGCTGGTGTCTTGCGCTGAATTGTCTGCCCTCCATTGTCGGCGCGCAGGTGTCTCGCGCGCGACTGACTATGAACCCACCCAAGGTCATTTCTGGCATTAGCCATGCCTACTTTGACCTTAGGCGTCCTTAGGCGCTACTGTAAACGCGATCTAGGTGCCAGGCATTTTTTCTTTTAAACTGTTTTAAGGAGGGTTTTAAACGGCTTTGCCGCTTAAGTTAGGGTACTGGGCTTGATGGACCATTGGTCTGATCCAGTAAGGCTATTCTTATGTTCTTCCTCTTCCTGTTGTTGTCAATTTTGGTATAGCTTAGTTTACTGTTTTTGCTTATAGGCATATGATGCTACTCTCCATCCGAAGAAACTTGACTCAGCTCATGTAACATCTTTTGTAATCTAGAATATATTGTAATTCTTTATTATCCACCAGTTGTAAATTGACTCAGTTGCTATGTAACATCTCCTGTGATATTGAATGTACTATAATTCTTCAATATAAACTGTAATTAACTCTTCTCCTGTAATGTAATTCTACTGGAAATGCCCAGATATCTTCTTTATTGTAATCCGTGGCTATGTTACATCTGCTGCGATATGTATTGTAACTCTTCACTGTTACTTGTAATCTACTCTTTTCCTGTAATGTAATTCTACTGGAAATGCCCAGATATCATCTTTATTGTAATCCGCCTAGAACCGCAAGGCACAGGCGGAATAGAAATCCCTAATGTAATGTAATGTAATGATTATTGTAAGATTGTTTTGTCTGTTTCTTTTTTTACGTTTATCATATTTTGGGTTACTTGTATCCCCTTTGCTTTTGTCAATCACTTTGCTGCTTTTTTGAAAGACGGTATATCAAGCTTTACTAAACAAACAAGCACTCCTGCAAGGGGTGAGTGCATAGCTGCAGAGACCATTCCCCTGAGTGGGGCCTCATATTTTTATTATACATATTTATTTAAATATAGTTACAAACCACAAAACCAAGTGATGACCATTCAGGGCAGGACACATAAATTAATTCATAATTACCGGTATTATTATTATTTTTTTTTTAACCCTACATTGTCAAAACCGCATTTTCTCAAATGATTTTGATTTTGTAAATTTAATTACCTGCCTTCCCCTAAATCTGAGCTAAAAGTAAGATCTGTTTCAGATTCTGAGATCTGTTTCAGATTCTGTAGTGACAAAAAACAAAAAAGGAACAAACTAAGAACTTGTAATACCTTTGAAACCAGGATGGCGCTCAGAATCCAAAGATGGAATGGAAAAAAATTCAAAATGGGGGACAAGCCCCTACAGAGTCTTTCACAGAATCTATCATTGCACCAACTTTTGTGGTAGAAAGGTGATTAAAAATGTTTTTGAAAAACGATATAAACTTTAAATATTCAAAGATGTGAATTAAATGTCTAAGCAACTCAAAACTCCAAAAATAAGTGAAATCAAAAAACTTAACTTAAGTGTCCATACAGCGGTGGTCCGGCAAGGTTCTGACGCGTTTCGCCCAATGGCTTCCTCAGAAAACCCGCTAAGCTGTGTGCGACCTTCAATTTAATTCCTTCCTAGTGCAGGAAAAAGCTTCTCATTTCCAGATTCTGTAGTTACATAATTGTGGACCACCATGGGTTTTTGAGAATTGACAGCTTATAAATAAAACTGGGCTTGTATTTAGAAAGAGGATATCTACTGGGGGAGTGGTGATGGTAGATCTCTACAAGCACTGCGCTGTGCAGCTTACCAGAAGTAATTTTCTAGACAGCCACAACTCCACTGTAAACTCACTGGTGGACATGCATTGAAAACCTGACGGGGGTACTGGGTTATACCATTACCTTCTGTTAGGGACAAGGCTAAATGAAGTCCAGGCCCGCAGTTTATGTATTTGAAGGGCTTGTGGCAGACTCTGAGGCTGAACCTGTTGGCGCTCCTCTTGCACGAGACTGGATCGCCATCCTCGGAGCAGCTACCTCTCCAAAGCTCAAACACATCACCTCCAGATTATGTGGTCAGGTGACCTGAATCCAAGTCACTTACAGTTATTATATTTCATATACCGCCATTTATAACAAAAATTCACACCAAAGCGGTGTACAATTAATAAAAATAATGGGCAATATTCAAGACACCAAAAAGGTTCATAGACAAAACCGCCGAAGACAAAGGCGCGCGCCGACAACTGAGCGCAAGACGGAAGCGCGTGCCGAAGAAAAAGAGTGTTTTTAGGGGCTCCGACGGGGGGTTTTGTTGGGGAACCCCCCCCCCCACTTTACTTAATACAGATCTGTATAAAGTAAAGTGTGGGGGGGTTCCCCCCACACCCCCCGTCGGAGCATTTTAAAACAGTCATTTTCTTCGGCGCGCGCCTCCACGTTGCGCCCAGTTGTCTGCGCGTGCCTTTGTCCCGGCGCGCTTTTGACCTGACACCAAAAAGATAACAAGGGGGTAAGAGTACACAAACAAATTAGCCAAACTAGACCCAAAGGACAAAAGGGCAGGAAAGGTTTACAATATCTTAAGGAAAAAAAAACCAAGCAGGATAGGAACAAAAGGGTAGGATTCAGAAAGAATAAGGAAAAGAGAAGTAAAGATAAGCGTCTCGTGCATCACCTTCCTATGACCAGCAAATGGCACATGTGTGCTTCAAAGTCGCATATGAAGGATTTCTCTGCTGTCATGGTCCTGACCTGTACAAGTCGTTGCCCTTATCCTGTGCCTGTATTTCATATATAAATATAAATAATCTGGTATCCTTTCAGAATCATGGTTATGTAAAGTGGCAAAGCATTTCCCAGAATGTGCATAAAAGAGAGACATTGGACTGCTTTCAGGTGTTTTGATGTGGTTCTGTGCAGGAAATATCAGTGCGTCACGACAGAATTCTAGTTAGGAAATCAAAGTTTTAAAGGTCCACGGAAAGACATCGTTTTTGTAGTAACCTGACACTGCAGGAAAATGCTGCAGAAGTAAATCACGGCAAGGCATGGAGTTGGCTTCTGATGCATAACTGTCCGCTTCAGAAGTCGGGCACAAAGAAGATAGAAGTGTTTAATTATTTGTGAATGAGAGTTTGCTTGTCACTCCTCGGCCTATTTGCTTCGAGTCTCATCAGTAACACACAGTAATTTCTTTGAGGTAGGCTGCCTTGCTTTTTAACTCGGGGGGTGAGGAGAAGATATTGTAGTCATGTGTGTACTCGCTGTAGTTAGGAAATCTTATTTCATACTCTGGAAACTAAGGGCTAGATTCACTAAGCAAACCGATCGTGTACCGATCGGTTTGCGACCCCTAAACGAGCAAATTTCTCTCCGGCCTGATTCACTTACCTCTCCTGCGATCCGCTTCGAATCCGTGCATGCAAATGAGGAGAAACGCATGCAAAACTGGACAGCGACACGATTCACTACACAAAATTCCACATCGGACAGGGCTGGCCGATCAACAGAAGAAGCGACTGCTGGGGAGCAGTCGAAAATGTCCTTCCGACTCTCCTGTTCTGTTGAAGCCATGCTCTCTGCCCTGTCAGCTTCAATCTCCTGCAGGCCCGAACACCTCCTGCAGCCCTGATCTGCCTGCCCTGGCTCTCGCGGTCCTGCAGCCCTCGGCTTGCCTGCCCTGAATGCCTGCCTGACGTGTCCTCTCTGCTCCCCCTGCTCCTTTCTGCCGCCTTCCTTCCAGTGCGAGCCCGCGGGTTTAAAGCGGGGCTGTACGCCACAGTGCAGACCCGCTTTAAACCCACGGGCTCGCACTGAAGGAAAGGAGGGAAGAGGCTGCCGCTGCTGCATGGAAGCAGGAGAGTCAGGCCCGAACATGCCTGTCTGCCCCGACTGCCTGTGCAAGTTTAAAGTTTAAAAAACAAAAAGGTCGTGGCTGGGACGGGTCTGCGCGGTCTGCACATGCGCATCTATAGAAACATAGAAACATAGAAAGATGACGGCAGATAAGGGCTACAGCCCATCAAGTCTGCCCACACTATTGACCCACCCTTTTAAGTCTACTGACCCTCTTAAGTATAATTGTAATTATACTGCCACTCTACTGACCCTCTCTTTCAAGTCTATACCCTAGTGACCCTATCCCTTGGCATGACCCTCGTGGGGATCCCACATAGGTATCCCATTTGTTCTTGAAGTCTGGGATGCTGCGTACCTCGATCACCTGCACTGGAAGCTTGTTCCAGTGCTCAATCACTCTCTCCGTGAAGAAGTACTTCCTGGCGTCTCCACGAAACTTCCCTCCCCTGAGTTTGAGCGGAAGTCCTCTTGTGGTCGAGGGTCCCCTGAGAAGAAAGATATCATCTTCCACCTCGACCCGTCCCGTGATGTACTTAAATGTCTCAATCATGTCTCCCCTCTCCCTACGCTCCTCGAGAGTGTAGAGCTGCAGTTTGCTCAGTCTTTCTTCGTACGGGAGATCCTTTAGCCCCGAGACCATCCTGGTGGCCATCCGCTGAACCGACTCAATTCTGAGCACATCCTTACGGTAATGTGGCCTCCAGAATTGCACACAGTACTCCAGATGAGGTCTCACCATGGCTCTGTACAATGGCATCATGACTTCAGGTTTCCTGTTGACGAAGCTTCTCTTGATACAACCTATCATCTGCCGTGCTTTAGATGAAGCCTTCTCCACTTGAGTGGCAGCCTTCATGTTGGCACTGATGATTACTCCTAAGTCTCGTTCTGCCGTAGTCATGGTTAAAGTTTCTCCATTCAGGGTGTAAGTTCTGCATGGATTTCTGTTACCGAGATGCATGACCTTACATTTCTTGGCGTTGAAGTCCAGCTGCCATATCGAGGACCAACTTTCTAAAGTACGCAGGTCCTGCTCCATAGTATCTTGTAGATTGTAGCCGTTTACTATATTGCATAGTTTGACATCATCAGCGAATAAGGTTACCTTACCTTGAAGTCCTTGAGTCAGATCCCCAATGAATATGTTGAAGAGGAGTGGGCCCAGGACTGAACCCTGCGGCATTCCGCTTGTCACCTCCGACATTTTAGAGAGGGTATCCAAATTTAAAACAAACCTAAAATCCTTTCTATTTAAGGATGCATATCATCCAGGAAGGAAAAAAGGTCATGATAGGCCCTATTAAAATATTTCCCACCTTCCTCTTGTGTCTCCCCTCTTGTCATCTCTTTCTCTTTTAATATATTGTATTTCCCCCTTCTCCTCCCATCTGTATATTGTTCGTAGATTATAACGTTTCCCAGTAGTTGTGTTTCTATGTATAGAGGAGGAGGAGTGTGTGGCGCAGTGGTTGGATCTACAGCCTCAGCACCCTGGGGTTGTGGGTTCAAACCCCGCGTTGCTCCTTGTGACCCTGGGCAAGTCACTTAATCCTCCATAGCCCCAGGTACGTTAGATAGATTGTGAGCCCACCGGGACAGAGAGGGAAAATGCTTGAGTACCTGATTGTAAAAAACCGCTTAGATAACCTTGATAGGCGGTATATAAAATCCTAATAAACTTGAAACTTGAATTTTATTGTAAACTGCTCAGACTTCTTTTTTTTTTTTTTAATCTTTATTAAGTTTTCAAGGCTATTATAAAGTGCATAAAATTGTACATACATTAATAATCTGAATCAGCACTTACAATCCATCAGTAACAATACAAAATGACTTTTTTTTTTAAAACGAGCGTTATATCAAGAATTAAATAAACTTGAAACTTGCCCACCATGGTCCCCGACACAAAGCATCCTGGTTTACCACAGCTGCCATCCCTTTACGGAGGGAAAATAAGATCTTTCACATTATATGCTTGTTATACAACTGTGGTAATTCCTTCTCTCTATATATCTTCCCCTCCCCCCCCACCCACCCCCAACTCCCCGCAGAACAACCTTTCCCTCCAGGGACAGGGGAAGCAGAGGGTCAGTCAGAAAATGAGTTCAAAGGTGTTAGGTTTATAATTTTGCTGATTTCAGGTTTATTAAACATTTCATGTACCAGAATGTGTTCCACAAAGCTGAGGCCCATACCACCTTTCGTCTTTTCATGAGGATAAAGGGATTAGGATTTATGGTACATCCAAACAAATCTAAAGGGGTTGAGGGCATCTAGAAGTAATGTCAGATGCCACCAATGGTTCCCTTTCTGGGCTCTGCCTTTACCTCTCACGGTCCTCTCTCAGAGTCTGCAGAGTATCATACCGCCTTCTCTTCTGCTTTTTTAAAATTCCATCCACTGCCACGGGAAGAGCAGAGGAGAGAGTGGCATGATACACTGCAGAGAGAGAACCACGAGAGGGGGAGGCTAAGCCCAGAAAGGGAACCATCAGCAGCATCTGACATCATTTCTAGGTAGCCTCAGCCCCTTTAAATCCACCGCAGAAAGAAGCAAGAGCCGAATTATATCCTGCAGAAAGAGGACTGTGAGAGGTGGAGGCAGGACCCAGAAAAGGAACCATTGGTGGCATCTGATATCTATTTTCATTGGTTGGTAAGATAGTATGTATGGCAAGGATAGCTTATGATGAAAAGGAGGGTGTTTTTTTTCTTGATCTTTTTTTGTCTCTTTTTCTTCTTTATTTTAGGATACTATTTATATTACTGATCTCTTCTCCCACATTTCTTGATTTTTTTTCAATGCCAAGGAAAAGTATCACCATTTTAGTATGGTATAGTTTGTTGTTTCCTATCGATGTGTTTTTCTTCTAAATTGTATTTTAAAAAAATTGTTAAGAAACAAATCCAAATGAATTCCCAGAAGCCCCTCCCCCTGATTAAGAGAGATGTGAGATCGTATAGCTGAGACATGCTGTCTGATGGGATTTACATAATGAATTACATATATGAAGCATCTTCCTTTGTTTTTAGAACTGTTGGGCTGACCTTTAACAATTCGCTCGTTCCAAAAATACTAAGACTAGGGAGCATGCAACGAAATCACTAAGTAGTAGATTTAAAACAAACTGGAGAAAATATTTCTTCACACCGTATGTAATTAAACTTTGGAATTCGTTGCTGGAGAATGTGGTGAAATCAGTTAGCTTAGCGAGGTTTAAAAAAGGTTTGGCTAATTTTCTAAAAGAAAAGTCTATAGGGCCAATATTGAGATGGCTTTGGAAAATCCACTGCTTATTCCTAGGATAAGTAGCACAAAAACTGTTTTACTAGTTGGGATCTTGCTAGTTGGTCCTGTCTCCCCTATATCTGACTAATGGGCTAATAGCAGGAAGCAGAGAAAAGCTGCAGTATAGCGCAGAGATGTTTCCTACCTTCCTTTGGTCTCCCATAGAGAGGAGAAGTGCTGAGGGAGGCACTGGGAAAGGAATGAGGGATAAAAGAGTAGCACAGGCACTGATGTGGCAACAGCGGATAGCGTAGCTGGTTTTAAGAAATGTTTGGACAAGTTCCTGGAGGAAAAGGCCATAGTCTGTTATTGAGAAAGACATGGGGGAAGTCATTGCTTGCCCTGTATTGGCAGTATGAAATATTGCTACTCCTTGGGTTTTGGTCAGGTACTAATGACCTGGATTGGCCACCATGAGAACGATCTACTGGCCTTGATGGACCATTGGTCTGACCCAGTAAGGCTATACTTATGTTCTTATGAGAGCTGGAAGATGTGTTGTGAGGGGAAGAAAGGCTGAGAGAAGAGATATAGCAGGGAAAGGGTTGGCCACATTTGGAAACAGGATACTAGGCTTGACGGACCTTCAGTCTGACCCATTATGGCAATTCTTATGTTCTTAATTCCCCGACTTTATAATCAGATCTTGCTTTCATCCATTTTTTTCTTTCTCCTCTTTCCCTAAGACAGTACTTGCTTCCTGCCCAGGAAGGTGTGGTTTTATGTCTGAATTTATTTATTTTTGTGTTACAGAAAGATTTCACAATGCGAGAAGAGTTGCGACAGACAGATGTGGAGCGCTGGCTGGGCTTCATTACCTTTCTCTGTGAAGTTTTTGGTACTATGAAGAGCAGTACAGGGGAACCTTTCCGGGTGCTCGTCTGCCCCATATATACCTGCCTCAGAGAGGTAAGTAAGGCATATTCTAATTAACACTTTAACTGACTATGGCACCAATGTGAAGGGGGATTCTCACTAGAGAATGACACGGTGACAAAATTCATCACCGTCCCCGTCCCCGCGGATAACCGCGGGAAACCATCTTCATGTCATTCTTTAAGGAGAGAGGGAAGAATCAGAGTATGAATGGCCACAAACACTGACCCGCAAGCTTTGCTTTGAAGAATGCTGGTGTAGAAGGACTGAGGTTGAAACAGACACTACAGGATGACAGTCTCTGGTATCCAGAACAGATATTGTGATGTCATAATGCCTCATTCCACCAGTACCTAAGAGCCAATCACATCAGTGATGTCACAATGGCTTCATTATCCTTGGCTCACATAAGAATCAGAGTATAAATGGCCACAACCACTGACCCGCAAGCTTTGCTTTGAAGAATGCTGGTGTAGAAGGACAGAGGATGAAATAGACACTAGAAAATGACATGGGTTTATTTCCCGCAGTTATCCGCGGGGACGGGAACGGTGATGAATTTTGTCACCGTTTCATTCTCTAATTCTCACGCTCTAGCGTACTGCAAGGAGTGTGTGTGGGGGGAGGAAGGGGGTGCATGGAGCAGTCATGTGGCCACAGTCCACACACACATGGCCATCGGCTCTGCTGGCTCCCACCCTCTCTGATGTCAATTTCCTGTCCCAGGGTGGGGGGACCAGCAGAGTTGACAACCATGCACATGTGGACTGCAGCCCCATGATCGTTCAACACAGCCGACCTACTGCCTAGAGCACGGGTAGAGAACTCCGGTCCTCGAGAGCCGTAGTCTAGTCGGGTTTTCAGGATTTCCCCAGTGAATATGCATGAGTTCTATTTGCATGCACTGCTTTCAATGCATATTCATTGGGGAAATCCTGAAAACCCGACTGGACTACGGCTCTCGAGGACCGGAGTTCCCTCTCCCTGGCCTAGAGGAAGGGGGTGCTACGCCCCATGTAGCTAGCAAGTCAGATATACCCCTGCTTATATGGTCAAGCTGCTGAAATATGAAACTAATAGAGTGTGTGAACATATGTAAAATGTGTTAACACGTGCCAGTGCGTTTTTACTATGTATTAACTCTGCATTAACCTTAATATACTTTGCATTTGTTGACATTAATATAAATCCTGATTCAACACAAAAACAATAAAAATATATATACAGTATATGCTGCTTTCAATATAAAAATGTTCAACTCAGATCATTAATATTAAGATGCATTTAATATGATTTGCACTAATCATGTCCCCATGTGCCACATTTGGGTACAAAATGCCCCCTAATGTAAGCCCCATAGACTGGAACAAGTTGCCTTTGAATTTATGGCATCTGAAAAACTTAGAAACATGATGGCAGATAAAGGTCAAATGGCCCATCCAGTCTGCCCATCCACAGTAACCATTATCTCTTCCTCTCTCTAAGAGATCCCACGTGCCTATCCCACGCTTTCTTGAATTCAGACATAAATATTTCTTTAACAATTTCTTAAATTCCTGTTTTGCATTCTGAAATATGGTATCCAATGATACCGTGGCAGTGCAAATGGAATCATGCTTTGTAATTGAATTATGTCATTTGGTAATATATTGGGAATGAAGGGTCAGCAGATTTTGTGTTGCTTGTTTAATTATTTAGTATGAGAGGCATAATCAAAAGAAATGTCTGAGTCCGATTCGGACGTATGGCGCTAGATGCCCAAAGTTGGCAGTGATAAAAAGTCCATTCTCAAAAAATAAGTTTAGAATATAAATATATATATTTTTTAAATCATCTGTCTGGATGTCCAGGCTAGTGCTGCCCGATTCAGGAAAAAAAATTTCGATTCGATTCAGCCTATTGAATTGGTTTTTCGATTCGATTCGATTTTCCTGCCCAATTGGGTGCTTTTTTCAAACATCCTGGTGGGTTTATTTTATAGCCTCTTCACCCCTTTGCCTTCTCCTAACCACACTGGCGCTGTGGTGTAAACAAACAAACAAAAAATACTTTTCCTCTCTCTCTTAAATCCTAGCTCACTTTTGTGGTCTAACACCAGCTCTGGCAGGATACACGTTTCAAATCTGACATATTGTAATCACAAAACAGAAAATAAAATTAGTTTTTCTACCTTTTGTTGTCTGGTCATTATTCAAATCTTGTTGGTCCCAGGCTCTAGTTGTCTTCTGATAACTTGCTTGCCAGGGTCTTCTTCTTTCTCCGTGCTAACCATCCATCTGCCATCTCTGTCCTTCCCTTCCGTTTCCCTTCCCTCCCCCGGAGGTCTGGGATCCACCTTTTCTTAACTACCCTTTCATCCAGCATCTCTCCCTCCTTCCCCACCACCCCAGAGTCCACCATCTCTCCCTTTCTTTTCCCAACTACCCTCCTATCCAGTATCTCTATCCCCCCTCCACAGTACACCATCCCTTGTGTCCAACTTCTCTCCCTTTCTGTTCCTTCCCTCCCTAAATCCCATTGTCCATCATCTCTCTCCCTCTCCTCTATTTTTAGACCCATTATTTCTTCCCCCCCCAAAGTGCGGCATATGCACGTCTCTTTAAACCCCCCTTCTCTCCCTCCCTCCGTGTACTTCTACACCAGGGCCCCCTCCCCTGAAGGTTTGTCCCTCCTGAAGGCCTGCACTTTCCCTTAAAGGTCTTCACCCCACCCCTGAAGGCCTGTCCACCCCTTGAAGGTCTGTCCCCCCTGAAGGCCTATGCCACCATCCCTGGCCTGTCCCCCCCCTTGAAGGTCTGTCCCCCCTTGAAGGTCTGTCCCCCCCTTAAAGGCCTGTCCCCCCTCAAGGCCTGTGCAACCATCCCTGGCCTGTCCCCCACCTTAAAGGCCTGTTCCTCCCTTGAAGGTCTACACCCCCCCTTAAAGGCCTGCACCCCCCCAAGGCCTGTCCCCCCTGAAGGCCTGTCCCACCCCCCCCTGAAGGACTGCGCACCCCCCCCCCCCGCCCCGGGAAGGCCTCTGTGTTCCCCCTGGCCTCCCCGCACCATTTACCTTATAAGTGCAGCCTGCAGAGAAGATCACGGTTATAGCATCTTTGCAAACTGCTTTGAGCTGTTTCCTCTCCTGCAGTCCCGCCCCTCCTTTGACATCAGAGGCAGGATCGCAGCGGAGGAAACAGATCAAAGCAATTTGCAATGACGCTATAACCGCGATCTCTGCAGGCTGCACCTATAAGGTAAACAGTGCGGGGAGGCCAGGGTGGGAAACCGGACGCCGGGTAGGGGAGAGAATTGGACGCCGGGGTGTAAGCCGGACAGCAACACAGCAGAACTTCCTGACTGACCATTCCTCCTCGCCCTCTAAAGCAGGTGCGGCAGCGGCCGGCCAGCAAGAGCATCACTGTCGCTCCTGCTTTAGGGGGCGAGGGGGGAGGGTCCAAATCGGGAAGCCTATTTTTTTTTTTTGTTTGTTTGTTTTAAATTGATTCGAATCGATTCACCCGAAGTGAATCGGTGAACTGGTCCAGGCCATTGATTGTCCAGTCCGCCAGTACATCTATCTTTTTCCACATTTTTGACCAAAAATTTGTCTAAGTCCCAAACGCCCAGAAAAGACCATTAGGACGTGGGAGGGGCCAGCATTGTGATGAACTGGCCTCCCAGACATGGCAACAGAACAGTGGGGCACCTTACAGGGCACTGCTGTGAACTTTACAAAAAGGGTGCCACATAAACATCTCAACAGAACTCCATTATAGGTTATGGTTAACCCCCCAAAACCCACTATACCCACATGTCTACAACCCCAGTAGCCCTATATGGCAGCACTGTAGGGTTTTGGTGGGCACACATGTTCCACCATAAATGTAGTGGTTAGAATGGCTTATGGGCCTCGGTCCCCCCTCTCTGTGGTTCACTGCCCCCCCCCCCCCCCGGCTATTTAAGAGACCTGTGTGCAGCTCTGTTAGGCTTTCCTATACTAGGTGCTGATGTTCTGGAGAAAGGTATGTACGTTTTTATTCCAATCTTTGGGGGGGTTGAAGTGGTCAATGAACACTGGGGGAGTATGTGGGGTTCTTTACTTTGTCTCTGCAGTGGTTATCTGGTCACTTTGGATACCTTTTGGGCACTGGTTTTACATTGTCTTAAGTCAAAATGTATAAGTTCCATCCAAGGAGTCTTGTAAAGCCTTCGATTATCCCTGCAGGACGACTAAGTCTAGATCAGCCTACATCCCGCCCTAACCTACTCCTCCAGATATGCCCCTTTTAGCTCTGGGCGCACATCAGCATTCAGAGGCCTAAAAAGTCCCTGGATGCTTCCAAAAAATAGGTTTGATTATCGGCACTTGGACGACCTGTCTTTTAGGTCATCCAAGTGCCAAATTGGTCGTTTTTTTTAGATGTGTTTAAGTTTCGATTATGAGCCCCTATGTGTTTTAATTGTTTTTATAGTGTACTAGTCTTTAAGCCCATTACATTAACGGGTGCTAGAATATATGTCTGTCTTTCTTTCTGTCTCTCTCCCTGCCCCTGTCTCTTTCTTCCTTTCTTTCTTTCTGTCTCTCTCTCTCTTTCCCGCTGTCTGTCTGTCTTTCTTTCTGTCTGTTTCTCTCCCTGTCCCTCTTTGTCTGTCTTTCTATCTCTCTTCATGCCCCTGTGTCTTTCTTCCTTTCTTTCTGTCTCCCTCCCTCCCGCTGTCTATCTTTCTTTGTCTCTCCCTCCCGCTGTCTGTCTTTCTGTCTCTCTCCCTGCTCCCTGTGCAGCAGCAGCATTTCCCCCCCCCCAACTTCCCTGTGCAGCAGCATTCCCTCCCCCTCCACTTCCCTAAACTATGTTCTATCAGCCAATGGCAAATTTGTTGGTTTTTGCAAAAGTTAAGAGAGGGCAGTAGTAGCCCAATTATAACATTTGATGTTTGTTTTTTTATTGGATGGATCTCAACCTGGTTTCCATAGTCTATTCAGCAGGGAAACAGTATTAGCTGCTTTGTTAACAGAGTTGAGGATCCTTGTGGACAAAGGGAAATAGGCGTCTGTTATGCAGTTAGATCTTTCAGCTGCATTTGATTTATTTTATTTATGTGGATTCAGCTCCCTCGCCAACAGCTGTGACTGCGGCCTGCAGCATTCGACATCCGCCGCTGTGGTCTGCAGCCGCCGACAGCCGCCGCGGCCGACATCCCCTCGGGGGGATTCTCGCGCATGCGCACTCCTACCTGCGGTGCCCTACAGTGCACGGAAAACGGGAGCACGCAGGTGGGAGTGCGCATGCACGCTTAGGGCTTTATTATATTAGAAGTTTGCTTTCTGATCTGTCTTGGATAAAGGCGGACCAGATATAAACTAAACTAAACTTTGTATGTAGAAAGAAATTGAAGAAAGAGGTGGATAACAGTAATTTAAAAGTGAAATTCAATGTAACATATGTTTTGGAAGAGCCACCAGAACCGAATAAATGAGGCCTCTCTGAATGTAGGGTATGTTCATTGGTCGAAACAAACATTAGTGGCAAAACCAGACAGGCCTCTCTGCATATAGGAGGCAGACTAACAGTGTTCCTGCAAGCCTGGATGCACATCACGTCCGATCAGTGAATCTTTGACATCAGTCAGGCTGCAAGCTGGCCTTTTCTCAGCCTCTGACAGATTGGTTTATGGACTCTCCCGTGAGGCGTTCAACCACAGCGGTCACAGTACACGCCACTATACGATGATTGTTGGATATTCAGGCCATGGAACCGGTGCCACATGAGGACTTGGATTAGGGCAGATACTCCATATTCTTTGTTGTACCAGAGAAAGGCTCTGATGCTTGGAGACTGCTCCTGGATCTTCTGCGTGTAAATGCAGTGCTTGAGGTCCAGTGCTTTCGTATGGAGATGGTTCGATCTGTCATAGCATTGGTGGCCACGGGACAGTTCCTTACCTCTCTGATTCTCACAGGGGTTTCTTTGCATATTCCCATTCTCAAACACAATGGAATTTCTCTGGTTTCATGTTCTGAAAAATCTTTACCAGTTTTCAACTCTGCCTTTTGGCCTGGAAACGGTATCTCGTACCTTCACCAAGGTGATTGTCGTGACAGCTCTCTTGAGGAAGATTGGGGTTGCAGGTGCACCCCTGCTTGGCTGATTGATCTATAGCGCTGAAGGTTGGTGCCCAGTTGATTGATCTGGACGGCCTGGACAGATTGGTGATTGCCACAAAAAAAAAATGCAAAGCACTTTCATGCCATTGCAGTCCCTAGTATATCTAGGGGTCTTGATTGACAAGGCAGCTGGCCAAGCTTCTCGTCCAGAGGCATTGCCAATGGTAGCTGTGCTTATATTTATTGTCTTCTGGACAAAGCTGCTCCATTATGCGTGCGCCTATCTCCGGGTCCTGGGGTCCAAGGCAGCATCTATTGCTGTGGTTCCTTGGACAAGGGCACATGCGTGTCTTCTGCAGCTCACATACTCTCCTTGTGGGTTCTGCTGGTGACAGCATTACAGGCAGCTCTTATTTGGATTTTGGAGACTCAGGTCAGCATGAATTGCTAGCTCCTTCTGCTGTCTCTCTCCAGGAATATACCACTGTGGATTACATCTTTGGTAGTTGTGACAACAGATGCCAGTCTCTGTGGCTGGGGAGCCCATTGCACCTTTGTCATTCCATTAAGGGGCACTGGATACCCTCTCCAATGACATGGTCATTCTGCTGTTTTGAATTCCGGGCCATTTGCTTGGCTTTGGCGAACTTGTAGACTACTTTGGAGGACTAAGCGGTCCTTGTCTTCTCCAACAATGTGACTGCAGTGGCATATGTCAGTCACCAGGAAGCAACCGAGCACGCCTGCTCTTTCTCTGGGCGGAGCGTCATCTCCAGACCTTTTCGGCATTGCATGTGGCAGGAATTGCGTCAGAGGAGAAGCTTCTGCCCACACACACGCGACTGCAGGCTTCGCCGGCTTCAGTAAGTTTCTTTACTAAAGCACCACGAAGGTAAGGGGGAGGGAGGAAGATAGATTTGGCCTGAGGGAGGGAGGGAAGGAGGGGGCCGTGCGCAATCAGTGGCCGCACGCCTTCCCTCCCTTAACTGCGGGGACAAGGCCATTCACTGCTCCATGGGGTGGTGGATGGCCTTGTCCCCATGCCCGCAGTGAGCACTTTCCGTCCCCCCCCCCCACCGTTTTGGCGGGTTACCTTCGGCTAGCCGCGGGTAACTGACACCGTGTCTCTGAGGCCACAGCCCTAACCACTAGCCAGTTCTTCATTCCTGAGGGACACTTTAGTTTTGTCAGTTGCCCTAATACTTTTTCCAAGTTCAATGTGATTTGTTTTTGTTCCTCTGAATCATCACCATAAAATACTGATTCCAGAATAGGTATCTCCCTAGCAGCATCCGCAGGGAAAACTGAAGCATATAATTTTTGTTTTTCTGTTATGGTTTTATCCTTTCTGAGTACCTCTTTTTACTTCTCAATCTTCCTCGTAATGATCCAGCCAACTTCCTCACAGGCTTCTTGTTCGAAAGGTTATTACCCAGTCCCCCATCACAATGAGCATAGTTAGTTCTGTTATTATGTTGAAAGCTACATTCTCTAATAGACAATGGGGAGGAAGCAACGGCCTATGAAACTAGGAGCCATAACCCGCCTTGTTAAACACTTCAGCCCCAAAACTGCTGTAATTCATAGTATCTCATGATAAGCAGAAAAAAAAAAAAAGGTAAATACACAAATTTCACAAGAGCTTATTAGATCACATACTCTATTTATTCTTTGAATGACTCTTGCTGAATTTATAAAATATTTAGGAAAAGCATGTATGTGTGTTTTTATGGTTGAAAATATTCTCCATCGCCGAGAGGAGAAACACTTTTTATGCTATTAGAAAGCAATCACAAAATAATGTCTGTATACCCTCGTTCATAACTCCCAGCTGCAGTGTGAGGAAACTGTAGGAAAACATCATAGGACTTGGTCACTATAAAAGTGCTGAATATTTAGAATTACTGCGGGTAAGGAAGTGGTTAGCATCAATGGGACTTTGTTAATGTTGGCCAAGAGTGCCATTTTGGGCACAAACACTGTATGGTCACCATAGTAACATAAAACAGAGACTGTGGTGGCAGACCTGAAGCCTATCTAATCTATTTTTTGGTTTTGCTTTTTTATTTTTTTTTTTTTTTACCACTGCAATTTTTATTTCATCCCTGGCATTATCCTCCCTTTTCGTGTACCTAAATCATCTGTCTTTGTCTCATATTTAGGGGTCCTTTTACTAAGGTGCGCAAATGGATTTAGCGTGCGCTAACTAATTTAATGCGTTCTAATTGATTTAACGCATGCTAAAGATCTTTCTTCACTACATATAGTGTCCGCTTTACTGCATATTTTCATGTCATTTGCAAGTGATAAAACAAATACAGTGGTACCTTGGATTACGAGCATAATCCGTTCCAGGAGCATGCTCGTAATCCAAAATGCTCGTATATCAAAGCAAGTTTCCCCATAGGAAGTAAGGGAAACTTGCTTTGATATGTTCCCACCCCCCACCTTACCCCCCCCTGAGGCCAGCAGCGCTGCTCCCCCCCCCCATGAGAACCGGCATTGCTCCCCCCGAAGGCCCCCCCGCGAACCGGCACCCTCCCCCCCGTGATCCGGCACCCCCCCCCCGCCGCCGCCATCGGGCACCCCCCCCCGCCGCGACCTGAGGTCCCCCCAACCCACCCGAACCCTCTTCTTACTTTTCTGTAGCCTCCGCAGCGGTACCGGCATCAGCATGTCCTGTGCATGCCGGTGCCTGAAGATCTGCTTCCTGTGCTGGGCCTGAGAGTTCACTTTCGACGTGAGAGTTCACGTTCGACGTGAACTCTCAGGCCCAGCACAGGAAGCACATCTTCAGGCACCGGCACCACGCACAGGACATGCTGGTGCCAGTGCCGCTGCAGAGGCTACAGAAAAGTAAGAAGAGGGTTCGGGTGGGTTGGGGGGACCTTAGGTCGCGGCGGCGGGAGGTGCCTGATGGCGGCGAGGGGTGTAGGATCGCGGGGGGAGGGTGCCGGATCGCGGGGGGAAGGGGGGGCGCTCGCAAATCTAAGCGCGCTCGGTTTCCGAGGCGCCGATTTTGCGAATGTTTTGCTCGTCTTGCAAAACACTCGCAAACCGGTGCACTCGTAAACCGAGGTACCATTGTATTGGATAACTAAAAGGCACATCTAGTTAGTTTTACTAACTCAGCTGCCTTTGTGCAAGAAGGGATCTTCCCCTCTATGAGGCTAGTTAACTGACCCCCTTTACTAAGGTGTAGCGTGGGTTTTAGCAGCGGCGGTAACCGCTCCGACGCTCAAAGAATTCCTATGAGAGTCGGAGCAGTTGCCGGCACTAAAACCCACGCTACGTGTTAGTAAAGGAGGATGCAAGTTACGCCATCTATGCCAATGTCTCGCAAGCAGTGTGCCACAGTGGTGTGCCCCGAAGAGATTCCGGGTGTGCCGCTAGAGATTCCAGAACTTTACTTTATTTTTTAAAAAATTCCCTTCATAAGTATGCACTAAAATAAATGACCTGTACATTGCGTACGCAAGAGTTTGTCAATGTAATGAGCATCTGTGCGCGTAAGGTTACAACCGCACAGACAAGCATCCATCTTTGATGTGATTGGTCCTTGAAAACTAAGGGCAAGTAATCAAGACTTTGTTACCGTTTGGATCTTCTTATCTTTGTGAACTTGGATTTTCAGCTCTGACAGAAATTAAATGAAATTAAAGAGAACGTCAGATGATGGGTGATGAAATTTGCGTTTGCTTGTCGACTGTCGAGCTGCGTTTTGAGTTAATTTGCACTCATAAACAAGCACTTCCATCGGATTGATTAGCAATTCTAGTCCATGTACTTTAGTTTCACCGTTGTTACAATTACCCATACGGTACATAGCTTAAAGAATTTTAAATAAACCAATTCTTTTCTTCGGTGACTTTACCAGAGCCGGTATCCTTACTTGGACCTGTTGTGAAGATAAAACAGCAAGTAAAGAATTTATGTATTTTATTGGATTCTAATCTAAATTTGCAGATTCAGGGCTTGATCCAAAGCTTGTTTTTCAAGCTTCGGTTGTTGAGCAAACTGAAACCTTTATTTTCGATGGGAAAATGAGTTCCCGTGGGGACAGGGAAAAATTTGTCCCAGTGTCATTCTGTACTTGGAAAAACAGTATAGAAAATTGAATAAATAAATAAATAGTGTAAAAAGTTTCAGCCTCTGATACCCAGAGCTGGTATTGTGACATCATAATGTCTCATTCCACCAATGCCTAAGAGCCAACCTCATCAGTGATGTCACAATGGCTTCATTGTCCTATACTTGGCTCACTTTCACTACATTTTGATTTCTAGAGTGGTGGGATAAATTTGTCCCCATCCCCGCAGGAACTCAATTTCTGCATCCCATCCCCCTGAGTTTTGTCGCTCTCCCTGTCCCATTCCTGTAAGATCTGCCTTAACCGCACAAGCCTCAAACACTTATGATTTTAAAGTATTTGAGACTTGTGCAGATGAGGACAGAGCTTGCAGGAATTGGGTAGGGACAGGAAAAGAACTCACTGGGACGGGATGAGAAAATGAGTTCCCGCGGGCACAGGGAAAAATTTGTCCCCGTGTCATTCTCTAATTAAAACCTCATTTTTATGTTTCTGTTAACTTTATTCATGTTTTCCCAGTGACAGTTAGATGTCTTCAGAGGTGCATCAGGGCACTCCTTTATCTTTTTAATGTTATCTTCATACTTAAATGTCAAATATTTTTCTTGTAGTGATGACATTCCATTATTTTTAGCAGTATAACTTTGATCATTTGATTGCTTAATGTGATCAAAGGTTGGATGCAAATTAATCTGTCAAATTAATACTGAAAAAGCAGCATAATTATGGGTGGCTGGTCAAAAAAAGGTCAAGCTGTTAGACAGTCCTCAGGCTGATGGCATCTCTTATAATAGATTCTCACCTGACTGTAGATTTACCATATTTTCACTCATATACCGCGCACCCGTGTAACACACGCACAAGGGTATAGCGCACGGGAAACTGTAATTTATGTAAATAAATTTTTATATACCGCGCAAACCCGTATACCGCGCATGCCACCCCGACTCTCCTGTCACCGCCCGACTCTCCTTTCGCCCACCCCAACTCTCCTCTGGCCACCCCGATTCTCCTTTCGGCCGCCCCGACTCTCCTCTCCCCCTTGAAGTCCTGTCCCCACCCTGAAAGCCTGATGCCCCCCCCCGATGTCCGATTCACCCCCCCCCCCGCAGGACCGCTCGCACCCCCACCCCGAAGGACCACTCGCACCCCTACCCCGAAGGACCGCTCGCACCCCCACAGCCTCCCGACCCCCCCCCCATCATGTAGAAGCTCCTACCGTTGTCCTGCTGCTTCCTCTTCCAGCGGTCCCGGCCCTTCTGTGAGCCCTGCGTCTGCGCTGCTTCCTCTTCCGGCGGTCTCTGTCAGAGAAAGGGCGGGACCGCCGGAAGAGGAAGCAGCGCAGACGCAGGGCTCACAGAAGGGCCGGGACCGCCGGAAGAGGAAGCAGCAGGACAATGGTAGGAGCTTCTACATAATGGGGGGGGGGGGTCGGGAGGCTGTGGGGGTGCGAGTGGTCCTTCGGGGGGGGGGTGGGGGTGCGGGTGCGAGTGCGTGCGAGCGGTCCTTCGGGGTGGGGTTGCGAGCGGTCCTGCAGGGTGAATCGGACGTCGGGGGGGGGGGGGGAAACAATGTAAAAAAATATTTATACAACGCGCTCATGCGTTTAACGCGCAAGGTTATGCACGGTTTGTAAAATCGTGTATAACGCACGCGTTATATGCATGAAAATACGGTACAAGTGTCAACTGTTAGGAAAGCCATAGGCAAATTGGTTCGTTTTTTGTTGGGGGTTTTTTTTTTGTCATCACTTGACTTGAAAAAAGTAACACAGGCAGTTGTCGGTTCCAGATTGGATTATTACAACTCTATTTTGGTCTCTCTCAGAAATTGATCACACTACAGCTAAGATTGTGTAACTCATCGTCGCAGATGGAACTAGGTTAAACTTCTGCTGATCTCACTTCACCGACCCCCACTCAGTGTAAAAATTAGATTTAAATTCTTGGCTATACATTTTGAAATAAAGTGGCATAGCTCAATGTTTCTGATGGCCTACATTTCTATTTATATACCCGCTAAGTCTTTGTTCACAGAACAGTTTAAGACTGGCTATTCCAGGAGTACAGTGATATAATTTGGTGGCTGCAGGAGAACATACTTTCTTGGTGAAAGCTCTTTTACAATGAATTTTCTGTTACGTTAAGACTTGGTTATGTTCTGAAATAAATGAATGAGTTAAATGACATTATGAATTCTTGGTCCTTTATGTAAGGGATAGCGTGCTTCAGGATAGTTCATAGAACAAGCACCCACTCATTTAGACATCTAGTGAGCAGATTTTTTCTTTTTAGTTTTAAACACTTTATTGAAAATTGAAAAGATCCATCACACAAAATATCAAATACGGTATACAAAAGCCAATGAACAGATACAGCTAATACAATCAGTGTTGGGTGCATTATACCCCACATCCCAACTCTCCCGCCTTCTCTACAGGAATGGGCAGATTTTTCTGGGGAAGAGGCAGAAGAGGTTTACCTGCAAGGCCTAAGCATAGATTTCCCTGTTCACCAGAAATAGACAAGATATGGGATGTTCCAACTAGCTAATTTATAGAAGACTTGTGCAAAACAAATACAGCTATAAGGTAGCATTTTTGTCCTGAGGCTGTATAGCTCAAATACTATATAGACACACACCTCGGATCTCCTTTAGCTGTGTCTGTGATTCCTCCTTGAATAATTACCTTTTTTTTTAAGTTAAAAGTTTCTCAGTGAAATGCTTCCTTGGGTGTGTACCAAGTGACATGAAGATCAGTCTTGGTCTTCTGCAGGCACAGAAATTCTGGCCTCCAAATAAAACACTTATTTCTTGGCTTGTGTTTGGTGACCTTTATTTAGCCTTCTTCCTTAGTCTTTGAGCAAGTCTTCTCCAGAGGACATGGAGATTACTGGCTTGTTTCCTTCTTCAGTTCAACTCAAAAGGTTAGCATAGTCTTAAAACACTTGTTCAAAAATCTATTCTAACAATCAAACACTCTCCTTTTAATTCAATGGCTTCAAATAGTTGCAGTGATCCATCCAATAAACGTTGGGTCAGGTTTAACAAGAGTGCCTGCCCTTCTGCCACCACCCTCATAGGTTCTGTCTCTAGCTAAAGTCACCTACAGCAGGCAACAGTCCAGTGCGTTCCTCAAATACAATAATATATAAACTAGTCTTTAAGCCCGTTACATTAACGGGTGCTAGAATAGATGTGTCTGTCTGTCTTTCTTTCTTTCTTTCTTTCTTGCTCTCTCCTTGGCCGCTTTCTGTCTGTCTTTCTTTCTTTCTGTCTCTCTCTCTCCTTGGCCGCTGTCTGTCTTTTCTTTTTTTGCTGTCTGTCTCCTTGGCTGCTGTCTGTCTGTCTTTTTTTCTGTGCGTCTCTCGTTGTCCGCTGTCTGTTTTTTTCTTTCTTTCAATCTCTCTCCCTGGCCCCCTGTCCTTTTGTATGTGTCTTTCACTCCCACCTACCTGTCTTTCAGTGTGTCAGTCTGTCAATGTCCCATCTGGGTTTTTTAGTTTTTGTTTTTTTTTTTTCTTTCAATCTCTCTCCCTGTCAATTATCGTGCCCCATCCTACCTTTTTTTAAATCACGCGTTGTGTTGGGAAGGGCAACTGGCACACAGTAACCGCTGCTGGATTAGGTTAAACCGCCACTTGAAGCATATCGTCATGCGTGCACGTGCCGAACGCTTTACAATTTCTCTGCCGGCCACAAAGCTATGGACGCACGGAGCCACAAAAATTGATGTGCGCATGTGTGCTAAGGGTATTATTATATAGGATGGTAGTCTTGTAACTTAATCAGGTCAGTGGTCTGCAGTCTCTGGCTCTGCTCCTCCTGGTTCAGCCACCCAAGTAGAAAGACTCTGCTCTGCTTTAGCTCCCCCTCCATATAGGCTGGTAGACTCTTTCCCCCAAGTCTCGCCCTTGTATCTTGTTGGAGGGACATAATTGTCTACTTTGTCCATTGGAAGAGTTGAAGAGGGCCTATTATATTGATTTCCAGTGTTTTCCTTCTTCCCTCCTCCCCTGGGATTGATTCTGCAGTTAAGGATGCAGGCCTGATTAACAACTCTCTATGAGAATCTCAGGTTGATTTCTTGGTTCTAGTCTCTGCTCTCACCCTTTTCTCATTTTCCTGGGTTTCTCTACATACATGATGAGATGTAGACCCCCATCACACTCGGGTACTGGAGAAACCTACCCAAACTATACTTCCAGGTCTGCCTACATGCAGATTATTTGAAAGCAGGCTTAATCTTGTGGTGTACCTCTGTCTGTCCCTTCCAATGTTATCGATACCCATGCATCAAGTCAGCCAGCTTTTTCCCATCATATTCTATCATCTTCTCTAGGCGAAGCGTAGGATCTTCTACCTTCACAACAGACAGGCTAGTTACCAATAGATTTTTGCTGTCACTAGCAACCAAGCTATATTGAAGCATAATAAATAAAGCAAAATCTGTTTAAATAAAATTACTGTACAAGAATTTAGCAAAAAAGAGTTGGGAAACGATGTAAAAATCACATGTAAAGTAAACTTATCCCAGAAATAGCAGGCAGCATATACTTACAGATAGGGTGATGTTATCCACAGAGCCTGGTATTGGACAGTGAAAAGTGTACTGTTAGTTAAGCTTCAACGAAACTTTGTCACTGCCTGCACTGCGCATGTGTGAGTGCCTTCCCGCCCAACACTGGCTCATGAGGTCATCAGTTTTCCATTTTCTGCAGTGTGAAGACGACATATCTGAACATAATAATAGCCTTACTGGATCAGAACAATGGTCCATCTAGCCCAGTATCCCGTCTTAGTATCATGGAGGCCAATCCAAATCACAAGTACCTGGCAAAAGCCCGAATATTAGCAGCATTCCATGCCACCGATCCAGGGCAAGCAGTGGCTTCTCCCATGTCTGTCTCAACAGCAGTTTATGGACTTTTCCTCCAGGAACTTGTCCAAACCTTTAAAAAAAAAAAAACCTGATACATTAACTGCTCCTACCATATCCTTTGGCAATGCATTCCAGAGCTTAACTATTCTCTAAGTGAAAAAAATTTCTTCCTATTGGTTTTAAAAGTCTTACTCTAACTTAATTGAGTCTCCACTAGTCTTTGTAAATCTTGATGCAGTAAAAAATCAAGCCACTTGTACCCGTTCTATACTACTCAAGATTTTGTAGACTTCAATCATATCTCCTCTCAGCTATCTCTTTTCCAAGCTGAAGAGCCCTAACCTCTTTAGTCTTTCCTCATATGAGAGGAGTTCCATTCCCTTTATCATCTTGGTCGCACTTCTTTGAGCCTTTTCTAGTGCCGCTATATCTTTTTTGAGATTAGGAGACCAGAATTGAATGCAATACTCATGGTGAGGTCGCACCATTTTGTGATACAGAGGCATTATTACATTACATTACATTAGTGATTTCTATTCTGCCATTACCTTGTGGTTCAAGGCGGATTACACAAGAACTGTTATGATATTAGGAAGTACATAAGGAAAAGTGTGAACATTTTCTAATTTGCTAAAGAGTGGGTAGTATTGTAAGTGGAACTTGGGACATGTCTGGTTGTGTTATATTGGTTTTATGTATTTTTTTGAAGAGTAGGGTTTTTGTTTCTTTCTTGAAGGTTTTGTTGTCTGTGGTCGAAATCAGCAGATTGGTGAGTTGTCTGTCCAATTTCGCTGCTCTGGTTGCCAGTAGGTTGTCATATAGTTTTCTTCGTTTGACATTTTTGGTAGGCGGGTGTGTGAATAGTGTGTGGGTTCTCTTGTGTCTGGTTGAGGTGGATTGAAGTAGTCAGTCGATTGTTCCAATAGGTTGGGCTGTCTCCATTTATGGCTTTGAATAGTAGGCATTGGAATTTGAATTGTATTCTGGCTTGTATTGGGAGCCAGTGTGAGCCATGGTATGCCTCTGTGATATGATCATATTTTTTCAGCGAATAGATAAGTCTTAGGGCTGTGTTTTGTATTGTTTGTAGTTGTTTTATTGTGGTTGCTGAGCATGGGAGATATAATATGTTGCAGTAGTCTATTAGGCCAAGGATTAGTGATTGTACCACGAGTTGGAATTGTTTTCTGTCAAATAATTTTCGAACTTGTCTTAGGTTTCTCATAATTACAAATGATGTTTTTATTATTTTGTTGATTTCTGGTTGCATGATACAGCCTCTTGTCTATCAGCACTCCATTAGCTTGGGTTGAATGGTGTATGGGATCGAGTTTATTACTATGTTTGTTAAGGTTGGGGTTTTATTGTTTTCTAGGAGGATGAAATATGTTTTGTCAGGGTTAAGCTTTAGTTTGTGTTCTTTCATCCTTGTTGCTACTGTTTCGAGTGTTCTGTGTATTGTGCTTATCATGGAAGGCGCTGGTTGGTTGAAGGGGAGGAGAATGGTGATGTCATCTGCATAGCTGTAGGAGGTTCAGCCTTGTTTGTCTAGGTAGGAGCTGAGGGAAGAAATGTATAGGTTGAAGAGTGTGGGAGACAGTTAACCATCCCTTTCTAATAATTCCTATCTTGTTTGCTTTCTTGGCTGCCGCCGCATATTGGGCAGAAGGTTTCACCATATTGTCCACAATGACACCCAGATCCTTTTCTTCAGAGCTGACCCCTAAGGTGGACCCTAATATCTGGTTACTATGATTTGGATTATTCTTCCCATTGTGCATCACTTTGCATTTGTCCACATTAAAATTCATCTCTTCTTCCGCTACGTAACTCGCCACAGCTCCTTTGCCTGTCTTCTACAGGCTGCTCTCTGAAGTTCTTCATGGGACTCAAACCTCATGATACACGTACTCTGAGCCTGAATTCTCTGCTACCAGATTCTTCAGACCCTCAACTGACCTATCTTCTGGCTCTGCATCTCTGACTTTGATATCAGTGTCAACGATCACCATGTGCCTTCTTCGTATTCAGGCGAAGTACGTTTTAGTGATAGTGTGGAGGAGCTTCTTCGTCATCAGCAGAGCATGCCTGTCATTAATCAACTGCTCAGCAGTATCACCCAGACTTTCATCAGATTCAACCAGATTCTTAGCAGGATCAACCAGGTTCTACATGCACTTTATAGTGCTATTCATGAGTGCATTCTTTTGGATATGCCCTTTATTAGAGGAATCTAGAGGAGAGGAGGGGTGAAATACCTCAAAGTTATAACAAACCACAGATTACACAAACAAAGGTAAAACAACCAGATGTGGGGTATTTAAACTGCCCAGACTTGTATCTTCTAAAGCAGTGGTCCCCAACCCTGTCCTGCAGGACCACCAGCCAGTCGGGATTTTGGGATCACCCTAATGAATATGCATGAGAGAGATGATAGGCATGCAAATCTGCCCCATGCATATTCATTAGGGCTATCCTGAAAGCCCAACTGGCTGGTGGTCCTCCAGGACAGGGTTGGGGACCACTGTTCTTAAAGTACAGTAAAATTATGAAAGATGGCCATTGGAGGTCATTTTCCACTCTGCCTTTAATGTTGACTCTCATGTCCAATATCACATAGTCTCTTCAAGTGATACAAGAGGGCTTCCAGTTTTGCCTCAACAAAGTCCTCTACACTACTCTTCCGGAACTTCTTTTTCAATTCCATTTCTCCTCTTCCTTCAAGAACCCTGAAACTTGCTGACCACCTGATGTACAGCTGGTGATAGAAAAAAAGACCAAAAAAACCCCAGGAAAAAAATAATAGGAGAATGAGCATTGCCTTGAAAGCAGAAACCAAGAGCTCTATTTTAACTACTTCTTATTCTGCAGGATCTGGAAGAATAGGAGTGGCTAGAGGGGAGGAAGAGGCCACTTATACATTCTAAGTCTAAGGATGCGTCCCCATAATGCACCATAGGTCCTGGGTTCAGTACCCTCAGAGAGGTTCAGCGGGAAATGAAATTGATACTGATAGCCAACAGTGGTTGCAAAAAGAATATATTGTGTAGAAATAGGCTTAATATAACAGAGATGCAATGCTTAGTAGAAAGATACATAAAAAATATGCTTGGTTACTAATGTACAGAGAGATTCTCTTATGCAGCTGATTCTGTGCTCTTGTGGATATGGACAGTGTGGCCTCATGATGTAGCTGCTCAGAGGGGGAGGCGGCGATCGTGGCTGGCAGGTGAAGGAGAAGTCGTTGGTGCGTAGGGGGAGCTGCACTACCTTCCAAGTGGGCTGGGTCCACACACAGGAGCTTCTCTGTTGCGGAGCAGGCTCCGACCTCCACTATCAGTGGGGTGTGCGGCCCAGTGGAAAGCAGGGTCATTGATTTTGCCGCCGCTTTCTTGGTTTTTCTTTTGGGCTGCTCTTCAGCCATGAAGTCTTTCAGAGCATGCGCTTCCTGGCCCTTGGAGACATCTGAAGGCAGGACGGGCAAGCGGCCATGAGGTGTGCCTCTCCTAGGCATCGGATGCAGACCCCGTGGGCATCTGTGGAGGGCATCTTCCTGCTGCAGCTTCAGCATTTTTTTTTAAACCCGGTTTTGAGGGTTCTGCCATCTTTAGGTTCTTTTAGTTTTCTTTTGTTTAAAGTTTTCTTGGAGAGCAGTTCGTATCCAACCGTTGGCCTGGGCGGATAAAGTAATCTGAGGCAAGGGACTGCTGCAAGGGGATATGCAGGGGGGCTAGCTCACGCCCAGGGGGAGGCTCCTGAAGCCTCCCTCTGAGCTCTGGGAGAGCAAATCCGGTTTTGGCCTCGTCAGATGATGTCATCAATGTGTGGCTGACTGACACTGCTTGTCCATGGAGAAAAGACAGCTTCCTGACTATGCCTTGAAGGAGACAGAGAGGGAGATAAAAGTCGGGGGTGGGGGTGTAAATAAGGGTCTAGAGAGAGGGGGGTCAAGAGAGGAGTCTGTTATAGGATGAAATCTTATTCTAAAAATAAAATCTATTGTATTTCACAGTATCTTTCTGTTCATCATTTGGAAACTTTAAAATAATGGCAAGCTTAATTGATAAGGAAGGTGTGACACTTACAGGAATGGTATATGGAATTAGACTGCCTAGCTTCTTTGTCCCATTCAAGTAGCATACCTTCTTAATAAACAATCCAGTCTGGCTGGATACTTAATGTGTGTGGATTCTGTGCAGGAGCTTTTAAGGTCTATCTGCACTGACATGCCCGAGATCAGATCTGTTTAATATAATCTGTACTGGGCTCTGTGGATGACGTCACTCCATCTGTGAATATCTGCCTGCTGTCTCTGGATAGCACCTGTTACAGGTAAATACTGTGACTAAGCTATCTCGTATTTCTAATGATAAGATCATCTGTAGTAATGACTATAACAGTTTCCTTAACCACTTGGGCATGCATGTCTTTTCTGTACAATAGGATAATGTATTCCATGGAAGGCAGGCCCCACAACTGATTATTTACTTCCAGCTGAAACGCTCCTCCAAGGCAGTACAGGGGCTACCAAACTGGCAGTGGGTGCCCTATTTCTCTGAAGGTCTGCTCTTTCTCTCTCTCTATGTCCTCATGCAGGACTTAAGAACATAAGAATTGCCATACAAGCCCAGTATCCTGTTTCCAACAGTATCTAACCCATGTCCCAAGTATCAGGCCGAAACCCAAAGAGAAACAACATTCCAGAGCTGAGATTGTGATGTCCTAATGCCTCATTCAACCAATGCCTAAGAGCCAGCCTCATCAGTGATGTCACAATGGCTTGATTATTCTATATTTCACTCACATAAGAGCTGCCATTCTGGGACAAACCGCAGGTCCATCAAGCCCAGTATCCTGTTTCCAACAGTGGCCAACCCAACTCCCAAGCACCTAGCTAGATCCCAAGTAGTAAAACAGATTTTATGCTAGGAATCAGCAGTGGATTTCCCCAAGCCATCTCAATAGTGGCCTGTCAGATGTCTCAATTTGTCCTCTTTTTATTGGAGCCATATGGTAACTCTATGTATATGCAATTTAACACATTTAAAAAAAAGAAAGATGAAGACTGAAATATTTGTTGATGCTCATAGGAATTCTATAAGCTTCGGAGCTCCGGGCCATGGTAGAAAACTCTGCCATGGCTTAGTAAAAGGAGGGTTTATGCACCTATAACCTTAAATAATTTTAGATGCTGTCTTAGGCTTCCATGAATGCCAAAGGAGTTGAAGATTATTGATTATTTTCTCTGATTGCAAAAACAATTGAAAGTGCATCTGTTTGTACAAGCATTTTATTTTATAATGATACTGACCAGTAGCATAATAAAGGGGGTGGGGTTGGGGCAGTCCACCCCAGGTTCCATCTTGATTAGGGCGCAGGCACCCATCCTCTTCTCCGCCCCCTCCCCCACTGCCGTGTGTGCACATGACTTCCCTTCCCCCGTACCTCTGTAACATTACTGGCATGAGCAGTAACCCCCAACCTGCTGTTGCGCCAGTCTCAGCTCTTCCTCTGAAGTCACTTCCTGGACCCGCACCTACTCTGTTTCCCAAAAAATAAGACACTGTCTTATATTAATTTTGGATCCCAAAAACACACTAGGGCTTATGTTTGAGGGATGTCTTATTTTTTTGTGTGTGTGTGTGTACAACGATCATCTCTCACCCATCCCCTTGTGTAGCATCTTTCTATCCCTCCCTCTCATCCCCCTGTGCAGCAGAACCCCGCCGACCCTCCCACCATGAGGTCGACATACCTCTGTTCCAAACAGCAGTGACGGCAGCAATGAACAAGCTGCTTCACGTCATTCCCTGCAGTAGAGTGTCTACTCCCCTGATGATGTGGATAACATGAGGAAGGACCTAGTGAAGCTTGAGGAATGGTCTGAAATTTGGCAGCTATGATTTATTGCTAAGAATGCAAGGTCATGCAGTTGGGCTGCAAAAATCTAAGGGAACAGTACAGTTTAGGGGCGTGAAGAACTTTTGTGCATGAAAGAGGAGACTTGGGTGTCATAGTATGTGATGATCTTAAGTTGACCAAACAGGTTGAAAAGGTGATGGTGAAAGCTAGAATGATGCTTGGTTGCATAGGGAGAGGAATGGCCAGTAGGAAAAAGGAGATGATGATGCCCCTGTATAAGACTCTGGTGAGACCTTATTTAGAATATTGTATACAATTCTGGTGACCACACTTTCAAAAAGATATAAAAAGGATGGAGTCAGTCCAGAGGAAGGCTACTAAAATGGTGCGTGGTCTTCATCATAAGGCATATGGGGACAGAGTCAAAGATCTCAATATGTATACCGTATTTCACATAGATAACGCGCACACGGGTATAGCACGCAAAAAACACATATTTATGTACATAAATTTTTATATACCGCGCACGCTACCCGACTCTCCTTTCGCCCACCCCGACTCTCCTCTGGAGACCCTGACTCTGTTTTCGCCCGCCCCGACTCTCCTTTCCTCCTTGAAGTCCTGTCCCTACCCTGAAAGCCTGATGCCCCCCACCCCCGACATCCGATTCACCCGCCCGCAGGACCGCTCGCACCCCCACCCCGAAGGACCGCTCGCACGCACCCCCACCCTGAAGGACCGCTCGCACCCCCACCCCGAATGAGCGCTCACACTCCCACCCCGAAGGACCGCTCGCACCCCCACCCGAAGAACCGCTCGCACCCCCACAGCCTCCCCCCCCTCCCCCATGGAGAAGCTGTCTACCTTGTTTCCGGATGCCAGCGAGCCCAGCTGTTTTCTCTGCCGACGGTCCCGCCCCTTCTCTGAGCCCTGCTGCGCTGCTTTTTCTTTCGGCGGTCCCACCCTTTCTCTGACATCAGAGAAAGGGCGGGACCGCCTGAAGAGGAAGCAGCGCAGCACAGGGCTCTGAGAAGGGGCAGGACCACCGGCAGAGGAAGCAGCTGGGCTTGCATCCGGAAACAAGGTAGACAGCTTCTCCATGGGGGAGGGGGGGAGGCTGTGGGGGTGCGAGCGGTCCTTCGGGTGGGGGTGCGAGCGGTCCTTCGGGGTGGGAGTGCGAGCGCTCCTTCCGGGAGATGAATCGGGCGTCGGGGGGGAGGGGAACTATGTAAAAAAAATTTTGTACAACGCGCTCACGCGTATAACGCGCAAGGGTATGCGCGGTTTGTAAAAACCATGTATAACGCGCGCGTTATATGCGAGAAAATACGGTACTTTGGAGGAAATGTGGAAGAGAGGAGATATGATAGATGCATTTAGATACCTGTGTGGCATAAATATGCATGAGGTGAGTCTTTTTCAATTGAAAGGAAACTCCAGAGTGAGAGGGCATAGAATGAAGTTAAGAGGTGATAGGCTCGGGAGTAATCTAAGGAAATACTGTTTTACAGAAAGGGTGGTAGATGCATGGAATAGTCTCCCGGAAGTGGTGGTGGAGATAAAGTCAGTGTCCGAATTCAGGAAAGTGTGGAACAGTTCTCTTGGGTTCTCTTAGGGTGATGAGGAGATAGTAAATGCTGCAGATGGGCAGACTGAATGGGCCTTTTGGTCTTTATCTGCTCAGTGTCACAAGGAGCTACAGTTGGAAATGAACCCAGTTGCCCAGGATCTCATCCGCTGTGTTGTATGCATTGACTTTATTTGTGCTGTGGAATCGTATTTTGTTTTAACACCTTATACGAGTTGATTCATTGATCAGAACTCGAAACACAGCTCGTGTTGAGTCATGACATCATGTTGTCTATGTTATTGATATTAAAATTCCCTTGTGTTTGAAGACCTGTACCACCTGGCTTTCTTTTCTTGATATATTTTACTTTGGATATACCTGGGTAAATAAGGGTTAAAAAAATGCTTTGATGAGAGGTTATAGTTTCTATTTAAAACTTTGATAAGATCCTTCATATACGAAGGAGCTTGGCCATAAATGATCAGGAAAACTGTTACACATTATTTAAAATACACTCCGGCCTCAATTGGCTGCCAATGTAATTTGATTTAAAAAGGAGTGATTCTTTCAAATTTTGGTACCTGAGGGATCAATCTTGCTGCTGTATTTTGTAAAATCAAACAACACACACGGATCAACTTCTAGATTATCCAACCCACAAATGAATATCTATAAGCAAAAAAGAGGGGGATAATTTATAGTACTTTCTTTAAAAGATCTTTTTTTGCACATTAGTGTCATTTATGATTGATGTCTCACTTTTATTAACCCACTATTCTTATCATTTAGATCAGTGGTTCCCAAACCTGTCCTGGGGGACCCCCAGCCAGTCAGGTTTTCAAGATATCCCTAATGAATATGCATGAGAGAGATTTGCATATAATGGAAGTGACAGGTATGCAAATCTCTCTCATGCATATTCATTAGGGATATCTTGAAAACCTGACTGGCTGGGGGTCCCCCAGGACATGTTTGGGCACCCCTGATTTAGATGATACCCTGTTTTAACAATAGAACTCATCCCCAAAATCAGTAGAGAGGTTGAAGGATCATAAAAAATGCATTGTTCTCAGTAAAGAGACCTCTTATAACTTGGATGTTATTTCAAGTCTTCATCCTGAACGCATGTGATGTAATCATTTACTTCAAAACCTCCTTCCTAACCTCAAGTTTAATTGTTTATTTATTAATTGATTAAAAAACTTACTAACCAACTGAGGGTTCAACCCTGTTACCAATTTTTAATGTTATTTCCTTAATTTATTTTATATTATCAAAGCTTAAAATCAATTCAGCAACTATATACTTTAAATATGTTCTTTAAAGGAAAGCAGCAACACTTATCTTTTTTATTTATTTATTTTTTTTTTTTAATTCTTTATTCATTTTAAAGCACATTCAATAAGTGAAAACAGAATGAATTAGCAACACTTATCTTAATGGCTTTCCAGCCAAAACCAATGTTGAGGGACCATGAACTACCCGACGCTCAACCTGATTTTAGAGCGTTTCAGCTATCAATCAGCCTTCATCGGGGGACAATATTGCTGCTGTGCCACTGCGAAATAAATAAAATGAAAAAAATTAATAAATCAAAAACTCCTGTTATATGTAACTGTATGAAATACATGAGTGACCACTAACTTGTAACGTATAAGTTCAAAAACTTTTATCAAAGGCAGCTAACTTTGTACTTCAGTAACCTTATATCTCACATGTATGCAAATCTTCAATGGCTGGGAAACTACATAAATAAAACCAGACAGACCTACAACGCTTTCCGAAAATCTATCAAAACCACTCTGTTTGACAAATTCACCACCTAAACAGACCTACGCTTTGTCCCCCTATAACTCAAAGCAATCTTCAGGCAATTCCTACCCCTCTCACTTTCCCTCCCACTTTCAACCCCTCTTACTTTTCCCTCCTCTACTACCCCCCCCTCACCCCTTCTTCTGTAACTTTCCCCTCGTGCATCTGTATTTTGCTGAATGTCCAGCCTTCTTTCGATGTTGAACCGCCTAGAAGTCGTCTTGACTATGATGGTACAGAAAAATAAAGTTATTACTATTATTATTATTATAAAGTAAGCTAAAATTATTCATAACTCCCTCAGTTCAAACAAACAATCCAGCTTAGCACATGCAAATCTGAACAAACTACACATTCCAGATATACGAACAATAAAATAAATGAGTGAGTTACTGAGTCAAAAAGCCCTTAGCTTCCTTTTGGATAATATAATAATAATAATAATAATTTATTTCTTATATACCGCTATACCATGAAGTTCGAAGCGGTTTACAATAAAGATACATTTAGTCAGTACATGGGATGCAAGTGGTTTACATTAAAGATTCATTTTGTCAGTACATGGGATACAAGTGGGTTACAGTAAAGATATATTTTGTCAGTACATGGGATGCAAGTGGGTTACAATACAAGAGGTTTACTATCAAGGTGCATTTTGTCAGTGTAAGGGATACAGGTGGGTTACCATAAAGATACATTTAGTCAGTACATGGGTTACAATAAAGATATGTTTTGTCAGTACATGGGGTGCAGGTGGGTTACAATAAAGATACATTATGTCAGTACATGAGATTCAAGGTGGAAAGTATAATTAGTTTCGGGCCTTGGAATTAGGGGGCGAGGTGGAAGGGTCATGGCGAGGAAGAGTTGGGTATGGGAATTTAGAATTTGTTAAACAGTCGAGTTTTCAGGGATTTTCTAAAGTCTGCGTATGTAGTGGCCTCAAGTATGGGCTTTCCAAGCCATGTGTTCAGCCTAGCTGCCTGGAATGATAACATTCTATCTAGAAACTTTTTGTATTGGTAAGATTTCAAGGAGGGGTAATTAAACAGGTTTGTTCTGCGAGTGCTCTTGTTGGACTCATTGGGGGAGAACTGGGAGATTAGGTAAGCTGGAAGAATCCCAAAGACAGCTTTGTAGCAAAAACAAGCAAACTTGAAGAGGACTCTGGATTCTGCGGGTAACCAGTGGAGTTTCTGATAAGGGGAAATGTGTTCCCATTTTTTTAAACCGTGGATTAGTCGGATCGCGGTGTTCTGAATTAATCAAATATGGAGTGACATTACTGATAGATAATGCCGTTGCTCACATTATCAACACTGAAAAGAAAACCTTGGACATGACGTTCCAAATTGCAGTACCTTACCTTCCAAATTTATAAGCCTTTCTGGCCGTACAAACAAGCTCACCGTTGAATTGCTATATAAAAGATGGAAACCTCATAGGGCAATTAACTCAATTGTGAGCAGCTTGGTGAGAACGTCATGACGTTAAAGAGCGTCACCAGAGGTAGAAAAAAGCTCCAAACAACACGTTTAAATTAAATACAGCTAACACTACGGCAAAGCCGCAATGATGTCAAAGGCGTCAAAGACGTCATTAGTGATTCGGTCCCAGTAAGGCTCACCATGCGGCAAGGTCGTGATGATGGCAAGAACGTCAAGGACGTCACTCTTGATACGGTCCCAGTAAGAGTGGTAAATTTCAGTCACAGAGTATGAAACATAGAATGTAACAAGGGTTGCCAATATTTAAGTCAAACTCCCTATGACAAAGATTTTTATCCATTTGGTAGAAAAAGGAACTTCTTCCTTATTTCAACTAGCGACCTGTTCAGATGGTTATTATTAGGCCCTCAGCGTCACCACTCAGAACTCAAACGTCTCATTGTTCTGAGCTTTACGTGGCAAATCGTCACTGGGTCTAATTTTTCTAATTTTTCATTTTTTCAAGAGCTTTAAATATTTCAATTCTTATAACTTTTTATAGTTTATAATATAAATGAATTTTATTTCACTTAGCTTTTATATGGTTGTCTCTATTTAGAGCTGTCATTTAGCAAGCAGGGCGAGATAGCCGACATGTTTCGCGGGAACCGCTTTATCAAGGCTCCACCCCTAAAAGAGAGATTAAGAAACTTGTAGCAAACTCTTGCAGAAAAGACTGGGATATCTAACATTTAAAATATACCAGACTTGCTTAAAATAACCCTCTCTCTTACCTCTAATACTATCGACCTCCTCGAATGCTTTACAGAGGAGCCGACAGCGTTCTTCCTTTTTAATAGATCGGGCCGGTACTGAAGCCAAGCCCACTTGATGACGTGGAAGCCTGACGACAGAGGACGGCCCCTTACAGTATGAACCAACTTTATACATAAGACTTTTTAGGATCCCTCTCACTAATTGCATGGATTAAACCAAAGATGTCCATTCCAGTTCTAAATTTAACCCGTGTGGAATAACTGTATTCAACGCATAAATCCAGCGCTGTTCCTTATAGTTTAAACATTCATCTATATTTAACCGTCCCTCCCTCCCAACATTAATCTGGTCTATCACTCTCCATTTAAGCTGACTCACTTCATGCCCCGAGGTTACACAATGTTCCACCATAGGAGCTTGCATTGTTTTTGTTTTTATCCGTGACTTATGCTCATTAAGACAGATATGAACAGGCCTTGAAGTACGGCCCACATATATTAAATTGCAAGGACACATTACTATGTATACAACCCCCGCTGTCTGGCAGTTAGTATTTGCCGAAGACGTTATAATACGCTGTGTTTGGGGATCTATCCAAGTCTCTCCCTCAATGGTGTTAGCACACCATTGGCAATGGCCACATTTTTCGTGTTTACCCGTAATTCTAGGTTTCCTCAAGCCAGTCTTTTGAGCTATTAAAACCTGGCTTATAGTTTTTGCTTTTCTAAATGAAAACATCGGAACCTCACTAAAGACCTCATGAAGCTGAAGAATATGCCAGTGTTTTTTAATTTGAATAATCAGTTCCTTGGCTGCTTCAGAATATGGCAACACACATATTAATTTTTCAAATTTCTCCCTCTCTATTTTTTCTTCCAGCAAAAGATCTCTATTTGCATATTTTGCCCTTATAAAGGCTCAATGAATTGACTTCTCCGGATAACCTCGTATCCTAAATCTATTTTTTAACTTATCAGCAGCTTCTTTAAATATTTCCATTTCTGATGACACCCTTCTCACTCTCAGAAACTGACTCACTGGGAGGTTAAACTTTAAATGATAAGGATGATAACTTAAAAAATGTAAAAGAGTATTCCTTGCCACGGGTTTCCTATATAACCTGGTGTCCATTTTTAAATCTTTTTTACTAATAGTCATATCCAAGAATTCAATCGTAGTTCTATTGTAAGTAGGGGTAAATTGAAGATGGGGGTCCCTGGTGTTAATCCATTTCATAAAATCTAAAAGCTGTTTCTCTGTCCCTGACCATAGGAAGAAAATATCATCCAGAAACCTTTTCCACAATATGATATGTTTAAAGAAACTTGAAGGATAGATTTCTACTTCTTCAAACTGAGCTACATAAAGGGTGGCAACTGAGGGGGCCATAGTGGCTCCCATCGCCACCCCCTGTATCTGTTGGTAATAGACCCCCTCAAACTCAAAATAATTATTTTCAATGACCCACTTTGTTAACTTTATCAAGAACTCATTACTAATCCTCAGGTCACCCTTTCTCTGTGTCAAAATATTTTTCACCACTATTTGTGCCTTATCTTGTGGTATTTTCGTATAGAGTGACACTATATCTAAAGTGACTAAGAATGAAACCTGGGACATGTCCAGACTTTGAGCTAGGATTCTAAGAAGGTGAGAAGAATCCTTAAGGTAAGAGGAGATCTTAGTTGTTTCTTTTCTAAGAAATGTATCTACAAATTGGGATAAAGGCTCTAGAAGAGACCCTCTTGTATTCACTATGGGCCTACCGGGGGGATTTTCCGGATTTTTGTGAATTTTTGGGACAAAGTATATATAAGGAGTACGTGGATACTTCTCCACCAGAAACTGGTATTCTTTTTTAGTTATTGTTCCAAGTTCATAATGATAAGTCATCCAGTCATAGACCTCTTTCATCAAAGCCTGCAATGGATCTTCAGGCAAAGGGGCATATGCTGTTACATCTGCCAGTTGTCTATTAGCTTCACTTAAATATTGGTCTCTTCCCATCACCACCGTAGCTCCCCCTTTATCAGCTCTCAAAATCATCACATCATGGGAATCTTTTAGTTGTAAGAGAGCCTTATGTTGTTGAAAGGTCAGATTGTATGGAATTTTCCGGTGTTTAACCCTTTCATATTCAGAAATTCCCGTCAATACTAGATCTTTAAAGGTGGAGATAACCGGATCCATTGGTCCCGGAGGGAACGAACGTGAACCTCTCTTACATATAGAAACCTCTTCCTCTTCTATGGTTTCTTCAGTTATTTTTTCTGAATCCTTGAAAAATAATTTTAGCTGTAATTTCCTTAAAAATTTATGGAAAAAGATTTTCAACTGGAAAAAATCAGGACGTTGGCATAACGCAAAATTTAAACCTAGCTCAAGTACTCCTTGTTGTTCTTTTGTTAATGTTTTTCCAGAAATATTTATGACTGTTGATTCTACTTTTTCCCATTGGGCTGGTTTTTTTCCCCTGCCCCGTTGGACTCCTCTTGTTTTTCCTCTCGCTCGCGATCCCCTTTGGCCTTGAGTTGCTTCCCCCAACGTTTTTGAAGTATTTGAAGTAGTATCTGTGGAATCCCCACTGGTACCATCACATTCTTCCGACGAAGCACTAAATGCTACTTTCTTCTTTGTTATTATTCCACCTGATGTTTTCTTATTCCATGTGTAAACCTTTCCCATTTGGTAATCTTTCTCGTCTCTCTTCCATTTCCTTATTTTCGTCTGTCTTATAGAATCTCTGAATTGTACCATTTCGTCTTCAAGCTCTTCTCGTTTTTTCTTAAACTCCTCCTTATCTATGTTTTCTTTCATAGATAATTCCATTGATACAGTCTTGGCTCGGAGATCTAATTCTATATCAGAGGTAGTCTCCACTAGTAGAATCATCAGATCTCTAGAACAGCGATTTAGAATCGCTGTCCATTTATCCATAAAGGTTCTATCCAGAGTAGTGAGCTTAGGCTCCTTCAATATACGTAGTCCTCGCGGTATCATAGATTTTTTTTAGATACTGTACTAAAGTACTCCCGTGCAATTCCGCTCTTATTAAGCGTTTGTGTGTCTGTTCTAATTCAATCCACGATGACTGTGTGGAGGGATCCTCTAAATCATCTAGAAGAGCAGGTCTAGATAGAATATTCTTAAACTGCTCTTCTGAATACCCAATAAACTCTGTTTCTTCTGATGCCATTTTTCAATAAATCAAATATAATTAGCATACACAACTTCAGGTGGCTATTTCATATATATCAATTTGGTAGAAAAAGGAACTTCTTCCTTATTTCAACTAGCGACCTGTTCAGATGGTTATTATTAGGCCCTCAGCATCACCACTCAGAACTCAAACGTCTCATTCTACCAAATTGATATATATGAAATAGCCACCTGAAGTTGTGTATGCTATTTATAAAAGATTTTTATCCAGCATTTCTGTTGAATAGTGCCCCCATACCTTTTAATCTATGCAGACACAGATAGAAAAATTATTGGAGATAATGAGGGAGTGTAAACAGAGCTCAGTTCAAAGAAAAAGAATAACCTAAATTATAAATCCCATTCCCTATTAAGCCCTGAGGGTGTCACAGTTTTTAAATTGAATATCCACCGTTTTTCTTTTCTTAAGAGGATGGTGTTAATATCACCACCTCTCTCAGATACCGTCACTTTTTCAAGGACAGTGAACCTAAGATCTTCAAAGTTGTGATTTGCCTCCAGGCAGTGTGCGACCAAGGGGGCCGTAATGTCACCCTGTTTTAGGCGTGATCTATGCTCTCTTAAACGTGACTTGAGGATGCGCATTGTTTCGCCAATGTACACTAAATCACAAGGGCACCAAATAGTGTATACCACCTGTGGGGTTACACATAGTGAACTATGATTCAGGGTGATCCTACGTCCATTTAGCTGTAAAGAGCGCCCTGCAAAAGAAATAGTGCAAAGACTACATCGCCCACTAGGGAAATGACCCAAAGTTGTAACCTCATCTGTAGAGGCAGGTATAGTATGAAGAAATGAAGGTGATAAAATTTCTTTTAAATTTTTGACTCTAGTATACGTAAATTGTGGTGGTGCTTGAAAAATATGGTGAAGTTGCATTATATGCCAAAATTTCAAAATACTTTTTCTGACTGTATGTACACCAGCCGTTACCCGGTCAGTGACGGGTTTTTGTTGGGGTTGTAACAGATATGATCTCTCAGCCCATCTTGCCCGTTTATACGCTCTTTTAATAATCGACCACGGGTAACCTTGTGCTAAAAACCTCTGCTTCAAGTTATTAGCTTGTGCATTTGTTTTAAAATAGTCTTATTGCAACCTGCATAAGTCAGGTTGCAATAATCTAATTGTGCAAATGGGAGAGTCGTGAGGCAAAAGATGTTGCATACTCATCGATGGGTAGACAACACGGTGTGAGTCCATCTGTTCACACCATGTTATCTACCAGTAAAGAATATCTTGGATTACCCATCGCTGAGTACATGACATCTTTTGCCTCGCGACTCTCCCATTTGCATTATTGTCCTCATCTGAGAGACCTGACTTGGCTCTTATCTTAATAAACGAATTGTGCCATGATGAGGGATTGCTCTACTATTTGCAAGATGCTAGGTTTGAAATATGATTTAATCCTTCTAATCTAATCTAATCCTTAGGTTTGTATACCGCATCATCTCCACGTTCGTAGAGCTCGACGCGATTTACAGTAGGAGAAATAGGAAGGAACTACAACAGAGGGTTAGAGGTAGAAGTGTGAAGAAAATTTACAGGACTTGGGATGCCAAGATATAAGAGTTTCCTTGATTCCTAAGTTGGAGGGAGACTTACATTTTTTGAGAAAAGCCAGGTTTTCAGATGTTTGCGGAAAACTTGGAGAGAGCTCAAGTTCCGAAGAGGGGAGGTAAGGTTGTTCCAGAGCTCAGTGATTTTGAAGTGGAGGGAGGTCCCTAGCTTTCCTGTGTGGGAAATGCCTTTTAGCGAGGGGAAGGATAGTTTTAATTTGTGGGAGGATCTGGTGGTATTAGGGTTTGAGGAATTCCAAGAAAGAGGGATAAAGGGAGGGAGGATACCATATAGGATTTTGAAAGTTAAACAGGCGCATTTATAGTGTCTTTGTGTCTAAGTGTCTTTGTGTGTTTTGTAAACAAAAGTCCCCAGACCCGCCCCATTCCACCTGAGTCATGCCTCGTTCCGCCCCAGCCCCGCCCCCCCTCAACCTGTTTGCTCGTCGGGACGACATCTGCGCATGCGCTAGTGTGTGCGTATGTGCAGATGCCGTCCTGACGTCGCTCGTTGCTAGAGGCTTTTCAAACCCCGGACAAAGTGCCGGGTTTTGGAAAGCTGTCCGGACCCTCGGACATGTCCTTCGAAATCTGGGCGTCTGTTATATGTATGTGTTACATTCTCTGAAAGATTGTGAATAGCAGAAAATAAAGGTGTCAGGTCAAAACCGCGGAAGACAAAGGCGCGCGCCGAAGAAAATAACTGTTTTTAGGGGCTCCGACGGGTGGGTGTGGGGGGGGGAACCCCCCCACTTTACTTTATACAGATCGCGCCGCGTTGTGGGGGCGTTGTGGAGGGTTTGGGGGTTGTAACCCCCACATTTTACTGAAAACTTAACTTTTTCCCTAAAAACAGGGAAAAAGTTAAGTTTACAGTATAATGAGGGGGGTTACAAACCCCCAAACCACCCACAACGCCGCCGCGATCTGTATTAAGTAAAGTGGGGGGGCTCCCCAACAAAACCCCCCGTCGGAGTCCCTAAAAACTGTCATTTTCTTCTGCGCGTGCCTCTGTCTTGCGCTCAGTTGTCAGCGCGCGGCTTTGTCTTCCGCGGTTTTGTCTATGAACCGAAAATAAATGTTTTAAGTTAAAATTTTCCTCTTGCCACTCTGATATAGACAACCTGTAGCTAGCTAGTTTTCAAATGTGAGATCATTCAGGTCTTTACCTTCAGTTCTTGCTCTCTAAGGACTGCATCAGAATAGAGCTTTGCGCTTTCTCACCTCTTTGGAAGTTGTCGGTTCTCAGTTTTCCTCTTGACTGTTCAGAAGGAAGGAGCTCGTCCCAACGTTCGTTTAGGCCACCAGGTGGCATGAAAAACATTCTCAAATGTTCTACAGCTTGGGCAAAGCTGCTCCAAAGTGACACGGACCAATCATGTGAGCTACATGGGTGACTTTATTCAGATGTGGTTCACACAACAGAAATGAATGTGTTTTTCACTTAAAAAAAAAAAATCTGGTATTGTAATTCAAAAGAAAGTCATTCTGAGTTAATAGACCAGCGAAATACTCAGGTTTGTCATCTAGCAGGGACTTCACAACCCTCATATTTCTTTGGCTATGTAATTAAGATTTTGAAGAATGTAATCTAACTGAATGAACTGCTCAGCAGGAAACCAGTCACTAAAGTGTTTAATTAGACTGGAATGGGAGGGTGTGTATCAGAAATAAGTTTTGGGTTTTCTCCAGTTTCTTTGTCTAACTGAAAAAGCCTACCTTCAGGTTTGCAGTAGGTACATGGTACATTTAAGAATGATGACATACTGTCATAATTTTACTGTACCTGAGAAGATACAAGTCTGGGCAGTTTAAATACCCCTCGTCTGGTTGTTTTGCCTGTGTTTGTGGAATCTGTGATGTGTTATAACCTTGTATTTCACCCCCCCTTCCCTCCTCTAGTCCTCCGGATTCTTAAGATCTCTTGAGGCTATGCTGTGTAATTTAGAAAAATGCTTTGGAGTCTAATTAAAGTCTGAACTTTAAGAGAGGCGGCCTTTTTTCCAGATTGCCATGGCTAAACCTTGGTTCTCAGGTGGGCAGCGCTGGGGCAGAAAAGAAAGTGGCACCTTTCAGAAACAATATGATTATTTTTGTTGAGTTTTTGAAAAGAAAAAAAGCAGATATTAGAAACATATAAAGGCTCATTGTCCACTTTAATATTTTTGTTATTTTTAACTGGGAAACTTGACCATAAATAATCAAGAGGTTGATGGAACTTTAACAAGATGGAAACAAAGCAAACAAGAAAACCACATAAGTCCAGGGACCAGCATGAAAGAATAAGTCACGAGAGATAATAATTATGTAGCATACATAGTCCAGATGTGGCCTATAAAAGGCATGCAGAGCTCAGTTATAAAGGTGCTTGTTAACACTATAAGTACATGCTATGTTTAGTTAAGCACTGAATAAAGTAAGATGCCTTCTTTGAAAGAGCTCATAGAAAAGATCTGTGTGGGCCATCAAATAGCAAACTGTGGGCAAGATGCACAAAGCTCCGACATCATGGTAAAAAAATACCACGGTGGGAGCGATTTTTTTCTTCAGCGGGGGATCGTCTGCACTAATAGCATGCAAATTATAAGCGTGCTATTCATGCAGAGCAACCCCAGTAAAAGGGGAGGGAACTGTGCCTGGCACCTGCTCAGAAGAGCAATTACTAGGCATAGCTCCTCCCCTCATCCTTCCTATCCGTGCACCCTGAGAAACCCCCCCCTCAAAAAGCAGCAGCCCCTGCTCTTCTTGCCAGCTCAGCAGCAGGGAAATCTCTGAGCAGTTGAGCCGGCAGGACTGCCTGAAACTACCAATTGGAGGGCTTTGGGGCTTCCCTTGCCGTTCAGCTGTTTGGGACTTCCCCTGCCAGTTCAGCAGATAGCTAAGCTGGCAGGGGAAGCCCCAGACAGCTGAACGGCAGGGGAAGCCCCGAAGCCGCCAATCTGTGGCGTCAGGGAGTTCAGCCAGATCAGCTGTTTGGGGATTCCACTAAGCCGGCAGAGAGAACAGGGGCTAACTGAGTCCCTTCCCACCAATCCCCCCCCCAAATCTGCAAAGATAGCCCCCCATCTCCCCTCCCGCTGAGCCCACAAAGACAACACCCCATCCTCTCTCTTTCTGAGCCCGTCCACCCCCCTAAAAACAAAACCAGGTGGTCTAGTGGGCTGAATACAAACCCAGACATGATATTACAGATCAAGCGCATCATGAAAAATGCTTATGGATGCGGTATATAAACTTAAGGTTTAGTTTGCACAGCCAAACCGCCTTCTGTACAGCCAACATCACCTCCTGCCAGCCTAAATATTGTTTTTTAGCACCTGGCGCCGCCCCTGCAGCCCTCTCCCGCCTCCAATCCACTCCTAAACCACATTTGCGGTTTTTCGAAATTCACGGGTGCTCCTGGAACAACCCCCACAAATTTCAGGGGAAGCACTGTATTGTTATATGTTTGTTGGTTGTATTGCACTATGTTGTTTTGCTGTCTTATTGAAATATGGGTTGTATGTGAAGGTCGTAATTTGTTATTTCTCATTTGGATGTGTCACTGTACTCCGCATAGAATTGCAGGATATGCGGAATATAAATTTTTAAAATATATAAATTGAAGTTTCAAGTTTTATTAAGGTTTGTTGTACACGCAATGTCAAATACTTCAATGCGTTTAACTTTTTAAAATTAGGGGACAAAACAGAACAGTTTTATACAATTAAATACAAAGTATAGTCGTACAAAGTATATACGTACAAATAAATTGATTGTAGGTCTTTCCATTATTTTCCTCTCGTCTGAAGTAAGTCAGTGTTTCTCCAATAAATTGTTTGTCTCCCCCCGTTTTATTGTGTATCGCTTTGAAATTCTGAAAAAGTGATTTTAACAAATTTTTAAATAAACTTGGAAATAAAAATAAAACTTATTACTACGCTCTACAACAGTGTTCTTCAACCACCGGTCCATGGACCAGTGCCGGTCCACAGAAGTTTCCTGCCGGTCCACAGGGCCGGCATGTGCACCAGGCCCAAAACAGTGTTCTTCAGTCGCAGGTTCGCGGTCCGACTGATGCGGCGGTATTTTCGGCCCGGCTCCCTCTTCCTCACTGACTCTGCACAAAGCCACGGGCAGCGGCTCCTACGCACGTCCTGTGCCTGAAGTGGAAGCCTTCTCTCTGATGTCACAACATCAGAGAGAAGGCTTCCAGATGGCCAAGACTTAGCTCAGTGTTCTTCAATCGCCGGTCTGCAGAACGATGCCGGTCCACAAAATAATTATTTTGTTTCTGCCGGTCCATAGGTATAAAAAGGTTGAAGAACACTGCTCTACAACATCTTCATTCACACTAGAAGTACAGTACTAACAGCAGCTATGATCTTGTCATCAGTGTGATATTTTGAAATAAGGCAATCCAGTGATGCATCTGTGCCCAAGTCTTTGAGCTGAAATAAAGATTTGAACTCGATCATGTGTTTCTGTATGTGTTATATTACTGACGTCTTCATTATCTGAATCTCTGGTAGCATCAGCTGCTTCAGGGATCAGTTCACGATCACCGAATGCATCTCGTAGACCTCTCAGCCAGAAGTTTTTTATAGAGCTTTTTTTTCACAGCTTTCCATGCATGTGCTACTAGGTAAATAACCTCCAGCTGCTTTAAACATGATGTTATGTCTGCTTCACTAGCAACCAGTGAAAACCAAAAAAGCTCTGTGGAGTGACGATGTTCCAAAATGGACTTTATTTGAAAGTGTTAAAGTTCCAAAGGTACACTGAAATCATCCACATAAAATAAATTCATCCACATAAAAATAAATTCATCCACATAAAAGCCTTAAAGGACCTAGTCCGCTAGGGATACAGGACCCAACACGGTCCGCGTTTTCGACAAAAAGTCTTCAGGGGTCCCTGGGGGTCCTATAAAGTTGAATAGGTGGGAAAAAATTGTGTGGTGAACCAGAAGTGAAGACACTGCTTGCGTTTGGAACTTTGACACTTTCAAATAAAGTCCATTTTGGAACATCGTCACTCCACAGAGCTTTTTTGGTTTTCTCTGGATTTTCTTCTCTTGTGGATATTTCGGGGTCAATTCCTTTTGTTTTTTTGTCACTAGCAACCAGTGACATACACCATGTGCTCTATGGGGAAGCACCACAATAGTTGATCCAGGCCCTGAAAAAATATGTTCCAACCCGTACGTTCCGTTCACAATCGGCAATGAAACTGGCACTCGAATGTGTCCAGTGTGTGCATTATAAAAAGACCTGGATGTCAGCTATTTCTTTAGCTGGCCCAAAATTGTGGAATGCATTGAATGGACCATTAAGATCATGTTCTAACTTTGGGCTTCTTTTACTAAGCTGTGATAGCGTTTTTAGCGCACGCAGGATTTTAGCGCGCGCTAAACCCGCGCTACACAGCTAGAACTAACGCTAGCTCAATGCTGGCGTTAAGGTCTAGTGCGCGCTAAAATCGCTATCACAGCTTACTAAAAGGAGCCCTTTGTGTCATTCAAAAAACTATTGAAAACCCACTTATTTGTAAAAGCCTTCTATGAATAAGGAATTTCTACTTTAATGTATTTTTCCTAGGATCTTTATATTTGCTGAATTTATTTTTTACTGAGTTTGTATTTTAGTATGTTTTTAGTTGAATTTGTATTGTTTGTAGGTCTCATTTTATGTACGTTCATTTGTAATCTGCCTAGTTGATAGGCGGAATAGAAAATTCTAAAATAAAATAAATACTTTATCGGTTCTCTATTATAACTATTCCCTCAGCACAGATTAAGTGAAATTTCTTTGTAAAGTTATTCTTCAAATTTAATTACTCTTTTCGTTAATCTTGGGTCTTATATAGAGGACTAGTGTGTGATTAAGATGAGAAATGTGTTTTTCTTTCCTTTTATACTTTGATTCATTATTAGGATTGAAAGTAAACCTAAATATTATATTTTCTTGATCATACTTTCTGTACAAGTTGTGATGCTTGATAATAATGTAAAAATCTTATAAATAAATTAAAAAAAAAACCCAACTATTCCTGAAGTTCTGACTTATTCCCTGATTTTTGGCATAGTGTTCTTCGGCAGATATAAAACGGATATCATCCCATCTCTAGACACAAGAGTATCCACTGGAAGATGTGTAGGGCATTTTCTAACAGTAAAGCAGCCTTAGCTTCTCCCTTTTTTGCACGCAAATGCTTCGTCACTGCGGGTGCAAATTGTTTACGGAGCCATGAAATCTTGGTACTGTTTAGGACACCAGCGTTCTGCTGATAAGTTTGGCAACGCAGGTGGTGCTCCCTGACGAAGATCTATATGATCGAAACACTCGTGGAAGGAAGAGCGTCAGGAGTGTACAAATGAACACTAGCGCTGGGAGTGGTACTTACCACTGAAGATAAGTGTTGCCATTCTTTTCTGTTAAAAAATTTTTCTCAAACATTGCTACAGCATGATAGATTAATGGTACATAACGTTGCAGGCTAAAATTACACAAGTGTAAATAGCAGTAAATGTTGAATACAGATAATTATGTCAGTTGATCATTGTTCACATTTTTTGGGTGAAAATAAGGGAAGGGAAGGAGATATGTATATAAATGATTAAAGCTGTTGCTTCAGGATGCGGACCTGGAATAACGTACAGTGGAACCTTGGTTTGCGAGCATAATTCGTTCCAGGAGCATGCTCGTAAACCAAAGTGCTCGTATATCAATGCGAGTTTCCCAATAGGAAGTAAGGGAAACTCGCTTGATTGGTTCCACATCCCCCAAAACAGACACACACACCCCACCACATCCCAAAAAGACCCCCCACCCACCCCCGAGGACACTGATGCACTTCCACCCCACCCCCGAGAACCGGCATTGCCCTCCCACCGCGAGCCCCTGAGAACCGGCATCGCCTGCCCAAACCCTTACCGCGATCTGGCACCGACATGCAGCACCAACCCACAGGACGTGCCGGTGCTGGAAGAGCCTGCCTTTTGCCGCTGGGCTGTGCCTTGAGCATCTGCGCATGTTCAAGACCTTCTGGCTCCCACTCTCTCCGAGAATCTCATTAGAATCTCGGAGAGAGTGAGAGCCAGTAGGCCTTCAGCATGCGCAGAATTGCATTTCCTCTCATGTTATCCTTGACAAGTTGTTCCAGGAAACAATCGCCTACAGTTTCCAGGAACTTGGTCTCTCTAGCACAGCCGGAGGTGCCGAGGTTCCATTCTATCCCCGGATAGTTGAAGTCGCCCATGATAACTGTGTTGCCTCCTTTACAGTTGCGTTTAATCTCATCCGTCATTTCTCCATCAATCTCTTCGGACTGCCCTGGGGGTCGGTAGTAGATGCCTATCCTCGTTTCCGGTCCATTTGTTACTGGAATTTTGACCCATAGAGACTCTAACTTATCTCTCTGTTGTGGCATGTTCTCTCCAGTAGATTCAATTCCCTCTTTGATGTATATGGCAATGCCTCCTCCTTTTTGAGTCCCTCTGTCTCTGCGGTATAGTTTGTATACTGGTAGCACTGTATCCCAGACATTTTCATCAGTCCACCATGTTTCCGTGATGCCGATGATATCAACATTATCCTTTTGTGCCACAGCTTCTAATTCACCCATCTTATTTCTGAGGCTCATAGAAACATAGAAATAGACGGCAGATAAGGGCCACGGCCCATCTAGTCTGCCCACCTTAATGACTCTCCCCTACGTTTCTCTGTGAAGAGATCCCACGTGACGATCCCATTTTGTCTTAAAATCAGGCACGCTGCTGGCCTCGATCACCTGAAGTGGAAGACTATTCCAGCGATCAACCACTCTCTCGGTGAAAAAGTACTTCCTGGTGTCACCGTGCAGCTTCCCTCCCCGCTCCTTGCATTCGTGTACATACACTTGAGCTTGCAGCCTGTTCCCTTCTTGTGCATCTTTCCCTCTTGTGTCCCTTTCGGTCTGTCTTGTCTGCGATCTGGTGAGTCTTCCCCTGCATCTTCCTGCACGGTATCCTACGGGAATATCGGTTCCCGAATCATCGACTCTTTCTCTCTGTCGACTGTCGGCTTTCTCCTTCTTCCTCAACTTATCTCTTGATGTTGCTTGCAAGTAGCCTCGTTCCGTCTCTGCTGAGGTGGAGTCCGTCCTTCCTGTATAGCTTGCTCTTCCCCCAGAATGCCGTCCAGTTGCGTACGAAGTGGAATCCTTCTTCCTCACACCAGCACCGCATCCTTTCGTTGACTGCTTGCATCTCCATCTGTCTCTTCTCATCTGCCCTGGGTACCGGCAGGATCTCTGAGAATGCTATCCTGTGCATTCTGGTCTTCAGCTTCTTTCCTAGCATCCAGAACTGTTCCTTCAGTACTTCGCTGTTGTAGTTCCTGTTGCTCACGTTGTTCGTCCCCATATGGATCACCACTATTGTATCTTCTTCTTTCACACTGTCAACGATCCTGTTGTTGCGTCTCACTATGTCTTCTACCTTCTACTAATTGATCCAGTCTTCCTCCCGCTATGTGGCTGTCTACTTGTCTGATGATAAGAGTCCCCCCACGATGATTGCTGTCCTCTCTATCTTCTCTTGATTCTCCAGCCGCAGGCCGGTGTCCTTGGTGTATGCCCATTTCTCCAGCCGTAGGTCCGTGTCCTTTGTTCCTATCCATTTCCTCTCATCCTGACATTCATATTCATGTGGGTTCTCTCCGCTGTTTCCATATCTTGCTGCTGTGTCCCCCATTTCCTCTTGGTGGCTGAAGCCTTCCTCCCTGCCCTAGGCTGGAAGCAACGTCGGCAATGCTCCTCTTACTGCCGCAAATCAAACCGCCACAGGCTCCACCGTCGCGTACGCTGCACAAATGGAACATGGCACAGAAGCACAAATCATGGCGGCAGGGATCACGCCGTTTCAACTGTGCATGCAAGGGTAAGGGTTTTATTATATTAGATAACCAGCAGGCATACATGTGCATTTCCACCTGTCCCAGAGCAGGTGCAAATATATGTATTACGCTTTTGCTAATGGTTGCACATATAAGCAGTGATTTATAAGGAAAAGGATATGTGGACCTTTTCTTTATGAAATGGTCACTTTTCTACGATGATGAAACCCTCCGCTCAGTGAGCGATAGTGGCTAAGAAAGCAAGTAGAATGTTAGGAATTATCAGGAAGGGAATGGAAAACAAAGCTAGAAAATGTTATAATGCCTTTGTGTATCGCTCCAGGTGCAGCCATACCTCGAAACTGTGTGCAATTTTGGTTGCTGCATCTCAAAAAAGATATAGCGGAATAAGAAAAGATACAAAGAAGGGCAACAAAAATGGAAAAGAGACTGCTCAGAAGATATGATATACTGAGTGGAGTAGAGAAGCTCTGGAACGCATTGCCAGAGGTTGTGGTAAGAACAGATAGCGTAGCTGGTTTTAAGAAAGGTTTGAACAATTTCCTGGAGGAAAAGTCCATAGTCCGATATTGAGAGCGACATGGGGGAAGCCACTGTTTGCCCTGGATCGGTAGCATGGAATGTTGCTACTCTTTGGGGTTCCAGAATCATTTGTTACTCTTTGGGATTCCTGAATCTTGCTATTCTTTAGAATTCTGAATGGAATGTTGCTACTACTTGGGTTTTGGCCAGGTACTAGGGACCTGGATTGACCACTGTGAGAACGGGCTACCAGGCTTGATGGACCATTGGTCTGACCCAGTAAGGCTGTTCTTATGGGTAGATGTCAATCGCTTGTTTACTCTTTCCAAAAATCCTAGGACCAGGGGGCATGTGATGAAGCTGCTAAGTAGTAGATTTAAAACAGGAGAAAATACATCTTCACTCAACATGTAATTAAACTGGAATTTGTTGCCAGAGAGTGTGATGAAAGCAGTTAGTTTAGCAGGGTTTAAAAAAGGTTTGGCTAACTTCCTAAAAGAAAAGTCCGTAAACTTTTATTAATATGGATGTGGAGAAATCCACTGGTTATTCCTAGCATAAGCAGCATAAAATATGTTTTATGGAATCTTGTGACCTGGGTTGGCCACTGTTGGAAGCAAGATATTGGGCTTGATGGACCTGTGGTCTGGCCCAGAATGGCAATGCTAATGTTCTTAGACCAGCTGCATTGCTTATGTGACTGATTACACAATTATCCTTCCTGTCTGCGGGACACCAGCAAGACCTGTGCTTTACTCATGGAACTGCACATTTAAAATGCCTTCTGCACATTACTATTTTGATAGAGAGCAGCAGGTAAGAACCACTAATTAGTTCTAGGATGTGACACCCCAGTAAAGTAAATCTTGGTTTTAGTACAAATATTTTTTTAACATATTTGCAGTTTTGCTTACCTCATTTCAAATTTTTTCAGCAATCCAGATGCATATTACAGAGATGCTTAGTCTACATGACAATATAACATGCTGTAAATGCTCTAGAGCATGTCATACAAGAATATAAGAATTGCATTACTGGATCAGAACAAAAGGTCAAGCCCAGTATCCTTTTTCCTGGCAGGAACCTAGAAGGTAAATAGATTCCATGCCCATCCCCATGCACGGGCATAGCCACGGGGTGGGGGTGGGAGCCTTGGGGCCCTGCCTCCCCTCATAACTTTGGGCTCAGGCCCCCTCCAGAACTGCAGCATCCCTTTGCCTTTCTTGGCAGGGATGGCAAAGCCCCGCCAGCCAAATAAATACAATCAAGCCAATCAGGGCCTTAGGCGCCTCCCTCTGTATCCCCAGGATACAGAGGGAGGAGCCTAAGGCCCTGATTGGCTCAGATGCCTAATGCATATGAGCCAATCAGGGCCTTAGGCACCTCCCCAGGCATCCCAGGATGCACTGGGAAGGGGAAGACCTGAGGAGTAGGAGGGACTGGACATCCCTCCTGCTGCCAACTAATTTCCAGGGGAGTGGTCGGGGACATCCGGTGGCAGGACATAGAAACATGATGGAAGATAAAGGCCAAATGGCTCATCCAGTCTGCCCATCTGCAGTATCCACTATCTCTTCGTCTCTCTAACAGATCCCATGTGCCTATTCCAGGCTTTCTTGAATTCAGACACAGTCTCTGTCTCCACCACTTCTTCCGGGAGACTGTTCCACGCATCTAGCACCCTTTCTGTAAAAAAAAAGTATTTCCTTACATTACTGTGAGCCTATCACCTCTTAACTTCATCTTATGCCCTCTCATTCCAGAGCTTCCTTTCAAATGAAAGAAACTCGACTCATGGGCATTTACACCACATACCCTGTTTCCCCGATGATAAGGCAGGGCCATCAAATAAGACAGCCCCCCCTTTTTAGAAAAAAATGTAAAATAAGGCACCCCCCCCGCAAATAAGCCACCCACCGATACCTGCGCTTACCCGAATCGGGTGGTACGGTGGGTGACTCCGTGTGGTCCCTCCGTCTACCGTATTTGCCTCCATGGCTGCGTGCCGCGCCTCGTCATGAAGTGAAGAGGAGGAAGTGACAGGACTGCAGCGCGTGCACATGACTCCGCGCAAGGAAACACAGGCAGCTTCCCTCGTCCCTCCCTAACGGAGACTGCAGGAGTTTGTTCACGGCCAGAACATCCAAAAGTGAGACACGCAGACAGGTTTCTTTTGCTGTGAGCAATACCACTTACTGTATATAAAGCCCGTTTAAAATGCATACGGTATATAAACAATGGTTTCACATTGTCAAGTCCCCTCTGATGCTGCACTACAGAATAATCTCTTTACTGTGTTTCCCTGATGGAGAACATTGGGGACATTAAATGGTACAATATATGGTATGATGGATAAAGCTGGCCATACACGGTACGATTTTTCAGCCGACCGATTCTTCAGCCGTCAAATAAGACAGCCCCCCCTTTTTAGAAAAAAATGTAAATAAGGCATCCCCCCGAAAATAAGCCCTAGAGCATATTTTGGCCTTCCAAAAAAAATAAGACAGTGTCTTACCATCGGGGAAACAGGGTAGCTATTTAAACGTCTCTATCATATCTCCACTTTCCCACCTGTGCAACATTGTAAGAGGATCTTGCGAGGCAGGGAGACTTTGCACTGGCTCACATTGAATATCATCTGCCATTTTGATGCGCAGTGATGTATGTGGGAAAGAGGAACCCAAATTATAGCTGCATGATGCAGGGTCCAACACTGGGACAAATTTGTCCCCATCCCAGCAGGAACTCAATTTCCCCCGTCCCCGTGACTTTTATCACTGTCCCTGTGACCCCCATTCCTGTAAGCTCTGCCTTAACCGCACAAGCCTCGAACACTTATGATTTTAAAGTGTTTGAAGCTTGTGCAGATGAGGACAGAGCTTGCAGGAATTGGGTAGGGACAGGAAAAGGACTCGCCGGGACGGGACAGGAACAGGAACATGAGTTTCTGCGGGGACGGGGAAAAATTTGTCCCCGTGTCATTCTCTAATCACTAGTAAAAGAAAAATCTCTCCCACCATGGTATTTTTTTACCGTGGTGTCAGAGTTCTGTGCATCTGGGCCTTAGTGTTAAAGATGATACCCCCATCCTAACTTACCTCCCCACCGTTGAGCATTGCAACTATTGGAAGCCTCGGTTGGCTTTGCTGTTGTACTAAGGAGATCCTTCTCAAACTTATGCTACCCCTGAGTTTGTATGGTTCCTTTTGCCCCACCTTTCATTGCTTTTTATCTCCTGGCACCTATCATTGTGCCTACGGCCTGGGTGCCCTGGGTAGGCCCGCCCTTGCTATCGTAAGCTAAGCAGAGTCAGGCCTGGCTAGTACCTAGATGGGGGACCACAGGTGGAATACAGGTGCTGCAGGGCTCTGTGTTTGGGCAGCAGGAGAAGGCAATGGCAAACCACTCCTGTACTCTGCATTGAAACATCACGGGGAGGATTCCTCCCTGTGCATGCAGCCATGGGTCGGTGGTCAACTCAGAAGCATACACCCTATCCACCTATTCATTAGTTACCTTGGCAGTGTATCTTGTTTTTGGCCTACGAGAGTTGTATAATTTGTAAGATGTTGTGAAATACACTCCATGAAGGATAAAGGAAATAATGTATGTCACATCTGGAAAAAATGTCTTGTTCAGAATTGTCCAGATTTAGAAATGTTTCCTAACTCATCTCCTCAAAGTGGGTTTGCTGTACTTGTAGAATTCTAAAGGCACCGCTCATTGAATCTCTCATCTCTTTTGCACAGTTTCCTGCTGTTCATTGGGTTGGTGCAAAGACAGTGGAGGTTCTGTTGAGGATTGCTGCTTCTGTGTTTTTTTAACATCAGGAATGCATCGGAGAACAAGCCTACCTATTATATTGTTTTTCAGGTCAGACACACTTGCAGAAATGCGTTCTCGGTATGATCTTTGTAGCCAGAGATTCAGGGAGGTTGTGAAGCCTTTCATCTTCCTATTGATGATTTTGGAGTGTCTCCTTTCAGTCTGCGAAGCTGTTAGTCATTGTGAGTGCGCATCAGAAGCCCTTTGCAGAAGTCGAAAACGTTTTGCAACAAAGGTTGAAGATTGTGTAACCAGTCTGGCACATTCTGGGTTTGTTGCTTCTCTTAGGAAATCACGGAGACTTGTCTCCTTTCCCGGCTGGCGCTGCTTTTCTCCTTCCATCCACTTAACAGAAAAGCTGAAGGGGAAACCTTCCGATTTTTCCCTAATGACCCAAAACTTCAGGGGATGTTGTACAATAGGAATTAAAAAGAAAAAGCCAAATAGGCCAAAACCCTTCATAATTCAAAATAAAATTCATTTCATGTTTCATGTCTGTTATAGGGTCACAGCCCTTTTATGCTTTAATAGAAGTATAAGTATAAATTAGTAAAAGTGCTCAGACCACCTAACCATATATTTAGTGATGACATCAAACTGCGGTTAGAATCGGGACCATCATGGCAAATTTTACAGTCCCTTACCCAACCTTTAACCTTAAATGTATTCACTGGAATATTGCATGCAATTCTGGAGGCCTCATTACCGCAAGGATGTACTGAGGCTTGAGTCAGTCCAGCGAATGGCCACCCGGATGGTCTCGGGACTCAAGGATCTCCCGTATGAGGAACGGCTGGATAAATTGCGGCTATACTCACTCGAGGACGCAGAGAGAGGGGAGATATGATCGAGACGCTCAAGTACCTCACGGGCCGTATCGAGGTAGAAGAGGATTTCTTTTTTTTTCAAAGGTCCGACAGCGACAAGAGGACATCCATGGAAAATCAGGGGGGGGGGGGAAGTTGCACGGCGACACCAGGAAATACTTTTTCACCGAAAGAGTGGTTGATCGCTGGAATAGACTTCCACTTCAGGTGATCGAGGCAAGCAGCGTGCCTGATTTTAAGAAGAAATGGGATCGTCACGTGGGATCTCTGCACAGAGTTAAATAGGGGAGGGTCATTGGGGTGGGCAGACTAGATGGGCCGCGGCCCTTATCTGCTGTCTTTTTCTATGTTTCTATATTGTAAAAAAGTAATCACTTATCTGTAGAGAAGCAGGTTGGGTACTCTTTCCACCGCAGTAGAGTCGTGCAAACTGTGCTTAAGGTGCAACGCTACTACTGTGTCAGCTCAAATAAAACTCCGTGACCCCTCGACTCGAGTTTCGACTCTTCATCAGGAGGGGACACTTATTACGGCAGCCTATGCCTGTCGGGCTGAGAAGTCAGGATTATCACTGGTGATAATCACTAAATACATGGTTAGGTGGTCTGAGCACTTTTACTAATTTATACTTATACTTCTATTAAAGCATATAAGGGCTGTGATTGATTAGGAGATTGAAGAGCTTCATCGCAGAATTGGGTAAGCTATTCCCAATTTGGTTGCAGTGTTATAGGGTCACACCACATAAAGCAACATGGCTTTTTTAACCACTTCGGTATCGGTATTTAAGCCCGTGGAGCATTTTAACCCATTCTTCCATTTCCTAATGGCAGCCCTTAACCTTGTTGCCTATTTGCTTTCCACTAAATCAGTATTTAAGGGTCTGTTTCAAATTGAAGCGCCACAGATCGAGAACCAGGGAAGCCAAGGCTCAAATCCCATTGTGGATCCTTGTTATCTCGCCAACACCCCCCCCACCCCCCGTTCCATCAGGTTCAGACTTAGATTGTAAAACCCTAATCTAATCTAATCTAACCTTAGGTTTGTATACCGCATCATCTCTACATTCGTAAAGCTCGACACGGTTAACAAGAGTTAGGGTAGAAAGGAACACCAGTGGAGGGAAGAGGCAAAATGAAGAGAAAATTTAGAGGATGAGAATAACCAGGTTTTCAGATGTTTACGGAAGAGTTGGAGGGAGCTCAGATTCCTAAGAGGGGAGGTAAGGTTGTTCCAGAGCTGAGTGATTCTGAAACGGAGGGAAGAATCTAGTTTTCCTACAAGTGAAACACCTTTTAGAGAGGGAAAGGAAAGTTTCAGTTTTTGGGTGGATCTGGCAGAATTGGGGTTAGAGGAGTTCCAAGAAAGAGGAATGAAGGGAGGGAGGATACCGTGTAGGATCTTGAAAGTGAGGCAGGCACCCTCCAAACAATGTACCTAATTGTAACCTAAGAAAGATATGAGCTAATTTATTTATTTATTTATTTTATTATTTATATACCACTTATATCCTAAGTGGTTTACATTTAGGTACCTTATCATATTTCCTTATCTGTCCCGGTGGGCTCAAACTCTATCTGGGGCAATGAAGGGATTAAGTGACTTGCCCAGGGTCACAAGGAGCAGCAAGGGATTTGAATCCACAGCCTCAGGGTGCTGAGGCTGTAACGCTAACCCCCGCGCCACACACTCCCAACTCTAAATCCAGGGGTTGTGTTTCTTAGCTCTTGCATGCATGACATTTATGGGGTGTGAGAAAGTGCCATGATTATACCCCCACCCCCACCCCAATACCTACTTTTTGTATTGGAGAGTGCTCTAGATCACTGTTCCCCAACCCTGTCCTGGAGGATCACCAGGTCAATCGGGTTTTCAGGCTAGCCCTAATGAATATGCATGAGAGGGATTTGCATATAATGGAAGTGACAGGCAGGCAAATCTGCTCCATGCATATTCATTAGGGCTATCCTGAAAACCCGATTGGCCTGATGGTCCTCCAGGACAGGGTTGGGGATCACTGCTCTAGATCTCATGCCTACTTCTCCCACCCCTCCCTCCTGAGCCTCTGTCAGACACTATGCCTGGGAAGAGGAGAATACAGTAGAGCAGTGGTCCCCAACCAGGCCAGTCGGGTTTTCAGGCTAGCCCTAATAAATATGCATGGAGCAGATTTGCATGCCTGTCATTTCCATTATATGCAAATCTCTCTCATGCATATTCATTAGGGCTAGCCTGAAAACCTGATTGGCCTGGTGGTTCTCCAGGACAGAGTTGGGGACCACTGCTGCAGAGGACAGAAAGGGGGAGGGCTAGAACAGGAGCTTTGCACAGCATTCATCATCTATCACTTCCCTTGTGTCCAGTGGCATAGCGAGAGTGAGTGGCACCCCTTCCCGACCTCCCCTCCCCTACCGTGTGCCCCCTTCCCCATACCTTTTTAATTTTTCTAGGCGGGAGCAACATCACAAACTTGCTGCCCGCATCATGTCAGCTATCCCTCTGATGTCACTTCCTAGGCATGGGGCCCGGAAGTGACATCAGAGGGAGGAGACACCGATGCAGGCAGCAAGTTCGTAATGCTGCACGCGCAGGAAAAATTAAAGAGGTATGAGGGAAGGGGTGCATCCGTTCGGCAGAGGGGGGTCAGGAAGGTGCTGGGGGGAACAGAGAGGAGGATGGGTGCCAGTACTCCTACAAAGACTGCACCCAGGGCAGACCGCTCCCCCCCCAGTTACAACGGCACTGCTGGTGTCCATCTGTAATAGAAAGAGCGGGTGGGGTCTGGCCTGTACACACACATAGAAGATAAAGGAAAATTCTTTATTAACTTGAAAGGAAAAAAAAAATCCAACACCCTTCACAGGGTCAGGCATGCTGAATAGTCTTTTGGTTCCAAAGACCTGAGGTGGACCTGTTGCTGACAGGACCGAAGACATAGGTTGAGGTTTGTGTTTGGGGTGTGCCAGTCACAGTCCTTCAATAGCTTTTCTCAGTCAAACAACAGGGTCTGGCCCCAGCCAGACCTCAGAACAACTCACAGGTGTTCAGTAACAAAAGGAATATTGCTTACCTCAGCCAAGCAGAATATTTTATTTATTTATTTATTCAATTTTTTTAGCCCGTCCTCCCAAAGGAGCCCAGAACAGGTTACAAAGTACATCCATAATAATCGAGACAGGACAGAGATGAAATAATTTACATAAATTACAATATACTGTAGAGCAAGCTTGGAAAACGCTAGAGCAAGCTTGGTCCCTTTTTAAGGACACACTCACCGAGGCACAAAATTTATTTATATACCGCATATCAACAAGGGATCCAAGAGGAAAAAGAACAAGGAACTGGCGTGGCTCACTGTAGAGGTGAAGGAAGCGATCAGAGACAAGAAAACTTTGTTTAAGGAATGGAAAAGGTCAAGAACGGATGAAAACTGGAATAAGCACAAACAACATCAATGCAGGTGCCATAAGGCGGTAAAAGGGGCCAAAAGAGACTACAAGGAAAAAATAGACAAGGAGGCAAAAAACTTCAAGCCGTTCTTTTGATATATTAAGGGGAAACGACCCGCGAAGGAAACGGTGGGATCATTGGATGATCATGGCATAAAGGGAGTGCTAAAGGAGGACAAAGCAATCGCCGACAAACTGAACACATTTTTTGTGTCTGTATTTACCGAAGAAGATATACACAGCATACCGGAACCCATCAGGCTATATGCTGGAAACGAAGACGGGAAACTAACAGGGTTGACGGTCAGTCTAGAAGAGGTATGCAGGCAGATCAATAGGTCATTAAGAAACTGAAAGGGACTATAGCTGAACTGCTTCAACTAATAGCCAATCTGTCGATCAAATCGGGAAAGATTCCGGAAGACTGGAAGGTGGCAAATGTTACACCGATCTTCAAAAAAGGTTCGAGGGGAGATCTGGGAAACTACAGACTGGTGAGTCTGACCTCGGAACCGGGAAGAATGGTAGAGGTGCTGATAAAGGACCGCATCATTGATCACCTTGACAGGCACAGTCTGATGAGGACCAGCAAGCACAGTTTCAGCAAAGGCAGATCTTGTTTGACGAACTTGCTGCACTTCTTCGAGGGAGTAAACAAGCAGATAGACAAGGGCGACCCGGTCGACATTGTATATCTGGATTCTCAGAAGGCGTTCGACAAGGTTCCACATGAACAACTACTTTGGAAAATTGCGAGCCATGGAATCGAGAGTGAAATACTCATGTGGATTAAAAACTGGCTGGAGCATAGGAAACAGAGAGTGGGGTAAATGGACAATACTCGGACTGGAAGAGCATCACCAGTGGGGTGCCGCAGGACTCGGTGCTTGGACCTGTGCTCTTCAACATCTTTATAAATGATCTGGACATTGATATGATAAGTGAGGTGATTAAATTTGCGGACGATACGAAGTTATTCAGAGTAGTGAAGACACAGAGGGATTGCGAAGTTCTGCAACTTCTTGAACTGAAAAGGTATGACGGGATATAAATAAAGCTTTATTATTATTACAGTTCCTGTATTATGAGTAGAATGGAGCTTGTCCTGTGAGGGCATCAGGATTGACTCACACTCTGATAGGAATAGGATTACCAAATATCCGGATTTCCACGGGGGTCCGGATTGCTTTTCAAAACCCGGCACTTTGTCCGGGTTTTGAAAAGCCTCCTCAAATCGTGTCGGGCATGAACCCCACACCAGACTCCCAACACCCTTTCTCTCAGGGTTATCTGTCCAGGGCAACACTAGCTCAAGTGCCCCAAACCAGGGCCCCCTGGGCTAGGTACCACTCTCCCTTACGTAGTTTGGGAAGACATCCTTTCCTTTCCTCACTGCTGTCATCATATAAAACGCAGAACATTGGGATGCATCAGGAGTCGGAGCTAAATGCAGTAAGGCAGGGCTACTCGAATGGTGGACTGCAGTCCACAGTCCAGACCGCAAAGCCTTGTTGTGTAGATTGCTGGGGTGCAGTGCTCTTCCTCCCTCTCCTCGTGCCCGGGTCAACATCGTAGCAGCTCCCCTTCAGAGTCCTCCTTACTCCGCAGCGGATCATAGCATACAGAGTGCTGAAAGCTGGCTGTCTCTAATTGACAGAACCTTTTCTTTGCCGCACCTGCCTGTTTGTCTGTTTAGACCAGGGGTGTCAAAGTCCCTCCTCGAGGGCCGTAATCCAGTCGGGTTTTCAGGATTTCCCCAATGAATATGCATTGAAAGCAGTGCATGCACATAGATCTCATGCATATTCATTGGGGAAATCCTGAAAACCCGACTGGATTACGGCCCTCGAGGACCGACTTTGACACCTGTGGTTTAGACTGTAAGCTCTTTTGGGCAGGGACTTTCTCCTTCGTGACTCTCTACAGCACTGGTAGCACTCTATTAATAATAGTAGTAGTCCCTTTAAATATTAAATGATGTCAGAACCGCCAGACCAACTTGCTTTTCACTGCGTGTGATAACCAGTCCGTTTAGAAAGATATGAGGGAGGATAGGACAAAGTCAGCTTTTAGTCTATAAATAAGTCTGGTCCCTTCCAAAGCCAAGCCCAGTGGGCGTAGTAAGGGTGAGTTTCAAGTTCAAGTTTCAAGTTTATTTATTCTTGATGAATCGCCTATATAAATTGCTAGGCGATGTACAATGAAATAAGCGGCGCCCAAGGCTGTGGTGGCCTCTTCCCCGCCCTCTTCCCCCTCCCTGATGCCCGCGTCCCTTTCCCTTTTTAAACTTCTCTGGCGTGAGCAGCATGGCCACGTCTGTGTCGGATCACCCTAGGCGTGGGTCCCGGAAGTGACGTCAGAGAGAGTACCAATACGGACGGAGGAAGTAAAAAAAGGTACAGGGGAAAGCAAGGAGGAAGAGGCGTGCAAGCGCGGCAAGGGGAGGGCAGAGAAGAGGAGGGGTGCCGTATCCTTAGCAAGACAGCACCTGGTACGGACCACCCCCCTCCCCCCCCCAACTTGCTACGCCACTGGCCAAGCTCTTTTTCATCTGCTGTCTTAAGGATAAAAAAAAGTGTACAGATTGTCTTCGTTCAAGGTCATCAGGTTAACGCTTAATTAGACATGATCAGAATAGCAAGGTTCTCGCCTGAGAGGGATAAAGCATCTTTTCCATATCTGAAAACAAAAATAACTCCCAAGTTCGGTGTGACAGATCTTTTAAGCTAGAGATTTCTAGCTCAGTCCCTTCAAACGGAGAACAGTGTACAGTACAATACCCTGCTTCAAGGTGAGGATTGGCTGATTATCCTTGAAAAATTATTCTTATGCTGTGAAAAAGTTCTTGATCGCTTTGGGAGTAAGAAGTATAATGGGCCTCTTCACCCTTGAAAAGAGGAGACTGAGAGGGGACATGATCGAAACATTCAAGATAATGAAGGGAATAGACTTAGTAGATAAAGACAGGTTGTTTGCCCTCTCCAAGGTGGGAAGAATGAGAGGGCACTCTCTAAAGTTGGAAGGGAATAGATTCCGTACAAACATAAAGAAATTCTTCTTCACCCAGAGAGTGGTGGAAAACTAGAGCGCTCTTCCGGAGTCTGTTATAAGGGAAAACACCCTCCAGGGATTAAACACAAGATTGGACAAGTTTCTGCTGAACCAGAATAAACGTAGGTAGGGCAGGTCTTGGTTAGGGCACAGGTCTTTGACCTGGGGATTGCCGTGAGAGCGGACTGCTGGGTGCGATGGACCACTGGTCTGACCCGGGGCACACTAAACCTAGTGTCCCCCCGGCTCAAGACACCTGGAAAGGCGCTGGGTCGTCATGATGACATTACGTGCATGCGTGATGTCAGCGCGCCGACATCAGCGCATGCACAAAGACCCTTCAAATGGGCCTTGCGCCGAGAGAAGGACCTGCGCTGGAGAGAAGGGCCAGCAGAGAGAAGAGGTGCTGGCATCGGGAGATTGCTTACAGGACGTGCCTCTCTTTGCGAGAGGCACGTCCTGTAGACAGCTGGCACCGGCATCTCTCCTCTTCACCAGTGTACCAAGGCACACCTGAAATTTCAGGAGGCACACTGGTGTGCCGCGGCACACAGTTTACGATACACTGGTCTAATCCATAGTGTTCGGGCTCGCTGAGATGAATACGGACAGTCCCAATGCCGTTTAAGTCCAAGTTCATCCCCATACAGAGAGCCATTCTTTCTGCTAAAAATGAAGATGTCCATGAAATAAACAAATACTTCTCGTTTTACCAGGTGTAATCACTGAATACAGGTCATCGCATCGAAGTCTGCGCATGTGCAGAGACCTTCCCGCCATGGCCCTGAGTTTAGTGCGCCTCAACTTAGAAAAGTTTACCCTTTCTGGTGAAAGGGTGATTATAGATTTATGTTTTTGTTTTCACTTAACTGTGGTTTGGGGCTGTGGAGCTAGCCCCAGTAAAGATAAAACACAAAATCTGCAGACCTTCTGACAAATGGTTTGACACAGAACTCCTTCAATTAAAAAGACATTGCAGACACCTCGAAAGAGTCTGGAAAAAAAAGAACCAAGAACACACTAAAATAGCATGGAGAACCTCAATAAAACAATACAAGACCAAACTTAAAGAAAAACGAAAAGCTTATTACTCCAAACTAATCGGCACAGAAACCCTAGACACAAAAAAACTCTTCCAACTTGTAAAGAACCTCACAGACACCAAGCCATTCCTAGCCACACAAGGAACCTCCTCACCAACAGCTACCCAATTAGCAGACTACTTCAAAAACAAGATTATCATAATCAGAACCTCCTTCAATAACTCACCAACCCACCTCGACGAGATAATAATAAACCCTACAACAGGAGATGCCACTGCAGCTGACAGGTACTGGATCAACTTCCCAGTGGTACAATGGTCGGACATGAACCGACTCTACAAAAAATATAGCCAAGCGTCATGCGACCTGAACAACTGCCCCTCGTACCTGCTTACAAATGCCTCCCCCAAATTCAGAATCAGCCTCATGCAATGGATTCAAACTACTCTCACGGAAGGCCAATACCCACAAGACCAAGGAGAAATCATAATCACCCCAATACTGAAAGACCACAAAGGCCCAATAGACAACCCTTCCAACTATAGACCCATCGCATCAATACCATTATATGCTAAAATAATAGAAGGTTTAGTAGCACAATACCTCACAAATTACCTTGAAGACCACATCATACTTCACCCCACACAATCAGGGTTCAGATCCAACCACAGTACAGAGACACTACTAGTTTCTCTACTAGATATAGCCCGACAGCATCTTAGCAAAGGAAGAAGGATGCTAATTATCCAACTCGACCTCTCTGCCGCATTTGACCTGGTAGATCACACCATACTTCTTCAGATCCTAGAAGCCATAGGGATCTCAGGAGGGGTATACAATTGGTTCCAAGGATTCCTCAAAACAAGAACATACAGAGTAAAAACAAAAGATCTTATATCGGATTCCTGGTCTAACCCCTGTGGAGTACCTCAAGGGTCACCTCTGTCGCCCATGCTCTTCAACCTATTCATCTCCTCCCTTGGTACCATTCTAGACAACCTAGAAGTAACTTCATTCAGCTACACAGACGACATAACCATACTCCTCCCCTTCGACTCACAAGATTCCACTCCAATAGACAACCTGAAAAAACACTTGAAGCAGTGGAAAACTGGATGCTAGACCACAAACTGAAGCTCAACCCGGACAAAACAAAATTTTTATTGCTTGAAAAGGATAAAACCCCATCTATAACCGAGTTAGAAATAAAAGCCACCAAATACCCCATACAGCCCACTCTTAAACTCCTCGGAGTTACACTAGACAGATGCTGCACCTTGCAGGTCCAAATCAATAAAACAACACAAAAAGCATTCTTTACCATGCGCAACCTACGAAAAATAAGAAAGTTTTTCGACAAAGATAAATACAGACTCATAGTCCAAGCACTAGTCCTGAGTCTAGTGGACTACTGCAATATCCTCTATCTACCATGCCCCACATATTTAATAAAACAACTACAGACTGTACAGAACACAGCCCTCAGACTGATCTACTCACTTGGAAAATTTGATCACATCACCAATGCCTTCCTAGATTCACACTGGCTACCCATACAAGCCCGCATTCAATTCAAACTATACTGCTTACTATACAAAGCAGTAAACGGAACTGCACCTACCCACCTAAATAACTGCCTAAATCGGAACCTCTCATCCAGGCAAAGGAGAACCCAATCTCCATTCACCTTCCCCCCTTTCAAGGGAACTCAGCGCAAAAAGATGTATGACCACCTACTAGCAACACAGGCAGCAAAATTAGACCCCTACATCTCCAACCTGCTCATAGCAACAACTGACTACAAAACGTTCCGAAAAGAAATCAAAACCCTGCTATTCAAAAAATTTATCCAGCCAGCTTAACCCCTTCTCCTCCCCTTTTGCAATCTCCTCCCTCCCACCCTCTACCTGTATTACCCCAAAGACTCAACTATGTGAAAGCTTCTACTCTTTAACTTCCTCGTATTCTTCCAGCATCATCCGACACTTTTCCTATTCTCTCTACCTATCTGATACCCTCTTCTCAAAACTTTATTATGAACCAACTCCTTAATTGTACAATGTAACCAGCTCCTCATTTGTTACTCTTTCCTGGAAATGTCCAGTTCGCTTAATTGTAACTTTTGTTCCTGGAAATGTCCAGTCATCTTCTGATGTAATCCGCTTAGAACTGTAAGGTACAGGCGGAATAGAAGTCAGTAATGTAATGTAATGTAATTGACCATGCCATTAAAACCCCATTTAAAATCTTTTTTTTTTTAATTACTAATTTAGATTGTGTGCGTATATCTGTGCGGGGCCTAGCGATACCTTAAGTCAAAGCGCCTTCAAACACCTAACGATGCCTACCTGAAAAGTAAAGGGTCAAGTGGATGGGACTGCTTTTTCTGTGTGGTTTACACAATCAAAAGGGTTTTACATGGGTCAATGAAGTGTTAAGTGACTTGCCCAGAGGCACAAAGAGCTGCAGCGAGAATCAAACTCACAACCTAAGGGTGCTGAGGTAGCTGCTCTGACCACTAGGGCCACTCCTAGGACGGAGAATATGCTTGGTTGACATAGGCATCACTAGGCATGCAAGTTATTCATCGATAGATTAGGCCAGGTAAAACATGGCCTAATGTACCGGCGCCTACCTCTAGGATGCCTAGCAATGCATATGAATCTGGGGATTAATATAAGACTGGAATAATTTCTTCTTGCTATGATATTATAGATTGAGTCCAGTCATCAGTATAGCCATTTATTGTGGGGTTCTACATTTAGCAATGCATAAGCACGCCTTCATGCTTCTAAGCGTGATTCCATAAGCAGCACCTAGCGGTTAATTGACAACCGCGCCAACCAGTGCCAAGAAGCTGGACCTGTTTATAGAATTAGGTCCTGTTTATAGGCGCTGTTTATAGAATTAGGTCCCGAGAGTGTGAAATCATCTCTATACTAGGGCCTTGAAGTCATTTCTTCAACTGCTCAAGATCCAGATAAAAGGAGGTAAGGAGAAGTCGCCCACATCTAAAGCCTCTTTTTTAGAGGGGGGGAGGGGGAGGGAGTTACTGCCCTTCTAATCGGTGCCTATGAGACTGATCCACAAGTTCTTGCAGCTGAAGTTAGGGAAATGTGTGACTCCGTAGGGCATACCCTAAACACAAAAATAGCTAAAATGTATTCAGTAGGGCAAATGTGAGCAGGTGCTTTTGCTTCCCCCTTCCAAGCGTGCCCCCAGCTGATGGTTTCATGGTCATGGAATGGGTAATTATATGGCTGAATGAGGTTTTTTGTTGATAAGCTTCTTCGAAAGCAATATGAAGTTGGAAGCAATAAACCGTAAGAGCCAACAAAATGATTATGAGAAATTAGCATATGAAAAAAAACAACAACCCTGCAATAGATGAATACATTTTTTGAAAGGGGGGGGGGGAGGGATTTCCTTTCTGGGTGGTTTCTTTTCCAGATGTACTCGTCAGCTTCCCCGTCCCTCATAAATAGTATGAAGCAAATGGCCAGACAGTTCCATAGTTTGCTCAGGTCAACCACGGCAGCTTTTTCTATCATATTTGTAAATTTCAGCCGGAAATTAGGCAATAGGTGAAGAATATTATATTTTGAGCTGTATTTACCTGAAAGGAATGATTTTGTTTATTTTATTTTTGCCCCTGGGGAGATTAAAGTTTTATGAGGTATGTTGTCTTCCGCTGTCTCACTAAAAATAATTGCCCAGTAGAGACGGAAGTGAATGACCTCAAATCAGTTGCCTGTTTTTAAGCTTAAGTAACTAGATTCCAGAAATGACTGAGGGTGCACTGAAAGCTGGTAGAGAGGGGAATAATGTGCAAAGATAAAGAAACTGAAGTGTGCAATCCGGCGTATTCCAGAAGAGATGGGCAGGATGCTTAATAGCTTTAAGAGGCAGAATTGGATTTCAGATGCACAAAACACACGAGAAGGCCCTAGATAATATTTGGATTTCTGTTGTACTTTTTATCTGCGAATGTCCTGAAGGCAATCGGCATGGTTTTCACAGAAACAGGTGAAATAGGGGAGGATAACTTTCTATAGGTGGTGTCTATTTTTGTCCGCTGATATTTAGTTTTTGGAAATCAATTTGGGGACAAATAAATTTAGTTTTAGATTCAGATCTCTCATTAACATATGAAGCAATAATTTGTGGTACCATTTTACATATTAAACCTCCCTTTGACAAATATAAAAGCCGTCTTTTCTTGATTTTAACTGGTATTGGGGTTCAAACGATCACAAAAAATTGGAAAAATCATGATAGGTTAAATTACACATTTTGGTGGACAAATGTATGTACTACATATAGATTTGACAGAGTAAACGCAGAACGTTCAGGAAGTAGTGTTCTATTTAACAAAGTTTGGAATCCATTGGCATTATTTGCGAATTCAAAGTAATAGATAATATATTGCCTGCTGAGTTTTTGTGGGGGTTTTTTCATTACACATCTGGGTTGGGATGGGCGGGAGGGTTGGGTAGGGATAGATACTGATTAACATAGATATTGAATCTTCTTATTAAGATGTTTAATATTATGATGGAAGGGGGGCGGTTATAGTTATGATTCTATACTTTCTGCTTGTAATAGTGTTTTCTTGTAATATTTTCATGTTGTCGATTTACTGTATTACACTATTGTAATTTAATAAAATAATAAAAATTATTTTTAAAAAAAGAAGGCCCTAAATAATATTTGGATTTCTATTGTACTTTTTATCTGCGAATGTCCTGAAGGCAATCGGCATGGTTTTCACTGAAACAGGTGAAATAGGAGAGGATAACTTTTTTTTTTTTTTAACTTTAATTTTTATTGAATTTAACATACTTTGCAAGTATAACTACTTGGTTTAGAAAAATACAGAATCATGTTCCAAAAGAAAAACATCATTAAACATTACAATATTTAAAATAAATATATATATGAAACTTAACTCTTCCTTAGACCTCAATTAGGAGGAGGAAAAAAGAAAAGATATTATAGGGAGTAATATTACAATAATACAAAGGAAAAGGTAAAGACTTAAACGCTACAACCCGGCATTTCCTTTACGCTACACTCCCTCCACTAGATAAACCTTTGAGATCTAAAAAGGAACGTAGATGATCTGGTGTAAAGAACACATATTTCAGACCCCTAAACTTAATAACACATTTGCATGGATAAGCTAGCAAAAAAGTAGCACCTAGCTTCCTTGTCTCTTCTCTCATGCCCAAAAACATTTTTCGTCTTTCCTGGGTTATTCTAGTTACATCGTGGTATAACCATAAACGTTGACCACAAAAAAGTGATCCAGACTTTTTAAAGAATAACCTCGTAACTGCATTTAGAGGATAACTTTCTATAGGTGGTGTGGGTGAAGTAATGGGTCTCAAAGTTCGCCCATTTAAAAGTACACAAATATTTTATGGCTAAATTTCTGAGCCTTTTCTAAAGTATACATATGACGACTCTGTCAGTGTCTCGTAAACTTTTCCAAGCTGCGGCGCATTAAACCCAGGGCCGTGGCGGGAGGGTCTCTGCACATGCGCAGACTTCGATGCGATGATGTCATGCGCATGTGTGACGTCGTGACGTCCGCACATGTGTGGAGACTCCCTAGACGGGGCCCTGAGCTTGTTAATCCTAAAATGACTAAGCCGGTGGGGAGAGCATGAGAGGTGCCGCCTGACTCACTTATATGATGTACTTCTCGCGGTACACCCAGAATCTCGACATTGCAAACAATTTGTGATACACTAGTATATATAGTACCACTAAAGATACATAAATATTTGGTGTTACTTGCACAGACAAAAAGAACAGTGACTGGAACATATGCATTAAGGATTGAATTCTATATATAGCGCCTAAAAAATCGGCACCAAAAACCCCCCGCTTAAGTGCTGTTCTATAAAGTTAGGTGTGGTTTATAAAATAGCGCTTATGCCAGGGAGTCACGCCTAACCTTTGGCACAACCACTTGCGCCAGTGGAAATGTGATGCAAGTTAGACACAGATGCCCCTCATTCTATAATTACGTGCGTAAATGTGAGGAATGCCCCTGACCTAGGGTTGCCATATTTTGAGGCGCAAAAACCCGGACACATGGCCCCGCCCTGTTCCACCACCTGCCCCGCCCCACCCTAGCCCCACCCCCAGAAAGCCTCGTCTCTTCTTTCCCGACCTGCAGGTCATGCTTGGAGGGCCTCAAGCATGCGCAGATGTGTGTGACGTCATCCGCAAGTGCTCGGAGGCCCTTCAGATGCGGCAGGAGCTCATCGTGGCTTTCCAAAACCTGGACAAACTGCCGGGTTTTGGAAAGTTCATCCGGATACCTGGACTGTTCTCTAAAAAGAGGACATGTCCGGGTTTCCTGGATGTCCAGTTTACCCTGCCCTGACCCTCCTATTTCTGTTTCCCCTATTTTGAACCGTGCAGATCCCATGCCTAAAATTATGGGCATAAATATAAATTAAATCCAGTTAAGGTTGATAACTGCTTGTTAAGAAGCCAGTTATCAGTGCTAATTGGCTCACTATTCAGTTAATTTGCATATGCAAATAGGGCATGCTCCCAAATTGCTAGGACTATGGCAAACTTGTGTCCGCTAGCTCCGGATTTCCAGGAATTGTTTGTCCCACCTAAAGTGGATTCGCTGGTAGCGCAGGTGACTAAACGGACTCTCTGCCTAGTGCAGGAGAAGTAATCCTAAAGGATGTACAAGAACCGAGAGTGCATTAGGTCCTAAAAGAAAAGAAGACATTTGGAGGCCTTGGCTCTGGGGTTGAATGCGGTAGCAGCGGCTTCCTTTGTCTCACACGCCTGCCATACTAATTCAGAGGAGGACGCCTACCCCCAGTTGCTAATTTCAGGGGTGTATTATGTAGCAAATGCTTTTTATGACATGTTCATGGTCATGAGCAAAGTCTCTGCTTATTCTTTCTCTGGCAGTGAAATGCTCTGGATCAGGCAATGGGTGGGAGATTCTGCTTCCAAGGCTACCTTTCAAGGGCCGCATGCTCTTTGGCAAAGGGTTTGGATGGTCCTGTGGCCAGTGGGGCAGTTTGCCTCCCTAAGTCTTTGACTGACAGTAGATCACAAAACCCCTTGGAGGGGCACAGGTCATGGTTCTTTTCGTGGTTCTCAACGGTTTTGTCAGAACTTGGCAGGGACCTCTGCTCAAAGGTCATTTCAAGGATCTAGACCAGGGATAGGCAACGAGGACCGCAATCCAGTCAGGTTTTCAGGATTTCCCCAATGAATATGCATGAGATCTATTTGCATGCAGTGCCTCCATAGTATGCAAATAGATCTCATGCTGATTCATTGGGGAAATCCTAAAAACCCGACTGGATTGCGGCCCTCGTTGCCCACCCTTTGTCTAGACAGAGGTTTAGAGGCATCATCTGGGTCTTATTCCCAGTGAACTCTGTCTATGTATGACAGAATCACTGCATCAGCAATAAGAGATCTTAAAATAAGATTTTGTTGGGAGTTTGTGAAGAACCATATCAGAGAGGAGACACTGTCTTGGGCCTTCCAGGCAAAGGGCTCTCAGGCTCTTGGGCAAGCATTCAAAAAGGAAAGGGTGAAGTAATGGCTGAGAGCTCGGATTGTAACACCTAAGAGCTGCTCCTGTCTTCCTACAGACAAAAGACATTCAATGAAACCTGCTTGATGGTGTCCTGTCTGTCTGACCTATTTAGATTATAAGCTCTTTGAGCTTGGACTGTCTATTACATATTTAATGTACAGTGCTGCATATGCCTTGCAGCACTATAGAATTATAGTATTCTAGTACATTTAAATGGAAATTTTCACCCAAAAGTACTGGTAGCTTCTCACTGCAAGTTTCCAAGTCTAAGTAAAAAAAAAACAACAAAATTTAATTTTGAAACTGAAGCATAATACTGTGCATCTTTTTTTTTTCTCAGAGAAACATTCTAGTCTCTATTGGAACCACTGTACTATTTAAAATCTGGACAGGAATTGCTTCATTTCCCCTTCTCTGGGGCACTATGATCACGTTTATGGACTCATACCATAAGAGCTTGTGACTCAGTTAGCATTGCTCAGTCAAGCTTCTTGATCATACATCAAGCTCTCTGAACCTTTCTCAAATTCCATAGAGCTGATCTGCTACAGGATGTGGTTGTATAAACTAAAGTTGAGAACATTTGCTTATATGTTTCCCCCTGCAGCATCTCTCCCCTCTCTTGCCCCTCTGCTCCTCCTGCAACAGCTCTCTCCTCTCTTGCCCTTCTTCCCCCACAGCATCTTTCTCCTGTCTTGCCCCTTCTCCCTTCCCACGACATCTTTCTCCTGTCTTGCCCCTTCTCCCTTCCCACGGCATCTTTCTCCTGTCTTGCCCCTTCTCCCTTCCCACGGCATCTTTCGCCTGTCTTGCCCCTTCTCCCTTCCCACGGCATCTTTCTCCTGTCTTGCCCCTTCTCCCTTCCCACGGCATCTTTCTCCTGTCTTGCCCCTTCTCCCTTCCCACGGCATCTTTCTCCTGTCTTGCCCCTTCTCCCTTCCCACGGCATCTTTCTCCTGTCTTGCCCCCTCTCCCTTCCCACGGCATCTTTCTCCTGTCTTGCCCCCTCTCCCTTCCCACGGCATCTTTCTCCTGTCTTGCCCCCTCTCCCTTCCCACGGCATCTTTCTCCTGTCTTGCCCCTTCTCCCTTCCAACGGCATCTTTCTCCTGTTTTGCCCCTTCTCCCTTCCCACGGCATCTTTCGCCTGTCTTGCCCCTTCTCCCTTCCCACGGCATCTTTCTCCTGTCTTGCCCCTTCTCCCTTCCCACGGCATCTTTCTCCTGTCTTGCCCCTTCTCCCTTCCCACAGCATCTTTCTCCTGTCTTGCCCCTTCTCCCTTCCCACAGCATCTTTCTCCTGTCTTGCCCCCTCTCCCTTCCCACGGCATCTTTCTCCTGTCTTGCCCCCTCTCCCTTCCCACGGCATCTTTCTCCTGTCTTGCCCCCTCTCCCTTCCCACGGCATCTTTCTCCTGTCTTGCCCCCTCTCCCTTCCCACAGCATCTTTCTCCTATCTTTCCCTTTCCCCACTCTTGCCCCTCTCCACACGCCTACAGCATTTCTCCCCTTCTTTTTCCATGTAGCATCTCTTCCTTCTCCTCCCTATGCAGCAACTCTCCCCATTCTTGCCTTTCCCCCTCCCCATACAGCATCTCTTCTTCCCAATGTCCATAAATTCTCCCTGCCTCCCCCCCCATGTCTTCCTGAATGAGCTTCTCCATAAGTTCTGATGATGGGCCCAGGGTAAAACTCTACTGCCCTGCACCTCCCTTGCTCCCTCCCTTCAGCAGCTAGCTTCTTCTAAGAGCCAGTAGTACTGATTCCTAGTGCTGCCTGCCGTTGACCCAGAAGCCTTCTCTCTGCCACAGGGACAATCCGGAAATGATAGCAGGTAGAAAAAAAGGACTCAAGCTCCGCTGAGAAAGAGAAGTCTTTGCAGGGGAAAGACCACTTTGAGTAAAGCTTATATACTAAGCAAGAGTGGCTGCAGTATGTATGGGACTACATTACACCAAGTGCATAATTCATATACTATGACAGGAATTAACTGGAACACTAAAATCCTAAGAAGTGAGAATAAAACACATTTTAGGCTATGATATAAAAATAGTACAAGGTACAAGGCTGCGGGGACAGAACAGAAGGTAAAGGCCAAACCAGAGAGGCTTGCATCCTGAAGATGAACGCACGCTGCATAAATGACACCCTCAGGAGTGTTTGAGTTTCCCAGACCGTGGGATGATTTTCCAAGATGATGTCTGCTCATCAAAGAAGGAGTAATGTGTTTTCCACAGGAGACTGGCTAATCTTTAAACTAGGGTCATTGGGGATGGCCGAACAAAGTCCCCAGGTATGAAAATCTCTCAAGTAAAACTGTTAAGGTGGCAGTTCTATAAGCGGGTGCCAAGATTCCATCATGGAATGCTATTGTAACCCAGTATTGGCGCACCTTACATTTAGGCACCTGCGGTTACATCCGACGTAAATGTGGTATCTACCACAGGCTGGCAAGGTTAATATGTGAGGTCTATAAATCAGCGGAAATGTCATGGATAAAAATAAATATAATGAAACAATATGTACTGTACAGGGGGAGGCGCATTGTGGAAAAAGTGAACGCAAAGATGTCAATTAGCTAAACTCTCTAATATGGGAGTTCCTGGGAAATACGGGAGAGTTGGTCAGGCCCTTCAATTAGGTCTCTAATACGGGAGTTCCCGGGAAATACGGGAAAGTTTGTCATGCCCTTCAATTAGATCTCTAATACGGGAGTTCCCGAGAAATACGGGAGAGTTGGTCAGGCCCTTCAATTAGGTCTCTAATACGGGAGAGTTGGTCAGGTCCTTCAATTAGGTCTCTAATACGGGAGTTCCCGGGAAATACGGGAGAGTTGGTCAGACCCTTCAATTAGGTCTCTAACACGGGAGTTCCTGAGAAATACAGGAGAGTTGGTCAGGCCCTTCAATTAGGTCTCTAATACGGGAGTTCCCGGGAAATACGGGAGAGTTCATCATGCCCTTCAATTAAGTCTCTAATACAGGAGTTCCTGGGAAATATGGGAGAGTTGGTTACCCTACTTGATTCTCAAAAATAATAGCTGAAAAGGTAACAAAAAGGGCCAGGAGTAGGACCACAAAAGGCAAGCACAAATAGAAATGGAAGTGAGGTAGACTCTGAATGATTTTTAAAATATTGTGTTCGTGAAGAGCTATCGAAAGGTGGACAAAGCAATGAGACCAGATGATATATATGAGGATTCTGAAGTAACTTAGGGGAAGTATTGATGGCCCCAGTGTCTGACCCTTTTACATAGAAACATGATGTCAGATAAAGGCCAAATGGCCCATCTGCAGCATCCCCTATCTCCTCCTCTCCCTAAGAGATCCCACATGCCTGTCCCACGCTTTCTTGAATTCAGACAGTTTTTGGCTCCACCACTTCTACTAGGAGACTATTCCATGCATTTACCACTCTTTCTGTAAAAATGTATTTCCTTAGAGTACTCCTGAGCCTAATCACCTCTTAACTCTATTCACTTATGCGGATGATATTTTTATTTTGATAGAGATAGATCCGGACATTACTGACCTATCATCTAAGGTAAATCTTTGTATTTCAAAACTTCAAGCCTGGGCTCAGTTCGTCTGGATGAAGCTTAATACAACAAAAACCAAATTATTATGGTTAGGCCCAAAATTGGACTGTCTTCCTCTTTCTGTAGCTTTAGTTTCTGGATCCTCTCTACCGATTGAGTTTGGGAGTTTTTCTTGACTTCTCTCTCTTTTAAAGATCAAATTAACTCCGTGATCAAGAAATGTTTTTTTTAATCTACATATGCTGAGGAAGGTTAGACATCTCTTTCATCATTGTCATTTTTCCACCTTAGTTCAGTCAATTATTTTATCTCGTCTCAACTATTGCAATGTTATTTACCTTGTTGTTACAAAAATTTGCCTCTACAGAGTGCAATTAATTCAAAATACTGCTGTGAAATTGATTTTTGGGAAACGTAAATTTGATCCCGTGACGCCGTTGCTTCATTGGCTCCCAGTTTGTTTTAGAGTTCAATTTAAGTGTGCCTGTGTTGTTTTAAAAATTTTATATGGTATTTTTACTCCTCTCCTTCCTCTATCCTGGAATGTTTATAGATTTTTTTTTGCAAGAGGTGATCAACAATTCAAATTATCTTTTCCTTCCAAAAAAGGGATTAAGGGAGTTAAGTTTTTCAGTCACTCTCTGATTTTTAAGCTATCTCAACTGTGGAATGACCTTCCACTTCTTTTAAGAAGTTCCGGCTCACTTTAACCTTTTCGCAAATCCTGAAAAACTACTTTATTTGCTAAACACTTTGCTACCTAACTTAGTCTTATTTTTTTCTGGTTTTTTATTCAATAATTTAACTATTGTAAATCGAGTCGAGCTTTCCTTGAATGATGATTCGGTTTATAAAGTCAAGCATTAGATTAGATTAACTTCATCCTATGCCATCTCATTCCAGGGCTTCCTTTCAAATGATAGCGACTCGCCTTAGGCTCATTTGTGCCACATGGGTATTTAAACATCTCTATCAATTTCCCTGTGTCTAGGACTCTTTCTGTGCCTGTTTAAATGCTTTCTCCCCACCAAGCAGTCCTCTCCATGTCTGTCCCTCTCCGTGCCCAACACTGCTTTAAGGGGGGGGGGACTGCCCAGGGTGCCGTCTTGGTGGGGGCGCTGGCACCTCCCCCGCTCCTTCCAACACGCGTGCGTGCCTTCACGTCACCTTACCTCTCCGCAGCTCTACCCTGCTGCTCGCGTCAGTATTGACGCTCCCCTCTGGGTCCTGTGACTAGAAAGTGACATCAGAGGGAGAGCCGATGCCAACACAGGCAGAAAGGTGGAGATGCCACTCATACCGGGGAAGCTAAACTGGTATGAGGGAAGGGGCGCGCGGCAGGGATGGGGGGAGAAGAGAGCGAGGGGGGATACCACTGCCCCGGTCGCCTCCCACCCTCGCTGTGCCAGTGCTTCAGTGCCTTTGTCCCTACACTCCTGTCCCCATCGGATGTCTTCTCTTTTTATGTTGCCAGAATCGCCAACCCCTGAGCCAGAGTGGTAGGAAGAGCACCATATTTTTTCTGTTAGGGGGAGAATGGAGGGGGAGGGTGGGGGGGGGCCTTAGGGAAAACTTCAGAATTTAAGCCCTGGGTGAGAGGTTCTAGAACTCTTTGGAAAGGGAAACGTGAGCTAATGATAGTTAAAGAGAAGTGCAGGTCTTTTCCTGGCTTCGTCTACTGTGCTACTATGTTAAAAAAAGAGAAAAAGTAGGTAAGGGTGTAGGTGTTAAGACTTGTAAGGGAATAAATCAATTAGAAATGAAGAAAACAAAAATTTATGCAAAACAAAAACTAATATAAACCAGAGAACAAATTCATATCAAGTTGTATTGAATTACCAGACCTCAAATACCCAAGGCACCACTTGAATGATTTTTCATGCCCTTACTGGGGTGGTAAATTCATCCTTGGTCTTGGTAAAGTGATTTGTGCTGTGAAAACTTATTTAAATATTTTTAATATCCATTTTCAACAAATATAAAGTGCGTAAGGTGCTAGAGGAAGAAAAGCACTTATCTTTTGTGCCCAACGGCTGCCCATCCATTTCACACTCAGTTTCACTCCTTCTATTGCTGCACCAAACTTATTTAAAGAGCTTTCACGGAGCCACAATAAACACATCCGCACAGCAAATACTAAAGCACTTTATATTTATTGAAAATTGATATTACAAATATTTAAATAAATTTTCACAGCACAAGTCACTTTACCAAGACCAATGATGAATTTACCACCCCAGTAAGGGCATGAAAAATCATTCAAGTGGTGCCTTGGGTATTTGAGATCTGGTAATTCAATACAACTTGATATGAATTTGTTCTCTGGTTTATATAAGGCTTGTAAGGGAGGCATTCGTAGAAGGGTACAGGATCCAAGGTGTGATGGAGGAAGAGAAAGCAAACACGGGGGGGGGGGAGGGGGGAGAGGAGAGCAGAAAGAGGTACAGGAGATGGGAGGGACACGGATGAGGGGTCCTGAAATCCTCTGTTACATAATTCTGAATGGAGAGACATTCAGTGCTTTACATTATGGTGGCATAACGTCATAGGAAAACAGTTGAAATCCAGCAATACTCAAGAGTCTACTGAGTTGTGGCTCCCTCGGGGACCCATAATTGTGAATTTCCTGTCTTTTGTACATTTGTTGGCAATCTAATATTACTATAGCCCAGGTTTTGTAAATCAGTGTCACAGTATGTTGTGGAATATGCCAGTAATAACTAATAGCAGAATTTTGTAACTGTCTATATAAGTGAAAAGCAGTCGCACACTTTCATTTCATGGCTGGTTACAAAGTGACAGTGTGCACTTAAGTTCTCCCATACAATGTGAAGGGGGCTGGGAAGCAATTTTAGACTTGGTGTATACATTTATATTAATTTATATTAATGCTCTTCGCTTTGAAAGTTTTTGGAATTGAAAGTGAAAAATCAAGTTACCAGATGCACTAAACTAAACCTTGAATTTCTGGCTCTTGGCACTTGGAAGATATTCATTTAGGGTAAATATTCAGCCGGCAGGGGATAAATATTCAGTGTTATTTTCGCCACCGCTACCGTTATGCCCAGGTATTCAGTGCCAAGCCATGTCTGGGCACTGGTATTGAATTATCTGGGTCTGTGAGCATGATTATCCCTTATCTGATTAAGTGCAATATTCAGCCGGATAAAGATAAGACTTGAGTTTTAAGCAGTGCAATTTATCTGGTAAGCTTAGTACTCCAGACAGAATTCTGCAGATTTCTTCACCCCTCTTGAGATGTATAGGATTCTGTACATGCTGTGCAGAATTCAGTGCAAACGCAGGCAGTACAGGAGGAAGTGACCCGCTGCACAGCAAGTCACTTCCTTATCTTGTGCCGGCTTAGACACGACTGTTTATGTGAACCACAATCTGGTTCATGCAGAATTCTGTCAGGAGTAACTAAGGCAGTTAAATGCTGAATGTCAGCACTTAACTACACAGGGTGCAGACTCCGTCCCTGGATCTCCCACAAAATAGTCAGCTTTGTGTGTGGCAGTGGTGGAATTCAGCAGCGTGATCTGGTTAAGTGCCACCGAATATATCAATGGATAGCCCCATTCAGGTGATTTAAATGGCCAGGAACCAGTTGAATTACTTTGGATATTGACCCCCATTTGGGGGGGGGGATTTGGTCCGTGCCTTTTTTGGTTGCAGATCAAGGTAAATTACATTCAGGTACAGTAGGTATTTCCCTGTCCCTAAAAGGATCACAATTTTAGTTTCTGTTGGAGGCAATAGATACAATCACTAGTGATAGGGCACACTAGTGATAGGATTTGTAGGTACTTGGAGGGCCTCAGAAAAAATAGTCAATATCTTATTAAAGAAATGACAATTTTGCAAGAGGTAAAACTCTTTATAGTTTATAAATATTTCCTTTTGGCTAAGTCTTACTAATACTATTGTAATTTATAGCTAAAGAGACATATGATCAAGAAGCTGTTTTATTTTACTTTTGTGATTATTATAAACATACCGAGGGTCTCAAAATAGTACCTGGCAGGCCACGAGTTTGAGACCACTGTGATAGGGCATGCCAAAGAGCAAAGCATGCCACGTGAGAGCAATGGCTTCCGAAATTTAATTAATATAATATAAATTGTGAGGGAGCACCCCCAGAGTAAAGTTGAAAGCTCTTAAGAGTAACTCAAACGAGCAACTCTGGTGCTTACAAGAAGCAAAGCCTGCAATGCATCGCGGGCCAGCCGCACACCATCATCTGGGCGCTCCCGTGTGCAAATTAGTGCTCAAATAAATCAATTGGTGAAAACAGTGGTTCACATAAATATATAAGGAATGCCAAAGAAAAACATCAAGCTCGCATGGCATACGATGCCCCAAGTGCCGAGCCCTTTGGCATGCCCTATCACTAGTGATTTGTATCTTTTAAGCATTTGAGAATTCTTTTTTGGGGCTAATTTTTTTGCTGTATCGTGGAGGCAATAGATAAGCAGGTGACCCAGGACCACAAGGAAAAACATTGGGATATGAACTGAGCATAGCCCACTGCTCTTAACCGTATGCGCTGTCTTCAGTGTTTAAAGTTCTCTCTGAATCATCTCCTTTTTTGATTCTCCAAACTTGTTTTGAAGGGGTATAGTCAGAAGAATATAGTGCAGATTGTAGACCAGCTGGAAAGTAGGCAGCGTGGTCTGGTAAGGAGGATCAGGCCGATGACTTATGGCAGTGGTCCCCAACCCTGTCCTGGTGGACCACCAGGCCAATCAGATTTTCAGGCTAGCCCTAATGAATATGCATGGAGCAGATTGGCAAGCCTAAAACTTCCATTATATGAAAATCTCTTTCCTGCATATTCATTAGGGCTAGCCTGAAAACCCGATTGGACTGGTGGTCCACCAGGATAGGGTTGGGGACCACTGACTTATGGGGTTCAGAGCAACACTGGAACCTGAGAGTCCAAAAGAGGCTTTGGCAAAGCCCTTTTGCCACTCTGACTGCAAACAAGCCGAAACAGGGAACGGCAGAGATTCAGATGTGACCAATTGTAGCAGGACTGCCCTTGGCCCACCTAAGACATATTTATTAATCTTGACCCTTTGTTTCTGTTGTTTTTAGTTGTTGCAGTCCCAGGATGTGAAAGAAGATGCAGTTCTCTGCTGTTCTATGGAGGTAAGTGGAAATATTTATCTAGCTTTTCCAATTTGCCCTTGTTTGAGGGTTTATTTTTCTTAATGTTTGTTATTGTGTGTGTGCGCGAATGCCTTCCCGACGTCGCTCGTTACCAGAAGCTTTTCAAAACCCGGACAAAGTGCTGGGTTTTGAAAAGCCGTCCGGAGAAATCCAGACATAATAATAACAGTTTATATATCATAGGACCATGAAGTTCTATGCGGTTTACAATGATTAATAGATGTTACAGATTGAGTAGATTTAACAAAGTTAAGGGTTAGTAATTAACAGTTCTGGGGAATCAGTAGTTGTGGACTAAGATTGTATAGGTCAGTTACCTAAATACTAGAGAATGACACGGTGACAAAATTCATCACCGTTCCCATCCCCGCGGATAACCGCGGGAAACCATCTTCATGTCATTCTTTAAGGAGAGAGGGAAGAATCAGAGTATGAATGACCACAACCACTGACCACTGGTGTAGAAGGACTGAGATTGAAATAGACACTACAGAATGACAGTCTCTGGTATCCAGAGCAGATATTGTGATGTCATAATGCCTCATTCCACCAGTGCCTAAGAGCCAATCACATCAGTGATGTCATAATGGCTTCATTATTCTTGGCTCACATAAGAATCAGAGTATGAATGGCCACAACCACTGACCCGCAAGCTTTGCTTTGAAGAATGCTGGTGTAGAAGGACTGAGGTTGAAACAGACACTACAGAATGACAGTCTCTGGTATCCAGAGCAGATATTGTGATGTCATAATGCCTCATTCCACCAGTGCCTAAGAGCCAATCACATCAGTGATGTCATAATGGCTTCATTATTCTTGGCTCACATAAGAATCAGAGTATGAATGGCCACAACCACTGACCCGCAAGCTTTGCTTTGAAGAATGCTGGTGTAGAAGGACTGAGGTTGAAACAGACACTACAGAATGACAGTCTCTGGTATCCAGAGCAGATATTGTGATGTCATAATGCCTCATTCCACCAGTGCCTAAGAGCCAATCACATCAGTGATGTCACAATGGCTTCATTATCCTTGGCTCACATAAGAATCAGAGTATGAATGGCCACAACCACTGACCCTCAAGCTTTGCTTTGAAGAATGCTGGTGTAGAAGGACCGAGGTTGAAATAGACACTAGAAAATGACATGGGATTATTTCCCGTGGTTATCCACGGGGACGGGAATGGTGATGAATTTTGTCACCGTGTCATTCTCTACTAAATACTTCAAGAACAGATATGTTTTTAGTTGTTTCCTAAATTCCCCATAAGTAATATGGTAACCCTAGGTTTAGTAGTCTCCTTCTGCTCCTTAGGGATTCCAGCTCAGTTGGAATCAACATCAGTTGGTGCTGCAGTCTTGCGAGCACTCATTTGGGAGAGTTCCCCCATCTTAAGCCCCACTTCTATCTAACCCAGCCATCGCACTGACTGTCATGTTTCAGCCACACACTGTAGACTGCAGCTTCCTACAGAAGCTGGTCTGATAAGTAAGGGTCAGTATTGTGTGGTACCTAGATGCTGCCTCCTCCTGTCCCCTTTAAACTGTAACTATTGCCTTCCTCGTTTTCCCCCAACTCAAGCTAGCCTAAAAAGCAGAAACTGGACTGCACTGCCACTGAGCCATCAGGTCAGCCCCATTGCTTTGGTTTCCTAAAACAAATGCAGTATTCCATGACATAAGAACATAAGAATAGCCTTACTAGGTCAGACCAATGGTCCATCAAGCCCAGTAACCCGTTCTCACGGGGGCCAATCCAGGTCACTAGAACCTGGCCAGAACCTAAGGAGTAGCAACGTTCCATTCAGAATCCTAAAGAATAGCAAGATTCTGGAATCCCAAAGAGTAACAAAAGGTTCCGGAACCCCAAATAGTAGCAACATTCCATGCTACCGATCCAGGGCAAGAGGTGGCTTCCACCATGTCTTTCTCAATAAGACTATGGACTTTTCCTCCGGGAAATTGTCCATGCCATCTATGCCAGACCAGTCCAGAACAATTGGGTTATGTCCATCTACCAGCAGATGGAAGCAGAGAAAACATAGTCCCAAGAGCTTTACCTTTTAAGGGTATTGGTCAACTTGGAATGTTCAGTATGTTTCTCTATCTCCAAACTGATGGTGGATGGATTGTGCAGCTTCTTCTTGGTGCTTGTCTAGTAATTTCTGACCCAGTTAATTTTGGGTGACAGTAGAGCAAGGGATTATGCTGGTCATCTTTGCTCAGGTTATAGTCTGAACTTTCTCATTGAGCTTGGATGACATCCAAAGGTTCTCTATGTCCCTCTTCTCCCCAGCTTGGGTTATCATTTAAAAGATTTGAAAAGCAGGCAGTCAGGTAAGTAAGGGATGTCTGACTTCTGCACAGAAAAATTAATATTATAAAGTAGGATTTGGGGTGAGTGTAGGCTGCATGCCTTTCTACTGAGGCTAAGTGTATTATTTTTCTGCTCATATTTGACCAGGAGCTGGCTTAATTCATGAGACTAGGATTGGAAGTTATTGGCCAGATCTGACGTGGATTCTCTAACAGGATAGGGGAGGAGTTTTCCAAGTCAGGGCCCAAAACAGTTAAATGTGTCGCTTCAGACAAGTATAGGGTACCAAAATAAGACTACTGAATAAATGGTCTACAAAGTAATCTGTGAGTGGTTGCCTAGCATGTAAGTACGGAATGCAGAAAACACTCCCCCCTCCACTTAATTCTGTAATCTTGCTTAATTCATTTAAGCTCTTACTATTGTGTGTGCAGGGTATAGAATATTGCTCATGCATAACTGAATTTTTAAATTAGGGCTAATTGATGTTGACAGTAGTTGGCTATAATTGGAGTTATGTGGTGCTAATTTGCAGTTATGCGTGTAGCTGCACATAGGGCTAGATTCACTAAGCAAACCGATCGTGTACCGATCGGTTTGCGAGCCCTTTGTGACCCGATTTCCCTCCTGCAGTATTCACTCACCTGTTTTAAGATCCTATTCCGGCCCGCGCATGCAAATGAGCGGAACTGCATGCAAAGTAGGCAGGGATGCGATTCACTAAACAAATTTGCCGATTCGACTGTGCTGGCCCATCAACCCATAAAAGCAACTGCTGAGGACCAGTCGCTGAAGCACTTTCCGACTGCCTTCTGCCGCCCTGCTCTCAGCCACGATCTCCTGATTCCCCGATCTGCCTGCCTGCCTGCCTGCCCCAACTGTAGCTGCCCTGATCGCCTGCCTGACCCGACGCTGCCCTGATCGCCTGCCTGCCCCGACTCTCCCACCCTTCCCCACAGTGTAAGCCTGTGGTTTTAACCACAGGCTGTAAAAAAAAGTTTAAAAAAAGAAAAAAAAAAAGTGCCGGGCCGGAGGTCCAGCGCATGCGCAGACATCTAAAGATGGAGATTGCTATAGAGCGATCCGTGCCAGCAGATGGGGGCATTCCACCGATCGCCCCCATCTGCATGTTGCAGTTTGGTGATTTCGTCGGACCTGCCCAGATCGGGCAGGTTGGTGAATCTAGCCCATAGTATTTTATAAGCTTAAGTTTCAAGTTTATTAAAATTTTGATATACCACCTTATCATTTATTTCAAGGTGGTTATACATTTTAAAATAGGGTAGAAACAGATAATACAATTTAACATAACTTTGACAAAATAAACATACATGATTAGACAAAACAATGACATACACGACTGAACAAACGGGTATGAGTGGAAAAAAGGGAGAGAACTACAGTGATGAAAGAAAAGTTAGATATAAAGGTATAAACAAGAGGGTGGGGTTAAAAACAAGTAAGTCCAATACGAATGGACTCATAAAAGATTTTAAAAAATATTAAAATCCTTAAAAGGACACTCACACTTGAAAGGCATCTTTAAAAAGGAATGTCTTAAGGAAAGATTTAACTTTCTCGAGATTAGTTATCTCTCTTAGAGCATTTGGTGCCAAATTCAAGAGGGTTGGGGCAACTACTGAAAAGATGGTGTTTCTTACAATGTTAATATGATTTGAGGCTGGGATTGCTAATAAATTTTGCTCCGAGGAACGAAGAAAACGCGATGTGGCGTACGGTATCAAAAATTTATTAATGAATTCTGACTGTCCAGTGTTTCTTGTTTTAAAAGTCAATAACAGAGTTTTATAAATGACACGGTGATGGATGGGAAGCCAATTTTTTGGCCTTAGCATGTAATTTTTTTTATCATGTAACTGCTGGAGGGGTTTGGGTGTGGGAGGGGCATGGATGGGTCAGGCGTGCACTTAACACTTCTGAGTAAAAGTTCTAGAATATAATTACGCACCTGAGAGCAGTTAGGCATGATCATTTAAATCAGACATCGAGCTAGTGTAAGTTAGGTGCGCAGCTGTGGACTTAGTATTCTATAAAAGCAGTTATGCGCACAATTACCGTTATAGAATTCCCATTTGGCACACGCCCTTTAGACACCCAACTTTAGGCGACCTTCTGGGAATTACACCCCTGATACTTCCTTCCGTACGCTTTTAGGGCACCCTTCTTTCCTTCCTTTGGGCATTGGGCTTCTTTTTGGTAGCTGACACTCCAGAGCTTCAATCACTCCTCCCCCCCCATCCGAATGCTAACAGATTCCAAAATTAAACAACCTGCTCTGCGCATTTGTCAAAGTCGTTTTTCCAACGACGGATCAGATGGGATTACGGCAGACTTCTGCAAAACTCATTTGAACGCGAAGTCATTTTTGAACATGGATCTCCGTTTTCAAATCAGACAATTTGTCGGCCCCCTCAGCAACCCACAGGATTTTAACGATGATTTCAGGGCATCCAAGCATGAGACCTGAGTAAGGGCTGCTGACTACATATCCACAAGGGCATTAGCACCTCTTTTTTTTCTGCTGGTTATGCCGCTCTCTATACAGCCAAGCATCCTTCTAGCCTTAGCTACCACTTTATCACATTCTGTCTGTCTTTCGTTCTCTCTCCTTGCCCCCTGCCTGTCTGTCTTTCTTTCTGTCTCTCTCCCTGGCCCCCTGTCTGTCTTTCTGTCTGTCCCCCCTGTCCAGCAGTACCCCTTCCATGCTCTCCTTGTCCAGCAGTAGCCCTTCTCCTTTCCTTTTACCTCCCCCCTGTCCAGCAGCACCCCTTCCCTGCTCCCCCTGTCTAGCAGTAGCCCTTCTCCCTTACTTTTACCTCCCCCCCATCCAGCAGCACCCCTTCCCTGCTCCTCCTGTCCAGCAGTAGCCCTTCTCCCTTACTTTTACCTCCCCCCTATCCAGTAGTACCCCTTCTCCCTTCCCTGCTCCCCATGTCCAGCATCCGCTAGGCCGAGCATTGTTTCCCCACCTTGAGATTCTCAGACTCTTATCACCCCCAAGTCCCCTTCCAGTTCATATCCTGAGATCTACAAAGGTTTCTAATAGGACCTGGGACAGCAGCATTCTTGAGTCCCTGATTTTGGAGTGATGGGAGCCCAGAAGGATGAGAAGGTGTCAAGGACTGAAAAGGCTAATAGTTCCCCAGGAATGAGAGAGAAGCTGAGTAGCAAAAGGGAAGAATTTGATGATTTATTGTGATATAAAATGGAATGGATGGGACCTGGAGGTTAACGCAGTGGGCTAAGACCCAGAAAAGCTTTTGTTCACTACTGGTGGCATCTCTTGTGATGTAGGACTAGGATTATCAGAAGTCTGGATTTCCCTGGACATGTCCTCCTTTTGAGGACATGTTCGGGGGTCTGGAAGGCTTTTCAAAGCCCAGCACTTTGTCAAATCACATCAGGCAGGGAGGAAGTCCGTGCATGCGCGGATGCCACGTGATAATGTCACGTGCACAAGCACGTGTGTGCGACATCATCGCGTGGCATCCGTGCATGTGCGGACTTCCTGCCCGACAAGAGCAGGCAGTGGGGGGTGGGGCTAGGGTGAGACTGGGGGGTGGGATTAGGGCATTAAAGGACGGAGATGGGCAGAACTAGGCGGGCCTGGGGAGCGGGTCTAGGGGTCCGGATTTTCTGACTGGAAAATCTGGCAACCCTTTGTAGGACAAGTTGCTCTCTTCCTTTGCCTCAGGTACCAGCTTAGACTGTAAGCTCTTTTGTGCAAGGACATTTTGTACCTGAATAGTTATGACAATTATACAACACTGTGTAAACCCAGGGTCACTATAAAAATATTGTGAACTTGGAAACTCCTCCCCACACACACAAGTGCTGTAGTTCTAAATACGATCATGTCGCACCTCTTTTGATCAATGCTCACTGGCTTCCTATAGATCATCGAATTTCCTATAAAATAATGTTGCTATCTTACAAGACCAAAACTTCCAGCCAACCTGATTTAATTAACAGACTATTAATCCCCTATACCCCCATCGTACATTGCGTTCATCTAATCAAAACTTGCTATCCATCCCTCTTTAAGTTACATTAACAATATGCGCACTAGCATTTTTTCTGTCATGGCCCTACCATCTGGAATTCAGCACCAAATTATATAAGAGAAATGACATCCCTTGATAAATTTAAAAGTAATTTGAAGGCTTTTCTTTTTAAAGACGCATATGGTGTATAATAGGCCTTTTAAGGACAGTAATGGAAATCTGTTCCTTGCCATCTTTTAATCATTTTAGCTTATTTTACATTATTTTAGACCTTTTATACTTTGTGCCCCTTCCTTTTGTCTTGATCCCTCTTCCCCTCTCTTTCTCTTTATACAAATTGTATTTCTACCCTTTTCCATCTTGTATTGGTAATTATCCCAGGACAAGCAGGCAGGTATTCTCACTAGTGGGTGATGTCATCAGACAGAGCCCCGGTACGGACGTCTCACAAGCACGTGTTGCTTGTAGAAACTTAAAGTTTCTAGATGCCCGCACCGCGCATGCACCGGTGCCTTCCCGCCCGGAGATCCGGGCGTGTCTCCTCAGTTCTTTTCTTTCCGCGGAGCTGAGAAGTTCAACTTCATCATGCGCTAGCTGAATTCAGTTAAATTTGCCTTCCTTGTCCGCGTTTTCGCTTTCTTTTAATTACAGTTAACAGTACTTTTCTTTTTCAGTAAAAAAAAAAAAAAAAAAAAAAAGAAGATTATTTCCTCCGGCGGGTCGAACGGGCCGGCCACGTGGCTCAGGCCCACTGGCTTCGACCTCGCGGCGGAGATTTTCCGGCCTATGTCCCGGCCAATCACCGGGTTTAAAAAGTGCAGCAAGTGCCAACGCGCAATTTCACTCACGGACCCTCACCGGCGCTGTTTGCAGTGTTTGGGCCCTGACCACATCCCGAAATCGTGCAGGCCTTGCTCTACCCTTACGGCACGCTCATTCAAGCGGCGTTGCCTATTGTGGGAATCGATGTTCAAGATGGACGCAGCTAAGGATCCCTCAGCCTCCACTTCATCCGATACCTCCCCGGTTCGGGCGAAACCGGTATCGACCCCTCCTGCATCGAGTGTGGTGAAACCGGCATCGTTCATCCCGACACCATCCACGAGCTCGACGTCGGTGCCTGCCCCGGTCTCCTCGGTTCAGGTACCTCTTCCTTCCACAGTGCCAGTGGTCATCAAAGTGCCGAAAGCTACTAAGCAGAAGCACTCGGCCTCGAAGGAGCGCGATGACCGTGCAGGAGGACCCCCTTTTCGGTGCGGATCCCTCCTTATCGGCTTCGCTACGGTCCGTGCTGGAAGCTCAATTCGTTGAGCTCATGCAGACCATCGGACCCGGGCTCATCGCTGCCATACAGGGTGACCTCCCGGTACCAGTCCAAAGGGGCGGTCCGCCCCCTCCCCCTCCTCCCCGTTCGACCTCGAAAACCGACGAGGACGAACGGGGGAGGGCGGCGATGCCCACGCGGCAAGCCTCGCTTACCGATATGCCGCCATTAGAACCCATTACGCCTCCGCGCCAACATGGGACCAGACCTCCGATCGATACTCAAAGCCCTGGGCATAGTCAGGAAGAGTTCTTCCGTACTCCTTACCAGACTTGGGTAGCATCGCAAGAACCCGCATCGCAACCCCAGTTGCGATCCACCGCTTCCAGCCCTATCCACCACTTGGGGGCCTCGGGAGACCATGCGATGCACAGACGATCCCGATCCCCGTCCCGCCACCGAGACGGGCACCGATCGAGACACTCATCCTGGCACTCTTCACGCCATTCGGAGGTGTCACCGCAGAAAAAACTGCAACGTAGGGGATACTCCTCATCAGAGGTGTCCCCTCCGGGGGGCCCGGAGTACGAGGAGACACCGGTGCCCGATTCTCCTTGCCACTCCCCGATGTCCATGGACCTGGAGGCCTCCTCCTCCTCCAGCCCGTCCCACAGGCCGACGCTGGCGGATCAATTGTCCTTCTCATCATTCCTCCGACAAATGGCGGATGATCTGGATGTGACCCTTGACACGGGCTCCCGATACTCCAAAGAGTATCTGGACACCATGCATTTACCTAACCCTCCAACGGAGTCGCTTCGGCTCCCCCTGCATAAATTGCTGGATCAGACCTTCATGCAGTGTTTCGAAACACCGTACTCCATACCGGCGATCCCCAGCAAACTCGATGCTCGATACCGCATCGTGCACCATAAAGGGTTTGAGGGCCCTCAACTCTCCCACCAATCCCTACTGGTCGAGTCCTCTCTTAAACGCTCTCATCCCTCTCAGGTCTACGCCTCTGTACCGCCAGGCCGAGAGGGGAGAACGATGGACAAATTTGGTAGAAAATTCTATCAAAACTCCATGATGGCGTCACGGGTGCTGAACTACAATTTCTTTTTCTCTTCCTATCTGGAGTTCTTCTTGCCGGTGCTCCGCAAGTTCACTCCGTTCATAGACAACCAAGCTCGATTCGAGTTCGAGGAAGTGGTAGCCTCCCTCTCCCAATTACGCCTCCAGCTGATGCAATCCTCCTTCGATGCATTCGAACTCTCGGCACGTGCTGCCGCAAGCGCGGTAGCCATGCGTCGCCTGGCATGGCTCCGTACAATCGATATGGATCCCAACCTCCAGGACAGACTCGCCAACGTACCATGTGCTGGAGCTGACCTGTTCGATGAGTCTATCGAAACTGTTACCAAGAAGCTGTCGGATCATGAAAAATCTTTTCAATCCATCCTGCGGCCCAAACCCAAACCTCAACAGTCTCGACCTTCCAGGCCACCCCTGATTTACCAGCGGCGTTACATGCCCAGACAAACGCCTGCTGCGAGACAACCTGCGAAGAGACAACCTCCCCAGAAGTCTCAGCAAAAACCTCAGCCACCGGCTGCACCTAAGGCTCCCCAGCCCTTTTGACTCCCCTCCCGGGAGCATAACCGACACCGTTCTGCACTCAGCCTCTCCCATAGGGGGCCGCCTCCATCTTTTTTACCATCGATGGGAGGCCATAACCACGGACCTATGGGTCCTTACCATCATAAGAGAAGGATACTCTCTTCAATTCCATCGGGTCCCCCCGGACCATCCTCCAAGAGAGTATCCTTCAAGCTCGACGCAGACCGCCCTTCTTCTTCAGAAAGTCCAAACCTTACTTCAGCTTCGGGCTGTCGAGCCGGTCCCGTCAGACCAATTGAACCGAGGGTTTTACTCCCGGTACTTCCTTGTCCCGAAGAAAACGGGCGACCTGCGACCCATTTTAGACCTTCGGGCCCTCAACAAGTTTCTGGTCAAAGAGAAGTTTTGCATGTTGACTTTGGCTTCTCTATACCCCCTCCTCGAGCAGAACGACTGGTTATGCTCCCTGGATCTCAAGGAGGCCTACACTCACATCCCCATTCACCCGACCTCCCGAAAGTTCCTCAGATTTCGGGTGGGAAATCTGCACCTACAGTATCGAGTGCTACCATTCGGCCTATCTTCATCCCCCAGAGTCTTCACAAAGTGCCTGGTGGTAGTGGCCGCAGCACTCCGGGACAGGGGTCTACAGGTGTTCCCATACCTCGACGACTGGCTCATCAAGGCCCCGTCAGCCCCAGAGGTCACTTCGGCGGCCTTGGCTACAACCTACTTCCTCCAAAATTTGGGCTTCGAGATCAACTTTTCCAAGTCTCATCTACAACCCACCCAGTCCCTCCCCTTCATCGGAGCGGTCCTGGACACCACCCGACTCCGAGCATTCCTGCCTCTGCAACGCATGGAGTCTCTTCTTCATCTCTGCCAGTCGGTGTCTACTCGCCAAACCCTACCGGCGAGACAACTGATGGTGCTCCTGGGCCATATGGCCTCCACAGTACATGTGACACCCTTTGCCAGACTCCACCTCAGGATCCCCCAGTGGACCCTGGCATCACAGTGGAATCAGACGTCCGATCCACTATCCAAACACATCTTAGTCACACCTGCTCTTCGGCAGTCTCTACTTTGGTGGATGACCTCTTCGAATCTATCCAGAGGTTTGCTGATGCACTCTCCCCCCCATCAGAAAGTTCTCACAACCGATTCGTCGAATTACGCATGGGGGGCCCACCTGGATGGTCTCCGCACCCAAGGATTCTGGACCAGTGCGGAAAGACTACACCAAATCAATCTACTGGAACTCAGAGCCATCTTCAATGCGCTCCAAGCTTTCCAACACCTACTTCACGACATGGTAATCCTCATTCGCACAGACAATCAGGCCGCCATGTATTATATCAACAAGCAAGGAGGCACGGGCTCGGCCCTCCTTGCCAGGAAGCTCTACGAGTCTGGGACTGGGCGGTGCGCCACAACGCCCTACTCAGAGCAGTCTACATTCAGGGGGAGAACAACGTCTTAGCAGACAAACTAAGCCGTCTGCTACAACCGCATGAATGGACTCTCCATTCCAGCCCCCTTCACCAAATCTTCACGCAATGGGGGACGCCTCAGATAGACCTCTTTGCGGCTCCCCACAACTCCAAACTGCCTCAGTTTTGCTCCAGGATCTACACTCCTCATCGCCTCGAGGCAGATGCTTTTCTACTGAACTGGGGGAAACGATTTCTATATGCGTTCCCTCCATTCCCGCTGACCCAGAAGACTCTGGTCAAGCTGAAACTCGAACGGGCTACCATGATTCTAATAGCCCCTCGGTGGCCCAGACAACCTTGGTTCTCCCTCCTACTTCAACTCAGCAGCAGGGAACCAGTACCACTTCCAGTGTTTCCTTCACTACTTACTCAACATCAAGGATCACTGCTTCATCCCAACCTGCAGTCTCTCCACCTGACAGCTTGGTTCCTCTCAACGTAACCCCTCACCAATTCTCACAAGAAGTGAGGGAGGTCTTGGAAGCTTCCAGGAAGCCCGCCACTCGACAATGCTACTCCCAGAAATGGACCAGATTCTCCTCATGGTGTGTTTCTAAATCAAAGGAACCTCAGCGAGCTTCCTTATCCTCCGTGCTGGACTATCTCCTACACCTATCTCAATCTGGGCTCAAGTCCACATCCATACGAGTCCACCTGAGCGCTATTGCGGCGTTCCACCAGCCCCTACAAGGGAAACCCCTCTCGGCCCATCCGGTGGTCGCCAGATTTATGAAAGGACTCTTCCATGTTAACCCTCCTCTCAAACCACCCCCAGTAGTTTGGGACCTCAATGTAGTCCTTTCCCGTCTCATGAAGCCCCCGTTTGAACCACTCAACAGGGCCCCTCTTAAGTATCTCACCTGGAAAGTGCTTTTTCTTGTAGCCCTTACGTCCGCTCGCAGAGTCAGCGAACTTCAGGCATTGATGGCGGATCCACCATTCACAGTATTCCATCATGACAAGGTGGTCCTCCGCACTCACCCGAAATTCCTGCCTAAGGTGGTCTCCGAATTTCATCTCAACCAATCCATTGTACTTCCAGTATTCTTCCCTAAGCCCCATTCTCACCACGGAGAATCGGCCCTTCACACTCTAGACTGTAAACGTGCCTTGGCTTTCTACCTGGATCGCACCAAGCCACACAGAACCACTCCTCAACTTTTTGTCTCCTTCGATCCTAACAAGTTGGGAAGACCCGTATCAAAGCGCACCATCTCTAATTGGATGGCGGCTTGTATCTCTTTCTGCTATGCCCAGGCTGGATTATCACTTCCTTGTAAGGTCACAGCCCATAAGGTCAGAGCAATGGCAGCCTCAGTAGCATTCCTCAGATCAACACCAATCGAGGAAATTTGTAAGGCTGCCACCTGGTCCTCGGTTCACACATTCACCTCACATTATTGTCTGGATACTCTCTCCAGACGGGATGGACAGTTTGGCCAAACAGTATTGAAAAATTTATTCTCTTAAGTCGCCAACTCCCCCTCCATCCCACTGAGGTTAGCTTGGAGGTCACCCACTAGTGAGAATACCTGCCTGCTTGTCCTGGGATAAAGCAATGTTACTTACCGTAACAGTTGTTATCCAGGGACAGCAGGCAGCTATTCTCACGTCCCACCCACCTCCCCTGGGTTGGCTTCTCAGGCTAGCTACCTGAACTGAGGAGACACGCCCGGATCTCCGGGCGGGAAGGCACCGGCGCATGCGCGGTGCGGGCATCTAGAAACTTTAAGTTTCTACAAGCAACACGTGCTTGTGAGACGTCCGTACCGGGGCTCTGTCTGATGACATCACCCACTAGTGAGAATAGCTGCCTGCTGTCCCTGGATAACAACTGTTACGGTAAGTAACATTGCTGTTTATGTTCGTCAGTGCGTTTGATTGTTTGTAATTTGTTTTTAATGTTCGTTCTGATTATACTTTGTTTTTATATTATGTAAAACCGCTTTGAATTTTTAATGAGGCGGTATATCAAATTTTTTAATAAACCTGAAATTTGATTTTCACTATCCTCAACACACAGCAGAGACACTGTATCACGTAGTGACATGTACTTGCCACTCCCCACCCCCAACTGCAGACTATAAGGCTTGGCTGGCCCTGAGGGCTCGAAGGGATGTCTCCTTGGAGACTAACCCTTAACAAGCTTCTGTGGCCAGGCAGCCATATTCCCCTCCCCCTTCTGTTGGAGCTTTGTTGTCTTTGCGTATGCCCGAGTTCCCCTGGCCTCATTAGAACAGAGATTCACGCAGTCTCGTATGCCTAGCTCTTTCTCTCTGCCCCAAACCAGGGAGGCCTGCATGGCATAAAACAGTTTATATATGTTTTTCCAGCTCTTAAAATAGACTTTGATTATTTGTGTAAAACCAAACCTTGTAACACTCATCCCACTTTAGAATCCCATATTTATTTAGCTTCACGGACTCTGGTGATAGAGTGACATCACAATTCTGATGGTGGAGGGATAATATGACATCACCGAATTCAGGGGCAGAGTTGCTGAATCCCTGCCAAAAGGCTCTGTACTTTATAGCAATAAACTTTAAAACAGAAGGATTAAAATATAAATTCCAGCTTCAAGGGCTTTGGAATGCAGTCCATCTACAAAGGTCAAGTTCATCACAAAAGACTAGAGTCCTATTAAGTTTTTCAAGTATGCAAAATAATTGATTGAGCGAATAGCATGCATTCATATTTAGTTGCTCCATGACAAATAAGTTTCCTGTATTGTTACCATGTTTACAGGCAGCATTGCTTTGCCAGCGATGCCATTATGCCTGGATGTTCACCTAAAGAGTTTTTTAAAATTATGTTTAGAGTTCAAATCTGCTGACCAGGGGACCCGATATGGTCCATGTTTCGGTTAACACACCTTCATCAGGGATCCCTAATAACTAGTTACTGTTGTAGTTTCTAGTTACTTTCTATACAGGCTTATGTTTATTTTAGTTGCAGCTTGATTTGATACTTTCCAAATTAGGGACCCCTGATGAAGGCGTGTTAACCGAAACACGGACCATGTCAGGTCCCCAGGTTCATAAAAAGGTGGTGACACTAACCGCAACATACAATTGTTTTAATAAACTTAGCCTGCATCTTGAACGTTTGTCTGCAGTTCTTCTTTGTTTGTTCTGATTGATTTTCACTGCAGACTAGTTGGATTGCTTTTTTGTTTTCGTTTGACCTTAGATTTCAAATCTACCATTTCTTTGTCCAAATCCTTGCTTAGTGCAAAAGGCAATAGCATGAGCTGGTGAGTAGAAAGCATTGTGGTGTGTTTAGGCTCAGAATGGGAGAAAAGATGGCCGCCACATACCGCCAACCAACAAGCAGCACTAGGGTATTCTGCTAGCCCATGGAAGGGAAGATTTCACAGAGCCATCTGTGGAAAAATGATTAACCATATAGGGCAAATTAGGGTTGGGGGTAGAGACAAAAAAATTGAGAGTGAGATTAGGAGAACATAGGAGTAAATTCAAGAAATGGCATCTTAAGTTAGGTGATGGGATAGAATGCGCTAAGAACATAAGTAATGCCTCCACTGGGTCAGACCTGAGGTCCATCGTGCCCAGCAGTCCACTCACGCGGCGGCCCAAAAGGTTCAGGACCTGTGCAGTAATCCTCTATCTTTACCCCTCTATCCCCTTTTCAACCCCAGTACTGTACTCTGCCCTATTACGCCCTCTGGAAGCGCATTCCAGGTGTCCACCACACGTTGGGTAAAGAAGAACTTCCTAGCATTCGTTTTGAATCTGTCCCCTTTCAACTTTTCCGAATACCCTCTTGTTCTTTTATTTTCCGAGAATTTAAAGAATCTGTCCCTCTCTACTCTCTCTATGCCCTTCATGATCTTGTAAGGCTAGATTCTATAACGGCAATTGCCCTTATAGAATACTAGCGTAAGTCTGCATGCACACATCTAAAATTAGTTGTGTCCAGCTAATTGTTGGAAGCTAGGTGCATGAGTGCTAATATTATCCTTCATTCTTAGGGTTACCAGATTTTGTTAATCTAAAACCCCAGACACGTGACACCAGCCCCGCCCCCGTTCCGCCCAAGTCACGCTCCAATCCACCCCAGTTCGGCCCCCCCCCTTCGATCTCCGGACGTCTGGTAACCCTATTTATTCTAGTACCTGCACATGTGACTCATGGGTGCACCTCTGATTCTATGCCTCTCTCAGATCCACCCACCTAGCAGCAGTGCATGATGGAATTTGTACTTGCAACATCTAGAATAACAACTAAGGTGGGTTATGCACGTACCTGCTAATTGGTGCCAGTTAAGGCCAATTATAGCCTATTATTGCTCATTAACACCAATTAGCAGCTTATTATTAAACTAGTGTTAAAGCCCGTTACATTAACGGGTGCTAGAGTAGATGTCTGTCTGTCTATTTTTTTTTCTTTATCTCTCTCTCCTTGGACGCTGCCTGTCTGTCATTTTTTCTGTCTGTGTCTCTCCCTATGTCCTTAGTGCCCTCAGTGCCTCCTGCCTATGTCACTAGTGCCCCTTCCCATGTCCTTAGTGCCTCCTTCCCGTATCCTTAGTGCCCCCAGTGCCTCCTTCCCATGTCCTTAGTGCCTCCAGTGTCTCCGTACTGTGTCCTTAGTGCCCCCAGTGCCTCCTTCCCGTATCCTTAGTGCCTCCAATGCCTCCTTCCCATGTCCTTAGTGCCTCCAGTGTCTCCGTACTGTGTCCTTAGTACCCCCAGTGCCTCCTTCCTGTATCCTTAGTGCCCCCAGTGCCTCCTTCCCGTATCCTTAGTGCCCCCAGTGCCTCCTTCCCATGTCCTTAGTGCCCCCAGTGCCTCTGTCCTGCTTAGTGCCCTCAGTGCATCCTTTATCCTTAGTGCCCCCAGTGCCTCCTTTCTAAGTCCCCATCACTATCTTCCAGACTTTGTCCCACCTCCATCCCCCCCAATGCCAGTCTGCCTCCCATCCCCCTGAGCAGCATGTTTCCAACAAACCTCCCGGCTCCAGCAGCGTCTGAGACAGAGTAAACACTCTGCTTCGCGTCCTTCTACTGGCCTAATTTCCTCTGCTGCATCTCTGATGATGTCATCAGGGACACGGCAGAGGAAATCAGGCCATAGAAAGCCACAAAGCAGCGTGTTTACTGTGTACTCAGACGCTGCTGGAGCCGGAAGGATTGTGTTCATCTCGTGGTGGGAGGTTCGGCTGGGTGGGTAAACGGGGGTTTCGGGTGTGCCGGGTAGGGTCGGCGCCGGGGGGGGAAGTCGCGGTGTGTTACCTGCTGCTGGTCGTTAGAATAGACCCCTAAGTGCGCATGCGCACTCTGCCGACCACGGAACTACAGATCAGGGAACACGGCGGTAAGAGTGCGCATGTGCGCTTAGCGTTTTATTATAGTAGATTAAGTGTGCAACTGACCTTATTGGTCAACAAGCATTTTGCTACTGAAGTTCTGTCACATGTACCTTAACAAGGGCCACATGCTGACTCTAAATCTGAAATCACATCCTGTTTTTAAGTTATGCGTCAGTTTGTATTTATATCATTTTCACCAATAACACTACCGTGAAGCGTCGGTATTTTACTCTTTCTGTAACACAATATTGCATTTTAGGTCAGCTCATCAATCACATATACCAGTAATTTGAACGTTTATACTAAAAAGTGATTGTTCTGCTTTTTCTACATGTCAATTTTTATATTTTGTTTGGTTTTGTCTAAGACAGTGGTTCCCAACCCTGTCCTGGAGGACCACCAGGCCAATTGGGTTTTCAGACTAGCCCTAATGAATATGCATGAGAGAGATTTGCATATAATGGAAGTGATAGGCATGCAAATCTGCTCCATGCATATTCATTAGGGCTAGCTTGAAAACCCGATTGGCCTGGTGGTCCTCCAGGACAGGGTTGGGAACCATTGGTCTAAGATATTATAATTATTATGAACAGACGAGGTTGTGTTAACCATCCTGATAACATTCTGATAATTTCTGTTATGTCTACGGACAATTTACTGCACAAGATCATCAAAAGAATCTGTCTAGCAGACTTCATAGTGCATACAAGCATTATTTTGGCTGTAAAGTTGGCGACCAAGATAAAGCATGGGCACCTCATGTGTACTGCACTGTCTGCTATTCCGGATTAACAGCATTCATGCTGGTTGTTCAGAATTTTCTTGGTAATCACAGATCACCTGAGCTTGTGGAGAACATATCAGCTAATGAGTTGCCAGAATATCACTTAAAATGCACTTCTTACATTCTCACCTCGACTTCTTCCCACCCAATCTTGGTGATGACAGCGATGAGCAAGGGGAAAGATTTCATCAAGATATCAAGGTGATGGGAAGTGGATATCAGGGAAAGTTCAATCCCAGTATGATGGGAGACTATTGTTGGTTCTTGCAAAGAGAGACAAATGTACAGTACAAACGTAAAAGCAAGTACAGTGGAACCTCGGTTTGCGAGTAACCCGGTTTGCGAGTGTTTTGCAAGACGAGCGAAACACTCAGCAAACTTTTGCCTCGCAAACCGAGCATGTTCTGGTGTACGAGCACTTCCCCCTCGCTCTAACCGGCATCGCACCCCCCCGAACCGGCATCACAACCCCTCCCCCTACCGCGAGAACCGCAAAGCACCCCCGTGCTGAAAGCGGCATCCGCCTGCCCTTCCTCCCAAGCACTTGGTCCTTACCCCTTCTGCTCGTTGTAAGGGGGAATGTGAGCTCCCGCCTCTTGCCTGGGCTGGGCCTTGAGCATCTGCGCATGCTCAATGCCTTCTGGCTCTCGTTCTCTCGGAGAGAACGAGATCTCCGAGAGAACGAGAGCCAGAAGGCCTTGAGCATGCGCAGATGCTCAAGGCCCAGCCCAGGCAAAAGGCGGGAGCTCGCATTCACACTTACAACGAGCAGAAGGGGTAAGGACCATCACAACCCCTCCCCCTACCGCGAGAACCGCAAAGCACCCCCGTGCTGAAAGCGGCATCCGCCTGCCCTTCCTCCCAAGCACTTGGTCCTTACCCCTTCTGCTTGTTGTAAGGGGGAAGGAGGAAGGGAGGAAGGGAGGGCGGATGCCGCTTTTAGCATGGGGGTGCTTTACGGTTCTCGCGGGGGGGGGGGGGGGAAGGGTTGTGATGCCGGTTCGGGGGGGGTGCGATGCCGGTTAGAGTGGGGGGAGGGAGTGATGGAGCAACGCCGGTAGCCTCGGGGTGGGGGGGTTGGTGGAAAGAATTGTTCAAGTTTCCATTATCTTCTATGGGGAAAGTTGCTTTGATATACGAGTGTTTTGGTTTAAGAGCATGCTTCTGGAACGAATTATGCTCTTAAACCAAGGTACCAAGGTATTTCAAACATTTCTGAACATGCTGACATCACTTTTGTGTGAGTTAAGAGAGGAGTAAATATATGCTGTAACATTTTTTTATTTATTCTTCTTCAATTTTCTATACCGTTCTCCAAGGGTTGCTCAGAACAGTTTTACATGAATTTATTCAGGTACTCAAGCATGTTTCCCTGTCTGTCCCGGTGGGTTCACAATCTATCTAATGTACCTGGAGTAATGGGGGGATTAAGTGACTCGCCCAGGGTCACAAGGAGCAGTGTGGGATTGAACCCACAACCTCAGGGTGCTGAGGCTGTAGCTTTAACCACTGCATATATTGTCTTCGTGTTTGTTTTCAGAGTAAACTCCTTAACACAGGTTTGGTGGGACACAGTTCATACTCGCAATATTGTGCCGATATGGAAAACTGTCTAAAAATCAGTAACGTGTATCTCGGAAACCGGACGTTCTAGCTGAATTTCAATTATAGATCAGAAATCAGCGTCATTAAATTAACTAAGAATGGTGTCAGGTCAAAAGCGCGCTGGGACAAAGGCGCGCGCAGACAATTGAGCGCAGCGCGGAGGCGTGCGCCGCAGAAAATTACTGTTTTTATGGCTCCGACGGGGGTGTGTGGGGGGAACCCCCCCACTTTACTTAATAGAGATCGCACCGCGTTGTGGGGGGGTTTGGGGGATTGTAACCCCCCACATTTTACTGAAAACTTCACTTTTTCCCTGTTTTTAGGGAAAAAGTTAAGTTTACAGTAAAATGTGGAGGGTTACAACCCCCCAAACCCCCCATAACGCCGGCGCGATTTCTATTAAGTAAACTGGGGGGGGGCTCCCCAACAAAAACCCCCGTCGGAGCCCCTAAAAACTATAATTTTCTTCGGCACGTGCCTCCGTCTTGCGCTCGGTTGTCGGCGCGCGCCTTTGTCTTTCGCGGGGTTGTCTATGAACCCTAAGAACACTTTTTAAGTTCTCAGTAGCAAAGAAAAACTTTTTTTTTCTTGACCAGAAATGGGGGGGGAATGTTTTTTCCCTTGAACCTTCCTGTACCTTCCTGCTCATCATATACCTTTCTTACAGGAACAAGCATCCTTACCTTTGTTTTTTTGTTTCTCACTGAACAATGCCCCATTTCCCCTCCCCCCCTTAGCTTCATTACAATTTTGCAGGTCAAAGTAAAAAAAAAAATTGCAATATCTTAAGTCTTGATTGACAACTCTGCACTTCTGTCCCCTTCTCCATTGACAGCTGCAGAGTGCGGGTCGCCTGCTCGAGGAGCAGCTGCCAGAGATGATGACGGAGCTGCTGGCGGCAGCACGCGACAAGATGTTGTGCCCGTCGGAGTCCATGCTGACACGGTCCCTCCTCCTTGAGGTTATCGAGCTGCACGCCAACAACTGGAACCCTCTGTTGCCTACCATCACGCAGTACTACAACAGGACCATCCAAAAACTGACAGCCTGAAGAGGCGGGGGAAGGGGAGGGCGGAACATGGGAAAGGAGCGCCGGAGAGAAGCGTCGCACCTTGGAGGCAAGAGAGAAGAAACATGATTTGCAGCAGGGTATCAATTGTGGAAGAGAATGTCTGTAAAATCGAATGCTAAAGGTGGCAAAGAGCGGAAAAAAAGACCCTCCCCCTCCCCAGCATGCCTAAGAATATATTCAGAGTAGGAAGCTGAGGAGGGGGACAAAGCGTCTTTCTTCTTTCAGCCATGTCTCCCCAACCACGTGCAAGTCTCTCGCCTCTCCCCTCCCCCTTGCTTTTCTTTGAAATGGGGGCTTTTGTGCACAGAGCATACATCCAGCCACGGTATTGTTGGGGGGAAGAAGAGAAGAGACAAAAAGGACAAAAATGAGGGTTGAGGAGTGAGGGGGAAGCCAAGGCTGGTATTGTCTTCATGCCATTGTATTGGCTCACACTGGCCAACTGGCGGGAGGCGGCATGCAACAGATGTCCCTTAAGGACAAAGGGAGGCACGTGCCATACTCCAGGCCCTGCCAAATGACCCCATTGCTTTTGTCAGTGCAGAGCTTGCCTTTCAGCTTCTGAACATGTGCCGGTGGGGGTTGAGAGTCTGGGGGGGATGAGGCAGAGGGAGGAGTTGTGTTTTTTTTAAGAAAAGCAGTTTGATTACAGATTTGAACTTTGCACAGTTGAATTTTTATTTGTACTGTTCATTCTGGTTATAAAAGAAGAAACAAAAAAGTTTTTAACATAAAAACAATGCACGTTGGAAGCTAGTGGACTGGGCCCTTATATTTGGGCAGAAGGATAATCTAACACCCCTTTGGAAGTTCTGGATGGGGTTTTGCTAACTGCAGTTTATGGTAATTATAAACTCCTGTTCCAGTCTGGTTTATCTCTTAGGAAACAGACAGGCGCTCCAGGGCTGGTCTGTGAAACAGTTGGTGGAGAAAACCTGCTCACAATGTGCAATCGCTGAGAAATAGGCATGGAAAGTGTTTGCTCAGGGCTGGATTGATCATTGCACTTTTTAAGGTGTATTTTCTTTTCTCCATTGTTCTTTAAAGGGCTCCCTTTGCAGTCGCTGAATCAGCTGATTTAGGACTTAGAATGCACTAAAGTCAGCGATGGCCGCTAAACCTGTTTTTACAGCTTCAGCGACGATCACTTTTACCGACCCAATGCACAAAACGGCTCACTGCGTGTTTTTCCCCTCGATCGCCCATTTTCCAATCTGGCCGTGCAAATTTGCTAAAACTTCATGCAAAGTAGCCAAGCGACTGATGCACTAACATTGGCTATGCAAAAAATTGGCTATCCAAAAAAAACCCAGGGGTTTCAGCTATCAGAAAAAAACAGCAGGTCTGCCTTAGTCCGAAGGTCCCAAATGACACTAGCCGTCTTTGAATTCACATAGCCCACATTTGACAGTGTGTCACAAGAGGCACCATCTAGCTTCCAGGAGTAGGTTTCAAGTAGAGAATGACACAAGGACAAATTTGTTCCTGTCCCCACAGGAACTCAATTTCCCCGTGAGTTTTGGCGCTGTCCCTGTCCCTGTCCCTTTCTGCACAAGCCTTGAACACTTATGATTTTAAAGTGTTTGAGGCTTGTGCAGATGAGGACAGAGCTTGCAGGAATGGGGCAGGGACTCGCCAGGACGGGAAAATGAGTTTCTGCAGGGGACGGGGAAAAATTTGTCCCCATGTCATTCTATAGTTTCAAGAGCTTCAGCACCCACCTATATTTAAAATAAAATGGTTTCAGTGTTCTGCTTCCAGAGCAGCTTCTTAAAAAACTGAAAAATGACTTTTAAGATCAGCTTGTGTTTAGTGGGAGAAGGTGAACGTAGGAATTCCTGCCGTCGTACACAGTGTAGAGAGATTAATATGTAGTTATAGAGGGGCTGTGTGTACCAGGGCTGTCAACTGTTACTACTTATAGTGGAAGTTTAAAAAAAAAAATCAACTACCCTAAAAGTAATTTCATGTTGGAAAGAACGGACTGAACTCTGAGGTGGACTCAGGCATTATGAGGCTTTGTAGCGCTCAAAAATTGGTCACTATGTCTCAATACATAAAGGGTGAGTGTTAGCAAGATAAGTTCAGCTGTGCGTAAACCCACGGATTATATATGTAGTGCCCAAATATCGGTGCGATGCGTAGGCAACTTAATTGGCTAACAAGCTGTTAACTAACAATAATTGGATGCTAACAATTATCAATGTTAATTGGAACCAATTAAGGTTTGTGTGTCACAATTTGGCCGCACATTATTCTATAACTCTGGGTGCCTAAATCCAGTAGCGCACCGCACAACCCAAAAGGATGAGGCATTGGCGTCCCAAAATATTTGTGCACAGCGTTAAAGAATAATGGGTCTCCATCCTGCAAAGGACGCAACCTCGCTTAGCACCAATTGCCACACGGTAACTTTGGGCGCCAGACTTATGCCTGCTGAAACTTCTGGTGCCCAAGTCGGGCACACTGGGGCAGGTCAGACAACTCCTGTGGTCGGCGCTGAGCTCAGATATTCAATGCTTGGCCGTGTCCAGTGACCAACATTTGAATATCTGAATTTTTCTTTTTGGCCAATGTTAACATATCCAAATAAGTCAATATTCAGTATTGGCTGGTTAAGTTAAAAAGCAGCCAAAGATAGGCTAACTCTGATGACCCATAGCATAGATGATAGGAGTGTTTATATTCTTAAGTGATGAAAACCATTTGCTGGTCACTATGGAATTTGGGCACCAAGCATTATAGAATAGCATGCAACCAGATGCCAATCCTAATGTATGCCAATTAACATCAGTAATTGGTTGTTAGCCAATTAAGTAGTATGCAAATCTTGAGATCGCGCCAAAATCTGGTGCCCTCTATGAAATCCGAGAGGGTTCGCACATAAATGTTAGCATCTTCTTTATATAATTTCTCCCTAAATATGTGTTAAACAAAAAAAAAAGCTATCAATAAAAACAACAAAAAACCCCAGGCAGACTGTTGAGAAAAAAAAGTTTTATGAACTGACGGCTCTTTTTTTTTTTCCCCTAAAAAGTGGTTGATCATAACTGTAAATACTCATGCCCAATCCCAACAGAACTTAACTTTGTATATCGAGTCATCATTCTGAGAAAGCTCAACTTGGTTTACAGCAATTAAATAAACAGGGAATGATTTACAAATGATAAATAGAAAATAATAGCAAAATTTCAAAAGAATTAATTTTCAAAATGTTTGGCAAATAGAGTAGCTTTTAAAGATTTACGGAAAAATTGAAATGAACTGGGGCGCCTTAAAAAAAGGGGAGATCATTCCAGAGTTGAGAGAGTTTAAAGACCAAAGATTGACAGAAGATCTGGACTCCTTTAATCCCTTTTTAAGAAGGAAGGGAGAGTTTAAATTGTTGGATACCTTTTGCAAAGGAGAATCGGTAAACATTCCAAAATAAACGAATAAGAGGATTAAAGATACCATGTAGAATTTTAAAAGAAATACAAGTGCATTTAAATTGAATTCTAAAATAAACCGGGAGCCAATGAAGACTGAAGCAAAGGGGTCACATGGTCAAATTTACTTTTTCCAAAGATCAGCTTCGCAGCAGTATTGTGCATTAATTGTAATCTATGAAGACAAATTTTTGTAATGCCGAGGTAGGTAGCATTACAGTAATCAAGACGAGATAATAGAAAAATGACGGTGATGAAAAAGATGCTCCTCTTTTGCTTGAAAGGTAAGAAAAGAGGTTCAAAAATAGCAGTAAAAGAAACCAAGTTGTTATGGTGGTGTCAAAGGAGCCATCTTTGCACAATGACTTTACAACACAAATGACCCCTTCCTGAGCACGGTGAAGGAGTTTCCTCAAAATTGTGAGGTGTTTTTCAGATGAAACCACCGGTTAACATTGGGAATGACACTTCATAGTGACAGAGACGCCAGAACTGATGTCTTTCACAGGACAATAGGGTATGAAGAGGAGGGTAGAAATTTCTAAGATATAGAGAAGGCCGACCGACTAGTCACTGTGCAATATTTCTGTAAACCCTCTCCTTCGCCCTTAGCCCAGCAGGGAGATTTGTTTGCACTCAGCAGAAAACCCGACATAAGAGACAAAAGCAGGCTTCTAGCATATGAGCCGGCAAATTTTCCATTGCAGTACTCGGGCTGATTCTGCTTTAAAAGTCATGCTTCCCATGCACGACCTTTCGGAAGAATATCAAAACACTGCTATTCAGGAAATATGTTAATTCTCAGTAGTCTCATGCTTGAACAAATACCGTCTTAAATTCTAAACTGTAATTCTTTGGAGACGTCCAAGTAATCTTATTCTACTTCGCCTAGAACTGAAAGGCTTAGTCGGACTAGAAGTCAATAAAAGTAATGTAACCCAGCAAACCTCCCCAAACCCGCAGAATGTAAGCAGATCTCTCAGCTGCAAAGTCAGACAAGAGAGCTTGGGAAAAATGCAGTCTTCTGGGGTTAAAAAAAAAATAAAAAATACAGTGGTGTTTTTTTAGCACTCTTCCCAAGCTTACCTTTTCTTCCTTATTGAATGGAACAAGTCAGATTTCAGACATTGAGGAAACTTAAAATGCATCCTTGAAAGACTGCACTAAATTGCAGCAAACGAGAGAAAATTAAAACAAAAATTTCTGAAGATGTCTAAACAGAAGAAAAGCGTGCATGTGTGTGGTAGGGGGAGAATGCACCATAGGTAGTTAAAAAAATACACAGCTCAACATTTCGAGCTTTTTTGGGCAGCAATGAACTGTGTTTTCTAACTTGCGTTAGATTTGATACTTTACAGGCATGAAATTAATGGAGTAGCCACTTCAATAGTATCTTGCTCAAAAAATCGGAGCCATAGTAGTCTCTCATAAACCGGCTAAAAAAGATGCTGTAATGTATTGGCATCCTAGCTTTCTAGAATCTCTTCTTGGTCCTCTAAAGAGGTATCATGGCCTACACTGAGATCTTATTTCAAAGCCTCAGTATTTAGATCTCTGCTTCAGTCCTTGATTCTGAGTCAGCTCGATTACTGCGATATAGTACGAGTATATCTTGCAGGACTCAAGAAAAATATCCTAAGAATGCATATCATTCAGAATACGGCAATTAAACTTATGTATAATCAAAGGAAATATGACCATGTTACTCCATTGTATTGAGAGATGCATTGGCTCCCGGTGGAGGCGCGTATTGTATTTAAACTGGGCTGTTTCTATTTTAAAGTTGTCACTAGTCAAGCTCCACAATATTTGACTGATTTATTTGTGTTTTCAACCCAGAAGAATCACGAGAAAATCTCATGCCTTGTTTGCTTTCCCTTCAGTTAGTGGTTGCAAATACAAAAAAATTTCATGAGCGTCAACTCTCTTTTCAAGTTGCACTGCATGATAGTGACTTTAAGAACTTGTTCTCAACGTCCCATTCTTATCGGCAAATTAGAAAGCAGTTGAAAACTCATCTTTTCAATAAGTTCATAGGCAGCTAATCCCTTTCAACTTATCCATCTTTATACTTATTAATCTTTTGTAAACCGCATTGAACTATTTGGTTATGCAGTCTAGAAACTGATTTATTGTATTGTACAAAAGTTCCATGTTCTCTAGGAGCAGTCCAGCCGCTGGAACAGCACTACGCGATCTAGGTACTTCGCATGGGCTGTCTATGAGAAAATGTGATTGGCGTATGATAGATGTGAAAGAGCTAGATAAAAAGTATTTTGTCAGAAAAAGGAATTGAGTGGTAATCCCAGGCATGTATGATTGTGAAGTAATCTGGTAAACTCTCATTTTATGTCTGCTATGCCTGTCCGACTGTGTCTGTGACCTTCTGCTCAATCCTTATCTATGTATTGGTTAGTGGGAGGGAACTGATGCTTGTTTGCACCTGAAGCGCTGTTAACTTCCAAGGTAAAGGGTAATAAATTGTACTCAGGTTTGTTTGTTTTTTCATATTCTCATGTACGAAACTGCCATTGTTGTGATGGCATCTAGACATGTGAAAAAGCAAGCAGATACATGTGATGCAAGGGCATAAATTCTACCCTAGCAGTCCCTCTAGTGTTTGGGGAGTGAGGAAGCCAAGGAATGGAAAAAGGAAGTCCACTTGTGGTGATTCTTGAATCTTCTAAGGTAGATCTTCTTGGATTTTCTTGAAGGGTCTTCGGAAGATCATCTTGGATCATCGGAGGTCCTACCTAAGGTTGTCACTTGGGAGCTTTTAATTTGAACAGAAACCACTGTGACATGTTCTTCTAGTTGTAGAAGATATAAGTTCATAATAGTTTTTCTTGTCAATTCACTGATTTGAATCTACATATTTCTATATTCCTAGCCTCTCCCCCAAATTCCTACTCCTTGCAATCATTTCTGTTTACTTTGAGAACTTTTGTTCAGCACAGCCATAATCCAACGTTAGTGATCATTCTGGGTGCTGGTATGCTAAGGCAAGCAAATGAAGTGCACACCTCTCTGAGAAAGGGACCTTGGGCCTTGTTTATCAAAGCTTTTCCCTGTCACCACAGAACGGGATAAAACGCTGGATAATCTAGAACCCATATTCTTAGAACGTTTTCTGAGTGCACAGTTTTGTCTTGTTTGTAAGTCATTCCGTACTTGCTGAATCTACTTTCTTCTGAGAGCGAAGCTCCAAAATTCAGAAATATAGAGAGACATTTTTTTTTAAAATATGGTGTAAGGGAGGGAGAATTATTAGAAGACAAAATGTAATATTTATAGTTTGTGTCATAGGAACATGAATAACCTGAATTATATTTACTCATGTCAGTTTTTTCCTTTTGAAAGCTATGGCAGAACATTTTTCTTTCGTGTTTGAAGTCCTCTGCTAGGAAAGAGAATTGCCAAACCATTACCTCACTTCCTGAGCAGAGAGCAGGAAATGATGTCATGGCAGGGTGGTTTCTTTTACTGACCCCCTGCTTACTTAAATGACTGCTGCTGCTGCTTAAATGATGAGGTCTGAAAGAGTGCTAGGAAAGGGAGGGGGGAGCCATTCCCAGAATTTTCCTTTGCTCATGCAGCTTGGCCTCCTTAGTCAGAAGTTTGTCTTTGCAGTGAATATTGGCTGTAAATGCTTTTGAGACATTGTGACGAGGGCCCTCCTAAGAAGCTATAAATCAAACCTAGAATTCCTCTTCCCTCTCTCTGCTTTTTTCAGATATAAAAGCGCTGGACAAGGATCTTTTCTTTTTATCCCCCCCCTCCAAACCAGCTGTTGGACCAGCAGTTGACAATATTAATTGCCTCCACTATGAAGAATTTCAGTAGATCCAATCTCTTTCCTGATGTGCGTGGTACTGCAGAAGGGATAGAAAAAACGTTTAAATAGTTGGTTATGTCTTGAAAAGTGACACAGAAACTCTAAAAGCCAGAGAACAAGCACTCATTATGGGGAAAGTGTCAGGAAGCCTTTTTATTTCTACAAATATGTAGCTTTGAGTCATTTTATTCCTCTTTTTATATTTGAAAGTTTGTGGAGTTCAATAGAGAGAAACAGTCTAGACAAAATAAATCAGGAACCTAATCTGAAGACACAGGATGGTGGTTTTCATGAGAAATAGTAGAAAAAAAAATGTGCTTGTCACCATGTCTCATCAAAATGTAAAGCTGCCTGAATGAGAACATTAATGATTAGCCACATATATTTACTTATTTTCTGGTTTGTGGTCATCGTCTCTTTGTAGATCCCCCGGCCTAACCAAAACCTCACATTATTTTGCGGAAGACCTTTTGGCCCAGTATTTTTCCAGCTCAGGTCTGGATCTGGAGAGAAGGATGCTGATTGAAAGCTAATTAAGAAATGTGTTAAATTAATCCAGTAAAAAGGCCTCACCTACAATGTGTGCGTTCACCCTTATCGCCACATGTGACTTTAAAATATACTTGATTTTGTGTGCTGGGATACCCAGTTCTCTGATAGAAAAACAGGACAGAAGGATATTTGGTGGGGAACTACTGGGCCATCGGTGAAAGGCTTGTGGCACCTCAGCTACAGGCCTTCTTTTCCGCTTGAAGAAATTTTTATTGAAGTATTTATATACCACTTATAGCCTAAGAGTAGCCTCGCGAGACTGCCGCTGGAAGTCTCGGCAGCTAATTTCATCGCTGAAAAAGCATGGGCAGGAGCGAATGGGAATCGCTCATGCCCCAGCGCGTCGCTAGACCACCAGGGACACAAGGTAGGCCTGGGGTCCTTCCTCTGGGTCCAGGAGGGAGGTTGACGGTGTCTGTGAGGGGAGTGAGGGGAACACTCTCTTCTCTTATAGGGGCGTACAGACAGGGGGGGAAAGTCTCTCGGTTTGGGGGGGGCTGGGCTGATGGCAGCGGCGGCAGAAGCAGAGAAGGAACACTAGTGGGAGGGAGAGTGATAGGAATAGTACTTTAAGGGGAGGATCTCAATATAAACTGAGACCCCCCAAAGCAATCTGGATAATTGGATATCCAGATAATCAGCGTTCGGATAATTGACGTTCTACTGTATTACCTGTAAAATGGATTACTGTAATTTGCTTTATCTGGGTCTTCTTCCTGTAGTTTCTCCTTACAAAGTGGTGTAGAATACAGCTGCATGACTGTTTTATGGTATTTCTCAATGCCAACCATTTCGCACAATACCTCATTAGCCTAGAATTGAAGATGATGCAGAAATTTTTCATTTTCAAAGTAATGCATCCTGGCACAACGTAACAGCAAGAACTCATGTAAGAAAGCATAACAATTAGTAGGCACATATGGTTTCTCCTGTGCACCCAGCCGCAACTATGTACCAGAACTACTCCCAATAAATAAATTATTGGTTGCTGATTGAGTTTATTTATTATTTTATTTTAATTTTATTATTTATATTCCGAAAAGAGACGGCTGAGGGGAGATATGATTGAAGTCTACAAAATCCCGAGTGGATTTCATGCCATCAAAAATGACAAAGACTAGGAGACACTCGATGAAATTGCAGGGAAATGCTTTTAAAACCAATAGGAGGAAATATTTTTCACTCAGAGAATAGTTAAGCTCTGTAATGCGTTGCCAGAGGTTGTGGTAAAAGCAGATAGCGTAGCTGGTTTTTAGAAAGGTTTGGACAAGTTCCTGGAGGAAAAGTCCTAAGGCCTGGTTTCCCTGATCCTTGGCCCACTGCTTTTACTTCTAGACTCCTCCACTCTTTTCTCAAAGCATTTATCATATTGTATAAGTTATAATTGTCTTCAGTTCTTCATGCTCGGACTAAAAATTATAAGTGTAACATATTATACAAAGTTATTCAGAGTAGTGAAGACGCAAGGGGATTGCGAAGATCTGCAATGTGACATAATCAGGCTTGAGGAATGGGCATCGACATGGCAGATGAGGTTCAATGTGGACAAGTGTAAAGTGATGCATGTCGGTAACAAAAATCTCATGCACAAATACAGGCTGTCCGGGGCGGTACTTGGAGAGACCTCCCAGGATAGGGACTTGGGAGTTCTGATCGACAAGTCGATGAAGCCGTCCACACAATGTGTGGCGGCGGCAAAAAGGGCAAACAGAATGCTAGATATGATCAGAGAAGGTTATCATGCCGCTGTACCGGGCCATGGTGCGCCCTCACCTGGAGTACTGGTCGCCGTTCATGAAGAAGGACACGGTACTTCTCGAAAGGGTCCAGAGAAGAGTGACTAAGATGGTTAAGGGGTTGGAGGAGCTGCCGTACAGCGAAAGATTAGAGAAACTGGGCCTCTTCTCCCTCAAACAGAAGAGATTGAGAGTGGACATGATCGAAACATTCAAGGTACTGAAGGGAATAGACTTGGTAGATAAGGAAGGTGGTTCACCCTCTCTAAGGTAGGGAGAACAAGAGGGCACTCTCTAAAATTGAAAGGGGATAGATTCCGTACAAACGTAAGGAAGTTCCTCTTCACCCAGAGAATGGTAGAAAACTGGAACGCTCTTCCGGAGTTTGTCATAGGGGAAAACACCCTCCAGGGATTCAAGATAAAGTTAGACAAGTTCCTGCTGAACAAGAACGTGCGCTGGTAGGGTTAGTCTTGGTTAGGGTGCTGGTCTATGACCAGAGGGCCACTGCGTGAGTGGACTGCTGGGCATGATGGACCACTGGTCTGACCCAACAGCAGCAATTCTTATGTTCTTATGTACAGACATTTTAAACTTTAACAGCACTTAAATTCTATCAAATTATATTTTATGACAAATACATATATCATCCCCCTCCTTTCTACATATCCAACAATTGCACTCAAATTTAAAGTATCTTCCCACCCACCCTGGATGTGTATGATCAAAGGGCACCACTGTATATAAAGAGCCTTCCTTGCTGTTGCTCATTGTTACGTTTTTTGAGGAATGGGAGGATGAACTTTCCGCTCTATAGACTTTTGGATTGGGTTTGCTGAGTTTCATTGGTTGATCCCTATCTTCCTCTAAAGCAGGGGTGTCAAAGTCCCTCCTCGAGGGCCGCAATCCAGTCGGGTTTTCGGGATAATCCCCAATGAATATTCATGAGATCTTTTGCACGCACTGCTTTCATTGTGGGTTTTTTCCAATTGCTTATTTTTTTTTTAAACTTACAATAAATATAACAGCATTTATAGCATTTAAAATTCAAATACAACACTTAATATTCTGTTAAACACTATATCAGACTTTATCCCCCCTCCCCCCTAATCAATTACATTCTTGAAATTCCAGAAAACATATCATAAACCCCATTCTTATATACCTTATTTAATGTTCAGATCAATAAAAACCCCTTCCCCCCCATCCTGGATATGCATTTTTAAGGGAAAAAGAGAAAAAAGAAATATTCAATCATTACAATATTTTGTTAATGGCTCCCAAATCTCCTGAAATTTTCTAAAATTCCCCTGCTGTGTGGCTATTATCTTCTCCATTTTATAAATATGACAAAGAGTTCCACCAAAAACTGTAATTAAGTCTCTTCCAGTTTTTCCAATTACTCGTAATCTGTTGTATGGCAATCCCTGTCATAATAAGTAGAAGCCTGTTATTCTTTTTTTTTTTTTAGTTCAAATTTTTTATTATGAGTTTAGGAAAAATACAAAGATACAAAAAATAAGGAAAAAACATACAATCAATACAACAGTAGTAAACCTGAAACAGTGGAACAAAAACATAATCCCGTTATACAGTCTACTGCAGGGGTGCCCAACACGTCGATCGCGATCGACCAGTAGCTCAGGAAGGCAACGTGAGTCGATCGCAGACTCGTGTTGCCGTCCTGATCTACGGGCTGATCAGCCTTCCTCTCCAGTGTTCTCCCTAGGGCCTTTTAGCTGGGCGGTCCGCCCAGATGTCACCTGCCGCTGCTGAACATTAAAACCCCCCCAAAAAAACCGGCTTGGAGATTTCAGCCCGTAGCGAACTTATGCTCCGGGCTCTAAAGTGTGCGTGCCGGCTTCTCTTCTCTTCCCTCCGAAACCGAAAGTTATGTCCGGGGGGGAGGGGAGAAGGGAAGCCGCCACGCACATGTTGAGAGCCCTGAAGCAAGCGTTCGCTACGGGCTAAGGCGGGAGACAAGTAAATGAAGCATTTCCTCTTCTTGCTGCCGGGTCCTGCCTACTTTCAGTTTCCGCGAAGGCAGGACCCGGCAGCATTTCCCCAATAGGTTGATCACGATCTTGGGCTGATCAGCCTTCCTCTTCCCGACGGCGGAATTGACGTCGGGGAGAGGAATGCTGGTTGGCCGAAGCAGGGAGAGCTTGGGGCCTGTTATTGGTGGCGTTTGGGTCCTGGTCCCTGATGGCAGTGGCAGTGGCTTGGGGGAGGGCAGGGAGAAAGAAAGAAAAAGGGCAGGCAGGGAGACAGAAGGAAAGAAGAGAAACAGAAAAAAAAGAAAGGGAGGCAGAGAGAAAGAAAGGGCAGGGAAGAGGAAGGAAAAGTTGGGGGAAGGAATGAGGTCTGGAGGAGAGGAAGCATACAGGCTAAAAGAAGGGAAGAAAGATTGTATGCACAGTCAGAAGAAGAAAGTGGAACCAGAGACTCATGAAATCACCAGACAAGGTAGGAAAAATGATTTTATTTTAAATTTAGTGATCAAAATGTGTCTGAATTTATATCTGCTGTCTATATTTTACACTAAAGTCCCCTTTTACTAAACCGCAATAGTTTTTTAGCGCAGGGAGCCTATGAGCGTCGAGAGCAGCGCTGGGCATTCAGCGCAGCTCCCTGCGCTAAAAACTGCTATCGTGGTTTAGTAAAAAGGGAGGGGGGTATATTTGTCTATTTTTATATGGTTGTTACTGAGGTGATACTGCATAGAGTCATCTGCTTTGACCTCTTTGAAAAACCCTGGCATAGGAATGATAATTAACATTTTCTATGCGTACAGTGTGCTTTGTGTTTTTTTTTTAATTTTATTGTTGGCAGATCATTTTGACTTGGTCATTTAAAAAATAGTTCGCAAGCCCAAAAAGTGTGGGCACCCCTTGTCTACTGTATGTATATCCTCATACAACAGAAAAGACCAAAGCCTGTTATTCTTAGATGATATTTGGCTCTGCTTTCATTGTATGCTAATAGATCTCATGCATATTCATTGGGGAAATCCTGAAAACCTGATTGGATTGCAGTCCTCGAGGAGGAACTTTGACACCCCTGCTCTAAGGCATTGAAGTCACTTAATGGTCACCATTTAGTTCTTCCCCCTTCCTCAGTGGCTCAGATAGATGTCACAAGAGCTAGTACCGCCTTTTTCTTGGCTCTGCTCATTTTGGAATAGTTTGTTTTGATATTGCGAGATAAACTCCTCCTAAGTGTATATCGATCCTATTGCACACTGTAGTTCTTTACTGGTTCTATGACTCTTTTATGCTTGTGAACCACTTCAATCTGTTTTATCTGCTGAGACAGAGTTTCAAATTCAACTAAATTTCTTTATTCAGCTGCTGTTCACAGAGACAAGTACCACGGCTCACTTTGGTCAGTTAGTCTGTGCTGGTTTTAAGGAATACTGGATCACCTCCCTCTGGGCAGCTGTGAGCGCTTTCTTTATGTGGTGCCTGTAGAGAATTGTTCAGTGGCGTCAGGATTAACAAAAAAAAAAAAAAAAGGGATGTAGTAGATTTAAAACAAACTGGAGAAAATATTTCTTCACATAACGTGTAATTAAACTCTGGAATTCATTGCCGAAGAATGTGGTGAAATCAGTTAGCTTAGCAGGATTTAAAAAAAAGGCTTAGATATTTTTCTAAAAGAGAAGTCCATAGGCCATTATTGAGATGGATTAAGCAGGTACACTCCTTATTCCTAGGATAAGCAGCATAAAATCTGTTTTACTATTTAGGATCCAGCTAAGAATTTGGGACCTGGGTTGGCCACTGTTGGAAACGGGGTCCTGGGCTTGATGGACCTTCGGTCTGTCCCAGTATGGCAATTTTTATGTTCTTATGTCCTAATCATTAAAATCTGAGGTTGGGGTGAAATCACCCCCATTCCTACCATCTGGAGCACCCACGACTTCCATGGCTGTTCAGCCAGCCAAGTTATTTTGGAAAATGTCTCATTTATGCTTGCTGATGTTTGAAAGAGAAAAGCTATGTGGATTAAAGTCACAGGAATTTATAGAGAGAACATAATTTCAGTATAAGATACTTGACCCTCACCTCAAATAAGGTATAAAAGATGTTACTTGCACAGAGGGACAGGCATATCTCTGGCCAACTCACAGGGCAGATTGGATGGACCATACAGGTCTTTATCTACCCTTATTTACTATGGTACTGTACTGTGCCTGGAAAAAAAGGGACCTTCATCCTTATTCCAAATAACTCAAAAATGCCTTACTACAGCCTGAAATTCGAGACATTTCTAAACACTTTGTCTTTTCAACAGGATGGAGCTCCAGTGCATTGAACTCCCCGAAACAGTTGAGCTCTTAATTAACGAAACCCCAGAAAGCATTAAGCCAACAGCTCAGTGGTGTCAAAGACTTTGTGAATGTGTCAAGATTGAAAGAGGACACTTGTATATAAATTATGAATTAACTAAGAACCCCCACCCCAATTATACTAATGTATTTTCAGTGCTCATACTAAATGTGTAAACATTTGCAAAATATGTTCAAATTCGTCTTGTTTGGGGTTTTCCAGACACTGTGTATGTAAATTAGCCTGGAGGAAAAAAAAAAAAAAAAAAAGGCAGCTCTGGATTTAAAGCATGTAGAGTTGATATTTCCCTGTCCCTGGAGGGTTTAAAGTTTGTCTGTACCTGAGGCCATGGAGAATTAAGATTAAGGGGCTCATTTTCAAAGTACTTAAGACACCCAAAGTACCATAAGTTTCTATGGTACTTTATGTGTCTAAGTGCTTTGAAAATGAGCCCCTAAGTTTAATTAGAAAATGCTTAAAGGGCAAAGTTGAAATAGTTAAGAGAAAAGGGGATGACTTCTGCTCTAAGAAGCAAACATTTTGGTTGTGGGTCACTTGTAGACATGGGTGTGCGCTTTGCCAGAGAATCCCTGTTAGACTGGCTCTTGCACTCTGGTGGTCTCTCCTGTGTATAGAGTTATTATATGCAGTAGTAAGAAACAGAAAGACAGGAAAGAGAAATGTCGATGCTATTTTTATTTGACTAAATATGTTTTTTAACAAGTATTCAAAGGTAGAACCTTCTTTAGATCAAGGATGTATAAAAGACGACAATATCAAAGAAAATATAGAAGTGAAACATGAAAACTATTTCAATGACAGTCTCACGGGAATGGTAGAGCAGGCAGGAGGAGTGAGAATCAGGGAGAGATGGATGGGTGATCAGAAGGTGACAGAGCAGTATAATTTTATGGTTTATAATGTGATAGGAAACACAGATCCTTGTTAAATCCTGTCAGGTGGCTGTCAAAATATGTCACCGTTGTAACTTCAAAGGTCTTACATTCTTGGATTGTTTCAAAATGACCTTTTAGGACCTCTTAGTATTCTGACCATAAGGTCTTTTTCTGCAGTGCCCAGGTTTTGAAAAAAATGCTCGCTCCTAGAGGTGTCAACTTTATCTGCTTGTGCCAGTGGGGAAGTGTATGACCCAATTCCCTGTACAGAGAAACCTATAATCCCTGTCTTTTATTTGGTCAGTATGCACCACTGTTGGTTATAGTATTTATTTATTTTTTTAATGCTGACTGCAGCTTCGATCTGGATAGATAGTGGCACTGAATATACAGTATGTACGATGTGATCACTGCCATTGCCTGTACAAAGAGCAGTACTTGTAATATTCAGCTGTTGCATATATCACTTAAATAATGTAAGTTAGGACAGCCTTTTTTCTGGCTTAAATTAAGCAGCCTTACTGGGTTAGACCAATGGTCCATTAAGCCCAGTAGCCCGTTCTCACGGTGGCCAATCCAGGTCCCTAGAACTCGACAAAAGCCAAGGAGTAGCAATATTCCATGCTACCAACCAGGCAAGCAGTAGTTTCCCCCATGTCTTTCTCAATAACAGGAAATTGTCCAAACTTTTCTTAAAACCAGAACCTCTGGCAATGCGTTCCAGAACTTAACTATTCTCTGAGTGAAAAAATATTTCCTCCTATTGGTTTTAAAAGTATTTCCCTGTAACTTCATAGTGTCCCCCTAGTCTTTGTAATTTTTGACAGAGTGAAAAATCGATTCATTTGTACCCGTTCTACTCCACTCAGGATTTTGTAGACTTCAATCATATCTCCCCTTAGACGTCTCTTTCCCAAGCTGAAGAGCCCTAACCTTTCTAGTTTTTCCTCATTCGAGAGGCGTTCCATCCCCTTTATCATCTTGATCGCTCTTCTTTGAACCTTTTCTAGTGCCGCTATATCTTTCTTGAGATAAAGAGACCAGAATTGAACGCAATACTCTAGGTGAGTTCGCACTAAATTTTGCCACTATAGATGGGCTGTTCTCTCTGATTCTGCTCTGGCACTTTGAAACTACACCTAAACTGGCTACCATTCACTATGCCCTTTGAAGAAAATATATTCAGTAAATATAGAAAGCAATGGTGAAGAGGGAGTGAACCCCCTCCCCCCAGTCAAATAGCTTTCTGGAATGGCAGCTCTGGGACAACTAATAGTAATGATGTCAGCATACACCAGTATAGGAACCAGGGGAAAATGCGGTAGAACATCAACCAATAACGGCCACGTTTCAGCATTTGCCTGCATCGGGCATAATACATCTTATTGGACAAAAATACTTCCCCTCTTCTATGAAACCACACTAGCGGTTTTTAGCGCAGATAGCCATGCTGAATGGCCCTTGCTGCTCTCAACGCTCATAGGAACTCTATGAGCGTCAGGAGCAGCGTGGGCCATTCAGCGCAGCTCTCTGCGCTAAAAACCGCTAGCACGGTTTTGTAGAAGAGGGGGGACAGTGTCCCCCTGACTGGGTCTTGCTGACTGTGAACCTTCTGATATCAAGCAGTATTACCCCCAGATGCAGGCCAATGCCGAGACAGGTTGATCTGCTAAGAAATTTCATCCTGGTTGCCATACTTGTATGTGTTGGCATCTTTCCTGCTGGTCCTCTACACTTTTGGAATCCCAAAAAACAAGGCGTTGTTCATGGCACGTTCAGCTACGTGGCTCCTCAAGCGGTAATGTTTTCAATTAAATTGCGATACATAGTACTTTCTTCTTAGATGCTAAGTGTTTCAGCGCCATCCAATGGACTGTTATCTACATTCCTGATGCAGGCTTCAGTGTTGAAGCCGAAACACGGACCGTGTCGGGTCTGAAATGATATATAATATAGACTAACCTATGTCCCAAGTAGTAAAACAGATTGTATACTGCTTATCTTAGGAATAAGCAATGGATTTCCCCAAGCCATCTCAATAATGGCCTATGGACTTCTTTTTTAGGAAATTATCCAAGCATTTTCAAAACCTTGCCAAGCTAACTAATTTCACCACATTCTCTGGCAACAAATTCCAAAGTTCAATTACACATTGTATGAAGAAATATTTTCTCCGATATGTTTTAAATCCACCACTTTGTATCTTCATCGCATGCCCCCTAGTCCTTGTATTTTTGGAAACAGTGAACAAGTGATTCACATCCACCCTTTCCACTCCACTCATTATTTTATAGACCTCTAACATATATCCCCTGAGCCATCTCTTCTCCAAGCTGAAGAGACCTAGCCGCTTTAGTCTTTCGTCATAGGAAAGTCATCCCATCCCTTTTATTATTTTCGTCACCCTTTTCTGTATCTTTTCTAATTCCGCTATATCATTTTTTGAGATATGGTAACCAGAATTGCCCACATTATTCGAGTTGCAGCCATATCATAGAGCAATACAAAGGCATTATAACATTTTCACCTTTTGTTTTCCATTTCTTTTCTAATTCCTAACATTCTATTTGCTTTCTTAGCCGTCACCACACTTGAGCTGAAGGTTTCAGCGTATTCTCAACAATGACACCTAGACTGATGGTTATTTATATATATGTTGTACTCAATAAATGATTAAACTCAATTCCATCTCAGGTTGATGTGTACAGTTCTCCAGAGGAAGGTCTTTCCGATCGAAACATGGGTCCCCACCACAATCTCTTTCTGTGTATTATTTGAGATGACATACTACTGCACCCAATGTACAAATCAATTTGACGAAGCCCTTTGAATAAAACTTGGAATCAAGATCATTGTTTCCACAGTTTTTGCTTTTGTGTTTGCACAGAAGGCAGATATTGGGTTGTATCAATAGAAGTTTCGTCAGCCGAAAGCCTGAAGTCATAATGCCGTTGTACAGGGCCATGGTGAGACCTCATCTGGAGTACAGTGTGCAATTCTGGAGGCCACATTACAGTAAAGATGTGCGCAGAATTGAATCGGTTCAGCAGATGGCCACCAGGATGATCTCGGGGCTCAAGGGTCTCTCGTATGAAGAGAGACTGAACAAATTGCAGCTCTACACTCTTGAGGAACGTAGGGAGAGGGGAGACATGATCGAAACATTTAAGTACCTCACGGGACGTGTTGAAGTGGAAGATGATATTTCCTTTCTCAAGGGACCCTCGGCCACAAGAGGGCACCCGCTCAAACTCAGGGGCGGAAAATTTCACGGCGACACCAGAAAGTATTTCTTCACAGAGAGAGTGGTTGATCATTGGAACAAGCTTCCAGTGCAGGTGATCGAGGCAGACAGCGTGCCAGACTTTAAGAATAAATGGGATACCCATGTGGGATCCCTACGAGGGTCAAGATAAGGAAATTGGGTCATTAAGGCATAGACAGGGGGTGGGTAAGCAGAGTGGGCAGACTTGATGGGCTGTAGCCCTTTTCTGCCATCATCTTCTATGTTTCATTACAGAAAATCTGCTTTTTACTAACTGTCGGTAAAAGTGAAAACCAATTGACAACTTCTGATCAAGATTTACAAAATTAACGAATGCCCTGTGTTGACTGTCGTGCTCTTTCTTCACCTTCGTTAAAGGTTGTTTATTGTGTATGGCCAGATACCCCAAAGGAGTATGTAGCACATTTTGTGGAACGATTGAAAAAGGAGAGGTGCCATTTCAGTGCTAGTTATTCTTAAAACGGTTCAGAAGGACTTTTCAGAGATTTGAAAAATAAGCAGTCACTCAACTCAGGAAAGCAGTGAAAGCATCAAATCTCAAAGCTAAGCAGCAAAATGCAATTTCATACTGTACAGAGGTAACACAATGAAAGCGATATACTGGTACTTATTTCTTCCACGTGAAGTGTTTCATTAACACTGACAGAGCACGAATGAAGGTCTGACATGACATGATTGGACATGAGGCAGATAAGAATGGAATGCAGGTGTTGTCTAAACCCCACTGTAGCACTACTTCACCTATGTGTGTAGAGGATCCCATGAATCACATGTCTCTTGACAAGGGCACAAGGCGTCGGCTCCTCCTGGATAGCGTCTCTGAAAATCTCTCTGTTGCACTATATTTACTGAACAGTCAAAAGAACTGCCATAAAAGTCCACAGCCTAACTCTGCAAGAATCTCTACCTAAAAAAAGAGAGAACAGAACAAATAGCTCACTGACTAAAATCTCAGCTAACCACATGCATCAAAATATTCTTGGTCTTATCTAAGTTTCAAGTTTATTAAAAATTTTGATACAGTCGCTTATCAGAGCTTGTAAGCGAGGTACAATATTAAAAATGAGAAAATAAAATTAAAGTAAACATTAAAATACAAACACAATAACAATTTTAAAAAATCACCAGACAACCCCATCCCTTTCTTAATAATTCCTAGTATCCCATTTGCTTTTGGGCTGCCACTCATTAATGCAGAAGTATAACATAGTAGATGATGGCAGGTAAAGACCCAAATGGTCCATCTAGTCTGCCCAACCTGATTTAATCTAAAAATTTGTTGGTTTTTTTTCTTCTTACCTATTTCTGGGCAAGAATCCAAAACTCTGCCCGGTACTGTCCTTAGGTTCCAACTACTGAAGTCTCTGTCAAAGCTCACTTCAGTCCATCTATACCACAGGTGTCAAACACAAGGCCCGCGGGCCGAATCCAGCCCGCCAGGCCATTTTATGCGGCCCGCGGTCCAATGCAGTGTTTTATCTTCTGGCCAGCTCCCTCCTCCTCATTTCCACACTTGCACAAAGCCGCGGGCAGCGGCTCCTCGCGCATCTAGCGCCTCACCTGAAACCATTCCCTCTGATATTGCAATGCCAGAGAGAAGGCTTCCGGTTCAGGCACAGGACGCACATATTAGCTGCCGCCCGTGGCTTTGTGCACACTGCGGCAGTGAGGAGGAGAGCTAGCCAGAAGATGAAAAATGAATGGGAAAATGGTGTTACAATTAGTACTATTATAGGGGCGGGGTCTGGGGTGGAGATTGGGCAGGGTCTGGCCCGTGACTTAGCCTGTGTTTTAGATTTCAGCTCCTTAATGTGATTGAGTTTGACATCCCTGATCTATACTCTCTTAGCCATTGAAGCCCTCCCAGGCATATTGTCTACGATGGCATCTAGGTCTTTGTCTTGGGTACTGACCCCTTAGGTGAACCCTAGCATCCAGTAACTATGATTTAAATTATTTTTCCCATTGTGCGTCACTTTGCATTTGTCCACATTAAATTTAAAAGAAAGGACACAGTAAAAAATGAGTTTAAAACTTATCCCCTCCTTTGCAAGGCCGCGCTAGTGTTTTTAGTGCTGGCCGCGGCGGCAACAGCTCCAACGCTCATGGAATTCCTATGAGCGTCGTGAGCTGTTACCACTGCGGCCGGCGCTAAAAATGCTAGCACGGCTTTGTAAAGGAAAGGGTTAATAAGACTAAGGCCTGCTTTTACTAAGGTGCGCTAACCGATTTAGCGCACGCTAAACGCTATCGCATGCATGTTAGTCTATGGGACGCGTTAGCGTTTAGCGCACTAATCGGTTAGCGCACCTTAGTAAAAGAGGGGTTAAGAATCTTATCTGGCATTGCTACCTTTTAACTAAAAGTAGTGCCCAGAAAGAGAGAGAGAAACCCACTCATTTCTCGATTACAACGATGTGATGTCACCAGGGTATGTCGGATAAGCAAAGTCAGATAAGAGAGACTTTACTGTAGCTCTAAGCTGTTAATGAGAGCCTCACCCTCAAAATGTTGACTCCTGCTAGACAGGCCTCCACATCCCACAGAATTAAGTGGTTCCGAGTTCAGTTGGCAAAGTCAATAATAAAAAGTGACTTCTCTCATTGGATGTCAACTTGTCAGTTTCTTAGCTGTGTTTTCTCTTATGGCTTCTAATTCCAGTTTACCTAACATCTGGCTCCTTGTATCTAGAGACATTTTTAGTAATTGGTTTAAATTTGGCACTCAGAGCTTCATTTTGCTCTCATTAGGGAGCTGTCGAGCGTCTCTGATTTCCCCGTTTCTTTCCAGATTTCCTTCCCATTTCTAAGCGGATGAGAGGGGCTCACCCAACTTGTCAATTACTTCTAACATTAGACTGTGGCTGGCAGCTGAGTCTATGGGCAGTGCTTGGTTCTCCCATACTCCAAGCCATGAGTGTCCCTCAGCCTGTTCTCCCAAGTTCCACTGCTCAACTTAAGCAGAGGCAGGAAATCCAGCCCAGATCACGGGTTCGTCATTAGTCGGTGTAGCTCTATTGAACTGTTTTCGAATCTGTCTAGGTAGGAGAGATTCCTACCCAGATAATTCATACTCTCCAGGTCAGAACTGTATTTTCAGAGGCACTTCCCCGCACAGTGGATCTGAGAATCCAGTCTGACCACCTCGCGCTGTCTTGAGTAGTGCTTGAACTGTCTGGGAGTAGAGCCAGAAGTCATCCAGGTACTGCTGATTAGGGCTACTATCCGTAGATCAGAGCCCTAGCTGTGCTAACCTGCCTGAATAGAGGTCCAGATACCTGCATGGAATCTTAGCGGCATCAGGATAGCTTGCAGGGGCCAGTGAAAGCCTTAGGGCTCCTTTTACGAAGGTGCGCTAGTGTTTTTAGCGCACGCACCGGATTAGCACACGCTAGCCGAAAAACTACCACCTGCTCAAGATGAGGCGGTAGCGGCTAGCACGTGCAGCATTTTAACACTCGCTATTCCACGCGTTAAGGCGCTAATGCACCTTCGTAAAAGGAGCCCTTAATATTCCATACCAACGTCAAGGTAGGGATCAGCGTTGAATATCTAGGTATAGAAAAACTCATGGATGGTCAATGGGGTTTTGTTTTTTGTTTTTTTAAACAAAAACACTGACTGTAGTGGGTTTAATATTATCTCCACACAGTGACATAGTAGGAATAGGAGGTGCCCGGTGCAGTGGCCCCCCTCTCCCCCTGTGTACTCCTCTATGTCCCTCCGCTCCTTCCCCGCCCCACCATTCCTTCCCCCACCACACTTGTGCCTTTCCATTCTCCCTCCCCTGTCCCGTACCTCTTTAAATCTTCTCCAGTGCGAGCAGCTTCTCTAGCCTGCTGCTAACGCTGGCGTGGCTTTCCCTCTGGTGTCACTTCCTGGCCCTGTGACCCAGAAGTGATTTCAGAGGAGAGGATGGGGGAGGGTGTGAGAGTTGCAGGTGCCTCCACCAAGATGGTGCCCGGGATGGACAACCTCTGCTTGCTACGCCGCTGCCTCCACAGTTACATTTAGTAGACTCTTGCTAGTGCGGATTTTTGATGATCAACGAAATGCTGATTTACTTTCTTGTCTAATTGATTATATGATTGCACCTCGCTTGGATGGATTTCATATCCTGGAGCGGTGAAGCGAATTCAGTAAACTAGGGGTGCTAAGCAGTTAGCTTGCGAATTAGCACGCACTGTAGTGTATGAGCATGGTAGCCGTTATTGACTGGCAGGACAGCCCGTGCTAAGTCAAGCAGTAGGGAAAATTCTATAAATAGTGCGCAAATTTCCACATGCAAAATTGCATGCCATGCTCAGATGCCGCACTAAATTGGCTAACGAACCAATTAGCACTAGTGATTGGGTGCTATCGATTATGGTGTTAATTGCCAGTATTTTTGATTTGTATGTGCATCTTGCTATACGCTGTTCTAGAAAGATCCGGTCAGAAATCTTAGAATGCAGCTCAAAAGAGGGCAGGGCCATGGGAGGAGCATAGGCAGATCAGACCAATGGTCCCTCTAGCCAAGTATCCTGTTTCTACAGTGGCCAATCTAGGTCACAAGTACCTGGCAGAAACCCAAATAGTAGCAACATTCCATGCTACATATTATCACAGGGCAAGCAGTGACTTCCCCTATGTCTGTCTCAGTAGCAGACTATGGAGTTTTCTTCCAGGAACTTGTCCAAACTTTTTTTTAAAAAACCAACTACGTTAATTGCTGTTACCACATTTTCTGGCAATGTGTTCCAGAACATAACTATTCACTGAGTGAAAAAAAAGATGTGTGCGCTATTACTGAATATCAGGGATCTGCACCTAAGTTATGCGCCCAAATTTGGTGCATATATGGTGTAAATAACTGCTCCCTTAAGCTGAGTGGGAATCCTCCAAGTGCACTGCTGCCAATGTGTGTGTAGGGAGGGGGGGTGGGGTGCTTCAGTATTGTGCTTTCAATCACTAGGGACAAGCAGGTTCCTGCAGTCCTGCATCAAACCTTGCCTGTTCCTCACTATTGTGCTAGTGAAACAGTGCCACCCACTGGCAGAACTGTAGATGGAGGACTCCCGCTCAGCTTAGAGCAGGGGTGTCAAAGTCCCTCCTCAAGGGCTGCAATCCAGTTGGGTTTTCAGGATTTCCCCATTGAATATGCATGAGATCTATTTGCACTGTTTTCATTGTATGCTAATAGATTTCATGCATATTCATTGGGGAAATCCTGAAAACCCGACTGGATTGCGGCCCTCGAGGAGGAACTTTGACATCCCTGACTTAGAGGGAACACTGGGTAAATCCTTATGCCCAAAACTGGGCATGAATCCCAGTGCTATTCACTATTCTATACAGGGTGCCCATTCTGGATGCCCATTATACTGTAGAGTGCCAAAATTTGACCGCTATTTACTGAATCCAGCCCTAGCTGCATAGCTTATTACGGGTTGTGAAATCGGCCGGTTATGGGAAAGGAATGGTGTGGACTGCACATTACAATATAGTGCATTGCATTTGACCACTTTCTGTCACTGTTTCAGTGCTAACTATGAGTTGTGTTACTAATTAGTTAAAAAAATTCAACGCCCTAAGAGTGCACAGGCTTTCCAGTTAACGTAATTCAGTATTGCATCAAATGTGCAGCAAGTGCAAAGCTTTACCACACTTGAGTAAAAAGGCCCCTTAGATCTTTCATGCTCAATTTTTTTTCTTGAGGGGGTGGATAGAAGGGGAGGAGAAGGAAGCATCGAACAACTTTGCTGTGGGAGTAAAATATAAATGAGAGAGAGGCACTGCAGATGGTTTTTTGTTTTGTTTTCAAATTGCTAACCAAATTATTAAAGCAATTATCTAGTGGTGGTCATTAATGAAGATTGCTTTTTATCTACAGCCCCAGTCCTTGTTGTTTGGCATGAATGGTTTTGGCCCATTCTGATGATCTGCAGTCCAAGGACCTCTCTTAGCCTGTTGAAATGCAGCATGTTTGATAGCTTGGAATCCACCCTTAAGCACTTTGATTCCTCGTTCATGTAACAGAACACCCGCGTTCCACTGGGATTTAGTCTTTACTGAGAATTAATGTATTTTGGAAAAGGAGGTTTATGTATCCAGGCCATAATAAGGAATATTTTATATGCAAACATTCTAGTAAATCAAGGTACTAAAATGATAATGCAATTTTGAGTCCATTAGCTTTTCTCCTCCTTCCCACACTTTCTGCCCAACCAGAACTCTTCCAAGCGCATACACCAGTTGGCTGAAAAAGGAGATAGGAAGAAGCTGAGGCATCGCAAATCACCATTCAAGATTACTGTACCCAGCCTTCAGCTCTAGCAGTGCAGGGAGAGCTCTCCAGCCAAGGGAGATGAACCACAATTTCCTCTGTAGACCAGTTACAAATGTACCCTTGAGCTGGCTGGTATGTAGCCTTCTGGAGAGAAGTGTTTTGAAAAGAAGTGAAGGGGCCAGTTCCCACTGCGCTTCTGTTCCTTTGTATCATTCCGAAAGAATGTAAGGCACATGGAGCATAAAACCACATGGATGGTCACCCAAGACTGCTAAAGCTAGGATCCAAGTTGCTTCAGTAACTGTTTTCTGCATCTGCAGTTGGCGTTGCTTGATCTCAGGAAGGCCTTACTTGCTAAGCACCCAATATAAACGTCTCCATTAAAAAAGCAGATTTTGCATTATAAGTAGAGAAGCTTTTAAACCCTTTGTAAAACTCGTGTGGAGCAGAATGAAATCCTTGTGCATGTTCTTCTACAGTGCTCGTGGAGGGTAATTTGGAAAGGATTTTCTGGATGTGGAGCCACTTGGCAAAGGCCTTTTATAAATTTCATGGCAGGTGCACAGCAACAAGGTGGCATGTACTTTATTTCATATTTTGGCTGTCTAAACACTTGGATTGTTACAATAAACACATAAAATGCATAAACTAAAACAAAACAAAAAAACCAAGCATATACGAGAGCAAATCAAAAATTAAAGGCAATTGTTAAATTATACAATAACTGAAACAGAGCATGCATAATGCAACAAATCTACTCATGTGTTGTAATGTAATGTAATGTAATGTAATTTATTTCTTATATACCGCTACATCCGTTAGGTTCTAAGCGGTTTGAAGAAAATATACATTAAGATTATAAATGAGAAGTAAGAAGGTACTTAAAAAATTCCCTTACTGTCCCGAAGGCTCACAATCTAACTAAAGTACCTGGAAATTAATAAAGAAGAGAAAATAAAGATGGTTGAAAAAAGAAAAATTCTATGTGAATTTATAGGATGGAAATTAAACTGACAGTGAAGAACTGTATGAAAAATACATATGGAATGCAGTTAGAGAGGGTAGGTTACAATCTATTTATGGTATTTGTTTAATTGGAAGGTGTTAAGGTGGGTAATTTGGGGGAAGGTTATCTGAAGGTAGGTGAATCTTCTGGAGGTAAAAGAGGAGGGGTTAAGATATTTGGATGATGTTGTCTATTGGATATTTCATCCATGCATAGTGCAGCACTCGGACTTTAGTCATGTGGCAGCCACGAGGTCAGAAACATGGATGCTCCATTGCAAGATTGCACTATCAAAAAACAACGTGCAGTAGTGTACTTTCTATCGGCAGAGGGAGTGAAACCTGTGGAAATTCACCATCGGATATTGACTCAGTATGGACATGGTATCATGAACCAACGAAAGGTTTATGAGTGGATAAAAAGGTTTAATGCGAGAAGAACAGGTGTAACCGACAAAGGTCGTTATGGTCACCCATCAACGTGCACACGAGCAAATTGACGGCAGATGCCTTGATTAGAGACTGATGGATATTGGTGACTCAATTGGCTGCAAATTTGGATATCGGCTATGCATTTGCCATAATGCATGATGACTTGCGATACAGGAAAGTCTGTGCAGGATGGGTTCCCAAACAGCCAGGGCAAGATTAACCAATAGGCCAAGTAGGCACGTGCCTAGTGCCCGAAATGGTCAGGAGGGCCCAATGAAGGAAGGCATCAACATTGTTTTTTCCAAACAGCGATGGGCCCCTCCAGCATCGATTGGCAATGCGGGCCCCCCCCCCCCTCCAATCGGCAACGCGGTCCCCACCCCGATCGGCAACGTGGCCCCTCCATCGACAGAAAGTAAGACAAGCAAGCAACGCGGGTAAGAAAGGCAACGGGAACTGTAATCATGCAAGCGGTGCTGCTTGCCCAAAGCTTCCCTCTGACGCAGCTTCCTGTTTCTGCCTGGGCGCATGGTAGGGTGGGGCGGGGCAGGGGGCCCAGTGTACTTGGATGCCTAGGGGCCCTCGACAAATTAATCCTGCCCTGCAAACAGCTTACTGATCTGCACAAGCATCAGTGCGTGGAGGTTGCGACCCAGTTCCTGAGACGGTATGAAGAAGGTTCGCATATTCTGGAGAGAATGGTCACTGGTGATGAGACATGGGTGCATCATTACGACCTGGAGAGCAAAGGACAAGCATGATGAAGTAAAGGAAACGGTGCTCACCTGGCTTTGGAAGCAGCAGGAAAACTTCTCTGCAGGATTGCAGAAGCTAGTTGAACGATGCAACAAATGCATCGTCAGGCATGGGGACTATGTGCAAAAGTGATATGTTCAATTGCTCACAGTTACTTTTATTAAAGCCGTTAAATGTAGTTTTGCCTTTACTTTTCGATTTACCCTCGTACAAAATCCCTGTCAGCAGCTCTTCACCCTCTCAATATTACCACTCACTATTGCCTACTGACGCCTGGATTCTATATATCGTGCCCAGAATTGCATGCCCAAATTTATGCATGTGCCCAAGAGGCACGCACAGACATTATTGAGCCAATTAACATCAATAATTGGATGCTAACCACCAATTATTGCTGTTAATTGGCCCTCATTAAAGTTTGCGCATGCATCTGGCTTTGCGCTATTCTATAAAGCATGGTGTCTAACTTTACTAGTGTGTAACTCAAAAGGGGGCATTCTGGCAAGTTGAGCGTGAAAATATAGAATACGGTGTCAGCGTACCTAACTCGGGCGCCAGCAGGTTTCAGTCTGGCGCCTAAAGTTAAACATGGGAATCCGTGCTAAGTGAAATTCTATAAAGGTTTGTGTGTCCTTTAAAGAACCTTAAAATACTCTGGCTTAGATTAGAGTGTTGCTTGATGTCCAGTCCTATCTCGTATAAACTTTTTTTCACCTGGACTCTATGTGGTTATCACTTTTAATGGTTCTTAAAGGGAAGCCTCAGCCCCACCACTCCACCGCTCAGTCACTTTTCAAACTGCGGGAAGCTTTACGTGGTGCCTCATCATTGGCTGTCCGCTTCGCCGTGGTAACACCTTCCTTATTTTGAATTTTTCATAATTTGTATATATATATATACATTTTATTACGCCAATCGCATTTCTTCCAATAAATACCAAAAAATATAAAGTGCATATGTGGTTAGCTTATATTTAGCTTGTATCAAAGCCAAAACCCGGGAGTCTGACCCGACATGATTCGCATCTATATGCTGTATTAAGGGTCCCCCTTCAGAATAGATAATGAAAGAAAAGGAAACTGTAAAAAACGTTCAAATATAGCTACCTTCCCTGACCCCTTCATTTGTTCTTATTTATATATATATATATACAATGTAGCTCACCGAGGCCGCTGCTGTCATCCGACTCCAAAGTGTGTAAGAGAAAGATGGCGGCGGCGTGCTATCCGGCGTTTAAATACTCCTCATCTCCACTCCGTACCTCCCTCCGCCTGTTTCTCCTTGGGTCGATAGTTAGCCAATAGCCGAAAACCAATCTATTTCCCCGTTTAACCCTCTTGGTTCTACCATATCAAGCAAGAAAAAGTATCTCTGTTCACTCTGATTTAACCTCCTTTGATCTTTCTTTCCATTCCTCCCAATGATCTTATTGATGACTCACCATCTAATCTCCTCCACCGTGTGGTTATGTGTGTTCCAATGCTCAACCAGGGGTGCCTGAGTGACCCTATTCACAATGCGCGATTTGTGTTCTGTAAGTCTGACCCTTATCCTCCTATTGGTCCATCCGATGTATACTAAATCGCACGGACAAACAATCGCGTAGATGACGTCCTGAGAATTACAGTCAGTATCTGTTCTTGCCCACAATGTCATATCTCTACCCGGCACCATCCACACACTACCCTGAATGGTGGAAGAACACCACTGACACTTACCGCATTGGTCATAACGGCCCCCTGTTTCCCTTATTCTTACTCCATATTTTTAGAAGTTACATTGTTGTCCCAAAGTCTTGCCCCTAGAGTAGGCTATCCACGTTGAACCTCATCTGCCATGTCGATGCCCATTCCTCGAGCCTGATTATGTCACGTTGCAGATCTTCGCAGTCCCCCTGTGTCTTCACTACTCTGAATAACTTCGTATCGTCTGCAAATTTAATCACCTCGCTCCTTGTACCTATGTCCAGATCGTTTATAAAGATGTTGAAGAGCACAGGTCCAAGCACCAAGTCCTGCGACACCCCACTGGTGACGCTTTTCCAGTCTGAGTACTGTCCATTTACCCCCACCCTCTGTTTCCTATCCGCCAGCCAGTTTTTAATCCACATGAGTATTACACCCTCGATTCCATGGCTCGCAATTTTCCGAAGTAGTCGTTCATGTGGAACCTTGTCGAACGCCTTCTGAAAATCCAGATATACAATGTTGACTGGGTCGCCCTTGTCTATTTGCCTGTTTACTCCCTTGAAGTTTGTCAAGCAAGATCGTCCTTTGCTGAAACCGTGCTGACTGTGTTAATGCGTGTTATCGGCATCTTGTTGACAAGAGTAGACATTATGGTGTTTTATTTTGTAAACGGCTTAGAATTTGTAGATTTGCATTCTACAAATAATGTAAATAAATACATTTGTGCGCTGTTGAGGCTGGATCTGGCACACACAGGCAGCCTCATGTTTGCCTTTCTAAAATAGGCACCTCTTTGGACTTCTCGCCTAGGTTCGCAGTGTTCTCCTGGAGCAACTAATAATATTAGGAGTCATGCACTAATGACATTTTCATGCGTTATCAACTGCAGGACCCATTGCGGGATCCATGCCTAAATTTTACACGAGTCAAAAAAGGGGATGCCGAAATGGGAGGGTCGTGGGCAGATCAGGGTATTCCATGGATTTACACACGTAGTTGGGGGATCTGCACTTAATTTAAGCACGAGGATTTGCGCCACATTTGCGCGGCTAAAGATAGCCGCGGTTCCCAGGTGTAAAGTGTTATTCTATAAACCGTATCTAACTCCCCCCACCCATTGTTATAAAAATGTAGTGCGGTTTATAGCGCCAGCTGCGGAGGTAACAGCTCCGACACTCAAAATAATTATACGAGCATCGGAGCTATAACTGCCGTGGCTTGTGATAAAAACTACACTATGGTTTTGTAAAAAAAAGGGGGGGGAAGTTTAAGTGCCATTTATAGAATAGCGCTCAGCGTTTTTTTTTAAGTTTCAGATTTTGTTAAAATTTGATTTGATCACTTATCTTGGTTTACTAAGCGGTGTACAATTTAAGGAAAGAAATTGGGTACAAGTTAATACAAAATACAGTCATTAAGAAAACAGACCTAGACTACTGGCACACAAGGAAGGGGGGAGGGAACATAAGAATTGCCGCTACTGGGTCATACCAGTGGTCCATTGTGCCCAGCAGTCCACTCCCGTAGTGGCCCCTAGGTCAAAGACCAGTGCCCTAACTGAGACCAGCCCTATCTGCATAAGTTCCAGTTCAGCAGAAACTTGTCTAACTTTGTCTTGAATCCCTGAAGGGTGTTTTCCCCTATAACAGCCTCCGGAAGAGCGTTCCAGTTTTTCACCACTCTCTGGGTGAAGAAGAACTTCTTTATAGAAACATAGAACATGACGGCAGAAAGGGGCCACGGCCCATCTAGTCTGCCCACACTAATGGCCCACCCCTTAACTACCTCCATGAAGAGATCCCACATGCCAATTCCATCTTTTCTTAAAATCTGGCACGCTGCTGGCCTCAATTACCTGTTGTGTAAGATTATTCCAGCGATCAACCACCCTTTCGGTGAAGAAATATTTTCTGGTGTCGCCATGAAATTTCCCACCCCTGATTTTCAACGGATGCCCTCTTGTTGCCGTGGGTCCTTTAAGGAAAAAGAGATCCTCTTCCACCTTGATATGGCCTATGACATATTTGTACGGAATCTACCCCCTTTTAACTTTAGAGAGTGCCCTCTCATTCTTTCTACCTTGGAGAGGGTGAACAACCTGTCTTTATCTACTAAGTCTATTCCCTTCATTATCTTGAACGTTTCGATCATGTCCCCTCTGTCTCCTCTTTTCAAGGGAGAAGAGGCCCAGTTTCTCTAATCTCGCTGTACGGCAACTCCTCCAGCTCCTTAACCATTTTAGTAGCTCTTCTCTGGACCCTTTCAAGTAGTGCCGTGCCCTTCTTCATGTACGATGACCAGTGCTGGACGCAGTATTCCAGGTGAGGGCGTACCATGGCCCTGTACAGCGGCATGATAAACTTCTCCAATCTGTTAGTGATCCCCTTCTTAATCATTCCTAGCATCCTATTCGCCCTTTTCGCCGCCGGGATGGTTTCATCGACCTGTCGACCAGCACTCCCAAGTCTCTTTCCTGGGGGTCTCTCCAAGTAATGCCCCGGACATCCTGTATTCGTATATAAGATTTTTGTTACCGACATGCATTACCTTACACTTATCCATGTTGAACCTCATTTGCCATATCGTGGCAACAATTAAGGTAAGAACAGCAGGTAGGGGATAAGAAGCGTGAAAATACTGTACAGTCAAACCTTGGATAGCGAGTAATGTGGTGTGCGAGTGTTTTGCAAGATGAGTAAAACATTTTATTAAATTTCAACTTGATAAACGAGCATTGTCTTGCAGTACGAGCACGTATACGTGTGTCACGTCAAGTACGCACAATATATCGCATCGCTGAGCGCAGCTGAACGTAATAAAAGCACCCGCAGTTCAAGCGCGCACAACAAATGCACATCTCACGCTGAGCACGGCTAAACATAATTAAAGCATCACGTCCAGGTCACCCGCAGTTCGAGCACGCTGTATAAGTGTGCCTATCAAGAATGTTATTTGTTTTACTGTATATATTTTTTATTTTATACAGTGTTTTGTATTAAAGGTTTTGGGTTGTGGAACAAATCGCCTGAGTTTCCATTATTTCTTACGAGGAGATTCGCTTTGATATACGAGTGCTTTGGATTACAAGCATGCTTCCGGAATGAATTATGCTCGCAAACCAAGGTTTTACTGTCTGTCAGAGAGAAATTAGGAGTTTATCCTCTGTTATTTGAAAATAAAAACTGATTCAACATAAAATATGGCCCTTAAAGGGCAATTCTGCAGTATTACAAGTTACATTTATGTGCCAAAATGTACAGAACAGTAACATTTAGGTGCCTTAGGGCAGTGTTCTTCAACCCTTTGACACATGGACCAGTGGAAATAAAATAATTATTTTGTGGACCGGCAGTTGAAAAACACTGGGCTAAGTCGTGGGCCAGACCCCACCCAATCTCTGTCCCAGACCCCGCCCTCATAATAGTACTAATTGTAACACCATTTTTTCCATTCATTTTTCATATATATATATATATGTATATATACACACACACACACAATATAATTGTATTAACAACACATAATGGTTAACCACAAAATTAAAGCAGGTATGCAGAAGCAGGTATGCAGGTATGCAGAAGCAGGTATGCAGAAGCAGGTATGCAGGTATGCAGAAGCGGAAATGTGGTGGTGATGGGGGACTTCAACCATCCTGGGATAGACTGGAGTATTGGGCACTCAAACTGCGCAAAAGAGACAAAATTCATAGAAGTCACGAGGGACTGTTTCATGGAGCAGCTGGTCACGGAACCAACAAGGGGCGATGCCACTCTTGACCTAATCTTCAACGGACTAGGGGGGACAGCAAAGGAGGTGGCGGTATTACCCCCACTAGGTAACAGCGATCACAACATGATCCAGTGCAGGCTTGAAATTGGATCATCAAAGGGGAAAAGAACCACAACGACGGCACTCAACTTCAAAAAAGGAAATTATGATGCCATGAGAAAAATGGTGGGAAAGAAGCTCAAAGGCAACATAGGGAAGAAGGAATCCGTAGAAAAAGCCTGGACCTTATTCAAGGAGACTGTGCACGAAGCACAAAGCATATGCATCCCCAAGTTTAGAAAAGGGTGCAAAAAAAATAGAACAAAAAACCCAATGTGGATAACAAGTGCAGTGAAGAAGGCGATAAGCGACAAGAAAGCATCGTTCAGAAAATGGAAAAAAGACCAAACAGAGGAGAACCAAAAAGGGCACAAAGAACACCAGAAAGAGTGTCACCGAGTGATTAGAAAAGCAAAAAGAGAATACGAAGAGAGACTTGCAAAGGAAGCAACAAACTTCAAGTCGTTCTTCAGATACGTCAAGGGGAAGCAACCGGCGAGAGAAGAAGTGGGACCATTGGACGATGGAGACAGAAAGGGAGTTGTAAAAGAAGAGAAAGAGATAGCTGACAGGTTAAATGAGTTCTTCACGTCAGTCTTCACGATGGAGAATATAACCACCATTCCGGAACCCGAGGAGATCGTAATAGGAGACCAAGACGATAAGCTGGTCTGTTTAGAGGTAAGCCAAGAGGATGTACTCAAGCAGATTGACAGACTAAAGAGCGACAAATCGCCGGGTCCAGATGGCATTCACCCAAGGGTACTCAAGGAACTAAAAGACGTAATAGCGGAGCCACTTCGACAGATATGCAACCTATCCTTAAAAACCGGAGAGATCCCGGAGGATTGGAAAATAGCAAATGTCACGCCCATCTTCAAGAAGGGCGCAAGGGGGGACCCGGGAAACTACAGGCCGGTGAGCCTGACCTCAGTCCCGGGAAAGATGATGGAGGCACTGATTAAAGACAGCATCTGTGAACACATCGAAAAAAATGGGCAGCTAAAACCGAGTCAACATGGCTTCTGTAAGGGTAGGTCATGCCTCACAAACTTATTGTACTTCTTTGAGGGAGTGAACAGCCAGGTGGATAAAGGGGAATCTATAGACATCATTTACCTTGACTTCCAAAAAGCCTTCGACAAGGTGCCACACGAGAGACTGCTTAAAAAGATATGGAACCACGGGGTACAAGGGGAGGTCCACCGATGGATCAAAAACTGGCTGGCAAACAGGAAGCAGAGGGTTGGCGTAAAGGGACACTACTCAGACTGGAAAGGGGTCACGAGCGGAGTTCCGCAAGGGTCAGTGCTGGGACCGCTCTTGTTCAATATCTACATAAATGATCTAGAGGCGGGAACTAAGTGTGAAGTCATTAAATTTGCAGATGACACCAAACTATACAGCAGGGCTCAAACCAAGGAAGACTGCGAGGATCTCCAAAAGGATCTATCGCAGCTGGAAAAGTGGGCCGAAAAGTGGCAGATGAGCTTCAACGTGGGGAAATGCAAGGTCATGCACGTGGGGAAAAAGAACCCGATGTTCACATACAAAATGGGGGGAACACCACTAGGGATTAGTAACCTGGAGAGAGACCTGTAGACGCAACACTGAAGGCATCGGCGCAATGCGCCACAGCCTCTAGGAAAGCAAACAGAATGCTGGGTATCATTAAGAAGGGTATTACGACCAGGACGAAGGAAGTCATCATGCCGCTGTATCGTGCAATGGTACGGCCGCATCTGGAGTACTGTGTCCAGTACTGGTCGCCGTACCTCAAGAAAGACATGGCGGTACTTGAGGGAGTACAAAGAAGAGCAACCAAACTGATAAAGGGAATGGAAAATCTCCCATATACCGACAGATTGAAGCAGTTGGGACTTTTCTCCCTGGAGAAGTGAAGACTTAGAGGAGACATGATAGAAACCTTCAAGATCCTGAAGGGCATAGAAAAAATAGACAGGGGCAGATTTTTCAAATTAAGGGGCGCCACAAGTACAAGGGGGCACTCGGAGAAATTGAAAGGGGACAGGTTTAGAACAAACGCTAGGAAGTTCTTTTTCACTCAGAGGGTGGTGGATACATGGAACGCGCTTCCAGAGGCTGTTGTAGACAAGAAAACATTAAATGGTTTCAAAGAAGGTTTGGATAGATTCCTAGAAGAAAAAGGGATCGGGGGGTATAGATAGGTATAGACCATTGCTCAGGCAATGGGCCTGATGGGCCGCCGCGGGTGCGGACCGCTGAGCAGGATGGACCTATGGTCTGCCTCAGCGGAGGCAACTTCTTATGTTCTTATGTTCTTAAACTACACAAAGCACACTGTATGCTGCTCAATATTCATTCGTACCAGAACACAGATAACCCCATGCAAATATGGGACCAAAAACTAAAAGTACTAATATATATAAACAAACCCTAAGATGCAAGATTCTGATTGCAGTACAACCCCAGAGGAAAAGAAACAAATGCATTTCTTCATGAACAGTGCAAAATTCAGACAGCAGATGTAAATTCTCAAAATTGACACAATTCAATCACTAAATTCAAAACTAAAATCATTCCCCCTACCTTTGTTGTCTCCCTCCCTCCATGCCTTAACTTCTGGCCTCCTCCCGCCTGGCCATTTTATGCCACCCCCGGTGTTGCCTTCAGGCCGGCTCCTTCTTCCTCAGTGCTGCAGTACACAAAGATACGGGTAGCGGCTCCTCGCACGTCCCGCACCTCATTCGGAAGCCTCTCTGACGTTGCTTGCACCTTATAGAATTACATAGATCATGGCTTTACAAGAGTTTCTTAGGATCTAAGAGCAAGCCCAAAAATCCAGGAGCCAGGCTCGGAACCAGGGCTCTGGAATAGAGAATGACATGGGGACAAATTTGTCCCCGCAGGAACTCCATTTCTCCGTCCCCGCGAATTTTGTCGCTGTTGCTGTCCCTGCCCCATTCCTGTAAGCTCTGCCTTAACTGCACAAGCCTTGAATACTTATGATTTTAAAGTGTTTGAGGCTTGTGCAGATGAGGACGGAGCTTAGGCATTGGTGGAATGAGGCATTAAATACTAATAAACTTGAAACTTATTATTTCTTATCTTCTGAGGCTTTTTTCCCCGTATCTACCTGTACATGAGTGAGAAGGTAGATTACTGTGTCTGATGGTACAATTTAATTTTGCCTGACCACATCCAAGATCTTCCTCTACCCATCCCATGTTGTTTAAAATTCAGATATATGTATTCCGACCCTTTAACTTAGTAAAGAGACTGTCCTGTGCATCTCTAGTCGTTCCTGGAGAGTCATTTACAACTTTTAAGATGACCTTTTGTTCTAAAAATTCTATTCTAAAAAAATATATCTTTTTTTTTTTCCTCCATACTATTTTTAGCATCTTGGATTTTTGGAAGGTTTCCATCTCATTTTCTTTTCTCCACTGCAGCTCCTGGGTAAATCATTTTAACCCTTTCATTACCCCAGGTACAAAGAACCCCCTCCCCCCCATAAAACCTTAGATTGTGAGCTTCCTACAAAAATACCTGTATATATAATATGGAAATTGCTTTGATAGTACCACAGAAAGGCGGTATATAAAATACCTTCCCCTTCCCCTAAAGTATGGCTATTGCTGCTGGAAGTTGGTGAACCCACCCATTCATTTTCACCTGCCCCTCCCCCCAACAGCTTCAGAGTTCCCATCACTCATTCACCCACTATTCCCACCAGCACCTTTAGCTTCTTTCCATTGCCAATCCAACCTATCAGTAGTCTCTCAATCTCTCCCCCCTCCCCGTTTGAGCAATAGCCACTCACCCACACACCTAACATCATCACCTTCACTCCAAGTATTAGCCCCTCTCAACCCCTAACTTTTCCTATTACTCTCATGACCCCCTACCCCCATAGTAGTCTTCTTGTGAACCCCTCCCCCACATCCCACACAGTGATCTCTTGCATGACCCTCCCTTCCTACAACCAATCTGAAAATTTTAAACAGCCTTGAAGACTTTTCCTTTGTGGGTCGCTCCACCCAGTCTCTCTTGGTACTTCTCCCTTGGGCCCACTTCTATTTTGCATCCTCTTTTGGACCAACACTCCTACTGTGCTGCTTTCCCTGCCACCACGAATGCTGCCGCCGATCCCTTCTACTACCACTACTGAAAAAAACCCCACTTTTGCAGACATCAACTCGCTGCTGCGCTAACCCCCCTCCCCTCCCCCCCCCTCCAATCCCTGTTGCACAACCTTCGGCACTCCAGTCATTCCTCTCCTGGCTCCATTTGGGCTGTAGACTCTCTCCTCATTACAGCTGACACCAAATGCTAGTACTGTGTGAGGAGAGGCTGTTTGCTTTTCCGGCCAATGAGAGATGCTTGTGCTCTGCTCTGCTGCAAACCTCAGGTGCCAGATCCAAATTTTTTATTTTTTTTTAGTCGCCATGGTGACCTGGGACCTGGGGTTTGTCAAGTCCTGCAAACAAGAAAAGGGAAGAAGACTTGCCTCAATATATGTCAGACAAACACAAAAAAGGCTTATTTTTTATGATATGAATGGTTTTTTATATACTTACGTTTGGGGTTTTTTTTTTATTTCAGTTTGTTTGTTTAGTCCCCTGAAGAAGGCATTCCAGATAGCCGAAACTGGGATCCTAGTTGGGACATTAACTTTGTGGTTTCACCAAGTAACACACTAGTACTTTTTTGGGGTTAATAAATGTACCCTTTGATTGTTCTATGACATCTTGCTTACCTTTTTTTGTTTGTTTGTCGAGCCCTGCCATACAGTACATATTTTCAGCATGTAGGGGAGACATGATCAACACGTTCAAATATCTCACGGGCCGTATTGAGGTGGAAGAGGATATCTTCTTTTTCAAGGGCCCCACAGCAACAAGAGGGCATCCGTGGAAAATCAGGGGCGGGAAACTACACGGTGACACCAGGAAATACTTCTTCACCGAAAGGGTGGTTGATCGCTGGAATAATCTACCGCTACAGGTAATTGAGACCAGCAGCGTGCCTGATTTTAAGACAAAATGGGATTGTCACGTGGGATCTCTTCACAGGGAAAGGTAGGGGAGGGTTATTGCGGTGGGCAGACTTGATGGGCCGTGGCCCTTATCTGCCGTCTGTTTCTATGTTTATGTTTCTATGTATTAGGTGTCTGTAGTTAGCTATATGAATGGTGTATGTGCTTGTGCTTAAGTGCTAGGTCTGTATGTACCTAATTAAACTAGTATTTATAATGAAAAGGAGGCACCTAGATTTCTATTCGCCACCCTTAAAAATTTTATTTATTTTTAGTTTTTATATATCACTTATAGCCTAAGTGGTTTACATTCAGGGACTCAAGCATTTTTCCCTGTCTGTCCCAGTGGGCTCACAATCTATCTAATGTACCTCGGGCAATAGGGGATTAAGTGACTTGCTCAAGGTCACAAGGAGCAGCCTGGGATTTGAACCCACAATGTCAGGGTGCTGAGGCTGTTAGCTCTAACCACTGCACCACACATTCCCGAATGATTGAAGCCCTGATGGAAAGTCCTCTGATGACCTTGTTTTCAGCAGTATTTTAGTACAGCCACAGAATAGGAGGAACCCTTTGGAAAACAAGACCCATAGACGTTGGCAATGTCAGCGCTGAATATTTCATAAGATGTAGTGAAGAACTGTATATTTGCCAAGGAAGGAGCTTAAATGAGGAACAGAGGTTTCTGCCGCCATGCAGCTAGCCCTAATGCTGCCGTGTGTGATTGGATGAGTTCAGAGGGTATTACTACTTTTTTTTTTTTTTTTCACCAAAGGGACTTGTTGCCGTCTACAAACTGCTTTTCCCTTCAAGTTTGTGGCATGGCAGCCTAGATTTGAAAGGGGAAAGTGTTTCCATCCCTGTCTTTGCAGGAAATTCAGTAGTTATCTGTCCCAGATTTGTACGATTAATTTGTAAGGAATATTTGTGAGAGAGCCACCCTGCCCACATGAGCTTTTCATAACGAAAGATGCTTTGGAATGTTCTTCTCTGAGAATGGTGCAGAGGCGCAGGAAAAAGTTTGTGGGTCGTGGTAGCCTTTCTTAGTGTACTGTGGGTAAAATTGCAGATTTATGAAAGCAATTATATCAGGTTCAGATTCCTTCCAGCTGCTTAACACGCTGAGCAGACTGGCCACCATCTCCTTGGAGGAGCTGGTGAAAATGAAATCAGAAATTTGGATTTTCTGTTTCTAACTGCAGCTCCTAGGTGACGGGAAGCAGATTGAAGTGGTAGAGTTTTCATTGCTGTTGCCTTACTGTGTATGCAGTTTTTTGTCACTTGCTTCCTAATTCAGTAAATGTGGCTGCCCAGTTTTACAATAAGAACTAAATTCCACAAACAGTACCCAAATTTGGTCACGGATACAAATTAGCACTAAGCACTACTCTACAAATGGCTCTTGGGTGTCTTTTATAGCACGCTGAATGCTTTGTGCCTTACCGCCGCTCATAGGAACTCTATGGGCTCCTTTTACTAAGGTGCGCTAGCGTTTTTAGCGCACGCAGGAAATTACCGTGCGCTATACCGCGTGCTATGCTTCTAGAACTAACGCCAGCTCAATGCTGGCGTTAAAGCCTAGCGCGCGGGGCAATGTAGAGCGCGCTATTCCGTGCGTTAAAGTCCTAGCGCATCTTAGTAAAAGGAGCCCTATGAGTGTCGGGAGCAGCGCAGAGCATTCGGCATGCCGGCCTGCGCTAAAAACCGCTTTCACGGTTTTGTAAAAGGGGGGAATATTTGGTGCCAGGATCTACTCCCAGTTTTGAAGGTGATGATTTATACCAGGGATCTCAAAGTCCCTCCTTGAGTGCCGCAATCCAGTCGGGTTTTCAGGGATTTCCCCAATGAATATGCATTGAAAGCAGTGCGTGCACATAGATCTCATGCATATTCATTGGGGAGATCCTGAAAATCCGACTGGATTGCGGCCCTCAAGGAGGGACTTTGAGACTTTTGATTTATACCAACTGAGACCTGAAGATGCTTTCAGTTCCAAACTCCAACCCACCTTCTGAGCCCCAATATCTGCCTATCATTCCCTCTGGAATTCCCCCACCTGAGCACTGTGTATAGAAGCACCTTCTTATCTAGTTTGTCTGTCTTGACTAGATTGTAAGCTCTTTTGAGCAGGGACTCTCTCTTCTATGTTGCGTATGTCTAGTAGCATTATAGAAATAATTAGCACTAGTATTAGTGATATATTCAGGTGCCTAAATTAGGTACAAATTTCTTTTATTCTGTAACACTATGCGTAAATTCCAGGAATGGCCCTGATCCTTCCATGGCTGTGCCTCCATTTATGATGCGCGTGCAAATTTTATGTGCGAATCCTGGCACCTAAAGATGCATGCATAAGTTTAATTGAATGCCAATTAGCATTGATAATTATTAGTGTCCAAATATTGGTGCTAATTGGCTCATTTGTCAATTAAATTGCATATGCAAATTGGGTGCATGCCTAAATTTATGCAATTGTAAGCGCCATCTGTAGAATTAGGATGTTAATGTGCAAAGTTGGGCACCCAATATGTAGAATAAGGTTGGTTGTGTGCACAACTATAGTAATTGGTGATCAATTAAACAGCCAGTTAACAATTATTAGCCAATTACTGACTTAAACTGGTGTTAATGAGAATTAATTGGCACCAATTGACTGTTGTTTGCATAACTTAGTCACTGTACTAGAATCTCTGCACTCATTTTTTTTTTTTTTTTTGCTTGTAACTTCTACGATATTTTGTGATTCCCTAAAAGTATCCGGCCAGGGTTGTGCTGTTCTTCCCCCCTAATTCTTCCTATAGTGAAGTCAGAAGAAACATAATCGAATGCCAGAAGGTGATGGAACAGTTACACTCACAGGGTTTCTCAACCCAATCCAGAGAACCCCAAGCCAGTCTGGGTTTTCAGATATCCACAGTGAATATGCATGAGGTATATATTTGCACACAGTCTGATTCATGCAAATCTGTTGTAGATATCCTGAAAACAGTTCTGGCTGAGGGTTCCCCAAGGACTGGGTTGAGAAACCTTGAGCTATAGGGATGGGGGAGCACATTCTCTGTCTCTGTGGTCCCATTTTGGGACATCATCTTTTTATTGTTACTATTGCTGGAGGAAGGAGCAGGATCAGTGGGCAGGAGGAGCATAGGAAGAGAGAGACTGGAAGGAGAGCATTGGAAAGAGATGTTATGTTTATTAAAAACTTTATATACCACATAATAGCCAAAAAAGGATCCAAGCGGTTTACCATATACAGTGCTCCCCCGGACATTCACAGTCGACGATTTGCGGTCCCGGTCATTCATGGTATTTTCTGACCGCAAATGACCGGGCAGGAGAGGGCAGCCGGAGCGCTGGCGAGTGAAGGAAATCACTCACGGTATGCTCCGACCGCCTCTTCCTGTACTAAAGTCAGGCCTCACCAATCAGGAGCTGCTTTGACATGCAGCTCCTGATTGGTGAGGCCTGACTTTAGTGCAGGAAGAGGCAGTCGGAGCATACCATGAGTGACTTTCTTCACTCGCCGGCACTCCGGCTGCTCTCTCCTGCCTCCCCCACTAAAAACCGTATTTGAGGTTTTTCAAGATTCGCAGGGGTTCTTGGAACAGAACCCCATGCATATTGGGGGAGTACTAAATATTACAAAAAATTTAGAAAAGAACTCCATTTAAGCATAGAAAAGGAAAGAAAGAAAAAAAAAAGAACTTTTTTCTTTCCAAATACATCAAATTCTATGACAATCAAATATCAATAATAAATATTAACTAATTAATACAAATTGAAAACATTTTTTTTTAAATTCTTTATTGATTTTTAAACTAAAACAGTGCAATACAAATAAAAGAACAATAATTATTACATACATTGCACTGTGAGCCTTCAGGACAGTAAGGGAATTTTTCAAGTACCTTTCTTATTTCTAATCTTAATGTATATTTTCTGTAAACCGCTTAGAACCTAACGGATGTAGCGGTATATAAGAAATAAATTACATTACATTAACTGTACAATATTCTTTAAAAAATCCATAACTACATAGATACAGATTGCAATCCCAAACTCATGTCTTCAAATTGAAAAAGCCAATTGAAAAAATGTGCTTTTAGATGTCTTTTTAAAGTTTATATATGATTCCTCTTTTTGCAAATCTAAAGGCAAATTATTCCATAACCATGGAACTAAATTTTAAAAATGCACAATCTCTAGTTGAGGCAAGATGGGCCTTCGAGATATGAGGAACGGCTACCCCATTATCATTCAAAGATCGTAATGAACGCTTCGGTGCATAAAATATCACCAAGTCAGAAAGATATGACGGTTGTAGCTGAAATAATGCTCGATGTGCCATCATCAAGATCTTAAATTTGATCCTAAATTCCAGGCGAGAGAGAGAGCAGAGAAACCACATAGACGTAGAGATGAAGAGAACCCCTCAGGAAAGCCAAAGGGCAGATCACCGAGGTTGAGTGACTATCTGATTCCTTTCTTGCTCTCAGTCTCTCTCTGAACCCTGCTGCCAGCTTCTCCCTTAAGGCCTTTTGCTATATGTCACCCTCATAGCACTGGGGTATCAGAAAAAGTGGAAGGGGTTAAGAACATAAGAATTGCCGCTGCTGGTCAGACCAGTGGTGCATCGTGCCCAGCAGCCCGCTCACGCGGCGGCCCTTAGGTCAAAGACCAGTGCTCTATATGAGTCCAGCCTCACCTGCGTATGTTCCAGTTTAGCAGGAACTTGTCCAACTTTGTCTTGAATCCCTGGAGGGTGTTTCCTCCTATAACAGACTCCGGAAGAGCATTCTAGTTTCCACCACTCTCTGGGTGAAGAATTTCCTTATGTTCTCCCTACCTTGGAGAGGGTGAACAATCTGTCTTTATCTGCTAAGTCTATTCCCTTCAGTATTTTGAATGTTTCGATCATGTCCCCTCTGTCTCCTCTTTTCAAGGGAGATGAGGCCCAGTTTCTCCAATCTCTCACTACGGTTCAGGGAAAGAGGAACGGAGACAGTGGGGGAGATGGTTCACTAGGCTTTTGGTTTCCATCATGGAAATGGCCACACTCACCTGGGCTTTAACTGTGGGTTACAGCTTATGTGAAAGCCAAAGTGAAGGCACAGGCTGCCTAAATCAATACGTCGTGCTCCATCCCTAGCAGTGTTCAAATCCAAGCTAAAAGCCCACTTTTCTGAAACCGCTTTTAACTCCCACTTACTGCTGTCAGATACCTCGACCCACTGTATCATTTCCTCTATCATAATCTCCCCAACCCTGAAATGTCCTGTCTAAATTAGATTGTAAGCTCTTCTGAGCAGGGACTGTCTATTGTATGTTAAAATGTACAGCGCTGTGTACACCTTTCACCGCTATAGAAATAATAAATAGTAGTAGTAAGGGGAAGGGGGGGGCGGTCTGTCCCGGGCGCGGTCTTAGTAGGGGCACCGGCACCCATCCTCCTCTCCTCCCCTCCCCCCGCTCCTTTCCAATCTCCCCGCCACATGCGTACCTTCCCCTTCCCCGGTACCTCTTTAATTTTCCCTGCCCAAGCAGCATTACGAACTTGTTGTCCATGTAGGTGTCGTCCCTCTCTGACGTCACTTTCCGGGAAGTGACATCAGAGGGATAGCTGTCACGACACGGGCAGCAAGTTCATGAGGTTGCTCACGCCTGGAAAATTAAAAATATATGGGGGTAGGGGGTGTGTACACGGCGTGGGGGGGGAATTTGGGAAGGGGTGGAGAAGAGGGCGGGGAGCGCCACTAACCGCTACAGTTCTGTAAAGGGGCACAACACTACCATTCACCTACTTGTAGCCTATTCCAGAAAGAAATGTACTTGCACACTGTTGGTTATAGAATACCAGCGTAATATATCAAACACATGCCTAGAATTAAGGTGTAATCGCATACACCAGCTGTAGAACTCATGCCAAAATCGCGATTGAACGCATATAAATGATAGTATTCTAAATGTGTGCCTCCACCCATTGAAAGCCAACCTGCAAACTTCCTGACATTTGCATTTAGCATGAGGCCCAAATATTGGCATTTAGGCACATGGATATTGGACAATTCCACTTTTTTCCACTATGCCAATATTCTGGTCACGCCTGGCGTCTGTATCATGGTGCCCTCCTTAAGGAAATTACCTCTTGCCTAAGTTCCCTTTATTCCAGTATTCCGGGTCTTGTACTGCAGCTTAATCTTTTTGGGTTAAGCCTTAACTCGTTCATTAGAAGTATCAGGGTTTGGAGGTCTATGAATCTTGTATGACCTGACGATAAAAGATTTTATAGGTAACAATGAAATCAGATGAACATCTTATAATATTTGAGAAAGTGGCCCAAAGTCAGAATAAAGATTGTTAAATTGCCTTGTATACAAATGGCAGGATGCTGAACAGAAACTCATAACTGTCAGTTTCTCATAGGTTGCGCTGAGGGAAAAGAAGGGGACGCCTAGCTGTTGTGAGCGCTGTGGTCTTTATCCAGAAGTCAAATATGCTATCAAGTTAATGTATTCAATATCCCGTCTTCATCAACCACTTTACATAAACTGTTCACGATCCTCAGAGGGCTAAAGATTCCCTTTGGCTCATATGAATATATCACTAAACCCAATCGTAAAAAGAATTGATAGTTTATGTATATATATATATATTTTTTTTAATTTAATCATATTTTACTTAAGTCTCAAAACTATTTAAATACACGACAAATAATCAAATCCTCAACCCTGATGAAAGGATTAACTTGAAACATGTGTCGGTAGAGGCGCTCCCTAATATTAATGACTACTAATATCAAGCTAAGTACAATATTAAAGAAAATGTTTTAAATAGTTTTGAGACTTAAGTAAAATATGACTAAATTAAAAAAACAAAAAATATACATAAACTATCAATCCTATGACGATTGGGTTTAGTGATATATTCATATGACCCAAAGGGAATCTTTAGCCCTCTGAGGACCGTGAAGAGCTTATGTAAAGTGGTTTATGAAGACTGGATATTGAATCTATTGAAAATATCATTGGAATCTGGTCTAGAAATAGCCTTTATTATTGATTCTATCAAGTTAATGTATGTATAATCCATCTTTAAACCTGAACATTGCCATATTTCTCCTGTGGTCTGCCTTTTGTGTTTTTCTTCTGTGGTCTATGTACATTTTATGTTTGACTTTGGCCAAGTCCTTTATGGTGTGGCACCATGGTACCTGATTCAAATTTTGAGGAGATATGCCCCAAACCTAAATTTACGGTAAGAATCAACTATGAAATTAATTGAGGAAAAGGCTCAAGAGGTACATTACAAAAAAAAAAACCCAATTTGGCTGCTGTATCAGTAGCAGGCCCAAGACTTTGGAATTCAATGAAAGGAACACTAAGATTATGTGGAGACTTCAAATCCTTTAAAAAATTGCTAAGACCAGTCTATTTGTGGGAGCTTTCCTTACTTGATTGTTCTGAAACCAGTATTGAAAACAGGGCACTGATAATGTGATTTGGATATAAGATGATGGCTCTTAATAAGTGTTTTTACTTGATAATGTATAAATGGATATGTAATGTCTGTCAATTTTATGTGTGTATTAGAGAATGGCACGGGGACAAATTATAGCCCGTCCCCCGCAGAGACTCATTTTCCCATCCTGTCCCCGCAAATTATTTTCCTGTCCCTGCCCCTGCCCCATTCCTACAAGCTCTGTCCTCATCTGCACAAGCCTCAAACACTTTAAAATCATACGTGGTCAAGGCTTGTGCGGTAGAGAATGACACGGTGACAAAATTCATCACCGTTCCCATCCCCGCGGATAATCGCGGGAAACCATCTTCATGTCATTTTTTAAGGAGAGAGGGAAGAATCAGAGTATAATTGGGCACAACCACTGACCCGCAAGCTTTGCTTTGAAGAATGCTGGTGTAGAAGGACTGAGGTTGAAATAGACACTAGAAAATGACATGGGATTATTTCCCGCGGTTATCCGCGGGGACGGGAACGGTGATGAATTTTGTCACCATGTCATTCTCTATTGTGCGGTTAAGGCAGAGCTTACAGGAATGGGGCAATGACAGGGACAGTGACAAAACTCAAGGGGATGGAGAAATTGAGTTCCTGCGGGGACGGGACAAATGTGTCCCCGTGACATTCTCTAGTGTGTACCAACTGTTACCCGCTTAGTAGAAAAGCAGGATAAAAATTTTTTTAATAAATAAATAAATTCTCAAAGAAAAGGAAAAAAGGGGAAAAAAACCCCAACCCTTATCTGGTAGGGAAAAGAAAGGGAGCCAGGAGCTGTCCTCTACGTACCAAACCTATATCCCACATTCGCTTTCAAGGCGCTTGGGTTTCCTTGTGAATGCCATAACCCTCTGCATATCTTATGTCACAACACACACGTAATATGCGTATACAATGAAACAATACAGGGACATCTGAAGCTATAACTGTTGGTTTTCTTTCTCGGCTTTTGTTCAGTTAATAGCATGACTTAATACCTCAGTATAAAATATTAATTTCTGGTTTACTTTGTTTTGTTTTTGCACATTTTTGAGTTGCTGTTGTAAAAGTATGCATTTTAATATATGCAAATATTTGCAAAGTGCTATCATTTTTATTATCTTTAAGGTTTATTTTAAACTGATGGTAATTAATAGTATAACTATTATGTGGACTTGTGATATTAATCACAGAATAAACATTAAAATCCATGTTTAGAAATGCCATTCTTCTCATTATTTGCCTCACTGTTTTTGCTTCAGTTTAATGGTTGTGTGAAGAAATTATTGCTCTGTGGGTCCTTTTGATTTCCATTGTTTACTGAATTGTGCCCTAACTGGTTCCGTACTGCCATCTTCATCTGCCTTGAGCAACTTGAGGATTTTTCAGCTTTTCTTTCACAGTCTTTTTTAAAATTAATATTATTGTATTAATTTAATCATCTCTACCACCTTAGCAAGCTGGTAGGCAACAATCTTGGTTAGGTAAATGTATTCAGCAAGCTATGTTATCCTATTGCAGTTTTCGGAAATTAATTAAGACCACTTTGTTCGATAAGTTTATTACTTGGTGTGTTTTATTATTGAAATTCTATTTTACAAATATTTGTAATTTTTACTGTATTATTGTATTTCATTGATTGTCCAGCTCTTTTTAGTGTAAACCACCTAGAACTTTTGGTTATGGCGGTATAAAAGAATAAAGTTATTATTATTATTAAATAACTAACAATTCACCAATACAAAGATGGAGACAGCAGTCCAGCAGTGAGATGAGAAGAACTATCCTGTCTTGTATGATTATCTCCCTTTTGTTCTTGGTGCAAAGAGTTATTTGCCCACAGGGATAGAGTTAAATCTCCAAATCTGCTAGAGTGGCAGACTTGAAGGAGTTGAGACACAGTCACATAGAGCAGACCTTCATGGACATGGTAAAGTGGTCCCACCTCCAATCTGCTGCCTTGAAACAGAAGAATCACCTAGAAGAGCATGGCCTTGATGTGACAGAGAATGATCTTGTGGGATTCCCTTCTTTTTGTGTTTGCTGATTGTTCAAGTAGGGTCGATATTCAAAAGGGTTTAACCAGCCAGGAAAAGCTCTTGGCCAGCAAAACCTCGCTGAGTGAGCCAGGAACTGATATTAATCAATTAGTTCCACTGAAATATCGCAACTAATTGGCCATCCCTTAACCAGATAGGGGCAGGTGGGCTACGCTAGGGCAGATTCGCAATGTAGCTGGTTAGTGGCAATTTTCAGTCCGCTAACTGGGTGAGCATATAAAGTTAGGACAGCAAAACCACTGCCACAGTGGGTCACGGCAGAGAAAGTCCTGAAAGCTGCCTTTTTCTGTCCAGCAGAGCCTTTCCTCTACCGCACCCGCTTTCAAGAAGTTGCATTAGAGAGGTGGGACGTAGCAGAGAAAAGGCTTCACTGGCCAGAGAGAGGCAGCTTTCAGCGCTTTTTCTGCCGTGAACTGCTGCAGTGAATGGAGGACCAGCAGGGGGAAGAGGAAAGCTGCATCAATCCCAGATTTGCAGCCATTGGGGGAGGGGAAAAAAGAAGGGGGAGAGGCTGGATACAGGCTCAGAGAGGTATAGAGAGATGCTGAACTGGCCGGGTGGGTAGAGAAGGGGATAGAGGAGCCATTGCTAGACTGGGGGGAGGGGGGGAATTGGAGAAAAGGTAGATGACCGGGGGAGAGAGGTGTACAGATGTTGGAAACAACACAGGGAGGGAATGATGTTTTACTACAGATGGGGGGTAGTACAGGAGGAAAAGGAGAGAGAAGTTGGACATGAGGAATGTCAGAAGAGCTGCTGGCTCTGGAGGGAAAAGCAATACTGGACACGAGGAGAGAGAGGATCACAGGGTAGATGCTAGACAGAATGGATAAACAGAAAAGATGAATGCTGGACACAGAGAAAGAAGAAATGCCAAAAGGACAGGAGCCCTGAAGACAGTAAGAAAAAAAAAGAAAAAAGAGAGACAAGCAGAAGAGAGACACTAAGACCAAAGCAAGGCTCAGACAACAAAGGTAGGATAAACTTATTTTACTAATATATTAGTAATATGTCAGCTCAGCCACTGGGTTTCAGACAGCTGAAATTTCTGCACCGCCACTCAAACTATTTGAGTAACCCTGCTATATGGCTAGAAATTCCATGATAAGGAGGAGCAGAGTGGTGGGGCTATACCATATATCAGAACAGGATGAAGGAACAGATGGTAAAATACTAATAGAAATGAGGAAGACTACCAAATATAATGAATAATGAAAGGTTTCAAATACTCCAGTTTAGATTGGGTAAATGTTTCATCAGGACACACTGTGTCTAGATGCCATAAATAACTGCTGTATGGAGCAGCTGGTACAGGAGCTAGCTAGAGGGGAAATACTTGTACACAGGACCTAATGCAAGGGGGTAATAAGGAGCGGTTGCTAGGCAGTAGTGATTACAATATGATTAGATTTGTCATCACTGGAAGGAAGATGCTAAAAACAACTACAGCTGTAACATCTAATTTTAAAAAGGGGGACTAGATAAAATGAGGAAATTAGGGGGAGGACTAAAAAGAGTACGTGTCTGGGTCAGATATTTGCATAAGGCATAGACATTATCGGATATGAACCAGAGAACAAATTCGTATCAAGTTTATATTAAATTACCAGACCTCAAATACCCAAGACACTACTTAAAGAATTTTTCATGCCCTTACTGGGGTGGTAAATTCATCCTTGGTCTTGGTAAAGTGACTTGCGCTGTAAATATTTTTAATATCAATTTCAATAAATATAAAGTGCGTTAGGTGCGTAAGGTGCTCGAGGAAGGAAAGCACTTATCTTTTGTGCCCGACGGCTGCCCAACCGTTTCACACTCGGTTTCATCAGGGGCTATGCCTCCTTCTATTATTGCACCAAACTTGTTTCACGAACTTTAACGGAGCCACGATACCCAGCACCCGCACAGTAAGGGCATGAAAAACTCTTTAAGTAGTGCCTTGGGTATTTGTAACATAGTAACATAGTAGATGACGGCAGATAAAGACCCGAATGGTCCATCCAGTCTGCCCAACCTGATTCAATTTAAATTTTTTAATTTTTTCTTCTTAGCTATTTCTGGGCAAGAATCCAAAGCTCTACCCGGTACTGTGCTTGGGTTCCTACTGCCGAAATCTCCGTTAAAATTTGAGGTCTGGTAATTCAATATAAACTTGATACAAATTTGTTCTCTGGTTCATATTGGTTTTTTGTTTTGAACAAATTTCTATTTTCTTCAATCTTATTTGATTTATAGACATTATCGAGACACAGGAAACCTTTGCCTATCCTACTACCGACAATACTGTATATCTTGAAAAAAATCAAAATCGGAGATTAAAGACCTCGGAAGCACAGATCTAAATAGTATACAAACACTCATGCGATCACTGGTGTAGTAAGGGAAGGTGCGGTTCGTCCCGGGCGTGGTCTATGTAAAGGACACAGACACCCGTCCTCTCCGCTCTCCCCCCCCCCCCAACATCATGCGCATGCACCCCTTCCCTTCAGGCATACTTCTTTAATTTTTCCTGCACAAGCAGCATTACAAACTTGCTGCCCATGTCGGTGTCGCCTCTCTCTGATGTCACTTCCGGGCCCCTTGCCTAGGAAGTGACGTCAGAGGGATAGCTGACATGATGCGGGCAGCAAGTCTGTGCTGTTGTTCTTGCCTGGAAAATTAAGAACATAAGAATAGCCTTACTGGGTCAGACCGATGGTCCATCAAGCCAAGTAGCCCATTCTCACCAATCCAGGTCCCTAGTACCTGGCCAAAACCCAAGGAGTAGCAACATTCCATTCAGAATCTTAAAGAATAGCAAGATTCTGGAATCCCAAAGAGTAACAAAAGATTCCAGAACCCCAAAGATTAACAAAAGATTCCGGAACCCCAAAGAGTAGCAACATTCCATGCTACCGATCCAGGGCAAGCAGTGGCTTCCCCCATGTCTTAATAAGAGACTATGTACTTTTCCTCCAGGAATTTGTCCAAACTTTTCTTAAAACCAGCTACACTATCCATACAGGGAAGGGAATAGGGGCACATGAATGGCAGTGAAAGGATGGGGGGAGAAGAGGATGGGAGAGGGGTGCCATTTACCCTCGCTATGCCACTGCACGTGATCAGGTATTTTTTTAGGACCAGTGATTGAAAATGTGACCAATACAAAACAACTTATTGTATCCCGCAATTTTCTACATGGAAATAATGCAGCTCAAAGCAAAAAAGATTTACATTAGTGACTTTAAGTTAGAGATAAGTGAATTTAACATAGATGCTAAGGTTGAGATAATATTGATGGGAGTGGGACGAAGTCTTCTAGAAGCGTTTGGTAATTACAAGAGGAAAATTGATGTCTTTAGTTTTTTCCTGAAGAGACAGTTTGTGGCGAGTTGCCACAGATATGTAGGACGATTGTTCCAGATGTTTGGTCCTAGGAACTCAAAGGTGGAGATAAACATCTTCCGGCGTACTTGTTTAGAAGACGGGAATGATATCTTGAAGCACTGCATAGACATTGAATTGAGGAAGGTGTGGGTGACACTAGTCTGCTGGAATTTTCTCCCTGGATTGCTTTGTGGATCATACAAGACAACTTGTAGTGAATCCGTTTCTTCGCTGGCAACCAGTAGGTTAACCCTTTCAGGACCATAAGGATCGTAGGCCAATTTTTGTGGTTTTGACGACATTTTTATGGTAAAAAGGGCTTGCAGATGCCAAAAAATTGATTTTTTTTGTGAAATATCATTATTTTTATTTAAAAAAATCACACTTCTGGCTTATGGACAGTGTGGCAAGTGAATCTTCTCGTCAATCTAGCAACGACGCTAATGAATGAATTGTCGGAACCAGTTTGTTTACATAAAGGTAGTATCATTTGGAATCCGTACATATCAAATTTAGAACTGTAGACTATCCCAATCAAAATTTATAGGATTTTAAAGTTATGGGACAAATATGTCCCTTGGTCCTGAAAGGGTTAAGCAGTGTTGGTTTACTATTCCTCGTATCCTGTAACAGGTGGCTTAAATTTAGCACAGATTTGTGCATATAAGTTCTAGAATACTAGAACCTACAGGCATGACTGTTACAGTTATGCACATACGTACTTATTGGGTGCTAACTGGTATGCTATAACTTTAGCATACAACTCAAATAGGGCTTCTTTTACAAAACTATGATAGCGATTCCCCCATGACAAATCTTTGGCCATTATAAGTTAACCAGTGAGCACTGAATATCAACTTAACTGTCTAAGTCAGTGTTCTTCAACCACCGGTCCGCGGACTGGTGCTGGTCCACAGGCCAGCACGTGCATCAGGCCCAAAACAGTGTTCTTCAACCGCCGGTCCACGATGCGATCGATGCGGCGTTATCTTCAAGCCAGCTCCCTCTTCCTCACTGATTCAGTGCACAAAGCCACAGGCAGTGGCTCCTACGCGTGTCCTGTGCCTGAACCAGAAGCCTTCTCTCTGACGTTGCAACGTCAGAGAGAAGGCTTCCAGATGAGGCACGGGACACGCAAGGAGCCGCTGCCCACAGCTTGTGCACTGCATCAGTGAGGAAGAGGGAGCCAGCCTGAAGATAATACCGAGGGCGGCATAAAATGGCCAGCTAGGAGCAGGCCAGAAGGTAAGGCATAGCATGGAGGGAGGGAGACAACAAAGGTAGGGAGGGGAATGATTTTATTTTTGAATTTAGTGATTGAATTATGTCAATTTTGAGAATTTACATCTGCTGTCAGTGTGCTTTGTGTAGTTTAATTTTGTGGTTAACCATTATGTGTTGTTAAAAAGATTACATTGTGTATCTGTGAAAAATGAATGGAAAAAAATAGTGTTACAATTAGTACTATTATGGGGGCGGGGTCTGGGATGGAGATTGGGTAGAGATGGGCGGGGTCTGGCCCACGACTTAGCCCAGTGTTCTTCAACCGCCAGTCCACGGACTGATCCGGTCCACAGAATAATTCTTTTATTTCTGCCGGTCCATAGGTATAAAAGGTTGAAAAACACTGGTCTAAGTTATAGCCAGTCAAAAAAAATAAAACAAACCCCCCAAACAAATAGATATTGAAATGCTAGTCATTCAGAAACATTGAACATCTGGGCTCGCAACCAAGCCACGGTCTGAATATCGGGTCTTATGTGCCTGTAACATTGAATAACTATGCACAAGTCCTAATCTCTCAAGCTTCCTTCTTTCATCCCTCTAACCTCTCGAACCCCCAAATGCCAGGTTTCAAATTAAACCGCAAACAAAAATAAACAGGACCCCTGATGAAGGCGTGTTAACCGAAACACGGACCATGTCAGGTCCCTTGGTTTTTAAAAAGGTGGTAACATTAACCGCAATCAACAACATATATAATAAACATAGCCTGCATCTTGTACGCTCGTCTGCAGTTTTGTTTGTTCTGTCTCTTCCTCACTGCAGATTGTGTTGGATGTTTTTTCTTATGTTTTTCGTTCTGTATTTACCTGTGTTTTTAGGACATTCCACAGTTACCCTTTTATAGGCTGCCTGCATGAATTACGTTGGCACTGTGTCAAATTGTCATGACAATAAAGTTATCTGAATCTAGGCAGGTGTCTCCATATTGCCAATCAGTCTTGGTCCACTAAAACTTCGTCACGGTACTTCAGCACTTGCCGTTGAAAATAAGCAGGTAAGAATGCAGTCATCTGTATCCTCTGGATTCCCAGTTCTCAGAGGAATCAGTTTGTGCCGACTGGAATCCTACGTTAGAAATGGTTAATAAACCGAGTCCTAACCTTGAATGGGCCGAGTGAATCAGCTGGTTCTTTGTACTGTATATAGATGGATATAATACAAATGCATACATTATTCTTAGCCTTCACTGGGGATATTAGTTTAACATGTACCGGGGATTCGTATGTTTAACCTTTCACCTTGGTCTAGACATCATTGAGTATCCGCTGTCCCTCTTCAATAAAGAAAATGGAGCCCCCTGTGGTCTCTGGCTGATTGTCGGAGCCAGCCAGATTTCCAGGAACAGATGGTAAGGTTTTCTAATGGCACTGGCACCACCAACCTGTCTCCTCCAAACTGTCCCATCTAAATTATTAAAGATGCAGGTTCCCTTTCATCTTTCCAGTAAAGTCTGCCTGTGCTTCATAATCGGATGTATTAACTGTCATTGCATAGTGGCAAATGGCTTCTTGCTTCCAAAAATTTGATGACCTGGGCAGAGGAAGTTGGGGAGAGCAATTTGTCAGGAATGGGACAAAGTTTTTAGGATTTTTTTTTTTTTTTTTAAGAAGCATCTATATAAATAACTAGGCTTTTGCTGGTAAGTTATTTTTATCTCATAAGGAAGCTGATAAACTAATTACTACAAAGATTTGTAGACAGGACACACACACATTTGCTAAAACTTCCACAGCCACACCCTCCATACACATTAAAGATAGGTACAAATCAAACTGTTTATAGATTCCTATATCAAGTGGATTTCAAACTTGTGGGAAACATGCAAGTCAGATGTTTTCCTATTATTTATAAAATTACCGTATTTTCACGCATATAACGCGCGCGTTATACACGATTTTACAAACCGTGCATAACCGTGCGCGTTATACATGTGAGCGCGTTTTACAACTTTTTTTTTTCAGTCCAGCCCGGCGCAGGAAGAAGGAGGATCTCTCCCGCACCGCCCAGCCCAGCCCAGCCCAGCCCAAACGAACGAGGGAGGATCTTCGGGCACTGGCACTGGCACTGGCACGTCCTGTGCATTGGTGCTGGTGCCGGTGCCCAATCGGGTAAGAGATGTTTTGCGGTGCTGGGGGGGATGTAGGATCGCGGGGGAGGGGGGTGACGCGAGTGGGGGGGAGGATGCCGGTTCGCAGGGGGGATGCGATCGGATTGAAAAAAAAAAGTTGTAAAAAGCGGGTAAGCGAGCGGGGGGGGGGGGGAGATGCCGGTTCGGAGTAGGCGGGAGGAGGTTTTAGCATGCGCGGTATACGCGTGTGCGCGCTATATTCAATTTTTTTTACATACATTTGTGTTCCCCGCGTGCTATACCCGTGTGCGTGTTTTACATGGGTGCGCGGTATAGGGTGAAAATACGGTAAATATGCTGCCTTATCTGTTGTATCATTCATACCAGACATCCGGATATATCCAGACATGTCCTCTTTTTAAAAGGACTGTCCGGGTGTCTGGACTGTGTTCAGTTTGTCCAGGTTTTGGACTCTCACAGAGTCTAGCCTAAACTTTTTTTTTTGTCGTCTTCATGTGGGCAACGGTGGTCACCCACATCAATCGTGGTCCCACTGTGAGTACTAGTGGTTAGGGGCCAAGAGCTCTTGTTGTGAGCCACTAGAGGCTGATTTGGTGCTGGCTGGAGGTGGCAGGAAAGGCCCCCGGCTCTGCCTGAGTTCGGGGCCATGTCTGGAGGGCATCTGCGCATGCGTATGGTGACATCACATCCACGCATGCTCAGAGGTCCTCCAGACGTGGCCCCGAGCTCAGGCAGAGCTGGAGCCTTGCACCAAATGAGTCTCCAGCTGCTTGCAAAAGGAGCTCCTACCCCTGGTCCACCAGTACCCGTGGCAGGACTGTGACTGACATAGCTCCCACCTACGGGTGACTTCTGCCAGGGAGGAAGGGGAGAAGATGAGGTGGCTCAGTTTGTGTGGGGGTGGGGCCACGTGTCCTCTCTTTTTTTTTTTTAACTCAAGACATATTGCAACTCTAATCATTCAAATTGGTTTTCAATTGAATTACATAAATCTGCAGAGGAAAAAATCCATCAGATTTTATAGGGTAGGGTTACCAGATTTTATGTCAATAAAATCCAGACCTCCCCCCTAGACCTGCCCCAGCTCTGCCCCCAGCCCTTCTCCCCAAAGGCATCCGTGCATGTGCAGATGCGATGCAATGACATCATGTGCATGCATGCATGTGATATCACTGCATTGCATCTGCGCAGATGCCCGCTTCCGACACGATTTCATTTCAAAACCCGGACAAAGTGCCGGGTTTTGAAAAGCCATCCAGACCCCCAGACACGTCCTCAAAAGGAGGACTGTCCGAGGAAATCCAGACATCTGGTAACCCTATTATAGGGTAAATCTATGGGACATCTGCAGGGAGCACTGGGTCTACTGTTGATGTTGCAAGCTGCAGCCCCCACGTTGCAGAAAGATGTGTGGGGTAGGAGGGAGAGCTAGCAAACCCAAAATGATTTGCTTCCTGAATGTAACTTGCCTTGAAATACTATTGAAATTACAATGTTATAACTATGGATAGGCTTGGGTGGGTTCAGGCACATCCTCTGGCTCCTGAAAAAGTTCAGTGGCTGCCGCCTCTTTCCTCTCTCTCCCTCTCCTTCGCGAACAGGATGTTGGGCATGATCAAGAAGGGAATCACAAGTAGATCGGCTAACGTCATAATGCCGCTTTACAGAGCAATGGTCAGGCCACACCTGGAGTATTGTATCCAACACTGGTCTCCCTACCTAAAAAAGGATATAACCCTGCTGGAAAGGGTACAAAGGCGAGCTACAAAGCTAGTAAAAGGCATGGGAAATTTGAGCTACAAAGAACGCCTCAGAAAACTGAGCTTGTTCACTCTAGAGAAAAGAAGAATGCGTGGAGATATGATAGAGACGTTTAAAATACTAAAAGGACTAGATAAAATCCAGCAAGATGCATCGTTATTCACGTTGTCAAATGTGACTCGGACGAGAGGTCATGTACTGAAGTTGAGAGGCGACAGGCCCAGGACAAATGTCAGGAAGTTCTGTTTCGCACAGCGAGTGGTGGACGCTTGGAACGCTCTCCCGGAGGACGTTATGACGGAGACCTCCATTATAGGATTCAAGGGCAAGTTGGATGCATACCTCCTTGCAAATCACATTGAGGGATACAGGTAAACAGGGATACAGGTCTCATTATGAAGCACCTAGTTGGGCCTCCGCTTGTGCGGATCACCGGACTTGATGGACCAAGGGACTGATTCGGTGAAGGCATTTCTTATGTTCTTATGTTATGTTCTCAGATCTGGCAGTTGTTCTCTCCTCTCCCCGCCTGCAGCCTAGCACCTCTCTGCCTCAGTACTTTCACCAGCAGCAGCAGCAGCAGCAATGCACATCCACTGCCTGTGCTGGCCCCTCAGGCTTCTCTCTGCTGTATCCCACCCTTGCTGACATCACTTCCTGTATATTTCTGGTAGAACAGAACACAGGGAAGCCTACAGGCCCAGCTCAGGCAGCAGAGGCGCATTGCTGCTGCTGCCACCAGCAAAGGTGCTGAGGTAGAGCAGGGATCAGAGATTCAGAGGGGAAGTTTCTAGACTGCAGAGGCAAATGCCAGATCTGGGAGCAGAGGAGAGGAAGGGACATGTGGGGAATGTTTTGGAAAGCCTATCCACAATGACAGGTCTGGCTATGCGCTATTTGAAAAGGCACGAATTACATCCAAAAGAGGGGAAAATGGTTCACGAACCTCTTTTAAAGAAGTTTACAGCAATTCAATCATGTGGTTCCTTTGCGTGCCTTTATTCAAACAATTTCATTTTTTTAAATGATCCCATATCAAGCTTATTTATTTTATTTTTTTATTTATTCAATTTTCTATACCGTTCTCCCAGGAGAGCGCAGAATGGTTTACATGCATGTTTCCCTGTCTGTCCCAGTGGGCTCACAATCTATCTAATGTACCTGGGGCAATGGGGGGATTAAGTGACTTGCCCAGGGTCACAAGGAGCAGCGTGGGTTTGAACCCACAACCCCAGGGTGCTGAGGCTGTAGCTTTAACCACTGCGCCACACTCTTCCCCCTTTAGTACTGTCTAAAGTTTTACTTTTCCGTCGCTTTCTTCTTTTGCCTTAGATGTTCAAGTTATATTTTAAATATTTTTTGTGCACTTAGTGAGTTTTGGCACAGGAATTAGCTATCGTAAATGAATCTTTGCCTCGATGAATGAAATTAATTGCATAGCTCAAAACTGACAAAAGAAATAGTCAGTTTGGGAAAACTGTTGTTCAGTTTGTGTTCAAAGTGTCCTTCGATCTTGATACCTTCACAAAGTCTTCAACGCCACTGAGCTGTTGACTCAGTGCATTCTGGGGTTTCCTGGGCCTGCAGGCTTCCCTCTGCTCTGTCCTGTCGGAGAGAAACAAGAAGTGATGTCGTCGGCGAGGGTGGGGTGCGGCAGAGGGAAGCCCGAGGGGTTAGTGCAGGCGGTGGATGTGTGCTGCTGCAGCTGCCAGCGAAAGTACCGAGGTAGAGTGGTGAGGAGGATGTTTCTAGGCTGCGGGTGAGGCAAATGATTAAGGTTCCCCGATGTCTGGGTTTCCCCGGACATGTCCTCTTTTTGAAGAATGTGGTGGGAGACCAGGCGGCTCTTCGCTTTTATAACTTTTGTCCGGGGAAACTGGACATCTAGTACCCCCTAAGCAGCTCACGCTCCTTATTGGAGTCCTTACTACTACTTATCACTTATATAACGCTGAAAGGAGTACGCAGCGCAGTACATTTTGACGGTCCTTTGCTCGGAACCGCTTACAATCTAACTTGGACAGACAGACATGGCAAAGAGCAGGTGTGCCCAAAACGTCGATCGAAATCTACTGGTCGATCGCGAAGGCAACGCCGGTAGATCGCAGAGCCACTATTCTCCCTTGCACCTTTAGCATTCCCCCATAGTCACTGCTACCTTTAATAATAATAATAATAATAACTTTTATTTTGTATACCGCCATACCCAGAGAGTTCTAGGCGGTTCACATCAGTTAAACAAAGTTACAAATGAAGAAGTCGTGGAAGTTAGGAAGTCAGTTAAAAAGAGTTAGCTGACCGGAAGTCAGTTAAACAGAAGTTACAAACAATGAAGTCATTGGAGTTCAGAGAGTACAGTAAGAAGGAGTAGGTAGGGATTCCAGTACATAGGTGGGGGGGGGGGGAGGGAGGTGGCGGAAGGTGTTAAGGGTTCTGTTCATGGAATAGGTGTGTTTTGAGTTGTTTTCTGAAGGCAAGGTAGGTGGGGGCCTCGAGTATAATTCGAGCTAGCCAAGGGTTAAGTTTGGCTGCCTGGAAGGAGAAAGTTTTGTCAAGGAACCTTTTGAAGTGACATGATTTTAGAGAGAGGAAGGCGAACAAGTGAATTCTGCGGGAGTTCTTGTTGTTGTAATTTAGATTGAAGTGTGGGTTGGGGTAGCTTGGTGATATGCCAAATACTGTTTTGTAGCAGAAGCATGCAAACTTGAATAGGACTCTGGATTCAAGTGGCAGCCAATGCAATTTGTGGTAGAAGGGGATGATGTGTTCCCATTTATTCAAGCCAAAGATAAGGCGGACTGCGGTGTTCTGGATCAGTTTCAGTCTTTTGATGGTTTTCTTCATGGAGCCCAGGTAGATGATGTTGCAGTAGTCCAGGATGCTGAGAATGGAGGTCTGAACTAAGAGGCGAAAGGAGGTGTCGTCGAAGTATTTTTTTATGGTGCGGAGTTTCCAGAGCACCAAGATGCTTTTTTTAACTGTGAGGTCTGTGTGTTTTTTGAGGGACAGATGTTTATCTAAGATGACTCCCAAAATTTTTAAGGTTTTTAAAGTACTGTAATTACGGTAGCCTGCAGAGCGAACGTAGCAGGCTGCTGTCAGCCTCTGTAGCATGTTCCCTCTGCCGCGGTCCCGCCCCTGATGTCAGAGGAGGAACGGGACCACGGCAGAGGGAACATGCTACAGAGGCCAATGGCAGCCTGCTCCATTTGCTCTGCAGGCTGCTATAATTAAGTTTAAACTGTAATAGTTAGGCCCAAAGGGAAGAACGACGGCAACAACTGATCTGACAGTCACTGTGTACGGGAAGCAGCAGAGGTAAAGCCCTGCACGTCGGGGTAAGACTGTGCCTATCGCGAGGGCCCCGGCGGGATGGGGGTTGCCTTAGAAATGCAGGATCAGGGGTGGGGAAGAGACAATAGAGCCTTGAGGAGGGGCAGGAAAGCAGCTTTGAACCAAAAGGGAGGGGAAAGACAGGGCAGATTCTGGACTAATAGAGGGGTTAGAGAGGGAAAACACACTAAATCTTAAGAGGGAGAGATGCCAGGCCCTAGGGAGGGGAAAGACAAAAAGAGTGAGAGAGACAAAGACCTGGACCAAAGGTGGGAGAACTCAAAATGTTAGGAGAAGGAAGATAGAGAGAGAGAGAAACCTGAAACAAAGGGGAGGCAGAAGAGAGGTGGGGAGGCAGATGTTGGACTATGGGAGGTGCAGACAGAGGGAGAAACCCTGAAGAAGAACAGAGAGATGCAAGATCATAACAGAGGAGGGAGAGAGAGGGAGACATGCTGCCAATAGGGGTGGAGGAGAGAGGAAGAAAAGTTGGACTCCTGGAGGGACAGAAAGAGATGTTGGTTGGGGAATGGAATGAGGTCTGGAGGACAGAAGAGGTGCACACAGTATGTATAATAAATAAATATGGGGGGTCTTTTACTAAGGCGCGCTAGCCGATTTAGCGTACGCTAAATGCAAACGCGTCCATAGCTAGTGTGCCTTCGTAATAGAGGGGGTATATGTTTAGTATTTTTATTGTTGGTAGATCATTTTGACTTGATCATTTTAAAAGTAGCTCGCAAGCCAAACAAGGGTGGGCACCCCTGACATAGAAGGTTTTGGATGCAGAACCCAAGGTGAGAGGAGTTGGGAGTCAAAAGTACTCTCAAAGAGATGGGCTTTTAACTGGGCCTTGAATACTGCCAGAGACAACCTGACATAGGGATTCGGGCAGCTTGTTCCAAGCATATGGCGCAGCTTGGAAGAAGGGACAGAGTCTGGAGTTGGCAGTCGATGAAAAAGGCACAGAAAGGAGGGACCTACCAGCTGAGTGGAGCTCATGGAGGGGGGAAGATCATAGGGGAAGATACGTGTATGAGAGAGAGTGAGGGGCAGCTGAGTGAGTGCATTTGTAGGTCAGTAAGAGGAGTTTGAATTGTATTCGGAAACGGATGGGAAGCCAATGAAGTGACTTTAGGGGAGGGGTAATGTGAATATAGCAGCTCTTGGGATGGGGAAGGGAAGAGAGATGGAAGAAATGCTGTTTATGGATAGATGGGAATAGAGGAGAAGAAAGAGGGAGGAGATTGCCACATGCATGGTGGAGAAAGGCAGAGACAGTGCACATGGATAGATGGGAAGGGAAGACATGGAAAAGTAGATAGGTGTGAGGAGGAACCAGAAAAATGAAAGAGAGTTGAATGTTAAAAGTTAACGCCAAAGATGGATGCAGGGCAGAAAGTGAAGGAGAGAAAACAGCAAATGGATATGAAGGCCTCGGAAACAGATTTTAGAGTACAGACAGAAGGAAGTGTAGCCGGAGACTGGAAAAAGTCGAGTAGAAAAATAAAATCACCAGACCACAAAGGTAGGAAAAGTGATTTTATTTTCAATTTAGTGACTGAAATGTGTCCGTTTTCAAAATTTACACCTGTTGTCTATATTTTGCACTGTTCAGGAAGAAACGTATTTCTGTTTCTCTGTTGTACTGCACGTAGAGTCTGGCATCTTAGGATTTCATTTGTGTACTCTAGGACTTTTAGTTTTAGTCCTGTATGAAAAATCAGATTTACACCGTAGTCTAAAAGGGGTATTACATATTATGGAAACTCTGTACTATTAAATCGTACTTTGAGACTTCTGTATTTAGACTTATGGTCCAATCATTAGTATTGAGTCTTCTGGACTATTGTAATATTGCTTATTTAACTATGACTAAGCAAAATATTACCAGATTACAATTGATCCAGAATACTGCAGTAAGACTAATTTATGGTCTAAAGCAAGGATGACAAACTGAATCACATTAAGGGGCCGAAATCTAAAACACAGGCTAAGTCACGGGCCAGACCCCACCCCCATAATAGTACTAATTATAACACCATTTTTTTTCCATTCATTTTTCATCTTTTGGCTAGCTCTCTCCTCCTCACTGTCGAAGTGTGCACAAAGCCATGTGCCTGAACCGGAAGCCTTCTCTCCGACGTTTCAATGTCAGAGGGAATGGTTTCAGGTGAGGCGCGGAATGCGCGAGGAGCTGCTGCCTGCGGGTTTGTGCACAGTGTGGAAATGAGGAGGAGGGAGCCAGTCAGAAAATAAAACACCCGGAGGTGGCAATGAAAACACCGCATTGCACCGCAGGCCGCTTAAAATGGCCAGGTGGGCCGGATTCGGCCCACGGGCCTTGTGTTTGACACCTGTGGTCTAAAGAAATATGATCATGTAACCTCTTTCTACCGTGAGTTGCACTGGCTCCCCGTGGAGGCAAGCATTATCTTTAAACTGGGTTGCATATGTTACAAAGTCATCTATGACTAAGCTCCACTTTATTTAGCTGACAGATTTTCAATTGCATCCCATAAGAATATTAGAAAATCACATGCTCTGTGCAAAGGTAAGAAATACCATGATCATCTACTTTCATTTCAAGCAGCTTTTCATGACGACGACTCATTCACTGTTACTTACTTCTCATTCTTATGAACACTTTAGGAAACAATTGAAGTCTTATCTTTTCCCTAAATACTTGTCTGAGTAGTTATCTATGGCCCCTTTTTTGTAGATTATGTAATATTTGTAAACCGCATTGAACTTTTGCGGTATAGAAATACGATGTTATGTTATGTTTGCATAGAGTTTATCTGTATTCTAATCTAATCTTCTATTTGTGGGTCACACATACCTATTCAGGCTCTAGGTGACATTCAGAGAGGGACTGAAAGGGGATCAGGAGGAGGGAATAAAAGGGGGGCCTTGAAAGGGGGGGGGCGAGAAATCATTATTCTGCATGCATGATCAAGGCCAGGTGTTCTGGTAGGAATGAATGCCACAAAGCATTATTAATGTCATGGTCCCAAGTAGGAAGATATTTGTCGGCAGTTTGTCCGGCTTTTGGAAGGCCCCGAGCTTAGGGCCTTGTCTGGAGGGCCCATGCGCATGAGCATGATGTCCTCGCATCGACGTCCACAAATGCGCAGAGACCCTCGACATGGGCTGGAGGTTGTGGAAGGAGACACGAGGTGTGGGGGGGGGGGGGCAGGTCTGGGGATGGAACAGGGCAAGGGTCATTTTTTTTAAAGAGGAAATCTGGTAACCCTACAAATGATAGATCTAAGGGCAAAGGAGAGGGAGAGAGTGGAATTAGGCAACCACCACTGAACTGTTTTAGGAGCCAGACCCTGGTAGGCCTATGCCTACCTAGGCCCATCCATGGCAACCTGTAATTTCATTAGTGTACTTAAGGTAAGTTACATCTAGGAAGCAAAACACTTTGGGTTTGCAAGCTCCCCCTCCCCCCTTTTGCAATGGAGAGAAAATAAAGAGGAATTCAGTCTCTGCAGGCTCCAATCTTGGGGGGGGAGGGAGGGGGATTCTAGATTATTTTCAATTTACGGTAGTTTACTGTGTGCCAGTGTAAGAATTTTCCAAAGTAATGTTGTGCATGAACTTCTAGTAATAACCAAAAATCTCTTTTCTAGGATAATAAAGTCAAAGCTACCAACCAAATATATTCTGTAACCCTAAACAAGCCCGCTAAATAGAGTGCCAGCATGGTGGGAGGTGGACTGGCAGACGCAGTCATCACGGGTCCTTACAGCAACTCCCCGCGTCTGCCAGTCCACTTCCTCCAATGTAACTTACTTCCTGAGCAGAGCCGGCAGCTGAAGTCATCACAGGTCCTTGCTTCACGGCATTGGTTAGTTTGGAGGGAGAGAGAGAAGAGCATAGAAGGGTAGTGGAGAGAGTGAAAGGGAGCAGGGTGGTATGGAAGGGTGGTGGATGGAGAAAAAGGGGCAGATGCTGATGGAAGTTGGGGGGAAGGGAAGTTGAGAGAAACATAAGGGGGAAGGATACTGGATGGAATTGGGTTGGAGGGAAAGAAAGGGGGCAAATGTTGATGGAAGTGGGGGGAAGGGAGAGGAGAGAGTGAAATGCTAGACCATGGGGGTGTCAGAGAGGGAAGGGAAGGAGAGGAGAATGATGCCTGACCATCGGAGGAGGGAGGAAGAGATAGAAGGGAGAGGCAAACAATTTATGGAAGAGGCATAGAAGGAGAGCAGATGACATATGGAAGAGGCAGAAAGAGGGCAGACAGTGGATGGATGGAAGGAAGAGAATGATGAGATGAGGAAACCAGAAACCAGACAACAAAGGTAGAAAAAAAATTCTATTTGTTTTATTTATTTATTTTTGCTTTAGGTTAAAGTATTATTGTAGCTGTGTTGATAACAGAAAATAGAAATAAGGTGATCCTGTTTATTGTCAGCTGAAGATCTCTTCCTCTAGGAAGGAAGGGGAGATTTGTTCAGAGAAGTTTGGAGGTTGCATAGAAGAAAAACAGTACACTCACACTGGTATGGTAATCTTTGTTATTTGTTTTGAATTTTAAAATAAAAGAAAAAAAAAATAAAGTGGAAATAAAGAAGTAAATAAGAAAATGAGTAAATAAATGGGGGCGTGGCAGGGAGGCGTGGTGAGTTGGGGTGTGGGTGGGGGCAGGGGGCCAATGTACTTGTGTGCCTAGGGACCCTCGATGAATTAATCCTGCCCTGCGTGTTGGCACTTTTTTTAGAGAGAGCTCGTTCAGCATTACGGGATATATTGTATTGGCAAACAAGAGGCAAATAGCGTCAAAGATGAAGGTCAGATCCAAGCAGAAATGGAAAAGGAACAGCAGTCTGGCAAATTCCACTCTTTTAATTCATATTGAATTTTTATTTCTATTTGATTTTACATTGAGATCTTATTTAACATTATTTTACGATCTATTTACAGACTAGGATGGGAAAGGGATTGGGACTTGTATGCCACCTTTTTCTGTAGTTTTACAGCCACACTCAAAGTGGTTTACATACAGATATGTCAAACATTGGGCTCACAATCTATCTAATGTGCCTGGGGCAGTGGAGGATTCAATGATTTGCCCGGGGTCACAAGGAGCAGCATGGGATTCAAACACACAACCTCGGGGTGCTGAGGCTGTAGGTCTAATCACTACGCTGCATTCCAGTATGGCTGTTTTATGCCTTCTTAAATCTAGAACGCCTCCCCCCCCCCCAGGCCCACCCATCCCCATCCTATTACGCCCCAGTCCCATCACCGCTGCCTGCTTTCATCAGGCAGGAGAAAACTTTTCAAAACCCAGACAAAGTGCTGGGTTTTGAAAAGCTGTCCGGACCCTCGGACATGTCCAGGGAAATCCGGAGATCTGGTACCTCATGTAACTGCCTGTGCTGTGTATATATAGATATAGGTATGCTGTAACAGAATATGTACACTCTTGAAGGAGGCAGTTGCCAAAACATAGGGGTTTTATATCAGATGGTTCATCAGTAAAGTGGACTTTGCCATACTGATGTTCCTTTCCTGCTGCTACTTGGACCCGGACCTCTTTGGACATATTTGGTTGGAGTATGAACTTCCAGCACTATTGTACATACCGGTAGGTCTTTCTTTAAGTCTGCATCAAACCTTGGAGCCAATACACAATTCTTGCTGGATCCGTTGCGATTGCCGTTTCCTTCTGCAATGCACAACCAAAGTACGCTGGGTAGAGAGTAGGTTTCCTGTAACAGGTGCTGCAGCGTTTCAGAGTGAACGTGCAGTGTGCAGTGGCCAAAACAACTGAACACAAGTGGGGGATCCCCTCCCCCACTTGTGTTCAGTTATATTGTGTTCAGGAGTTATATGGCCAAGAGAAAGCATGATTAACGCATGCAGCATCCTCCTTCTGTCAGAATTCATGGGTGTGTGGGATAAGCGCAAAGGATCTTTAGCCATGAAGCACGAAGGTAGAGCTCTTTGGCACGGCCACAGAAAGGAAGCTGGACCCACACGGTCTTTATCTGCCATCACAGTCTGTTTCTAAGAAGGCTAAGCATGGCAGGAGCCAAACCACAGTGCCAGGAAAACCTCAGTGGTTTGCAACAGGCCTTTAGCAAAAGCACCAACAAGATAGTGAAGCTCTGAAGCTGTCTGTGGTCTTGGTGGTTTTAACTCTGCAGCTGCCATACACTGTTCACGAACCATTAACACAGGATCAGTAGAATCCTGTAATAATCTGGTGACGGATACAGATCATTTGTTTCATCCGGTCTGCCGGGTTAAGCTGTCTTCACTGGTAATGATATAGTACAGGTGTAGAGGCCTGGCTGCCAGCAGAATATTACTCCCCTAAACCAGTGGTACCCACCCAGTCAGGTTTTCAGGATATTCATAAGGAATATGCACAAAAACAGATTTGCAAGCATACGATCCAAGCTCCAGTTAATTAGTGCTGAGTATAATAATGCCCTTAATGTTTCCCACCTAGAATAAATACTTCATCTAATGCTGCCCTGGATCTGCGAAGGAGAGAGCTGTGTATACGCAGTAGCTCCCCTGCACACTTCTATCACTGGCCGCAAAAAAAATCTCCTTTTTCTTCCAGTGTAAGTTTTAAACGCACCGGTAAGTTAAAAAAAAGTGTAGAAAAGGGCTTATCTTTGATGAAGTCCCGCCAAGGATCAATCTTCTCTTGCTGTCACCACAGATATACTGTATTTTCACTCATATACTGCGCACCCGTGTAAAACGCGCACACGGGTATAGCGCGCGGGAAACTGTAATTTATGTAAATAAATTTTTATATACCGCGCACACCCGTATACTGCGCATGCCGCCCCGACTCTCCCGTCGCCGCCTGACTCTCCTTTCACCCGCCCCGACTCTCCTCTGGCCTCCCTGACTCTCCTTTCGCCCGCCCCGACTCTCCTCTGGCCGCCCCGACTCTCCTTTCGCCCGCCCCGACTCTCCTCTCCCCCTTGAAGTCCTGTCCCCACCCTGAAAGCCTGATGCCTCCCCCCAACTTCTGATTCACACCCCCCGCAGGACCGCTCGCACCCCCACCCCGAAGGACCGCTCGCACTCACACCCCTACCCCGAAGGACCGCTCGCACCCCCACAGCCTCCCCACCCTCCCCATCATGGAGAAGCTCCTACCGTTGTCCTGCTGCTTCCTCTGCCGGCGGTCCCGCCTCTTCTGTGAGCCCTGCGTCTGCACTGCTTCCTCTTCCGGCGGTCCCGCCCTTTCTCTGATGGGGTGGGGGTGCGGGTGCGAGTGCGAGCGGTCCTTCGGGGTGGGGGTGCGAGCGGTCCTGCGGGGTGAATCGGACGTCGGGGGGGGGGGGAACTATGCAAAAAAAAAAAAGTTGTAAAACGCGCTCACGCGTATAACGCACATGGTTATGCACGGTTTGTAAAATCGTGTATAACGCGTGCGTTATATGCGTGAAAATACGGTAGTGCTGGCAAGGAGTTAATCTGTTGCTACAGGCTTCTGAGGCCTTTTCCTCCTTATAGATGAAGTATTTTTTCTAGGTGGGAAACATTAAGGCATTATACCCGGCACAAATTAACCGGGGATTGGAGTGCATGATTGCATTTCTTAGTACTCCAGTTCCTCCATTTTGGTGGAATTTGTATCTACAAAATAGATTTACATACATTGCCTCTTTTGTATGCAAATCTGTCTCATGTATATTCTCTGTGGATATCCTGAAAGCTTGACTTAGAAACATAGAAACATAGAAAGATGACGGCAGAAAAGGGCTACAGCCCATCAAGTCTGCCCACTCTACTGACCCACCCCATTAAGTCTGGGTGCTGATGACTTAGTTCCTTAGCTCGACCCTCGTAGTGATCCTACGTGGATGTCCCATTTATTCTTAAAGTCGAGCACGCTGGTGGCCTTGATCACCTGCATCGGAAGTTTGTTCCAGTGATCCACCACCCTTTCTGTGAAGAAGTACTTCCTGGTGTCACCATTAAAGTTCCCTCCTCTGAGTTTGAGTGCGTGCCCCCTTGTGACTGATGGTCCTTTGAGAAGGAAGATGTCGTTTTCCACCTCGACACGTCCTGTGACATATTTAAATGTCTCAATCATGTCCCCCCTTTCCCTGCGCTCCTCTAGAGTATAGAGCTGCAATTTGCCCAGTCTTTCTTCGTATGAGAGACTCTTGAGTCCGGAGACCATTCTAGTGGCCATCCGCTGGATCGACTCAGCTCGAAGCACATCTTTACGGTAATGTGGCCTCCAGAATTGCACACAGTACTCCAGATGAGGTCTCAGTCAGTTTTTGGGTCCCTGCCCCATTGCTTGCAGCATTCCAGGGTCAGTTTACCTACCCTGTCACCTCTTCTCATGAGCATTTTAGAAAGGACACACAACCTGAATAGAGATTTCCAATGGGTTGCTGATGTAGGTCCCTTTCAGAAATTCATATTGCCACGAATGTCCCTGCGACAGCTCGACGAACACACAAACATCAACCTCAACAATGTCAATCACCCTGCCAGGTTGATGCGTCTGTGTCTACCTGGCGGTTTTAAACCACAGACATTACACTGCCAAACTCTATACATTTGAGGCAGCAATTCCACAAACACCCCCCTACCCCGCCATCACATGAGATTAAGCTCTCCAACACCTGATCACAAAAATAGGAGCCCTCCCTCAATAACAGCAGCTGAGTTCCCCCCCCCCTTGAACCTCCCAGCCACCCCTGGTAGTGCCTCTTCTGGTTCTTGGTGAGAAAATGGCAGCACTGACCCCTAGTGGTAGTCATGCTGTACTACTGATAAGAGGGTCAACCTTCCATATGAGACTAGATTCCATAAATGGTGCCTTAAAAAGTCGGTGCCAAAAACTAGTGCTGAGCACTCTTCTATAAATGGTAGTCAAGGTTAGTTTATAGAATAGCGTGTAGTGGTGAAAACCGTGCTTTAGGCATGGCCATTTATACCAACCAAAATGTGATGTAAATCCTGGCACCTAAATTAAGTGCAGCGTCCCCCTTATTCTATAACTGCATGTGTAAATTGCAGGCATGCCCCCCTAATCCACCCATGTCAGTCCCATTGTTGCACCCCCTTTTTGGAATCATGTGTAAAATGCACTGTAGTTAAATTCAATTAGCACAAAAAAATTGCTCGTTAAAATCCCAGTAATTCAAAAATTGCACACACAAATTGTGTATGCACCCAAATTTACGCATGCGATTTTTAGCACTTTTCAAAGAATTTGAGGTATAAGGTCAAATTGCACATTATGCAAACCACGACTGAGAACGGGGCAGGTGCCACTTACAAAATCACAGCTAGCAAGGACCCTAGGTGCTGGAAATGTATTTATTCATTCTCCCAGGAGAGCTCAGAATGGTTTACATGAATTTATTCAGGTACTCAAGCATTTTTCCCTGTCTGGCCTGGTGGGCTCGCAGTCTATCTAATATACCTGAGGCAATGGGGGGATTAAATGACTTGCCCAGGGTCACAAGGAGCAGCGTGGGTTTGAACCCACAACCTCGGGGTGCTGAGGCTGTAGCTTTAACCATTTCACCACTCTAGAAATCAAAATGTAGTAAAAGTGAGCCAAGTATAGGACAGTCAAGCCATTGTGACATCACTGATGAGATTGGCTCTTAGGCATTGGTGGAATGAGGCATTGTGATGTCACAATACCAGCTCTGGTTATCAGAGGCTGAAACTTTTTACACAATTTATTTTTCTATACTGTTCTCCCAGGGGAGCTCGGAATGGTTTACATGAATTTATTTAGGTACTCGAGCATTTTTCCCTCTCTGTCCCGGCGGGCTCACAATCTACTTAATGTACCTGGGGCAATGGGGGGATTAAGTGACTTGCCCAGGGTCACAAGGAGCAGCGTGGGTTTGAACCCACAACCTCAGGGTGCTGAGGCTGTAGCTTTAACCACTGCACCACTCTAGAAATCAAAATGGAGCAGCAGTGAGCCAAGTATAGGGCAATCAAGCCATTGTGACATCACTGATGAGGTTGGCTCTTAGGCATTGGTGGAATGAAGCATTGTGATGTCACAACACCAGCTCTGGTTATCAGAGGCTGAAACTTTTTACACAATTTATTTTTCTATACTGTTCTCCCAGGGGAGCTCGGAATGGTTTACATGAATTTATTTAGGTACTCAAGCATTTTTCCCTCTCTGTCCCGGCGGGCTCACAATCTATCTAACGTACCTGGGGCAATGGGGGGATTAAGTGACTTGCCCAGGGTCACAAGGAGCAGCGTGGGTTTGAACCCACAACCTTAGGGTGCTGAGGCTGTAGCTTTAACCACTGCGCCAGAGTTTTACAGTCTTATGTTTCTGGCGCCTAGGGTCTTTGTAGAATTGTGGCTAATGAGACCGAGGTCCAGTGCTGCCCACTTCAGGCCTTCGGTGTCGCTAGGTGCCATAGCCTCAAGTGCCAGGCCCAGAGGGTGCCTAATTTGTTTTAAAAAATGAGTTTTGGTTTGGGGTCTAAGAAGAAGATGTTTCATTGTTTAATACTTTTCATGGAATGATGTTGTTATTGCTTGATATTATTCTTAAATGGAATAAAAATGAAATAATTTTTTTAAAAAAAGAGTTTCAAATTGTTTTTTAATAGTGCGACCAATTATCGCGCCACATAAAACCAATTTAAACACTTAAGTTAGACGCCATTCACTGCAATCTAGGGACCCGCTGGTGCCTAACTTTCAGCCACTTTTTTTGAGAATCTGTCCAAAGAGCGTCGGTGGTATGGATGTCTGGGATCCTTTTTTCCTTTGCAAAAAAACTAACTATGCTATGCATTTTCCATTAAGCTAAGAACCACTGGGGAATAGCAGGTGCTGTAGGCTGCAGGGCCCTATGTGGGGCAGCAGCAACGCAGTGGAGCCACACACTGCGCGGGAGAAGGCATAGTGACATAGTAACATAGTAGATGACGGCAGATAAAGGCCCGAATGGTCCATCCAGTCTGCCCAACCTGATTCAATTAAAATTTTTTTATTTTTTCTTCTTAGCTATTTCTGGGAAAGAATCCAAAGCTTTACCCGGTACTGTGCTTGGGTTCCAATGGCAAACCACTCCCTACTCTGCCTTCAAACATCACAAGGAGGATTCCTTACTGTGCATGCGGCCATGGGTCGGTGTTCATCTCCAAGGCATACATAGTAACATAGTAAATAACAGCAGATAAAGACCCAAGTGGTTCATCCAGTCTGCCCAACATAAGAATTGCCGCTGCTGGGTCGGACCAGTGGTCCATCGTGCCCAGCAGTCCGCTCACACGGTCAAAGACCAGCTGAGACTAGCCCTACCTGCGTATGTTCTGGTTCAGCAGGAACTTGTCTAACTTTGTCTTGAATCCCTGGAGGGTGTTTTCCCCTATAACAGCCTCCGGAAGAGCGTTCCAGATTTCTACCACTCTCTGGGTGAAGAAGAACTTCCTTACGTTTGTACGGAATCTATCCCCTTTCAACTTTAGAGAGTGCCCTCTCGTTCTCCCTACCTTGGAGAGGGTGAACAATCTGTCTTTATCTACTTTGTCTTGAGTCCCTGGAGGGTGTTTCCCCCTATGACAGCCTCCGGAAGAGCGTTCCAGATTTCTACCACTCTCTGGTTGAAGAAAGAACTTCCTTACTATATGGTAAATTGTAACTTGTAAACTATATATTATGTATATTAGCATTAGACCCCCCTAGTATGAGTCAAGTTAAGATGAAAACTTGTATCGTAAACTTGTACTGTAATCATGGCAAATCCAGTGCAAATTGTAACCTGTTAATTGCATATTATATATGTTTAACCTGTTACCTGTTTTGGCCTCTTTGGGGAACACGGGATGGAAGACTAAGCCAGAGCCTCCTAAGGAACTCCAACAGAAGAGCATAATGACCTGACAGGATCCACAGAGGCCTGGTCCACCTCCAAGGGGAGAACAAGACCCCGTGGAAGCCTAAGGAGGAAATAACTTGTAATTGAAAATGTCTTTCTTTCTCTGGAGGGTACACAGTGCTGCATTTCATCGAGCTAGCTGAATTCATGCCAGCCAGATCAAAATCTCTCTTTAAATGGGATTCTGATATGAATAATAGAATAGACTGAGACCATCTCATTCACTTATCTCTCAGAATTGAAGACCTTCAATGAATAGCAGCTGCCAAAGGAAGCAGTAGATTCTCAGCAGAGGCAGACTTTCCTACACCCATACCAAATCCCTGCAGATTACTTACATTGCACAGAGCTACAGATATCAATAAGTATTACGGTACATATTGCCACATCCACTTAAACTCTTAACAGGTGGGATATTCAGTGCAATTTAACTTGGCAGGAGAGGCTCCTGTCCATTTAAATCACGCCGTTTATGATTATTTAGATTTCTACTATACCGCCTTTACTGATTTGCAGGTCTAAGTGGGGTGTGTGGGGTGACAGAGTTCAAACTAGTGTGGGATGAACACAGAGGATCTCTAATCAGAAATTAATGGGTATACATTGAAGGAACTAAGGCCAGGACTAGGCAGGCTTGCACGGCCTGTGACCCGTATATGGACTATTCAGTGGAGGACAGGCTGGGGAGGGCTTCGATGGCTGGGATGGTTAAGATGGGCTGGAGCGAGCTATTATGGAGACTCCAGTGGATGGAACCTAAGCACGCTACTGAGCAGGGCTCTGGGTTTCTGGCCCAGAAAGATCTAAGAAAAAGGACCATTTATGGAGCATGTAAGGTAGAGAGAACGAGAGGGCACTCTCTAAAGTTGAAAGGGGATAGATTCCGTACCAACGTAAGGAAGTTCTTCTTCACCCAGAGAGTGGTAAAAAACTGGAACGCTCTTCCGGAGTCTGTCATAGGGGAAAACACCCTCCAGGGATTCAAGACAAAGTTAGACAAGTTCCTGCTGAATGAGAACGTGCAAAGGTAGGGCTGGTCTCAGGGCACTGGTCTTTGACCAGAGGGCTACTGCGTGAGCACTGGTCTGACCCAGCAGCAGCAATTCTTATGTTCTTATGCTCATAAAATTGGTATTTCAATTGTTTATATATACCATCTGGATAACCCCTTTTTTCTTTAAATAATTTGATATATGGGGCTGATGTTTTAAGGCTTGATTCTGTAATACCTTTCAAGCTCTGCCATGTTCAAGTTGTCCCGGAGCCATATTGCTGGGGATTTGAGGGTGCAAAATTATGAATTCTACTACTTGCAACATTTGTACCTAGCCAAGTTTTGCGGTATTTTTTGACTATATCAAAGAAACCTACAGATTTGAGGTAAAAGGGTCATGGATTTGATATATTGCCTCTCTGTGTTAGTGCAATTTATTCTCTGGACCCTTTTGAGTAGTACCGTGTCTTTCTTCGTGTATGGCGGCCAGTGCTGGACGCAGTACTCCAGGTGAGGACACACCATGGCCCAGTACAACGGCATGCTAGTCTTAGGCATGACAATAGTTTATGGCTTATTAAAATTTGCTCTACCACCTTTACTGGCAAAGGAGTCCGAGGCAGTGACCTGCCTTGGCAGTTTTGTTAATCCACAGATACTGTTTTTGGAGGAATGGCGTGACTGAGGCAGTGCCTTCTGGTGCCAAACTGTTTCCACTGCAAAATGATGGAGTTGACAGTACTCCAAGGGAAATTCAACCGCAATGAAATTTTCTTATAGCTTTCCCTCAATCCACACCTTTGAATAACTTTATCCCAGAGTTCTTTTGGCAGTTCTATATCTGTATGTGTAGGGCTTTTGTTCAGATTCACTCCATGCAATAGAAACAGCTTGGTTCTTCATTGAGAACTATTTGATTCAGTTCAGCTGCTAAACTAAACTAAACTAAAACTTAGCCTTATATACCGGGTCATTTAACCATGGGAAGCTCGACACGGTTAACAATAAAATTAATAAAAAAAATACTAAAATGCATGGAAATTAATTTTCAAAGTGTTTAGCAAATAGATAAGTTTTCAAGGGTTTCCGAAAAGATTGGAAGGAATTAAGACACCTCAGAATCAAAGGAAGGTCATTCCATAATTGGGAGAATTTAAAAGCCAAAGAAAGGCTGAAATTCTTAATTCCTTTAATCCCTTTCTTGGAAGGGAGGGAAAGTTTAAATCGTTGAGTATCTCTCGCATATGGAAATCTATAAACGTTCCATAGAAGAGGAACAAAAGGAATAAAAATACCATGAAAAATTTTAAAAAATAATACATATACATTTAAACTGAATTCTGAGACAAAATGGGAGCCAATGAAGGCTCAAAAGCAAGGGAGTCACATGGTCGAATTTGCTTTTTCCATAAATCAACTTCTCAGCGGTATTCTGAATCAATTGTAGTCTTTGAAGACAGATCCCTGTGATGCCAAGATAAACAGCATTGCAATAATCTAGCCGAGAAAGCTGTTATTGGACACAGCAGCTAGCATGCATTTGCTTTATGAGTGTGCTTCAAAAATTTGTAGACAGTGCTAAACTGATTTAACATCCATTACATCTCTTAGCATAGGTTAAAAAGTTCTAATGCATGTTTAAAAAAAATGTAAATAAAGTCTAATACTCTGCACTAACTATTAGCTAAACTAGAGCGCTCAAAGATATATTAATGCTCACGAAAGAAAAAGCCTCAGTTTTAGGTGAATCCTATGACCCCACCACCACCGCATCGTCGGCATAAAAAACTTTCTCGTTAGCATTAATAAATAAACTCTGTCTGTTATTTTGGAAGTTTGTAATGCTGATTTCTCTTTATCGTGCGTTCTCAGGTTCAAAATATTGTGTGTGAACCTGAGAACGCATGATAAAGAGAAGTCGGCGTTGCAAGCTTCCAGAATAACAGAGAGAGTTTATTTTGACACCAATGTATGATTTAAAGCTTGCTTGTATTTCTGAATTGATTGAATTTGCGCTCTATTCCTGTTTTTCACAGGGACAATCAATGATGTTGTTTAGACTAGAGGTCTGCACGGGAACGGGGATAGTGGGAATCACGCAGGTCCTGCGGGGGTCCCGCAGGAATCCCCCCTAACCCATGGGACTCCCACGGGGACCCCCCTCTGGCCCACGGGACTCCCACAGGGACCCCCCTCTAGCCAAAGGGACTCCCACGGGGATGGAAGGCTTTGGAAGCAGGGTTCGTCTATATAATATAATGGACACGTCAGCCTTCGTAAAAGAGGGGGTTTATAAGTTAATTATCTGAACAGAAAACAAAAAAAGGGTTCCACCAAAGAGATTCCACAAAGAAAACAGCAAAAGAAACTGCAATTGATGATCCTGTCATAAGTAATTGCTGCTTTTTATGGGGACGGGCGGGGATGGAGGTAATTCCTTGCTGGGATGGGTGGGGACGGAGAGGATCCAGTTGGGGATGGGTGGGGAGGGGTGGGGACGGAGAGAATCCTGGTGGGGAGGGGTGGGGACGGAGAGGATCCTGGCGGGGACGGGCGGGTATGGGTGGGATTTCTGTCCCCGCGCAACTCTCTAGTTTAGACATGTCTATGTTATATGTGATATGGAAACCGCATAGTTGTATGCGGTATATAAATTTTTTAATAAGTAAATAAATTTGTTCGCATAGTACTGGACAAAATATTTCACATGGTTGCAATGCACATTCTTCAGACAGATTACATTCAAAGCCAGATTGGGAACAGGCAAGTGAATGTGACAGTACAAGGTCATGGGAAAATCCACTGCTTATTCCTAGGATAAGCAGCAGAGAATCTGTTTTGCTACTTGGGATCTTGCTAGGGGCTGCTTTAGGGCTTTAACGCGCAGAATATCGCGCGCTGAATTGCCACGCGCGCCAGACCTTAATGCCAGCATTGAGCTGGCATTAGTTCTAGCCGTGTAGCATGCGGTGATATCCTGCGTGCGCTAAAAACGCTAGCGTTTTGTAGTAAAAGGAGCCCTAGGTGTTTGAGACCTGAGTTAGCCACTGTTGGAAAGAGGATACTGGACTTGATGGACCTTCGGCACTGTCCCAGTATGGCAATTCTTATGCTCTTATGAAAGTACTCCTATTGAGATCCAGTTATGAAAGACTAAGGAGAAAGGGAGGGTGACTGATGACTACCAGATGAGAATGAATCAGAATAGGGGAGGCCTCGTGTTAAAGAGAATCCAGAAGTAACATAGAAACATAGAAGATGACGGCAGAAAAAGGGCTACAGCCCATCAAGTCTGCCCATTCTGCTTACCCACCCCCTGTCTATGCCCTAATGACCCAATTTCCTTATCTTGACCCTCGTAGGGATCCCACATGGGTATCCCATTTATTTTTAAAGTCTGGCACGCTGTCTGCCTCGATCACCTGCACTGGAAGCTTGTTCCAATGATCAACCACTCTCTCTGTGAAGAAATACTTTCTAGTGTCGCCATGAAATTTTCCGCCCCTGAGTTTGAGCGGGTGCCCTCTTGTGGCCGAGGGTCCCTTGAGAAAGAAAATATCATCTTCCACTTCGACACGTCCCGTGAGGTACTTAAATGTTTCGATCATGTCTCCCCTCTCCCTACGTTCCTCGAGAGTGTAGAGCTGCAATTTGTTCAGTCTCTCTTCGTACGAGAGACCCTTGAGCCCCGAGATCATCCTGGTGGCCGTCCGTTGAACCGATTCAATTCTGCGCACATCTTTACTGTAATGTGGCTTCCAGAATTGCACACAGTACTTCAGATGAGGTCTCACCATGGCCCTGTACAACGGCATTATGACTTCAGGCTTTCGGCTGACGAAACTTCTATTGATACAACCCAATATCTGCCTTGCCTTAGATGAAGCCTTCTCCACTTGATTGGCAGTTTTCATGTCTGCACTGATGATTACTCCTAAATCTCGTTCTGCTGAAGTCCTAGTTAAAGTTTCTCCGTTCAAGAAGTACGTCCTGCATGGATTTCTGCTTCCGAGGTGCATGACCTTACATTTCTTAGCATTGAAGCCTAGCTGCCAGGTTGAGGACCAACTTTCCAATGTAAGCAGGTCCTGCGCCATATAATTCTGTAAACTGCATTCACTTACTATATTACATAGTTTGGCGTCATCGGCGAATAGTGTTATTTTACCTTGAAGCCCTTGAGTCAGATCCCCTATGAATATGTTGAAAAGGAGTGGACCCAGGACCGAGCCCTGCGGCACTCCACTGGTCACCTCCGATGTTTTAGAGAGGGTACCATTAACCACCACCCTCTGAAGTCTGCCACTCAGCCAATCATTGTCTCTCCTAACCCCATCGATTCCATCTTGCTTAGCAGCCTGCGGTGTGGGACACTGTCAAAAGCTTTACTGAAGTCCAGGTACACAACGTCCAAAGACTCTCCCAAGTCCAACTTTCTTGTTACCCAGTCAAAGAAGCTGATGAGATTGGATTGGCAGGACCTACCCTTGGTGAATCCATGCTGACTGGGATCCCGAAGATTCCCTTCATTCAAGATCGTGTCCAATTTGCTTTTAATTAGTGTTTCCATGAGTTTGCACACTATTGATGTGAGACTCACCAGTCTATAATTCGCAGCCTCTGCCCTGCAACCCTTTTTATGCAGAGGAACGACATTAGCTAATTTCCAGTCCAGGGGAACTTTCACCTTACTTAGGGAGAGATTAAATAGCTCAGCCAACGGTTTCGCCAGGACATCGCTCAATTCTCTGAGCACTCTTGGGTGCAAATTGTCTGGTCCCATGGCTTTGTTCACCTTGAGTCTTGCCAGTTCACTGTAAACTTCACCTGGTGTGAACTCAAAATTCTGAAACGGGTCTTCTGTGCTTTGTGTTGCCTTCAACTGCGGACCGTGTCCCGGTGCCTCACAGGTGAAGACTGAGCAGAAGTATTCATTCAGTAGTTCGGCTTTATCGGAATCTGCTTCCACGTAACTTCCGTCCGGTCTTCTAAGGCGTACTATCCCGCCTGTGTTCCTTTTTCTGTCACTAATATACCTGAAGAAGGATTTGTCCCCCTTTTTAATGTTTTTTGCCAGAATTTCTTCCACTCGAAGTTTTGCCTCCCTAACTGCCATTTTGACCGCTGTAGACCTGGTCCTATATTCTACTTTTGCCTCTCTTTTCTCCGTGCGCTTGTAGGAGAGAAACGCTTTTTTCTTCTCCTTAATGAGGTGCGAGATCTCCGCGGTGAACCATTGGGGTTTATTGTTTCTTTGTCGTTTATTTACTGATTTTATGAAGCGGCTAGTTGCTTCATGTATGGTTGATTTCAGTGTTAACCACTTAGCTTCTACATCATCGGTCTCCGCTTGGTCCTGCAGCGTCTGATGGACGAAATCTCCCATGCGTGCAAAGTCTGTGCCCCGGAAATTGAGTACCTTTGTTTTCATGTTTGATCTAGGGAAGCCTTTCCTAAGGTTGAACCATACTATGTTGTGGTCGCTGGAGGCTAGCGTATCTCCTACTGAGACCTCTGAGACGCTTTCCCCGTTGGTGAGTACCAGGTCGAGGATCGCCTGGGCCCTAGTGGGCTCCGTTACCATTTGTTTGAGACGTGCTCCCTTTATGGAGGTTAAGAGCCTCCTGCTACCGCTGGTTGTCGCTGAAAATGAGTTCCAGTCTGCATCAGGCATATTGAAGTCCCCTAGCAGTACAGCTTCTCCTCGTAGAGTGATATTCTCTATGTCTTCAATTAATTCTGCGTCCATGTCTTCCAGTTGTCTTGGGGGTCTGTATACCACACCTAGATACAGGCATTTTTCTCTGCCTCTTGCCAGGTTTACCCAGAGGGACTCCCCGGTGTACTTGACATCTGTGATCCTGGTGGTTTTGATGTCCTCTTTAATGTATAGAGCTACCCCCCCCTCCTAACCTGCCCTCTCTGTCCTGACGAAGTAGATTGTAGCCCGGTATAGCCATATCCCACCCATGTGAGTCCGTGAACCAAGTTTCAGATATTGCCACCACATCTAGGTCGGCATTCCTTATTTCAGCCTCCAATTCTAGAATTTTGTTACCTAAACTGTGTGCATTGACATACATGGCCCTCCATATCTTGTGTTTGCTAAGTCCCTGTGAGGCGTATCCTACCCGAGTCGGTGTGACTCCCAAAGAACTGTTTGCAATGTGGGTACTTACCTTGGACATGGAAGCGGAGTTTCGACTCACCTCATCAGGATAATTCCTTTCTGCACTAATATGTGAATGGGTACCCTCCCCCGACTTACCTTTCTTTGTGGAATCTCTTTGGTGGAACCCTTTTTTTGTTTTCTGTTCAGGTAATTAACTTATAAACCCCCTCTTTTACTAAGGCTGACGTGTCCATTATATGGACGAACCCTGCTTCCAAAGCCTTCCATCCCCATGGGAGTCCCGTTGGCTAGAGGGGGGTCCCCGTGGGGGTCTCATGGGCCTGATGGGGGGCTCCTTGGGAATCCCATGGGTTAGGGGGGGATTCCCATGGGACCCCTGCGGGACCCGCGGGATTCCCGCGATCCCAGTTCCTGTGCAGATCTCTACTTCAGAGTCGCCTGCTAACACTAAAGTTTTTTACGACTCACCTAAAACTCAGGCTTTTTCTTTCGTGAGCATTAATATATCTTCGAGTGGTCTATTTTAGTGCAGAGTATTAGACTTTATTTAAGTTTTAAGTCCCTTCACTCCTCCTATTCAGATAATGTGCTAAAAAAAATGTAACACAAATTTATGAAATGAGCCCAAAATGGCCATAAACCTAGAAAAAAAGAAAAGTTCAGCAATGATTTGGACATGAATCAAAAATGTTTCTGTGCACATTAAAGTTTTAGGGTTTCTTATTTCTAATTGGTTTGAGTATTTCCACGATCGTTTTTTCACGTTGAAAGCACTCAAAACGTTATGTAGATCAGTAAGACAAACTCCTACTTAATGCATTTTCAGTTGAATTTTTTTTAGACAGCAAAATGTGAATAATTACAATGGTGCAAAGACCTTTTCAGAGCATGGTACGTAGGGTTACCATATGGCTCCAGAAAAAGGAGGACGGATTGAGACATCTGGATTTTACTTCCCTTGAAAGCAATGGAAGTAAAGAGGACAGATAGAGACACCTGGGGTTTTACTTCCATGGAGGGCCATGGAAGTAAAACCTGGATATCTCAATCCGACCTCCTTTTTCTGGAGCTATACGGTAACCCTAACGGTACATGAGCAACATAAATTTGACAACAGCACGGTGACGGCAAGACTTCCTTTGCAAGTAGGCAAGACAAAATACCTTGAGATCCAGATTCAAACTACGCCGGCTTCCAACTGGGTTAAGCTTTTCTGGGTATTTATGGTTTCTCTCTTATGAGGAAACAACCACCAAGGGGAAAAAGGACCAATATTCCACAGAAAATGAGATGAATCCAAAGATACACAGGTGGAACAAAAAAGTTCCTGGACACTCAGGTTTCTTCTGGTGCAAATGTTTATTATTCTCAAAATGTCAAATATAAACACTGAGCCTTGTCGGAGATGGTACAACGATTTTTCTTTGTACTCTATGGTATAATCATGAATGCCAGACCCTACACCGGCCATGTTTCGGCAGAGCACTGCCTTCCTCAGTGGTCCTATTCAATGACCATAGACCTAGATCTCCTTTTATTAAACTGCGCTAGCAGTTTTTAGTGCCGGGAGCCGCTCTGAATGCCTTGCGCTGCTCCCGACGCACATAGGAACTCTATGAGTGTCGGGAGCAGCGCGGGGCATTCAGCGCGGCTCCCTGCGCTAAAAACTGATAGCGCAGTTTAATAAAAGAGGGTACTAGAGTAAATTAGTGCTTGACAGCTCTTGGTTGACACTGTTATCAGCAAGTTCTGTTATCCAAAGAGACATTTGACCTTCAGAGAATAAATGAACATTTGCACCAGAAGAAACCTGAGTGTCCAGGAACTTTTTTGTTCCACCTTTCTCTCTTTTGAGGCTCAGGTACTGGCAATTGGTGCAGGAAAGTACTATTTCAGGAGGGGCGCTACCTGAGGAATATACCCTCCATCCTCTAGGGGAGAAAAAGTAAGAAAATAAATCCAGAGGAAGGTGCTGCCTTATGGATGAAGAAATAAAAGGGGCGGGGGTGGCTTACGGATAAGGGAATCTGCCTCCTCTTACAGATGCATTGTATGACTTTCAGCCAGAGATGGAGGACATGATTTGGGTTCAGGAAAAGGAAAAGGAGTTGAGTGTTGACCACAGTCTGGTTCTCTTCCTAATGTGTCCGTGCTATGACTACAACTTAGACGCAATGGTCGGTTTGAATGGTGTAAAGAGGGAGTGGTGACCTTGAGAAAGCCCTTTGAATTATACGGGCGAAACATGTTGGTGATTCTACCCCCATTGAAAAGCGTCTTTTGCACAGCTTAGTACTTTTAGTACACATTGATTTAAGCTAAATATTTAAGTTTATTAAATTAAAAACAATTAAAGTATTTATTGAACTGGATCCGATGACGATTGGGAGCATAAAGCCCAGCACAATGAGAGTAGTTTGAGTGCTTGGTGGCCTGCTGAGGTCCAGTAAGACTAGTCATAACTGTGGAGAATGAGGCACGGCATGAATGTGAGATAATTTCTTACATTTGATTATACTGGATATTGGAGTGTACTTCATCCAAACTTATTTAAATAGTGCCTATGGTTACATGACTACAACTAAAGTCATGAAGGCTGTATCCTGACTTGCAGTTCTTGTCCATGAGTCATCCTCTTTTTAAAGACATGTGAGGAACGGAGGAATAGCCTAGTGGTTATAGGCTGAGAACAAAGGAAGTCTGGTTCAAATCCTGCGGCTGTTCCTCGTGATGCTGGGTAAGTCACTTAACCCTTCGTTGTCTAAGGTACAAAATTGGATTGTGAGCCCTCTGAGGACAGAGAACTACTTAGCCCTCGATTCTCCGTAACTGCTTCCACGCTCTGGAATGCTCTTCCGTCATACTTCTGAAACGAACTGACCACATCTTGGTTGACAATGGAGGCTAGAGTGATTTTCAAATTTGGCTGTATATGTTTTAAAGCTGTGAACGGATTACTGCCAAGTTATCTTTTTAATTGTTTCAAATTTGTAAACAGGAAACATCTATGTATAGTACGCAGTGGCATACCTAGGGTATGTGGCACCCGGGGCCCATCATTTTTTGACACCCCCCTATGTAAAAAAATATTTTTTGTAATAACCATGAAACGGAATAAATGGTCAGAATAGAAACGGTTCATAGACATAATCGCGGAAGACAAAGGTGCGCGCCGACAACTGAGCGCAAGACGGAGCTGCGTGCTGAAGAAAATTACTGTTTTTAGGGTCTGCGATGGGGGTTTTGTTGGGGAGCCCCCCCCCACTTTACTTAATACAGGGAAAAAGTGAAGTTTTCAGTAAAATGTGGGGGGTTACAACCCCCCAAACCCCTCACAATGCCCCCACAATGCGGCGCGATCTGTATTAAGTAAAGTGGGGGGGGGTTCCCCCCACGCCCCCCCCGTCGGAGCCCCTAAAAACAGTAATTTTCTTCAGCGTGCGCCACCACGCTGCGCTCAATTGTCTGCGCGCGCCTTTGTCCCGGCGCGCTTTTGACCTGACACCATAGAAACAGGCAGTGAAAATTTTCTTTTATTGAACCTCATATATGTAACCATTATTCCAAACATAACATAACATAAATTATGTCTGAATTGTCATGACATCAGAAGTACATATGGAGTAGTTGCAGGTGATGCTTGGGACAGTTCTGATTGTGTTAGTTCGGTTTTATGTGTTTTGAATAGAAGGGTTTTTATTTCTTTTTTGAAGGTTTTGTAGTCTGTGGTCGAGGTTGTAGAGTTGGTGGTCGAGTGTTGCAGCTCGAATGGCTAGGAGGTTGTCGAACAGTTTTTTTCTTTTGATGTTTTTGGTTTGAAGGTGTGTGAATGGTGCGCGAGTTCTCCTATGTCTGGTTGAGGTGGATTGAATTATTTAACTGAAGAAATTAGTTACCACCCCCCCCACCCCATTCCACACACATTAATTCTCTTCAATTTTTGTTCCCATTATAAAAAACACTGATAAGTTCCCAGAAAAAAAAATACATTAAAATAAGAAGTGAAAACAAAGGTCCCTACAGATGAGAACATAACATAAGAATAGCCTAACTGGGTCAGACCAATGGTCCATCATGCCCAGTAGCCCATTCTCATGGTAGCCAATCCAGGACACTAATACCTGGTCAAAACCCAAAGAGTAGCAACATTCCATGCTATCGATCCAGGGCAAGCAGACACTTCCCCCCCATGTCTTAATAACAGACTATGGACTTTTCCTCCAGTAATTTGTCCAAATCTTTCTTAAAACCAGCTATGCTATCTGCTTTTATCATAACTTCTGGCCACTTCATTTTTAAGCTTATATCTTTCCTTCCAAACAGAGATCTTGCTAGATGTCAAATACAGAACAAGGTAACTTCACACGGACTTAGCTGTGCAGGAAATGTGAATCTCCTCAAACACCCACCATATAGTGCAAAAATGTGCAAAAGTCTGTTTTTTTTCTTTCGATCACTACATAGCCTAATGCCACACAAGCAGCGCTGTTACAAACATATTCTGAAGGTCAATGCTAAGGTTAAAAAAAATTTCCTTCCTTTGACCACAAGGAGATACTGACAAACCACTGGAAGAGATCCAAAAACAACTACCCAGGCACAACACCCAAAGACCCACTCAGTGTGTGAACCAGTTGAGTGGAGTGGACTAACTGGGGGGTGGAAATGGGCCCTGAGTTTGCTCAGCAGAATTTCCCAGACCACTTCTTCCTCTCAACACATTGACACGCTGCCACCACCACCACCACCACCACTAGGAACACCTCACCGGGTAAGCCAGCAATGCTTATAAACTTTATAAAACACATTATTATGTTTTCTTATAAAGCACATAATTTAACTGGATTCTCTGACATCCAGCCTTGCCATTCACAAAAATAGAAGGAAGAAAAGTTCCCATTTCCTGCTGTCTCATGTCCCCGGCCTATACAATATTTTTCTTCTGCAGACCCTTCAAAAGTCTGACCAAATCCTCGTTTCACTTGCATTATAAAGTATTGAGGATGCCATCTCTCCCCAATCCCAGATCCTAAGACAGTAGCGCAAACTAGTGCTGCCCGATTCAGGTAAAAATTTTTGATTTGATTCTGCCTACTGAATTGGTTTTTCGATTCAATTTTCCTGCCCAATTGGGTGTTTTGTTGTTTTTTTTAAACATCCTGATGGGTTTATTTTATAGCTTTTTCATCCCCCTTTGGCTTCTCCTAACCACACTGGTGCTGTGGTGTAAACAAAATAAAGAAACAAAAAGGACTTTTCCTCTCTCTGTTAAATCCTAGCTCACGTTTGCGGTCTAACACCAGCTCTGGCAGGATACACGTTTCAAATCTGACATATTGTAATCACAAAACAGAAAATAAAATTAGTTTTTCTACCTTTTGTTGTCTGGTTATTTTTCAAATCTTGTTGGTCCAAGGCTCTGGTTGTCTTCTGATAATTTGCTTTCCAGGGTCGTCTTCTTTCTGCATGCTAATCATCCATCTGCCATCTCTGTCCTCCCCTTCCGTTTCCCTTCCCTCCCCAGGAGGTCTGGCATCTTTCCTTTTTTTCAACTCCCTCCAGAGATCCACTTTTTCTTAACTACCCTTATATCCAGCATCTCTCCCTCCTTCCCCACCACCCCAAGGTCCATCATCTCTCCCTTTCTTTTCCCAACTACCCTCCTATCCAGTTTTTCTATCCTCCCCTCCACATCATCCCTTGTGTCCAACTTCTCTCCCTTTCTGTTCCTTCCCTCCCTAAATCCCATGGTCCATCATCTCTCTCCCTCTCCTTTATTTTCAGACCCATTATTTCATCCCACCCAAAGTCCGGCATATGCACATCTTTTTGAAACCCCCCCTTCCCTGAAGGCCTGTCCCCCCCTTAAAGGTCTGCATCCCACCCCTGAAGGCCAGTCCCCCCCCCTTGAAGGCCTGCATCCCCGAAGGCCTGTGCCCCCCCTTGAAGGCTTGTCCCCCCCCCTTGAAGGCCTGCCTGCCTGTCCCCCTTGAAGGCCTGTTTCTCCCCCTTGAAGGCCTATGCCTGCCTGCCTGTCTCCCTTGAAGGCATGTCCCCCCTGAAGGCCTGTCTCCCCCATGAAGGCTTGTCCCCTCCTTGAAGGCCTGCATCCCCCCTGAAGGCCTGTCTCCCCCCTGAAGGCCTGCACCCCCTGAAGGCCTGTGCCCCCCCCTTGAAGGCCTGCCTGCCTGTCCCCCTTGAAGGCCTGTCCCCCTCTTGAAGGTCTGCCTGCCTGTCCCCCTTGAAGGCCTGCCTGCCTGTCCCCCTTGAAGGCCTGTCCCCCTCTTGAAGGCCTGTCTCCCCCCATGAAGGCTTGTCCCCTCCTTGAAGGCCTGCATCCCCCCTGAAGGCCTGTCTCCCCCTGAAGGCCTGCCTGCCCGCCCCACCCTGAAGGCCTGCTGTCCCACCCCACCCCGAAGGACCGTTCATCCCCATGGCCATCCCACACCATTTACCGTAGAGAAGCAGCCTGCAGCAAGATCGCGATGCCAGCGATCTTTGTGCTGTTTCGGCGCTGTTTCCTCCGCCGCTCCCCCGCCCCTCCTCTGACGTCAGTATATTTGGAACTGCAGTATTAGGGCTTTAAGTCATGGTAAGGGCCATTTACCGCGACTTAAAGCCTTAATGTTGCTTTTAAAATCCCCTCCAGAATAAATAAGGTGGCCCATAACTTTGCTTCAGTCACTGAGTCCATGGAGGAAGGCAGTATCATGCATCGGAGCTACATGATGTGTCTGTTGATTCTGTGAAGCAGTCACGAAAGTGTATATCTGATGAGAGTGCTGCTTTGATGAGACTGCTGTTTCCGTTCAAGGTCTGACAATTGCTGCTAAGAGTCCTCTGGTTTACAGGAACCTCTCTAGGATGATCCCTTCTCTTTGCCTTAGCACAAAAAACAGCTTTTTCGTTACCAGAGGACATTGAAACCAACCTTATTTTGCAGTGTGTTTTTTTTTTCTGAGGGGACGAGTTCCCTTGGACCCCTATTTGCAATCCATCATCTGTAGCTGACAATTTGAAGTGAGATGTGGGTTGTGTGAGGTATGGGCCATGTGCAACAGATGAAGGATGCACAGTGAGTAATGACAGTAATTGTAAGAGAAGGGGAAGCATCGTCGACCTCAGGCCAGCAGTCAGGTACTTGGACATCATTAATGATTTGCAAGGTCACTTTTTAGCCACAACCTTCTTATGTCATAACTTACTCCGCAGGTTGTACTTTGACCCTGAAGCTGTCAGAGGCTTCTTAGTAATGTCACATCACCTTGAAACATAGTGTGCTCATCTGACATATTGCAGCTAAGGGAATGTTTACCTTCTGGGCTCTTCTGAGCTCCGATGAGTCTCCTGGAAGTGGAAGGTAAGGTGGCTCCAGTGGCTTAGTAGGGGGGGGGGGCAGGACTCCTCTCAGGGCCCCCCCCCTACCAGTACCACACGCACACACCCCTTCCCTTGTACCTCTAACGTTTGTGGCATGAGCAATGACCGCAAACTGCTGCTCACACCAGCGTCAGCTCTGTCTCTGACGTCACTTCCTGGACCTACACCCAGGAAGTGATGTCGGAGGAAGAGCTGAAGCTGGCGCGAGCAGCAGCTTGTGGTTTCTGGTCGGGCCATGAACGTTAAAAATAAACGGGGGGAAGGGGCAGTAGAGGGCAGGTGGCTCCTGTGTTTTTTTTCCAGGAACAAGTGGTCTCGTAGGTGCAGATTTACAGGAAAAGAGAACATTTTAGTACACACAGCAGAAGCAGAAACATCCAAGTGGAAAAAAATAAATGGCATGAACCTGGCAGCTTTCACATGGAAATATCAGCACTTCTGCGTGGAAATAGTGATGTCACAACTTCCACACGTAAGTGGTATGGCTTTCACTTGTAGCTGTCCTGGTTTACACACCTAGACATTTAATTGCCACCAATTTAGTAGTGAGGCTGCAATTTTTTTTTATTTTTCATTGTGGAGGTGGAAATAGGGTTACCAGATTGCGTGGAGCCAAAAACTGGACATGTGGTCCTGTCCCCCAGCCCCGCCCCATTCTTCCCCTGTGCTGTCCCCACACAGATCTCTTCTCGAGCTGAGGGCTGCGTCTGGAGAACCTCCACGCGTGCGCAGATGCAATGCGATGGCATGTGTGTGATGTCATCGTGTCACATCCGCACACGCTTGAAGGCATTCCAGATGCAGCCCCGAGCTCGACATGCTTCAAAGCCCAGACAAACCACTGTTTGTTTTTTTTTAGAAATCTGTCTGGTCACCTGGAAAGTCCTCCAAAATGAGGACATGTTGGAGAAAAGGAGGGGGGGGGTGTGTGCGGCAGGGGGGGAATTGGACAAGGAGCAGGAGGACAGAGATGAGGGCTGGGGAGGGGCACCACTGCCCTGGGTGCCTCTCGCTTCGTTACGCCACTGCAGGCACCTCCACCTACTAGCTGATAGGTGTCTCACTGAGTGACATTAAGGACGTTTGCCTCCAGAGCTATGAATTCTGCTTCTACAGCACTGCACGCTCCAGTTGACCTGAAGTGTAAGACCAATGGTTCATCAAGGCCAGTAGCCCGTTCTCACGATGGCCAATCCAGGTCACTAGTACCTGGCCAAAACCCAAAGAGTAGCAACATTCCATTCAGAATTCTAAAGAATAGCAAGATTCTGGAATCCCAAAGAGTAACAAAAGATTCCGGAACCCCAAAGATTAGCAACATTCCATTCAGAATCCTAAAGAATAGCAAGATTCTGGAATCCCAAAGAGTAACAAAAGATTCTGGAACCCCAAAGAGTAACAAAAGATTCCGGAACCCCAAAGAGTAGCAACATTCCACGCTACCGATCCAGGGCCAGCAGTAGCTTCCCCATGTCTTTCTCAATAAAAGACTATGGTTGATCCTGGTTGATGAATTGAAACAGGGTACCATGCTATGGCTGGGTTACAAGACACCAGAGGCGTAGCTACAGGCGGGCATGGCCACCGTGAGTCAACCTCAGCTTTGTGAAAGGCAGACTCCATTGTGGACAGTGGAATGCAGTAGCAGCTCATAATTTACTTCCCTTCATCTTTGGTGGAGCGAGGCAGCGGGCATCGGGCGAGGAGCTGCTCAATCTCCCTTTGCTCCGTGCCACGGTTGTCAGCCTAACTTCAGTTTTCCCCAGTCAGGCTTGCTTAGGCCACAGTCACCATAGAGAAGCTCAGGTAAAAAAATAAAATGCTGATGGGCTTTGGTGGGGATAACATAACATCGTATTTCTATACCGCAAAACCATACGTTCAATGCGGTTTACAAAAATTACATAATCTACAAAAAGGGGCCATAGATAACTACTCAGACAAGTTCTTAGGGAAAAGATAAGACTTCAATTGTTTCCTAAAGTGTTCATAAGAGTGAGAAGTAAGTAACAGTGAACAAAAGTCGTCGTCATGAAAAGCTGCTTGAAATGAAAGTAGATGATCATGGTATTTCTTACCTTTGCAGCCTTTAACAGAGGGAAATATAAACAGAGCTCTGGACTGCCATAATTAAAAAAAAAAATATATATATAAATATATATATATTGTATATTTAGGGGTCCTTTTATGAAGCTGTGGTAGGGGTTTAACGCGTGGAATACTGTGCATTAAACCGCCTGCCGCGCTAGCCGCTAACGCCTGCATTGAGCAGGCGTTAGTTTTTTAGCCGGCCGCGGGGGTTAGCGCATGATGAAATGTCTGTCGCGCTAACCCCACTAACTCGGCTTGATAAAAGGACCCCTTAATGTTGCTAGGTTTCTGGGTGGGAGTAGGCTGTACTGTTACCCCCAGGAGTCAGGGTACAATTGTGAGCCTGAATTGTGGATCTCAGCCCTAGCAAATTTTTAAAGAAGCCAAATTAGGAGCCTAACTCCCAAAATTAGAAACATAAATCCTCTGAATATCGATTTCAAAAGAAATTAGGTGACCTGTACTAGTTTTGAGTGTGTCAATAAGTGTGAAATGAAAATAGACATGTGAAATCAAGTGACCGGTAAATTAAACAGTAGTGCACAATGAGCGAAAATATGAATTAAAAACGATAGGTGCGCATCATGATTTGGGAGAGAGCCAAGAAGAAGTAATGAATGAATTCACACCGACTGAATGATTTACAGTGACCAGAAAATATGAATCCCTTGGGGTGGTCGTTTATGCTTGTGGTGATACAAAGAGATGAATGGAGAAGTGAATGAAACATGATTGAAAGATGGGTGAAATATACTGACCAATGCTTGAACTTTGCGTGAGATTTGGAGCACCAATTACAATGTAAACAAGAAAATGGTGTCAAATATATTAGGTATATCCGGGTACTTATGTTGTACCCAGGACAATGGAGGATTAAGTGACAAGGAGCAGTATTGGGATATGATCCCACAACCTCTGTGTGCAGAGGTAGCAGCTCTACCACTAGCCCACGCCTCAAGCGGAGATCAAATCCCATCTCCTTTCCCTTTATTAACCGTGGCCAGAATAATGTGACGAAACTGGTCGCTAGTTTATGAGAAAGCATATGAGAGATTTTAGAGCAGTGTTGAAACTCCCTGAGGAAGCCTGGGTGATTCTACAAATGATGTCACGATTGTAGGCAGTGGTATATCCTACCACCGTCTCACCAGCCAATTGGAACACATGTAAAAAGAAAAAAAATCCATGCCGTGAAGGATGCCTACAATATAGGCATCTGACTCATGCCTATGGAGGCATCTAGGCACGCCTACCAATGACCAAGGTCAGTGTGGGTGTGGTTTCCACCGGAAGTGGCCTTGGGCATCCATTATCATCCCTATGCATCTCCGTAGGTGCAAGACAGACGCCGTAAGTGATTGACACACGGTCAGCGTTCTTTAGAGAATCAGGCCCTTAATGCCTCTTCAGAACTCCCTGGTATCCAGATTTCTTAATTTTTTTTAATTCATTTTTTTTATCCCGTTCGCCCCAAAGAGGTCAGAATGGGTTACAGGTTAACATACATAATATACAGTCAAAGCAGGTTACAATTTGACATACTTAAAATATGTGTGCGCATCATAACTCAACATCGGTTAGTGCGCTTTAATAAAAGGACCCCTTCATAATGTAACAGCATGAATGTATAACATTTGGACACCCCCCCCCCTCAAAAAAAACAATCATCCATCATGATCCTCATTCATCTCCTGACAAGGAAAAATTAGATGTGGTTCAGATGAGGAAGAGGTGAAAAACAAAAACGTTATTGGAGGACATGAATTATACGTGCCATGCAGAACTGATGTTGTTAACACTAGATAGGAAAGCAGGGGACAGTCACATACTCTTCAGATACAGGCTAAAATCTTTTTAAGGAAAAGAAAATAAGGTTTCATCTAATGGTGCATGGTAATCACATCCATAGTATCTGGGTTTAACAAGTGGGGAAAGCATGCAGAGCATAGCTCATGGAATTCCTTCCAACCCCTCTGCATATGTAAATGAATGTGTGTGTACATACAGTCAAACCTTAGTTTACGAGCATAATTTGTTTCAAAAACATGCTTGTAATCCAAAACACTCGTATAGCAAAGCAGATTTCCCCATTAGAAATCATGGAAACTCAGGCGATTCGTTTCACAAGCCAAAACCTTTAACACAAAATACAATATGTACTCATATTGCAAGACTTTGCTTGTTTGGAACAGTCGCTACACTCTTGCAGCATCATAGAGAAAAGAACCATCGGCTCAGTTGTAATGATGTGACGCGTGTATACTGTATGTACTCGTATTGCAAGACCTTGCTCGTATAGAACAGTCACTACACTCCCGCAGCGTCAGAGAGAGAAGAACCATCAGCTCGGTTGTGATGATGTGACGCGTGTATACTGTATGTACTCATATTGCAAGACCTTGCTCATATAGAACAGTCACTGCACTCCCGCAGCGTCACAGAGAGAAGAACCATCGGCTCAGTTGTGATGATGTGATGTGTGTGTACTGTATGTATTCGTATTGCAAGATTTTGCTCGTTTAGAACAGTCACTACACTCCCACAACGTCAGAGAGAGAAGAACCATCGGCTCAGTTGTGATGATGTGACGCGTGTGTACTGTATGTACTCGTATTGCAAGACTTTGCTCATTTAGAACAGTCACTACACTCCCGCAACGTCAGAGAGAGAAGAACCATTGGCTCAGCTGTGATGTGTGTATAATGTATGTACTTGATTTGCAAGACATTACTTGTATATCAAGTTAAAATTTAATCAAATGTTTTGCTTGTCTTGCAAAACACTTGCAAACCAAGTTACTTGCAATCCAAGGTTTTACTGTATCTATAAGTGTGTGTGCATGAGTGCTTGTATATTGATGGGGGGGTGTATGCTTTCTGTGTGGCTGTGACCAGGAGAGGAGAGAAAGGGGGAAGGTAGTTTGAAAGGTGCAATTACTTAATCACTAGGCTACAGCAAATAAGCAATTAATCAAATTTACAATAAACTCGTATACAAAGTGCAGTTGTTGGAACTGCTTCTCTCATAGAAATAGAATGGGACATTTCTCTTCCACCCCTCCTCCCCTTATCAACCCATGCAAGAGCTTCATTTCTACAATACAGAAATTTCCCGCAGAAGGCAGGAATGTAGAAACTAGAGAACAGCAGATAGAGGTTTAGGTTCAAACAATTTTTATTGATGCAAAAAACACAGCAAATACAACACCGGGGCACCCCAAAGGTGCACAGTACAAATAACAATGCATCATATACAATAATAGAACAAGCATATACAATAAAAGAATAACATCAACCAAACTCCCTCCCCTTCCTTCTCTACATAGGGCAAGTGAGATTAATGAGGGTGGAAAGGTACTCCAAAGCCCTGTACTCTTATGAACCCCAAAAATGTCACACCACCCCTTCCCCCCACCTGAACCACTTATCCTATCTTTGACTAATTGCCAGAACCTACAATACACCCCATTTCCCCTCCTCAAACCCCTCCCCTCTCCTCCCCGCCCCACCAGTACTCACCATTACTCTCCCAACCCAACTAACTAACAAATTAGGACACCCATCTTAAAACCGCACTACGACCCTTAGGATGTAAGACTTGCAGATAAGGCTCCCATATATTCAAAAACTCTAGAAATTCATGTAAAATTCTGGTGACTTCTAAAAAAAAAAATAATCACAAGAAAATCAAACAAAATATTTAAACAATATGGACGTCAATGAAAAGACAGCTGCAAAGTGGAGAAAAAGAGACCTTAGAATCAGTGGCATAGTGAGGTTGAGAGGTGCCCCTCCCCCACCCTCTCCTTCCCTGCCCTCTCTTTAGCTTTCCCAGCATGAGCAACGCCACCAACTTCCTGCCCATGTCGGCGTTGGCTCTCCTTCTGACATCAGTTCCTAGGTGCGGGACCTAATAGTGACGTCAGAGGTCAAGCACCAGGTTGGAGTTACTGCTCGCGCCAGCGAAGAGCTAGAGATACGGTGGGGAGGGGGGAGGAATGCAAAGGAACGGGTGGGCGGAAAGGAGGTTGGGTGCCAACGCCCGGGACGGACTGCTCCCCCTCCCCCCTTTACTCAGAATTGGAGTCTAATGTGAGCCACCATTGGTTTTGCACCGAATCGAAGGAGTTGTCAACGTGTATTGACGTCAGGGCTCTGGGCTGTTGTGCACAGCGTCGGGTGTGGCTGATTTGGATCGAAGGCTTTATGTTGCAAATCGTCGGTGAGCCTACGCAGGGCAAATTTTCTTTTTCTTTTTTTTAGTCATTTTGTGAAGAAAATGAAGGGAGATTTTTGCCGGTCCCCTTTGAGATAGCTTTGAGCGAAACAGGGCCGCTGTCGAGTCTGGCTGATGAAAGTGCGTTTCTGAATGAATGCTTTTCTCCTGTTCTCTGAACCAACTTCATTTTATTCTGGATTACTTTTCCCCTGAACTACTCCTGTGTTTAAGAAGATGATTCTGCACCTTTGATGGATATTATGACTAGTTGTATTTTGTGGAGGTTTTTTTTTGTTTGAGAGATCAATGACTGTGCTTAGCCCCACTTTTGCATGACTTTGTTGCGCTGAAATATGTGGGCGTATTTATTCTGAGGTCTCTGTTTCTCCACTTGTTTTGTGGTGTTGCAGCTGCCTTTTCATAGGGGTCCATACTTTTTAAATATTTTGTTTGACTTCTGAAAAAAAGCCAATCTTTGGCAACCCTAACCTCCATCCTCAACACTTTGCTCAGGGTCCCCTAAATATATGAACACAAGAATTGCCATACTGGGACAGACTGAACGGCCCATCAAGCCCAGTACTGTATCCTGTTTCCAGCAGTGGCCATCCCAAGTACCAGGCAGAAACCCAAAGAATAGCAACATTCCAAAGCTGAGATTGTGATGTCATAATAATGCCTCATTCCACCAATGCCTAAGAGCCAGCCTCATTAGTGATGTCACAATGGCTTGATTATTCTATACTTGACTCACATAAGAACATAAGACTTGCCATACTGGGACAGACCAAAGGTCCGTCAAGCCCAGTATCCTGTTTCCAACAGTGGCCAACCCAGGTCCCAAGTACCCAGATCCCAAGTAGTAAAACAGATTTTATGCTGATTATCCTTGGAATAAGCAATGGATTTTCCCAAGCCATCTCAATAATGGCCTATGGACTTCTTTTATAGGAAACATGGACACAAAGTATGTACACAGTTTTCCAATGGCTTAATCTGGCCCTGTACCTGGCATTTAACGATAGTTGTGGAAGACTAGCTTTGGGACAATTTGTGGGGTGGTGGCACAGTTGCAAGTGCATAGTTTTTGGGGTTGGGGCAGTTCATAGGGTTGATCTGCCACCTGTGCTTATGGTAATTTTTGGGAATGGGATAGCCTGCATGATGATGGGTCAGTTGCAGGTTGGGGAATTAGTTATAGGTGGTGGGGCAGTTTGCAGGTTGATGGAGTGCAGTACAAATAGCTTCCCTTGTGCAGTTCCCCTTGCAGCAAGTTTAAATGTGCTAATTAAAAAGATCTGGAACTGTACAACAAATCAAGAGAGTTTTAAGAAGTCCTTACTCCGCACCTGGCTGGAACTATTGTATGATGCAAACAGCCTCCTTCTAGCAAGCTGAATATCTGCCCCCAATAGGATCCAGAGATGTACAGAGAGTTGCCGTACAGCAAAAGATTAGAGAAACTGTGCCTCTTCTCACTCGTACAGAGGAGATTGAGAGGGGGCATGATCAAAACATTCAAGGTACTGAAGAGAATAGACTTAGTAGATAAGGACAGATTGTTAACCCTCTCCAAGGTAGGGAGAACGAGAGGGCACTATCTAAAATAGAAAGGGGATAGATTCCGTACGAACATAAGGAAGTTCTTCTTCACTCAGAGAGTGGTAGAAAACTGGAACGCTCTTCCAGAGTCTGTCATAGGGGAAAACACCCTCCAGGGATTCAAGACAAAGTTAGACAAGTTCCTGCTGAACCAGAATGTACGCAGGTAGGGCTAGTCTCAGTTAGGGCGCTGGTTTATGACCAAGGGCTGCCGCGTGAGCAGCAGCGGCAATTCTTATGTTCTTATGTTGCATAGGACAACAATGGTATTTTAAGATCTCCGTGCCCCAGGCATGGCTGTATTGATGGGACAATGCTAGTGACCTCCCTTGCACAATTACATGTGCAGAAAGTCAAAATTATGCTCCCAAAAGGATCGGGAGGTGTTTGATGGGTTGTGCAGGCCTAACTGGACTGGAGCAGTGTATAATGTGTCTGGCCTGCTTTGTGCACTGCCCAAAAATTGCATGCACTTCTTGGTGACATTGTGATATGCGCCGAGTGCATGTGAAACTCAGAGAGAGTATTATTCCTGGAGTGTGATTTACTTGCTCTGTCCTCCAGCGGCAGCTCAGAGGAGAAAACTCCAAGCAGGCCCACATTCCCTGCTATCCTTGTAGCAGGTCCTTCCTGAAGACACGGATTTGCACTGTGATGCAATGTGAAAATGCCTACACCCATTCTTAGGGCTTATTGTTCACTAACAGAGAACACAGCTACAGTCTCACTCCCTCTTATTCTTGATATGCTGCTGTTGCCTTTGGTTGTGGTTCCTTTGTTCTCTTTCATGCAGTGACTGTGGACTTCAGCAAAGAGGAGCATTTTCACCGAGCTCTGCAGTAGAGAATGACACGGGGAAAAAAATCTGTCCCCGTCACCGCCCCGTCACCGGCCCACCATCCTCTGCACCGCCCCGTCACCGCCGTTCCCTTCACCGCCCCATCACCGTCACCGCCATCCCTTTCACCGCCCCGTCACCGCCACTGCCATCCCATTCACCGCCCCGTCACCGTCCCCGCTGCATCCATATAAGCCTTAGTACTGTAATATTTAGCTTATTCCTTTCTTATAAATCAAAGTTCCTGCTGCTGAACTAGAGAAAGAGATGTTCAGCTGGCAGGGCTTTGTTTATAAATTTTTATCAACACAACTAATATACTATTTTATCCTAAAGCAAAAAATAAATAAATAAATATAATTTTTTTTTCTACCTTTGTTGTACCATTGAATTCCTTCCATCCACTGTGTGTCTTCTCTCTGCGTCTTCCATTTGCTGTTACTGTGCCTCTCCCTTAACCCCCCCCCCCAATTGGTCTAGCACCCATCTTCTTCCCTCCGTTCCCCCATAGTCTGGCATCTGTCTTCTTCCCATTCTGTCTTCCACATTTCCCTTCGGGGTCTGTTCCTCTCCACCCTCCTTCAATGTCTGTCCTATTCCTTTCCACCACCACCCTTCCCTCCCTCCTTTACCATCTGTTCCTTTCTACCACCCTTCAGCTTGTCTCGCGTGGCCTATCTATCTACCTTCCTCCCTCTTATTTTCATGGCACGTTACAATGTAATTTGTGCAAGCCACTGGAGCCTGCGAGCTCGGTCCCTGTCCCATCCCCACAAACCATCTCGCTTCTGTGCTCCTATTTTCCCCATTTCTAATATCTCCCATATGTATCTGCCATTGCCCCCCCCCCCCGTGTCCATATACCATCCCCATGGCATGTCCCCTTTATGTCTCTGTCCCTATGCCCCATGCACATAATTTCCCCTCTTTCTGTTACCTTCCTGTGTCCAGATTTCCCCTATATTTCCTTCCATACCAGTGTGTCTCTTCTTTTCAACCCCATCTAGCTTTTTTCCCTCTTTCTTCCCCCCCCCCCCCCCTGCTTCTAGCATCTGGCTCACCTGCCAGTCCTTCCCTTTCTTTCCTGCTGTGGGTTTTTCTTTCCGACTTCATCCCCTTGGCCCAGAATCCTTTTCCCTTTCACTCCCTCCTTCCAATTTGAGCCGGGAACACTAGCGATCGCACGGTCCCCGCAGCTCACACCCGCCTGCCCAATCGATTCTAGTGTTTAGCCAGCTCTCTCCCTTCTCCTCACCTTAGTTTGTAGATTTTCTTTTTCGGCGACCCGCACGCTATCAGAGAGCCGTGCACGCGCGGCTGCTCAGTGTTCAATCTTCTGCTCTGCTGCAACTTCCTGTTTCCGGTTGCGTCAGAGCAGAAGATTGAACACTGAGCAGCCGCGCATGCGCGGCTCTCTGATAGCGTGCGGGTCGCCGAAAAAGAAAATCTACAAACTAAGGTGAGGAGAAGGGAGAGAGCTGGCTAAACACTAGAATTGATTGGGCAGGCGGGTGTGAGCTGCGGGGACCGCGCGATCCTTCATGCCTCACTGCGGGGACAAGACCATTCACCGCCCCGTGGGCGGTGAATGGCCTTGTCCCCGTCGCCGCAGCGACTGCTAGTTTTCTTCCCCGTTTTCGGGGGTTGACCCGCGGCTAAAATGCGGTGGCCGCGGGTAAACCGCCACCGTGTCATTCTCTACTCTGCAGCCTTCTTCATCTGTGTGGTCCTACTACACAGGGGTGCCAAAGTCCCTCCTCAAGGGCTGCAATCCAGTCGGGTTTTCAGGATTTCCCCAATGACTATGCATGAGATCTATTAACATACAATGAAAGCAGTGCATGCAAATAGATCTCATGCAAAGTCATTGGGGAAATCCTGAAAACCCGACTGGATTGCGGCCCTCGAGGAGGGACTTTGACACCCCTGCTCTAGCACATATGGGCCAACACCACAGTCTACTGGACACTCTCTGTTCACCTCCTTGCACACATTCAGGTCCTGGGCCTAGGACTGCGACCGAGCCCAGGTTACCTTTGGCTGTGGTTTCTTCTGGGATCTGCAGTCTCTCTGTCACAGCACCACACTAAACTGACACAGGGAAACAGAGTGACTCGACCAAGGCCACAGACTTAAAAATAGAAAGCAGAGTTTGAACTTGCTGGAGATAACATCTCAGCCAGGTCCACTAGAAGAGAGAGACTGATCTAATCTTTGTTTTGATGCAATGAATGCATGCAGCTAGAGTTCTAGATTTCCCTGCAAAATCTAAATAAATATAACAGAAATGGATCAGACCGGGTGAGGAAGCAAGCCTAGAACTCGAGAATTCTTTCCAGCTTTCCTTGCATAGAATTCATTCCTCTAAACCCAACTTCCTAATGGACAGAAAAAGCTTCTTAATCCTATTTAAACTTGAATAGTTAGGCCACCTGCTTTCCACCTCTAATTTATTGCTAATGCTGACAAGACAACGCGGACTCTGGCCTTTGAAAGCTTATGCCTGAATAAATTGGTTAGTTTTTATTACACCAGACTAACATGTTGACCCCTTTTAAAATACTACAGACATCATACTGATCCGACACCCCCTTCCCTCAAAGAAACAAAAAAAAGGGAACTCAGAATACATCTTGTACTGTATAGACCTCACTATATGAAAAAAAATAAAGAGAAAACAGTGCTAAACAGAAGACAGACTCGAAAAGGAAGTGAAAACCAAACTCTCTACCTGACAATTTCCTGCTCATCTGCACGAAAGTAATTAATTTTACTTTTGCATATCAGTCAACACGTTAGTCTCTAGAAGGGCATTTTTGTCTCCTTAACCCACACCCAGGGCAGGATTAATTCACTGAGGGTCCCTAGACACACAAGTCCATTGGACCACCTGCCCTCCCCCATTTATTTACTCATGTTCTTATTCTTTACTAGCTGATGGCCCGGCGTTGCACGGGTATTTAATTATAGCAATAACACTGTAAATGGATTCAAATAAAGATACTTTATAGTGGTGAATGAAAATATTTTTTTACAGCTTTATAAAAAGTACAATAATCAAATTATAATGTGAAATATTTGACAAAATGAATACAATACAACTAACACAAAACTTGATTATAAACAACATTTTTAGTTTCACCTCCAGGAGCAAGAACATATACATTCTTGGGTGAACCCACCCTTGAGCAAGCAACATAGAGTTGTGGGCCGCGAGACCCCCAGAACATATCACCCCAGGTAGTGAGGGATCTGCATACCAAGTTTCGTTCAAATCGGTCAAGCCGTTTTTGAATTACTGTGAGAATGGCAGCTTTTTACTTTTTTCCCATTGACATGAATGGGTGAAATCTGATGTTCTGTTTGTAGCTCCGCCCACGTGTGCAGGTGGGCCGCGAGACCCCCAGAACATATCACCCCAGGTAGTGAGGGATCTGCATACCAAGTTTCGTTCAAATCGGTCAAGCCGTTTTTGCGTGATCGTGGCACACACACACACACACACATACATACATACATACATACCTCCGATTTTATATATATATAGATTTCTTGACCCAGCAGCAGCAATTCTTATGTTCTTATTTTATTATTTATTTAAATATAACAAATTATAATACAATACAGTATTCTAAAGTAATATGAATCCACATCAAGGGAGAGAATGAGATCATTCTTAAACATATATAATCAGTAGGAAAAAGAAAAAAAGCCTGTAAATTTCTTATTGTAAGTTTTAGTTTGAACACTCGTCTCTATCAGGAATCGTTCCAACTGATCAGGTCCGAAAAAGGCATATGGCATATTTAAATAAGTAACCATGCATTTAGCGGGAAATCTTAATAATAAAATGCTAAGCGTGCATGCGCACTCGCGCTGCATGTTCCCTGATCCCTTTTCTGTCGGGATGTGGCGGCACACGTGCGCATGCGCGCCAGACAAGCTTCCCTGCTCTCCACCTCACAATCCGGCTCTACCAGCCAAAGTTTCTTTAGACGCTGCCGCGGCAAGGCAGTGCAAAGGCAGTGCGGAGCGGCGGCTGCTGGGAGGAGGCCACGGTGGCTTGAGGCGAAAGGCGGTGCAGAGCGGCAGCTGCCGGCCGCTAGCACCCTCTGCCCTCTCCGTCGCGGCCCAGGAGAGACGTGGCAGTGCGAGGCCTGGACGTCACCGCCGTGCGATGCGACGCCTGCGTGTGCACACAGAAGAAAGCGCTGCAGCTCGCCTGGCGGACATGTTGGTGGTGGCGGCTGTGGAAGAGGGAATGGGAGCAGACACCAGCTCCCCGCGACCCGGCAGAGGCCCCACACCAGAGTGAACTCACGCTGCCACCCAGAACTCCCCCACCTCTGCTGACCCTTGCCCCTGCCTGTCCCACAGGGCACCCCTGGCAATCCTGGCCCACAATAGTTGGCCCAGACCCATGGCAGAGGAGACACTGGAAGACCAACAATGCAACAGATACTCTAATGATGCTGGATGGGGTGGAAAAAGGTGGAAATAGGAAAGGTAAAAGGGGAAATGGGAATATTGGTAGGTAAAAAGAAGGGAGAAGGGCTACTGATGGACAGGGGGAGCAGGAAAGGGGTTCTGCTGGAAAGAGGGGAGGTAAAAGGAAGGGAGAAGGGCTACTGCTGGACAGGGGGGAGAGACAGAAAGAAAGGGGGGCAGGGAGAAAGAAAGAAAGACACACATACAGAAAGAGAGAAAGAAATGCCTAAGTCTACACATCTATTCTGGCACCAGTTAATATAACGGGCTAAAAAACTAGTTTAAAATAAAAAGGTTGCTCCCAACGATAATACTCGAGATTTGTATTGAAGAAATTGTTTCCGCCTATATTGGGTAGCTCTACAAACGTCTGGAAACATTTGTAGTTTCTGTCCGCAAAAAAGGAATCTTTTTTTTTTTCAAGAAATAATTTTTCAACACTTTGGGCTCCTTTTACGAAGGCGCGCTAGGGCCTTAATGCGCGGAAAAGCGCGTGCTAGCCGCTACCGCAGGCAGTAGTTTTTTGGCTAGCGCGCGCTAAAACCACTAGCGCACCTTCGTAAAAGGAGCCCTATACTTTTACAATTCTCTGAGGCAAAGGTAACCAAGAGGGTGGCACGCTCTGAAATATCATCGTAACTTGTTTCAAGAAATAAAGTTAAATTCTCCCATGGATCTTTCCTCTGGTTAGATTCCTCAGACGTACCAGCCTCTTGGTTAACTGATCCCCTCACTGGGAGATAGAAAGTAGAGAATGACAAGGTGACAAAATTCATCACTGTTCCCGGCCCCGCGGATAACCGCGGGAAATAATCCCATGTCATTTTCTAGTATCTATTTCAACCTCGGTCCTTCTACACCAGCATTCTTCAGAGCAAAGCTTGCAGGTCAGTGGTTGTGGCCATTCATACTCTGATTCTTATGTGAGCCAAGGATAATGAAGCCATTGTGATATCACTGATGTGATTGGCTCTTAGGCACTGGTGGAATGAGGCATTATGACATCACAGTATCTGCTCTGGATACCAGAGACTGTCTTTCTGTAGTGTCTATCTCAACTTCAATCCTTCTACACCAGCATTCTTCAAAGCAAAGCTTGCAGGTCAGTGGTTGTGCCCAATTATACTCTGATTCTTCCCTCTCTCCTTAAAGAATGACATGAAGACGGTTTCCCGCGGTTATCCGTGGGGACGGGGACGGTGATGAATTTTGTCACCGTGTCATTCTCTAATAGAAAGATCTGTTCAACACAATAGTTACTGCATTGCCCAATTCTAGAACCTCTTTAAAATATTTTCTAAGTAGTATCTCAGGTGAAAGCAATGAACATTTTGGAATATTCAATATTCTCATATTGGAGACTCTCATATGATTTTCCATAATCTCACATTGCCTATGCAACCAAAGACTACCCTTGATCGCAGAAGTACTAGTTTGTTGTAGAGTTCCCATCTGAGATTCTGATTTTTTAACTGCTCCTTCCAACTGAGTAATTTTCTTGTCCATTTTAGACACTACTTGATCTGAAAATATGCAAAGCTTTTGTACTGGATCCTGTAGTAAAGCTTCAGACCTTTTAACCATAGTCCATATATCTTTTAAAGTTATATTCTGAGGAATTTCCTCATTAGATAAGTTCCCAATAGGAAACTCAACTGATTGAATTTTGTTACACTCTAATGGGGATTTTATCTGTGGTTGTTGTATCAAAAGGTCTGAAGGTAAGTTTTCTCCTAAAGGAAGACTACCATTAGGACAAGTCTCCTCTGGAGAAAAACAAGAGATGGGTGGGCTTGGAGAAATTCTTTCCCCAGAACTTAATGAAGCACCCGATACATTTCCTGTGATAGAAGAGGAGGGAGTAGGCTTAGAAGCCAAAACTAACGGCCTCTTTTACAAAGCCACGCGGCAACAGCCCCGAAAGCCCTTTCAATCTCTTTGGGCTTAGGGGCTGCTAGCGCGGCTTTGTAAAAGAGGCCATAAGTGTCTCTCAATAGGGCCTGGAAGAGTTGGAGTACTAGTTAGTAATAAATTAAGCCTTTACCTTACGCTTCCCCATGCTCACAACAGGTACCAAAAAAAAAATAGGCAAATTTCTCAAACCGTTTTCTCTACTTCAACGGAACTCCACCGGGACTCCAAAGGGGCTCATAAGGGGCATTCCCCTTAAGGCACGCCCTGCGGCCGTGCCACAGGAAGCGGCAAGTTCTTAACTCTGATGAAGCCCTGCCCCCTGAAATCAGCACAGGAAGGTCGGGAACAGCTGCCAAGGTTGAAAACTGCTGCAAAGCCGCCAGGTCTTTCCACTCTCCCAGGCAGAAGTGCCTCCCCACTCTCCCTATTTCTTTATTTTAAAATTCAAAACAAATAACAAAGATTACCATACCAGTGCCAGTGTACAGTTTTTCTTCTATGCAATCTCCAAACATCTCTGAAAAAATCCCCCCTTCTTTCCTAAAGGAAGGGATCTTCAGCTAGCAAGGCTTTGGGAACCCCACCAATTTATATTTTGCATTTAAGTAGGAGGCATGGGGCTTGACGGGAAGAAAATTTAGTGCCCGCCATTTTATTGGACCAATACATTTCTCAATTAGCTTTCAGAGGTTAAAACCTATACTATACTGCTGTTACAGTATCCCTGTACTGACCTGAGGAAAGGAGTTATGATCTCTGAATTAGTAAAAAAATGTATTAAATTTAGTCCAATAAAAAGGATCACATTTTCATTTCTTTGAGCATTTGACCTATTGCAAGGATTGAATCTCTCTGCTTTTGCTTTTATCTGTTCTGACCTGTTTCAATATTTTATTGTAAACTGTTTTGGAATAAAACGGTATAGAAATTTTTTTAATAAATAAATATTAATAAACGATTATCAACACAGCTACAATAATACTTTATCCTAAAGCAAGAATAAATAAATAAAACAAATAGAAATCTTTTTCTACTTTTGTTGTCTGATTTCTGCTTTCCTCATCTTCTCATCATTCTCATCCTAACATCTGCCCTCTGTCTGCCTCTTCCATATGGCATCTGCTCACTTTCTATGCCTCTTCAAGAAACTGTCTGCATCTCCCTTCCATCTCTCCCTCCCCCTCATTGGTCTAGCATCCATCTACTTCTCTCCGCTCCCCCCATGGTGTGGCATCTGTTTACTTCCCTTCCATTTCTCCCTCCCTCCCAGCAGATTTTAGCATCTGTCTCTCTTCTTTCCTCTCCTCAGATCTGTAATTTGTCTCCTTCCTCCTTTCCTCCTCCCAGGTCTGGTATCTGTCTCCTCTCATTCCTCCCATGCTCTGACATTTCTCGCTCTCCTCTCCCTTCTTCCTTTTCTTCCCTGACCTTCCTTCTCAATTTATTTTCTACTTATGTCTAAATTCTTTCTTACTATTCAGTTCTCAATTTCCCTCCATTGTGTCTACCTACAGCTTGCCACATCTTTCCCTCACCCCTTCCAGTATCTAACTCTATCCTCTTCCCCCAATCAAGCATGTGTCCTTTTTTCTTTCTCCTCCCTACTTCCTGCCAGCGTCTACTTCCCTCTCTCACCCCCATTCCATTCAACGTCTGTCCCCCTCTCACCCCCCCCACTTCCATTCAGCGTCTGTCCCCCTAAACCTAAAGCGCCACTCAACCTCTTCCTCTTATTGGGTCATCTTCCTCCCTTCCCCTCACCTTCGCAGACGCTTTCTTAAACCAAAGTTCTCTCTCTTAGCCCTAATGGGGAATCACATGTTGCACATGTGCGGCTCCCACAAAGCTTTTCCTCTGACGCAACTTCCAGTTACAGCCGGATCGCGTAAGAGGAGTTGCTTTGCGGCAGCCACGCGCATGCAACTAGTGAGAGTAGCTGCCGCATCAGGGCCCGTCTGAGAGAGAAAACTGCCACGAAGTGAGGGGAAGGGGAAGAGATGCCCGGACAGCGGGGCCCAGGGCAGATGCCCTATTTGACTTCCCCTAACGCCAGTGAAAGGACTCTATATAAGGCTTGGTGTTTTACATATTTTATATATGTGATATGGTTTTATGATTATTTTCAATAAATTATAATTACCCAAAGGTTGATGTGTACAGTCCCTTCCCCACTTGTTTTCTTGTTCTGTTTTGCTTTGCGTGGGGTTGAGTTTTCCTATTTTTTTTGTGGAGTGCACAGTAGAGAGTTGCGCAGGGACAGAAATCCCACTCGTCCCCACCCATCCCAAACCGTATCCCACCCATTCCTGCCCATCCCCACCAGAATCCCCTCCATCCTCGCCCGTCCCTGCAAGGAGTTCCCTCCGTCCCTACATGACCCCATGAGAAATCCTCTCCTTCCCCACCAGGAATCCCCTCCAACACTGCCCGTCCCCCCATAAAAGTTACCTGTCCCGATAAAAGGAAGTAATTACGTCTGACAGGTTTTTTTTTGGTTTTTTTTAAGTCTTAGTTTATTTAAACCAACAATAAAATATAATATAAACAAACAGTGAACAGAAATAAGAGATGCATACATCACCGGAAAGAATAAACATTAGGTCATGCGACTGTAGGGTCGACCAATTCTTGTTAAAAGAAATAAAGAGTTGAATTTTTTGGCAATATAAAGCTCATATCTATAGAGCAAACAAATCTGGTTCCACCATCTGGCATAGGTAACTTGTGAGAGGTCCTTCCAAGATCCACAAATAGGTTTTAATGCAGCAATGAGTAAAGAATCAAATAATACAGTATCAAAGTCATTTAAAGCAAAATTGAGAGATTTTCAGGACAATGGTTGCAAAAGACAAATGTGCCAAAACTGAATTGAAAACACCCTAAATTCAGCAAGTACTTCATTTTGTACTAAGCACAACTGGTGGCATAACCATGAGATGGGGCTGGGCCTCCCACTTTGAGCTTAACACCCCTCAAAATGAACATCTCCCTTGTTGTAGCTGGTGGGACATTTTGGGTTTCCATCATCTTGGTCCCAGTTTCTGCTTTTGTCTATCTTTTACTAATTCTCTTTCCTGGCCTTGGGAATCCCGGTTCCATCCCCGCGGGAGTCCCACAGGAGTCCCGCAATCCCCGTTCCTGTGCAGACCTCTAGTGCACAGCTCTGTGGTTGTCAGGACACCCCTAATATTATTTCCAGCACTGACCAGCCATCAGAGCTGAAATCATGGGGGATGTAGAGCTGCAGGGGAAGGCGGGCTGTGTCTCCTCAGCTACTGCTTCTGACTCACCCTGCTGCCCATTGGTCAGATATTGCTTAGTCAGCCAATAAGCTGCAAAGAAGACAGGACCAGTAGCTTAGGAGACACCATTGGTCAGACATTCTTGTGAGGATATTGGTGAGGAGTGGCCTAGTGGCAGAGCTGATGTCTCAGCACTCTAAGGTTGTGGGATCAAATCCCAGTGCTGCTGCTTGTGACCCTGAGCAACTCACTTCATCCTCCATTGCTCTGGTTACAGAATAAGTACCTATTTGAATATACAGCATGTAAGCCGTTTTGAATGTGTAACCACAAAAAGGCAGTATACAAATCCCATTCCCTTTCCAAATCTACTGGTCCTGCCTTGTCTACAGCTTCCTACCCATGGTGTACCACGTGCTAACTAGTTAGTGTATGGATATCGTGTCTCCCCACCCCATTCCTATGAAATAGGTGGTAAGTGTTCACAAAGTAATTTTTAAAAAATAGCTGTGCGCTAATGTAAATATTAGTACCATTAATTGAAAAAGTAGAAAACAGGCCATTTTACGGGCGAAGTGTAAATAGCCTTAGAGCACAGAAAAGATCCATTTGAGGACATACTAAGACCAGTTTTTAGTGCAGCTTAGTAAAAGGACCCCTAAGGCATAGGCTGTGTATAGTGTATATATATAGAACACTCAGGTGTGGCTATCAACATGGGCAACCTTTAATATACTGTATTTTTCACTCCATAAGACACACTTTTTCCACCCCCAAAAAGAGGGTGGAAATAGGGGTACATCATATTGAGCAAATACCCCCCCTGTAGGCAGCCCAGCCACCCCCACAGTACTTTTTTTAAAGTCCCCTTTCCGCGCTTCTGCTTGTCTCCCTCGCCGGAAGGCTCTTCTTCGGTTCAGAGCCGGGCAGAGTGGTGCAGAAGGCACACGCGTGCTATTCGTGTTCCTGCCTGGTCCGGCACCGCTCTCCGATTGGCTGCTTTCAGTTCTTGCCTCTGCTGCATACAGGGGGTGTCTGTGCTGTCTACAGGGGGGGTGCCACTGTTGCCTACGGGGGGGGGTTTCCTACACTGCCTATGCATTTTTTTGCTCTATAAGACCCTGTCCCAGCCTACCACTAGACCACTAGAGGGGGTATAGGGCAGGGCGGTAGGAATTTTTTTTCCTGGGTTTTCCTCTTCTACAGATGGGTGCGTCTTATGGTCCAGTGCATCTTATAGAGCGAAAAATATGGTAAGTTATTTTACCACTAACTCTTGCTTTTAGCACAAGTCCCATTTTATGCAATGAGACCTAATTATTAATACCTGGTGTCAACAGTAAAATACCATGTTTTAACAGTAGCTTATGTTTTAACTTTCCCTCTTAAAGAAAAAAGAAACGTCTCTAGAAATTGAAATCACTGCTAAATGTAACGACAGTGAGCCAAGTACATGGCAATGAAGCCTTTGTGACATCACTGAAGAGGTTGGCTCTTAGGCACCGGTGAAAGGAGACATTATGATATCACAATATTAGCTCTAGTTACCAGAGACAAACTCTTCACATTGAAAGGGAAAGTTATCAACATGGGCTACCGTAAACATGGACTATTGTCTACTAACTTATGCTATTTAGCATAAGTCCCATTTTACGCAATGAGACCTAGTTACTAATAACTGGGGTTCACAGTAAAATTGCACATCTTAACGACAGCCTACGTTGACATCTTCCTCCTCTCGGTGTCTTACTAAGTGGACTATATTTCACAAAACAAAGCCACGGATGAAGTGCGATATTTTTTCTCCAGTTGGGATGTCTAGGTATCAGATAAGAGCTCCTAAGTATTTCAGAGGGGAAGTGGGAGGCATTCCCCTCTGCCTTCTTATTCTTCATAGCACTCTTGTTTATTTTGAATCACTTCCCCTTTCTCAGAATGATGCATAGACAGTTGAGCGACTGCCTGAGGTTGACCCAAACAGACGTCAGCAAAGTCCTCTTGCTGTCAGGGTGTCTGGTGCAAATTTCTTAGAAGGGAAGTCTGCACAAAGTTAACTGCAAAGGATGGGTGTAAATCAATTTCAGAATTCCTTCATCAGCATGAAAATGACCATTGTTGTATAAGTCCTTTGCCAAGCAGTGATCTTTGGAAGGGTAGCTAGTCAACAGTAATTAACCCTTTACAAGCAGTAGTTATTCTGAGCTCCATTATTTTAACTTGTAATGTATCTGGAGCTATTTAACCTACACGTACAAAACATCCCAAGAAATGTTTTATTCTCAGGGCCACTGTTAGACGTGCTAGGGCCCAGGGCAAAAATTAAGGAGGGCCCCACCCCCAATTCCCTGCCCACTCTCCCTATTTCTCCACCCACCGCATACCCTCCCATCCAGCATCCCTCCCTTCATTTAAAAATCAGCAGCTCCAGGGGCCTCCTACGGTCTGGGACGTTCTTCCCTTCTCCCCACCCCATTCACAGACCCCCCCCTCACCTTTTAAAATGCAAAGGGATCACCAGCACGGCAACAGTTCTCTAGCGCTGCTCACGGATTCCTCAGCGCTGTTCCCTTGCTGCAGTCTGTCTAAATGGAGACAAGAAGTTGTGTCAGAGTGGGTGCTGCTGCATTTTGAAAGGTGGGGGTGGGGTGGGTTTCAAAATGGGGGGGGGGAGAAGGGAAGGACATTTCGGTCCATGGGGGTCCCCCTGGAGCTGTGGGACTTAGGGAGCTTGCCCTGTTTGTCCTCCCCCAACACCGGCCCTGTTTATAGTCTTTTAAAGCTTCAGAGGGCTTGAGCATGTGCCTTGCACACTTGGGGGGGGGGGAGGGAGGGAGGAAGGGGGTGAATTCTGTATATGGTGCCCAAAGTTAGGTGATGCATGCTAAGTGCAAATTCTGAAAAGGCAGTTCTGCATGAAACAGTCTTTAGAGAATACTAGCTGAAGATGTTTTCACGCCAAACTTCAGATGTGAACATTTAGACCTGCCAAAAGCTGGTGTAAATGCTCAAACTGTCAGGTGTGAAAACGCCATGCTTAAATCCTGGGCATTCCTGTGACCTGCCTATGCCCCTCCCTTGGCCACACCCCCCTCCCTTGGCTGCACCCCTTGTCCACATGAGATGAATCAGGTATGCATAACCAGTAATTAGTGCCAATTACTTATTGTTAATCACCAGTTTAGCCAATTACTTTACACACATATCTTTGGGCAACCTATACGGAATTTGGGGGTTGGAGTGTGTCCTAAAATCCATCTTTCCGCATTCATGCTTTGAAGGAAAAACATCTCCAACCCTTGGGCTGATAAGGATCCACTGAGATGCCCAGGTATGTAATGAGGGAAAGCTGGAGTAAGGATGGCAAGATCAAAAAGAAGGAAAAAAAATAGTAATATTCTGTATGTATATATCTATATGACTGTACCCACCCATAGCAATTCCCACTGTGAAAGTTGTCTGTGATGAGCACGACCATCCGGAGCCGGAAACGTGCCCTACACGCCATGCCCTCTTGAACTCCTATCCTGCCCACTGAGTTGCAGGCAAGCAGGGAAGGCAATGGACAGGACATAATTTTGGAGCCCCTGCCTCCTTTTGTGCCCTGTGTCACCCCTCTGCCCACACATAGCTTGCTACGGCCCTGGCGGTGACTAATAAATTAATATGAGCTCTACTGAATGTATTACTATTCTCATCTCGCAGTCCCTTGGCCAAACTGAAAGGCCAATATTTTCTTGAAAAAGTCATGCTTTCATTCTTTCTCCTTCAGAATTAAACAGAGGAAGCTAGCAGATCAAACAAAACAGCAAACTGATCAAAGAATAAATCTCTAGAATAGGAAATTGCACACAACGGTGGGTCTAAGTACTCAACTAATTACTGCACTATGTTTAGCTTTGTGCATCCGGAATTCATTAAAACATAGACCATGATGGCAGAGGGTAGTCGAACAGCCCATCCGGCCTGACCACGCTCTGCACTGATTCAGTCTAATGGACTGCAATGCATAGACATCACAGTGATTTAAGAGAACAAATAAATTCAGCTATGACATCAGACTGGCAGTGCCGTCTGCTGTCACCTTCTGTGCCAGGACCACCGCAGCAATGAGCATCTGACACTAGAATACGCTGCACAGATTGGGGTCCTTAAGTCTTGTCACCGCAAAAGACTTCTTGAAAATGGAATAATGGAGCAGGGATACAGGAGAGAATTGCCTGGTCATGTGGCTCATTCAGCTTTTGTCTTCATCCACTTAATGGAAAAAAAATAATTCACATAAGAATTGCCATACTGGGACAGACTGAAGGTCCATCAAGCCCAGAATCCTGTTTCCAACAGTGGCCAACCCAGGTCCCAAGTACCCAGAGAGTAGCAACATTCCAGAGCTGAGACTGTGATGTCATAATGCCTCATTCCACCAATGCCTAAGAGCCAGCCTCATCAGTGATGTCACAATGGCTTGTCATACTGGAACAGACCAAAGGTCCATCATGCCCAGCATCCTGTTTCCAACAGTGGCCAACCCAGGTCCCAAGTACCAGGCAGAAACCCAAAGAGTAGCAACATTCCAAAGCTGAGATTGTGATATCATAATGCCTCATTCCACCAATGCCTAAGAGCCAGCCTCATCAGTGATGTCACAATGGCTTGTCATACTGGAACAGACCAAAGGTCCATCGTGCCCAGCATCCTGTTTCCAACAGTGGCCAACCCAGGTCCCAAGTACCAGGCAGAAACCCAAAGAGTAGCAACATTCCAAAGCTGAGATTGTGATATCATAATGCCTCATTCCACCAATGCCTAAGAGCCAGCTTCATCAGTGATGTCACAATGGCTTGATTATTCTATACTTGACTCACATAAGAACCTTAAGAATTGCCATACTGGGACAGACCGAAGGTCCATCAAGCCCAGTATCTTGTTTCCAACAGTGGCCAACCAAGGCCCCAAGTACCTAGCTAGATCCCAAGTAGTACAACAGATTTTATGCTGCTTATCCTAGGAATAAGCAGTGGATTTTCCCAAGCTATCTCAATAATTATTATTTTTTTGTAATATCATGTTTATTGAGACAGATACAGTGCAAATAAACACTACAAAGACACAGTCGAGCAGCAGTACAATGCAATGAGGCAATGAACAAGGACCAAGACCTGCACAGAAGTCCAAGAAAGACATGGAGTGCGACCATACCGACAAAAGATGTACACAATATATAGGGATCCCGTACAATAGAGGAGAAATTAAATAAATAAATAAATAAAGCAAGTGCATCACTACTAGGAAAACATCAAAGGATTCTAGAAGCAGAATGTGACCAACGAAAAGAAGTATAAGAGTACATGCACCACCGGTATCTCTGTCAGAAAGGAATTAATTTTACTTTTGCATATCAGTTAACACATTAGTCTCTAGAAGGGTGGTGAGGTTTGTATAGCATTAGTTCTAAATGATTTACAAATAGATTATCTTATACATTAAATTCAAAGTTACACATATGTTACATACATGTAACAGAATTTTTTAAATTCTTGTATTAATTCTTGTATAAATTCAATATAAATGCATGTTAATTGTGATCCATATGTTGCTTTTAATGACTTTATAAGAATGAAAAGATGAAAATTTGGTGTTTTCATGTTTTAAATAGGTAAATTGCAAAATTTGACTATCCTGGTCACAAAAGCAAAGTTTTATGGCAATATCAGATATTTTCTATACTTTTTAGGCATGAGCAATTAGGAAATTACACTTACTGCCCAGGAACAAAAATCATGTTACATGGCGTGTAATCAATCAAATTTGCTGACTACAGAATGCAATCCTAACTACTGACTAACACTAAAATTTCTCATCAATTAAAATATTTTTTGGAAAAACCAAGGGCTTCTTTTACAAAGCCGAGATAGAGGTTTCTACTGCGGGGGACCACAGCACAGGTGATAGACCTGGAGGGCCGCTGCGGGAGCGGACCGCTGGGCGGGATGGACCTCTGGTCTGACCCGGCGGAGGCAAATTCTTACTCCGACGCTCATAGGAATTCTATGAACGTCAGAGCATTTGCCTTGCTAGCCCATGGTAGAAACCTCTACTGTGGCTATGTAAAAGCTAATCCAAGCAGAGCGGTTCATAGACAATGGCGCGAAAGACAAAGGCGCGCCCGAACAATTGAGCGCAGCGCAAAGGCGCGCGCCGCTCTAAATTACTGTTTTTAGGGCTCCGATGGGGAGGGTGCGGGGGGGGCGGGGGGTGGGAACCCCCCCACTATACTTAATAGACATCGCGCCGGCGTTATGGGGGGTTTGGGGGGTTGTAACCCTCCACATTTTACTGTAAACTTAACTTTTTCCCTTAAAACAGGGAAAAAATGAAGTTTTCAGTAAAATGTGGGGGGTTACAACCCCCCAAACCCCCCACAACGCCCCCACAACGCGGCGCAATGTCTATTAAGTAAAGTGGGGGGGTCCCTCCCACGCCCCCCCCATCAGAGCCCTAAAAACAGTAATTTAGAGCGGCGCGCGCCTCCGCGCTGTGCTCAATTGTCTGGGCGCGCCTTTGTCCCGGCGCGCTTTTGACCTGACACCAAGCAGAGCAGAAGAAGAACCAGTATTCCACCAACGAGATCGAGAAACGAAAGCACAAAGTGGAACACAAGTTTCCAGATGTCCAGGAAGTATTATTAATTATTTATTAATCCAAATTGTCTTATTAAAAACAAAATCAGAGTAACCTCAGGATTAATTTTGGTACAAAGGTGTCACTGGTAGTACAAACTCAAAAACCTGAGATCCAGACCCTATGCAGTCTGGGTCTCGGCAAATTCTCCGCCTTCGTCAGGGGTCCTAAATCGATTGACACAAATTAAATGGTACCATAAAACCTCAGATCAACTTTTAGGAAGTGTGTACGAGCAGGATCTTCCAAATGAAAGTGAAATTAAAAAGAAAGTGAAACAATTCTATGAGCATCAGAGCATTTGCCTCGCTGGCCCACGGTAGAAACCTCGACTGCGGCTATGAAGAAGCCAGCACAAGTGTTTCGAATTCATCTTAATCTCAAATAATCCAGTTCTAATAGCAGTAGACAACATATTCCAAGACAGGATGGCAGAAAATTGGAAAAAGTTTTTCTCCAAATGATTTTAACTTTAGGGAAGAAGGTGAAGGTTTCAAAAGCTTATTTTTATGGCTCGACCTACTTGGCAGTTGATTTAACAGTCGTTTGCTGCGTTAGAAACCTCTCCATGTGTGTTTGATTAGGATTTCTTCTACGTCTTACAGTGCACAGAGAGATTCTGGCATGTTGTCATGAAACTCTTCAGGGAACCTGGGGATCTGAAGAAATGAAAGGCCGAACGGTTTTTAAAAAAGTCAACTCTTCAAGATATTGGTTGGGACATACCTAAAGACGTCAACAGGAGAGGAGTGGGCTTTAAATACAGACATTCAAACAATTTTGTGAATATGCTGAATGAGCACATGTTTGAGACTTGTGGGATCAGCCCTAGTGACTGAGAGGTCATTGCCAGACGTCCGGATTTCCTTTTGAGGACATGTCCGAGGAAATCCGGACGTCTGGTAACCCTATACATGGCAATGACCTCTCAGTCACTAGGGCCGATCCCACAAGTCTCAAACATGTGCTCATTCAGCATCCCTATACCCTTTTGAGGACATGTCCAGGGGTCCGGATGGCTTTTCAAAATCCGGCACTTTGGGTTTTGAAAAGCTTCCCGACAAAATCGGGACATCATTGCATTGCGTCTACGCATGTATGGATGCCGCCTAGGGGTGGGGCTGGGGGGGGGGGCAGAACTGGGCGGTCCTGGGGGCGTGGCCATGGGTTCAGATTTTCACTTCGCTGACTATGGTAACCCTAGCCATGTAGATACTCCCAGATTTATTTCTTGTGCAACTATGAGTCTTTAGAAAGTTATCCCAGGGAAAGTAGGCTCACACATCTCTATATCTGCTCCAAAGCACTGCAATTATGTGCCATCTGGAAAGGCACATACCATATTCTCTCTAATAATTGCCCGGCTGTTATTAGAAACACTTTTTTTTTACGTCTAGGGCAGGGGTGTCCAACCTGCGGCCCTGTGAAGTATTTTGTGCGGCCCCGGTCGAGTGCGGTGCAGTGTTTTCCTCTGCCGCCCCTGGGTGTTTACCATCTTGCCAGCTCCCTCCTCTGTCTTGCTGCAGCGTTTGTGCGGCCCCAGAAAATTTTTTTTGGGCTAATGCGGCCAAGGGAAGCCAAAAGGTTGGACACCCCTGGTCTAGGGTAAACTAATTATTGGAAGCATCATGTCTCTCCTTCAGCTCTCCTTTTCATGATGACCATTTCTCCAACCCACAATGACTACTTCTCTCCTTTGACTCTTCTCCTCACGATCGGCATTTCTCTGTTCCAGCTCTCCTCCCCAAGATGATCATTTCTCCCTTCCATCCTGCCACCCATGATACTCACCATTTCGGTTCTCTATCCTGCCTTCTGCAGTAACTAGCATTGCTCTCCTACATCCCCCTCCCATGATGACCAGATCTCTCTTCTTACCGTGTCTATGGTGCGAGGCCTGGAACATCTGTGTCACGTGTGTGATCCATAGGTAGGGATGATGTTTATATGGCAACTGCGCATGTAAAGGTCACATTTAAGGTGGGCAATTTCATGAGTGGTAGAACCAGGAGCGTAATAAGGATGAGCGGTGCCCAGGGCAGTGGTTCCCCTCCCTCCTCTTCCTCCCCCCTGCCGTGCGCACGGCCCCTTCCCTTTACCCGTACCTTTTTAACTTTTCCAGTGTGAGCAGCATGCCCATATTGGTGTCTGCTCGCCCTATGACATCATTTCCTAGGCACGGGTCCTGGAAGTGATCAGAGAGAGCGCTAAGGCCGATGTGAGCAGCAACCTTGCACCGGGGAAGTAAAAAAAAAGGTATGGGGGAAGGCAAGGGAGGGGGGGCGGAGAGGAGGAGAGGGTGCTGTGCCCTTAGTGGACTGCCCCCCTCTCCCACATCCCCTTTATTACGCCACTGGGTAAGCCTGTTATAAATATTCATGCCTACATGTAGGTGCGATGCTGCTGCATTTATGCTGTAAGGATACCTATGTGTTCTTGTAGAATAGGCTCACAAACCACAGTATTATGGCGCTTAAAGGGTGGCACCCTGATAGAATTACCTCCACGGCGCTTCCCAGCCATGACTGTGACTGAGCTGAAAGCAAAAAAGAAAGGAAAAACTGGGCCTAAAAAAATACTACTGCTCCAAGCCCTCCATTTTAGAATTTTCATTCTTGGTTATAAGAACGTATCATCCGCCTAATGTTTAGCTGCCTATATGGTTGACATGGTGATGACTTCACAACTGGCGACTGGGGCCTGCACAGAATGCTAGGCATGGTTTTTATTTATTTATTTAGATCTCTATCCCGTTCTCCCAGGAGCTCAGAATGGGTTACAATTGACATTCACAGTAAAGTTACAGGACAAAACAATTATAGGCATTCGAAGAAGAGGCAGGTGAGGGGACGTAGAGAGAGAAGGGGAGGGGAGCAAGAGGAGCAATGGAAGGGAGGAGGGTAGGGAGGGCAGAGATGGGGGAGTGGTAGGGGAGCAAAGTGTCAGAGGAAGGGGAGCAGGGAACAGGAGAGGGAGGAGAGAAGGAGGAGAAAAGAAGGGGAGCTAGGAGGAGGTAGTTCATTAACACTTTTCAATTGAAGAGATGGGTCTTCAGCCACCTGGTTGGACAGACTGGATGGACATTTTTCTGCCATCGTTTACTGAGCTGCCGTGTGTTACTGTATTCCTTAAGTAAAACATAAGAGCATAAGAATAGCCACTGCTGGGTCAGACCAGTAGTCCATTGCACCCAGCAGTCTTCTCACGCGGCGACCACCAGGTCAAAGACCAGTGCCTTAACTGAGACCAGCCCTACCTGCGTTTGTTCTGGTTCAGCAGGAACTTGTCCAACCTTGTCTTGAATTCCTGGAGGGTGTTTTCCCCTATAACAGCCTCCGGAAGAGCGTTCCAGTTTTCCACCACTCTCTGGGTGAAGAAGAACTTCCTTACATTCGTACGGAATCTATCTCCTTTCAACTTTATAGAGTGCCCTCTCGTTCTCTCTGTCTTGGAGAGGGAGAACAATCTGTCTCTATCTACTAAGTCTGTTCCCTTCATTATTTTGAATGTTTTGATCATGTCCCCTCTCAGTCTCCTCTTTTCAAAGGAGAAGAGGCCCAGTTTCTCTAATCTCTCACTGTACGGCAACTACTCCAACCCCTTAACCATTTTAGTTGCTCTTTGGACCCTTTCGAGTAGTACCATGGCTGACAATGTTATCAAAAAGTTAAATGTATATTAGAAAGAGGCCCTAACATTCAGCAGTCTCATTTCTTTTGGTGAAAAATGAGAAACCCTGTGGGCTGCCACGCCACACGTGAGTTGTGGGGCTGCACAGAGACGTTTCTATGAATTGCCTGGTGGAATACAACTGTTTATGCCTGAACTGCAGAATAATGAATGGATTCAAGATATTTTCATTTTATGATGGATAGTATGGCACATCTAAACTATATAATTGTTTTTGGTTTCTTGCTCTGGAATGTGCAGAATTTTTTTTATTTTTTTTTAAATTGATCACAGAAGCTTATGAGGACATTTATGCCTTTGAGACTGTTTCAGCTATAAAGAAAGCAATTTTTTTGCCAATAAACTAGAACACTTTCTGACTAAAATCTCCACATAACACAGTTAAGCATCTCTGAAGTCCTTTTACTGTGCTACGGCAAAAAAGTGGCCTATGTGTGCCCTAAAGGCCAAAAAAATAAACCTAAAATTGCCAAAACCAATTCAACAGAATTCCACAAAAATTTGGCAATAAATATAGAAAGGGCCAAAAGACCCTCACTATATAAGCCAAAATAGGGAGAGCACAATAAAATACAACCCCCCCCCAATAAAAAATAATAAACAATAAGCAAAGAGAGAGACCTCGTAAGCAAAGAGAGCAAATAAGCAAAGAGAGAGACCTCAGTACTGGGGAACTGCAATAGATCAACCCCCTAGCAGTATCGCCCCGGGCAGACAACTCATATGTAACTTAAAAAAAATAAAATAAATATATATTCTGCATATCCTACAATTCTATGCGGGTTACAAATTATTAAGAACTCAAGCATTTTTCCCTGCCTGTCCCGGTGGGCTCCCACTCTGTCTAATGTACCTGGGGCAATGAGGATTAAGTGACTTGCCCAGGGTCACAAGGAATAGTGTGGGATTTGAACCCACAACTTCAGGGTGCTGAGGCTATAGCTCTAACCACTGCACCACACACTCCCACAACTTAAAGGCTATAACCTAAATGAGTTTGCCCCGTACATCATAATGTCTCCTCTGTAGTGAAAAAAATAGTGCTAAATTAAGTGAAAAATAATAATGTGAAAAGCTTTATAATGCATAGTAACATAGTAGATGACGGCAGATAAAGACCCGAATGGTCCATCCAGTCTGCCCAACCTGATTCAATTTAAATTATTATTATTATTTTTTTTTTCTTCTTAGCTATTTCTGGGCGAGAATCCAAAGCTTTACCCGGCACTCTCCTCTTCTGGCAAATGTTTGTCCCTTTTTTGTTTTCTCTCCGCTCATCTAAACTAAACCTTAAGTTTGTATACCGCATCATCTCCACAGAAGTAGAGCTCGGCACGGTTTACAGGAATTGATATAGAAAGGAACTCCAAAGAAAAGTAGAAGAACTTGGTACAGAGAAGTTTAGAGAGACTTAGTATATCGAAGAGGGAGAGGTCGTTACAGTTTAGAGAAAAGCCATGTTTTTAAATGTTTTCGGAAGAGTTGGAGGGAGGTCAGACTCCGAAGCGGGATAGTAAAGCTGTTCCAGAGTTCGGTGATCTTGAAGAAGAGGGATGTCCCTAATTTTCCTGCATGGGATATGCCCTTTAAAGAGGGGAAGGATAGTTTGAATTTTTGAGTAGATCTGGTGGTGTTGGGATTCGAGGAGTTCCAAGATAGTGGAAAAAGGGGAGGAAGGATGCCGTGTAGAGACTTGAAGGTTAGGCAGGCGCATTTGTAGTGAACTCTAAGGATTACTGGGAGCCAGTGAAGCTTAGACAGAAGCGGGGAGACGTGGTCGAATTTGCTTTTTGCAAAGATTAGTTTAGCCGCGGTGTTCTGAATCTGCTGGAGTCTATGAAGGCTTTTCTTTGTTAGGCTTAGGTACATGGAGTTACAGTAATCCAGTCTGGAAAGAATAATGGATTGAACGAGAACAGCAAAGTGTTGTTGATGGAAGCAGGATCTCACTTTCCTTAACATGTGAAGATTGAAAAAGCATTTTTTTTTACTAAGGAGTTAAGGTGGTCGTTAAAGTACAGTTTAGAATCAATGATGATGCCCAGAACTTTGCTTGAGTGTTCAAGCTGCAAAGTGGTGCCAGAGGAAAGTGGGATGAGGGTGGGTAGCTGATCTAATTTTGGGCTGAGCCATAGTAGTTTTGATTTAGTCTCGTTTAGTTTCATTTGTACGGTGAGGGCCCAGGGTTGGAGGTTTGATATACATAAAGAGATGTTCTCAGAGAGATTGGTGAGATTAGAGTCGGTCTCGAGGAGGACAAGGATGTCATCAGCGTAAGTGTAAAGTGTTTCCAAGGGGGGATAGTTGGAGGAGTTTCAGGGAGGACATATAAACATTGAAAAGAATCGGAGATAGAGATGAACCCTGGGGAACTTCACAAATTGGTTTTACCCCCACTTCCCTTTTGTTTGCGTTCGTCTTCTTTTTCATCTGTTCTTGGAATTAATAATCCCTAGTGATGTCTCTCTTTACTAATTTTGTAATCTTGTTTTAACTCCATATGTATTTTGTATAACCCTTTTTACTGATGTCCACTGCCTAGATTAGGCGGTATAAGAAATTTTTAAATAAACTTGAAACTATCTTCAGTTTTCTTTCCCTGCTCAAATAAATATCAAAAAACAATATAATCGGAAATCAAACTTGTCTGAGTCCAAAAGGAAATTAGTCACTGCCCGTTTCGCTATCTTCTTCAGGAGCAGGAGACCATTAATCCTTTATATTCCATGGCAGGTTAAAGACCAAGTTTTCACGCCACTGAAAAGCCTGCCAAAAAACACGAGTGGAGAGTTTGAATATAACTTTCTCCCTCCCTTACGTAGTAAAGTTAACAAGAGCAAAGTGTGCCCTTATGTGGGGTTTTTCCCGCGTATTAAGGCCGTTTTTTAAAAAATTGATATATTTACATTACATTACATTAGTGATTTGTATTCCGCCATTACCTTGCGGTTCAAGGCGGATTACATCCAAACTAAAACAAAAATTACATTCAAAATTTGAAGGAATAAGCGATGACATAGAATTTTTAAGGTAATATACGTTGGGTAAAGAGTTACCAAAGGGAAGTGGAGGTCTTTAGGAGATAAGAATAGGGTGAAATTATGGGTTTTAGATAACGTTTGGTAGATAAAAGAGTATTAGAGAGATCTAAGGGTAAGTAACAAAAATTAGATACACATCATTATATAACAGAATATACTGATTACTCACATCTTGGGGAGATTGAGAAGTTCTAATAAAGTATACTACAGTTAACATCTATATATATAAAATCGGAGGCACGTATGTGTGTATGTATGTGTGTGTATGTGCCGCGATCACGCAAAAACGGCTTGACCGATTTGAACGAAACTTGGTATGCAGATCCCTCACTACCTGGGGTGATATGTTCTGGGGGTCTCGCGGCCCACCTGAACACGTGGGCGGAGCTACAAACAGAAAATCGGATTTCACCCATTCATGTCAATGGAAAAAATGTAAAACGCTGTGGGACCGATTTGAACGAAAATTGGTATGCAGATCCCTCACTACCTGGGGTGATATGTTCTGGGGGTCTCGCGGCCCACCTGCACACGTGGGAAGGGTGGGTTCACTCAAGAATGTATATGTTCTTGCTCCTGGAGGTGAAACTAAAAATGTTGTTTATAATCACGTTTTGCGTTAGTTGTATTGTATTCATTTTGTCAAATATTTCACATTATAATTTGATTATTGTACTTTTTATAAAGCTGTAAAAAAATATTTTCATTCACCACTATAAAGTATCTTTATTTGAATCCATTTACAGTGTTATTGCTATAATTAAATACCCGTGCAACGCCGGGGCATCAGCTAGTATCCTATATTAAGTAGAGCGGATGAGTAAAATACAACATATCCTATTTAACCTGTAAGAAACATGTCAATATGAGGAAATATCTTTTTTTTCTAAATCTAGAAAAAATGTTTCCAAAGGAGTCAGCTCTAAGAAAACATATGAGTTCATATCCAGTATAACCAAATATTTACAGGGAAACTTTAGGAAAAATGAGTCTCCTTTTGCCAAAACCTTAGATTTATGCTAGACAATGACATGGGGACATATTTTTCCCCGTCCATGCAGAAACTCAATTTTCCCTTCCCGACTCCGTGAGTTTTGTCGCTGTCCCTGTCCCTGCCCCCCCATCCCCATTCCTGTAAGCTCTGCCTTAATCGCATAAGCCTCTAAGAGGTCTGCAGTTTGTCTTTATATAGTGGGCCCACTGACCTGATTGAGAACAGGGTGGTCCATTGGTCATGAATTTGAATTTTGGTGGGCATAATATAGGGACTCCTCAAAATGGCCAGGCACTTCTGAACTCACTAAGTTAGGTTGGCATTTGTCTGAGGCTCCCATTCAATTAACCCCTGCTTCTGTAACCTTAGTGCTATCAGCCAGACTCTGTAGTTCTTCGAACAACTTTCTTTAATAACTTAAAGAATAAACACTCACAATTTGATGATATCAAGGCAGTTCAACTTTGTTTTCAGAATCTTCTCACTCTATCAGCATGTCCTATCCAAGGAGAAGTAGGGAGTGTGTCCACACACCTTGTGTGGAATAACACTGTTCTAGACTTACCCCCTCTTCTGTTAAACTGCGCTAGCAGTTTTTAGCGCAGAGAGCCGCGCTGAATGGCCCACGCTGCTCCCGACGCTCATAGGAACTCTATGAGCGTCGGGAGCAGCCCGGGCCATTCAGCGTGGCTCCCCGCGCTAGAAACTGCTAGCGCAGTTTAATAGAAGAGGCCCTTAGATACTGAACCTAAGCTATATAAGGCTAGTGGAAATAAAGGGTGAAAACCTGGAGAGAGGACAATGTTAGACCCAAGTTTTCATGCAGCCATGTGTTTCACAAAATGAATACTGTTCTCTCCCAGACTCAAGAAAAAGGCGGACTTCAGCAAGCTGTAGTCACACCCTCTGGGAGTAACTGGGCACTCTAGAAGGTTGAGTCCATAGAGCACACTTTATTTACACATTTAAAACAATCTATATTTGTTTTGTACAAGAAACTGAGAATGTGCCCACATGAAATGGAGACAGAACAGCGGTAAAGTCTTAAATTGAATTGCTTAGCTATACAGGTCCCAACACTGAATATTGCCAGCACTCAACTAACCCCTGGATCCTCCCCAATGCCTACTTTTTTGTTTGATGGTCTGTGGTGATATTCAGTGGCACTGTCTGGTTAAATGCCACAGAATATCTCCAGTTAATCAGTGATATGCAAATTAACTGGGCAGGAGAGACTCCTGCTTGATTAAATCACTTTTTGATAGAGTTATATATATATTGCCTCCATTTTGTCTCGTGCATATTATTATGGATATCCTGAAAACTTGAATGATGGGAGGTACCCCAGGAAAGGTTTTGGAACCTTCTGTTTTACCCGAATGGCTCATTTATCCTGTCATTTGGAAATTGTTCCACCCTTCACCTTGAGCAAAAGTGCACAGGCTGAAAATAAACTTAGGCATTGTTCTCGCTCTTTTCCATAGGGATTTGGGGCTGCAGCCAAAGGTTTAATACGTAGGTGATATTTTCAGTAAACTCAGAAAAATGAGAAAAGCAAGAAAAAAAGTTGAAACCAATCACAAGTTGTACAGCAAGAGTGAAAGTCTTTATGCCCTGAGGAAGCGGTTGGATTACCGTGAAACGTTGGTTTATAAATACGGTATACGGACTATGTAATGGCCGTAGGGACTGGTGCTTTCAATTACTAAAAAGATTTTTTGCATTTGTTTTCTATAGTTAGGTTTGGCGTTAACTCTTCTAATGAAAGCTTTTTATGCCAATGATATGGTTGGTGGATAGTAGGGTATCACCTAGTACCAGGAGCTTTTTCTTTCGTTTAGAATGGTAACTCAGCAAACCTGTCATTTTGACAATTTTTTAGTGGTCTTATTTGGCATTTGCCCTCTATTTATTCCTCTATCTTGGATCTCCAGAAAATATGGACTGGCCAGAACTGCCCTTTTACTAAGCTGTGATGGCGGTTTTAGCGCGCACAGAATTTTAGCACGCGCTAAACCTGTGCTACGTGGCTAGAACTAACGTCAGCTCAATGCTGGCGTTAGTGTCTAGTTTGAGTAGGCAATTCTGCGCACACTAAGCGCGCGCTAAAACCGCTATCACGGCTTAGTAAAAGGAGCCCTTAAATTATCATTCCCCTGTTTGAAAGGCGTAATTTCTACTAGCAAATTGGGGAAGTCCCTCTCCTTCAAACTAACTGAAATATGGAATAATATTCCTTTGTGGCTGAGAGAACTGGATTCTCTTCAAACTTTCCGTAAAACATCTAAAAACCTGGTTATTCACCAAATTGTAAGAACATGTGCCTCTGCTGGGTCAGACCAGAGGTCCATCGTGCCCAGCAGTCCGCTCGCGCGATGGCCCAACAGGTCCAGGACTCTGATTCTTCCCTCTCTCCTTAAAGAATGACATGAAGATGGTTTCCTGCGGTTATCTGCGGGGACGGTGATGAATTTTGTCACCGTGTCATTCTCTATTTTGAATCTGTCCCCTTTCAACTTTGCCGAATGCCCTCTCATGCCTGTAGTTTTCAAAAGTTTGAAGACTCTGTCCCTCTCTATTTTCTCTATGCCTTTCATGATCTTGTAAGTCTCTATCATATCCCCTCTAATTCTCCTCTTCTCCAGGGAAAAGAGCCCCAGTTTCTCCAGTCTCTCAGTGTATGAAAGGTTTTCCATACCTTTTATCAAACGCATCGCTCTCCTCTGAACCCTCTTGAGTATCGCCATATCCTTCTTAAGGTACGGCGACCAATATTGGACACAGTACTCCAGATGCGGACGCACCATTGCCCGATACAATGGCAGGATAACTTCTTTCGTTCTGGTAGTAATACCCTTCTTGATTATACCTAGCATTCTATTCGCTCTCTTAGCGGTTGCTGCGCACTGTGCCGACGGCTTCATTGTCTTATCCACTATTACCCCCAAGTCCCTTTCCTGGGTACTCTTATTCAATAACATCCCTCCCATCGTATAGCAGTACCTTGGGTTTTTGCTTTTTACTATTTTCCCCTTTACATTAAATACTGTAAACCGAGTCAAGCTTTATTCCCATAAAGATGATACGGTCTATAAATTTAAGTTTTAGTTTAGTTTCATGGAGAGTTTATTCTTATAGATTGTAGACGGTGATATTTTCAGTGCATAAGGAGGTACCATGATATGCTCCATTTCCAGATCTCCAGAAGTCTATTAACCCATCCTGGGCATTCTGACTTTTAGGTGTGGGACACAGACTAACCTTATCTGGTTAAAGAAATAAATAAATAGCCCTGGCATTATCACTGACCATTTGTTCCAGTGATGATCTTGGCTTGTTTACTGGCTTGTGCAGTCATTTTTTTTTTTTTAAATCTGAAGTTATCCGTTCTCATATGCCTATTAAAAATTCTTGGCAGTGCGGTTTTTCCCCTTCTTTGGGCCAAAAATAACATGATTAGATACTTAGACTTACAGATCTCACCAGGAGAAACCGAAATTTACAGATCAAATATTTCATCTCCCCTGTCCAAAATGAAATTGAAGTTTACAGCTTGGCAGTGTCTCCCTTTATCCTTTCGTGGCAGAATCCATTTATTAAAGATGACGATCCTCCGCCCAAGGTTTCAAACCCAAAGCAGATGCTTTGTTTCATTTAAAGAAAAATAAAAAAGGCGACTGTGATTAATCTCATGAGCAGACTGATGAAAGAATTTATTTGGAAGAAAAAAAAACCTCACAAATTAGTTTGAGTAAACTGAGTTATGACAGCGTACAGGGGAATCTGCAAATCCTATTAATTCTTTGAATGAAACATTTGTGAAAGTTGATCGGACTTAACTGTGGCATTTGGGCAGGAGTGTCCTGAGCTGGAAACACTCCTTGTGCCAAACACCCCCTAATGCTCCCATCGTGCCCACCGAATCCCGGTCAAGCAGGAGGAGCAATGGGATGCAATTTTGGTGGCCCCCCCCCCTCCACCTCCCATGCACCCTCTGTGGTTGTACTGACCACATATATCTCACTTTGACCCTGCATTTGGGAAACGGTAACTAAGCAGGGCTGCCAGTTACCCAATTCCCAGCTTTTTCATTTATAATTTTTAACATTTAAAGTCTGCTTAAATCTTTGGGCTCCTTTTGCTAAGGTGTGCTAGGGCTTTAACGTGCGGAATAGCGTGCGCTCCATTCCCGCACGCGCTAGACCTTAACACCAGCATTGAGCTGGCGTTAGTTCTAGAAGCGTAGCGCTTGGTGTAGCGGTCAGTAATTTACTGGGTGCGCTAAAAACACTAGCGCACCGTAGTAAAAGGAGCCCTTGGTTTTTTAAATAGATTTTATTGCATTTTTAAGTTAACAATAGAAGCACATAAACATATTTACAAAGCAATATATGTTATACTAGTGTTTAAGCCCGTTACATTAACAGGTGCTAGAAATATGTCTGTCTGTCTGTCTTTCTTTCTTTCTGTGTCTCTCCCTGCCCCTGTCTCTTTCTTCCTTTCTTTGTCTCTCTCCCTCCCACTGTCTGTCTTTCTGTCTGTCTCTCTCCCTGGCCCCCTTTGTCTGTCTGTCTTTCTTTCTTTCTGTCTCCCTACCTGCTGCCTTTCTTTGTGTCTGTCTTTCATTCTCATGCACTGCCTGCCTATCTTTCTGTCTCTCTCCATGCCCCCCTTCTGTCTACCCCCCAAAGCAAACCAAGATTGCTCCCTGGCCCCCTTTCCCTATACCCCCTCCCCCCACTTCCCTGTGCAGCAGCAGCATTCACCCATTCCCTGTGCAGCAGCATTCCTCCCTTTCCCTGTGCAGCAGCAGCATTTCCCCTCCTTCCCTGTGCACCCACCCCTTACCTGCTCCCCCTGTTCCCTTCCTTTTCTCTCCCCCCGTCCAGCAGCACCCCTTTCCTGCTCTCCCTGTGCATACGCCCGCAGAAATCTAATTTGCCTCGAAGAAAAGCGCTGCGCCGCGCTGTTGCTGGCCTCGGTGTCGTCTCTCCACTGCAGCCCGCCCTAGCGGAAACAGGAAGTTGTCAGAGGGCGGGCCGCAGTGGAGAGAAGACAGCGAGGCCAGTGGCAGCATAGCCGCAGCGCTTTTCAGTTAAATGCTGCGAGCGGGTGAGCAGGCGAGAGGGAGGAGGGGGAGAAATAGATGCCGGCAGGGATGCCTGTTCCTCCGTTCCGAATCAGCGGTGGCAGCGGTTTCTCTGGCAGTGAGTCAGGGCGGGAAGAGGGGAGTAGTCAGAGTGTTCCCTGCCGCCGGGTTCTAAAATAGAATCCGGCCATGGATCAGAAAACACAGCGGCAGGGAACACGAAACCCTAAGTGCGCATGCGCGCTTAGGGTTTTATTATATAGAAAAGAAGATAGTTACTTAAATATGCGGTAAAGCTGCAAATTATACAAAAAGGCAAAAAACTCAAAAGCGGTTACAGAAATTATCAAAGGGTGCCAAAGTTTTACGAAAGTGTATTATTTTATAAGATTTTAAAGCGATAATACTTTTGTATTTTCTTATAGAGCACGCATAACTCCACCACTCACTACAATTAAGCTTAGAAATGCTACTCAGAGTCAATGCACCTACGCCACCTACTCTCACCAGATGCTACATAGTGGATATGTTTTATTGTCATGTCTATATTGTAAAATATGTCATCTCTGTCCTGTCTCGATTGTATTATGGATGTACTGTACTTTGTAACCCGTTCTGGGCTCCTTTAGGAGAACAGGCTAAAAAATTGAATAAATAAAATGCTGGAGCGGTATATCAAATCATAATAAACATAAACCAAGTATTGCCCTGCAAATAACTAGGATGTCAGGGATCAAAGAAAGCTTCATTCGTCACCGTAAAATGGAAACCCTGAAAAATCGGCATAACGGAGGAGTCGGGCTCCTTTTACGAAGATGCGCTAGCGTTTTTAACGCATGTGCCGGATTAGCGCACGCTATAGCGCGTGCTAGTTGAAAAACTACCGCCTGCTCAAGAGGAGGCGGTAGCGGCTAGCGCGTGCGGCATTTTAGCGTGCGCTATTCCGAGCGCTAAGGCCCTAACGCGCCTTCGTAAAAGGACCCCCAAGATATCAATAATTCAGCCACAGGTATACAGTTCAAAGTACACTTTGTTGGACTCAGATCCCTGGTGGAATAATGTATGCATAACAGCCAAGTACGAGAAAGTGATCGCAGAAAAGTCTAAGGGCTCCTTTTACTAAGTTGCGCTAGTGGCTGAGTTGGGGGCGCTGGTCTTTGACCAGAGGGCCGCCACGTAAGCGGACTGCAGGGCATGATGGACCACTGGTCTGACCCAGCAGCGGTAATTCTTATGTTGGTGTAGTCCTCTAGGCTTTTTTGTAAAGGGGAGAATCAATATCAGTGTTTTTTTATAATAGGAACAAAAATGGAAGAGAATTAATGTGTGTGGAATGGGGGGGGGGGGGGGTAACTAGTTTCTTCAGCTAAATAAGTTTACTTTGGTGTTCAGAAGCCAGGCCATTAAATTGGATATACTAACAGTATAGGATCCCTAGAGTAGAGGTTCCCAAACTTTTTAATGTCTCCTTTTTTTTTTACCTATCTTCCTCTTTCTTTCACCCCTTCCCGGTATCCACTTTCAAGGTTCAAGGTTTATTAATATTTGATGAATCGCTGAATCGATTTACAAAGCGATGTACACAGTTATGAAAGAGAATAAGATTATAAAAATACAAATTAATTAACATTGAATTTAAGACAAGACAAACTTTAGCTGGAGGGGAAGGAGGGCAAAAGTTACATCTGTTATATCGAGAAAAACAAATAAGGAAAAAAAACAAAAGGAAACATGCTCTTAAGATAAGCCATGCTATGTCAAGCCAAGTTCCTTGGGCAGTCTGCATCACAAGTAGCTGGCAAATACCAAAGAGTAGATCATATTTTTCACAGTTGATCTGAAACAATGTGATGGCTTTTACTGGTCTTTTCATTCAGCCATCTCCGTTCTATTCTCCATACTCTCTCTCTTGTTTGTTCTCCTCTGCCTGGGCTATCGGTCCCAATCCTAACTCTTACCCCATTGGTTCTTTTGTCTCCAACAAGTTTGCCTACATTCATCTTTCCCTCTCATACTTACCCACTCCCAGAGCAATAAACTACTCCTACTAAAAAGACAATGCAGACAACTAGAAAGAAAATGGAGGAAAAACAGTCAAGATTCCACAACCATGATAAAACAACTACAAACAATACAAAACACTGCCCTAAGACTGGTCTACTCACTGAAGAAATTCGACCACATCACAGAGGCATACCACGACTCACATTGGCTCCCAATGCAAGCGAGAATACACTTCAAATTTTCCTGCCTACTATTTAAAGCAATAAACGGAGACAGCCCAGCTTATTGGAACAATCAACTAGTTCAATCCACCTCAACCAGACATAGGAGAACCCACACACCATTCACACACCCTTCAACCAAAAACGTCAAAAGAAAAAAACTGTACAACAACCTCCTAGCCACTCGAGCTGCAACACTCGACCCCAGGCTAGGATTAACCAATAAGCCAAGTAGGCACGTGCCTAGGGCCCGAAATGGTCAGGGAGCCCGATGAAGGAGGGCATCAACATTGTTTTTTCCAAACGGCGATGGGCCCTTCCAGCATCGATCGACAACGCGGGCCCTCCCCCCGATCGGCAATGCGGCCCCCCTCATCGACGGAAAGTAAGACAAGCAAGCAACGCAGGTAAGAAAGGCAACGGGAACTGTAATTGTGCAAGTGGTACTGTAATTGTGCAAGTGGTGCTGCTTGCCCAAAGCTTCCCTCTGACACAGCTTCCTGTTTCCACCTAGGCGTATGGTGGGGTGGGGCAGGCAGGGGGGCCCAGTTTACTTGGGTGCCTAGGGGCCCTTGACGAATTAATCCTGCCCTGCTCGACCCCCAACTCTACAACCTATTGACCTCGACCACAGACTACAAAACCTTCAAAAAAAAAATGAAAACCCTTCTATTAAAAACCCCCACATAAAACCAAACTAACACAATCAGATATGTCCCAAGCATCACTTGCAACTACACCATATGTACTTCTAATGTCATGACAATTCAGACATAATTTATGTTATGTTATGTTTGGAATAATGGTTACATATATGAGCTTCAATAAAAGAAAATTTTCACTGCCTGTTTCTATTCTGACCATTTATTCCATTTCATGGTTATTACAAAAAATATTTTTTTACATGGGGGGTGTCAAAAAATGATGGGCCCCGGGTGCCACATACCCTAGGTACGCCACTGTACAGGAATGAGAAAGAAACAATCAAATTCCAACTCCAATACCTTTCTCAAATTTGTTTAAGAACTTTTAAAGTTGACTGGTGGGAATGCATTGACATTCAACATTCATTCACGATCTATCCTGCCCTGCTCTTGAAGCTAAGTTGCTTTAAAAATGTTTTTAATTTTTGATGTTCCACATTGCATTTTGAAGAAATAGTGTATTTTGAAGAAAAATTTATTATTCAGCGGGACAGGAGGGGGATTAAGAGCCGGTGAGGATTTATTCCCTTTCTAGTGCAGTTGTAAGATCTAGCATCGCACGGGGGATCTGAGGCTCTCCCCTTAGGAGATAATTAAAAGTGATTTGAAGTATCTAGTGTAGGAAGATGTTTTTCAATGAGTTTGTGTCAACTTTAAAAAGTTCATAAACAAATTTAAGAAAGGTATCGGAGTTGATCTTTAAGTCTGTCCCCATGCGCCTTATCTCGAAGACCACATGCCATTTTAGTAGCCTTCCTCTGGACCGACTCCATCCTTTTTATATTTTCTGAAGGTGCGGCCTCCAGGATTGTACACAATATTCTAAACTAGTCTTTAAGCCCGTTACATTAACGGGTGCTAGAATATATGTCTGTCTGTCTATCTTTCTTTCTTTCTTTTTGTCTCTCCCTCCCGCTGTCTTTCTTTCTGTCTGTCTCTCTCCCTGGCCCCCTTTGTCTGTCTGTCTTTCTGTCTCTCTCCCTGCCCCTGTGTCTGTCTTTCTTCCTTTCTTTCTGTCTCCCTCCCGCTGTCTATCTTTCTTTCTTTCTCCCTCTGTCTCGCTGTCTGTCTGTCTTTCTTTCTATCTGTCTCTCTCCCTGCCCACTATGCAGCAGCAGCATTTCCCTCCCCCCACCTCCCTGTTCAGCAGCCGCAGCATTATTCCATCCCCCTCCATTTCCCTGTGCAGCATCATTTCCCCCCACCCCACTTCCCTGTGCAGCAGCAGAATTTCCCTCCCCCTCCACTTCTCTGTGCAGCAGCAGCAGCAGCAGCAGTATTTCCCTCCCCCTCCACGTCCCTGTGCAGCAGCAGCAGCATTTTCCCCTCCCCCTTCCCTTCCCACGGTCTGGCCAGCTCCCTTAGTCCCTTTCTGAAGTTATTTTTAAATTTAAAGGTGCCGCCGCAGCTCCTCTCACGATCCCCGCCTGCATCAGAAGCCTTCTCCAACGCAGGTGCGGCTCGTGAGAAGAGCCGCGGCCGCGGCTTTAAATTTAAAGATAAACTTTGGGCGTGGAGTGTAAGGGAGCCGGCACAACATTAGCTTGGGATCCGCGAGTGTGAAGCCGTTGTAAGCGCGCATGCGCACTCCTGCCAGCCATGGACCTACGGATCAGATCACGCAGATAGGAGTGCGCATGCGCGCTTAGCGTTTTATTATTATAGATGAGGTCTCACCAGAGTCTTATACCTCCTTTTTCCTACTGGTCATACCTCTCCTTATGCAACCTAGCATCCTTCTAGCTTTCACCGTCACCTTTTCAACCTGTTTGGCCATCTTAAGATCATCACATATAACCACACCCAAGTCACACTCTTCCGTCATGCACATAAGTTCTTCACCCCCTAAAGTGTACCGTTCTCTCTGGTTTTTGCAGCTCAAATGCATGACCTTGCATTTCTTAGTATTAAATTTTAGCTGCCAAATTTCAGACCATTAGAAACATAGAAACATAGAAATAGACAGCAGATAAGGGCCACGGCCCATCTAGTCTGCCCACCCCAATGACCCTCCCCTACCTTTCTCTGTGAATAGATCCCACGTGTCTATCCCATTTGGCCTTAAAATCAGGCACGCTGCTGGCCTCAATAACCTGAAGTGGAAAACTATTCCAGCGATCAACCACCCTTTCAGTGAAAAAGAATTTCCTGGTGTCCCCGTGCAGTTTCCCGCCCCTGATTTTCCACGGATGCCCCCTTGTTGCCGCGGGACCCTTGAAAAAGAAAATATCTACTTCCACCTCGTGAGATACTTCAAGCTTCGCCAGATCTATCTTCATGTTATTCACACCATCCGGCAAAAAGGCAAATCTTACCTGACAACCCTTCAGCAATATCATTTATAAAAATGTTAAAAAAACAGGCCCAAGAACAGAACCTTGAGGCACACCACTGGTAACATCCCTTTCCTCAGAGCGATCTCCATAAACTGTTACAATAGTCCAATTGAGAGAATACTAGGGAATGAATGAATACTTGTAACACATTTGGAACCTAGGACAATACCAGATTTTTACTCTGTGGCCCAGAAATATCAAAGAAGAGACAAGTTAATCGAATCATGTATTTTTAAATGGGTATAACTTATGGGCAGACTGGATGGACTGTTCAGGTCTTTATCTGCCATGCACCCACAAATGCCATTCAGAGTCAATGCATCTACGCCACCTACGCTCACCAGATGCTGCTTAGTGTATATGTTTAATTGTCATGTCTATATTGTAAATTATGTCATCTCTGTCCTGTCTCGATTATATTGTGGATGTACTTTGTAACCCGTTCTGGGCTCCTTTGGGAGGAAGGGCTAAATAATTGAGCAAATAAATACAATTACTATGTTACTATGTTAAATGGCATATGGATGATATCTTTACTCTGTAACGGTAGATTACTCTTTGAATCATGTTGAGAGAGAAAAAAAATTCTCAAATAGAAAGAAATGCAGTCTGAGAGGAAGGAAATTTGGCAGAAAGATAGAGAAATATTTCCCATCTTTTGGGGGTTCCACAAGCTTGATCAAAATGATTTTCCACATACACCTGCATAAATTGCCTGGACATGTTACATCGTACTATTACCAGAGGGAAGCTCTCTTTGGAACAATGCAAGTTTTACGGCAAGCGTGAGCAGTAAATTTTGAGAGACTGAGATCACACTCTACTTGCCCTGGCTGAGGACCGCAGTTCATTTCTATCGCAGTATGCACAAACTACTCTGTTGCCATGTCTGGGTGGCCGGTCTGTCACTTTGCTGGCCCATCCCACATCCAAAAAGTATTGTCTGGGCATTTGTGACTTGGACGATTTTTTAAATGAGAATGCAGTATAAAGATAGACGACTTGGCGGACCGGACGATCAAATGCCTGGACGTATAAGTAGACGATTCTCGAAAAAAAAAAAAAAGTATTTTTTGAGAATGGACTTTTGATGCTGCCGATTTTGGGCAACTAGTGCCTTAGGCCCAAAACGGATTTAGACGTCCCTTTCGATTATGCCCTGCCACATGTTTAATTAATCAACAACAACCCAATAGAATATATAAGATTACAATATAGTGTGAGATGCAAATCTATGTTCTGAAATTTAACATCAAAATGAGTCCTGCATTCTCTAGCTATGCCACAGTACAGGAAAGCAGAAGTCATGTTTGTAGAGCAAAGATTAGAAAAGCCCTTGTACCGTTCTAAAATTTGAGAACAGCAGGAACAACAAAGCATATATATCTTTATAACACAATCCTTGTTTGAATGCTGCACACATATTTCCAAACCCACACCCAAGCACTCATTCTGGGGCCCCAAGCAAACACACCACACACACTACAATCCTATATAACAAGAAGGAAATCAAGTTTATTAAGACATTTTTTATACTGCTCAATTAAACTTCTAAGCGGTGTACAAATAAATGCTAATGAGGAACCAAAGACATAGGCTTACATAGGTTAATCCCTGAAAAAGTCTTAGCACCATGAAAACCTTCCTCTTCCCATCTTCTTCCTGACTCACTGATACTACCTGATCTACTGAGCAAGATGAGTTCTATAGGATTGGGCGACACATTGACGAAATGGGTTGGGAACTGGCTTGGAGGTAGGCTTCAGAGGGTAGTGGTGAACGGCACCCCCTCCGAAATGACGGAGGTAATCAGTGGAGTGCCGCTGGGCTCGGTCCTGGGCCCGATCCTATTCAACATCTTTATAAGAGACTTGGCAAAAGGGCTGCGAGGTAAAATAACATTATTCGCCGATGATGCCAAACTAAGCAATGTAGTGGGCAAAAGCACAACAGACATAAATTCAATGTCCGACAACATGATGCACGACCTACTCCTACCGGAGCACTGGTCTAGGTCCTGGCAACTCAGCTTCAATGCCAAAAAATGCAAAGTCATGCACCTGGGCAGCCAAATTCCATGCAAGACTTACACCCTTAATGGCGAGATCCTAACAAGAACTGAAGCAGAACGAGACTTAGGGGTGATCGTCAGTGAGAACATGAAGACTGCCAATCAAGTGGAGCAAGCTTCATCCAAGGCAAGGCAAATCATAGGTTGCATACGCAGGAGTTTCGTCAGCCGTAAGCCTGAAGTCATTATGCCGTTGTATAGATCCATGGTGAGGCCCCACCTGGAATACTGTGTGCAATTCTAGAGGCCACATTACCGTAAGGATGTGCTGAGACTAGAGTCGCTCCAGAGAATGGCCACCCGGATGGTCTTGGGACTCAAGGATCTCCCATACGAGGAACGGCTGGATAAGTTGCAGCTGTACTCACTCGAGGAACGCAGAGAGAGGGGTGACATGATCGAGACATTCAAGTATCTCACGGGCCGCATCGAGGTGGAAGAAGATATCTTCTTTTTCAAGGGTCCCGCGGCAACAAGGGGGCATCCGTGGAAAATCAGGGGTGGGAAACTGCACGGGGACACCAGGAAATTATTTTTCACTGAAAGGGTGGTTGATCGCTGGAATAGTCTTCTACTTCAGGTGATTGAGGCCAGCAGCGTGCCTGATTTTAAGGCCAAATGGGATAGACACGTGGGATCTATTCACAGAGAAAGGTAGGGGAGGGTCATTGGAGTGGGCAGACTAGAGGGGCCGTGGCCCTTATCTGCCGTCTATTTCTATGTTTCTATGTTACTCTTTACTTTTACTAGAAATGACCAATGATCTTCTTTTGTAACCCAACTTTATAACTCTTTTGGAATCCGCCTTGAACCGCAAGGTAATGGCGGAATAGAAATCTCTAATGTAATGTAAAAACTAACTCATTTGGACAAATTGCACTAAGACCAGTCTCTGTAAACTGTAGTGAAAAATGACACGGGGACAAATTTGTCCCTCTCCCTGCCCCATTCCTGTAAGCTCTGCCTTAACCACCCAAGCCTCAAACGCTTATGAAAATAACTCGCGGGACGGGAAAATGAAGTTCCCGTGGGGATGGGGGAAAAATGTGTCCCCCGTGTCATTCTCTAAACTGGAGCATGCTGTCCTTGGTAGTGTAAATCCTTTAACTTTCACCCACCCAATGAACAGGAATATTTTGTGAAACACTGTAAGCGGATCTTGTGAGGCACGGAGACTGGGCATTAAAATGGCAGGGGCAGGAGATTTCATGGCGACACCAGGAAGTGTTGCTTCGCTGAAAGAGCGGTTGATCGTTGGAATGAACTTCCAATGCAGGTGATCGAGGCCAGTAGCGTGCCAGATTTTAAGAAAAAATGGGATGCACATGTGGGATCTCTAAGAGGGTAAATTGGGGGAGGTCAATCAGAGCGGGCAGACTTGATGGGCTTTGGCCCTTTTCTGCCGTCATTTTCTATGTTTCTAAGATATTTAATGTGAGCAAGTGCAAAGTGATGCATGTGGGAAAGAGGAGCCCAAATTATAGCTACCTGTACATGAGGCAGGATTTCCACATTAGGATTAGAGAATGACTCGGGGACAAATTTGTCCCTGTCCCCGCAGGAACTCAATTTCACCGCCTCATCCCCATGAGTTTAGTCGTTGTCTCTGTGCCATTCCTGTTAGCTCTGCCTTAACTGCACAAGCCTCAAACATGATATTAAAGTTTTTGAGGCTTTTGCAGATGAAAATGAAGCTTGCAGGAATAGGGCAGGAACAGGAAAAGAACTCATGGGGACGGGACGGGTAAATGAGTTCCTGCAGGGACAGGGAAAAATTTGTTCCCGTGTCATTCTCTAATTAGGAGTCACTGCCAGGGAAAGGATCTAGATGTCAACGCTGAGGATACGTTGAAACCCTCAGCTCAATGTGCGGTGACGGCTAAGAAAGCAAGTAGAATATTAGGAATTATCAGGAAAGGAACAGAAAACAAAGATGAAATGTTATAATGCCCTTGTATTGCTCTATGGTACGGCCGCACCTTGAATACCGTGTACAATTCTGGTCACCACATGTGATAAAAGATATAGCAGAATTAGGAAAGGTACAGAGAAAGGTGACAAAATGATAAAAGGGATGAAATGACGTCATATAAGGAAAGGCTAAAGTTGCTAGGGCTCTTCAGCCTGGAGAAGAGACGACTCAGGGGAGATGTGATACGAATGGAGTGGAATGAGTAGATGTGACTTGCTTGTTTACTCTTTCCAAAAATACTAGGACTAGGGGGCATGCAATGAAGCTAAGTAGTAAATTTAACACTAACTGGAGAAAATATGTCTTCACTCAGCATGTAATTAAATTCCGGAATTCGTTGCCAGAGAATGTGGTGAAAGCAGTTAGTTTAGCAGGGTTTAAAAAAAGGTTTGGATAATTTCCTAAAAGAGAAGTCCATAAGACATTATTAAGATGGACTTGGGGAAATCCACTGCTTATTTCTAAGATAAGCAACATAAAATCTGTTTTATTCCTTGATATCTTATCAGATGCAACTGGGCTTGATGGATCTTCAGTCTGTCCCAGTATGGCAACTCTTATGTGCTTATAGATTTTCCTGCTGGGTAGGGAGTGACACTCCTGTATGTTATCAAGTTGTCTCTACAAAGCAACATTTATTAAAACAGAAAAAAAGGTCCCTGTATCATACAGAAGTACTTTCCAGTGTATTGTTTTCTGAACACTAAAGACTAACTTTGACAATACGTTCGCTTGGTTTTAATGCAGAAAGGGATAAAAGAAACACGGGTATATAATGGAGGCAGATGCAGAAATCTGCAATCACAGTTTTGGGACAAGAAAATAACAGGGATTTTCATGCCAGTTATTTACATGTTATCCAGAAATTATGCCTCACACTAGCTTGTGCTATCTTGGGTATAATGCACTCTTTGAAGTTTGTTTACATCTGTCTACATCACAGGGTGTGCTCTTGGTTGTATTTCAGAAGCCAGGAGAAGGCCGGCGTTAATTACTACTCTAAATTCTGTAGGATAGCAGCAGAACCGTAGTGTTTAATGTGTGCAGATGGGACCATTCTCCAGGCGCGCAGTCCTAGAGGCTCTTGTTTATTAATAAATTGCAAATAGCATCTTTAAGGTAAATTACGGCCTCAGCTTTATTGTTACATGAATGCAGGTGAGGGTTGTCAGGTCTAGCCAATGACTCACTCGGTTTTCTAAAGTCTGTCACCTGCCTATGTAAAGGTGATGGTGGCTCAGTTGTTAGGATTTGGAGTAGAGTTGAGCGGGGACAGAAAACCTACCCATCCCCGCCAGGATCCTCTCCGTCCCCACCCGTCCCCGCCAGGATCCTCTCTGTCCCCACCCGTCCCCGCCAGGATCCTCTCTGTCCCCACCCGTCCCCGCCAGGATCCTCTCCATTTCCACCCGTCCCCGTTATGATCCTCTCTGACCCCACCCATCCCCGTCAGAATCCTCTCCATTTCCACCCGTCCCCGCCATGATCCTCTCTGTCCCCACCCGTCCCCGCCATGATCCTCTCCGTCCCCACCCATCCCCGCAAGGAATTACCTCCATCCCCACCCGTCCCTATAAAAAGCAGCAATTACTTCTGACAGGATCATCAATTCCACAGTTTCTTTTGTGTTTGCACTGCTGTTTTCCTTGTGGAATCTCTTTGGTGGAACCTTTTTTTGTTTTCTGTTCAGGTAATTAACTTATAAACCCCCTCTTTTACTAAGGCTGACGTGTCGATTATATTATACTAGCTGATGACCCGGCGTTGCACGGGTATTTAATTATAGCAATAACACAGTAAATGGATTCAAATAAAGATACTTTATAGTGGTGAATGAAATTATATTTTTACAGCTTTATAAAAAGTACAATAATCAAATTATAATGCGAAATATTTGACAAAATGAATACAATACAACAAACACAAAACTTGATTATAAACAACATTTTTAGTTTCACCTCCAGGAGCAAGAACATATAAATTCTTGGGTGAAGAGACCCCCAGAACATATCACCCCAGGTAGTGAGGGATCTGCATACCAAGTTTCGATCAAATCGGTCAAGCCGTTTATTATTTACTGTGAGAATGGCAGCTGAGTACATTTTTTCCATTGACATGAATGGGTGAAATCTGATTTTCTGTTTGTAGCTCCACCCACGTGTGCAGGTGGGCCGCGAGACCCCCAGAACATATCACCCCAGGTAGTAAGGGATCTGCATACCAAGTTTCATTCAAATCGGTCAAGCCATTTTTGAAGCACTGTGAGAATGGCAGCTTTTTATTGTTTTTCCATTGACATGAATGGGTGAAATCTGATGTTCTGTTTGTAGCTCTGCCCACGTGTGCAGGTGGGCCGAGAGACTCCCAGAACATATCACCCCAGGTAGTTGGAATTACTGTGAGAATGGCAGCTTTTTACATTTTTTCCATTGACATGAATGGGTGAAATCTGATTTTATGTTTGTAGCTCCGCCCACGTGTGCAGGTGGGCCGCGAGACCCCCAGAACATATCACCCCAGGTAGTGAGGGATCTGCATACCAAGTTTCGTTCAAATCGGTAAAGCCGTATTTGATTTACTGTGAGAATGGCAGCTGTTTACATTTTTTCCATTGACATGAATGGGTGAAATCTGATTTTCTGTTTGTAGCTCCGCCCACGTGTGCAGGTGGGCCGCGAGACCCCCAGAACATATCACCCCAGGTAGTGAGGGATCTGCATACCAAGTTTCTTTCAAATCGGTCAAGCCGTTTTTAAAGTACGGTGAAAATGGCAGCTTTTTACTTTTTTTCCATTGACATGAATGGGTGAAATCTGATGTTATGTTTGTAACTCCGCCCACGTGTGCAGGTGGGCCGAGAGACTCCCAGAACATATCACCCCAGGTAGTTGAAATTACTGTAAGAATGGCAGCTTTTTACATTTTTTCCATTGACATGAATGGGTGATATCAGATTTTCTGTTTGTTGCTCCGCCCACGTATGCAGGTGGGCCGAGAGACCCCCAGAACATATCACCCCAGGTAGTGAGGGATCTGCATACCAAGTTTCGGTCAAATCGGGCAAGCCGTTTATGTGTTGGCAGCTTTTTACAGTTTTGTCATTGACATGAATGGGTGAAATCTGATTTTCAGTTAGTAGTTCCGCCCACGTGTGCAGGTGGGATGCGAGACCCCCAGAACATATCACCCCAGGTAGTGAGGGATCAGCATACCAAGTTTCGTTCAAATAGGTCAAACCGTTTTTTAATTACTGTGAGAAAGGCAGCTTTTTACATTTTTTCCATTGACATGAATGGGTGAAATCTGATTTTATGTTTGTAGCTCCGCCCACGTGTGCATGTGGGCCGCGATACTCCCAGAACATATCATCCCAGGTAGTGAGGGATCTGCATACCAAGTTTCAGTCAAATCGGGCAAGCCGTTTATGCGTTGGCAGCTTTTTACAGTTTTGTCATTGACATGAATGGGTGAAATCTGATATTCAGTTAGAAGTTCCGCCCACGTGTGCAGGTGGGATGCGAGACCCCCAGAACATATCACCCCAGGTAGTGAGGGATCAGCATACCAAGTTTCGTTCAAATCGGTCAAGCCGTTTTTGCGTTGGCAGCTTTTTACATTTTTTCCATTGACATGAATGGGTGAAATCTGATGTTCTGTTTGTAGCTCCGCCCACGTGTGCAGGTGGGCCGCGAGACCCCCAGAACATATCACCCCAGGTAGTGAGGGATCAGCATACCAAGTTTCGTTCAAATAGGTCAAACCGTTTTTTAATTACTGTGAGAAAGGCAGCTTTTTACATTTTTTCCATTGACATGAATGGGTGAAATCTGATTTTATGTTTGTAGCTCCGCCCACGTGTGCATGTGGGCCGCGATACTCCCAGAACATATCATCCCAGGTAGTGAGGGATCTGCATACCAAGTTTCAGTCAAATCGGGCAAGCCGTTTATGCGTTGGCAGCTTTTTACAGTTTTGTCATTGACATGAATGGGTGAAATCTGATTTTCAGTTAGAAGTTCCGCCCACGTGTGCAGGTGGGATGCGAGACCCCCAGAACATATCACCCCAGGTAGTGGGGGATCAGCATACCAAGTTTCGTTCAAATCGGTCAAGCCGTTTTTGCGTTGGCAGCTTTTTACATTTTTTCCATTGACATGAATGGGTGAAATCTGATGTTCTGTTTGTAGCTCCGCCCACGTGTGCAGGTGGGCCGCGAGACCCCCAGAACATATCACCCCAGGTAGTTGGAATTACTGTGAGAATGGCAGTTTTTTACATTTTTTCCATTGACATGAATGGGTGAAATCTGATTTTCTGTTTGTAGCTCCGCCCATGTGTGCAGGTGGGCCGCGAGACCCCCAGAACATATCACCCCAGGTAGTGAGGGATCAGCATACCAAGTTTAGTTCAAATCGGTCCCACAGCTTTTTACATTTTTCCCATTGACTTGAATGGGTGAAATCTGAAGTTATGTTTGTAGCTCCGCCCACGTGTGCAGTTGGGCTGCGAGATCCCCAGAACATATCATCCCGGGTAGTGAGGGATCCGCATACCAAGTTTCGTTCAAATCGGGCAAGCCGTTTTTGCGTTGGCAGCTGTTTTACATTTTTTCCATTGACATGAAAGGGTGAAATCTGATTTTATGTTTGTAGCTCCGCCCACATGTGCAGGTGGGCCGTGAGATCCCCAGAACATATCACCCCGGGTAGTGAGGGATCCGCATACAAAGTTTCGTTCAAATCGGTCAAGCCGTTTTTGCGTGATCGCGGCACATACATACATACATCCGATTTTATATATATAGATGGACGAACCCTGCTTCCAAAGCCTTCCATCCCCATTGGAGTCCCATTGGCTAGAGGGGGGTCCCCATGGGAGTCCTGTGGACCAGAGGGGGATCTTCATGGGAGTCCCGTGGGCCAGAGGGGGGTCCTCGTGGGAGTCCCGTGGGCCAGAGGGGAGTCCCCGTGGGAGTCCCGTAGATTAGGGGGGATTCCTGTGGGACCCCCGTGGGACCCTCAGGATTCCCATGATCCCCGTTCCCATGCAGACCTCTAATTTGGAGTCATAGGTGATGACTCAATATGTCGTGCCAAGTTAAGTCTCATGCCCAACACACTAGCCACTGAGAAGACTCATCTTGGGCACACAGCCATATTACCAGTCTAAGGGCTCCTTTTACAAAGGTGCGCTAGCGTTTTTATCATGTGTTTAGCGCACGCTAAAATGCCGCACGCGCTAGCCGCTACCGCCTCCTTTAAAGCAGGCGGTATTTTTTTCGGCTAGCGTGACCTAATCCTGTGCGTGCGCTAAAAACGCTAGCTCACCTTTGTAAAAGGAGCCCTCGGGGTCTGGACTCTTGTTTCCCAGAAGTGTTCCTGGTTGGCTTCGCTTCACCATGAACATAAATTGTAGGCTGAGCCTTCCGAAACCCATCCAAAACTTAGGGCTCCTTTTACGAAGGTGCGCTAGGGACTTAACACGCGGAATAGCACGTGCTAAATTGCCCCGCGCGCTAGCCGCTACCGCCTCCTTATGAGCAGGCGGTAGATTTTCAGCTAGCGCACGCTATAGTGTGCGCTAATCCAGTGTGTGCGATAAAAAACGCTAGCGCACCTTCGTAAAAGTTGCCCTTATTGTATCCCCATGTACACCACAACATGAGTGCTTATGCCTGCAGGTGTCGCCTTTATGTAGGTACAGTAGGTTTTGGAGGGCTCACCATACAATATAAACAGGATTATTGCAAAGTGCTTCTCACCGGTCTACCGTTACGCCTTATCTCTCCACTTCAATCTATTCAGAACACTGCTGCGCACCTCGTATTCTGCCACATTACTCCTCTCCTCGGGTCACTTTACTGACGTTCAAGTGTACTGGTTGACAAGTCAATGAAACCGTCCACGCAATGTGCTGCAGCGGCGAAAAGAGCAAACAGAATGATAGGAATGATTAAAAAGATTGGAGAATGTTATTATGCTGCTGTACCAGACCGTGGTACGCCCTCACCTGGAATACTGCGTCCAGCACTGGTCACTGTACATGAAGTAGGACATAGTACTTCTCGAAAGGGTCCAGAGAAGAACGACTAAAATGGTTAAGGGGCTGGAGAAGTTGCCGTACAGTGAGAGATTAGAGAAACTGGGCCTCTTCTCCCTTGAAAACAGGAGACTGAGAGGGGATATAATCGAAACGTTCAAGATAATGAAGGGAATAGACTTAGTAGATAAAGACAGATTGTTCACCCTCTCCAAGGCAGGGAGAACGAGAGGGCACTCTCTAAAATTGAAAGGGAATAGATTCCGTACAAACGTAAGGAAGTTCTTCTTCACCCAGAGAGTGGTAGAAAACTGGAACGCTCTTCCGGAGGCTGTTATAGGGGAAAACACCCTTCAGGGATTCAAGACAAAGTTGGACAAGTTCCTGCTAAACCAGAACGTACGCAGGTAAGGCTAGTTATGGACCACTGGTCTGACCCAGCAGCGGCGATTCTTATGTTCTTATGTTCTCTCTCTGCAGCTCCTCAGTATCTCTCCTCTCTTGTTACCCCCTATACTTCTCTCCGGGAAGCCCGCTCATCAGACAGATCCCTCCTCTCTGTACCCTTCTCCTCTCCTGCCAAAGTCATTACATTCCCCGGCATTAAGAACATAAGAACATAAGAAGTTGCCTCCACTGGGTCAGACCAGAGGTCCATCGCACCCAGCAGTCCGCTCCCGCGGTGGCCCATCAGGCCTATGACCTGTGAAGTGGTCCCTGACTATTCCTATAACCTACCTCTACTTCTTTCTGTACCCCTCAGTCCCCTTATCCTTTAGGAACCTATCTAAACCTTCCTTGAACCCCTGTAGCGTGCTCTGGCGTGCTCTGGCCTATCACAACCTCCTCATAGACAGATTATTCTTCCCTTACACTACTTGCGCTCCACTCAACAAAACCTTCTTTTAATCCCATCTGCCAAATAGTCTATGATGCTACCCGTAAAACTATCTTTTTGGTTGTGGTACCCACTTTATGGAATCCCTTCCTAACAATCTTAGACAGGAAAACTGCATTTCTAAATTCAAATCAAATCTTAAGACATTTATGTTTAAAGATGCTTTTGAGGTATAAGTTGATATGCTTTTCGTTAGCTTTCCAGGAATCTCTTTTATTACCCCATTCTTCCCATTGTTCTCTCCTATTTTCAGTTTTTCTTTTAAATATTGTGTAAATTTATTATCTTCTTCCCTTTTGTAATTTTTCTGCTGTTTGTATTAGTTTCTGTTTTTATTACCCTTTTAATAGATATTTTTTAAAAATTTTATTGAAACTGCTTAGACTTCATGATAGGCGGTATATTAAATACAAAGAAACTTGAAACTTGCCAACTCCCATCTCCGTCCCTGCTACCTTGCTACACTGCATGCTTGGAACAACCTGCCTGGCTCGCTACGTCAGGCTCCGTCTCTGGCGGGGTTCAAAGCCAGACTAAAAACCCTCTTCTTTGAAGCTGCATTTAAACACTGACCCAACCAACATATCAGTCTGTCATTCCTTTACTGGTACCCTACCACCTTTTAGCCACCTCTGTGTGTCTGTCATAATTAGATTGTAAGCTCTTCTGAGCAGGGACCGTCTCTTGCAATTACAGTGTACAGCGCTGCATGTGCCTGGTAGCACTATAGAAGTAATAAATTGTTGTTATAGTGACATGTCTACCTGGGACTTTTTAATGCGATGTACCCCTTAGAGTACCCCTCTGCCTTGCTCAGATGTCTGAATGTACTGTTTCTTTCACAACTTTGGGTGTTAGTAAGGGGGTTGGCGACCACTAGAGGAGTAAGGGGTGGTCATGCCTTAATCCCTCAAGTGGTCATCTAGTCAGTTTGGGCACCTTTTAGACCTATATTCATAGAAACATAGAAACATGATGGCAGATAAAGGCCAAATGGTGCCCATCTGCAGCATCCACTATCTCCTCCTCTCCCTATTGGCTAAGGTTCTTAACATTTGCATCTCCTCTTCCTATAGGCTAAGGTTCTTTACACCTGCATTGTGATGTCATAGAACTTTATGGTTATTGAAACATGATACACATAAAATATAAGGGATCTTGTTTCTTCAAAGGTGATAACCATATAACAATTCAAAAAATAATCACCTTATTTCCACATAAATTAACAACCAAATACTTTTATGGTCACACAGTGACTCTAGATTTCTAAGTGAACGGTCAGATCCATAACCAAACTCTAGTGAAAAGTCACGGAGTCAGTTATAATAGAGACCATCACAGCAAGTTCACTGTCTCTGCATCCAAGGAAAAGATAGGTAACTTATCTGAATGCAGGATGGCACGGTTCATAGTCAGTGGCGCACAAGACACCAGCGCACCGACAATTCGGCGCAAGTCAGAAGCGCGCGGGGGATAAAGTAATTTTTAAAGAGCTCTGACGGGGGTTTTGGGGTGGCAACCCCTGCACTTTATTGGTTAGTTTTCGGGAAAAGTTCCGTTTTCTCTATAATGTGGGGGGTTTCACCCCCCACACCCCCACAACGGCAGCGCAAACACTAAACAATAAAGTGGGGCGGTTGCCACCCCAAAATCCCATTCGGAGCTCTTTAAAAATTATTTTTTCCCCCGCGCGCTTCTGTCTTGCGCCAAATTGTCGGCGCGCTGGCATTTGGCACGCGATTATCCAGTCACCGGATGGCACTGCTGTTGCTCTTTCACTGCTCTGGGTACATATTTAAATTCTGGGCCTGCTCCGGATTTCGGCATCACTAGAGTTGCCTGTCAGCCGGGTGAAGGAGTGTCCGGTCCCTGGTAAGCCTATTTAATAGTATTTGAAAGGTTTTGAAACATTTAGTGTGAATGCATTTATTAGTCTTGGGTTTCTAGTTTGCCCTGACCCTGTTGTCACAGTAGAAGGTGGTTAGAATGTTATTGTTTTTCCTTTGCAGTGCCCCTCCTGAGGAAGCCAATCGTGAAACCCGGCTTGGGGGGGTTTAACATCTTATGGCAGTTGCAATGTGTTAGTACTTTAAATATGTGATGTGGGGGTGTTGCCTCATGTTGGGGGTGTTAGGTGATGTGGGGAGGTCCAGGAATGTTGGGGGATGTTGGGAGGAGGCCCGGGGATGTCAGAGGTAGGTGTGTAGGGCTCCAGCTGATCTTGGCAGGGGCAATCCTCAGGTGGGGGGAGGAGGGAGGGGGGTGCATGGAGAATCTGGTGGACATGGCTGTCAACTCTGCCGGACCTCTGCCCAGGAACAGGAAGTTGACATCTGAGGGGGTGGGGGGTCAGTGGAGTCAACAGCTGTGCACACCAGACTGCCGCCTCACGGTTTCTCCCCGTACCCCCTTATTGACTGCACCCAGGGTAAGCCACCGCCTCGCCCTTGGTACGCCACTGCTTTTCACAGGGCTTCATAGCTTTGGAAACAAAAGGCTACCACACCACCATAGTAATGCAATATGTGGACAGCTCATGTTAACCGGGCTGGTGAAAGAGGACATAGCTCTGGAAAGCTAGTCGCCAGTGTATTAATTTAGCCCAACAAAAGGGTGTCATCCACAGCTTCTTTGTTGATCTTTCTTTCTAGGGCTCCATGTGAGCTAGCACAGACACCGCACTGCTCATCTCCCAGAGCTTTTCTTGAATAACAGTCTGGTGCTGAAACCACTAGACTGAAAGAATCAACAGAGCAGCAGCAACAGCTGTCTGACAGTTTCTGGTGTTGAGAAGCATAGCTGGAACAACTGAGTAAAAATTCACGGAATAAAAGCAACGATTCTGAGTAAATTTGACCACATTAGTCAATGCAGTTCCATTAAATATCACACGTCTTGACTGCAGGCTGAGGTGAGAAGCAAAATATAAAAGGTAACAACTGAAGATCAGCTTTGTTATCTGAAACTTTTTTTTTTCTCTAACCAAATAAACTTAACTTAGTGGCTAAATCTTTGTTTGAATTCAGGTTTTCATGCTTTGTACAGGATCAGGAAACTGCAGACTCAATAGCGTAGTTAGGGGAGATCTGCCCAGGGCGCCGGCACCTAGCCTCCTCTTTGCCCCCCTCTCCCCCCCACACCCCACACCCCACACTGCTGCACATGCACATTGCTTCCCTTCCCCTGTTCCTCTGTAATGTTCCTGGCGTGAGCAGCAACCTCCAACCTACTGTCGCGCCAACGTTGGCTCTTCCTCTGATGTCACTTCCTGGACCCACGCCTAGAGGAAGAGCCAACGCTTGGGGGCTGCTGCTTGCACCAGGAACATTATAGAAGTACGGGGAAGGGAAGTGATGCGTGTGTGGTAGGAGGGGGGAGGGGAAGAGGGTGGGGGAGGGGCACCATTGTCCCAGGCCCCTCCCATCCTCGCTACACCATTGTGCAGACCTCAAACTTTTTCAGCAACTTTCTTATGATTCCATGAGAGCTTCATTCTGTGAGACCATAGAGTTCTGGGGAGCAGCTACTTTTGGCATGAAAGTCACCAAGATGTTCTGTAGGTGGAAGGGGAGGAAAGAAACCCTCAGGGCCAGTTTAGCATATATGAGACCAGTGTCATTTAACATATTTATAAATGATCTGGCAATCGGAACAAGTGAGGTGATTGACTTTGCAGATGACACAAAACTATTCAAAGTTGTCAAAACACAAGGGGACTGTGAAAAATTGCAGGAAATTGGTAGACTGGGCATTCAAATGGCAGATGAAATTTAATGTGGACAAATGCAAAGTGATGCACAACGGGAAGACTATTCGAAATCATAGTTACCTGATGCTAGTGTTCACCTTAGAAGCCAGCACCCAAGAAAAAAGTATTGAAAATGTGCTGAATGGATTTCATATATGGCTACTGAATCCTCCAATAAAGTGCTCCTTTTACTAAACTGTGGAAGACCTTCTCATCGCGGGCCAGTGAGTAACATAGTAAATGATGGCAGATAAAGACCCGAGTGGTCCATCCAGTCTGCCCAACCATACATGCTCTATAAATTAATTTAATCTAAATGGTCCTTTTTCTTAGATATTTCTGGGCCGGAAACCCAGAGCCCTGCCCAGTAATGTGCTTAGGTTCCATCTACTGGAATCTCCATCACAGCTCACTCCAGCCCATCTTAACCTTCCCAGCCATCGAAACCCTCCCCAGCCCATCCTCAACTGAATATCCATATACGGGACACAGGCTGTGCAAGCCTGTCCAGTCCTGGCCTTAGTTCCTTCAATGTATACGCATTATTTTCTGATTAGAGATCATCCCACGCTTGTTTGAACTCTGTCACCATTTTCTTCTCCACCACCTCCCTTGGGAGTGCATTCCACTCATCAACCACCCTCTCCGTAAAGAATTTCCTAACATTACTCTTGAATCTACCACCCCTCAACCTCAAATTATGCCCTCTGGAATAGATTTTGTTCTACGTTGATACCTTTCAATTATTTGAACGTCTGACTAAGGTAAATGCTACAATGCTCATTCAATTTCTATGAACGTCAGAGCATTTACCTCAGTGGCCCGTGGTAAGAAGCTCTTCTGCGGTTTAGAAAAACCCAGCGAAAGCCTTTTATTGTTCTTTGCTCTGGAGACTTTGGTAGTAGAGGTGGCAATAAATTGTATTATTAATAATTATTGTAATAAATATGTTTACGCTATTTGAGATAACAAAACCTTCGCAGGAGCAGAATGTGTAAAGGAAGAAGTGCCACAAAGTTTTTTTTATTTTGATGAGATAGAAACAATTATATTCATTAATGTTTTTCACTTCCAGAACCCTGCTTAAACATGCCCGTTGTTTAAGATTCTCACGGTATAATGAGTATTTGTGAAGAACAATGGAGCATTACTTGGCTGTTTTGGGTTTTGATATTGAAAAAAATTGGGAAAAAAAAGTTTCTAAGTATTATAAAAAATACATAGCTATTGCTTCAGGGGACAGCTTGAAAGACAAAAAATGAATCTTAATTATAGGATCTAGATTAACCCTGAAAATAAATGATGTAAATACATCTATTAATGATTCATCCACTGCTACTGATCTGAAGTGATTGTTAGAGCTACTATGATGTCCTGTTTTCTTACCAACTTCCGGATTTTGAACCTAGGACAATGCTAGGTGGACTTTACAGTCTATGACCCAGAAATATCAAAGAAGAGACAACTTAATTTAATCATAGACATGGACAGAGACATAGAATATGACGGCAGAAAAGGGCCATCGGCCCAACAAGTCTGCCCACTCTAAGAACCCTCCCCCCTAAGCACTTCCTCGAAGTGAACCCACATGCTTATCCCATTTTTTCTTAAAATCGAGCACGTTGCTGGCCTCAATTACCTGAAGTGGAAGATCATTCCAACGATCAACCACCCTTTCGGTGAAGAAATACTTCCTAGTGTCACCATGAAATCTCCCACCCTTGATTTTTAACGGATGCCCTCTTGTTGCCGTAGGTCCTGTAAGGAAAAAGATGTCTTCTTCTACCTCATTTTTAATGGGTATAACTAATGGGCAGACTGGATGGACTGTTCAGGTCTTTATCTGCCGTCATTTACTATGTTACTATGTTACCTGGCAGAAACCCAAAGAGCAGCAACATTCCAAAGCTGAGATTGTGATGTCAAAATGCCTCATTCCACCAATGCCTAAGAGCCAACCTCAGCAGTGATGTCACAAAGGCTTGATTAGATGGCAACTTCAGCATTTGGAACCTAGGACAAAACCAGACTTTACAGTCTATGGCCCAGAAATATCAAAGAAGAGACAAGTTAATTTAATCATGCATTTTTAATGGACATAACTACTGAGCTGACTGATGGAGCTCATTTTCAAAAATGAAAGACGTCCAAAGGTGGCATAAAGGGGCAGATGGACATTTTTCTTGTCAAACTTTTCCAATTTGCTATTTTCGAAACCCACACTGAACACAAGCACAACCATTTTTTTAAAAACCCAAAAAACAAGAAAGACGTTTTGTACTTTTGAAAATTGCCATGTTTTGTACTGGATTTTTGTGCGTGTTCCGCAAAATGTCTAAACTCAGATTTAGACATCATATCAAAAATGCCCCTCGTGTATGATCCCTGGATTCTACATATGGCACCTATAGCTGAATGCAATTCCAAGATGCGCACTAGAGAATGACACGGAGACAGGGCGGGGATGGGAACAGAGCCTATGGGACAGGGACAGAGCCCATGGGGATGGGGCATGGACAGGGACAGAGCTCGCAGGTGCAGGAACAAATTTTGTCTCCGTGTCATTTTCCAAACTTAACACAACTGAATTCAAGCATAATCCAGCCCTCCAATTCCATCCTGGACCCTTGCCCATCATATCTCTTAATGTCAATCAAAGACTCCTTTGTAAATTAAATTCATCCACTCATCAACGCTTTGCTACAAACAGGACTAGTGTCTGGAAGCTGGAAATCAACAATCATTAGGCCTATCCTAAAAAAAATAAAAACCATTCCTTGGTCCCAAACACACCCAGCAACTTCAGGCCTTTCTCCAACCTACCCTTCATATCTAAGATACTGGAAAAAGCAACACTTACGCAGCTGCAAGCATTCATTGACAAACAAGAGGCCCTATCCGCATACCAGTCAGGATTCAGGAAATACCATAGCACTGAAACTGTCCTACTGGACATCATAGATGACTGTTGACAACTATTGGAGAAAGGAAATGCCATCCTGCTTGTCCTGCTCGACCGGAGTGCAGCCTTCGATACCATCAACCATTCCCTTCTCCTCACTCGTCTTGCAGAAATAGGTATCTGAGACATGGCTCTCCGCTGGTTCCAATCTTTTCTAAACCAAAGTTCACAAAGATTTTCTAAACTAAAACAAATCAAATACGGAGTACCACAAGGGGCCTTACTATCCCCACTACTCTTCAATCTCTACATCAGACTAGTCCTAGACATAGCTCAGAAACACCAATAAAAATCCACTCCTTCATAGACAATATACAACTGTACCTTCCACTAGGAACAAACCGCGACAGCCAGATCGTAAGCCTACATAACTGCCTATCTGAAATTAAACTTTGGATGACCAACAACAAACTCCAACTGAACGCCTCAAAAACGGAACTACTATGGATCAGGAAAGAAAAATGCACCTTCACCTGCCCATCTCTAAACTGGGAATCAACTACCTTGACTACAAAAGACGAAGAATGAAGCCTTCTCAAAAAGTAGTTTCCTCCTCTTTCTACTACCTCCACAACTCTGTAAAATAAGAAACTACTCTGATCAGGACTTCACCTAACTACTCTATGCCTTCGTCCTCTCATGCCTGGACTACTGCAACAAATTTAATGGTCTTACAGCAAAGAACATCTAACGGTTACAAGAAGTTCAAAATGCAGCAACTACCGGTAGGCTATTGAAAAACCTACAAGCCCATGACCCCGTCTCCCCAGCCCTGACTGCAGCTCACTGGTTACCCATAGCCAGATGCTGCATCTTCAAAGGCCTAGGGCTGGCATACAAATCCTTCCACAACATGGTACTCAGATGCTTCTCGCTCAAACTTCCTCTCTCTCCTCCAGGGCGAAGTACGCTTACATACACCCTCGGGACATGTCCTTCAGCTCCAAACAGCCACAAAGCAATCTTACCAAACCTATAGAATAACCTCCTTCTGCACATCATATCCCTAGAGCAGTGGTCTCAAACTCGTAGCCTATCAGGTACTATTTTGAGGCCCTCAGTATGTTACCATTGTTTGGAACGTTGCCCGCCTAACCACTGTAACCTCACGCAAGCACTTTCCTGCGTCTATACGCGAATGTGAGGTGGAGTGAAGAGGACAATCATGTACAGACGCAGAAAAGCGCTTGTGTGAGGTTACAGCAGTGGGGCGGGCAACGTTCCAGAACGTAAGGTAACCTGCAGTGCCTCAGGTAACCACTGGAGGCACTGCAGCTTGTGCGTGTGTACGTAATCTCGTAAACTCTTGCGAAATTCGGCACCTCTCCTGACGGTGACTGCTTGATGTAAGATGGTGGTTGTGTCCTGTGCTGGAGGAGGTGAGAGCTGAAGGCAGTTGCAGACGTGACCACCTGACACTTAAGGTACAAGTTTTCCAGGCACAAGTCGGATATTGATTCTCCCAATTACAAAAAAAGCCTAGAGGACTACACCAACATAAGAACATAAGAATTGCCGCTGCTGGATCCATCATGCCCAGCAGTCCGCTCACGCGGCGGCCCTCTGGTCAAAGACCAGCGCCCCAACTGAGACTAGACCCATCAGCATACGTCCTTGTTCAGCAGGAACTTGTCTAACTTTGTCTTGAATCCCTGGAGGGTGTTCTCTCCTTTGACAGACTCCGGAAGAGCGTTCCAGTTTTTTACCACTCTCTGGGTGAAGAAGAACTTCCTTACGTTCGTACGGAATCTATCCCCTTTCAATTTTAGAGGTGCCCTCTCATTCTCCCTACCTTGGAGAGGGTGAACAACCTGTCCTTACCTACTAAGTCTATCCCGTTCTTGTCTCTTGCAGTTGATACTTTAGAATCTAAATCACAATTTTGCATGAGGTAAAACTCTTTATCTATATATATAAAATCGGAGGTATGTATGTGTGTGTGTGTGTATGTGCCGCGATCACGCAAAAACGGCTTGACCGATTTGAACGAAACTTGGTATGCAGATCCCTCACTACCTGGGATGATATGTTCTGGGGGTCTCGTGGCCCACCTGCACACGTGGGCGGAGCTACAAACATAAAATCAGATTTCACCCATTCATGTCAATGGAAAAAATGTAAAAAGCTGCCATTCTCACAGTAATTCAAAAACGGCTTGACCGATTTGAACGAAACTTGGTATGCAGATCCCTCACTACCTGGGGTGATATGTTCTGGGGGTCTTGCGGCCCACCTGCACACGTGGGCGGAGCTACAAACATAAAATCAGATTTCACCCATTCATGTCAATGGAAAAAATGTAAAAAGCTGCCATTCTCACAGTAATTCAAAAACGGCTTGACCGATTTGAACGAAACTTGGTATGCAGATCCCTCACTACCTGGGGTGATATGTTCTGGGGGTCTCGCGGCCCACCTGCACACGTGGGCGGAGCTACAAACAGAAAATCAGATTTCACCCATTCATGTCAATGGAAAAAATGTAAAAAGCTGCCATTCTCACTGTAATTCAAAAACGGCTTGACCGATTTGAACAAAACTTTGTATGCAGATCCCTCACTACCTGGGCTGATATGTTCTGGGAGTCTTGCGGCCCACCTGCACACGTGGGCGGAGCTACAAACAGAAAATCAGATTTCACCCATTCATGTCAATGGAAAAAATGTAAAAAGCTGCCATTCTCACAGTAATTCAAAAACGGCTTGACCGATTTGAACGAAACTTGGTATGCAGATCCCTCACTACCTGGGGTGATATGTTCTGGGGGTCTCGCGGCCCACCTGCACACGTGGGCGGAGCTACAAACAGAAAATCAGATTTCACCCATTCATGTCAATGGAAAAAATGTAAAAAGCTGCCATTCTCACTGTAATTCAAAAACGGCTTGACCGATTTGAACAAAACTTTGTATGCAGATCCCTCACTACCTGGGCTGATATGTTCTGGGAGTCTTGCGGCCCACCTGCACACGTGGGCGGAGCTACAAACAGAAAATCTGATTTCACCCATTCATGTCAATGGAAAAAATGTGAAAAGCTGCCATTCTCACAGTAATTCAAAAACGGCTTGACCGATTTGAACGAAACTTGGTATGCAGATCCCTCACTACCTGGGGTGATATGTTCTGGGGGTCTCGTGGCCCACAACTCTATGTTGCTTGCTCAAGGGTGGGTTCACCCAAGAATTTATATGTTCTTGCTCCAGGAGGTGAAACTAAAATTGTTGTTTATAATCACGTTTTGCGTTAGTTGTCTTGTATTCATTTTGTCAAATATTTCACATTATAATTTGAATATTGTACTTTTTATTAAGCTGTAAAAAAATAATTTCATTCACCACTATAAAGTATCTTTATTTGAATCCATTTACAGTGTTATTGCTATAATTAAATACCCGTGCAACGCCGGGGCATCAGCTAGTAGTTTATAAATATTTCCTTAATTGATTCTGATAATTTCAACTATACACAACTGAACGCAGTGCAACATGCAGAAAGTGAAGTCTATCTAAACTTCACTTTCTGCATATTGCATTGCTTTCAGCTGTGTATAGCTGAAATTATCAGATGCAATTAAGGAAAGATTTATAAACTATAAAGAGTTTTACCTCATGCAAAGTTGTCATTCCTTTAATAAGACATCAGCTATTTTTTCTGCGGCCTTCCAAGTACCTCATTGCCCCAGGTACATTAGATAGATTGTGAGCCCATCAGGACAGACAGGGAAAATGCTTGAGTATCTGAATAAATTCATGTAAACCGTCAGAGCTCCCCTGGGAGAACGGTATAGAAAACAGAATGAATGAATGAATAAATAAATAAATGCCATCCTATGAGCCTAAAGTGACTGACTTATCCTGCTGGCCATGGAGGACCCCCATTACAGGTAAGTAAACATGCTTTATGGACCTAAGATGCTGGAAACCCTGATGCTTCCATTGCTAACCAGTGACCGGCTGGTACACTGAAGAGGGCATCTTGTATGCTGCCTTTTTGCTGCTTTAGCATTTCAAAGCTGACATTCAAGGTGGTGGGCACTGGGGGATTAAGGGCTAGATTCACTAACCTCATGGATCCGATCCGTTAGTGATCCGATCCGTGAGGTTGCCGGGTACCCGATTCACGACGCGTCCTCATGCAAATGGGGGCGATTGGAGTCACGCCCCCTACCGACCACACGGATCGCCGGACAGCGATTGTGACGCATGCGCAGACCATCTTCTTTGCCTGTAGATGGTCAACGCGTGCGCTTTTGCTCTCCGTGAACAAAATTGCTTTTTTTAATTTTTTTGACTTTGATTTTGATTTTGACTCGCGAGCCTGTGTTTTTAACCCACGGGTTTAAAGCGGGGCTGCACTGCGGCGTGTTCTGGGACTTAACCGAACACGCCGTAGTGCAGCTCCACTTTAAACCTGTGGGTTAAAACCATGGAGTCAGAGCGGCAAGAGCTGGAGAGTTGGGGCAGAGAGCGGGAGAGTCGGGCCAGAGAGCAGGGCGGCATGAGCAGGAGAGTCGAGCAGTCAGAAAGGACGTGAGCGACTGGTCCCCAGCAGTTGCTTCTTTGTTGATTGACCAGTCCAATCGGTGTTCCTGATTTTGGTTAGTGAATCGCTGCCTTCCTACATTTGAATGCCATTGCCCCTCATTTGCATGCATGGATCGGATTGGCTGCAGATCGCATCAGGAGTGAGGTTAGTGAATTGGGTTGCAAAGTGGTCGCAACTCGCAACACGATCAGTGGCCTTAGTGAATCACACAAGGTCACAAGGAAGAGCAACCTCTGTGTGCAATTCTGGAGGCCACATTACAGTAAAGATGTGCGCAGAATTGAATCGGTTCAGCGGACGGCCACCAGGATGATCTCGGGGCTCAAGGGTCTCTCGTACGAAGAGAGACTGAACAAATTGCAACTCTACACTCTCGAGGAACATAGGGAGAGGGGAGACATGATCGAAACATTTAAGTACCTCACGGGACGTGTCGAAGTGGAAGATGATATTTTCTTTCTCAAGGGACCCTCGGCCACAAGAGGGCACCCGCTCAAACTCAGGGGCGGAAGATTTCATGGCGACACCAGAAAGTATTTCTTCACAGAGAGAGTGGTTGATCATTGGAACAAGCTTCCAGTGCAGGTGATCGAGGCAGACAGCGTGCCAGACTTTAAGAATAAATGGGATACCCATGTGGGATCCCTACGTGGGTCAAGATAAGGAAATTGGGTCATTAGGGCATAGACAGGGGGGTGGGTAAGCAGAGTGGGCAGACTTGTTGGGCTGTAGCCCTTTTCTGCCGTCATCTTCTATGTTTCTATGTTTCTAACCTCCAAATGCAGAGACAGCAGCTCAACCAGTGAGCCACAGCCCACATATTTTTGCAGTGCAATATGACACATTTTTTTCCCCCACAATCAAGGGATGGGAATGTGTTTGCAGCAAAACAACACAAATAAAACTAGCGTAGTTTTAATCCACAGCATGTCACATTTTGTCTGCATCCTGCACATTGTGCTATAATAATACAAACTTCCTCATTTCAGATGTATTCTTTTAATGGTTCCTAAAAGAGGATTATGTTGTACGCTAGTTGAGTGCTAATTGGGTGCTGAGCACTGCTCTCGGACGTAAGAGAAGGTATGAGCTGTTCCTAATATTGGGCTAGATTCACTAAAGTCCACAAATCTATACGATTCGTGTCCTGTCCATTTCCGAGTCATTCTGGCCGATCGATTCAGTAAAGCTTGTCCATGCAAATGATCAAATCGTAAACACGCCCCCATTCGCGCACACATCTCGCTGTAACATCGATCGACGTGCGTACGCACTGTATCCTTGTTGGTTTTGAAGCACATAACGCATGCGCTAGCTCTTAGGACTTCACTGCGTAGAAATGGGGTGGGGTTTAATCGCGGACGTTATTTTTTATTTTTTTTTAATTTGGCTTTAATATATGAAACGTACAATGCGCAAGGAGAGCACGGGGTTAATCTGCGATTTTCTCGCCATGCACATTACAAATCCGAGATTCACCCCCGTGCTTGCTATGCGCATTCCAAAAAAATAAAAAAAAAGATTTCTAACGCTTAGGTACATGAAAGTTTACATATATTTAAAGTTTAGATATATTTTGGATTTTTTGCGGGATAGATATATATATTTTTAATGGGGTTCTTAACATGCACGCGGCAGTTGCTAGGCAGGAATAGTCGGCGAGGATGTAAACGACTGGTCCTCAGCGGTCAAAACTTTTTGGATCGGAAAGGCCAGTCGGTTTGGACGAAATGGTTTCATGAATCGAGGCCTTAAGAAATTTACATGCCTTTTTACTCATTTGCATGCGCAGATCGGATAGGGTGCGGATGGGGTCTGGAGGAAGGTTAGTGAATCGAGCCGTAGTCGAAAAGTGAGCGCAAACCGATCGCTACACGATCAGTTTGCTTAGTGAATCTTGCCCACTGATAGCTACTAGGAGCAACTTGTTCTCATTGTGATCCCAAATCAGACTGAAACAAGGCCGTAGTGCAGCCCCGCTTTTAACCCACGGGTTAAAAACATGGTTTCGCAGAGAGGCAGGGCGGCAGAGAGCAGGGCACTTTTTCGCACAAGGGAGAGGTTTTATTTTTATGGTTTTAGGGTGGCAGAGAGCAGGACAGTTGGCAAGGACATGAGCGACTGGTCCTGAGCAGTCGCTTCAGTGTGGATCGGCCAGCCCAATCGGTGTTCCTTCTTCTCTTTAGTGAATCAAGGCCCTTCCTACTTTGCACGCCGTTTCCCCTCATTTGCGTGGGCGGATCGGATCGGGTGGAAGGTTAGTGAATCGGGTCGGGGAATGATTGCAAACTGGTCGGGACACGATCGGACTGTTTTAGTGAATCTAGCCCTAAGAACATTAAAAGTATCAGACTTGGTCAGACCAATGGTCCATCAAGCCCAGCATTCTATCTCTAAAAGTGGACAATTTGGGCTAAAGTTAGGTGCTAATTTGAAGCTCATTATTGAAAAAAAAAATTGTTGATTGGCCAATAAAAGGTAGGTGCCTATCACATGGGTCCTAGCAGCCCCTAATGCCTAAGTGAGCATGTTTGGGGGTGGATAGAGACACAGGGGCCGCTAGGCGCAATTCGCAGTTCTCTAAAGAACTTAGATGCCTGCAGTGTAGACCATAACCAGCATCGAAGTTTTTTGATAGGCGTCATTAGGCACGATTCTGTAAATGGTGCATGAGCGTGAGGCCTTTTTTCTAAGCGCCTGACGATTAATCTGATCCTTTATGTCTCTTGGAAGCACATTTTAGATCCCAAGGGGAGGAACCTCATTTTAGTGCCCAGAAAGCAGAAATTAGATATTTTAGTGCCAGAAGCGTAAGTATCTTTGTACCTCCATTTCTCCGTCCTTCTCCTCACACACCGATCCTCACTCTTCACTCCCTCTACATGCTGTACTCATCCCCAGACCTTTTTTTTGCTCTCTCCTACCTACCCCCAAAGCAGAGTACTGAGGCAGCAGTTCTAACCTCTAGGCTACTCTTCCACTCCATAGTGGTGATATATGGATAGCTATGTAGTTTAAGGTAGGACAGACTTTTTGCTGTTTTGCCGTCTGCTTAGATTTGGCTTCCAATCCAGGAAAGAATACAATTTAAATTCTACCGTATACTATTTAAAACTATAAATGGAGACAGCCCAATCTACCTGAACGACCGCCTCATCCAAACTACTTCTACCAGGCATAGAAAAACGCACACCCCATTCACTTACCCCCCAATCAAAGAAGTAAAACGGAAAAAAACTATACGACTCAAGCTGCAAAAATAGATAACCAAATCTCCAACCTATTGATAACAACCCCAGACTACAAGATGTTCAGAAAGGAAATAAAAACTATACTCTTCAAGAAATCCCTTAATAAGGCTTAATACCATGAATACCCCTTCTTACCATCCCCTCCCCTACCCATAATCCTTCTTATCCCTCTCTTGGAAACGATCTCTGATCTAACTTTGTAACCCTTCTTCCATAACTCTTTTTGTAATCCGCTTTGAACCGAAAGGTAATGGCGGAATAGAAATCTGTAATGTAATGTAATGTAATACACTTCTCCCTCCGTATTCGTGGGGGATGCGGGCAGAACATAGCCGTGAATACCAAAAACCGCGAATAACTTTTTGCATGTTATTCGTGGTTTTTCGGTACAATAGACCTGAAAAAGATAATAAACCGTGAATAACCCGACCTGCGATTTGCTCCAGGAACCACCGGGAGCAGCAATTTCCAATATGAAACACTGGGTTCAGTGATGAGAATTAGGGGGCGGGGTCAGCAGCCGAAAAATCACAAATAAGCGAATCCGCAGATACAGAAACCACAGATACGGAGGGAGAAGTGTACTTTTTCTGGCTTCTCTTAGTCTACCTGTCCATGCTAGTAGTCTAGTCATTTTTCAAATCCCAGAAAATTTTGCACCCTGGACTGCATCTCCTCTTGCCCGGTTCTGGCTCTGCAATGTTCCCAAATGCAGGAGGTGGCAACCCCCACGCTTAGCTGTCTATTAATTGTCCTCAAGAAAACTGTCCCAACCTTTTATAAACTCAGCTACTGTATATTATTATCCTTGATCATATCCTCCAGCAAGAAATTCCACAACTTAATTGTGTGTTGATTGAAAAAAATACTTTCTTAAATTGGTTTTAAATATGCTAAACAGTTACTTTCCTGGAGCGTCCCTTAGTCCTAGTAGTGTATGAAACTTAAATAACTATTTATGATTTTATAAACCTCAATTATATTCCTTCTTAGTTGTTTCTTCAAAGGCTGAGGAGCCCTAATATGTTTAGATTTTCTCTAGAAGAATCCATTCCATCCCCTTTATCATTTGTGTTCCCTTTGAGTACTAGGCACTTACCTATAGCCAGTGGCATGTGGTCAGGGCCTTCTCTGAATTATATTGGTTGAGCAGGCAACAGGAAGATGCTGCTCAGCCAATCAAATTCAGATCATTACTGTCAGGGCCTTCAGGAGGTTTTTTTTTGTTTTTTTTTTTGGAAAATCCCCAGCCCAACAGCTCTGCTTTTTTTGTTTGTTTACTTTTTGTTTGATGCAATTTGATTGGTTGAGCAGGCTGCCTACTCAACAGATCAAACTGCATCAAGCTGGAAATTCACTAAATCCCCTGAAAGCCCTCACCTCACGCCAGTGCCTATAGCAGAGGGTGTAGGTAGTGACAAATTTTGGATTTGGCTACACAGTTAAAGCAAATGTTATTCCTTTTCTTTCCTGTATTAGACTATGGCACTCATTTTCCATAAGAAAAGCACCTCAAAAGTGGCACAAAAGGATCCAAGATGGCCGCTGTATCTCTGCTGCAGTGAGGACGCCGCTAAGACTCAATTTTACCTGCAACAATTATGCCAAAGAGACGGGGCAAGAACGCTGGTGGTGCCTCCCGGCGATCAATAGCCCCTTCGGTAACAATTGATGATCTTCTTCGGCGTCTACAACAGGAGCAGGAAGCGTCGGGAGCCAGCCCGCTTGGGACACCGCTGGGGAGTAGCATGGTGGTGAAAACCTAAGGGCTCGATGTTACTCTCAGCCCCGACGTCAGGACGCCTCCCCTTCAACCGATGCCGCAGGCAGCCAGCTCTCCACGGGACCAGAATGCAGCCGAAGAGGTAGCTCTCTCGTCTCCAGAGGCCAATGTAATGGAAGGCTTGCCGATTGAAACAACTCAGAGTGACATGCTCTCTCTGCCAGGACCTGCGACCGGGACAACTGAGGTCAGGGGAGTACAAGACTTCATTGAGGTAAATCTAATCTCAGAACAGTCTCATACTACACAAGTACATCTTTTTTCTCCTACTAAACCCCCAGAAGTCACACTTGAAGCATTATGGGACTTGGTAGTGAATTTAGGAAACTCCTTAAATCCTCAAATTAAAAATTTGGACAAAGAATTGAAAGAGCAGAAAGGAGAAATAAAATTGATAAAACAAGACATATCTCAGTTAAAAACAGAGACACAAAACACAAGTAAAGAGCTAATATCACTAAAACAAAATTAAAGATAATATAATTCTTAGGAGGAAATTGGAAGCTCTGGAGAGCAATGGTCGAGCTAACAATATGAGATTTATAAATTTTCCTAAGATCTTATCAACTTCTCCTCGAGAAATGGTGAAACGTTACTTTATGGAAATATTGGAAATTCCTGAAAGCTCTTTACCTCCTCTTACAAGAGTATATTATCTTCCTGCCAAATCCCAATCCAAAGAAGAAGAAAAAGTTGAGGAATCCCGGGATACACCAATGGACATTTCCGCAATACTGGAACAATCGGATAGAGAATTGGCTGTTCCAGCCACTCTCTTGCTATCTGTGGCCTTGGCTCCAGACAAGGATTGGATACTAAAACTTTTCTTTAAAAATAGATCCAAGGACTTCCTGGGACATCAATATTCAGATATTTCCTGATGTCTCCAGAGAGACTCAAAAGAGAAGAAGAGAATTCTTAATCCTAAACCTGGAGTGACTCAAATAGGGGGTATTTTCTTCTTGAGATATCCATGTAAATGTGTAGTTAGATACTCATCCTTGAAGTATATTTTTACAGAGCCATCTCATTTGATAAGTTTTCTCTCAAAGAAACGTCTTGAGAAAGGAATAGCTGCGCCTAAGGAAGGTTAACTCTCTGTACTGTAGTAGACATATGGCTTTTCTTGATAAATTGTTTGATTTATTTTGCTCTACTCCTTAAAATCTTGGATCCAATCATTGAGGACTAGTGTGCGATCAAATTATTTTATTTTATTTTATGTATTCTTATGTTAAGTTTAACTGTGTACTCCAATTTTGGGAATTCAGTTAATTTGTTTTTTGATCGCACTTTTCTGTACAAGATGTTCATGGCTTGGTAATATTATAAAATTCTACAAATAAATAAATTAAAAATAAAAAGTGGCACAAAGTGTCAGATGCAAAGTCCCAAGTTGCAATTTTTGAAACTCATAATTGGGATGGATTTCTCCGCAGTTCATCTAAATCGCAAGAGGGGCATGTTGGAGGCATGTTAGGGAGGGCCCGGAATTTGGATGTTTTCCCAGGGTAATAGAACAAGATAAAAATGTCTAGGACAAAAATTGAGATGTTTTAAAATCTGGACCTGTTTCAATCATGACTAAGTCACACAAGGTGCCTTAACTGGCCAGCTGACCAACGGAGATATTAAGGCATGACCATCCCCTAATCCCCCAGAGGTCATTGACCACCTCCCACCCTCCAAAGATGTGACTGTATCAATACATTCCAGGCTCTGGTAACCCTAAACATAGAGGACTTCTAATTAGAAAACGGATGGTATACAAAAGCCAAAACTTAAATGTTGTTGATGTGAAGCAATGCGAGAACCTGAGCATGTTCATGAGTATTCATGTCAAGAAGAACCAGTGTAATAACTTTAGATCCCACATAGAGAATGACACGGTGACAAAATTCATCACTGTCCCCGTCCCCGCGGATAACCGCGGGAAACCATCTTAATGTCATTCTTTAAGGAAAGAGGGAAGAATCAGAGTATGAATGGCCACAACCACTGACCTGCAAGCTTTGCTTTGAAGAATGCTGGTGTAGAAGGACTGAGCTTGAAACAGACACTACAGAATGACAGTCTCTAGTATCCAGAGCAGATATTGTGATGTCATAATGCCTCATTCCACCAATGCCTAAGAGCCAATCACATCAGTGATGTCACAATGGCTTCATTATCCTTGGCTCCCATAAGAATCAGAGTATGAATGGCCACAACCACTGACCCACAAACTTTGCTTTGAAGAATGCTGGTGTAGAAGGACCGAGGTTGAAATAGACACTAGAAAATGACATGGGATTATTTCCCGCGGTTATCCGCGGGGACGGGAACGATGATGAATTTTGTCACCGTGTCATTCTCTTCCCACATACCTCACACCAGACAAAAAGGAAACAGAACTGTGGAACTAAGGCAAGAGCCGGGTGTGTCAGGCAAGAGCAACAGTAAAATAGTATTTGAATTAGGAAGCAGGCAGATTGTCCTCTGTTCTGCTCCAGAGAACAATCTATACCACTCTCTCAGAATTGAAGCCCTGCCTCACACTGGCTCTACACCGCAGGCCCCAACAGTATGGAACAGTCTGGAATCTTTCCTAGAACCAACTAAGAAGAGAGATGACAAAGAAACTCATCAGTCATTGACCAGAAGAATACAGTCATTGCAAGCAACAAGGAAGTATCTAGCTATTTTTAACACTGGTGCAGAGGCCTCATCTTTGAGTCAGAAGGCTTTCCCCCTGTTTAAAGTTTATTTGGTTTTGATATACCCCTTTAAAATCCAAAGCGGTTTACAGTTTTAAAAATATAAAAGAGGTAGCTAACAGACTTACATAAACAGAACAGACATAACAGGAGCATCAGAAGTAATAACAAGAGCATCTCATATTACTCATGTATTAAAAAGACTACACTGTTTGCCAATTGAACAGAGGATTCATTTTAAAGCACTATCTCTGGTGCATCAAACTTTACATCAGAAGGTACCTTATTGGTTTCAAGGTCTATGGGAGATATATAAACCTGGTAAAGATTTACAATCTGCTGGTAGTCTGAAATTAAGCATGTCAGTCCCCTATGAGTGCAAACTATGTGTCAACAGAAAAGTGCATGTTTACAATTGCAGGGATGTCCCTATAGAATAAGTTATCTGGCCAAATAAGTTATGTGTTGAGCATTTGGCTTTTAAGAAATTGCTTAAGACAAAGTTATTTGCTGATGCTTATTTCTGACATGGTTTAATAGTTATTAATCTGAAATTCTTATTGGTTATTGCCATAGAGTTTTATTGATAACTAGTTTTTAAGCCAGTTACATTAATGGATGCTAGAATAGATGTGTCTGTCTTTCTTCCCGTCTCTCTTTGGCCACTGTCTGTCTGTCTGTCTGTCTCTCTCTCTCTTTGGCTGCTGTCTGTTTGTCTTTCTTTCTTTCTGTCTCTCTCTCTCTCTCTCTCTCCTTGGCCCCTGTGTCTGTCTGTCTTTCTTTCTGTCTATCTCCTTGGGCTATGTCTGTCTGTCATTTTTTTTTTTTTTCTTTCTTTCTCTCTCTCTCCTTGGCCTTTGTCTATCTGTCTTTCTTTCTGTCTCTCTCTCTCCTTGGCCGCTTTCTGTCTGTCTTTCTTTCTTTTTGTCTCTCTCCTTGGCCACTTTTTGTATGTCTGTTATTCTTTCTGTCTGTGTCTCTCCCTGGCCCCCTGTCTGTCTGTCTTTCTTTCTTTCTTTCTCTCTCTCTCTCTCTCTCTCCTTGGTCGCTGTCTGTCTGTCTTTTTTTCTTTGTCTCTCTCTCTTTGGCTGCTGTCTGTCTGTCTCTCTAGCCCCCTGTCTGTTTGTCATTCTTTCTGTCTGTGTCTCTCCCTGGCCCCTTGTCTATCTTTCTTTCTGTCTGTCTCTCTCCCTGGCCCCCTGCCTGCCTGTCTCTGTTGTGCCATGCCTACCTGTCTCTCCGTGGCCCCCTTCTGTCACCCCCCCCGAGCAAACCAAGATTGCTGCCTGCCCCCCAGCATACCCCTCCCCCAAAGCAGCCCCCTTTCCCGTTCCCTCTCCCCCTCCACTTCCCTGTGCAGCAGTAGCAGCCAGACGCCTTGCAGCACCCACACCCTGTCGACTTTGTCGAGGCCGCAGGACACCCTCCTGCTGTTGCTCTCACCGCCGCTCAAACCACCGCACGCGCCGCAAGCTGCAGCATGTGCTGTAAATGGAACATGGCCACAGAGGTACAAATCACGGAGGCAGGGATCACAGCGTTGTAAGTGCACATGTGCGCTTAGGGTTTTATTATAGAGGATATCTCCTTGGGCGACATCTGATGTTAATATGTATGTTGATATTGAGTTTTTGTATGTTAATTCTGTAAACCACTGAGTTTTTGTTGGTATAAATTTTATAAAAATAAATCTCCCTTTTTGGACATTTTGCCTCCCAGGAGTCATAGTCGCATCTTGAACAGACTGCAGCTGTTTCCGGCCCCACCTGTCTGACCTTGGTTACTTCTTTGCACTTGGTTTTGGGGGGAGGGGGGAGGGCAATTTGGGGGGGTTGTGGGGGTTGGAGGTAGGGGTGTCTCTGTAACCCAAGAGGACATCAGAGTCCAGTTCTCTTGGGGTGGGGTCCCCTTCTTGCACACCCTAAAAAAAATTTATTGTCTGCTGTTTTGCCTTTGTTGGTATGTGGTTCTTTGTTGTTAATAAAACAAATTTAAACATAAAAAAATAAATGCTACATAAGGGTAAATGGGGAGGATACATTGCATAAATCTAAAAAGAAAGGGGAATGGAAGAACAAAAGGGTTAAGGGAGTCTTTAATGTTGAGCCAATTGTCTGAGTCTCATAAGCGAAAAGCCTTAGGAATAGATCTCGTAAGCATCTTTGAAAAGAAATATTTTAAGGCTGGATTTAAAGTTTAAGAGGCTAGTTTCTTGTCTCATAGCCAGAGGTAGGGCATTCCACAATGTGGCGGCTGTTACTGAGAAGATTGTTTTACGTGTCGTATCGTAAAACAACTGTCGAACGGAAGGAACTGCCGGCTCTAAAACCCGCACTATGCGTTAACAAAAGAGGGGTGTGTAGGGAATGGAAGACAACATAAGCGACAGACCGGCTGACGTGTTGGGAATGATTTTATAGCTTGACTATATAATATCCAGTCTTTATATCATCATTATTCCCAATATTTATTTATATAAACTTATCATGATCCTCAGAGGGCTAAAGAATCCCATTGGTCCATGTGAACCCAATCGTCATAGGATCAATAGTTTATATATTGTCTTGTAGTTATAAATTAAATATATTTTTCTAAAAACTTTAATAACTTATTTTTAACTTTTTTAGCTTTTTTTAAACTTTTTTTTTGCGTAGTAATATATTTAGCTCAGTATTATTAATCAGCATTTCGGTAGAAGCGCTTCCTAAATGCTGATTAATAATACTAAGCTAAGTAAAAAAGTTATAAAAGGTTTTAGAAAAATATATTTAATTTATAACTACAAGACAATATATAAATTATTGATCCTATGACGATTGGGTTCAGTGATTGGATTCACATGGACCAATGGGATTCTTTAGCCCTCTGAGGATCATGATAAGTTTATATAAATAAATATTGGGAATAATGATGATACAAAGACTGGATATTATATAGTGAAGCTATTATTAGAGTCCGGTCTATGAATAGCCTCTGATATTAATATTGGGAATGATTTTATGGCATTCCTGACCGATCTGCACCATCAGAACACAGCACAGTTTCAATTTAAGTATGACTGGAACTGTTCTGTGCCCAAATGTGAGAAAACAGACACACTTTGTAAGTTATCAATTATGTAAAGCTCCGAGTTGAGAGAATTAGTGTGCGTGCGTGTGTGACAGAAAGACCATGCACATAGCTTCTCGGGTTTCATATCCTTAATCTCAGACAGGAACTTGTTTCTACTGACGTTTATGTCTGAAACTGACTTTTGATAGTGTTTGTTTTTGTTATCACTGCGGTTATGTTGGTTTGCTTCAGAGGTGCTGCATGCAATCTTTACTCTTTACTGAATATAGCTCAAGGTGTTGGCAAATGACCTTTTGGCAAACCTGAATATAACTCATTGCTGTGGGAGGTACTATCGCTCAAGATCTCATGTCTACCTGGCGTGTCTGCCTTATCTGTCTCTACAAATATGGAGAAATGACAGACTTTTAAAACCAATAGAAGGAAATATTTTTTCACTCAGAGAATAGTTAAGCTCTGGAATGCATTGCCAGAGGTTGTGGTAAGAACAGAAAGTGTAGCTGGTTTTAAGAAAGGTTTGGACAATTTCCTGGAGAAGACCATAGGCTGTTATTGCGAAAGACATGGGGGAAGCCACTGCTTGTCCTGAATCAGTAGCATGGATTGTTGCTACTCTTTGGGGTTCCGGAATCATTTGTTACTCTTTGAGATTCCAGAATCTTGCTATTCTTTAGGATTATAAATGGAAAGTTGCTACTCTTTGGGGTTCCGGAATCTTTTGCAACTCTTTGGGATTCCGGAATCTTTTGTTACTCTTTGGGATTCCAGAATCTTGCTATTCTTTAGGATTCTGAATGGAATGTTGCTACTCATTGGGTTTTGGCCAGGTACTAGTGACCTGGATTGGTCATCATGAGAACGGGCTACCGGGCTTGATGGACCATTGGTCTGACCCTGTAAGGCTATTCTTATGTTCCCTTTGCCTTTCCTTTTGCAATATAAGAAAACCTCCTTTTTATTTTCTAAAAAGTAATTGGACAGAATTGGAAAATTTTGTAGGCAAAGAGCAAGGAAGCTCTCTGTGTAGGGCCCTTGAAAATCCAGCTGTAAGGGATGCTTGCTTGTATTCCCAGTGCCTCTATTTCAAATCAATAGAATAATAACTTTGCTCTGATCTCTGATAGTGGACAGGTGCATCTTTTGGCCTTTTTCAGAAAGAGACAGAAGCTGGCAGAAATTGGAAGAATGTAGGCGTGTCTATGATAATCGGTGGGAGGGCCTGTGGCTGCAGAAATCCTTCCTCTGTAAAACAGGAACTCAATACTGCGACCATGTCTTAGGTTCCAGATCCTTCCTGGCCTCTGACCTTTTCATATGGGGAAGGCTTTATAGCACCTTAGGTCCCTCCCAGCAATAGGAGCCCACATGCCATGCCGCCCAGGCTAGCATATTATTAGGCATAAGGAACGAGATTGAAGTCTCCAGGAATCAGGATCTATACAGTTGCTGACCTGTTGGGTGCTAGAGAGAAAAGGAGAACCTGGACTGATAGAAATTTGGAATAGACTTCCCGACTGTCAGATTGATAGGTCAACTATAACAATTTCGGAAAGATCTGAAAACTTGGCTGTTCACACAATATCTATATTGTATCCTTTCAGTTTTTATTCAATTTTATACCTTAATCTTTTTTTTTTTGGTTTATAATTTTTATTGATTTTATATAATAACTTGTACAAAGTGCAAGAAATTATCATAATAAAATCAAACAGCACTTTCATATTACATTAAATTCTTAACCCAGACTTCCTCCCACCCAACCCCCCTTACCCCTCCTGGATGTGTATAAAGAATGCGAATAATACAATAAATAATCTGAATAAAATAAAAGAAACCATCTTAACTATCAGTGTTTTTTTTGGAATTGATGCATTAATAGCATTCTCATTTTTTTAGGCTTACATTTTATGTCACTCTGATCTTAATTATTTGTGAACCGAGTCAAGCTCCTTCGGAAGATGACCCGGTATATAAATTTAAGATTAGATTAGATTAGACTGTGCATTTCATCAAGATGCCCTAACTATAACACTCATGGTTCAGGAACATTTCAGGGCAGAAGGATGATATCATTTGTCACCAGGGCTTAATTTGTAGACAAAAGAGAATTGAAACTATGTAGCTAAGGGTGGAGAGAGGCTGACTGGTGATTTGTCCATTTTGTAGAATGACGGTTCTCTTCTTTGCTCCAGGTTGACACCCTCACCCCCTCTTTTTGGTCAACTGCTTAGAAGGAAGGGCTGGAGCAGAACACCCCAGAGTCTGATAAAGAAGTGAATTCCAGGCTGTTCTCCCAGATATTAAGCCCTGTTTGTCATCTCTGCAGGATTCCTATGTTCTTCAACTTTTTGACACCTATGGACCGGCAGAAATAAAAGAATTGTTTTGTGGACCGGCACCGGTCCGCAGACCGGTGGTTGAAGAACACTGAGCTAAGTCGTGGGCCAGACCCCGCCCATCTCCGCCCCAGACCCTGCCCCCATAATAGTACTAATTGTAACACTATTTTTTCCATTCATTTTTTTAATATATACACACACAATATAATCTTATTAACAACACATTATGGTTAACCACAAAATTAAAGTACACAAAGCACACTATATGCTTCTCAACATTCGTTCCTACCAGAACACAGATAACCCCTATGCAAATACGGGACCAAAAACTAAAAGTACTAATATATACAAAGGAAACCCTAAGATTCAAGACTCTGCATGCAGTACAACCCCAGAGAAATAGAAACAAATGTATATCTTTCTGAACAGTGCAAAATACAGGCACAGCAGATGTAAATTCTCAAAATTGACACAATTCAATCACTAAATTCAATAATAAAATCATTCCTCCTACCTTTGTTGGCTCCCTCCCTCCATGCTGTGCCTTACCTTCTGGCCTGCTCCCTCCTGGCCATTTTATGCCACCCCCGGTGTTATCTTCGGGCTCCTTCTTCCTCACTGCCACAGTTCACAAAGCCACGGGCAGTGGCTGCTCGTGTGTCCTGCGCTTCATCTGGAAGCCTTCCTTTTGACTTTGCAACGTCAGAGGGAAGGCTTCCGGTTCAGGTGCGGGATGCGCATAGGAGCCGCCGCCCGTGGCTTTGTGCACTGCGGCAGTGAGGAAGAAGGAGCCGGACTGAAGATAACGCCACATCTATTGCACCACGGATCGGCAGGTGAAGAACACTGTCTTGGGCCCGATGCATGTGCTGGCCCTGTGGACCGGCACCGGTCCACGGACCGGCGGTTGAAGAACATTGATCTAAGACACTATTAATAGGACTTTAAAGAATGAAACAGCACCTGAACTCAGATGTTCCTGAGGCCTACAGCTATTATCTTTAGAACTGTGAGGAAATTCATTCAGGCCCTGGTACTCTAAACTTACCGTGTCTGTAGCGCTTGTTGCTAACTGGTGTAGCATATAAGCATTTTAGCTTCCGACACCTATGGACCGGCGGAAATAAAAGAATTGTTTTGTGGACCAGCACCACACAAAAGGGCTCTGTTTGGTCTTTTCTGTGCCTTTTAGCAGCTTTGGTGAATGGTTTTGAGATGCGAACAGTCCTACAAGCAAAGTTTATCGTTACAGCGAAGAGGGTTTTTTTGGTTGTTTTTAATTTCTTTATTAATTTTAAAACTTTCAACAAGTGTGATACAAGATAAATTCATTTTACACTTTGGCATTACTTAATATTCTTACAAGTTATCTATTTGAACGCTCTGTGTGAACGCCGCGGCCATCTTTGGATCGCCAGCGGCAGATATTGATGGGAAAGTTTAACTTCATGTAAAGGCAAGTTAGAGTAGAATTGTTAATTTATAAATTTTAAATGAATTTATATACGGAATGGCATTTTAAGAAGTATGATTAATTGATGTCTTCTGTTTTTTAGTTCCCTCGACCTTGAGAAAGATAGGCGAAACGCGTCGGGAACGGGAACCTGCAATGACAAAAGCTAAGTTATACTGAAATAATAAGTTAAGGTATATATTTAATAATTCTTATATACCGCTAATAACCGTGAGGTTTCGAAGCGGTTTACAGAAAATATACATTAAGGAATACAATAACATAAAATAAGTAAGATAGGTACTTAGAAATTCCCTTACTGTCCCGAAGGCTCACAATCTAACTAAAGTACCTGAGAAGAACAATTAGTAAATAGTAGAGAATTAAAAATAAAGATAGTGGTAAAAAAAGATTAGGAACATCCTAACAAGAATACATTGATCTCTCTTAAGCTACACTTTTAAAGCAAAATGCACATCCCTAACAATACAATGGAAAAACTTAACTTAAATAAAAATAAAAATATAAAAGTCCGTTAGACACTAGAATTCTAAAGAAATTTGAAATGAAGAAAATAAACTTTAGAATTTCTAACAAGAAGTGTATACGAAAGCTCTTTGTTAGTGTTTGTAACAGTGGACATGAGATTTAATTATAGGATTTGCGCTGAATGTTTTCCTGCTTTGAGTCTCAGAGTCACGATGTATGACATTTTCTCTCAGCCGCTGCCAGACAGGTGAAGGTGGTCAGAGACGGGTCTGATGCAGGTTCTGGAGCTTCTATTAATATTGAGGCGGTCGTCATGAGAGGTTCCAGAGCAATGAGACACCTGCCAAAACTAGGGACCCAGAATGGGACCTCCGAGGAGGGATGTCCGGATGAGGCCACTGAGGCCAAGTGGGCCCAAGACAGCAGGGCCAAAAGCCGGGATGATGATAGTTGTGATAGTTATAATTAAAAAAATGAAAAAAAACTTGAAATAAATAGAAAACTATAAAGGGAATAATGAAGAATACAACCACCAATTTCGAATGAAATAAGTGGAATCTGAGCTCCCTTATAGCTTCCTAGAAACATAGAAACATAGAAATAGACGGCAGATAAGGGCCAAGGCCCATCTAGTCTGCCCACCTTAATGTCCCTCCCCTACCTTCGCCCTATGAATAAATCCCTCCCCTACCTTCGCCCTGTGAATAGATCCCATGTGATGATCCCATTTGGCCTTAAAATCAGGCACGCTGCTGGCCTCGATCACATGCATTGGAAGACTATTCCAGCGATCAACCACCCTTTCTGTGAAAAAGAATTTCCTGGTGTCAGCTCGTAGTTTCCCTCCCCTAATTTTCCACGGATGCCCTCTTGTTGTCGTGGGACCCTTGAAAAGGAAGATATCTTCCTCCGTCTCTATGTGGCCCGAGAGATACTTGAACATCTCGATCATGTCCCCCCTCTCTCTGCGCTCCTCGAGTGAGTATAGCTGCAATTTGTTTAGCCGTTCCTCGTATGGGAGATCCTTGAGTCCCGAGACCATCCGGGTGGCCATTCTCTGAACCGACTCCAGTCTCAGCACATCCTTGCGATAATGCGGCCTCCAGAATTGCACACAGTATTCCAGATGGGGCCTCACCATGGATCTATACAGCGGCATAATGACTTCCGGCTTTCGGCTGACGAAACCCCTGCGTATGCAACCTATGACTTGTCTTGCTTTGGATGAAGCTTGCTCCACCTGATTGGCAGCCTTCATGTCCTCACTGATGATCACCCCTAGGTCACGTTCTGCTTCAGTTCTTGTTAGGATCTCTCCATTTAGGGTGTAAGTCTTGCATGGATTTTGGTTGCCCAGGTGCATAACTTTGCATTTTTTGGCATTGAAGTTGAGTTGCCAGGACCTAGACCAGCGCTCCAGTAGGAGTAGGTCGTGCATCATGTTGTCGGGCATTGAAACATCACCTATTGTGCATTTGCCCACTACATTACATAGTTTGGCGTCATCGGCGAATAATGTTATTTTACCCCGAAGCCCTTCTGCCAAGTCCCTTATAAAGATGTTGAATAGGATTGGGCCCAAGACCGAGCCCTGCGGCACTCCACTGATCACCTCCGTCATTTCAGAGGGTGTGCCGTTCACCACCACCCTTTGAAGCCTACCTCCAAGCCAGTTCCCAACCCATTTCGTCAATGTGTCACCTAATCCTATAGAACTCATCTTGCTCAGCAACCTGCGGTGTGGTACGCTATCGAATGCTTTGCTAAAGTCCAGGTACACGATGTCCAGGGACTCCCCAATATCTAGCTTCCCCGTCACCCAGTCAAAGAAGCTGATCAGGTTGGATTGGCACGATCTCCCTTTTGTAAATCCATGTTGACGGGGATCCTGTAGATTCTCCTCATCCAGGATCTTATCCAATTGGTGTTTTATTAGAGTTTCCATTAGTTTGCTCACTATCGATGTTAGACTCACCGGTCTGTAGTTTGCTGTCTCCATCTTGGAGCCTTTCTTGTGGAGTGGAATGACGTTAGCCGTCCTCCAGTCCGACGGGACGCTGCCTTTGCTAAGGGAGAGGTTGAAGAGCTTGGACAGTGGCTCCGCCAGGACATCACACAGCTCCCTTAGCACCCTGGGGTGTAGGTTGTCAGGCCCCATTGCCTTGTTAACCTTGAGCCTTGATAGCTCACTGTAGACACTGCTGGGCGTAAACTCGAAGTTACTAAACGGGTCAACTGAGTCAACCCTTGTCTGTAGCTGAGGGCCAAGTCCCGGGGAGGACCTTGGTCAGTGTGGTAGATTTAGTGAAACCTTTCCTAAGATTGAACCATACCATATTGTGGTCACTGGAGGCCAATGTGTCGCCCACCGAGACCTCTGTGACACTTTCTCCATTGGTAAGTAGTAGGTCCAGTATTGCCTGATCCCTTGTTGGGTCCAACACCAGTTGCTTGAGACCAGCTCCTTTCATAGAGTTTAATAGCCTCCTGCTGCTGCCGGAAGCAGAGGTAAGTGTATCCCAATCCACATCAGGCATGTTGAAGTCACCTAACACTACTGTGTCCCCGCGCAAGGTGATATTTTCTATATCACTAATTATTTCCATATCCAGGTCATCATGTTGTCTTGGGGGTCTGTAAATTACACCAAGATACAAGCATTTGTCCTTCCCTCTGGCCAAATTAACCCAAAGGGATTCCCCAGTGTACTGGACATCTGAGATTCTTGTGACCATAATGTCATCTTTAGTATATAATGCTACACCTCCCCCTATTCTGCCCTTCCTGTCCTGGCGAAGCAAGTTGTAACCCGGTAAGACCATGTCCCACCCGTGGGAGTCTGTGAGCCAGGTCTCAGATATTGCCACCACATCCAGGTCGGCATTCCTTATTTCTGTTTCTAATTCCAGGATCTTGTTTCCCAAACTGTGTGCGTTGACGTACATAGCCCTCCATGTTGTATTTTTGTTACGTCTCAGTGGGGATGTTCCTGCTTGAGCTACTTGAACATCTTTAGCATTGTTTGTATTCTCCCTAGACTCATAACTACAATGTGTACTCCCCTTGGACCCAGAATTACAATGTGTGCTCCCTCTAGACTCAAAATTACAATGTGACCCATAATTGTCATATGAACATACCCCCGATTCGAAAGTTTTCGTACTCGCCCCTGACCCAGAATTACGGTGACTACTTTCCTCAGCCCCAAAAAAGTATTGGCAGTTTAGTTCGCCAGGTATGTTGTATGTGCCTGTACCCTCCCCCGACTTACCTAGTTTAAAGCCCTGTGAAGAAGGCGGGCTAGACGGTGTTCAAGGACATTCTTTCCTCTTCTGGTCAGGTGTAGTCCGTCGTGTCCCTGTAGTCCTTGCAAAGGGACACGACGGACTACACCTAAGGCTGACCTTGAGCATTTTTGATGATTGGACAATTTTGTGAATGAAATTGAGTTAGAAAAGTTTGAAGGATGCCTCTTTGACTAAGCCATGGTGGAGATTTCTAATGTGGCCCAGGGTGCTAAATCCTCCGACGCTCATAGGAATTCTATAAGCATTGGAGCAGCGTCAAATCATTTAGCGCTCTGGGCTGCGGTAGAAACCTCTTCCGAGGCTTAGTAAAAGAAGACCATTATGATTGTTTAACTGGGTTTGATCCTAGTCATTGTTTTTCTTTGTGCTCCACTTTGATCTCTTCAGGTGGAATATAAATCATAATCAAGTTTCAAGTTTTTATTAAAATTTGATAAATCGCCTATCCAATTTCTAAGTGATGTACATGTTATAAAAAGGTTTAAACAACCCTCAAGCTACATGGAAACTCACAAAGACTTTATAATGTACATGGTCCGAGGGGAAAGAGGGAAGAAATACATTTTATAATAGGATAAGAAGACACTTAAGGGAAAAACATTGTGGAAGGGGATTGAAAAAAAGGAGATCAGAAGGAAAAGTTCGCTTGACCATTCCTTGATCAAGATAGGCTGAAGGCATCTTTGAATGCGAAGCTTTTTAGTTTACTTTTGAAAAGATCTTCTTTTTTTTCCTCTCTAATAAGGGTTGCTATGTACCGTATACACACATATGGATAATGTCAGATTCCTGCATTATTACAAGATTGTTCTGGGAGGGATGATGTTGAAAGCCTGAAGTCATAATGCCATTGTACAGGGCCATGGTGAGACCTCATCTGGAGTACTGTGTGCAATTCTGGAGGCCACATTACAGTAAAGATGTGCGCAGAATTGAATCGGTTCAGCGGACGGCCACCAGGATGATCTTGGGGCTCAAGGGTCTCTCGTACGAAGAGAGACTGAACAAATTGCAGCTCTACCATCTCGAGGAACGTAGGGAGAGGGGAGACATGATCGAAACATTTAAGTACCTCACGGGACGTGTCGAAGTGGAAGATGATATTTTCTTTCTCAAGGGACCCTCGGCCACAAGAGGGCACCCGCTCAAACTCAGGGGCGGGAAATTTCATGGCGACACCAGAAAGTATTTCTTCACAGAGAGAGTGGTTGATCATTGGAACAAGCTTCCAGTGCAGGTGATCGAGGCAGACAGCGTGCCAGACTTTAAGAATAAATGGGATACCCATGTGGGATCCCTACGAGGGTCAAGATAAGGAAATTGGGTCATTAGGGCATAGACTGGGGGTGAGTAAGCAGAGTGGGCAGACTTGATGGGCTGTAGCCCTTTTCTGCCGTCATCTTCTATGTTTCTATGAGGTGGTTACGACCGTTGAGTTTAACGATCTAATTTTTAGGAGAACAGAGTTTTAAGGCAATGGGAGGGAGATTTAAGGCTATAGGTCCAACACAGGAATATGGTCATACCTGTTATGAGTGGGCATGCTTCGCGCCTTATCATTTTGCCTCTTTGTTACAGGCCCTGCTTCGTCTCCTTCCTGCTCATCTTCGTTCTAGCTGGGTGGTTCGACCTATGTGGGATGTGTGGTGGATGGTGATTCCACGCCTTGGTGGCACTCCTCGAGTCACTGACCTTTTGCCAATTCGTGGGAATGTGGGGTTTCCTCATCTACAACTCAATCAATAACCTATATGGAACTCATAGGATACCCTAGGACACTGCAAGGCCACACCCACACCCACTACACACTGCAGTCACTCAATCACAAATGGACAAAGGAAAAAAATGAAAAGAAGTGGAGAAAAAGCCTCAGTTATGCTTCATGTGGCCAAAAAACTCCACTTCATTTAAATGCCCATTTGCACATGTGAACTGCAAAAAAATGGTGAAAAAAAGGCACTGTAGCAGCCCATAGAGAACATAAGAACATAAGAACATAAGAAGTTGCCTCCGCTGAGGCAGACCATAGGTCCATCCTGCTCAGCGGTCCGCTCCCGCGGCGGCCCATCAGGTCCATTTCCTGAGCAATGGTCTATACCTATCTGTACCCCCCAATCCCTTTTTCTTCTAGGAATCTATCCAAACCTTCTTTGAATCCATTTAGTGTTTTCTTGTTCACAACAGCCTCTGGAAGCGCGTTCCATGTATCTACCACCCTCTGAGTGAAAAAGTACTTCCTAGCGTTTGTTCTAAACCTGTCCCCTTTCAATTTCCCCCAATGCCCCCTTGTATTTGTGGTGCCCCTTAATTTGAAAAATCTGTCTCTGTCTACTTTTTCTATGCCCTTCAGGATCTTGAAGGTTTCTATCATGTCTCCTCTAAGTCTTCGCTTCTCCAGGGAGAAAAGTCCCAACTGCTTCAATCTGTCGGTATATGGGAGATTTTCCATTCCCTTTATCAGTTTGGTTGCTCTTCTTTGTACTCCCTCAAGTACCGCCATGTCCTTCTTGAGGTACGGCACCATGTATCACAGCATGCCAGGGAAAAAAAATTCAACAGTGATATGTGAAAACACTAGCACATCAGCACAATAGTCACTAAATATTGCTTAATGAGCAGAACAAAAAAACTTAGCTGCCACTGGTGTCCAGGCTCTCTCCAAAGCATTCACAGTCACTGCTCCAACACCCAGATCCAGCAGCCAGTTGACCCGACGGGGAAATGTCCGTTTCGCCTCGCTGTGTCAGGGGTTCCAATTCTACTCCATCACAAGCAACAAATCAGGACTCTCAGTGCAACCACGCTCCAACTCCACAATTGAATCACTTCTGGCGCCATTTTTTTTGTAGTTCACATGTGCAAGTGGGAATTTAAATGAGGTGGAGTTTTTTGGCCACATGAAGCATAACAGGCTTTTTCTCCACTTCTTTTCTTTTTTTTTCTTTGTCCATTTGTGATTGAGTGACTACAGTGTGTAGTGGGTGTGGGTGTGGCCTTGCAGTGTCCTAGGGTATCCTATGATTTCCATATAGGGTATTGATTGAGTTGTAGATGAGTTTACTTACTCTTGTCCGGAGGTGAATGTGGAGTTTTCCCCAGGACTCAGCAGTAGTGCTTTTTCCTTCATGGGAGGCCTTAGGGATTACTTTTCTGGAGCACATCATTCGCCCTGGTGGTGCTTTCCTTTCTTATCAGGAGTTTCCCCAGAGAGGGCTGGCAGGATGGGGGCATTGCTTCGCTTTCCATCATCTTAAACATTATTTTGGTTCCCTTGCCGCTGATCCAGTGACCTTTTCGGTGGGTTGTAAGCTTCGAAAGTTCTTTGATGATGTGGACCCGGATCGTCCTTCTATTGCCGGGCTTCATAGAGCCTTGCTTTCTTTGGGTCCGCCCCTGAATTTTTCGTCTTTGCCAGCTACATGGGAACAGGATCTTGGGCTCTCTCTCCAAGCTTGGGATATCGGGGCTAGTTTGCGTGGTATTCCTCGCCTTGTTTACAGTGCCTCTCTCCGCGAATGTCGTTATCGCTTCCTTAATCGGGCTTATATCATTCCCGTGCAGCTTCATCATATAGGTTTTTTGTGCTAAGTGTTCTCTGGAAAGTGCTAATTTTCTTCATGTTTTTTGGACTTGCCCAATGGTGCATGTTTTTGGGAAAAGAGTTTGTGCATATATGCGCCGTGTGTTGGGGCGGGTGGCACCTTGCAAACCCATTCTTTTTTTGTTGGGCTTTTCAGAGACCTCTACTCTCCCAGGGCGGGGAACCCTCGCTTGGATTCGAAAAGCGTGTCTCTTGGGCTGCAAAGTGATTCTGCAGGTTTGGACCACTTCCTCTGCCCCTTCTTATTGAGCTTGGCGAGCTCATATTGCTAGGCTGATTGCTTGGGAAGTGCAAGATGTGTGTCATACATTTACACGGCGGAAGCTTTTCTTACTTATCTGGAATCCATATTTGCAATCCCTGCCACAGAGAGCGACTAGTCATCTTTTGAATATGTTAGGGCTGCCCAGTTCCCTTTTCTCTCCTGTGTTCCCGGACTTGTGATTGGCTGCGATGGGGGTGGGGGGAGGGGGAGCTTTGGCTACTTGGTTGTTTACTGTTTTGGCACCTTTCTGTATATACCTTCTTGGGATTGGGATTTTTTTGATATGTTGTAGTATTTGGGCTCGGTGAGATGGGGGGTGGGATTATAGCTCTTTGTTTGGTTTGCCCTTTTCTATTGTATATTTTGTATTGTTCAGGGTTTTCTTGTTGGCTAATAAAAAAGATTTCATTCTAAAACTATAGGTTGACCTAGGGGTGGCTGATCCTTGAGGCATCCCCTTATCAAGAAGTGACCAGTCAGAACATTCACCAGATAGCTGAATCCTAAATGTCCTATCTGATAAAAAGGAACAAAACCAGTCCCATAGTTTTCCACCAAAACCCAATGATCTCAACCTCAACAACAGAATCTGATGGCTAATAGTGTCAAATGCCGCCGAGCTGTCCAGAAAAATCATCAAAAAAGGTTCCCCATGATCCAACCCCATTCTTATCAAGTCAAGGCAAAAACAACAACGTGGGACGAAACCCAAACTGATAATCATCCAAAACACCATAGTAGAGCTCAGGAGGTAGAGTGTAGGCCGAGCACCTATCAGAAGCATTAAAGACTGGATTTTATAAACGGCAGGCAAACGTCCGCATGCAAAATTGCATGTTATCCTGAAATGTGCACGCAGCTACAGTATATTGGCTAACAAGCCAATTTTGCACTAATAATTGGGTGGTATAGAGAAGGATGACAAAGATGATAAAAGGGATAGGACAACCCCCTTATGAGGAAAGGCTAAAGTGGCTAGGGTTCTTCAGCTTGGAAAAGAGATGGCTCAGGAGTGATATGATAGAGGTCTATAAAATAATGAGGGGAGTGGAAAGGGTAGATATGATTCGCTTGTTCACTCTTTCCAAAAATACTAGGACTAGGGGACGTGTGATGAAGTTACTAAGTAGTAGATTTAAAATGAACCGGAGAAAATATTTATTCACCCAGGGTGTAATTAAACTCTACAATTTATTGCCGGAGTATGTGGTTTAATCAGTTAGCTTAGCAGGGTTTAAAAAAAGGTTTGGATAATTTCCTTAAAGAGAAGTCCTTAGGCCATTAATGAGATAGCTTGCGGAAATCCACTGCTTATTCCTTGGATAAGCAGCATAAAATCTGTTTTGCTACTTGGGATCTAGCTAGGTACTTGGAACCTGGGTTGGCCACTGTTGGAAACAGGATACTGGGCTTGATGGACCTTCAATTTGTCCCAGTATGGCAATTCTTATGTTCTTAAGAATCAGTTATTGGCATTAATTGGCAACATTTTGATTTATGCACACCTCATGCTTAGCGCTGTTCCATAAACATCCATGTGCAAATTTTATAGCGTGCAACTCTAAAGGAGGTGGGGCCATGGGAGGGGCATGGTCAGGCCAGGGGAGTTCACTAAAGTTGCACACATTATTATCGAATACCAGGGATCTGCGTCTAACTTACACACCAGGATTTAAATTCTCACCTCCAAACCTGGGCATGAATACCGTTGTTGCGCACTATTCTATAAAGGGTGCCGATTTCAGAATGCCCATTAGGGAATACTGCTCAGTACTAATTTTTTTCAGTGCTGAATTCTGAGCACCATGTGCGGCGCAGTGGTTAAAGCCACAGCCTCAGCACCCTGAAGTTGGGGGTTCAAACTCACACTGTTCCTTGTGACTCTGGGCAAGTAACTTAATCCCCCCATTGCCCCAGGTACATTAGAAAATTGAATAAATAGTGTGAAAAGTTTCAGCCTCTGCTAACCAGAGCTGGTATTGTGACATCACAATGCCCCATTCCACCAATGCCTAAGCGCCAACCTCATCAGTGATGTCACAATGGCTTGATTGTCCTTTACTTGGCTCATTTCTACTACATCTTGATTTCTAGGGAGGTGTAGTGGTTAAAGCTACCTGAAGTTGTCCTTTTGACCCTGGGCAAGTCACTTAATTGCCCCAGGTACATTCGGTAGATTATGAGCCCACCAGGACAGACAGGGAAAATGCTTGAGTACCTGAATAAATTAATATAAAACTAGTCTGAGCTTCCTGGGGAGAACAGTATAAAAAATTGAATAAATAAATAAATGTGCTGAATCCAGCCCTACAATTGCTAATTGTCTTTTGGCGTAGACGAGGTCACCAGACAGTGGCCATGAGTTCACTGTACATTAAACAGCAGACAGGGTGGGGATGGCACAGTCTCAGCACGGAACAGGTGCTCTAATAAAGAATGCCGAATGAAACAGAGTGACACAAACAACACACCTAGTCTTAGGGAACTGCCAAAAGCAATTCCCGACAAAAGCAGCTGAATGTGATGGGCAGAGGTAATGACGCAATTAAAAAAATATTCTAGCTCTAGCATTTCCCTTTCTGTCGTGCTTTACTCCTCCTATAAGGCACCACTGTCCTTCCTCTGTGTTTGTACTTCAATGAATCATGCCATTTAATTTTGCAGTCAGTCTACCAAACAGCAAGACAAATTATAACTATTAGATAAAAGACTGACAACAGAGCTGCAAAGCTGCCGTAGCTATTTATAACATACTTCCGGTAACCCTATTCATCCCGGAGGAAACTGAAGTCTTAGTGGGTCACAAAACCTTTTACGTTCAAACAGTTTTAATTAAGAAAATAATAATAATAATCACTTTATTTTTCTGTACCGCCACAATCTCGCGCCTTCTAGGCGGTTCACAAAGAAGAAGAGCTGTACAATCAGCGAATTACAGTAGATGAATACAAGGTGGTTGAAAGGAAAAATTATACATAGGTTGAATTATAAGAAATGAACTATTTTACATCTTACAATTGAAAATAGTCGGACACCAGCGAATATCAGGATACAATTATGAAGAGGGAATTTTAGCAGACAGGGAATGTTATTACCTAGTGTGAGGAAGAAATTCAGGATAAGGTGTGGAAGTTATGTTCGCGGGAGAGGGTCTGGCTAGGACAAGAATTTCTTAAACAAAGTGGTCTTTAGTTCTTTCCGGAAGATGCTGTAGGTCGACCTAGCGGTATCGATGAGATAGCCTAGCCATGATTGCTGTCTACCACAGTCATAACATTACACTCAAAAAGTTGAATAAAATATTCAGTAAAGCTCTGCCAGACTACCAGAGACAATATAATCAAAGCGATAATACCAAAAATAGAGCCCCGCTCCAAACCTCCCCACCCCCCAAACCCAACCAACAAGTCACAGGACTAAGGCATAGCAGATCCCATCGCTCATGCTAGTCTTCAATTCGTGTAAGCTCATTCTATCTATCAACTCTGTAATCTCCTTGGGAATGCCCAGGCCAACTCTTTTTGTAAACCGCCTAGAACTGAAAGGTATTGGCGGGATCGAAAACACTAATGTAATGTGACAGGAATTGAAGCGGGTGAATCAACGCTCAAAATCCCCGAAGAAGCGTTCCAGCGAAACAGGGAACCCTGTTGGATTATGCTAGTGGTGATTTTCTAGTAGCTGCTATGCTCCGAGTTTGTCTCCTACGGAGTGATTTTTCCTGCTTCTAAGCTCCAGGATCACGTTCTAATGTATGAAGATTTACGGTGAAGACAGCAATTTTCAGATAAGTGTTCTTTTTGAAATCTTTGAAATAAGAATTAAGACTGTTAAAAATCAGGACTGTTGAAATTTTGTATTTTTGTTTTGCGTCTTCAATATTTTCGGGAGTTTTTGACCAAGGATGTGTCTACTAGTTACAAGTGATATTTGTGACTAGTTTGTCTATGTGGGTGTGCTGTGTTTACAGCCCCTATTAGACACTGAGGTCTTTTCTTCCTTGTGAGCCATACTTATTTTCGTCATCCTGAATTTTGTGAGGTTGTTTTTTTGTGATTATATATTTATTTGACATCCTCTCTTGGTTCTATTTTGTTTATGTAATGTAATGTAACATATAGCATGGATAACCTTAGCAGACCTTACAGAAGGAATCCCAAAAGAGGAGGTAAAATCCAGGGCCTGGGATCTGATGACCCTGGGACGCCCAGTCATCCCTAACCGACCCACCAAGAACAGAACCCCCCACCCCTGGTTATAGTACCCAGAGAGATGCTAAAAGCCAACAGCAAGTTAAAATGTAGTGCCTGAGTTTTAAAGATCACTTCCAGGGAGGGGACCTGGGCATTTGTGGCTCCTTTAAAAGGTACCTCAGTGCCTGGCTCTGGCATTTCCTCACCTTGGATCTTCCTAATTTGTAGGGTACTACTTTGAAATGCTCACAGGAGTGTGTGGTGCAGTGGTTGAAGCTACAGCCTCAGCACCCTGGGGTTGTGGGTTCAAATCCCGCGCTGCTCCTTGTGACCCTGGGCAAGTCACTTAATCCTCCATAGTCCCAGGTACGTTAGATAGGTTGTGAGCCCACCGGGACAGATAGGGAAAATGCTTGAGTACCTGATTGTAAAACCGCTTAGAAAACCTTGATAGGCGGTATATAAAATCCTAATAAACTTAAAAAAAAAAAAAACTTTAAAAACTCATGAACACTTTTTTTTTTTTTTCTTCCTGGTTTTGAATTCCTTCCCCCTCCCCCTCAATATTTTCAGCTATTTAACCGTACAGAAACAGCTGCTGGCCGGCTAAATGTCATTTTGGCGTTTAACTGTCAATACTCAGCGTGAGATAACCAGTTGTCTCAGCTGAATATTCACAGTCAGTACCAAAAGATTAACCAGCAATATTCAGTACTGACCAGCTAAGTTTAGCGGGCACATTTGCCCACACAAATAGCAGTCCTATTTTTGCCCATTATTAGCTAGAGAGTTGCACGGGGACAGAAATCCCACCCATCCCCGCCAGGATCCTCTCCGTCCCCACCCGTCCCCGCCAGGATCCTCTCCATCCCCACCCGTCCCCGTCAGGATCCTCTCCGTCCCCACCCGTCCCCGTCAGGATCCTCTCCGTCCCCACCCGTCCCCGTCAGGATCCTCTCTGTCCCCACTCATCGCCGCAAGGAATTACCTCCATCCCCGCCCGTCCCCATAAAAAGCAGCAATTACTTCTGACAGGATCATCAATTCCACAGTTTCTTTTGTGTCTGCGCTGCTGTTTTCCTTGTGGAATCTCTTTGGTGGAACCCTTTTTTTGTTTTCTGTTCAGGTAATTAACTTATAAACCCCCCTCTTTCACTAAGGCTGACGTGTCCATTATATTATATGGACGAACCCTGCTTCCAAAGCCTTCCATCCCCGTGGGAGTCCCGTGGGCCAGAGGGGGGGTCCCCGTGGGAGTCCCGTGGGTTAGGGGGGATTCCCGCAGGACCCCCGCGATCCCCATTCCCGTGTAGACCTCTATTATTAATTGGCCAGTTCTGAATATTCGCTTAGCCGATTAAGGGGTCCTTATATTAAGTCACGCTGATTTAACATGCGCTAAATGCTAAGGCATCTATCATATTCTTGGCTGCCTTAGCATTTAGCATACGCTAATCTTTAGCGCCTGCTAAATCGGTTAGCGCTCCTTAATAAAAGGACCCCTAAGTTAGCACTGGCCAAAAAAACCTCGGATATTCAATGCCAGTCCCCAGAAATGGTCTGGCATTGTATATCGGGTGGCAGCGGCAACCACAGCATTTATATGTGCTGCCTCCTGCTGGTTGAATACCGGCCCTCTTGTGTTTTTATTTTACCTTCATTTAACATATATATATTTTCCCATTTAAGTAAGTTTTGAATGTAAATGTATATACCACCGTTGACTCAAACTCAGCTACAGAAGACACTGACGTAGCTCCCATAGCTAATCCATGTAGCTGTTGATAGAAATTTCCATCGTACCAAAAGTAATTATGTTCAATGACTAACCATTCACTTGATCTTAGCATTGAGACCGAATACTGTTACCGTATTCAATAAATATATCCATTGTTGTTCCTATGACAGACTACTTAATTATAAGGAACAACTATGGATATGGGGGTCAATTTGCATGCACTCTGCTATTAGATAACCTCCTGACCTGTGACTAACTTTATGTAAGTGTATCTGAGACACGCTGCCGCCATCTTGAGAAGTTGTTGTTATAAGGTAGGAAGCTTTAAGGTAGGAAGAGTTTAGTTGGAACACTTAAATAATTGATTAGTAACATGTTTGATATTATGCTTCATAGGGGATAAGCCTTGAAACACCCTATTGGCAAAACATGATATTATATAGGACTCCCCAACAGTTTCATCTGAGATATGAGTGCCCGACTTTAATTGTTCATAAGAGAATAAGACTGGCCCTACTGGGTCAGACCAATAGACCATCTAGCCCAGTATCTTTTTCCAACAGTGACCAATATAGGTCACAAGTATCTGGCAAAAACCCAAATAGTAGCAACATTCCATGCTACTGTCCCCATGTCTGTCTCAATAGCGGGTTATGGACTTTTCCTCCAGGAACTTGTCCAAACTTTTTTTTTTTTTAAATTAGCTACATTAACCGCTGTTACCACATCCTCTGGCAACAAGTTCCAGAGCTTAACTATTCTCTGAGTGAAAAAATATTTCCTCCTATTGGTTTTAATTTCATTGAGTGCCCCCTAGTCTTTGATACTGTAAAGAATCGATTCACACCATTCAGGATTTTGTAGACTTCAATCATGCCTCCCTTCAGCCCTTTCTTTTCCAAGCTGAAGAGCCCTAACCTCTTTAGTCTTTCATCATACGAGAGAAGTTCCATCCCCTTCATAACCTTGGTTGCTCTCCCCTTGATTCTTTTCTAATTCTGCTCTATCTTTTTTGAGATATGGTGAACAGAAATGAATTCAATATTCAAAAGTGAGGTCGCACAATGGAGTGATACAGAGTTTTAAGTTTTAAGTTTTATTAGGATTTTATATACCGCCTATCAAGGTTTTCTAAGCGGTTTTACAATCAGATACTCAAGCATTTTCCCTGTCTGTCCCGGTGGGCTCACAATCTATCTAACGTACCTGGGGCTGTGGAGGATTAAGTGACTTGCCCAGGGTCACAAGGAGCAGTGCGGGGTTTGAACCCACAACCCCAGGGTGCTGAGGCTGTAGCTTCAACCACCGCGCCACACACTCCAGAGGCGTTATAACATTCTTAGTCTTATTTACCATTCCTTTTCTAATAATTCCAAGCATCTTGTTTGCTTTTTTGGCTACCACCATGCATTGGGCGGAAGGTTTTAGTGTATTGTCTACAATGACAGATCTTTTTCTTGGGCACTGACCCCTAGCATCTGGTAACTATGATTTGGGTTATTTTTGTCCACATTAAATTTCATCTGCCATTTGGACGCCCAGTCTTCCAATTTCCTAAGGACTACCTGCAATTTTTCACAGCCCGCATGCGTTTTAACAGCTTTGAACAGTTTAGTGTCATCTGTAAATTTAATCACCTCACTTGTCGCTCCAATTTCCAGATCATTTATAAATATGTTAAACAGCAGTGGTCCCAGTAGAGAATAGATCCCTGTGGCACTCCACTATTTGCTCTCCTCCATTGAGAAAAATGACCATTTAACCCTATGTCCGCTTTCTGTCCAGTAACCAATTCCTAATCCACAACAAAACATTGCCTTCTATCCTACGACTCTTTAATTTTCTCAGGAGCCTCTCATGAGCAACTATGGCCCTCTTTTACTAAGGTGCGCTAAGCATTTTAACGCACGTGTAGCGTGCGCTAAATCAACACGTGCGTTAACCGCTAACGCATCCGTAGGATAACACGCAGGCATTAGTGTTTAGCATGAGCTAATATTTATCGCACACTAAAAAGCATAGCGCACCTTAGTAAAAGAAGGGGTTTGTTAAAAGCTTTCTGGAAATCTAAGTACACCACATCAATTGGCTCACCTTTATTCGCATGTTTATTCACACCTTCAAAGAAATGCAAGAAATTGGTAAGGCACGTCCTCCCTTGGCTGAACCCATGCTGACTCTGTCCCATTAAATCATGTTTGTCTCCGTGTTCCATATTTTTATTTTTTATAATAGCTTCAACTATTTTTTCTGGCACTGAAGTCAGACTCACTGGTCTGTAATTTCCTAGATCACCCCTGGAACATATTTTTTTTTTTAATGGGATAACATTAGTCACCCTCCCCATCTTCAGGTACTACAGATGATTTTAGCAATAGGTTAATGATAATCTATAATAATAAAACGCTAAGCGCGCATGCGCACTCGCGCCGTGTGTTCCCTGATCCCTGATCTGTCGGGATGTGGCGGCACGAGTGCGCATGCGCGCCAGACAAGCCTCCCTGCTCTCCACCTCATGCAATACGGCCCTACCGGCCAAAATTTCTTTAGATGCTGCAGCGGCTCCTCTCATCCGCCCAGGCCTCGCTCCCTCTCGCGGCGCTGGCAGCGGCTGCCGGGAGGAGGGCTCCAAGCCGCTGAAGACTGTCCCTGATCAGCTGAAACAATCCTTAAAAAATGAACTTTTTCACCCAAGGAGCCCAGCAACTTTCCGCCCCAGCTCTTGCGCTGACCCCGCCGCCGAGGACCCGAGTCCTTTGCCGCCCCCCCCTTCCCTTCCCGCGGTCCCGACTATGAACCTGGCGATTCCAGGTGTGTATGCAGCAGTCTTCACATGCTGCTTCGGGCCCTTCTACTGCCCTGATTTGCTCTGCCGTGTCTCTGATGATGTCATCAGGGACGTGCCAGAGTAAATCAGGGCAGTAGAAGGACCTGAAGCAGCGTGTGAAGACTGCTGCACAAGCTGCTGGAATCGCCAGGTTTGTAGTCGGGACTGCGGGAAGGGAAGGGAAGGGAAGGGGGGAGGGGGCGGTAAGGGACTATGGGAACCGGACAGACCACGGGAAGGGAAAGGGGGGGTAGAGGAAACACTACTCCTGCTGCACAGGGAAGTGGTGGGGGGGAGGGAATTCTGCTTTGGCTGCTGCACAGGGAAGTGGTGGGAGAGAAATGCTGCTGCATGGAGAGAGACAGACAGATAGATAGAAAGGGAGACAGAAAGAAAAGAAGAAAGACACAGGGGCAGGGAGAGACACAGAAAGACAGACAAAGGGGGCCAGGGAGAGAGACAGACAGAAAGAAAGGCAGCGCGAGGGAGAGAGAGACAGAAATAAAGAAAGACAGACAGACATATATTCTAGCACCTGTTAATGTAACGGGCTAAAAACTAGTAATAATAATAACAGTTTATATACCGCAGGACCTTGAAGTTCTATGGGGTTTATAATGGTTAAAAGATGTTACAAATTAATTAGAATTAACAAGGTTAGAAGCTAATTATTAACAGCGCTAGAGATCAGTTATTGTAGAGTTAGATTGTACAGGTTAGTTGCCTAAATACTTCAGGAACAGTATGTGATGATGTAAAGGTGGTCAAACAGGTTGAAAAGGTGAGGGCAAAAATTAGAAGGATGCTAGGGTGCATAGGGAGAGGTATGGCCAGTGGGAAAAAGGAGGCATTGATGCCCCTGTATAAGACTCTGGTGATACCTCATTTAGAATATTGTGTGCAATTCTGGAGACCACACCATCAAAAAGATATAGACTGGATGGAATCAGTTCAGAGGAAGGCTACTAAAATGGTCAGTTATCTTCGTCCTAAGGCATATGGGGACAGACTTAAAGATCTCAATATTAATACTTTGGAGGAAAGGCGGGAGAGGGGAGATATGATTTGATCTGATTTGTTTGACAAGACCTGCCTCTAGTGAATCCATATTGCCTCGGGTCCTGTAATCTACAAGATTCCAGAAGCATCACTATTCTCTGTTTTAAATGTGTTTCCATTAATTTACTTACTACAGAGGACAGAATTACCAGCCTTTAGTTCCCTATTTCCTCCTTACTTACTTTTATGAAGATGGACCACATCTGCCCTTCTTCAGTCCACCAGTACCACTCCTGACTCTAGAAGCATTGAAAAGGTCAGTCAACGAGCTACCAGAACTTGCATTGGTACCCTCAGATGTACACCATTTGGTCCCACACTTTGTCCACTTTTATTGTAACTAGCTCCTCTGAAAATTGATCAGGGTCTACCATACCGCCATCCCTATTTACATCTGTCTTCTGCAATCCAACTCCTGGTACTTCAGCTGTGAACACAGAACAGAAATATTTGTTAAACAATTCAGCGTTATCTTTATCAACTTCTATATATTTCTTCCCTTCACCTTTGAGTCTCACAATGCCACTTTTGCACTTTCTCCTATTACTAATATATCTAAATAAAATGTCTTATTCCCCCGTTTCACCATGTCAGCTATTTTTTCTTCCATTTGTCCTTCTTAGACAGGACTTTAGCATTTCAAGCTGGTAGGCAACAATCTTGGTTAGGTAAATGTATTCAGCAAGCTATGTTATCCTATTGCAGTTTTTGGAAATTAATTAAAACCACTTTGTTCAATAAGTTTATTACTTAGTGAGTTTTATTATTGAAATTCTATTTTACAAACATTTTTATTTTTTTACTGTATTATTGTATTTCACTGATTGTCCAGCTCTTTTTAGTGTAAACCGCCTAAAACTTTTGGTTATGGCGGTATAAAAGAATAAAGTTATTATCATTATTTGCATCATGGCTTTCCTGACTACTCGACCAGCCTCTCTTAACTTTTCCAGATATTTTTGCCTGTGTTTATTTTTCTGTGATCTCTTGTAGTTTATGAAAGGAACCTCTTTTTCTTTATCTTCTCAGTTACTACTTTTGAGAACCAGAGCGACCTTCTTTTCTTTACTTTTCCTTACTTTCCTTACAAAATGGTTTGTTGCCCTTACAATAGCTCCTAGTAGATAAGGACAGGTTGTTCACCATGTGCACATGCTCAAGGCCCAGCACAGGAGGCAGATCTTCGGGCACCGGCAGGACATGCTGGTGCCGGTGCTGGTGCGGAGGCTACACTGAAGTAAGAAGAGAGTTCGGGTGGGTTGGGGGACCTCAGGTTGCAACGGGGGGTGCCCGATGGCGGCGGGGGGGGTGCCGGATCGCGGGGGGGAGGGTGCCGGTTAGTGGGAGGGGGGCTCACAAATCGAGGCGCGCTCGGTTTCCGAGGCGCCGATTTTGAGAATGTTTTGCTTGTCTTGCAAAACACTGGCAAACCGGTGCACTCGTAAACCGAGGTACCACTGTATATTGGTACTAGACCATCACTATGTATCCTGTTAAGATAAAAATTTGTACAGTAAAAACTTGGATTGCAAGTATTTTGCAAGCCAAGCAAAACATTTGATTAAATTTGAACTTGTTATACAAGTAATGTCTTGTAATATGAGTACATACAGTATATACGCGTCACATCATCACAACTGAACCGATGGTTCTTCTCTCTCTGACGCTGCGGGAGTGTAGTGACTGTTCTAAACGAGCGAGGTCTTGCAATACGAGTACATACAGTATTTTGTATTAAAGTTTTGGGGTTGTGGAACGAATTGTCTGAGTTTCCATTATTTCTTATGGGGAAATTCGCTTTGATATACGAGTGCTTTGGATTACAAGCTTGCTTCTGGAACAAATTATGCTCACAAACCAAGGTTTGACTGTATTTAAAAAAAAAAAAATAATAATTTATATTCCGCATATCCTAGAATTCTATGCAGATTACAAATTATTCAGGCACTCAATCATTTTTCCTTAATTATAGCAAACTAGCTGATGCCCCGGCGTTGCACGGGTATTTAATTATAGCAATAACACTGTAAATGGATTCAGATAAAGATACTTTATAGTGGTGAATGAAATTATTTTTTTACAGCTTAATAAAAAGAACAATATTCAAATTATAATGTGAAATATTTGACAAAATGAATACAATACAACTAACGCAAAAAATGATTATAAACAACAATTTTAGTTTCACCTCCTGGAGCAAGAACATATAAATTCTTGGGTGAACCCACCCTTGAGCAAGCAACATAGAGTTGTGGGCCGCGAGACCCCCAGAACATATCACCCCAGGTAGTGAGGGATCTGCATACAGTTTCGTTCAAATTGGTCAAGCCGTTTTTGAATTACAGTGAGAATGGCAGCTTTTTATGACATGAATGGGTGAAATCTGATTTTCTGTTTGTAGCTCCGCCCACGTGTGCTGGTGGGCCGCGAGACCCCCAGAACATATCACCCCAGGTAGTGAGGGATCAGCATACCAAGTTTCGTTCAAATCAGTCAAGCCGTTTTTGAATTACAGTGAGAATGGCAGCTTTTTACATTTTTTCCATTGACATGAATGGGTGAAATCTGATTTTCTGTTTGTAGCTCCGCCCACGTGTGCTGGTGGGCCGCGAGACCCCCAGAACATATCACCCCAGGTAGTGAGGGATCAGCATACCAAGTTTCGTTCAAATCAGTCAAGCCGTTTTTGAATTACTGTGAGAATGGCAGCTTTTTACATTTTTTCCATTGACATGAATGGGTGAAATCTGATTTTCTGTTTGTAGCTCCGCCCACGTGTGCAGGTGGGCCGCGAGACCCCCAGAACATATCAGCCCAGGTAGTGAGGGATCTGCATACAAAGTTTCGTTCAAATCGGTCAAGCCGTTTTTGCGTGATCGCGGCACATACACACACATACACACATACATACCTCCAATTTTATATATATAGATTGTAACCTGTAAACTGTAAATTATATTTAACCTGCAACCCGTTCTGAGCTCTTTGGGAAGAACGGGATAGAAAATGAATTGAATAAATAAATATCCCACAATGTAAATACATTTTCCATTCCCTCTTTCTAGTTTGACCCACAGAGCCTCTTCCTTATCCTGCAGATCCTGCAATTGTGTGGCTTTAATACGATCTTTAACATATAACACCACTACCCCCCCCCCCTCCTTTTCTTCTTACCCTGTCTTTCCTGAACAAATTATAGCCTGGTATAATTCTATTCCAGTTGTGCTTCTCCATAAACCACGTCTCTGTGATCGCCACTGAATCCAAGTCAGCCTCTTCCATCACATGCATGCTATTTGTGCAGAGCAGCTCCGGTAAAAGAGGAGAGGAGTTGTGCCTGCTCAGAAGAGCAATTGCTAGGCACAGCACCTCCTCCCGCCTGCGGCCGCCTTTCTCCTTCCTTCTGTCCAGTCGTGATCAGCTGAGAGCCGGCAGAGGGGAAAGTGGCAGCTGCAGGCGTTGAATCGGAGATTCCCCTGCTGGCTCCTGCTTTGGAGCTGGCAAGGGAATCCACAATCAGCTGTTTTTATTTAATGGGCGCAGCTGTTTTACATGCACGGCTCACACACAAGAGCTACACCTATTAAAAAAAATAAAAGACCCCTCGATTCCTTCTGCTGAGCGCCCTGACACCACCCGTACCTTCAATACCATGCCTTCCTGCTACTATCACCCCCCATACCGGCACCACCTCCCGACTCCCCACATCTCTTCAATACAAGACAGCAGGAGGGATACCCACTCCCTACTGCTGCCATCACAACCACCACCACCCCCTCTCATGCTGGCAACACTCCCGACAGCCCTATACCTTCAATACAAGGCCGGCAGGAGGGATGCCTATTCCTTCCTGCTGGCAGGCACACCTCTTCAAAATGGCAGGCCTTCTCCTTCCCAGTGCATTCTGGGTTGCACTGGAAGGGGCCTAAGGCCCTGATTGGCTTAGAAGCCTAAGGCCACTTCCACTGCATCCCAGGATGCACCAGCCAGGGGATGGGCTGCCGTTTTAAAGAGACAGGCCCAAAGTAGTGGGTATACCTCCTGCCAATCTCCAAAATAAGATAGTAGGAGGTTGGGTTGGGTGTGTGTGAAAATTATAATTTGTAATAGTGTCCCCAAAATGAAGATCATAAAAAATATTTTGGCCACTGCTGTTCCACACGATTCAGTGTTCAATATTCAATGTTCAAGCCTTTAAATATACTTTGGGGACACTATTACACGTTATCATTTTCACTGTGATTTGCACTAAGGGAGTAAGTCCAGGGATGTTTTACAAGTGAACCCTTTTGGGTATACTGAGTGACAACTTTGCCTTCAAGGTCCCACCTGGCGCAAGTTGTGAAAACTGACCACTCTCCCCTCACACAATAATTACTACCAGTTGTATTTTTGAAAAATATATTGTGGTTATAGCACATTTTGGCCGTTTGCTTTTCTCACTTTACCAAGGAAGGATTCCTTTGCTAGATATCGTTACATAGGAAATTAGCCTATGAACTGTAACAGACTTTCTATGCTAAGAAAAATTATCCTTTAAAATTCCCTTGCTAAATGAGCAGAGTACTTAAAATAAAGTCCCCGAGCTTACCTAATTAACTTTAAATCTACCCTTTCCCAAGTGTACGAGCAACTTTCCAGCGAAGATCTCTCTGTCTCTGGAAGCCCTCTCACAGCACCTCTGATATATTGAAATGTTTATATAAGCTAAAATGTTGAAACTATTGACTTTACTGAAATATCAAAAATTAAATTATAGAAGAAATAATGGACTTATGATGAACTTGGCTAATAAAATCTCAAGTGTTGACATTTTTGGTCATCTGAGTATGTATGCATGTATTTATTTATTTAATTCATTTTCTCACCTGTTTTACCCAACGAGCTCAGAACGGGTTACAGGTTAACATATATAATATACAATTAACAGGTAACACTTTGCCATTGTTACAGTTAAGTGCAAGATTTTTCAATGCAAGTTTTTGTCCTAATGCGACATATACCGAGGATATAGTACCAAAGAGGATATAGTAGTCTTTAAGCCCGTTACATTAATGCAAACCCTGTCTCTTTGTCTCCTTAGCCGCTGTCTGTCTGCCTTTCTTTCTTTCTGTCTCTCCCTCTCCTTGGCCGCTTTCTGTCTCTCTGTCTTTTTTTCTTTGTCTCTCTCTCTTTGGCTGCTGTCTGTCTGTTTGTTTTTCTGTCTGTCTCTCTGGCCCCCTGTCTGTCTTTCTTTCTCGCTCCTTCGCCACTGGCTGTCTGTCTGTCTTTCTGTCTGTCTCTCTGGCCCCTTGTCTGTTTGTCATTATTTATGTCTGTGTCTCTCCCTGGCCTCTTGTCTGTCTGTCTTTTTTTCTGTCTGTCTCTCTCCCTGGCCCCCTGCCTATCTCTCTCTGGCCCCCCGAGCAAACCAAGATTGCTGCTTGTCCCCCAGCACACCCCTCCCCCCCCCAAAGCAGCCCCTTTTCTCTCTCCCCCTCCACTTCTTTCTGTCTATCTCTCTCCCTAGCCCCCTGCCTATCTCTCTCTAGCACCCCCAGCAAACCAAGATTGCTGCCTGTTCCCCAGCACACCCCTCCCCCAAAGCAGCCCCTTTTCCATCTCCCCCTCCACTTCTTTCTGTCTGTCTCTCTGTTTCTCTGTCTCTCTCCCTAGCCCCCTGCCTATCTCTCTCTAGCACCCCCAGCAAACCAAGATTGCTGCCTGCCCCCCAGCACACCCCTCCCCCTCCACTTCCCTGTGCAGCAGTAGCAGCCAGACACCTTGCAGCACCCGCACTCTGTTGGCTTCGTTGAAGCCAAAAGACACCTTCCTGCCTTTGCTCTCGCCGCCACTCAAACCGCTGCACGCGCCGCAAGCCGCCGCACGCCAACGGAGTCACATATCACGCTGTCAGGGATCATGGCATTGTAAGTGTGCATGCACGCTTAGGGTTTTATTACAGAGGATATACATTTCTTTGTAATCCATCAGTCATGGGCAAAGGGAGTTAGGTGAAGAGGTCTGTTTTTATTGCTTTCCTAAAGTTCAGGAGTCCTTCGAGAGATCTGATCTGTGGTGGCAATCGATTCCAGTGACTTGGTATGAAGTGGGAGTAGGAACGTCGTTTGGCTGTTTGCAGCTGAAGGGCATGACCAGGGGGCGTTTTAAGGCGTATTTCATCCTGGGAGTGGAAGGACCTGTTTGGCACGTAACGAGGCAGTTTGGTCGTCATGTAGCCCAGCACCATGTCATGCAAGGATTTGAGCGCTAGCATCAGACCCTTGAAGGCACAACGTTTGGCTGTGGACAGTGAGTTTCAAGTTTATTTAAAATTTCTTATACCGCTGAATCAAACCTTCCAGGTGGTATAAAAACGTTAAAACCATCTACTAACTAAAATACAGTTTATAAACATACAATAACACTAGGGCAAATACTAGCTTTTAAGGACTAATAAACTAACAAAAAATTAACAAACAGAGACAAGAAGGAAAGGAGGGCTGGAACGACAATATGTGAAGAAAAAGAAACCATGTAAAGGAGAAGAACAATAGGAAGGGGAACAGGTATTAAGACTACTTTTTTTTAACATTTTTATTTTATTTAGTTACAATAGTGTAGTACATTTAGATTAAAAATAACAAAATATAACAATCTCAAACAATAATATTATAGAATCATAGCTATACTCAACCCCCTTCCATCAATTATTAATATTGACAATATTAAACATCTTTAATATGAAGAATTAATATCTATATTTTCATTACCTTTCCCTACCCTACCCCCATCCCATCCCATCCCATCCCAGATGTGTAATGAAAAAACTCAGAAGGGAACATATTATCTTTTAATGTGTAACAGCAAATAAAGCCAATGGAGTCCATATTTTGTTAAATAAAACCCTAAACCCTAAACATTCTGCGTTCATTCTCTCATATTTATATGTATAACATACATTTGTCCACGAAAATGTATAATTTAACCTGTCATGATTTTTCCAGTTTGTTGCAATTCCAGTTAAGAAAAGACAGCTTTTAAATTTATCAAGGGGAGGTTTAACATGTAAGATAGTACCACAGATTATTGCTTCATATGTTAATGGAATATCTGATTCTTAGACTATATTTATTTGTCCCCAAATTGATTTCCAAAAACCAAATATCAGCTGACAAAAAAATAACAGATGATCTAAAGTCCCTATGTCAGTATGACAGTGCCAGGATCTATTTGATCTAGAACTATCTGATTTTTGCAACCGAACTGGGGTCCAAAAAATTCTATGCAATAAAAATAACCATGTTTGGGGAACAGGCTGAAAAATTAGAACACATAGAGGTAAGTAAGGAGGATGTCCTCAAGCAGATAGACAGGTTAAAATGCGGCAAATCGCCGGGCCCGGACGGGATCCACCCAAGGGTTCTGAAAGAACTAAGACAAGAAATAGCGGGCACAATCCAGCATGTTTGCAACCTATCCTTGAAAACTGGAGAGGTACCAGAGGACTGGAAATTGGCGAATGTCACACCTATCTTCAAGAAGGGATCGAGGGGTGACCCCGGAAACTACAGGCCGGTGAGCCTGACTTCAATTATAGGGAAGATGGTGGAAGCTATGATCAAGGATGGTATTTGCGAGCATATCGAGAGATATGGCCTACTGAGAACAAGCCAGCATGGATTCTGTAAGGGAAGGTCATGCTTAACGAACCTTCTGCACTTCTTTGAGGGAATAAGCAGTCGGGTGGACAAGGGGGAACCTATAGACATCATTTACCTTGATTTTCAAAAGGCTTTCGACAAGGTGCCACATGAAAGGCTGCTTAGGAAACTGTGGAACCACGGGGTGGGAGGGGATGTGCACAGATGGATCGAGCACTGGTTGTCGGGTAGACTGCAGAGGGTCGGAGTAAAGGGACAATACTCTGACTGGCGGGGAGTCACAAGCGGTGTGCCACAGGGATCGGTGCTGGGGCCGTTACTCTTCAACATATTTATCAATGACCTGGAAAAAGAGGCAAAGTGCGAGGTTATAAAATTTGCAGACGATACCAAACTGTGCGGCAGAGTTAGGTCTAGGGAGGAGTGTGAGGACCTGCAAAGGGACCTGGACAAGCTGGAAGACTGGGCAAACAAATGGCAAATGCGCTTTAACGTGGAAAAATGCAAGGTCATGCATATAGGTAAAAAGAACCCGTTGTTCAAATACAAATTGGGGGGGGGCATTATTGGGAGACAGCAGTCTTGAGAGAGACTTGGGTGTGCTGGTAGATGCATCACTGAAGCCATCTGCACAGTGCGCAGCAGCCTCGAAAAAAGCCAACAGAATGCTGGGCATCATAAAGAGGGGCATAACAACCAGGACGCGGGAAGTCATCATGCCATTGTATAGAGCTATGGTGCGTCCACATCTGGAATATTGCATTCAATATTGGTCGCCGTACCTCAAGAAGGATATGGCAGTGCTTGAGAGAGTCCAAAGGAGAGCAACGAAACTGGTAAGAGGGCTGGAACACTGCCCATATGCCGAGAGGTTGGATAGGCTGGGGCTCTTCTCTCTGGAAAAAAGGAGGCTCAGGGGAGATATGATAGAGACCTTCAAGATCATGAGGGGCATAGAGAGGGTGGATAGGGACAGATTCTTCAGGCTGAAGGGGTCAACAGGCACGAGGGGGCATTCGGAGAAACTGAAGGGAGATAGGTTCAGAACAAATGCAAGGAAGTTTTTCTTCACCCAAAGGGTCGTGGACACTTGGAATGCGCTACCGGAGGAAGTGATCAGGCAGAGTACGGTACAGGGTTTCAAACAGGGATTGGACGGATTCCTGAGGGATAGGGGGATCGTGGGATACTGAGAGAGGTGCTGGGATGTAACACAGGTATAGAAAGCAAACCAAGTAATAAGCATAGAAATCCAACCAGGTCGTGCATGTGCAAGACCGGAGGGTTGGGACTTCGATGGGAAGATAAAACTCAATGGGAAGCCAAGGTGGCAAGGGGGCCCCTTCTGGTGTCTCAGACAGGCCGTGACCTGTTCGGGCCGCCGTGGGAGCGGACTGCTGGGCAAGATGGACCTGTGGTCTGACCCAGCGGAGGCACTGCTTATGTTCTTATGTTTGTCTCATAGATGCTGACGCCGTACATTTTAACCTCCAATTCCAAATTCGTGGCCAACAAGATACAGAAATATACTGCTTAATCTTGATGCTCCAAATATTTTTTTTTTATTAAGACTCCTTCTGAGTGCTAGGTTGTCCTTACAAGGACAGTTAGGTATCAAAAGCGTCGAGAAAGAGAAATGTCTTTAATTTTGACTTAAAGTCTGTTAGTGTAAGTTTTTCACGTACACTTCCCCCTCCCCATTCGTGGTTTCGTTTATCGTGATTTCACATATTTGCGATTTTTTGGGGAGGGGGAAAAAAGGAAAAAAAAACCCCATCATTAAGTCTTCCCCCCGGCATCCCGGCCTTACCTGGTGGTCTAGCGGATTTTCGGGGCAGGAGCGATCTTCCTACGCTCCTGCCCCGTGCAGATCACCATTAGGAAATAGCTGTAGGGAGTTCCTGTCGTAGTCTCGAGAGACTACGGGAACTCACAGCAGCCATTTACTAATGGTGATCTGCACGGGGCAGGAGCGTAGGAAGATCGCTCCTGCCCCGAAAATCCGCTAGACCACCAGGTAAGGCCGGGAAGGCGGGAGGGAGGCGGGGGTGGGTCAGAGCCGGATATTCGCGGTTTTTTGCCATTCGCGGTCCGGCTCTGCCCCTATCCCCCGCGAATCCGGAGGGAGAAGTGTAAGTAGTTTGGAATACTGTTCCAAAGAGAAGGGGCGCTAACAGGAAAAAATTGCGGACCTCAATGTATTTATATGTTTCGATGATGGGATAACAAGAAGGTTTTGAGCTGTAGCTCGCAGAGTCCTTGTAAGGTTGTAAGGGAGCTGACGCTAGAGCCTGGGAGACAGGGTCACGGCCACGGAGGTTTTTTTAGAAATCTGATTGCCGTGTTTTGCGCACACTGGAGCCACTTGTTGTTCTTCATCATGAGACTGTTGAATAGCACATTGCAATAATCCCTGCAGGAGAGGACTAAGGCATAGCAGATCCCATCGCTCATGCTAGTCTTCAATTCATGTAAGCTCATTCTATCTATCAACTCTGTAATCTCCCTGGGAATGCCCAGGCCAACTCTTTTTGTAAACCGCCTAGGTATTGGCGGGATAGAAAACACTAATGTAATGTAATAGCATCAGGCCCTTGAAGACACAACGTTTGGCTACAGGCAGCCAGTCAGCTGACGATAAAGCCTGGGAGACAGGGTCAGGGGCAAGGAGGTGTTTTTTTTTTTTTAGAGACATCTAATAGTGGGTGCGACCCACACAACAGTCTCAATTATGAATCTCTGAGCAAACAAAAACTAATGGTATTTGAATATCAGTTATAAATTTACAATTTATGTAGGCAGGTGATATGTAGGCATATTTTCAGCTTCTATGAAGATATCTTTTGCACCAGCTTGGGTTTAAACAATTTCCCTAGTATTTGGGAATTCAAAAATTGGTGCCAAAAAAAAATCAGCACTGAACACTCTTCTAAAATCGTTGCAACGGGCTGAGCTTCCTTTATAAAATTGCACATAGCACCAATTCCTGCACCCCTATTTAGGTGACAAGACTTATGCCTGCTAGAACCAGATGTTATTCCTGCTGCCTAATTGGGGCATGCATCCCTGATGTTCTATAACACCGTGTTCTCAGCTCTGGAATGTTGCTACTCATTAGGTTTCTGCCAGGTAACATAGTAAATGACGGCAGATAAAGACCTGAACAGTCCATCCATTCTGCCCATTAGTTATACCCATTAAAAATGCATGATTAAATTAACTTGTCTCTTCTTTGATATTTCTGGGCCTTAGACTAAAGTCCACCTGGTATTGTCCTAGGTTCCAACTGCTGAAGTTTCCATCCAAGCTCACTCCAGCCTATCCAACCATCCCGTTGTTTGCAGGATATCTACTGTAAAGTCTGACCGGTAACGTCCTCATGTTCCAAGTGAGTGGAGTTCCACCTGAAGCCCTCCCCAGCCCATCCTACACCGAATCACCATATATGGGACACAAACCGTACAAGTCTGTCCAATACTGGCCTCACTAGGCAATTAACTCCCATTTTTTCCCTCCCTTTTCGTTTTTATTTTTTATATTGTATTTAAACTCTTACTTTCTCCCACTTTTCCTTTTTATCCCAGTAAGTCTATTTGTCCTGTCATCCCCCCCGCTTTTTTTTTTAACTTAATTTTTATTTTATTTTATTTTAACAATACTCTGATATTTGTAAACCATTTAGGTATGTTTTTGATAAACGGTATATCAAAGATTAAATGTGCTGAATCCGCTCATCTGAAAGCACTAAACAAAATCAACACAACTTTGACGACACTTGGTCACATCACAACATCTAGTCTGACTGAAGTTTGCAACCTGTGATGAAGAAACAGATAAATAGAAGGGGTTACAGGTTAATTTTTCTTAGCTTTAAAACAAAGCAAAATATTATTTTTGCTCAGGGCCCAAGGCATTTTTTTAGGTGCACATGTGACAGACTTCATGTGGGTTGTTAACTTGTTCCCATTTTGTCTCTATGGGAGAAACAGTGAATGGTCTCATTCCCCCAACCTGGTTTTATTAAAGAATATCCGATGACAGTGAAGGAATGGATCTGGCAAAGATTAAGCTAATGTGGCATCTGATAAGGAGATCTTGGAAGTCAATCATGGTTAATCTGAAGAAGGGCAAAAGCTGAGATCAGATTAACCCCTTTACTATACCGATTTTATCAGCCAACTCAATCTACAAGAGTCGGCGACTGACTGTTGGCATGGATTTCCCAATCCCTAGAGGAAGAGAGGTGTCGTCACGTAGCTGGGCTTTTCTCATGGAACTAGGTAATTATCTTAACCTTTACAACCCCCTTGAACTTCAGGAATACGGCAATGTCTAGAAGCTTCAATGGTCTTTTCTTCTCCCCATCCATACTTAAAGCAGCTGCAGATGTGGAACTGCTAAAGGGCAGAGAATTAGCTCATTTGTTCCAGAAGATTTTTTTTTTTAACTTAATATTCATTTTTAATATCATACAACTATTGTATGCATTTCCATTGTCTGCACGTTTTCAAATTAATCTACCACCTATTTAAGTTTAATAGAAATATAAACGGCAAAAATCAGGGTAATGGCTGGGGAATGCATCGCCTAATTGTTTTTAATAAGCGTAAGCATGTGAACAGAACGGATGTCTAAAGTGTCCTGAGCCTGAACAAAAAGAGATGTTTCTCAGAAAGAATTCCGTTCAGACGAGAGGAGTGAATTGCAGCCAAAAGTAGGGCGGGTTGTTTGGAAACATACTCACGACATGTCCACCCACATGTATGTCCTCTGACAGTTCAGCTGTAAAGGCCAGATTCAGGCCTATGGAGGAGGAAAAACCGAAGGGAAAACAAGTATCCGATTGCGGGAGGGATGCAGGGCTTCAGAGACCAGAGAAGTAAACAACAACATCCATCCAAATTAAATATGATAGGTAGGGGTTAGGGAGCATGAATTGGGACACTATGAACCTACCACTCCACTTTATCTCCACGTGCAAAAACTTAAAGATTCCCAATCAGGAAATATTTTTTTTTCACTGAAAGGGTGGAGCATGTTTGTTTTAAATCTACTACTCAGTAGCTTCATTGCATGCTCCCCGGTCCCGGTATTTTTTTTTGGAACGCTACCCTTTCCACTCCACTCATTATTTTATAGACCTCTATCACCTCACCCCTGAGCCGTCTCTTCTCGAAGCTGAAGAGCCCTGGCCGCTTTAGCCTCTCCTCGTAGGGAAGTCGTCCCATGCCTTTTATCATTTTCATCACCCTTCTCTGTACCTTTTCTAATTCTGCTACATATTTTTTGAGATCCGACCACCAGAACCGCATATGGTATTCAAGGTGTGGTTGTACTACAGAGTGATACAAGGGCATTATAACATTTTCATCTTTGTTTTACGTTCCTTTCCTGACGATTTGCTTTCTTGCTTTAGGCCAAGAAACCCCTGGCATAAATAAGGTGTGCCATAGGTTAGGATGCCTACTGATGCCTAAGCTCTCTTTAGGCCCCACTAAGCGTGATTCTGTAAAATGCGACTGACTTTTCTAGAATTGTGCTTAGCGCTCTGCTACTTGGTGCCTAACTTTTAGTTCCTAACATCCCAGTTCTATGGCTGGTGTAAGTGGTCACAGAATGGGCTCCTAGATTTTCCCTTTTAGGACTACAGTACTCCCCCGAAATTCACAGGGGTTCCGTTCTAGGAACTCCCCTGAATTTCAAAAAACCCCGCGAATGCGGTTTTTCGCCTGTCAAAAGGCAGGGGAGGCAAAAGAGGGCAGCTGGAGCGCCGGCGGGTGAAGGAAATCACTCGCGATCTGCTCCGAATGCCTCTTCCTGAAATAAAGTTGGGCTACACCAATCAGGAGCTGCGTGTCAAAGCATCTTTGTAACCGCTCTGATTGGGTTTTGGGGTTTTTTTTTTTATTAGAAGGATGGTATATCAAATGATGCAAATAACTAACAGAAGCTGCAGAAAAAAATGAAGAAAACAGGAAAAAAGAAAACGGAAAGATGGGACAGAAAGTGCTCAAGAAAACGAAGTAACCAACGGAGACAGATGGTCAATCAAAGAAGAGACATAAAAAGATTGGAAATGACTCTCTTTAATTGTGCTGCTAATTTTTTTTTCTGTGCTGATCGCTGCTGTTTGGCTTGTCTTCGACTTATCGAGCCAGCCCAGACTCCTTGGCTTGGCCCCGACTCATCTCGTCAAACAGAAATTTTTGTTCATTCACACCTAATGCGTGCACCAGTATTTGCAGAAGGTCTGCTCAAAAGCGTACGTACAGGTTAATGGAGTGGCAAAATGCATGCCGAGATTTCCAGGGTGCTCTAGAGTGGAACTTCTCTGCCTGCATTTTGTGTGAGCTCAAGTGGAAGAGACAGACAGACCAAGGCAGAACGCACAATTACGGCCAAGGAAGATTCATCTGATTTTTCACCAGGCTCGCTGCAAACATAGGGGTCCTTTAACTAAGGCGCGCTAACCGATTGAGCGCGCACTAATTGATTTAGCACGCGCTAAATGCTAAGGCGCCTTAGCGCATGTTAAATCAGTTAGCGCTTTAGTAAAAGGACCCCATACCGCATTATCAGATTGGGGGAATCTATGCTTGGTCCTGTTTTTCCCCGACACCACATATTTTACGACAGTACCAAGAAAAAAGTGTTCTCAGTTACAGCACCTACAGCCTGGAACTCCCTTCCTTCGCATCTTCGGGAAGAGATCCCATTAGATAAATTTAAATCCAACTTAAAACCTTTCCTTTTTTTTTTTTTTTTTAGAAATATGTAAGATTTTATTTGGATTTGAATAAGCTATATATAAAAATCAGAATGCAGACAGTTGGAAAGCGAAAACAGTGGTAGCTTCCCCTAAATAAATATCAGAAGAGAGAGAATTTACTGATGAAATTTTCAATTTTGTTTGGATGGCTGATTGTCAAGCCTTTAGAAAGAGGCCACGAATCTGGACTTGGAGATTAAAATGTACAATGTCAGCATCTATGAGACAAACATGGTTATTTCTGTTACATAGGATTTTTTGGACCCCAGTTAGATAGCTCCAGATCAAATAGATGCTGGCATTGTCATTGTCATGCATAGGGACTTTAGATCATCTGATATTTTTTTGTCCGCTGATATTTAGTTTTTGGAAGTCAATTTGGAGACAAATAAATGTGAGTCTTAGAATCGGATATTCCATTAACAACGGGATCTGGATAGCTCCTACTACCGCCCAAACACCCCCTCCCTAAATCCCCCCAAAATAACTAATAGACCACACACATATTTGGTATAAATAGCCGCAGCTCAATTTATTAACAAAAACAGGAAATAATTTGCATAAATTAACATCCACAAGCATTAACTTCCATATAACCAATCTGCAGTTCCTCCCGAGCTACCCGGTGTAACCAACAACAAATTTTCCCCCGACCCCGCCATAAACAGCAAGAGTCTGAGGGGTGGCATGACCTCATGCCCCATTAACCGAGTCAGTAGACCCCCGGGCACGGCTCCCCGCCGGCCCACCGCTCATCGCCGGATGAGCCCCAGCACCCAGTAGCTCGGGAGACCCGCCAACCCGAGCTACTAAGGCCACCAATAAAGGGCGGGTGGGCGGGAAAAAAGCCGCCCTGGAGGACCCGGAAAAAAGGAGTCCTCCAAGGTCCCGACTTTTAAAACTTTCCGCAAGCCACACCCCCTTTCTTCTAACCAATCGTGCTCCACTCTCCAGCGCAAACCGACTTCCCCTATGGCCCCGACTTCCTATTTTATCCTTCCCCTTTGCTAACCTACCTCATGGGCAACCTAGGGCTCCCAGCCCCGTGTTACTCTTCGCCCTTCGAGACGGGCTCTTGGGCTACTCTTAACATATGAAGTAATAATTTGTGGTACTATTTTACATATTAAACCTCCCCTTGATAAATTTAAAAGCCGTCTTTTCTTGATTTTAACTGGAATTGCAGTTCAAATGATCACAAAAAATTGGAAAAGCCATGACAGATTAAATTATACATTTTGGTGGACAAATGTATGTAATACATATAGATATGAGAGAGTGAACGCAGAATGTTTAGGGTTTAGGGTTTTATTTAACAAAATATGGAGTCCATTGGCTTTATTTGCTGCTTCACATTAAAAGATAATATATTGCCTTCTGAGTTTTTTCATTAGACATCTGGGATGGGGATAGGGGGATATGGTAGGGAAAGGTATTGGGAAAATGGATATTAAATTTTCATATTAAAGGTGTTTAGTATTGCTAAAATTAATAGTTGATGGAAGGGGGTTGGGTATAGTTATGATTTTATATATTATTTGTTTGAAATAGTGTAGTCTTTATAATATTTTGCTATTTTCAATTAAATGTATTACACTATTGTAATTTAATAAAATAATAAAAATGTAAAAAAAGAAATAGGCATACAACAGATAAGCCGTGCTGTAAAATTGCCCCATGGTCTACTTATTTCCCTTATCACTGAAAACAAACCCAAATGATCCAAAACTTCTAATCAAAGACAGCTGCAAGTGAACTTTGTTCATTTTCATGAAATAGTACATTGTAAACATCACCATTATTTTCTTTTTTTTTTTGTAACTCTTTATTCATTTTTATAACTTACAAGTGCATCAAAAGGTATCAACCATTTTAACTTAAATATATCACTTGAAATTCTACAATTCTTTGTATTAAATAGAATTATCCCTTTCCCTCCCATCCTTTCAACATCTCCTAACGCTTATACCATATAATAAAATCCCCCCTCCCCCACCCCAGTCTTACATTTGTACAAATCAGGGAAAATAATACTTATTCATTGCAATAACCTTTCCGTGGCGCAGTGGTTGGAGCTACAGCCTCAGCACTCTGGGGTTGTGGGTTCAAACCCCGTGCTGCTCCTTGTGACCCTGGGAAAGTCACTTAATCCTTCCTAGCCCCAGGTACGTTAGATAGATTGTGAGCCCACCGGGACAGATAGGGAAATGCTTGAGTACCTGATTGTAAAACCGCTTAGATAACCTTGATAGGCGGTATATAAAATCCTAATAAACTTGAAACTTAAAGATGCCTATGATCAATAATAATTAATGTCAAGTCCAAGGAAGAGCGTTCCCGTCCCTCATGTGCTGATCTTTAGGGTCCTAGTCATTTGCGCGCAAGACAACAGCGCGTGGACAAGTGAGCGCAAGTCAAATGAGCGTGAGGACAACTGAGCATGAAGACAACCGAGCGCAAGACATTTGAACGCAAGACAATTCAGCGCAAATTATTTTCTGTAACAAGCACGAGCGGGACAACTGATATTCAAAACGCAAAGAGGCAAGGGAACCATACTGATAACGTGGTGACGTGATCACGTGTTAACGTGCTGAACTTGCGCGTGCCCTTAGTTCGCCACGCACCACTTTGAGGCGCGCTTAATTGTCATTGAGCTGAGTTATCCTTGCGCTCAATTGTCTCGCGCGCTATTATCTTTGCGCTGATTTGTCTTGGCGTTTTTGTCTGCGCGCTGTTGTCTTGCGCGCATTTGACCTGTCACCGATCTTTATATGGTCTTGTATTTCACCCTGAATCCTTTCGTCTTCAGTTTGTCAATTTAGGGCTCCTTTTGCTAAGGTGCGCTAGCGTTTTTAGCGCACGCAGCAGATTAGCGCGCGCTAACTCCATGCTACACGGCTAGAACTAACGTCAGCTCAATGCTGGCGTTAGCGTCTAGCGCACGCTATTCCGCACGTTAATTCCCTAACACAGCTTAGTAAAAGGAGCCCTTAGTGGCCCTATTTTGACCAACACAAGAACTGAACCTAACCAACATTAGTCAATTGTATTTGACAGAAACCATGCTGGTCTCCCAGGAAAGAAAACTCCTTTTACAGTAAAAAGGAAGTATATAACAATGGGAAAGAATGTCAGGACTTTGGCAGACTGTCTCCGGAGAAAATACCGTGGTTCTGAGTCAGTCTGTCACTCAGGCTGATTGTCGGGCCCAGGAAAGCTTAGTAAAACACCAGCTTCTGCTGAGTCACTCCATTATCTAGAGCAGTGGTTCCCAACCCTGTCCTGGAGGAACACCAGGCCAATTGGGTTTTCAGGCTAGCCCTAATGAATATGCATGAAGCAAATTTGCATGCCTATCACTTCCATCATATGCAAATCTCTCTCATGCATATTCATTAGGGCTAGCCTGAAAACCCGATTGGCCTGGTGTTCCTCCAGGACAGGGTTGGGAATCACTGATCTAGAGGAAACTCAGATAAAAAGGGACTTGTGGCAAGACAAAGCACTGAGATAACCGCGTGAGACAACCTTACACATACCAGGAAGAGGTTTTTTTTTTTCCTAAAAGGTGTGGAACCTTGGCAACCATAGGCTATGGCTACTTAAAATAAGATATCCCCTTAAGGAACATTAGATTGTCTTTCCCTGAGCTCTTATGTACTTGAGGAATTATGACTGAATCCGTCATTTTCATAGTGCTACTATATATAAGCAGAGTTGTACAGTGGTGATAAATATGCAGGCATGGTAAGTCTCTGTCTATCCCAAGTGCATATCTGTGGCAACAGGCAATAAGGAGACTTACCCAAGGTCACAGCAAATATCAGTGATGGGATTTGAAGCTGGTTTCTCTGTTTCTTAGCCTATTACTTTAAGTACTAGGCCTCTTCCTGAGCCTGGGCACTAGCAGTAAGAGAACAGCTATTGGTAGTAGAGAATGACACAGGGACAAAGTTTGTCCCTCTTCCTACCCTGTCCCCACAAGCTCTGTCCCCATCCCCGTCCTTGCCCTGACCCCGCAGGCTCCATCTCCGTCTTCACCCCGCAGAGGCATAGCCACAGGTGGGCCTAGATGAGCCTGGCCTGCCCAGTTTGGGCTCAGGCCCATCTACCCAGCAGCCCCCCTCTCTTCTCCCTCCTTTGCTACAAGCTCTTCATCCCCCTTGAAGTTTGGCACCTCTTCATTCACCTCCACCCCACATAGCCTGAGATCTCTTCATTACCTCCCCCCCACCCCCACCCCCAGGCAGGTCCAGCACCTCTTCATCATCCTTTCCCATGTGTGGCAGGTCCCACATGTGGCAGGTCGCCAGCATAAGCAGCACCAAATACAGGCTGCTTCTATGTTGGCCCCATCAGGATCTTTCCTGTGCCACATCCTGTCCATGATGCAACTTATAGTGGGTGGGAGCCTAGAGACAGCCTGTAGTTAGTGCTGCCTGGGCTGGCAACCTGCTACAAACACGTGCTTACCAGCAAGGGAAGGGATGATGGTGCTGTTGAACCCACGGGAGGCAGGAATGAAGTGGTGCCAGAATTGTGTGTATTGAAGTCTACAATTTGTTGTTTTCAGGAGAGACATGGGATAGATTTACTAAAGTGTGCTAGGGGTGGGAAGGGAGGGAAAGAAAGATGTTGAATGGGCTGGGGGTGGGAAGGGAGGGAAAGAAAGATGTTGAATGGGCTGGGGGGTGGGGAGGGAAAGATAGAGAAAGAAAGAGGTTGAATGGGCTGGGGGTGGGAAAGGAGGGAAAAAGAGGCCCATCCATTTTGGGCTCAGGCCCGCCCAAAATAGACTGTCTGGCTATGCCACTGCCGCCCCATCCCACAAGCTCTGTGCCCATTTCCATCCCATCCCCGTGGGCTCTTTCCCCAACCTGCGGGTCCCCGTCCCCGTGTCATTCTGTTTAGTCACTATTCTATAAAGAATTTTTCCATGCAGATCCAAAAAGGGGGTGTGGCTGTGGGAGAGTCATGGGTGGGTCTGGGGCATTTCTAGGATTTGTGCGTTACATGTTACAGAATTTGGGGCATCTGTACCTAATTTAGACTAGTGCTGCCTGATTCAGGGAAAAAATTTTCTGAGAAAAAAATTTTGATTTGATTCGATTTGACCTGTTAAATTGATTGTTCGATTTAATTCGATTCACTTTTCCTGCCCAATCGGGCAATTTTTTTTTTTTTTAAATGTCCTGGCAGGTTTCTTTTTATATACCGCCAAACCTTCAGTTCGAGGGTATACAATAAGAAAAAGCTGGACATACAGAGAGTTACAATAAATATCAAATATTTCTCAGAAATATACAGATTACAATTGAATCAAAATATTTCTCGAATGCAGTTCAAAGTGATATAAGACTGAACATGTAGTAAATAGGGATCATAAGTATCAGATATTTCCTAAAATATAGAAAAATGCAGTTAAATCAAATATTTTTCAAACAAATACGTTTTATGAATTTTTTGAAATAAATAATAAGATTGGGTTTGGGAGATAAGAGCATGCCAGTATGAATTCATTGCACTAGCTTGAAATGCCAAGGTTTCCCTAAAAATCTCTTATTACAACATGCTTTTACTGAAGGGAACATAAACCGACAGGATCTTCGTGTATTCTTGTTAGAATTATAGAATTCAAAATGGGAAGAGAGGTAGGTTGGAGACAGTCCAAACAAGACTTTAAAACAGATACAACTAAATTTGAACAGAATTCTAGCCTCAAATGGTAACCAATGAAGCTTTAGATGATAAGGGCTTACATGATTTGTAAGGCTTAAAATCAGGCAAACTGCTGTATTCTGTACTATTCTTAGCCTACTAAAGGGTTGGGTTTTTTTTAAGAACCTAGATAAACGATATTACAGTAGTCCAATGTAAACAGGATTGATGACTGAACCAGAAACCTAAAAAACATTCAGTCAAAATATTTTTTATTGGTGCGAAGCTTCCACAGAATTGAAAAACATTTGTTAACCCATAGGTCGGTATGAGGATTAAATGATAATGAATGATCTAGTGTAACGCCTAATATTTTTATCGTGGTAGCTATAGAATAATTCTGACCATTTAGATAAAATCTATTTTTAGTGATTTTATCATTGGGACCAGCCAGGAAAAATTTTGTTTTTTTCTGAATTGAGCTTCAGTTTGAATTTAGTAGTCATTGCTCTATTTGTGCCTGATAAACGATATCTGATTTTTTAACTTTTGTTGTAAAAGATGTTAGAGGAATAAGTATCGTTATATCATCGGCGTAAATATAGTATTTAACCTGTAAACTGTTTAATAAATTTCCCAATGATGCTAAATAAACATTAAATAGTGTAGGTGAAAGTGGTGAACCATGTGGGATACCACATGGGTTCATCCACAAAGAGGAATACTCACTGGCACTAAATACTTGTGACCTGTTTTTCAAAAAACCTTGGAACCAATTCCATACATTTCCCGAAATTCCAATTGAATCCAGGCAATTTAATAGGATCTCGTGGTCTTCCAAATCAAAAGCCCTGCTCAAATCCAGCTGAAGAATCAATGCACTCATCCCTAACCAGTATTAAGGCCAGTACTGGGCAGACTTGCACGGTCTGCGTCTGTATATGGCCATTTGGTGGAGGATAGGTTGGGTAGGGCTTCAATGGCTGGGAGGGTGTAGATGGGCTGGAGTAGGTTTTGACGAAGATTTCGGCAGTTGGAACCCAAGCACAGTACTGGGTAGAGCTTTGGATTCTTGCCCAGAAATAGCTATGAAGAAAAAATTAAAAAAATTTAAATTGAATCAGGTTGAGCAGACTGGATGGACCATTTGGGTCTTTATCTGCCATCATCTACTATGTTACTATGTTAAATAAGCCATGGACATGATCAATCAAAGAAGCTAATACAGTTTCTATGCTAAATCCTGAACAGAATCCAGATTGAAAACTATGAAGAATTTCAAATATATCTAAATAGTTAACTAGTTCAGCATTTACTAGTCCTTCCATCAACTTAGCAAATAGTGGAATAGTGGCTAGAGGTCTAAAGTTTAAATTGCAAGTAATAGGTTCTTTAGGATTCTTTACAACAGGGGTAACCAAAATCTGGCCTAGTTCCTTCGTAAACAATCCCCCCTTTGCCCTCTCCAACCTCACACCGGTGCCGTGGTGTAAACAAAACATATGAGACCTTTCCTCTCTCGGTTAGGTCCTAGCTCATGCTCACTAACACCAGCTCTGGCAGGATACACATTTCACATCTGACATATTGCAATCACAAAATAGAAAATAAAATTATTTTTTCCACCTTTGTTGTCTTTTTGTTGGTCCTAGGTTCTGGTTTCTGCTGGTCTTCTGTTAACTTGCTCACCAGGGTCTCCTGGCTGAAACATCGGTTCTGCCTAACAAGACGCAGCGAGACCCGGAAACCTGCAACAAGCACGATGGCAGCTGCGGAAACCCAGAGAGAATGTGCTGTTTTACTGGACCTGTGTTAAGATAGCATTCAGAATGCTGCGGCTCAGCTTATTTTCGCAAAAAGTAAATTCGACCATGTCTCACTACTCCTGTCCAAGCTTCACTGGCTCCCGGTAATCTCCAGGGTTCACTTTAAATGCACCTGCTGTCACACCCCGGGTTCTTGCCGATGTTGCAAGCCCCAGGAAAATGACCAAAACTCCAGTCCCACGTGTCCCTTGCTACTAAGGAATCCTTCAGGTCCTACTTTTAGGCATGCATGCAAGGAATATCGGTTTCAGTCAGAATGTGAAAAACCAAAATAGCTTTAATTCAGTAATGATAACATAATTCAAAACATTCAGGCATCAGCCTTGCAGTGCAGTATGCATTCACAGCACATGACATCAAAACTCATAAAGGTTCCAAAAACAAAACTCGAATAACACTGTAATTACCAACAGTCCCTGCTTCTGGGCTTGCAAGTTTATGGGTCTCAGTTCTCTTCACCAGAGCAACAGTGTTTTTAAATCAATATTCTTTTATCCAAACAGTTCATTTGTATATTCCAAAAATCATTGATATATCACAAGTCTTCAATAGCACATGTACGTTTCCCTTCTCTGCAATAGTGCACTTGGGGATTAGCCACAGCTGAGAGAAAACAACGTGCTGGCTCAGCTTGGCAATCAGCCAGGAAATACAAACACTCATCCCACGTTATATAATTCAGGGCTTTACAGAAAACTTCTGCATTTAAGCTTTCAGGGAGAGTTTTAAAACTGAAGTTTCTAAACTTCCAGATTCCCTAGAAACACAGAGGAATGAACAGCATGAGAAAACATCCAGATTTAAACTCACTATATTTCCATAGGCAATGGCTGAGTTTCAGTGCATGCCTGGCTTGCCTGGGTGTCCATTGCTTCCTCCTCTGGCTGCTCCCAAGGCTCCCTGGTATGAGCTGCATCATCTGCCTCTAGCATGGGCCAGTCTGAGAGAGTCTGGTTCTCTCCAGCTTCATACCCTCCTGGGTATTCCTCTCCTGGGTGCCTCGTGAGTCTGGCTTCCCTTGGCTGCTTCTCCCCTTCTGTTCTCAGCAGGCTCATTATATCTGGTGGAAAACCACTCCCCTTCTGAGACTGTGGGGGAAGGGTTTTCCACCCACTGACTTGCTTCCTGCTTTCACAAACGGGATACTTTCTAGCCCTGGTTTTAACTGGCTGTTCAAATTTCCTGAGGGATTTAACAGTGTCAGGATGAGGTTTGCCTAGAGTGAAACTTTCACACTTATCCTGCCCTGTTTCTGTTATTTCCATTTCTCCGTCAGAGCTAGAGTCAGCTTGATTAATTAATTGGTCAGTCACCTGATCCGCTCTCCTGCACCTAGGTGGCTTGTGCACATTCCTGCTCACTGGGACAAAACCAGGAACGGATCCGGGTTTATTGTGGGTAAGACCCGAAATAGACCTGGGTTTGTCACACTGCCTATCTTTCAAGATCCTCCGCGGCATCCTTCTTCCTGTTATTCCATTATCTTGGAATTCCTCAATTCCTAATTCCACCAGATCCTCCCAAATATTAAAACTATCCTTCCCTTCTATAAAAGGTATATCCCATGCAGGAAAACTAGGGACATCCCTCCCCTTTAGAATCACTAAGCTCTGGAATAACCTCACCTCCCCTCTCCGAAACTCAAGCTCCCTCCAGCTTTTCTGTAAACATCTGAAAACCTGGCTATTCTCAAAAATGTAACACTTCCTCCCTCTCCCGTATCTTACACCCATCTAAATCTTATTTACACTTAATCCTTTAACCCTTCATTGGAGTTCCTTTCCATCCCAACTCCTGTAAACCGTGCCGAGCTCTACGATTGCGGAGATGGTGCAGTATACAAACCTAAGGTTTAGTTTAGTTTAGTTTAGTTTAATTTAGTTTAGCATGGGTTGTGGTAAAATAATTTATGTAACGTGATTTCTAGCTCGTTGCCTCCAAAGAGCTCAGAACAAGCAGGGGTGTCCAACCTACGGCCCTGTGAAGTATTTCGTGCGGCCCCGGTCAAGGGCGATGCATTGTTTTCCTCTGCTGCCCCTGGGTGTTTACCCTCTTGCTGGCTCCCTCCTCTGTCTTGCTGCAGCGTTTGCGCATTTGTGTGGCCCCAGAAACATTTTTTTCGGCCAACACAGCCCAGGGAAGCCAAAAGGTTGGACACCCCTGGGTTACAGGCTGCACATACATAATTTCTGTACAAGTTTACGATACAAGCTTTTATCCTAACTTGATATATGCTAGGGGCTAATGATACAGTTTACTGGTTACAGTTTGCTATGGTTGTCCTTACGATGCAAGGTTTCCAGTACAAGATGTACCTAATTTGACACACAAAGTTAAAAAGGGATGGCAGATGGCAGACATGACACAAATTATATCATTTAACATTGAAATCCAGAAGTACTGTACTGTGTTTTCCTGAAAACAAAACCTACCCTGAAAATAGCCCTAGCATGATTTTCGGGGTAGGTCTTAATATATGCCCTACACCCAACATAAGCCCTAGTTGAAGCGTTTATTTTTGGGGTAGGGGAAAGCAAAATAAAAGTCCACTGCTGGTACCTGGATCTTCCTAAATGCCGCAGCAGACCCTTCCATCTCTCCCTCCCCACGCCGACCGCGAGACTGACATATCAATACCCACTTCCAAAAGGCAGGGTCGCGGCAGCAATCTAAGTGGGCCGCTTCGGGCCTTCTCACGTCGGGATGTTCCACTACCATGTTGCTGACGACATCATCGGTGATGCAGCAGAGGAACCGCCCCGACGTGGGAAGGCCCGAAGCGGCCCGTTTAGATTGCTGCCGCGACGCTGCCTTTTGGAAGCAGGTAATGATATGTTAGTCTCGCGGTCGGCGTGAGGAGGGAGAGATGGAAGGGCCGGTGGGAGTTCGGCTGTGTGGCAGGGGGGAGAGAAAGATGCTGTGGGTTTGTGATTGGGCAGTTTCCCCGAAAATAAGATCTAGTGCATTTTGGGGGCCCAAAAATGATATAAGACGGTGTCTTTAGTTGCCAATAAACTGTATAAAGTTAGTGTTAGCCTTATATGACGCATACTGGTTCTGGTACATCTCTTTGTAGTCTATCGGTTCAAGGGTAGGGGTTAATGGCACCCCCACGTTGATAACTCCCCCCTACATCAGTTTGAATATCAGACCCAGTGGCGTAGTAAGGTGGGGACAGTCCACCCCAGGCGCCATGTTGTTGGGGGCACCGGCAGTCCTCCTCCTCTCCTCCCTCCCGCCTCCCCTCACCACACATTCACCCCCTTCCCTTCCCCCATACCTCTAGTTGTTCACCATCGAGAACAGCAACTTTAATGTGCTCCTCACGATCGCATCGTCTTTCCTGCTGATGTCAGTGCCGCGCCTAGGAGGTGACATCAGCGGGAGAGATGACGGGAGTCGCAAGGATCACATTGAAGTTCTTGTTGCTCATGGCGGTGAGCAACCAGAGGTATGGGTAAAAGAAGGGGGGGTGCATATAGCGGGGGGGGTGGAAATCAGGTAAGGTGTGAGGGGCCACAATGCTCTGGGCCCCTCTCACCATCGCTATGTCACTGATCAGACCCATAATATTGTGTGCTTTTTTTTTTTTTTTCAAAATCTTTATTGATTTCACAATCTTCAGTAGTGCAATAACAAAAATATATCATATGTAATAAGTCAATATAAGCACATTTATCTTTCAAGTATACACAACCAACCAATTTCTTCCCCTACCCCTTCCCACCCACCTAATGATAATTTAAGCTTGATTTTAACACATATTGGCATTTTATTTCTTCCTTAATTTTTTTGTTTTTCTGTTAATTGCATGATGTCGTCACCGTCAGACGTTCTCAGCTGTCTCTTACAAGTCAGTTATTCTTTCTCGACTAATGTCTTTTGGTTAGTTCACTCCCTTGATCTTTCATCATTCTCCCTTTCCCTGTAGGTGTGGTATCAGTGAAGGTTGCTGTAAGTGGTTAGCTTGAGCTTAGAAAGGGTTTCAATATTTGCTTTCTCACTGTTGTTTCTTGCCTTTTGAAGTCACGCAATGACATGTTGCTCCCCCTCATTAATTACAGGAGCTGCAAAGGAGAAAGAGACACATCAGTCTATTACCAGGAACCATAAAGGCGGAGAGGAACCCTGTCACTATCCCCTCAGCCTGCCAAGAAGCAAATGATAGGCTAATTTTATTGTATAAAAGCTATATGTTGCTTTTATATTTAGTGGTTTTCCATTTTCCATAGGATATATTTGATACAGAAAGATAGCAGGCTGTATTACAGGTTGGGCCATGGAAAAGTAGCCTGCCTCTAAAACCAGTGCCAGAAAGATGGTGTTATTTCCAGCACGTTCCCCGGATTTGTCCACATGCCATTTTTATCTGTGGGGAAATTTAAAGCAGGAAGTGTACGACAACAATCCACATACCTCAGACGAATAATAATAATAACCGCAAGGCCGTAAAGTTCTATGCGGTTTGCAGTAGTTTAAAAAAAAAAAACCCCAATAAAAGAAGTTGAATAGAACTAAAAAAGTTAAAAGCCAATAATCAGAGACACTAAGGGCTCCTTTTACAAAAGTGCGCTAGTGGTTTTAGCGCGCATGCTAGCCGCTACCGCCTCCTTTTAAGAAGGTGGGAATTTTTCGGCTAGCGCACCTTAGTAAAAGGAGCCCTAAATTGATCAAAATAGTACATAATAAAATTTTTACAAATTAGCTGATTTGAAAACAGATATGTTTTTAGATGTCTCCTAAATTCCCCATAAGTGTCGGTAAGCAAAAGCAATTGTTCTAAATCCTTACCCCATAACGTTGCTTGATATGAGAAAAGATTTTGATGATGTTTTTTAAGTTTACAACCTCTAACAGGCGGAAAAACAAAATTCAGGGATTCGACAAGAAAGGGATTCGACAAGATGTGAGTTTCTCTTATGTTTGTTGGTTGCAAACATAAGAGAATTATATACATTTGGGAGCTAAACCAAACAAAGCCTTAAAACAGAAGCAACCAAACTTAAACTTCACCCGCGCCTCCATTGGCAGCCAATGCAGTACTCGATAGGAGGGTGTTACGTGATCGTATTTCTTCAACTTCAAAATCAGCCTGACCGCCGCATTTTGAACTCAAGGAAAACATCACGAATGCTATCCGCACCGTCACTCTTGAATAGGCGCAAGCAGTATCAGCCAACATGATCCGACGTGCCCGAAGGCGCACAGACGTGAACGGGGACCACTTTCACCCTCTGTTGTAACTTGTGGGTAAGTGAATGAAAACAATCCACTTGCTCTGTCATCTTGTCATGCTATCGCCGGAGGCGGACTGCTTTTCCGTGGCCCACCCTGCGTAATGACGCGAAAAAGGATCTATGGAGAGAAATTCAGACAGCACGGGTCTGATTCTAAATATGGTACCTAAAAATCAGGTGCCAACTAGTGCCAAGTGCAATTCTGTAAAAGTTGGTCTTTATAGAATCATGCTTAGGCATCGCTAGGCATCCTGACTAGAGAATGACACAGTGACAAAATTCATCACTGTTCCCGTCCCCATAGATAACCGCGGGAAACAATCCCGTGTCATTCTTTAGTGTCTATCTCAGCCTCAGTCCTCCTACACACGCATTCTTGAATGCAAGTCTTGAGGGTCGGTGGTTGTACCCACTCATACTCTGATTTTTATGTGAGCCAAGCATAGGATAATGAAGCCATTGTGACATCACTGATGAGGTTGGCTCTTAGGCATTGGTGGAATGAGGCATTATGACATCACAATATCTGCTCTGGATACCAGAGACTGTCATTCTTTAGTGTCCGTCTCAACCTCGGTCCTTCTACACACGCATTCTTCAATGCCAGGCTTGAAGGTCAGTGGTTGTGCCCATTCATACTCTGATTCGTACCTCTCACCTTAAAGAATGACATGGAGACGGTTTCCCACGGTTATCCGTGGGGACGGGAACGGTGATGAATTGTTGTCACCGTGTCATTCTCTAATCCTGACTTTAGGCTTGCCCTATTTATGGAAAAAAATGAAGATGGATGGATAGTGGTATAGCGAGGGTGAGAGGCGCCCTCTTCCCCGCCCCCACCCCCTATCCGCTCCTTCTCCACCCCTCTCCTGCAGCGCACACACACCCCTTCCCTTCCCCCGACTGTATTTAACATTTCCGGTGCTAGCAGCAACCCCAACCTGCGCTAGTGTTGGCTCTTCCTCTGATGTCACTTCCTAGGCACGGGTCCAGGAAGTGAAGTCAGAGAAAGAGCCGACGCTGGCATGAGCAGCAGGTCGGGGTTGCTGCTCATACAGGGAAGGTTAAGGAATGTGAAGGCTTGCGAGATCCGAGGCCTCCCTCACTACGCCACTGCTGGGGTTGGATCATTGCTAATGGGGTAGGGGTAGGGAAGTCAATGATGTAGACTAGGGGGCACTAGAGCAATAGTTGGCTCAGGATGCCAGAAACCTTTGAGCAAGCACTGGTTGCAACTATGCTGTTCATGATCAACTATTTCAGGTGCATGGCGCTTTGTAAGAACATAAGAATAGCCTTACTAGGTCAGACCAATGGTCCATCAAGCCCAGTAGCCTGTTCTCACGGTGGCCAATCCAGGTTACTAGTACCTGGCCAAAACCCACGGAGTTGCAACATTCCATTCAGAATCCTAAAGAATAGCAAGATTCCAGAACCCCAAAGAGTAGCAACATTCCATTATCTCACAGTAAGCAAGATTCTGGAACCAAATAGTAGCATAATTCCATACAGAATCCCCAAAGAGTAGCAAGATTCTATAATCCCAGAGAGTAGCAACATTCCATGCTACTGATCCAGGGCAAGCAGTGGCTTCCCCCATGTCTTTCTCAGTAACAGACTATGGACTTTTCCTCTAGGAACTTGTCCAAACCTTTCTTAAAACCAGCTACGCCATCCACCCTATGGTTCAGACATCTGCTGTATGAACCACAAGTTATGGAAGAGAAGCAAGACTAGAGGTGCTAGAAGCAGACAAGTGCTATACTTCTCTTTCGGTACTTCACGAGTACGATGATCTAGTTAGTCGCCTGGCTTGCCAGCCCCCATATGTGTTTCATATTTCTGCAGTGTTGTGGCTGCATGGTCCCCTGAACATCTGCTTTCTGTTTGAGCAGATGAGAAGTTTATTTTAGATTCATATCAACAAAGAAAGTGTGCGGAGTACAAAAGTGAGTCCATGAGGCAATTGAATTAGTATGTAGGAGGGAGATGAGTAAACTTCAGTCTAATGGGGTAGATTTAAAAAAGGATAAGACAAATGATGGGCATATTCTAAAGATAAATGCTGGCATCAGCAAAGTTAGCTCTTTTTAGAAGAAGAATGCTGTCAGGTTTACTGGGGGATTAAACCTTTGACCCTTGGGACCAGTGCCTGGAGACACATAGCAGGCACCACAGAGCCAAGACTAAAGCGAGTGTAATATTTTCCTCTGAATAACAGAAGGAATAACGGCCCCAGAAACTACCATTGGACCAGCAGAGTGTGTGTCCACGAGAAAGTAAATGAAAGCAGAGTGAAGTCGTTTTTAGAGTCAAGCTACTTCACCAGTTTCCAGTGGGCTTGTTCTATGGTTACGTTATTGTAAATAAGGGAACACAGGAGCTACAGGGGAGGGCAGAGAGTGCTGGGCCAATCAGGGGCCCAACAGAATGAAAAAGGCACCGCTGAAGGGGGAGCTAGCCAATCAAGGGACAAGGCGGGCCTGCCAGAAGAGGGGGCTAATGGCAGAGGAGAGAGGAGACAGTAGACAGCCAACCACTCGGACCAGCGTGAAATTTGAGTAAATTGAAGAAAGAAGAAGGAGAGTCACTGCTCAGCAACAAGCCTGCACCAATCGGACAGCAGGGAGAAGAAGAACCCCAAGGGAGACTGGGAAGAAGAAGATGAAGGCCCAGGGTGGAAGAGAGGTGGAAGAAGCAGACCAACCAAAGGAAGAGGAAACACAGACAAGCCTGGGCCAGAGCAGAGCTGCAGGCTGCAAGAGGAATGGAATGGCTGAGAGATATGAGTCCTAGAGGACTCTGAAGATGTGAGCCCTAGAGGACACTGAAGTGGGAGAGCCTAGTTGGAAGAAGGGGCTGGAGGAAAGACCTGAATGAGAGAAGGAGAAGAGAGAAAGAGAGCTGCCTAAAGAGGGATAGCATTGAGAGGGGGAGGACCTGGCTGAAGAAGCCCGTGCTACAGGAAAGACAGAGAGCGAGATGCTGGGAGCAGAGAGCAGAGCCACATAAGGGACCCCTACGAGGAGAAAAGATAACGTGACCATTTAATTTTTTCATCAAAAGGGGACATCAATTAATTATCAGTCCCGCCCCCAATCCAACCCTAGCCCCACCCCCTATCCCGTCCCCAATTTCTTCCATTCATTTTTCTTGTACACATAATATCTTATTAATTCATAATGGTAATCATAAAATTTTTTTATTGAATTTTTTTATTGAATTTTATAATAGTACAAGTATACAATGATAACTTGATGATGATCTGAGATGAAGAAATAAAATTAACACAAAAATTATTATAAACAAGTAATGTTAACTCTTATTTAGCCCACAATATTGGAGATCAAGAAAAGAAATAAATTTCAATTCAACTTTAAATTATTAGAGTAACGACATAAGATAACCCATTTCACTATCAGATGGAAGGCCATATCTAATTATTCATGGTACCACACCTTCTTTAGAGATAATAAATTCCAGTAACTGTTTGGGCTCAAAAAAATATATATTTTTTTAAAAACTACAAAGCACACTATATGCAGAGAAAATGTTAATTATCATTTATATTTGGGGGAGAGGGGGGTTTCAAAGATGTCAAGGCAGATGATTTTAAAATATGCAATGTCATCTCAGTAACTATAGAAAAATAGACAAATATAGTGCAAAATATAGACAGCAGATATAAATTCTCAAAACTGACACATTTTGATCAAAACTGACACATTTTGATCACTAAATTGAAAATAAAATCATTTGTCCTACCTTTGCTGTCTGGTGATTTCATGAGTCTCTGGTTGTGTTTCCTTCTGACTGTGCATCCTTTCTTTCATTTCTTTCTTTCTGCACTCAGGCCTAACAATTGTCTATTTCTATTCCCTCTCTCCTTCCTTCCTATGTCCTCAGTGCCCCTTCCTGTGTCCTTAGTGCCTCCTACCTATGTCCTTAGTGCCCCCAGTGCCTCTTCCTATGTCCTTAGTGCCCCTTCCTGTGTCCTTAGTGCCCCCAGTGTCTCCTTCCCATGTCCTTAGTGCCCCTTCTTATATCCTTAGTGTCCCCAGTGCCTCCTTCCTATGTCCTTAGTGCCCCTTCCCATGACCTTAGTGCCCCCAGTGCCTCCTTCCTAGATCCTTAGTGCCCCCAGTGCCTCCTTCCTGTGTCCTTAGTGCCCCTTCCCATGTCCTTAGTGCCCCCAGTGCCTCCTTCCCATGTTCCCCTCACTGCCTTCCAGACTTTGACCCAACCCCACCCCCGAAGCCAGCCTGTCTACCTACCTAACTCCCTACGTGCCGCGCCAAAGCCAGCCTGCTTGCCTGCCTACCTCCTTCCCTCCCTGCCACGCAAAAAAAAAAAGCCTCCCTTCTTCCTTCCCCCCCCCCCCTGTCTGCTGCCGCTGCTGCTCTCCTTACCTCCCTGCTGCTGCTGCTGCTCCTAATCACTGCCCAGGAGCCTTCTTCCCGACGTCAATTCTGACGTCAGAGAGGACTTCTGGGCCAGTCAATCGCTGCTTGGGTGGCCCAGAACGTCCTCTCCGACATCAGAATTGACACTGGGAAGAAGGCTTCTGGGCAGCGATTAGGAGCAGCAGCAGCAGTTGCAGACTGGGGGGGGGGGGGGGGGGTTAAATCGGGCGCTGGAGGGAGGCTTTTTTTTTTTTTTTGCGTGGCAGGGAGGAACAGGAAGTGATAGCCTGTCCCATTGTCCTCGCGCACAGCTTCGGGACGCTGTCCCTGAAAATGGGACATTTCGGTGTCCCGAAGCTGTGTGTGGGGACAATGGGACAGTGGGATCCAAAAACTGAACGGTCCCATTCAAAACGGGACGTATGGTTACCTTAAGAAAAGAAGATACAAGTGAGCCCCAAACAGCTTCACCCCTCTCCCTAGAGAACTTTAACTGGCTCTGAAAACTGCATTTAAGCCTGTCTTTGGGGTTAGCAATAGTTAGACAGTGTTTACAGTGAGCCTAGGATGGGTGGGAAGAGTCTGCCTGAATGTGAGCACTGAAGTTTCAAGTTTCAAGTTTATTAAGTATTTATATACCGCTTATCAAAGGTTATCTAAGCCAGTGTTCTTCAACCACCGGTCCACGGACCAGTGCCGGTCCACAGAAATTTCCTGCTGGTCCACAGGGCCAGCACGTGCATCAGGCCCAAAACAGTGTTCTTCAACCGCCGGTCCACGGTGCGATCGATGCAGTGTTATCTTCGAGCCAGCTCCCTCTTCCCAACTAATTCGGTGCACAAAGCCACGGGCAGCGGCTCTTACGGGCATCCTGCGCCTGAACCTGACTTCGCAACGTCAGAGGGTAGGCTTCCAGATGAGGCACGGGACGTGCAAGGTGCAATTAGTACTATTATGGGGGCGGGGTCTGGGGTGGAGATTGGGTAGAGATGGGCGGGGTCTGGCCCACGACTTAGCCCAGTGTTTTTCAACCGCCGGTCCACGGACCGATGCCGGTCCACAGAATAACTCTTTTATTTCTGCCTGTCCATGGGTGTAAAAAGGTTGAAAAACACTGATCTAAGCGGTTTTACAATCAGGTACTCAAGCATTTTTTTCTATCTGTCCCGGTGGTCTCACAATCTATCTAACGTACCTGGGGCTATGGAGGATTGAGTGACTTGCCCAGGGTCACAAGGAGCAGTGCTGGATTTGAACCCACAACCCCCAGGGTGCTGAGGCTGTAGCTCCAACCACTGCGCTACAGCCATTGCTGTTGGGGAGGGATAGATAGGAAACCCCGTTCTATTTTTTCCTTTGCATCTAGTTAGCCACTTTCTTCTGTCCGATCCTTTTTTTTTTTTTTTTTTTTTTAGATCAGGGTTTTCCTTTATTTTTTTGTGTTCAGCTAGCATAGTAGGTGATCCAGAGTTCCTGAGCTGACGAGCTGACTCCAGGACCGGTGAAGGCAAGGATGCCAAGGATCAAGGTACCCAACATAAGACAGCTGCAATGTTTCCAGAGACTTTCTTAGACTGGTAACATTGCGTGCAGACCAGTTTACTACATTAGGCCTCATTTATGCAAATGGCATTCCTCAGACTTGAGTATTCAAAGTAGTGGTAAGCGTGTCAAACTGATTGCAGATTACAGAAGTTAATCAGGCCATTGAACTATTGACAGTCCAGAGGGGTAACGTGTAATATCCTTTTGCCTCTGTAATTTACCCTATAGTATTAACATCTTGCATTATCTTATTGTACCAAATGGTACCTTTATGAAGTGCTTACCCGTTCTCCTATTTCTTTCTAATAAATCTTACAATACATTTTCTTGTCGAATCCCTTGGTTGTGTGGAGTTATTTGGGAACCCTGCTAGGTACTGTGACACTTGCACCAACTTAAATTTAGGGGTAGTTATACCTCTCCACCAACCATTCCTCTGGCCTTGTTCTCAGTGTATTTTGTCATTGTTCTGGTTCTCTTTTTTTGCTTGTTCCAGGGTCTGCTTCTGCCTTGCTCCTGTTTTTGGACCTGCTTATCTCCCGGTGTTTCACCCTCTCAGGTACATATAGAATAGATCTTGACAAGTGCAGACTGGAAGACATTATTTATTTAAAATAGCTGGGGTTATTTTAGAAGTCTCCACATGTAAATTTACATGTGTAGATGGCATACACATATAAATGGTGATTTCAGAAAATTGCTATTTACATATGAAGATGAGATCTATACCACACACAGATTTCAAGGGGCTTAGGCTTGGGTGTGCCTTGTGAAGGACAAAAATCTACAAATGCATTCCCCATTTCACAAAAAGAATACACTTTCATGGAGAAAAAAAAATTTCCAGTGGGTTTTACATCACTTCAGAGGTACATACAGATTTTATAAAAGTGCTCGCTTTGGTCAGGGCTTTACACAAAGGATTAAGGGAATCGTTCCTTTTAATCACTTGTTCATTTTTGCCTCCAAAATGAAAATCATGGCCTCACTACATAATTGATACAATTTTTTTAAAAAATCTTTATTGAGTTTCCAAAGCTAACAAAAATGCAATACAATATCTTTACAAATAATAGTAATCATATATGCACTTATAATCAATCAATATCCATACAATTTTAAACCCCTCCCCCCAACATTTTCATAAGGGAATAGAACCATATAAAAAAAAACCCCTCCCCCGAAGGCCTGACCCCCCCTGAAGGTCTGCACATTCCCCCTCAAAGGTTGACTCCCCCCCTGAAGGCCTGCACTACCCCTTGAAGGACTGCACTCCCCCCCCCCTGAAGGCCTACCCTCCCCACATCCATTTACCTAATTCCAGCAGGGAGCAGTCTGCAGAGAGGATCGCTGGTATTTTAGCGATCCTTGCAGGTTGCCATAGGCCTCAGGAGCTGTCTTCCCTCTGCCCCAAGCCTGTCTCTGACTTAGAGGAGGGGCAGGACCACGGCAGAGGGAAGACAGCTCCTGAGACCTATGGCAACCTGTAAGAATTGCTAAAGTACCACCTGCCACCGGCCGTCTCCCATTCGTCCCCTTTGGAGATCCCCACAGGAATAAGGAAGTTAAATTAATAGAATACTTAGGCACAGAAAAACAAAGAAATACTTCCAAAAACTGCCCCATAAGAACTGCCTGTCACAATGCTCATTAGTGGAACTGAATAAAAGACAAGTACAATGGATTTAGAAGGGGGACGATCCGCCCGGGTGCACGGCTTGGAGGGGTGCACAGCCGGCCAGGTCCGGGTCATCCTGCCTTTCTTTTCCCCCGGTCCGCGCTCGGGGCTTGTGCCTGCCTGGTCCTGCGCCGACGCTCGAATGGTGCCGTCAACTCCCGCGAGTCTCGCGATAACCAACAGCCCCATTTGGGCGGCGGGTGCGAGCCCCGTGCGCAGACCGGTGGAAAGGAAGGGCAGGAGGACCCGGACGGCTGTGCATCCCTCCAAGCCGTGCACCCGAGGCGGGGGCGGACCGCCCTACCTTGGTACGCCACTGATTGGGAGGCCGATTTTGGAGTTTTTAAAATTGTATATCGGGCAGCATTAGGCCTCGCTCTTACCTCAATCATTACAGGCGCTTCTATTTCTTGTGATGCGCTGAGCTCCGTCCCCCACCGACCTTCACCCCGCTCTTTCAGCACTCTGATTGGCCAGCGTTCTTTAAGAGGCGGGCCAGTCAGGAGGGGAAAAAAAGAGAAGGGAAGAAGGAAACCTGCTGTGCGATCGACTGGGGTCACCTGAGCGAACGACCTGTTGATCGCGATCGATGCGTTGGGCACCCCTGCTCTAGGGTATACATATTCAGGGCTTCCAGTCTCTCCTCATACGTCTTCTGGCGCAAGCCTCCTATCATTTTCGTCGCCCTCCTCTAGACCGCCTCAAGTCTTCTTACGTCTTTCGCCAGATACAGTCTCCAAAACTGAACACAATACTCCAAGTGGGGCCTCACCAATGACCTGTACAGGGGCGTCATCACCTTCTTCCTTCTACTGAGTAATGCTCTGGTGCTGTAGTATAGCATTAATCTGTCCCCATATCGACTTCCAGAAATTGAGTATCAAAGGACAATAGAACAGCAGATGATCCAGTGTCCCTTTATCAAGATGACAGTGCCAGCATCTATTAAATATAGAACTATCTAACTTTTGTAATCTAACCAGGGTCCAAAAAGTTCTATGTAACAAGAAAAACCATGTTTGTCTCATAGATGCTGATGCTGTACATCTCATCCTCCAAGTCCAAATTCATGGCCGAGTAGCAGAAATTTGCTGCTTTATCTCAATGCTCCAAATGTCTCTAAGACTAGTTTTTGGTTTCTTATTCATATAACCAGATATTAATTTATACCACTGAGGGGCCTGATGCCCTAGGAAATCCGTCTGGAAGCACAGAACCTGCAAGCTGTAATGATTTTTTAGATTACGCCAATCAGGGAACCCCTTCTTGAATGACCCTGCTTCAACTGCAACCATTTGTAAATTTGAGACTTTCCAATGCCAAAAGATTGTTGCAGTCGTGAAAAATCAAGCATTTTCCCTTCATCTAGTGTACGTATACCTGCCTGTATCCAATGCTTCCAGAAGATTCCGGACTCGCCAATTTGAATCTTGGAGTTTAACCATCAGGATTGATAAGTAGATTTCTCTACTGGAATATCTGTTAGTTTCAAATAAAATACTATTGTCCTTGACAGATCTTGGTAACTTGATACTCAACACATGAAACAGCTCAGCTGATCAGGGATAACTTCCCCTGCCGCGATTAGCTTATGGCTGCTGAGGGCTCCCTTTAGGATCTTGAGCAGAATAGATAGGTGGCTGAAATGTAGAGCAGGATTTTCCAGGCAGCCGCCTATCTTGGCTGCATCAGGTGTGATTCTGTGACTGGCGCTGTTGAGTGATTGACACGCGACTGGCAGCCTTTTTTAAGGCAGCCACTGACATAGGTGCTGGTTACAGAATCCAGGCCTCAATGTCTCTGTATATTGTAAGTCTTTGATAAAACCTCATTGAGGCCCCCTTTTATAAAGCTGTGTTATGGGGGGGGGGGGTTTGCCAGCCACTGCGGTAAAAGCTACGACGCCTATCTATGCTGCTGCAAGATCCTAAATTTTATGAGCGTTGGAGCTTTTACTGCAGCAGCTGGCGATAAAAAAATTCCTAACTGCAGACCAGAAATTCCATTTTTTTCAGTAGTTGCACCTTCGCTCTGGAACGCAATGCCATTCCTTCTTCGCAATGAAGACTCCCTAACCAAATTTAAACCAAATCTTAAAACCTTTCTCTTTAAAGATGCCTACCAATAAGGAGGAAATAAGTGAATGAGAATTTTTTTTAAAAAAAAACAAAAACGCTTTTAAGAAGCGATATCCCTATCTTCCTCACGTTACTTCCCCTCCCTCTACCCTCCCTTTTGTTTTTATTTATCATTGTAATTAATACTTTCCTATCCCCCAAAAATCCTCTCGTTTCTAATCAGTCTCATTTGTCATAGTTTTAGGTTTACCCCATATTATTTTATTTTATCTATACATATGATGGTTGGTATATCAAGCCATGAATAAACTTGAAACTAGTAAGCCCGTGATCACATTGCAAACTTGAGGTGGATCATAGAAAAGGTGAGGGAGTAATAGAAGAAGCTCTACCTGTGCTTCATTGATTATACCAAGGCTTTTGACTATTTTGAGCATGACAAACTTTGGAAAGCAATGAGTGAGGTAGGAGTGCCAGTGCACCTAATCAGGTTATTCAAATCACTCTACTACAATCAAGAAGCTACAGTACTAACTAGGTATTGAGATACAGAATGGTTCAAGATCAAAAAGGGTACAAGACAAGGATGCATCCTCTCTCCTTTTCTTTTCAACCTCTATGCAGAAATAATCATGAGGAAGCTAGACTTAGATGATTCAAATGTTGGGATGAAAATAGGCAGAAGAACAATCAGCATTCTGAGATATGCAGATGATACCACTCTGTTGGCAGAGAATGAGAAGGACCTCAAGAAGTTGATCCTGAAGCTGAAAGAAGAAAGTGAGAAGATGGGACTTTACCTGAACATCAAGAAGACCAAAATCATGACTACCGCCAATAAGAAAGTCCACATAAAGATCAACAATAAAGAAATAGAAGTGGTTGATAGCTTCATTTTCCTTGGGTCCCTCAATGATCACAGTGGGGTTTTGACAGCAGAGATCAAGCGTTGATTAGAATTGGGGCGTGCAGCCATGGTGAACATAGACCAAATATAGAAGTGCATGGACTGATCACTGCCACTGTGTTCCCAATCGCGACATATGGCTACGAGACATGGACACTCATGAAAGGAGATAGAAGAAAAATTAACACCTTTCAGCTGTGGTGCTGGAGAAGACTTCTACAAATCCCATGGACAGCTAGGATCACCAACAAAGATGTTATTGATCATATCAACCCAGAGTTGTCCCTGGAAGGCAAGATTACCAAACAGAAACTGATCTATTTTGGACATGTGAAGGGGGCGAATTCACTAGAATTTCACTAGAAAGGGGGTGCTATTCGGAATGGTCAATGGTAAAAGGAAGAAGGGGAGACCAAAGGCCTGTTGGCTGGATACCATCAAGAATGACATGGGAATGAACATCAAGTAATTGAAAGAATCTGTGGAAAACAGGGAAGCATGGCAAGGACTGGCCTACAGAGTATCCAAGGGTCGTAAACAACTAAATGGATGGTAGTTGTAGTAAGCTATGAACCTAAAACTACACCAAGGTAGCACTGTACACAGTGGAATTGATAAAGAACCAATGGTGAAGTATTGGGACATCAACCAAAAAATCTTTAGAAAACAGCATAGTCTGTTTTCTCATGTGAATGGCCAGACTATTCTTAGCTAGTCAGTCTGAAATGGCTAATAAACATTCTCCAACTTGTGAATATTGTAACTTAAGTCTGAACAGGCAAAAAAAAAAGATGAAATCATCTGCATGTAGGACAATTTGTCATGCAAAAAGCTGGGAATTCTGGATGAAGCAGAAGCGAATCAATGTTAAATAGTAATGCATATAATACAGAGCCTAGAACTCTTGAAAGCAATGTTTGCTGAGCAACTGATAACTTGCTGCAAATGACACATTAAGAAAAAAAAAAACCCAAACAAACCCATGTCTGTGGTGACTCCTCCTCCTAAGCTTCCCTTATAACTTGTTTCAGGCTATGTCTATCTTTTTGCCTACTTTCTACTTATTACAATTGAAACTGGGCTATTTTTCTCCATTATTGCTCCAGAGATCAAAAGGTAAAGTGAATAATCATTACAGTTGTCCAGGTCTTGCCCTGTCTGAATAAATGAAATGGATGTTTTAGCCAGCATACTGAAGAAAGCCATATCATGATGGCTGAAACGCTGGTTCCACTTATTCAGATGCGGCAAGACCCAAACAACTGCAACATTCTGGGTTTCAAGCGCAAGTTGGATGCACACCTCCTTGCAAAACACATTGAGGGATACGGGTAATCAGGTTCTCCATCTGGGAGCACCTGACTTGGCCTCCGCGTGTGCGGGTCGCCGGACTAGATGGATCTAGGGTCTGATCCGGTGAAGGCGTTCTTATGTTATGTTATGTTATGTTATGTTAACATATCTGTATACTGTCCTGCTAACACTATGAAATAGCACCTATCTATCCTTACAGAAATACTTCAAGAACATAAGAATTGCCACTGCTGGGTCAGACCAGTGGTCCACCGTGCTCAGCAGTCCGCTCGCGTGGCGGCCCTTAGGTCAAAGAGCAGTGCCCTATTTGAGTCTAGCCTTACCTGCGTACGTTCTGGTTCAGCAAGAACTTATCTAACCTTTTGTTGAATCCCAAGAGAGGATTTAGGTCTATTAAAATGTACTTAAGTGAGAAAGGGCACGCTCCAAGTATGTTTAGAATTCTATTTGCTGATAGCTCTCAAGAGCTGCAAACCTGGCTGGTGCTTGCAGGAGGATATCCTTAATGCATATGCATAAATTTTTATGCACGCTACCTCCACGCACGGCAGACTGACCAGTCCAGCAATGGGGCAGTGCTCATAGAAACATAGAAGATGACGGCAGAAAAGGGCTACAGCCCATCAAGTCTGCCCACTCTGCTTACCCACCCCCTATCTATGCCCTAATGACCCAATTTCCTTATCTTGACCCTCGTAGGGATCCCACATGGGTATCCCATTTATTCTTAAAGTCTGGCACGCTGTCTGCCTTGATCACCTGCACTGGAAGCTTGTTCCAATGATCAACCACTCTCTCTGTGAAGAAATGCTTTCTGGTGTCGCCATGAAATTTTCCGCCCCTGAGTTTGAGCAGGTGCCCTCTTGTGGCCGAGGGTCCCTTGAGAAAGAAAATATCATCTTCCACTTCGACACGTCCCGTGAGGTACTTAAATGTTTCGATCATGTCTCCCCTCTCCCTACGTTCCTCGAGAGTGTAGAGCTGCAATTTGTTCAGTCTCTCTTCGTACGAGAGACCCTTGAGCCCCGAGATCATCCTGGTGGCCGTCCACTGCCTGGTGGCAAAGGGCCCATTCTTCCCTAACCAGTAATAGCCAGAAATACGTTGGTTACGAATATCGCTAACGAACATGCAATGGATAGATCTGTATACCATGGAGGCAGGAGTAGGCCAGTGCCTTCATGGTATACAAATATATCCGTTGCATGTTCATTAGCGATCTACAGATAATCCAAATTATTTGAGGCCCTCGAAGACTGAAAATGAATACCACCGCTACATGCAGTTATTTTAAAATGTACATTAATTCTTTCCCCCATGTTTAAGCTTGCTGATATGTTTACGGTGATGACATAATTACAGTTTCAGTGGCAGATTAGCACGTCTTCCGAGGACAATGCAAGACAAGCCTGCACTGGAAGAGCATCTCACCTAACTGTAGCCTTTTATTAAAAGATAGTGCATGTTTGAGGTTTCATAGAGAACATGTTTTTCAGATATTTTTAGGCATCTCTGATTACTGTAAACTAAGATGCACGGGCTCTTTTGGTAGAAGACTTGCCTGTAAGTGCATTGTGCACATGATCAAGATGTCCTCTAGTGACTAGGAAGTGAATAAAAAGCACATTTATTATTGTTCAGTAGTGTACAATGTTCTTATGCATTAAGTAAGGATGGAAAGACTTGGAAAAGTCTTGCTGTGTTATCTAGGAGCATCGTTACCTCCTTGGCAGTATCAGAGCCGTTCTTAATCCTACTATTGCTGATAAGCTGGACTGTCAATATCTCTCCTCACTTCTCTCTCCTTATACACCTCCCAGAGAACTCTGTTCCTCAGATAAGTCACTCTTAGCGTTACCCTTCTCCTCTACTGCCAATTCCAGACTTCGTTCCTTTCATCTAGCTGCCCCCTATGCCTGGAATAAATTACCCGAGTTTGTCTGTCAAGACCCTTCCCTTGTTTAAAAGCAGACTGGAAACCCACCTTTCTGATATTGCCTTCAGTTCTTAACCCTACTCTGTCCTCCAACCCAGCCCGCTGATTAACCATTCCACTTAACTATATCCATGACATCCAGTTTCAGTCTTTGGGAAGCTGGGCTGAGATTGTGATGTCACAATGCCTCATTCCACCAATAAGAGCCAACCTCATCAGTGATGTCACAATGGCTTGATTGTCCTGTACTCCCCTCTGCCCTCCAACCCAGCCCGCTGATTAACCGTTCCTCCTGTTTGTCGGCCTTGCTTGTTTAGATTGTAAGCTCTTTTGAGCAGGGACTGTTTTCTTACTCTTTGTGACTTTGTGCAGTGCTGCGTGCGTCTGGTAGCACGCAGCACAGAATAACCTAACCAGACTTCTCCCCTAAAATCGGAGCCTCCTCCCATCCCAAGGAGTCCGTCTACCCTCTTCTGCCAAAATTTCTATCTTTAATTGTTACCAGTTTTTCCCACTGGTGCCCGTCCTTCGTTCAAATGTACCAAGTTAACAACTTACTTCTCATCAACATCTTATGTTATCTTTTTCACCTTCGCAGTCTTGCACCTTTGTAACTCAAAGCGCAATCTCCTTTCTCGTCTCCTACTTATGCTCTGAATATCGTCGACTGTATAATGCTACTCATTGTGAAACCGTGTAATACACAGACCCTGTAACTCTCCTGTTACTATCACTAGATGTTCAATGCTATACTCTGTAATTCGCTGTCTGTACAGTTTCTCTTCATTGTAAACCACCTAGAAGTCGCAAGATTGTTGGCGGTATATAAGAATAAAAGTTATTATTATTACTATAGAAATAATTAATAGTAGTAGTATACAGATCATACACAACAGAATCCCTCAACTCAGTCCTAGATGGAAAAAAGAGGCAGATCGGATGGACACTGCTAACATGGTACATAATTGGAATACCCAGTTATTTTATATAGTTGGTTCTATTGCCTCGAGGAAGTAGCCAAGAAATCATTTGGTTCCTTCCCCCCTGGAATACCAAGAAACTAGGATGCCAGAAACAGATTAGAGAGAGTCTGGAATCATTCTAGTTAATCAGCTGATCAATTTAACTGGAGGGAAAGTATTAAGAGAGATAAAAATGGCATTCAATCTGCTAACAAGAACTGTTATTCAACAAGAATCAGTCAAGGTGGAAATGAGTCTTGTAATCTGTGAATGCATTGTCTAATAGCTTTACTGATAGGAACGGAGATCCATCTGTTACTGAGCTGACTGATTTTGGGTTTTATAGGATATAATTGCATCAAAATCGCATTAGTTAGGAAATGGTTGTTGAATAACAGTGTTGGAGCTAATGTCTCAGAATTAATGGTAAGAGCTATTATTGGAAAATTTACTTGGTGTTTCCACTAATCTGTTCCGGGACAAGTTTAATCCTATTGCCCTGAATGATTTGTCAAAATTAGTTAGTCGATTTTGCTAAAAGTATTGTGATCTGGACCTTCGTCCAGCAGCTTTGTTTAAGCATCAAAGGTCTTTTATGGTTAGTTTATTTTTTCTGAACTTGATCCTAGAATGAGTTTTAACACTGAGAAATGCAAAGTCATGCATGTAGGGAAAAAGAACCCGATGTTCAACTATAAAATGGGGGGATCGTTGCTGGGGGTGAGCAAACTTGAAAGAGACCTGGGGGTGATGGTGGACACAACATTGAAAGCATCAGCACAGTATGCAACAGCCTCAAAGAAAGCGGACAGAATGTTGGGTATCATCAAAAAGGGTATCACGACCAGGACGAGGGAAGTCATTTTGCCGCTATATCGGGCGATGGTGCGCCCACATCTGGAGTACTGTGTCCAGTACTGGTCGCCGTACCTCAAAAAGGACATGGCGGTACTTGAGGGAGTCCAGAGAAGAGCGACAAAGCTGATAAAAGGTATGGAAAACTTCTCATACGCTGACAGATTGGAAATGCTGGGGCTATTCTCCCTGGAAAAGCGGAGACTTAGAGGAGACATGATAGAAACCTTCAAAATCATGAAGGGCATAGAGAAGGTAGACAGGGACAAATTCTTCAGGCTGTGGGGAGCCACAAGTACAAGGGGGCACTCAGAAAAATTGAAAAAGGACAGGTTTAGAACAAATGCTAGGAAGTTCTTTTTCACTCAGAGGGTGATGGACACATGGAACGCGCTCCCGGAGGCTGTGATAGGCCAGAGCACGCTACAGGGGTTCAAGGGGGGTCTAGATAGGTTCCTAAAAGAAAAGGGGATTGAGGGGTACAAATAGAAGCAGAGGTAGGTTGTAGGATTAGTCAGAAACCACTTCACAGGTCATGGACCTGATGGGCCGCCGCGGGAGCAGACCGCTGGGCGCGATGGACCTCTGGTCTGACCCAGTGGAGGCAACTTCTTATGTTCTTATGAAGAGTCCTGATTTCTCTCTGTCTCATTACGTTGACTCCTATTTTGAAGGATACTAAAAAGGATGCAAATATTTGTACAAACAATCAGCCAATTGGTAGTATTCCTTTCCTAACCAAGATTGTGGAGGCAGTCATGGCATACTTGTGGTATTTTAATCTTTTGGATCCAATGCAATCGGGTTTTAGAAATAATCAGAGTACATAGACACGCTTGCTTGCAATGTTTTCTGAACTTAGGCGAATGACTGATAGGGACAGAAGAGCTCTGTTTTAGAGGTCTGCACGGGAATGGGGATCGCAGGAATCCCCCCCTAACCCACGGGACTCCCACGGGGGCCCCCCTCTGGCCCACGGGACTCCCACGGGGATGGAAGGCTTTGGAAGCAGGGTTCGCCCATATAATATAATGGACACGTCGGCCTTAGTAAAAGAGGGGGTTTATAAGTTAATTACCTGAACAGAAAACAAAAAAAGGATTCCACCAAAGAGATTTCACAAAGAAAACAGCAGTGGAAACACAAAAGAAACTGTGGAATTGATGATCCTGTCAGAAGTAATTGCTGCTTTTTATGAGACGGGTGGGGATGGAGGTAATTCCTTGCGGGGATGGGTGGGGACGGGGAGGATCCTGACGGGGACGGGTGGGGACGGAGAGGATCCTGACGGGGACGGGTGGGGACGGAGAGGATCCTGACGGGGACGGGTGGGGATGGAGAGGATCCTGACGGGGAGGGGTGGGGACGGAGAGGATCCTGACGGGGACGGGTGGGGACGGAGAGGATCCTGACGGGGAGGGGTGGGGACGGAGAGGATCCTGACGGGGACGGGTGGGGACAGAGAGGATCCTGACGGGGACGGGTGGGGACGGAGAGGATCCTGACGGGGACGGGTGGGGACGGAGAGGATCCTGACGGGGACGGGTGGGGACGGAGAGGATCCTGACGGGGACGGGTGGGGACGGAGAGGATCCTGACGGGGACGGGTGGGGACGGGGAGGATCCTGACGGGGACGGGTGGGGACGGAGAGGATCCTGACGGGGACGGGTGGGGACGGAGAGGATCCTGACGGGGAGGGGTGGGGACGGAGAGGATCCTGGCAAGGATGGGCGGGGATGGGTGGGATTTCTGTCCCCGCGCAACTCTCTACTCTGTTTATAAAACAGGAGCTAACCTATGCATTTTTGCCCTCGGATTCTATAAAGAGAGCTGAAATTTGCATGCCACGTTTTGGACACGATCCAGAGATGTGCATGCACCTTCACTTTTGATATTTTGCAGAGCGACTTTGATACATTTTCTGATTTGGCCTCATCTACATCAGTGTTTCTCAACTCGGTCCTGGAGTACCCCCTCGCCAGTCATGTTTCCAGTACACCCACGATGAATATGCATGAAAGAAGTTTGCATACAACGGAGGCAGTGTATGCAAATCAAGTGTATTCATATTCACTGTCAATATCCTGAAAACCTGGCTGGCATGGGGGGGTACTCCAGGACTGAACTGAGAAACACTGATCCACATGGACTCTGATTAGACTCAAGCATTGATTCACACCTCACATGGGCTCCTGATGCAGGCTCTACCGCCGAAACACGGCCCGTGTCGAGGCCCCTGTTAATCTAAATGATACTTTGTGCATGCTATATTAGTTGACATTAAAGTGTGGTTCGCTTCAAGAACTGTCTCGCTCTGCTCCTTTTTTTGCCTCTCATTTCTAAAAGCCATCATCGATAGGGTTAGTAGAAATGGGGTTGCCTCAAGAATTTGGCCCCCTGGTTGTAGTGTGCCAAACGTTCACCTTAATTTCCTATCATGTTTAATGGTATTTTCAGTTCCCTTGGTGGGGAGGGGGGCGGAGGGGGAGAGTCCGATCAAAGGATTACCTTATTACATTTGTGTTGATGTGCAAATTATTTCCCCCCCCCCCATTTAGAAAACCACGCAAGAGGTTGCTGAATACTGTGTGCTACTCCGACGGTCATAGAGTTCTGAAGCTGCGCAGAGCCTTCAGCGATCGCGTCACTCCTCTCCTCCGTAAAGCACATTGGCTACCTATCACTCATCGTCTCACTTATAAAATACTCCTCCTCACCTTTAAAATAAAAAATCTCTAACCCACCAGCATTTATAAACAAACTTTGGTCCCATACTCATCATCCAGGACCCTCCGATCTAAATATCAAAACCAATTTTTTACCCAGAGAGTGGTGGACACATGGAACGCGCTTCCGGAGGTTGTGATAGGCCAGAGCACAGTACGGGAGTTCAAGGAAGGTTTGGATAGGTTCCTGAAGGATAAGGGGATTGAGGGGTACAGATAGAAGCAGAGGTAGGTTATATAAATGGTCAGGAACCACTTCACAGGTCATAGACCTGATGGGCCGCCGCGGGAGCGGACCGCTGGGCGCGATGGACCTCTGGTCTGATCCAGTGGAGGCAACTTCTTATGTTCTTATGTTCTTACTTTCCATATCGTCAATACGTGAACTGTTTTACGATACTACTCATAAATCCATTTTTTCAGTTACTGCCCCTTCAGTATGGAATGTCCTCCCATTGGATGTTCGATTAGAGAACTCGCTTGGAAAATTTAAAAAAAAGCTCAAAACTTTTCTCTTTACAGATGCCTTTACTCTTTACTTCCAGCTTCCGCTTCTCAAACTTTTAATTTCTGTGAAGCAGTGAAACATCAAACGCTTCTTCTGTAGCGATCCCCCCCCTAATGTCTTGCCACTCCCCTTTTACCTCCCCTTTTTTTAAAATTCATTTTACTTCGATGTATTTTAAACAACGTCTCCTTTCCCAACTTCCCTTCTGTCTCATGTACGTTAATGTGAATTTGCCTAGTATTTTAATATATGACAAAATATTGTTTTTATTTACTCATTTTAACAGTTTTCACCAATTTTTTTTTTATATGGTACACCGTTTAGACATTTGTTTTGATAGACGGTATGTCAAAAATAAACAAACTTGAAACTACAAGCCTCTTCTGCAGGTTTTTAAAAGGGGGGAGAGGGCTATATTTTTTATCCAAGTTTCAATTGCAGAAATCTATGCTTGTTTAAACTGCTGCTTTAATAGGATCTTGGTTTGGGTGAATACTGTGACAAATCTGTGTTACTATTGGTGGGATTTAAAGGATATTTCAGTCCATGAAAGGTCCAGAAATTGAAGAAGAGGTTTTTCTTTTGAACATCTGGGTTTGAAATTTGGTTATAATTATCAATTCTAAGCTGGATATGGATCTATAGGTTAGGCCAGTTTATGTATACGTCACCTACATTGGTTATATGACATGTTTTTATCTGATTCTTTATTTACCACTTATAGCCTAAGTGGTTTACATTCAGCTCAAGCATTTTTCCCAATCTATCCCAGTGGGCTCATAATCCATCTAATGTACCTTGCCCAAGGTCACAAGGAGCAGCATGGGTTTGAACTAGAGAGTTGCGCGGGGACAGAAATCCCACCCATCCCCGCCCGTCCCCGCCAGGATCCTCTCCGTCCCCACCCCTCCCTGCCAGGATCCTCTCCATCCCCACCTGTCCCCACCAGGATCCTCTCCGTCCCCACCCGTCCCCGCCAGAATCCTTTCCGTCCCCACCCATCCCCGCAAGAAATTACCTCCATCCCCGCCCGTCCCCATAAAAAGCAGCAATTACTTCTGACAGGATCATCAATTCCACAGTTTCTTTTGTGTTTCCGCTGCTGTTTTCCTTGTGGAATCTCTTTGGTGGAACCTTGTTTTTGTTTTCTGTTCATGTAATTAACCTGAACCCTCTCTTTTACTAAGGCTGATGTGTCCATTATATTATATGGACGAACCCTGCTTCCAAAGCCTTCCATCCCCGTGGAAATCCCGTTGGCTAGAGGGGGGTCCCCGTTAGAGAGCTGCACGGGAACGGGGACGACGGGAATCCCGCGGGTTCCCCCTTCGGGTCGCGGGGATCCTGTGGGGACGCCCCCTAGGGTCGCGGGGATCCCATGAGGACGCCTCCGAGGGTCGCGGGGTTCCTGTGGGGTTGGATGTATTCAGCCGCGAGGTTTGTCTCCCTACCTGCCCTGCCGCACACAGCCGAATGGAAGTCTTCCTGATGTCTGCGCTGACATCGGAGGGAGGGCTTAAGCAAAGCCCTCCCTCCCTCCGACGTCAGCGCTGACATCGTGAAGACTTCCATTCGGTTCTGTGCTGCGGCAGGGCAGGCAGGGAAAAGGCAGTGGTACAAGGCGGGGGGGCGGTCCGCCCCAGGTGCAGCACAGCCAGCCAGGTTCCCCGAACGACCGACAACAGGCCTGGTCCGTCAAACCTCCCTACCCTGTAGCCGCAAATTTAAATTACTTTCTTACAACAGCTTCAATACTCCAGCTGCTGTAAGAAGGTAATTTAGATTCGCGGCTACAGGGCAGGGAGGTTTGTTGGACCGGGCCTGTTCTGTTGTCAGTAGGGCGGGTAAGCGCCACAAAGATAAGGGGCAGGGAGGGAGAAAGGGAGGAAAGGTGGAGTGGAGAGAAAAAGGTGCTTAAGGTAAAACTGAGGGGGGGAGAAGGACGTTGAAAGCACTGGGGAAGACAAAGGGGTGGAGAAGAACACTGAAAGGACATGGGGAAGATGGGGGGGGAGAAGGATGCTGAAAGCCACATGGGGAAGACAAAGGGGTGGAGAAAGACGCTGAAAGGACATGGGGAAGATGGGGGGAGAAGGACGCTGAAAGGATATGGGGAAGACAGAGGGGGGAGAAGGACGCTGATAGGACATGGGGAAGATGGGGGGGAGAAGGACGCTGAAAGGAAATGGGGAAGAGAGAGTGGGGAGAAGACGCTGGCAGGGAAGAAGACAGAGATGCCAGACTATGGGGGGAGCGGAGGGAAGAAGATGGGTGCCAGGCCAATTTGGAAGGGGGGAGAAAGGGAGGCACAGTAACAGAGCAAATGGAAAACGCAGAGAGAAGAGAGACTGGATGGAAGGAATTGAATGAGAACATGAGGAAAGCAGAAACCAGGCAACAAAGGTAGGAAAAAAAATTCTATTTCTATTTCTTTTTCTTTTTTTTTGCTTAGGATAAAGTAGTATATTAGTTGTGTTGATAAAAATTTATAAACATTAGAGGCTCTGATAGAAACCCGTTTACAAAGTATGTATTCTTCCCAATTAATATTTCCAAATTAATAAAGTCTTTTTGCTTATTTGTAAATGGGTTTCTACCAGAGCCTTTAATTCAGTAGCATAATTAAATGAAATAACTATTTCTGAAGTTTATAGGGACGGGCGGGGACGGAGGGGATTCCTCACGGGGACGGGAGGGGACGGAGGGAATTCCTCGCGGAGACAGGTGTGGACGGAGGGATTCCTCACGGGGACGGGCGGGATTCCCGCGATCCCCGTTCCCGTGCAGACCTCTAGTTTGAACCTGCAACCTCAGGGTACTGAGGCTGTAGCTCTAACCACTGCACCACCACACTTTATAATTTTGATGCCTATTATTACTATGCCTTGGGGCTCCTGTCATTGTAATTATTTGTTGCTATTATTGCAATTATTTTTTTTATTTTATTCTAAAGGCTGCTCAGAGCTGCTGAGTGGGGTGGTCTATAGATAAATTATTATTATTTAAAAAAAAAAAAAAAATGCAGTACAAAAAATGCTGGCAAAACACAAAATGATAAACCCAAGAAACCAGAGCAGTGGGGCAACGAGCAGAAGAAAAAAAAATGCGCTTTCTCCTCCTCCCACTTATTGCTATAGTATTACCACACAGCAATGTAGAAAACCATGTAAGAGACAGTGCCTGCGTCACAAAGGGGTCCTTTTATCAAGCTGCAGTAGGTGTTTAAAGTGCGTTAAACCGCCTGCCGTGCTAGCCGCTAACGCCTGCATTGAGCAGGCGTTAGATTTTTAGCCGGCCGCGGGAGTTAGCGCGTGTTGAAATGTCCGACGTGCTAACCCGCTAGCGAGGCTTGATAAAAGGACCTCAAAGTTTACAAACAGGACACATAAGAGTTTAATTTATCATGGGAACAATTATAATATTATAGGCATTGAACAGGCAAATAAGGGCTTAAAAAAATTCTCTTCTAGCGAACAAAATAGAAGAAACGCACATTTCCAAAGCTGATATAGTTTGTTTTCTAAAAATTTAAAATATCGTTCAGGGATTTTATGTGTCAAAATAATGCACCCAAACAATACGACATATTAAATAGAATAATATTTGCAGTATTATGGAAATATATGCAGGTACTTAACATGATTTCTAGTCAGCCATAGCTCCCCAGTTCAACATCTTCCTTTTGGCCATGTAAATAGGGGAAGGGGTAAAACGCGGACCTGACGGACCTCGCGGATCTAAACCCGCACGTCCTTAAAAAATCTGAGGTCCGTGCCGTTTGTAGTTAGTTTCTGGCTCTGATAGACCTCGGTGACAATTTAGTGCTGACGGATCTGTCTTAGCATAGGGAGGGAAAAGTATTAGGATCCATCAGCGCTAAAATGTCACCAAGGTCTGTCGGAGCCAGAGACTAGTGCTAGTGCTGGAGCGGCTCTAAAACAAATCCTTTAAACTGGTTTCCTGCAGCCCCAGTAAATCGGCTCTGACAGACCTCGATGACATTGTAGCGCTGACGGATCTTAATACTTTTCCCTCCCTATGCTGAGACGGATCCTTCAGCGCTAAATTGTCACCTAGGTCTGTCGGAGCCAGAAACTTAACTACAAGCAGCACGGACCTCAGATTTTTAAGGACGTGCGGGTTTAGATCCGCGAGTCAGTAGCAATGTAATAGAATCTCTGTGGTTACGGTAACCTAAAATGATTTGCCTATCAGTTTTTGGGTAGGTGGTAAAATGGCCACCAAGCCTTATAAATATGTTGCCTTCTGTTTATCGTTGAGCTACTAAGAGCTCCTTTTACTAAGCTGCGCTAGCGTGCTTAGCATGCGCTACCACGCCGCACGTGCTAGACGCTAATGCCTCCATAGAGCTGGCATTAGTTTTTCTGCATAGCGTGGGAGTTAGCGCACGATAATCTTCAGTGCGCGCTAAAAACGCTACCGCAGCTCAGTACAAGGAGCCCCAAATGTTTTTGGAACAGGCATTATATGTATTAGCTGTACCTAAGGTTACCAGATTTTTATGTCAGTACAATCTGGACCCCTAGACCCGCCCCCCCAGACCAGCCCAGTACCCCACCCATCCCCACCCTGTTATGCTCCAGCTCTGCCCCCAGCTCCCACCACCCCTGCTGCCTGTTTGTCGGGCAAGTAAGCAATCGCGCACGCACGGATGCAATGTGATGATATCGCGTGCATGCGCGCGCACGCGTGACATCACAGCGTTGCATCCGACACAATTTCTTTTCAAAACCCAGACAAAGTGCTGGGTTTTGAAAAGCCGTCCGGACCCCTGGACATGTCCTCAAAAGGACGTCTGGTAACCCTAGCTGTACCTAATGGTTAGAGCACCAGATTGAGAACCGGTGAAGCCAAAGTTCAAATCCCACGGCAGCTTCTTGAGATCTTGGGAAAGTCACTTAAAGCCCCTTTTATCAAGCTGCGCTAGAGGATTTTAGTACGAGCTGATGCGGTAAGTGCTCTGACGCTCCTAGAATTCCTAGGAGCGTCGGAGCACTTACCTCACTGGCCCGCCCTAAAAACCTCTAGCACAGCTTTGTAAAAGGGGGTGGGTTAATTCTCCTTTGCCTCAGGAACAAATGTAACATAGAAACATAGAAAATGACGGCAGAAAAAGGCTATAGCCCATCAAGTCTGCCCACTCTATTAACCCTCTCTAACTACCCTCCTAGAGATCACACTCAGCTTTGGTAAGTGCTGATGAGTGCTTAACACAAATTTAAAATGGCTTACTGTGGGATGCGCTCAGGTAGCCTGTGGTAAGTTTCTAATTGGCGGAGGGTAGACTTGTTTTGGTTACAGGGAGTGTGTCAAGGAGACAGAGAGTGTGGGTGCCTACCCTAATCAGTTAATACATACGTATATCTCACATTTATTAATCGTCTGTACCATAAAGAGATCTAGGCAATTTACAATTCACAAAAATCAATACAATTGACAATTTGCAGAAACAATAACTTTAAAAAGGCTTAAATAACCACTCACAATTAATAGCAATTCAGTCAAAGTATCCTACGATAACATAAAACAGTTGAGACGGAAGATGTCTTATGAGCTCCACAATGGAAAACATTCGCTCATATTGACTTAGATTAAATTGATTCAAAACATTTACCCAGGCCCATCCATCAGTGGATAGTAAATATTTTCTAAAGAGAAACTGTTTTAACGATTTATGAAATTGACCCTAGCAAGAGACACTTCTAATGGATATGGATCATATTCCATATTTTGGCTGCCTGATAAGGAAAGGCTGACATCCTATATAATAAAACCCTAGCCGCGCATGCGCACTCCTACCTGCGAGTTCCATTTTCCCTGTTCCGTGAGATGTAGGTCCGTGGTGGCAGGAGTGCGTATGCGCGGGTCCCCAGCCTTACAGCACCTAACTACACTCGCCGGCAGGACTGGCCGCCAGCGCTGGACTCCCTGCTCTGGTAAAAGTAAGTTCTTCGCCTTGCCGCCCCCCCCTTCCCTTCCCGCGGTCCTGACTCCAAACCTGCTGACTCCAGCAGCGTCTGCATCACTCTACACACGCTGCTGGAGTCGGCAGGTTTGGAGTCGGGACCGCGGAAAGGGAAGGGGGGAGCGGCGGCAAGGAACTACGAGAGCCGACCAGACTTCTAGCACCCGTTAATGTAATGGGCTAAAATACTGGTATGAATATATTTATATTTGACTTTCAAGCCATTTGGGTAGTTGAGTGACAAAAAAAAATGTTTAGAAGAAGGCACGAGATTCTTATCCAGAATGTCATATACCCCCTCCTTTACAAAGCCGTGCTCGCATTTTTAGCGCTGGCCATGGTGGTAACAGCTCGGACGCTCGTAGGAATTCTAGGAGCATCGGAGCTGTTACCGTCTTTCAGAGTATTGTCTACGATGACTCCTAGATCTTTTTCTTTGGTGCTAACCCCCAAGGTGGTCCCTAGCATCTGGTAACTATAATTTGAATTATTCTTCCCAATGCGCATCACTTTGCATTTTGTCCACATTCAATTTCATCTGCCATTTCGATGCTCAGTCTTCCAATTTCCTAAGGTCTACCCACAATTTTTCACAGTTCGCATGCATTTTAACAACTGTGAATTGTTCAGTGTCAGCTACAAATTTAATCCCTTCACTTGTCATTCCAGTTTTCAGGTCATTTACAAATATTTTAAATAGTCCCAGTCCCAGTATAGATCCCTGCAGCACTCCGCTATTCACCCTCCTCCATTGAGAAAAATGGCCATTTAACCCTACGCTCTGTTTTCTGTCCAGTAACCAATTATCTATTGATCATTTATTTAGCCTGTCCTATCAAAAGAGCCCAGAATGGGTTACAGTATGGTCAAGACGCATACGGACAAGACGTATTTGGAAAGCTAGTGGTACAACGATCGAGATATAGTAGATAGAGAACATATGAACAGCTGAGGTATATTAATTAACTATACATGCTATAGGAGAGATAAACATCCGAGCTGCACTAACAGAACATTCTTATCCCATGACTCTTTCATTTTCTCAGGAGTCTCTCATGAAGAACTTAGTCAAAAGCTTTCTGAAAGTCTAAATACACTACATCATCTGGCTTTTCTTTATCCACATGTTTATTTACACCTTCAAAGAAACACAGCAAATTGGTGAGGCTCGACCTCCCTTGGCTGAACCCATGCTGACTCTGTCCCGTTAAACCATGTTTGTCGATATGTTCCATAATTTTATCTTTTATAATAGTCAGGCATACCGATCTGTAACTTCCCGGATTAATCCATGCTTTAAAGTTTTTGAACAGGCCCATTGGATAGAATCCTACAGGTTAGTGAATGTAAGTGAATAGGCCTCATAGGGAATTACAGCAATCAACTTATCACTTTTGTATTCGAGTTATGTCGTCAAAATGGCAGGATGATTATGTTATTCTCTGTATCTGTCATTTTTGAGCCAAACTCCAAACTTGTAGCTTATGTAATGAAAAAACAATGTTTTGGAAAAAAAAGAAAAACCACCCAACAATGAAAAGAATAACAGATAAAAAGTAGCTCCCATGGTTTTAGTGTTTCAGTAGATTTATTGCATGTCATAGAAGAATGTAATAATAAGTACATGCTAATCCTAGCCAGCCAGCCAGACTCAGTTCCTAACTCCTCCAATCTCAGCATCTGTCCCTAATGCTCCAGAAATAAAAATAATTGTTTTATGTTATTATTATTAGCATTTCATATATCTTAAATGTTATCAACAAAACTGTATAGGCAATACCTGAATCTAAACCACTTAAACAACCTCCACTGATAGGCGGTATATAAATAATGTAAATAAACTGGCAAAAAAAAAAAAAAAAAAGGCAGAAAAGAAGCAAAAACAAGAAAAATAAGTATCCAAACCCTTAGAATGCGAAAAAGAAAAAATAATTTGTGTTTTCCAAAAATACTAGGAGTGGGGGGCATGCGATGAAGCTATGAAGTAGTAGATTTAAAACAGCCCGGAGAAAATATTTCTTCACACAACATGTAATTAAACTCTGGAATTTTGTTGTTGGAGAATGTGGTGAAATCAGTTAGCTTAGCTGGGTTTAAAAAAAGGTCGGACAATTTCCTTAAAGAGAAGTCCATAAGCCATTATTGAGATGGCGAAATCCACTGCTTATTCCTAGGATAAGAAGCATAAAATCTGTTTTACTACTTAGGATCTAGCTGGGTACCTGGGACTGTTGGAAACAGGATACTGGGCTTGATGGACAGCCGAGTGTCCCAGTATGGCAGCTCTTATGCTCTTATGTGAATCAAGTATAGGGTAACAGATCCTACAATGACTATTAGACTAAGCTTTTTTTTTTTTTTTTAAATCTGTTCTTTAAATATTGGCGTTCTTTTTCTTTTCTTAATTTTGTTATAAACAGCACTGATGTTGTAATGAACAGCGGTATATAAATACTAATAACATAAACATATAGGATAATCAATCTATTATGACATCACTGATGAGGTTGGCTCTTAGGCATTGATGGAATGAGGCATTATGACATCACAATCTCAGCTTTAGAATGTTGCTTCTCTTTGGGTTTCTGCCTGGTACTTGGGACCTGGGTTGGCCACTGTTGGATACAGGATACTGGGCTTGATGGATACCATTTACCAGGTCATTTATGAATAGGTTGAAGAGCACGGGCCCAAGCATGAGTGGAGTGCCACAGGGTTCGGTGCTTGGGCCTGTGCTCTTCAACCTATTTATAAACGACCTGGAAACTGGTACGATGAGCGAAGTGATTAAATTTGCGGTCGATACGAAGTTATTCAGAGTGGTGAAGACGCAGAAGGATTGCGAAGACCTGCAATGTGACATAAACACGCTCAGGAAATGGGACGCCATATGGCAAATGAGGTTTAACATAGATAAGTGTAAGGTGATGCATGTCGGTAACAAAAACCTTATTCACGAATACAGGATGTCTGGTGCGGTTCTCGCAGAGACCCCCCAGGAAAGAGACCTGGGAGTACTGGTTGACAAGTCGATGAAGCTGTCAGCGCAATGCGCGGCGGCAGCACAAAGGGCGAACAGAATGCTAGAAATGATTAAGAAGGAGATCAAGAGCAGATCGGAGAAGGTTATCATGCTGCTGTACCGGGTCATGGTACGCCCCCACCTGGAATACTGCTTCCAGCACTGGTCGCTGTACATGAGGAAGGACACAGTACTACTCGAAAGAGTCCAGAGAAGAGCGACTAAAATGGTTAAGGGGCTGGAGGAGTTGGTGTATAGTGAGAAATTAGAGAAACTGGGCCTCTTCTTCCTTGAAAAGAGGAGACTGAGAGGGGACATGATTGAAACACTCAAGATAATGAAGGGAATAGACTTTGTAGATAAAGACAGGCTGTTCACCCTCTCCAATGTAGGGAGAACGAGAGGGCACTCTCTAAAGTTGGAAGGGGATAGATTCCGTACAAACGTAAGGAAGTTCTTCACCCAGAGAGTGGTGGAAAACTGGAATGCTCTTCCGGAGGCTGTTGTAGGCAAAAACACCCTCCAGGAAATTCAAGACAAAGTTAGACAAGTGCCTGCTGAACCAGAACATACGCAGGTAAAGCTAGTCTCAGTTAGAGCACTGGTTTTTGACGTAAGGGCCGCCGCGTGAGCGGCCTGCTGGGCACGATGGACCCAGCAGCGGCAATCCTTCTTATTCGGACTGTCCCTGTAGGGCAATTCTTATGTTCTTATAAAGTGCACAAAAAACTCCAGGAAGAAAATTTCTGCATTAACCCTGAATTCTATAAAGAGCGCTAAAAATTGCACATGTAAATTTGGGTTCATGCCCAATTTGCAACGAGCAATTATTGGTGCGAACTGGAATGAATTCAAATTTATGCGCAAATTTAGGAATGGGTCCAAAAAAGGGGGGATGCGGAATGGGAAGGTCATGGGCAGATCGGAGCGTTCTTGCAATTTACATGTGTAATTGTAGAATAAGAGATGTGGGGGGGGGGGGGATTCAAGGCTAATTTAGGCATGTAAATGGCAGTGCTTTAAACCTTGGCACAGTTCCTTTCATTAAGTGCCTAACTTTGAAGACTGATATAGAATAGGCACCATTTATTGAATTTTGTCCTAAATGCCTTTAATTATGACCCAAAAGGGAATAGCCAAAGGATCAAAGTCACAAAAATCCCCAGATTAAACCACGAAAGTGGGTAGCACTACAGGCAAACCTCCATGCCCTCTAAATAAGAGAAACACTGCTATATATAAAAATAAATATATATATATATATGGGTGACAGGTCAAAAGCGTGCGAGGACAAAGGCGCGCCGACAACCGAGCGCAGACAACTTAGCACAGGGCTTAATCGTGCCGAAGATAAAACGTATTTTAAAGGGCTCTGACGGGGGTGTGTGGGGGGAACCCCCCCACTCTACTTAATAGGGATCGCGCTGCCTCACGCTGCCATGTTGGGGGGGGGTATAACCCCCACATTATACTGAAAACTTAACTTTTTCCCTAAAAAACAGGGAAAAAGTTAAGTTTCCAGTATAATGAGGGGGGTTACAACCCCCCAACCCCCCCCCCAACACCAGCACAATCTCTATTAAGTAAAGTGGGGGGGTTCCCCACCAACAACCCCCGTTGGAGCCCTTTAAAATACGGTTTTTCTTCGGCGCGATTAAGTCCTGCGCTCAGTTGTCGGCGCGCCTTTGTCCTCGCGCGCTTTAGACTATGAACCATATATATGTGAGGCCTCAGTGCACTAGTAGACACTGTGGTGCGCTGATTGCCGGTGCTCCTGGCTTACCATATTGTAGCAGGGCTCTTTCTCAAGCCGATGCTGTGCATCATCACTGGCCTCACGTGTGCCCAAATAATAATCCATACCAGTGTCTGCAATAAAGTGCAAGTGCTATGAATAATTCTAATGAACAGCCATTTAAATGCAGTGCTATCCACGTTTCAAGATTAGGACTCAAAACCAGCGTAAAGTATAAAACTTATCTGCAATGGCTGCCTGAAAAGCTGGTGTTCAGCAAACTATACGACGGCCTACTAGCCACTCAAGCAGCAAAACTAGATAACCAAATCGCCAACCTATTGATAACAACCCCAGACTACAAGATGTTCAAGAAAGGAAATAAAAACTATACTCTTCAAGAAATCCCTTAATAAGGCTTAATACCATGAATACCCCTTCTTACCTTCCCTTCCCCAACCCCTGATCCTTCTTATCCCTCTCTTGGAAAAGAGAGGAAAAGAATTTGGACAAATTCAAGATCAAACTTAAGAGTTTTCTCTTTAAAGATGCATTTAATGAATAAACGAAATGCTTTTGACTCTCTTTACCCAATATTTCATTATAATCTACATTTGTTTCCCCTCCTCTTGTTTTTACCTTAAATGTATTGAATTAAACATCGATTGTAATCCCTTAATAATTTTCCCTCTTGTTTTGATATCGTTTGTATAAGTTATTATATTTAATAGGCTTAAATTTTGTATAGGAATGTTTGCATCTGTTGATTTAACCTGTCTAGATTCATGTTTGTGAGATTTGTTTCCCATATTTGGTTTTTTTATCTAGTGTACATCGCCTAGAATTTGGAATAGGCGATTAATCAAATTTTATAATAAACTTGAAACTTGAAACGATCCCTGATCTAACGTTGTAACCCTTCTGCCATAACTCTTTTTGTAATCCGCTTTGAACCGAAAGGTAATGGCGGAATAGAAATCTGTAATGGAATGTAATTTCCTCAGTTTCCCAAACGAGGCATGACAGCCGCCAAGTTATTAGCTCAACTGGGCCAGTTTCAGAAGAAGTACCCTTCTTCAGGAGCTCGAGGATAAAACCTTTGTGACGTTAGGCGAGTCGGCAGTTTCTGGAACACCGCCGACTTGTCTAACGTCACAAAGGTGGGCCCGGCGCTTCTGTTGGCCTTAGGGCGTCGGGAAGCAGGAAGAATGCGAAGGCGACGCGAGTCTATCACGGAGCCTGAGATGGGCTCCACGATCGACTCGCGCTGCCTTCGCGATCGACCTTTTGGGCACCCCTGGGTTAAAACAATCTACATTTGCCACTATAAATATGTGCATATATGGAGGATGATTGATTATGGTATAAATGTATTGAAAACCATCTCAGAAAACGCTAAGGGGTCCTTTTACTAAGGTGCGCTAACCCATTTAGCGCACGCTAAATGCTAAGGCGCCCATTATATTCTAAGGGCGCCTTAGCATATAGCGTGCACTAAATCGGTTAGCACGCCTTAGTAAAAGGACCCTTAAATCTTTATTGTAACACCTTTACAGAAGCTCCTGGAAACCGCTCTGAATTGACTCCCCAGTCATTAGTAGCGGTATAGAAGATTTAATAAACAATAAACAAAATCTAAGCTTTCTACGTCTTCATTTTTCCCAGCAACCTTTCCTGATAATTGTAGAGATTTGCAGAAAGCATCATCTAACGCAGGGGTAGGGAACTCCGGTCCTCGAGAGTCGTATTCCAGTCAGGTTTTCAGGATTTCCCCAATGAATATGCATTGAAAGCAGTGCATGCAAATAGATCTCATGCACATTCATTGAGGAAATCCTGAAAACCCGACTTGACTACGGCTCTCGAGGACCAGAGTTCCCTACCCCTGATCTAACGGTTTACAGTCAGGGCCGGTTTTAGACATGCTGGGGCCCAGGACAGAAATTAAGGAGATGGGGGCAGGAGTTCCCAATCTCTCTCCTCCCTCGAGCTCCCCACCTGCCATTATTACCACACATAAAACAACTTTAAATGAGTTGATTTCTTCACACACAAAACGCAGACACACCACCATCAAATAAAGAACAAGGGTCTGCAAATAGAAACAGAAATATGAAGGCCAAAACCGAACAGGTAACTCCAAGAATTTAAACTTGGCAAGTATTGCAACATTGCGCTTCTTTTGGACAGAACATAATCGGTGGCATAGCCAAAGGGAATCCTGGGCCCAGACCCTCCCAAATTAACCATCCCCTTTACTATGGCTAATGGGATTCCCAAAGCCCTGCCAGCTGAAGGCTTCTTCCTCATCCAGTCTGGCAACCAGAAATCTCCAAACTCTGCCACCAGCAGCTGGGCCCCTGAGCTGCCACCAGATTTGGCTACCTGACTAGATGCAGAGATCTTCAGCTGATGGGGCCTGGGGCATTTGGGCAGGGAGCATGGAGAAAATTTAGTGCCCACACACTTTGGGCTTCCCCACCCCCACCCCAATCAGCTGTCTGGCTATGCCACTGAACAAGACAAAGCTAACATAGTCCAGTTAATAAATTCCAAAATAAATGATGAGTTATCTGGACATTTTATTTTTTCCATCATGTTGGTCCCAGTTTCTCTTCTGCCTTTCTGTGTCTTCTCCTAATTCTCTTTCCACTGGCTGCTGTCCATTTGGCTTTTCTCATCTCTCCTGTCTTGTTTCATTCCCTCACAACACCTGTCTCTGATATACTGATCATTCCCTTTTAGGTCTTTCCTCCTTTTTTTCTATTCTGACCCATCTTCTCAAATTTCACCCTCTTTCTTTTTTTAATTTATTACTACAACTATTTATCATTTCTATACATAAGAACATAGATCAGACCCTGGGTCCATCTAGTCCGGCGACCCGCACACGCGGAGGCCAAGCCAGGTGCTCCCTTATGGAAGACCTTGATTACTCGTATCCCTCAATGTGATTTGCAAGAAGGTGTGAATCCAACTTGCGCTTGAATCCCAGAATGGTAGTCTCTGTCACAACCTCCTCTGGGAGAGCATTCCAAGCGTCCACCACTCGTTGTGCGAAACAGAACTTCCTGACATTTGTTCTGAGCCTGCTGCCCCTCAGTTTCAGTCCATGACCTCTTGTCCGTGTCACATCTGACAATGTGAATAACGATGTTTCTTGCTCTATTTTGTCGAATCCTTTTAGTATTTTAAAAGTCTCTATCATATCCCCTCGCAGTCTCCTCTTTTCGAGGGTGAACAGTCCCAGCTTTCCGAGGCGTTCTTTGTAGCTCTGTTTAATCTGCTGCAGGGCCTTGAGGTCTCCTATAGGCTCTACAATGGGGCAGTGCAGCAGTTGAAGATGGTTGTGGCAAAGATAAAGAGTTGGATAGATCACAATAGATTAAAGTTGAGCGTCCATTAAAAAAAAGTTATGAGTGTCGGGCAGACACTAAGGAACGATACACCGGTTGCGCTTGACCTCCTGAGTACAAATGTAACAGTTTTAAAGGAGGTAAAGTACCTGGGAGTTCTTGTGGATTCCGGTCTGGCAACGGTTCGGAAGGCATTTATAAAATTAAGTCTACCCAGTACAGTCCTTAGGTTCCATCTACTGGAGCTGCCATTGAAGCTCCCTCCAGCCTATCTAAACCTTCCAAATTACTGGAATTCCCAAAGCCCTTCCCAGCCCATCCCAAACCGACTAGCCATATACAGGACACAGACCTTGTACATCTGCCTATTTCTGACTCAGCTCCGCTATTCTCCTTCCTCCATTGAGAGAAAAGGCCACTTAACCCAACTGCATGATTTCTGTCTTTTAACTAGTTCCCAGTCCACAACAGAATATTGCCCCCTATTCCTTGGCTTTTTCATTTCCTCAGAGTCTGCCACGAGGGACTTTGCCAAAATCTTTTGAAAACTTAGTTGTGCTCTTCAACTGACTCACCTTTATCCACGAGTTTATTCACACATTCAAATAAATGCAGCAAATTGGTGCGACGAGATTTTCCTTGGCTGAATCCGTGTTGACTTTGTCCCATTAATCCATGTTTGTCTATGTGTTCAGTAATTTTGTTCTTTATAATCGTCTCTGGCACTGATCAGGCTCATTGGTCTATGGTTTCTTGGATCACTCCTGGAACCCTGTCCACACCTAAAACTTCAAGTACGCACATAAATTAGCGTACTTTATAATTTATGAACATACTCGCAAACTCTAATCAAACTCTGGCCAAACTCTTCCCCTGTACGCATCTACCGCAAAGCCCATGCCACCATGACAGCTGTTATTTGATAAGGAGCTATTTCCACATGTATGAGGCTACAGGGGAATTTTAGAATAAGGTACCAAGGTGTTGAGGTAGAGAGAATGCCTATTTTAGCCTATTATATAAAGACCCATAGGAAAGTATTTAATAAACTATGCATATACACATATAGGAGGTAATTTATAAAACCATTTTCATATTAAAAACACTATTTTACATATGTGAAAGGGCTTTTATATAATTCCCTCATGTTTCAAAGTATGTGCGGTACAAATAGGCAGTTCTAACATTATCTATAGCAGTGGTTCCCAACCCTGTCCTGGAGGACCACCAGGCCAATCGGGTTTTCAGGCTAGCCCTAATGAATATGCATGGAGCGATTTGCATGCCTATCACTTCCATTATTTGCAAATCTCTCTCGTGCATATTCATTAGGACTATCCTGAAAACCCAATTGGCCTGGTGGTCCTCCAGGACAGGGTTGGGAACCACTGATCTATAGAGTTAACCAGGCAATAATCTGCTAAGGATGTTGGAAGGGAGGGGTTCAGCAAGATGGGTTTGGCAGGAGGGGATGTTGGGGGGGTGCCGGCAGGAGGGAGTGAGCAAACTTCCTGCCGGGGATTGTTTTGGGGTTTGCGGCAGGAGGGAGTGGGCATCCCTCCTGTCGTGGACAGTGTGGGAGGGTTCGGGGGTGGCAGCAGGAGGAAATGGGCATCCCTCCTGCTGGCCAACTTGCGGTTGGGTTCAGGGGTTCCCTGCTGCTGCCACTCAGCTGATCGTGGCAGGGAGATTCCCTTGCCACGATCAGCTCAGCAGCAACGCAGTTCTCTAAATGGTGCCTTTGACATGGACACCAGTTAGAGAATCAGGATGGTTAGGTGAGGTTAGGTGTCTGTCTGTTTGATTCTCGAAAGCTGCTTAGGCGGCTGCTGAGACCAGGTCTCCTATAAAGAATCAGGCCCACAGAGTTTATCATAGTATTGGGGACGTTTTCAAAACTTAAAAATGTCAAAAAAATCGAATAAGTAGGTACTTGGATGTTTTTCTCGCTAAAATGTCCAAGTACCGATTTTCGAAACAAGAAACCTAGACATTTTGTGGGACGTTTTTCCTCCTGAACATCTAACTAGTAAAGGGGCATGTTAGAAGCCAACTATGGGTGGGTTTTGGGCCTAGACATGGACATTTTGCAGCTATAATCAAACCTTTCCCAAGCCCTGAATATGTCTACCCTAGAGGAAAGGAGAGACAGGGGAGATATGATTCAGACGTTCAAATACTTGAAGGGTATTAACGTAGAACAAAATCTTTTCCAGAGAAAGGAAAATGGTAAAACCAGAGGACATAATTTGAGGTTGAGGGGTGGTAGATTCAGGGGCAATGTTAGGAAATTCTACTTTACGGAGAGGGTGGTGGATGCCTGGAATGCGCTCCCGAGAGAGGTGGTGGAGAGTAAAACTGTGACTGAGTTCAAAGAAGCGTGGGATGAACACAGAAGATTTAGAATCAGAAAATAATATTAAAGATTGAACTAGGCCAGTTACTGGGCAGACTTGTACGGTCTGTGTCTGTGCATGGCCGTTTGGAAGAGGATGGGCAGGGGAGGGCTTCAATGGCTGGGAGGGTGTAGATGGGCTGGAGTAAGTTTTAACTGAGATTTTGGCAGTTGGATCCCAAGCACAGTACCGGGTAAAGCTTTGGATTCTTGCCCAGAAATAGATAAGAAATAAATTAAAAAATTTAAATTGAATCAGGTTGGGCAGACTGGATGGACCATTCGGGTCTTTATCTGCCGTCATCTACTATGTTACTATGTTACTATGTTACGTCCCTGATGGACATTTCATGCTAGACCTGTTTTAGACATAAGAAACAGGAGAATCACCTCCACAAGTCAGTAGCAAAGAAGCAAACATTGGAGTTGTCCAAAGACACAAAGTGTGCTGATCTTTTTTTTTTTTTTTTCCACTTCTTAGCAACTGCGGAGTTCGCAAGTTCTCGAGTTTGAGAGTGCCTGTTGTATTGATATCTTTTACTATGTAAAGCCAGTTGTGTTGATGCTCCAATAAGTACCATATTTCACTCTGCAAAGTAGGGTGCATTAATTAAAAAAAAACTCCCGATGCATGCAGGCCATTTTAGCCGAAACATGTACATGTCGAGCCATTGAATGAATAAAGCAGAGTTTCGGTTGTCTTTGGCCATCTCCACTGTAGACCTGTTTTAGAAGCATCTTAAGTGCCCAAAAGGTGGCCAAACTAAGCAGATGACCTTTGGAGGGATTAGCTAATGACCCCCCCCATACTCCCCTCCACACTCCTCCGGTGGTCACTGACCCTATTCCACCCATCAAAGATCTGAATAAAAGACGTAACTGTCTCTAGAACAGTAGCATTTGCTATGGGAAAGCCGGCACCTCGGCTTCCATTCAGTTCTCTCACCGTCTGGAAGCCCAGCTATTCTTACACTCATGACCTTTGGCTAGGCTGCACCCCCGCCTCTGAGGAAATAGGAAGCTGCATAGAAGAGACACCATGGGAAGCCTATGTCTGGTTAAATGAATCATGCAATGAAGCTGCTGTATAGAATTTTGAGGAGCAAATGAACACTGTTGTTTGAACTAACACTAACCCCCTGATTATTATTATTATTATTATTAGGTTCTTATATCCCGCCATACCCAAAGAGTTCTAGGCGGTTTACATTCGTTACATTAGGATCCGGTCTGAGCCCGGATTTACAAAAATTTTATCGGAATTGCAGGTAGCGCGGAAGGAGGCACAGGTTTATCATAGTTGGGTTAGAAGATAAAATGGAGGGAGTGGGAAACCAGGAGAGGGGGGGGAGAGGGAGGATGGATTCTTCCTCTCTCCTCCATCCCCCATGTGCAACATGTCTCTCTCTCCCTCACTGTCCTCCATCTCTCATTCCCTCTCTTGCTGCAATGGGAGTGGGGAGAGAGGGATCCAGGGTGCATCTTCCTACCCCCTCTACTGCACATCCAATATTTTCCCTCTCTCATCCCCTGAACCTTGTACATCTTCTTTCACCCCTGTCCACCAGTCCCATGTCCAACATTTATCCTTCTATCACACCTCTCCAGCACGTCACATCTCTCCCTTCATTCCCTCCACCAGCATGTCCAAGATTCCTCCCTCTTGCATCACTTTCAATCTGTCCCACTGTTCCCTCTCTACCACCTTATCCAATGTAACGGTAAAGCCTCCGTCAGGACAAAGATAAGTGTTCTGTGATTTCATTATATTTCTTAATGTGATATTGTAGTGAACCGATGATAAGAAACATTACCCCAGTAAAGGCGCAAGATTTTCATCGTAGTGCCTTGGTGTTTCAGGTTCACTTTCACATTATTGCAGGATATCAAAGTGACTTGTTTGAAGTGTGAGATTGCTCATTTTGTACATGAAGCTTTTAGAAATCAGAGGAATTATGATTATTTTTAACATAAGAATTAGTATGATGCTTTATTAGAGAGAATAAATACAAAGAAATAAATTATAAAGAATAAATAGCTACATTCTCTTTAAAATACTTATAGCACATTTAGAACATAGGATAGAACACACTTGGGAAGGAGACCGATGATTGGAGCAAAGGAGCATGTGACCACGTTGAACTTTTCGGTCTATGAAAAACGACTGTGCGTGGGCTCCGTTACTGAGGTCTCTTCCTAAATATAGTTTAACAATTTGTGCCATACACCTTCTTCTTTTTAGATATATGGGATTATTTAGATAATAGATATTTGTGGTTTATTCCCATTAGGGGACTCTATTATAGTGTAGTCTATAAACTGGCTTTTAGAAATGCCCATTTCTGATACCTTGTATTTCACTTTCTATTTCTCTAGTACATGAGTCTGATTTCTTGAGATTTCCAGCTCAGTTTCTTGCCTTTATATAATAATAATAATAACTACTTTTATTTACCGCTATACCACAAACAGTTCAAAGCGGTTTACAGAGGAAAAGACCGTATACAAACAGCGATATAACAGAAAGCTTTTCGAGATTACATTAGTCTGTTAAGATGCATTAGAATGTTAAGATTGGTCAAATTTATTTGGAAGTGGACTAAAAGCATATCAAGGCAGGAGTGGGGTCAGAGAAATTTATCAAAGAGATAAGTTTTGATTGACTTCCTGAAAGTTTGATAAGAAAGTGCGTTTGAGATAAAGTTGGTTAAAACATTTGTTCCATTTGCCTGCTTGGACTGATAATGTTCTGTCGAGGAATCTCTTGTAGATGCAGCCCTTCAAGGATGGGAAAGCGAACAAGTAGGCGCTGCGTGTACAGGTTGTGCCTGGAAATTCGAAATGATGAGACAGATAGATTGGGGATGATCCTGTTTTGGTTTTGAAGCAAAGGCAAGCAAACTTAAAGATGACCCTTGCTTCCACAGGCAACCAGTGTAGTGTTTTTGTAAAACGGGCTAACATGGTTCGATTTCTTGAGGCCATAAATGAGACGAACTGCAGCGTTTTGAACAATTTTCAGTCGTTTGATGGTTTTCTTGAAAGATCCCAGGTATATAATATTGCAGTAGTCTAGTGGTTCCCAACCCTGTCCTGGAGGAACACCAGGCCAATCGGGTTTTCAGGCTAGCCCTAATGAATATGCATGAAGCAAATTTGCATGCCTATCACTTCCATCATATGCAAATCTCTCTCATGCATATTCATTAGGGCTAGCCTGAAAACCCGATTGGCCTGGTGTTCCTCCAGGACAGGGTTGGGAATCACTAAGGTACTTAAGATCAGAGATTGGACCAGCAACCGAAAAGAGAAGAAATCAAAATAATGTTTAATGCTTTTAACCTGAGCGTTAGTGTGGTTTTCAAAAGTCAAGCTTCGCTATTACTGATCTGTAGTCCCTAGTTTCATATTTGCTGAGGGTCTGTGTTTTGCATTTGTGACCAGGATGTGGTATTCTTCTAACATGTAGTAGATCTTCTAACATGTAGAGATCTTGTAGCAATTCCTGGGTGGGGGGGGGGGGGAGTTTCCATTAGGTGGTTTAATAGTGTTTTAGGGCCAAGTGTAATATCTGGGTGGGAAGTGGGTAGGCGGGGCTGTGGGAAGAGTGAGAGAGTAGGCGGGGCCGTTGGTAGGGGGCCCAGTGTACTTGTGTACCTAGGGCCCAACAAAGAATTAATCCTGCCCTGCCCATACTATAAGCATTGGTACAGCTCATAGGAATGACCATCGGAACAGTGAGGAGCATTCAGCATGCCGGTCTTGCGCAGTTTTGAAAAAAAGGGGGGCATTTCTTTTGTTTTGAACTATCCTCCTGCCCCTTCCTCCATCTTTATACTACCCAGAGCAAAAGCAGGCACCTGATCTGGTTGGCAGGCTCTAGTGCCACTGTACTGGCAAAGCCCTTGCTGCTTTCCTACACGTGGGACCTCTCTGTTTTGAGCTCAGCGAAAATATTTACATTTTCTCATGTTTTTATCTGGCTGATCCTTACAGTTTAGGCTGTGATTTCTCACTTTCTGTTCCTGTGAATTTTCTGACAGTATTCAACGGGGAAGGGGTGAAACACGGACCTCGCGGATCTAAAACCGCACATCCTTAAAAATCTGAGGTCCGTGCCACTTGTAGTTTCTGGCTCTTGACAGACCTCGATGACATTTTAGCTCTGACGGATCCTAATGCTTTTCGATCCTTATGCTGAGACTAGTGGCAAAACTTTTGCCCTGAGGCCTGGGCCACTTTTAGTCTCAGCATAGGGAGGGAAAAGCATTAGGATCCGTCAGCGACTAAAATGTCATCGAGGTCTGTCAGAGCCAGAGACTAAAAGTGGTGCGGATCTCAGATTTTTAAGGAGGTGCAATTCAGATCTGTGAGGTCAGATGCACTGCAGACCTTTGCACACATTTTTAAACCCCCCCCCCCTAAACCTAGCTATTTGCCATCCAGTGTCATATCGCTGGGGCTCTCAGAATCAGTGCAGAGGGAGAGATCTGGAGGAAGGGACGATCGGGTTAATTAGCAAAAGCCACGGTGCACCTCCTCCCTCCTTAGCCACTAGGGAAGGCGGTGGAATAAGGGTCTGGGTAAAACAAGCTAAAAGGCGGGGCTTGTCAATGCACGGACCTCAGATTTTTAAGGAGGTGCAGTTTTAGATCCGCGTGGTCCGTAAGGTCCGCGTTTTACCCCTTCCCGTATTCAACTTACCCATCAAGATGCCTTCCCCTCCCTACCATGTATAGAATTTCCCCCTTAGCGGTTGCAACTAAGGGCCGGATTCTCAAAATTCACCAGTAGCGCTGCCAGACGCACCCAGCACTGCACTGAAATATTTATTTATTTTAAAAAATTATCAACTGCCTATTCCTAAGCGGCATTACAAAAGTAACATACATAAGAATTTGCCGCTGCTGGGTCAGACCAGTGGTCCATCATGCCCAGCAATTCGCTCACGCGGCGGCCCCTAGGTCAAAGACCAGCGCCCTAACCGAGACTAGCCCTACCAGTGCACGTTCTTGTTCAGCAGGAACTTGTCTAACTTTGTCTTGAATCCCTGGAGGGTGTTTTCCCCTATAACAGCCTCCGTAAGAGCGTACCAGCTTTCTACCACTCTCTGGGTGAAGAAGAACTTCCTTCCGTTTGTACGGAATCTATCCCCTTTCAACTTTAGAGTGCCCTCTCGTTCTCCCTACCTTGGAGAGGGTGAACAACCTGTCCTTATCTACTAAGTCTATCCCCTTCAGTACCTTGAATGTTTCGATCATGTCCCCTCTCAATCTCCTCTGTTCGAGGGAGAAGAGGCCCAGTTTCTCTAATATTTCGCTGTACGGCAGCCCCTCCAACCCCTTAACCATCTTAGTCGCTCTTCTCTGGACCCTTTCGAGTAGTACCGTGTCCATCTTCATGTACGGCGACCAGTGCTAGACGCAGTACTCCAGGTGAGGGCGCACCATGGCCCGGTACAGCGGCATGATAACCTTCGCTGATCTGTTCGTGATCCCCTTCTTTATCATTCCTAGCATTCTTTTTGCCCTTTTTGTCGCCACCGCACATTGCGTGGTCGGCTTCATCAACTTGTCGATCAGAACTCCCAAGTCCCTTTCCCGGGAGGTCTCTCCAAGTACCGTCCCGGACATCCTGTATTCATGCATGAGATTTTTGTTACTGACTTACATCACTTTACACTTATCCACGTTGAACCTCATCTGCCATGTTGATGCCCATTCCTCGAGCCTGATTATGTCACGTTGCAGATCTTCGCAATCCCCTTGTGTCTTCACTACCCTGAATAACATTTATTAACTATTCCTTCGCTTAAGATTATTAATACTAGACGGCAGTTTATTTTTTCAGTGACTGCCCCACAGACTTGGAATTCCCTCCCAATTTATCTGCGAAAGGAGCAGGATCTAGGAAAATTTAAAAGTAATCTAAAAACTTTTCTGTTTAAAGACACCTTTAGTGCTTAATACACTAATCCCTAGGCCATAGACGATACTGTACCAAACTATGTTTTTACCTGTCTTCCCTCTGTATTTTTCCTCTGTATTGCTTTACTATATTGACTTGTATTTCACAATCCCTTCTTACCTTATGTTCTCAAAATAATGTTTTAGTTTTTAACCCAATGTTATTATTTAAAGTATGTATTGTATTGTTATTGCTCTTTTTTATATATATATATATATATATATATATATATATATATATATATATATATATATATATATATATATGATGGATGCATTTTAAATTGTTCATCGCTTTGAAATATGATTAAGCGATTAATCAAGAGAATTATTAAACTTGAAACTTGAAACATATCATCTGCAAATTTAATCACCTCGCTCGTCGTACCTATATCCAGATCATTTATAAAGATGTTAAAGAGCATGGGTCCAAGCACCGAGCCCTGTGGCACCCCACTGGTGACGCTTTTCCAGTCCGAGTATTGTCCATTTACTCCCACTCTCTGTTTCCTATGCTCCAGACAGTTTTTAATCTAGGTGAGTATTTCACCCTCGATTCCATGGCTCACAATTTTCCGAAGTAATCGTTCATGCGGAACCTTGTCGAACGCCTGCTGAAAATCCAGATATACAATGTTGACCGGATCGCCCTTGTCTATCTGTCTGTTTACTCCCTCAAAGAAGTGCATCAAGTTCGTCAAACACGATCTGCCTTTGCTAAAACCGTGCTGACTTGACCTCATCAGCCCGTGTCCGTCAAGGTGATCAGTGATGCTGTCCTTTATCAGTGACTCCACCATCTTTCCCGGTACCGAGGTCAGACTCACAGGTCTGTAGTTTCCCGGATCTCCCCTCGAACCTTTCTTGAAGATCAGTGTAACATTCGCCACCTTCCAGTCTTCCGGAATCTTTCCCGATTTGATCGACAGTTTGGCTATTAGTTGAAGCAGTTCAGCTATGGCCCCTTTCAGTCCCTTGATGACCCTCGGATGGATGCCATCCGGTCCCGGGGATTTATCGCTCTTAAGCCTATCAATCTTCCTACACACCTCCTCTAGACTGACCGTCAATCCTGTCAGCTTACACTAATATCTTGAATTACAAATGAATAATTACATCTTAAAATCAAGATTTCATAGATCCTTAAAACCAGCATTAAACAACAAATCCTTTATTGAAATGCTTCTAAAAATAATTAATAGTAGTAGTAGTAAAATCCAGTGAATCGATGTAGTGGCCGTAGTGGGAGTGATTTGACTTTTACAGGCAATTCTCAGCATAATAGCATGCAAACTATATGCACACTATTTGTGCGGAGAATTACCGGTAAAGATGGGGGGGGGGGGGAGAAGCTGTGCCTGCCGCTTGCTCAGAAAAGTACAGTTCTTCCCCCCTGTCAAGGCTGCTCTCCCTGCCTTGATCAACTGAGCAGCAGATCTCCTCGAATCAGGCTGGCTCAGCTGATTGACCAGTAGGGAAAGCAGCAGAGGGAAAAGCTTCCCCCCCCCGCTGATATCCCCCCTCACCTGTCACTGCCCGCCTCCCCCTGTACAAGATCAACAGGAGGGATGCCCACACCCTCCTGCTGCCGGGGTCTCCCATTCCCCAACAACCCCCCGACAGTCTTCCTGCCCCCGTACCTTAGAGATGTAGGATGGCAGGGGGGGTGCCCATTCTCTCCTGCCCCCCCAACAGCCTCCTTTTAACCCCCAACAACCCTCCACCTCCTTGTACCTTAGAGATGAAGGACAGCAGGAGGGATGCCCACTCTTTCCTGCCGCTGGGGTCCCCCCACTTCCCCGACAACCCCCTGACAGTTTCCTGCCACCACCCCCCAGGTACCTTAGAGATGAAGGCTGGCAAGATGGATACCTACTTCCTCTGGTTGGCAGGACTGCCTCTTCAAAATGGTGAGCCTTCCCCTTCCCAGTGCATCCTGTTCTAGGTGCCCAAGGCCTCTCCTATAGGATGCCTTAGGTGCCTGGGCCAATCAAATCCTTAAGCCCCACCCTAGTACATACCAAGATGCACCGGGAAGGGGAAGGCCCACCATTTTGAAGAGGCTGGCCTGCCAACCAGATGGAGTAGGCATCCCTCCTGCCGTCCTTCATCTCTAAGGTACAGAGGGGAGGGGGACTGTCTAGGGGTTGTCGGGAGGCTGTCGGGGAGACCCCGATGAAATAAAGAGCGGGCATCCCTCCTGCCGGCCCTAGGTGGGTCATTGAATGGCTCGGGGGGATTGATGGGCAGGAGAGAGGAATCAGAGGTCCTATTTTTTAATTGGGGATTTTTTTGGGGGGTGGAGTTTGAGCAGTCAAGCCTTACTTGCCTGTCAGTGCGTGAGCCAATCAATGACAGTTCAGACCCTGCCAGAAATTTATGCACATAAATGTAGTGTAACAAGATTAGAGAATCATCTGGAATGCTTGTTTTAATATTAATGACCTTGTACTTTACAGTATATGCATAGTACAATTGGAGGCTGCTAGGAAGCACGGAAAAGAACACGATGAGCCATTCTGTGAATCAGCTGGTAAAATACTTGGACACTAAACCAGCTAGGACTGGTTTAGCATCCATCGTTAAATGTACGGTGAGTTTTGAGAATCTGGCCCTAAGGGCTCCTTGTACTAAGGTGCGCTAGCGTTTTTAGCACACGAAGGAAATTACCGCGCGCTACGCTTCTAGAACTAACGCCAGATCAATGCCGGCGTTAAGGTCTAGCGCGCTCTATTCCACGCCTTAAAGCCCTAATGCAGCTTTGTAAAAGGAGCCCTAAGCGTATAAATTCCTTTCCATGTTTGCCTTAGTGTGTGATATAACTGTAGGTGCTTCTGGGAGGAAGCAGGGACGCGGTTGGCATTTATGCTCATACTTTTATAAATATGTGCATATATTCTGATTCCTACTGGCTTGCACAGGTCCACAGTTACACCCAGGGCAGGATTAATTCATCTAGGGCCCCCTAGGCACCCAAGTACACCTCACCCCATGCCCCGCCCCACCCCACCATGCACCCAGGCAGAAAAAGGAAGCTGCGTCAGAGGGAAGCTTTGGGCAAGCAGCACCGCTTGCACAATTACAGTTCCCGTTGCCTTTCTTACCTGCATTGCTTGCTTGTCTTACTTTCCGTCAATGGGGGGGGTGCCGCGTTGCCGATCGAGGTGGGGCCCGTGTTGCCGATTGGGGGAGGGGACCCGCATTGGCGATTGATGCTGGAGGGGCCCATCGCCGTTTGGAAAAAACAATGTTGATGCCCTCCTTCATCGGGCCCCCCTGACCATTTCGGGCCCTAGGCACATGCCTACTTGGCCTATTGGTTAATCCTGCCCTGGTTACACTTGTTTCAGAGAGGTATCATTTTCTATCGGCGCTTTCAAGGGAGTAATATTATAAAGGCACACATGTTCTCTTTATAAAATATGTGCCTTGACTGCCTAGACAACCTTTCTCTAAAAATTAACTTTTTATTGATAAGGTCTACAGGGCATAGCCTTATCACACCTAAATACTTATCACCATTGTACAGTACTGCATATGTCCATTTGCTCTATAACTCACCCCCTCCCCCCTTTTACTAAGAGGCGGTAGAGGTTTCTACCGTGGCCTGGAAAGCTAAATGTTCTGACGCTGCTCCGATGTGGAGAAGGTAGGTGGGGGACAGGGGAGAGGCTTTCGATTCTGGGCTAGGCCAAGGCTGGAGAGATAGAGAGCCCGCACCACCAGATCCCACAGGAGGGGAGGTTGGAGGGAGGAAGGGAGAGAGAGAGAGTGAGAGAGAGAAGCATCTGTGGGGGAGGGGGTTGGGGGAGAGAGAGAGAGCGAGAGAGAGAGAAGCACCCATAGGGGCAGTTGGAGGGAGGGTGGGAGAAAAGCATCCATGAGGGTGAGGGGTGAGAGGGACGGGGGGGGGGAAGAGAGAAGTACCTGTGTGGGAGGGGGCTGAAGGGAGAGAGGGGGGCAGTTGGAGAGAGGTGAGAGAGAAAAGCATCCATGGGGGTGGGGGGTTAGAGGGAGAGAGAGAAGCACCTGTGTGGGAGGGGAGGGTTGAAGTGAGAGAAAAGCACGAAAAGGGTACAGAGGATGGGAAGGAGGACTAAGGGGTGAAGGGTGGGGCAGGGGCAAGACTGGTGTGAGGCAGGGCTGGGGGCTGGCATGTGGTCATGTGTCCTTTTTTTTCACTTCCTATCCCAAGGAGTATCCCTAACCACCCCCTCGCCAAAGGGCATCACACAATGTGATACCCACCAGCGAGCCTTCTCCCGAGAAGCCCCCACACTCTGGAATGCACTCCCTGAAAGGCTTCGCTGAACACAAGACTATCTCTACTTCAGGAAGCAGGCGAAAGCTTGGCTTGGATAAGCCTTTAATGGAAGACGTAACTAAGGCCTAGATTCACTAAGCTCCCGACCAGTTTGCGAGCGTTCCCCGACCCAATTCACTAACCTTCTGACCGATCACTCTCCCACCCGATCCGATCCGCCCATGCAAATGAGGGGAAATGGCGTGCAAAGTAGGAAGACAGCGATTCACTAAACAGAAGAAGGAACACCGATTGGGCTGGCTGATCCAAAAAAAAGCGACTCTCACATCCTTGCCGACTGTCCTGCTCTCTGCCTCTCTGAAATCCCAGTCCTGTAGCCCTGAAATCCCAGCATGAAAACTAAATAAAACATAAACACATCTCCGTTGTTCAAAAAGCACAAGAAGGCAAGCTCTGCTGACTCTCCTGCTCTCTGCCGCCCTTCCCTGCAGTGCAAGCCTGTGGTTTTAACCCGCGAGTTAAAAGTGTGTTCTGTTCCTCGCTGCAACGTGTTCGGTTTCATATAGCTCTGGCTAAAGCGTGTTCGGTTCCTTTAAAGCCCCTCCTCTTGTTTTGACATCGCTTGTGCGGAGAGCAAGCGCATGTGTGGACCGCATCTACATAACATATACTTCCCCCTCCTCATTTGCGGTTTCTACACTCGCGGTTTCACATATTCGTGATTTTTTTTTTTTTTTGGGGGGGGGAAACATATTTTACCACGTTCCCACCTCTCTCCAGCCTTCCTTCCGGTATCCCAGCCTTACCTGGTGGTCTAGCAGACTTTCGGGGCAGGAGCGATCTTCCTACGCTCCTGCCCCGTGTAGATCGCCAATAGGAAATGGCTGCCGTGAGCTCCCGTCGTAGTCTCGAGAGACTATGGGAACTCACGGCAGTCATTTCCTATTGGCGATCTGCACGGGGCAGGAGCGTAGGAAGATCGCTCCTGCCCCGAAAGCCTGCTAGACCACCAGGTAAGGCCGGGATGCCAGGGGGAAGGTGGGAGGGAGGCGGGGTGGGTCAGAGCTGGACAAGAAGATATTTGCGGTTTTTCTCAATTCACGGTCTGGCTCTGCCCCTATCCCCCGCGAATACCGAGGGAAAAGTGTAACTTTATTCTTCTATACCACCACAATCCATCGAATTCTAAGCAGTTTACACAGAAGAGGGCTGGACAATCAGCAAAATACAATTAATTAAAATTACAACAGAATTCCTAAAATATTCAATATAAAATTTTAATTAACAATGATGTCCCCATTTAGGAAATAAATTTATCAAACAACGCTGACTTGATTACTTTTCGAAATGCACCATATGACAACATAACTCCACCAAGACAATTACCCCACCAGGACTGCTGCAAAGAAGATGGTCTACGCATGCGCCTGGATCGCTCTGCAGTGATCCGTGGGGGTCGCTGTGGGGCGTGCCTCCGCTCGCATTAATTTGCATGAGGACTCGCAGTGAATCGGTCCCCCAGCAAGACTCGGCCACGGATCGCCCAACAAAGGTGAGCTTACTGAATCTAGCCCTAACTTGCTAATCATACACATAGCGAGCTGCGCATTCTGTACCATGCACCTTTCTGACTTCACATGCAACTTTCGTTAAATTAGTCCCCTTAGTCTCTATCTCCTGTTAGAGATATCTATGTGCCATCTTTGCTTACAGTACACCTTAAGTCTCAGGGGTAGGGAACTCCGGTCCTCGAGAGCCGTATTCCAGTCGGGTTTTCAGGACTTCCCCAATGAATATGCATTGAAAGCCGTGCATGCAAATAGATCTTATGCATATTCATTGGGGAAATCCTGTGTCGATTAAAATGTCCTATCGCCTATTGTGTTGACATTGTAATAGTGAAACCATGCCACACTGACACTTGTATTGTTATTTGCGTATTTTTACTGTTGTAATTGTCCCCCGCCTATGTTTGACTTATTCTTGCCGTACACCGCCTCGGGTGAATTCCTTCAAAAGGACTCAAATAAATCAAATAGATGACTAAGAAGAGGAGTGTCTCACTCCAGTCCCAATCTTACCTAGGTATGGGCTTCTGAAATGTTTCAGAACAGGACCCTTTGGGCTTCTTTTACTAAGGTGCGCTAGGGCTTTAACGCATTGAGCTGACGTTAGTTCTAGGGTGACAGGTCAAAAGCGCGCGCCGACAAAGGCGCGCCCAGACAACAGAGCGCAAGGCGGAAGCCCGCGCCGAAGAAAAACAGTGTTTTAAGGGGCTTTGACGGGGGTGGGGGGAACCCCCCCACTTTACTGAATACAGATCGCGCCGGCATTGTGGGGGGTTTGGGGAGTTGTAACCCCCCACATTATACTGAAAACTTCACTTTTTCCCTAAAAAACAGGGAAAAACTGAAGTTTCCCTTATAATGAGGGGGGTTATAACCCCCCAACCCTCCCCCACAACGCTTGCGCAATCTGTATTCAGTAAAGTGGGGGGGTTCCCCCCACCCCCGTCGGAGCCCCTTAAAACACTGTTTTTCTTCGGCGCGGGCTTCCACCTTGCGCTCAGTTGTCTCGGCGCGCCTTTGTCAGTGCGTGCTTTTGTCTATGAACCTAGTTCTAGAAGTTTAGCACTCGGTAATTTCCTGCGTGCGCTAAAAAACGCTAGCGCACCTTAGTAAAAGGAGCCCTTTGTCTCAACTCCTCCAGATTCAAAGGGTTTAATGGAGCGAGGAAATGAAACGATAGGGCCGCCATTCCTAATCTAGCCTCCAACTATCCACAACTGTACGTGGAACATTAGGCCTTCCTGCATAGTTATCTACAGGTGACAGTTCAGCCATTTTTCACATGTGATATATCCGCATAAAAGTTACAGGGTTTGGGCCCGATTTACTGCAACGTGCAATTACCCTGCTCGGCAGAGCAACAGTGGAAGTGTCCCAGCTGTGCTATAAATTACTGCGTTGCAGCCTCTAATTAAGGGCTACCAAGCAGGGTCAGAGCAAAGGGCTATCGAGCCCAGCATCCTGTCTCCAGCCGTGGCAAGCAGTGGGTGCTGCGAGGAAGTGGATCCGAGGGAGCCTGCTCTGTTGCTTGGCATCCCCTTCCAGTCATGTTTTAGGGAGCCCTGGGGGTGACGTCTCTGACTGCTCTGTGCTTTATAGCCTGTGATAAATAAAAGCGTCCAATCCCTTCTGGAACCCAAATGCTTTCACAGACTTCTGTGGCAACGAACTCTACAGCTTAACTGTGTGAAGAAGGGCGGCCTTTAGTCTTTTTTTTTCTTACCCCCTTCCTGCTGATAATTTAATTGAGTGTCTCTCAGTTGTTTGTTTTATGAGACACAGGGTTCATTTCATACAAAATATTTTTGGCTGCTACGTCGCTCCCTACACCCCACCACCCCCTCTCTCCTCCACCCAGTATCAACTATCATAAAAACCGATGTGGGAGATGTTTGAGAAGAATATATATATATTTATAAGTTTTGTTGTATTGTAATCTGCTTCACTTATGTTTCCATATTCTCCAGGTTTAATGCATTTAGTGAGCTGCTTTGACTCGGATTACTTGAAAGAAAGCTACACATAAATATAAAGAGTAAAAGAGAATTTAAATAAAATAAGAACTATTTCCTCCTAATACTTTTAAAACCAATATAGGAGGAAATATTTTTTCACTCAGAGAATAGTTAAGCTCTGGATGTGGTAAGAACAGTTAATGTAGCTGGTTTTAAAAAAGGTTTGGACAAGTTTCTGGAGGAAAAGTCCATAAACTGCTGTTGAGACAGACATGGGAAAAAGCCACTTCATGGCCTGGATCGGTGGCATGGAATGCTGCTACTATTGGGGGTTTTGCCAGGTCCTTGTGACTTGGATTGGCCTCCGTGAAGATGGGACACTGGGCTAGATGGACCACTTGTGTGATCAGTAAGAAGGTTCTTATGTTCTTATATGAGCTAATTTTAGGGCAGTCAAGCCATTGTGACATTACTGATGAGGTTGACTTAGGCATTGGTGGAATGAGGTATTATGACATCACCAGTGGCGTACCTAGGGTATGTGGCACCCGGGGCCCATCATTTTTTGACATCCCCCCCATGTAAAAAAATATTTTTTGTAATGACCATGAAACGGAATAAATGGTCAGAATAGAAACAGGCAGTGAAAATTTTCTTATATTCCAAACATAACATAACATAAATTATGTCTGAATTGTCATGACATCAGAAGTACATATGGAGTAGTTGCAGGTGATGCTTGGGACAGTTCTGATTGTGTTAGTTCGGTTTTATGTGTTTTTTGAATAGAAGGGTTTTTATTTCTTTTTGAAGGTTTTGCAATCTGTGGTCGATGTCAATTGGTTGTAGAGTTGGGGGTCGAGTGCTGCAGCTCGAATGGCTAGGAGGTTGTCTAACAGTTTTTTTCTTTTGACGTTTTTGGTTGGAGGGTGTGTGAATGGTGCGTGAGTTCTCCTATGTCTGTTTGAAGTGGATTGAATTATTTAGCTGAAGAAATTAGTTACCCCCTCATCCCACACACATTAATTCTCTTCCATTTTTGTTCCCATTATAAAAAACACTGATAAGTTCCCAGAAAAAAAATACATTAAAATAAGAAGTGAAAACAAAGGCCCCTACAGATGAGAACATAACATAAGAATAGCCTAACTGGGTCAGACCAATGGTCCATCATGCCCAGTAGCCCATTCTCATGGTAGCCAATCCAGGACACTAATACCTGGTCAAAACCCAAAGAGTAGCAACATTCCATGCTACCGATCCAGGGCAAGCAGACACTTTCCCCATGTCTTAATAACAGATTATGGACTTTTCCTCCAGGAATTTGTCCAAATCTTTCTTAAAACCAGCTACACTATCTGCTTTTACCATAACTTCTGGCCACTTCATTTTTAAGTTTAGATCTTTCCTTTCAAACAGAGACCTTGCTAGATGTCAAATACAGCACAAGGTAACTTCACATGGACTTAGCTGTGCAGGAAATGTGAATCTCCTCATACATCCACCATATAGTGCAAAAATGTGCAAAGGTCTGTTTTTTTCTTTCGATCACTACATAGCCTAATGCCACACAAGCAGCACTGTTACAAACATATTCTGTAGGTCAATGCTAAGGATAACAAAGTTTCCTTCCTTGGACCAGAAGGAGATACTGATAAACCACTGGAAGAGATCCCAAAACAACACCCAAAGACCCACTCAGTGTGTGAACCAGTTGAGTGGAGTGGACTAACTGGGGGGTGGAAATGGGCCCGGAGTTTGCTCAGCAGAATTTCCCAGACCACCTCTTCCTCTCAACACATTGACACGCTGCTGCCACCACCACCACTAGGAACACCTCACTGGGTAGGCCAGCTATGCTATAAACTTTATAAAACACGTTATTATATTTTCTTATAAAGCACATATTTTAACTGAACTCTCTGACATCCTCAGCCTTTCCATTCATAAAAATAGAAGGAAGAAAAGTTCCCATTTCCTGCTGTCTCATGTCCCCGGCCTATACAATATTTTTTTTCTGCAGACCCTTCAAAAGTCTGACCAAATCCTCGTTTCACTTGCATTATAAAGTACTGAGGATGCAATCTCTACCCAATCCCAGGTCCTAAAGTCTAAGACAGTAGCGCAAACTAATGCTGCCAGATTCAGGAAAAAAAATTTTGATTCGATTCAGCCTATTGAATTGGTTTTTCAATTCGATTTTCCTGCTCAGTTGGGTGATTTTTTTCAAAACTCCTGGTGGGTTTTATAGCTTTTTCACCCCCTTTGGCTTCTCCTAACCACACTGGCGCTGTGGTGTAAATAAAATAAAGAAACAAAAAGGACTTTTCCTCTCTCTGTTAAATCCTAGCTCACGTTTGCAGTCCAACACCAGCTCTGGCAGGATACACATTTCAAATCTGACATATTATAATCACAAAACAGAAAATAAAATTAATTTTTCTACCTTTTGTTGTCTGGTTATATTTCAAATCTTGTTGGTCCAAGGCTCTGGTTTTCTTCTGATAACTTGCTTGCCAAGGTCTCCTTCTTTTTTCTTGCTAACCATCCATCTGCCAACTCTGTCCTCCCTTTCCATTTCCCTTCCCTCCCCAGGAAGTCTGGTATCTTTCCTTTTTTTCATCTCCCTCCACAGATCCACCTTTTCTTAACTACCCTTTCATCCGGCATCTCTCCCTCCTTCCCCACCACCCCAGAGTCCACCATCTCTCCCTTTCTTTTCCCAATTACCCTCCTATCCAGTATCTCTATCACTCCACCACACCATCCCTTGTGTCCAATTTCCCTCCCTTTCTATTCCTTCCCTCCCTAAATCCCATGGTCCATCATCTCTCTCCCTCTCCTCTATTTTCAGACCCATTATTTCTTCCTCCCCCCAAAGTTTGGCATATGCACATCTCTTTGAACACCCCCTTCCCTCCGTGTACTTCTAAACCAGGGTCCCCCCCAAAGGCCTGTCCCCCCTTAAAGGCCTGCACCCCCTTTGAAGGCTTGTCCCACCCCCTTGTAGGCCTGTCCCACCCCCTTGTAGGCCTGCCTGCCTGTCTCCCCCTTGTAGGCCTGTCCCCCCTTGTAGGCCTGCCTGCCTGCCTGTCCCCCCCTTGAAGGCCTGTCCCCCCCCATGAAGGCCTGCACCCCCTTGAAGGTCTGCACCCCCCCAAAGGCCTGCACCTCCCCTAAAGGCCTGCACCCCCCCCCGAAGGCCTGTCCTCCCCCTTGAAGGCCTGCACCCACTTGAAGGTCTGCACCCCCCCTGAAGGCCTGCACCCCCCTTGAAGGCCTGTTCCACCCCCTTGTAGGCCTGTCCCCCCCTTGTAGGCCTGTCCCCCCCTTGAAGGCCTGCCTGCCTGTCCCCCCCTTGAAGGCCTGTCCCCCCCTTGAAGGCCTGCCCCCCCCTTGAAGGCCTGCACCCCCTTGAAGGTCTGCACCTCCCGAAGTCCTGCACCCCCCCGAAGGCCTGCACCCCCCCTGAAGCCCTGCACCCCCCCTTGTAGGCCTGTCCCACCCCCTTGTAAACCTGTCCCCCCCTTGAAGGCTGCCTGCCCCCCCCCTTGAAGGCCTGTCCCTCCCCCTTGAAGGTCTGCACACACCCCCGAAGGCCTGTCCCCCCCCTTGAAGGCCTGCCTCCCCCCTTGAAGGCCTGCCTGTCCCCCCCCTTGAAGGCCTGTTCCCCCTTGAAGGCCTGCCTGCCTGTCACCCCCCTCCCCCTTGAAAGCCTGCCTGCTTGCCCGCCCGCCCCACCCCGAAGGACCGCTCGCCCCCCTGGCCTCCCCGCACCACCTATGAAGCAGCACTACCTATGCTCCCGGCCTTGCCGTTCTGTCCCCCCCCCACCACCCCCGAAGGACCGTTCGCCCCACTGACCTTCCTGCACCACCTATGAAGCAGCCGTAGCAGGATCGCGACGCGATCCCTGCGCTGCTTAGGCTGCTTCCAGCGCCGCGGTCCCGCCCCTCCTCTGATGTCAGAGGAGGGGCGGGACCGCGGCGCAGGAAGCAGCGCCCAAGCAGTTCAGGGATCGCTGACGCTGCGGGCTGCTTCACAGGTGGTGCAGGAAGGTCAGTGGGGCGAGCGGTCCTTCGGGGGTGGGGAGGGGACTGAACGGCAAGGCCGGGAGCACCCCCTCAGGGCTGGCACCCGGGGCGGACTGCCCCTCCCGCCCCCCCCTTGGTACGCCACTGGACATCACAATCTTAGCTATAGAATGTTGCTACTATTTGGGTTTTTGCCAGGTACTTGTGACTTGGATTGGCCTCCGTGAAGACGGGACATGGGCTAGATGGACCACTTGTGTGACCAGTAAGACTGTTCTTATGTTCTTATATGAGCTAATTATAGGACAGTCAAGCCATTGTGAGGTTGACTTAGGCATTGGTGGAATGAGGTATTATGACATCACAATCTGAAGGGCTGAAGTTAGGACCCAAAGTGGTGAACTGGGTCAGAAACTGGCTGTCGGACAGACGCCAGAGGGTGGTGGTTAATGGAAGTCGCTCAAAGGAAGGAAAGGTGACTAGTGGAGTCCCTCAGGGTTCGGTGCTGGGGCCAATCCTGTTCAATATGTATGTAAGTGACATTGCTGAAGGGTTAGAAGGAAAAGTGTGCCTTTTTGCAGATGATACCAAGATTTGTAACAGAGTAGACACCGTAGAGGGAGTGGAAAATATGAAAAAGGATCTGCAAAAGTTAGAGGAATGGTCTAATGCCTGGCAACTAAAATTCAATGCAAAGAAATGCAGAGTAATGCATTTGGGGATTAATAATAGGAAGGAACCGTATATGCTGGGAGGAGAGAAGCTGATATGCACGGACGGGGAGAGGGACCTTGGGGTGATGGTGTCCGAAGATCTAAAGGCGAAAAAACAGTGTGACAAGGCAGTGGCTGCTGCCAGAAGGATTCTGGGCTGTATAAAGAGAGGCGTAGTCAGTAGAAGAAAGAAGGTGTTGATGCCCCTGTACAGGTCATTGGTGAGGCCCCACTTGGAGTATTGTGTTCAGTTTTGGAGACCGTATCTGGCGAAAGACGTAAGAAGACTTGAGGCGGTCCAGAGGAGGGCGACGAAAATGATAGGAGGCTTGCGCCAGAAGACGTATGAGGAGAGACTGGAAGCCCTGAATATGTATACCCTAGAGGAAAGGAGAGACAGGGGAGATATGATTCAGACGTTCAAATACTTAAAGGGTATTAACGTAGAACAAAATCTTTTCCAGAGAAAGGAAAATGGTAAAACCAGAGGACATAATTTGAGGTTGAGGGGTGGTAGATTCAGGGGCAATGTTAGGAAATTCTACTTTACGGAGAGGGTGGTGGATGCCTGGAATGCGCTCCCGAGAGAGGTGGTGGAGAGTAAAACTGTGACTGAGTTCAAAGAAGCGTGGGATGAACACAGAAGATTTAGAATCAGAAAATAATATTAAAGATTGAACTAGGCCAGTTACTGGGCAGACTTGTACGGTCTGTGTCTGTGCATGGCCGTTTGGAGGAGGATGGGCAGGGGAGGGCTTCAATGGCTGGGAGGGTGTAGATGGGCTGGAGTAAGTCTTAACAGAGATTTCGGCAGTTGGAACCCAAGCACAGTACCGGGAAAAGCTTTGGATTCTCGCCCAGAAATAGCTAAGAAGAAAAAAAAAAAAAAAAAAATTTAAATTGAATCAGGTTGGGCAGACTGGATGGACCATTCGGGTCTTTATCTGCCGTCATCTACTATGTTACTATGTAGAATGTTGCTACTATTTGGGTTTTTGCCAGGTACTTGTGACTTGGATTGGCCTCTGTGAAGACGGGATACTGGGCTAGATGGACCATTGGTCTGACCAGGAAAACTATTCTTATGTTCTTATGTCACATCTGTAAAAAGGTTTTTTTAGAATGTGCAGGAGGAAAACCCACCATAGATGTTCCATTCGCAGATAAATATGTTCATGTCTTTTATTTCTCTGTCAGTTTTATAAACTCAAACATATGTAATTCTGCCGGGATAAGTCTGGGTTGCATCTATGTAGCTCCTGTTCATTCTGATGGAAGCACTTTTGGCTCACTGAAAAAAAAAAAATTTATTAAAAAATTTATTGAATTTTTTTAATTTATAAAGATACTCAGAGGCACAACATGATTTATACTTAGTGATATATGTATTATTTGCTGTTTCATTTTGATATCTCTCATTCTATTTCTTTTTATACAAGAATACATGAACAAATTCTCCTTTTATGTTGGTTTCATAGTTTTGTTTTTATCCTGACTGTTTTACTTGGTTTTTGTATCTTAAGTTACATTTGATGCAATTTGAGACTTTACTATCTGTTATAATTATTGTTTTATTAAGCTCATAATATGCTATTTTTGCAATTTGTTAACCTATTATGCATCTTATGTTTATGATTTTTTATTATTGCAAAACACAATAAAACGTTATTGAACTTAAAAAATTTATAAAGATACTCACTGAAAATTTTTTATGCTGGAATAAGAAAAAGCTCGTATTGCACACCAAATATAAACACGCCTACTAACAACTTTTCCCTATGTTTTAAAACATTGGGCTCCTTTTACAAAGGTGCGCTAGTGTTTTTAGCGCACGCACCGGATTAGCGCGCGCTACCCGAAAAACTACCGCCTGCTCAAGAGGAGGCGGTAGCGGCTAGCGCACGTGGCATTTTAGTGCGTGTGATTCCACGCGTTAAGGCCCTAACACACATAAAAGGAGCCCATAGTAAATGACAGCAGATAAAGACCTGAATGGTCCATCCAGTCTGCCCTATAATTGCATGCATTATGATTTCCTCATTAACCCCCCCTTTATGAAGCCGCATTAAACTATCATCTCCAACGCTCATAGGAGTTTGTATTGTTCATGTTACGTACCATTAATAAATTTTAATTTGTACGATTTTGATGGGGTTTTTAAAATTGCATTTCGCTTAGTAAAACAAGTTAAGCGATCAAATCAAATTTAAACTTAGGTCCAGGAGGAGGCTGCCACTAGGAAGGTGGGTTTAGGAAAGGTGCTGTGATGGAGAGGGCGGCCTTGGGGGGGGGGGGGGGTAGCTCTTTTTGGCCAAGGGGAGGCAGAATTGATGCACATGCATTTTTGGCTGAAATCGAAATAAGGCCGAACACGGACTTCGGGCTGATTTTGACACCGAAACTGAAAAAGGTGTAAGCACGTGAGGTGCAAGCACTCTAAGCATAGGAGTGAATTCATAAACATAGAAACATAGAATAAGACGGCAGAAAAGGGCCTGGTGACCCAACAAGTCTGCCCACTCGAGAACCCTCCCTTCTTTATGCATAACTCTGTAGCAGCCCCACCTGTTTGTTCCATCGACTTTTGAAGTCGAGCACGCTACTAGCCTCGACCACATGGCGTGGAAGTTTATTCCATCGACCAATCACCCGTTCGGTGAAGAAGTATTTCCTGGTGTCACCATGAAATCTTCACCCCTTAAGTTTTAGTGGATGCCCTCTTGTTGCCGTGGGGCCCGTAAGAAAAAATAATTCTTCCTCCACTTCAATGCGACCCGTAATGTATTTGAATGTTTCTATCATGTCCCCTCTTTCTCTGCGCTCCTCGAGAGAATATAGGTGCAGTCTGGTTAGATGTTCTTCATATGTGATGTCTTTAAGTCCAAGCCTTCCATTTTATTGAGTTTTACACACATCTGGATTGGGAGGGAGGGAGGGATGGGGGGAGAAGATGTTTATATTATTATTGTTAGTAATAAGTGCTGTTATTTGGTGCCAACTCTTGTATTTTTGTATGCACTTTGGGCTCCTTTTACAAAGCCGCGTTAGCGGTTTAACGCGTGTAATAGCGCACGCTAATTTTCTGGCCGCGCTAGCCGCTACCGCCTCCTCTTGAGCAGGCGGTAGTTTTTCGGCTAGCGCGGGGGTTAGAGCGCACTAAAAAGTCACATGCGATAAAGCCGCTAACGCGGCTTCGTAAAAGAAGCCCTTTGTATGTTATTAAAATGAATAAAGACTTTTAAAATATATATATATATATATATATATCTGCATATGTCGCAGCTCCACCCCAGTTCTGCCCAATTCATGCCCTCAGAAATGCTTATGTGTGATGTGCATTTAAATATGCGCCATCTTGTCAATACAAACATTCGGCCACACAGTTTTGTAAGATCAGACATAGAAAATGCTTTCTAAAATTTACCCCCCAGCCCCATATTCAACCTGGTAAATAACTGATCTGAAAATGGTCCACCTTTTCTAAGTCCAAGTATGGATGAATCAACAGCATGAATTCTTTTATGTGTGGTAGAAAGAAGGCTGAAGATGGGAGGATTGCCAACTTAATGCCAGTTGTTAGTTTTTTTTTTGTTTTTTTTAATGGTTCCAGGGGTGATGCAGGAAACTACAGACTGGTAAGTCTGACATCAATGCCTGGCAAAATAGTAGAAACTATTAAAAAAAACAAAATTACTCATCATATAAGTAGTCATGGTTTAATGGAACTCAGCCATCATAGATTTAGCCAAGGGAAGTCTTGCCTCACCAATCTGCTACATTTTTTTGGAGGCATGAATAAACATGTGGGGTAAGCTGGTTATTGTTTGATATATCAGCTAAACTGCTGAATGATTACTTCTGCTCTGTCTTTACCTGTGAGGCACCAGGGCACGGGCCACGGTTGGAAACAAAGCAAAGCATGGAAGATCCATTTCAGAATTTTGAGTTCACAACTGCTGATGTTTACAGTGAACTGTCAAGATTCAAGGTGAACAAGGCCATGGGGCCGGACAATTTACACCCACGAGTACTCAGAGAGCTATGCGATGTTCTAGCGAAACCGTTGGCCATGCTCTTCAATCTCTCCCTAAGTACAGGGAGAGTCCCCCTGGACTGGAAAACAGCTAACGTCGTTCCTCTGCACAAAAAGGGATGCAGAGCAGAGACTGCGAATTAACGACCGGTGAGTCTCACATCAATTGTGTGTAAACTCATGGAAACTCTACTCAAAGGTAAATTAGACATGATTTTGGATGAGGGAGACCTAAGGGATCCCCGTCAACATGGATTCACTAGGGGTAGGTCATGCCAATCCAATCTTATTAGCTTCTTCGATTGGGTGACGGGAAAGCTAGACCTGGGAGAGTCTCTGGACATAGTGTACTTGGATTTCGGCAAAGCGTTTGACAGTGTCCCGCACCGCAGACTATTAAACAAGATGGAGTCGATGGGTCTAGGCGGGAAGCTAACTGCATGGGTAAATGATTGGCTGAGTGGAAGACTTCAGAGGGTGGTGGTCAACGGTACCCTCTCTGAGACATCGGGGGTGACTAGCGGAGTGCCGCAGGGCTCGGTCCTGGGACCATCCCTTTTCAACATATTCATAGGAGACTTGACCCAAGGGCTTCGGGGTGGGGTAACACTGTTTGCCGATGACGCCAAACTGTGTAATATAGTAAGTGAAAACAATCTTAAGGGTAGTATGACGCAAGATCTGATCACGTTGGAAAACTGGTCCTCGACATGGCAGCTGGGCTTCAACGCAAAGAAATGTAAGGTCATGCATCTCGGCTGCGGAAACCCATGCAAAACTTACACCTTGAACAGAGAAACACTAGCTAGGACTTCAGAAGAATGGGACTTGGGAGTAATCGTCAGCGCAGACATGAAAGCTGCCAAACAAGTGGAGCAGGCCTCATCCAAGGCAAGGCAAATGTTGGGATGTATCAATAGAGGCTTCATCAGCCGCAAACCTGAAGTCATAATGCCGCTCTACAGAACCATGGTGAGACCTCACCTGGAATACTGTGTGCAATTTTGGAGACCACACTACCAAAAAGATGTGCTTCGAGCTGAATTGGTCCAGCGAATGGCCACTAGAATGGTCTCCGGACTCAAGAGTCTCCCATATGAGGAAAGACTGGACAAACTGCAGCTCTACACTCTTGAGGAGCGTAGAGAAAGGGGAGACATGATTGAGACGTTTAAGTACATCACAGGTCGTGTCGAGGCGGAAAGCGATATATTCTTCCCTAAGGCAGTGTTTTTCAACCGCTGTTCCGCGGCACACTAGTGTGCCGCGAGATGTTGCCTGGTGTGCCGTACGGTCAGGGCCGCCATCAGGGCAGTACCACCAGTCTAGGGAGAGGGGCGGTCCGCCCCACGTGGACAGGAGAGAGCTGGACGGGGGACCCGCGGAGTTCAATACAACTCGAGCCGCGAGGCTCGTCTTCTGTTCCTGCCTGCCCTGCAGCTAACATATAGCCGATCGCAAGCGTTCCCCGATGTCAGCGCTGACGTCGGAGGGAGGGCTTAAGCAAAGCCTGCCCTCCGACGTCAGCGCTGACGTCGGAGAATACTTCCGTTCGGCTATTTGTGTGCGGCAGGGCAGACAGGAAGCAGAAGACAAGCCTCGCGGCTTGAGCTTCGTTTTGCTGAGAAAGTTGCAAAGATGGGCTGGTAGGCAAACACGGAACACAAAAGGGGGGAGGGAGTGCGTTTTGGACACAAGGCATGAACTTGGGAGAGAGGAAGGGAGGGAAAGAGATGCTGAGGTGGGGGAGGGAATGGGTTTTTGGACACAGAAGAAATGGACTTGGGAGAGAGGAAGGGAGGGAGAGAGGAAGGGAGGGAAAGAGATGCTGAGGTGGGGGAGGGAATGGGTTTTTGGACACAGAAGGCATGGACTTGGGAGAGAGGAAGGGAGGGAAAGAGATGCTGAGGTGGGGGAGGGAATGCGTTTTTGGACACAGAAGAAATGGACTTGGGAGAGAGGAAGGGAGGGAGAGAGGAAGGGAGGGAAAGAGATGCTGAGGTGGGGGAGGGAATGCGTTTTTGGACACAGAAGAAATGGACTTGGGAGAGAGGAAGGGAGGGAAAGAGATGCTGAGGTGGGGGAGGGAATGAGTGTTTGGACACAGAAGGCATGGACTTTGGAGAGAGGAAGGGAGGGAAAGAGATGGTTGTGTACACGGGGAATAGAAGAAAGGAGAATTTTTGGTCATAGGGAGGGAGTGAGGTACAGATAGTGGCATACCAGGGTGGGGGGGGCAGTCTGCCCCACCCCGGGTTTACGTCCCAAGGGAGTGCACAGCTGGCCACCCTCCAGTGTTGTCCCTAGGCCGGCAAACTGCGGCTCTTTAGCCACTTGAGTGCCACCGCCGCCAACGGTGTTGTTGGCGGTGGCAGCATTATAAAATACTTTCTTTGTGTTTATTTGATTCCTATTCAAGAGAATTACTTTATATATAGTCAATATAGGCACAGAGTTAAATTTTTTAACATTTTCTAATGGTGGTGTGCCTCGTGTTTTTTTTCATGAAACAAGTGTGCCTTTGCCCAAAAAAGGTTGAAAAACACTGCCCTAAGGGACCCTCGGTCACAAGGGGGCACCCGTTCAAACTCAGAGGAGGGAAATTTAATGGTGACACCAGGAAGTATTTCTTTACAGAAAGGGTGGTGGATCAGTGGAACAAACTTCCGGTGCAAGTGGTCAAGGCCACCAGTGTACTCGACTTTAAAAATAAATGGGACATCCAGTGGGATCCCTACGGGGGTTGAGCTAGGGAACTGGGTCATTAGCACTCAGACTTGATGGGGTGGATCAGAAGTGGGCAGACTTGATGGGCTGTGGCCCTTTTCTGCCGTCATCTTTCTATGTTTCTATGTTTCTATCTGGAGTTGAGAAAACATTTAACAAAGTCCCTTATTTGAGCTATTTGCAATGCCCACAATGATTTCTTTGGAAGATCATACAGCAGAGAATTACAGTAATCCAGATGAGGTAACACAAAACACTGCATAACTTGTCAAAAATTGGATGGAGAGAGCAAATTATGTAATTTAGATACCAATCAAATCTTAAAGAATACGGTCTTCACTACTAGTGAAATATAGCCACGGAATTGTAATGAAGAGTCTAGTAAAACGCTTAGAGTGACTTGTGGGCCTAGGTCAGGGGTAGGCAATTCCCGTCCTCGAGAGCCGAAGCCAGGTCAGGTTTTCATGATATCCGCAATGAATATGTATGAGATCGATTTGCATGCACTGCCACCTTGAGATGCAAATCTATCTCATGCATATTTATTGTGGATATCCTGAAAACCTGACCTGGCTCCGGCTCTTGAGGACCAGAATTGCCTACCCCTGGCCTAGGTCATCCTCTCTATGGCACACCAGGCTATTTAAAACACCCGTGTGATGCTCTGGAAGGATTTTCCATACTGGTCGCTGCTATTCTAGAGACAGGTATGTACTGCTTCATTCAGATTTGGGGGGATGGGAGGGGGGTCAGTGACCACTGGAGGAGTGTGGAGGGTCATAACTTTATGCCTGCATATTTTAAAGTCATCTGCCTTGACTTCTTTGAAAAAACTCCACATATATACATTTTCTCTGTGTACAGTGTGCTTTGTGGTTTTTTTTTTTAATTTTGTGGTTACCATTATGCATTAATAAGATTATATTGTGTGTGTATATGAAAAATGGATGGAAGAAATTTTGTTACAAATGTAACTATCATTATGGGGGTGGGGTTGGGAAGGAGCTTGGGTGTGTCTGGGTTGGAGCTGAGGCAGGGGTACTCAGTTGATATTTGTTAGGCTTAGGGGGTACTTGGCTTGAAGAAGTTGGGAAACACTGCTCTATGGAACGCTCCTGCACCAGCTCACCCCTCTCCTGCACATGTTTGACTTTTTGCATGTGCAGGAGGGAGGGAGGAAGGACAGCTTGGTGGCAGCCCTTAGAGCACAGGTGTCAAAGTCGGTCCTCGAGGGCCAGAATCCAGTCGGGTTTTCAGGATTTCCCCAATGAATCTGCATGAGATCTATTTGCATGCACTGCTTTCAATGCATATTCATTGGGGAAATCCAGAAAACCCGACTGGATTCCGGCCCTCGAGGAGAGACTTTGACACCCCTGCCTTAGAGAATGCTGCCAGCTGCAGCAAGTATGAGAGCATTCTGAACTTCCTGAGTAGGACTTCCTCAGCGGATGGGGCTTAGGGATCCCCACATGTTCAGGTATTTATTGAATTTGGGGTTGCAAGGAGGGAGGTCAGGGGGAAATAGTATGTGCCCACTCAAGTTGGCATTTATGGTTACAGTACTGCTAGGAATTATTGGGGAAAGGGAAAAGGATTGGGACTGTATACCGCCTTTTTTTTATTTTTGTAGGTATACAACCACAATTTACAAACAGGCACTTCAAACATTTTCCCTATCGGTTCCGATGGGCTCACAATCTATCTAATGTCCCTGGGGCAGTGGAGGATTAACTGACTTGCCCAGGTTTATAAGGAGCAGTGTGGGGTTTGGAACCCAGAACCCCAGGGTGCTGAGGCTGTAGCTCTAACCACTGCGCCACATTCTCTTCCAATACTAAATATCAGAAGTGAGCCAAGTATAGAACAATGAAGCCATTGTGACATCGCTGATGAGGTCGGCTTCTATTGGTGGAATGAGGCATTATGACATCAGGGAAAGAGATTGGGACTTGTCTACCACCACACTCAAAGCAGTTTACATACAGGCACTTCAAGCATTTTCCCTATCTGCCCCGATGGACTCTCAATCTATCTAATGTCCCTGGGGCAGTGGAGGATTAAGTGACTTGCCCGGGGTCACAAGGAGCAGCGTGGGGTTTGGAACCCAGAACCTCAGGGTGCTAAGGCTGTAGCTCTAACCACTGCGCCACACTCTCCTCCAATACTAAATATCAGAAGTGAGCCAAGTATAGAACAATGAAGCCATTGTGACATCACTGATGAGGTCGGCTTTTATTGGTGGAATGAGGCATTATGACATCAGGGAAAGAGATTGGGACTTGTCTACCACCACACTCAAAGCAGTTTACATACAGGCACTTCAAGCATTTTTCCTATCTCTCCCATTGGGCTCACAATCTCTCTCAAGTACATGGGGCAATCGGGGATTAAGTGAGTTGCCCAGGATCACAGGGAGCAGCATGGGGTTTAAACCCACAATCTCAGGGTGCTGAGACTGTAGCTCTAACTACTGCGCCACACTCTCCTCAATTATTTGGAAAGTCACGGAGAATGAAATAAAGAATCTTGTAATCTATATATATAAAACCCCTAGCCGCGCATGCGCACTCAACTGCGTGCTTCCGTGACCTCTGATCTGTGAGATGTAGGTCCATGGCCGCAGGAGTGCGCATGCGCGAGTCCCCAGCCTTACTGCTTCCCAGCCGCCAGCATTGGACTCCCTACTCTCCAGATCGCGGTGTCGGCTCCTCTCATGAGCCGCACCAGCGTCGGAGAAGGCTTCCGACGCTGGCGGGGATCGAGAGGAGCCCTGCGACACTCGCCCAGAGCAGGCCAGACCGCGGACTGGGCAAGGAAGCGCCGAAAGAGACTCCAGCTGCCAGCCGCTCAGTGGGACCAGGCAGGCAGCCACGCGAGGGAGGGAAACAGAAAAAAAAAAAAAATGGTACGTGCAGGGAGAAGCTGGGCCTGCCTGCGGGAAACACGATAAAGGAAGGGGGGGGCCCTTGGAGCAGGCTACACCGTGGGAGGGAAGGGGGAGGGGCCAAGAGGAGCAGGCCACATCGTGCTAAGAGTAGGGAAGGGGGGTGGGGGAAAATGCTGATACTGCTGCACAGGGACTTGGAGGGAAAGGGAAATACCTGGAGGAAAGACACAGGGAGAGGGACAGAAAGACAGAGAAAGGGGGCCAGGGAGAGAGAGAGACAGTGGGAGGGAGAGAGACAGAAAGACAGACATACTTATATTCTAGCACCCGTTTATGTAACGGGTTTAATGACTACGCCATGGTGTTGTTTGCAATTATGGTTGCCGCATCTCAAAAATGGTACCAAAAACATTAGAAAAGATCCAGAGAAAGCAACCAAAATAATAAAAGGGATGAAACAACTCTCTTACGAGGAAAGGCTAAAGATATAAGAACTTTTTAGTCTGGAGAAGAAACATTTGATGGGAGATATGATAGAGGTGTCTAAAATCATGAAAGGGGTAGAAAGGTTAAATGTTCATATTATTTTCTGATCTCAAACACCATCTAGGCCAGTGGTCTCAAACTCGTGGCCCGGGGACCACATGCGGCCCGCCAGGTACTATTTTGAGGCCCTTGGTGTGTTTATCATAATCACAAAAGTAAAATAAAAGTTTCTTGATCATGTGTCTCTTTAGCTATAAATTACAATATTCTTATTAAGACTTAGCCCAAAAAAAGATTTATAAACTATAAAGAGTTTTGCCTCATGCAAAATTGTAATTTCTTTAATAAGACATTAACTAATTTTTTCTGAGGCCCTCCAAGTACCTACAAATCCAAAATGTGGCCCTGCAAAGGGTTTGAGTTTGAGACCACTGATCTAGGCCAAATTTTTTTTTTTTAACAACTTTGTAAGACAACCAGGGAAACATGATACAAAATCTGATGTATAGTTGAAAGAATTTTAAAGTGAACTCTGTGCTGCATGGGTCACCAGTGCAATTGCTTCAGCACTGGGGTTATGTGAGTCATTCCTGGGACTCCAGTAATCAGTCTTGCCGCAGAGTTAATCCACGTCTGCGGTGCCCTCAGCTTCACTTTAGCAACTCCCAGGTATGGTGCATTGCAATAATCCACCCTACTCAGGATCAGTGCTTGCACTACACTACGGAACTCAAATGCTGGTTAAAATGGGACGTTAAACGGGAAGAATTTATTTCAGTGACTGGTAGGCAAGTTGTGGAGGTAATTCAAAATGAATAATTCATCTAATTCATTGAATTTATGTTCTATCTCTGTTCTGAAAGCAATGAAGGAATTCTTAGCTGCCCCTCTATTAAAAATAGTTAATAAATCATTTTCTTCCCAAGCACTTACAGAGGGCAATAACTAGACCATTTTTTAAAAGGAAGTTCACTTGATACAGATTAAATTTAGCCTCGGCAGAAATCTCTTTACAGACTGATATCAAGATCTTAGGAGTGATACTAGATTCCAGTCTAAAGATAGAGAAACAAATATATGAAATGGCAAGAAAACCTTTTTACAAATTGAAACTTCTGAGACAAATTAAACCTTTTTCTAGAAGTATTTCGATTTGGAACAATTTTACAATCTATGGGGCTCATTTTAAAAATAGATAGACGTTCAAAAGATGGTATAAACCAGGGATCTCAAAGTCCCTCCCTGAGGGCCGCAATCCAGTCGGGTTTTCAGGATTTCCCCAATGAATATGCATTGAAAGCAGTGCATGCACATAGATCTCATGCATATTCATTGGGGAAATCCTGAAAACCCGACTGGATTGCGGCCCTCAAGGAGGGACTTCGAGACCCCTGATATAAACCGACAGTTGTCCTAAATTCGCCTAATCATCTTATGTGGGTTCTGGCTGAAATTTGGGCCAGGGCCTGCTTAAGCCCTAGCTTCTCTCCAGCACCGCCCCCTGGCTCGCCTGTTCCTGGCCCACTTTTTTGGGCTGATCAGAGCTGATACTCAACAGCACTGCCCGGCTTAGTGCCACAGAATATCGACATTTAGTTGCCAATGTGGCCTGCTTAAATCGCTCTGAATAACAAGCCCAATATATTTTCCAGTCTTTGCTGTGTATATTTCTTTCTTAGGGGATCTTTTACTAAATCTTAGCACACACTAACAGAATTAGTGTGCGCTCAATGCTAAGACTCCAGTCAGTACATAGACTAAAGCACGCAGGACAACCGCGCGCTGACAGAGCCGCTTGGATAAATGCATGCAGGACATCAGCACGCCGGATTAAAACTTAACTATAAAGCGCTCCAAGTGGATTTTTTTGCCCCACTTTGCTTAGAAGTGTTGCCGCTGCCATTGGGGGGGGGGGTAGAGGAAAGTGTAATTTTTCCCTATTTTTTAGGGAAAAATTACCGTACATTCCCCTCTCTAAGTGGGGGGGGGGTTCCCCCCACCCCCTCCTAATGGCAGCGGCAACACTTCTAAGTAAATGGGAGGGGGTTCCCTCCCCACACCCCTTCGGAGCACTTTAAAGTTAAGTTTTAATCTGGCGCGCTGATGTCCGGCGCGCATTTGTCTGAGCAGCTTTGTCGGCACACGATTGTCCCACACGCTTTTGACTCGGCACCCTCTAGTCATGGGTACATGGGTTTATTGTGCCACTGGGGCTTGCAAGCATCTGAGAAGCTGAAAGCTATGCCATTGGTAGTTTCACTACCAGCAGGGTCTCCCAAGGTGGACAGGATTCTGTGGAGATGCTGGACTAACGATGTTCCACCCATCCGGGCAGCAGCAGATGGGCGGTGTTGGAAGCGGAGGATAGCGTTTGGTGCGACAACATTGAATTTATACTGCGCAGAAGAAAGGCCCAGCAATCTACTTCTGTATTCTACCAAGAGCACTTGATGATGATGAGACATGAAAAAAGTCACCAACTAGACATAGCAGCTTCCATGACCCAACAGCCCTTACTGCCAGAGATTCAAACATCAAATGGAAAGTGGTCTAAATCCCTCTGGTCAGATCACTACACATACTCCTTCAACCTCAACTGGGCCAAAGACAAAACCAAACCAAAGCCCCAAAGATCAACCTACAACTCTCGTAACTACATCGACCCCTCCAAATTCTGGACTAAAACCGACGCAGCCCTCCAAGAATGCAACCCCAAGGACTTCATCTCACAATGGTGCAAGATAAGCACAGCTACCCTAGACGAGCTAGCCCCAATACAAACAAAAAACAGAATTAGCAGACGATCAGACAAATGGTTCGATAACGAATTACTCCTACTCAAAAGACAATGCAAACGACTAGAAAGAAAATGGAGAAAGAATAACCAAGAACCCATGAAAACAGCTTGGAAAAAACTAAATCAACAATACAAACTGAAACTAAAAGAAAAAAGAAAAACACACTACTCCAACCTAATAGGCAAAGAAACCCAAGACACAAAAAAACTATTCCTAATACTAAAAGAACTCACAGACACCAAACCCTATCTGGCCAATAATGGAACCCCTCCCCCCTCAGCTACACTTTTAGCCGAATACTTTAAAAACAAAATCACAATGGCCAGGTCCACCCTCTCCAGAAGCCCAACCCACCTAGAAGAGATCACAGAAAAAGATTCAGCAGTGGCAGACAGAACCTGGTCCCAATTCCCCACAATACAATGGTCTGACCTTAACAAACTCTACAAAAAATACAGCCACGCAACCTGCGATCTCAACCACTACCCTCCTTACCTATTAAAATCCTCCAGTATCAAATTCTGCGCTCTCCTCTTACAATGGATACAAACCATGCTCACAGATTGCCTTTTCTCGCAAGACCTCAGCAAAATCGTTGTCACCCCGATCCTAAAAGACCCTAAAGGAGCAACACACCAATCATCCAACTACAGACCCATAGCCTCAATACCACTCTATGTCAAACTAATGGAAGGCCTGGTGGCCAAACTCCTCACCACTTACCTAGAAGACCACAACATACTCCATCCCACACAATCGGGTTTCAGAGCCAACTACAGAACAGAGACATTACTAGGTTCCCTCCTGGACACAGCTAGACAACACCTCAGAACAGGTAGAAAAATGCTGATTATACAGCTGGACCTCACCGCAGCATTTGACCTGGTGGACCATAACATCCTACTACAAATACTAGAAACAATAGGGATCACAGACAAGGTTCACACATGGTTTCAAGGCTTCCTACAATCCAGAATCTACAGAGTCAAGTTGAACAAAGAAAAATCAGAACCATGGTCCAACCCCTGTGGCGTACCCCAAGGATCTCCACTATCCCCAACTCTCTTCAATCTCTACATTGCATCCCTCGGCACCTGCCTGGACAAATTAGGCTTAACCTCCTATAGCTATGCTGATGACATCACCATTCTCCTTCCTTTTGACCAACCAACGTCCTCCATGACAGACACACTACACAAGACACTTGAAACAGTTGCATCATGGATGAATAATCACAAACTGAAACTGAACCCAGACAAGACAAAATTCATTCTCCTCGAAAATAATAAATCCCCTAGTAATAAACTCAATCACATACCCTATACAACCCACTCTAAAACTTCTAGGAATGACAATTGACAGATGCTGTACCATGCAACCACAAATCAACAAAACAATACAAAAATCATTTGGGGTCATGAGAAACTTAAGGCAAGTTCGAAAATTCTTCGACAGAACACAATTCCAGCTCTTAGAAACATAGAAAGATGACAGCAGATAAGGGCTACAGCCCATCAAGTCTGCCCATACCATTGACCCACCCTTTTAAGTCTACTGGCCCCCTTAACTCTACTGACCTGCTCTACTAAGTCTAAATCCTAGTGACCCTATTCATTGGTATGACCCTCGCAGTGATCCCACATAGGTATCCCATTTATTCTTGAAGTCTGGGATACTGCGGGCCTCGATCACCTGTACTGGAAACTTGTTCCAATGCTCTATCACTCGTTCCATGAAGAAGTACTTCCTGACGTCTCCACGAAACTTCCCTCCCCTGAGTTTGAGCGGATGTCCTCTTGTGTTCGAGGGTCCTTTGAGAAGAAAGATATCATCTTCCACCTCGACCCGTCCCGTGATGTACTTAAATGTCTCAATCATGTCTCCCCTCTCCCTACGCTCCTCGAGAGTATAGAGCTGCAATTTGTTTAGTCTTTCTTCATACGAGAGACCCTTTAGCCCCGAGACCATCCTGGTGGCCATCCACTGAACCGACTCAATTCTGAGCACATCTTTACGGTAATGTGGCCTCCAGAATTGCACACAGTATTCTAGATGAGGTCTCACCATGGCTCTGTATAATGGCATCATGACCTCAGGCTTCCTGTTGACGAAACTTCTCTTGATACAACCCATCATCTGCCGTGCCTTAGATGAAGCCTTCTCCACTTGAGTGGCAATCTTCATGTCTGCACTGATGATCACTCCCAAGTCTCGTTCTGCCGTAGTCTTGGTCAAAGTTTCTCCATTCAAGGTGTAAGTTCTGCATGGATTTCCATTTCCGAGATGCATGACCTTACATTTCTTGGCGTTGAAGCCCAGCTACCAGATAGAGGACCAACTTTCTAAAGTACGGAGGTCCTGTTCCATAGTATCCTGTAGATTGTAGCCGTTTACGATATTGCATAGTTTGGCGTCATCAGCGAATAAGGTTACCTTACCTTGAAGCCCTTGAGTCAAATCCCTAATGAATATGTTGAAGAGGAGTGGACCCAGGACTGAGCCCTGCGGTACTCCACTGGTCACTTCCAACGTTTTAGAGAGGGTACCATTAACCATCACCCTCTGAAGTCTGCCACTTAGCCAATCTTTAACCCATGCAGTTAGTGTTACTCCTAACCCCATTGATTACATCTTGTTCAGCGGTCTGCGGTGTGGGACGCTGTCATAAACCTTGCTGAAATCAAGGTATACGACATCTAAGGACTCTCCCGAGTCCAGCCTTCTTGTTACCCAGTCAAAGAAGCTGATAAGATTGGACTGTCAGGACCTACCCTTGGTGAATCCATGTTGACTGGGGTCCCGGAGATTCCCCTCATTCAAGACCGTATCTAATTTATGCTTAATTAGTGTTTCCATGAGTTTACACACTATTGAAGTGAGACTCACCGGTCTATAGTTCGCAGCCTCAGCCTTGCAACCCTTTTTATGCAGAGGAACAACGTTGGCTGTTTTCCAGTCCAACGGAACTTTCCCCGTGCTTAGTGAGAGATTGAAGAGCACGGCCAACGGTTCCGCCAGAACATCTCTCAATTCTCTAAGCACTCTTGGGTGTAAATTGTCCGGTCCCATGGCCTTGTTCTCCTTGAGCCTTGTCAGCTTGCTGTAGACGTCTTCAGGTGTGAACTCAAAATTCTGAAACGGGTCTTCCGCAATTTGTTTTGCCTTCAACTGTGGTCCGTGTCCCGGTGCCTCACAGGTGAAGACTGAGCAGAAATATTCATTTAGTATTTCGGCTTTTTCAGAATCCGCCACCGCGTAGTTTCCGTCCGGTCTTCTAAGGCGTACTATGCCTTCTGTGTTCCTTTTCCTATCACTAATATACCTGAAGAAAGATTTGTCCCCTTTTTTAATGTTTTTTGCCAAAGTTTCTTCCACTTGAAGTTTGGCCTCCCTAACTGCTGTTTTGACCGCTGCAGACCTGGTCTTATATTCTATTTTAGTTTCCCTTCGCTGCGTACGTTTGTAGGAAAGAAATGCTGTTTTCTTCTCCTTAATGAGGTGCGAGATCTCCTCAGTGAACCATTAGGGTTTATTGTTTCTTTGCCGTTTGTCTACCGATTTTATTTAGCGTTTAGTAGCTTCGTGTATGGATGATTTCAGGTACGACCACATAGCTTCCACATTACCGGTCTCTGCTTGGTCCTGCAGCATCTGATGGATGAAATCTCCCATGCGTGTGAAGTCGGTACCCCGGAAATTAAGTACCTTTGTTTTTGTGATTGATTTAGGGAATCCTTTCCTAAGGTTGAACCATACCATGTTATGGTCGCTGGAGGCTAGCGTATCTCCTACCGAGACCTCTGAGATGCTTTCCCCGTTGGTGAGTACCAGGTAAAAGGATCGCCTGGTCCCTAGTGGGCTCCGTCACCATCTGTTTTTGTTGTGCACCATTTATGGAGGCCAAAAGCCTCTTGCTGCTACTTGTGGTTGCTGAAAATGTGTTCCAGTCTGCATCAGGCATGTTGAAGTCCCCTAGCAGTACAGTGTCGCCCCGTAGAGTGATATTCTCTATGTCTTCAATTAATTCCGTGTCCCTGTCTTCTATTTGTCTTGGGGGTCTGTATACCACACCAAGATACAGGCATTTATTGCCACCTCTTGCCAGGTTAACCCAGAGGGACTCCCCGGTGTATTTGACATCTGTGATCCTGGTGGTTTTGATGTCTTCTTTAATGTATAGTGCTACCCCATCACCTAACCTGCCCTCTCTGTCACGATGAAGTAGATTGTACCCCGGTATAGCCATATCCCACCCATGTGAGTCCGTAAACCATGTTTCGGTTATTGCAACCACGTCTAGGTTGACATCCCTTATTTCAGTTTCCAGCTCTAGAATTTTATTGCCTAAACTGTGAGCATTAACATACATGGCCCTCCACACATTGTGTTTGCTAGGTCGCTGTAAGGCGTTTTCCACCTGAGTCTGTGTGGCTCCTAGAGAACTGTTTGCTATGTGGGCCCTTACCTCGGAAGCAGAGTGTCGACTCATCCCATCAGGATAGTTCCTTTCCGCACCAGTACATGAGTAAGTACCCTCCCCCAACTTACCTAGTTTAAAGCCCTACAAAGCAGGCGGGCTAGTCGGTGTCCGAAGATGTTCTTACCTCTGCTGGTCAAGTGGAGTCCGTCTGGTCCCAGAAGTCCTTGTAACGCCTCTCCATGATTCAGGAATCCAAAGTTCATATCCCAACACCATCCTTGTAGCCATTCGTTGGTTCTTAGGATACATTCATCTCTGGCTCTTCCCTTGCCTCTAACTGGAAGGATTGAAGAGAAGACCACCTGTGCACCCGTCTGCTTCAGCCTCACACCCAAGGCTCCGAAGTCTCTGGTGATGGTCTCCTGGGTGTTCCTTGCAGTGTCGTTCGTACCTATGTGGATAAGAAGCATAGGAAAATGGTCATGAGGTGTGAGTAGTTTACCCAGGTTGGTGGTGACGTCCCGTATCCTGGTTCCAGGTAGACAGCAAACCTCTCTCGAGAGTGTATCCGGTCTGCAGATTGGTCCCTCGGTGCCCCTCAGCATGGATTCCCCAATGACTATTACTCTGCGCTTCTTTCATTGTGGGGGGGGGGGGGGGAGTCGATCATCAGATGGAGCTGCTTGTTGGGTCTGCTCCTGTTCTTCGTGTTGGGTCTGTTCTTGTTCGTCGTCGGCAGCTTCTTCTTGGAGAATCTGGAATCTGTTCCTCAGGACGAGGTGAGGGGTTGACGTAGGGTTGGCCTGTTGGGAAGAAAAAAGAAGAGGATGAAGAGATTGAAAAAGGGGGGGGGATCTCCTTTGTTTGCCTTTGCCTGTGGAAGAGGTCACCAGGTCATTGTCGCTGGCCATTGCCTGTATCCCAAATGTTGATTTCAAAGCTGATGATTTGGGCGTCTCGAGAATGGACTTGTCGTGGGCATGTTCTGTGACTTGAGACAACTCCTGAACGACTCCGTCGATGAAGGCTTCATCCTCACGGATGCTCCTCAGGCGTTCCACCTCCTCCCTGAGGCTCTTGGTCCAATCCCTAGTCCTGGGTCTTCTAGACTACTGCAACATACTCTATCTCCCCTGCCCCACAACCATGATAAAATAACTACAAACTGTTCAAAACACAGTGCTAAGACTTATCTATTCACTGAGTAAACAGGACCACATCACAGCGGCGTACCTAGACTCTCACTGGCTCCCAATATAAGCAAGAGTACAATTCAAATTCTACTGCCTACTATTTAAAACCATAAACGGAGAAAGCCCAGCCTACCTAAACAACCGCCTAATCCAAACTACCTCAACCAGACACAGAAGAACCCACAGACTGTTCACTCATCCCCCAATCAAAGACGTAAAACGAAAAAAACTGTACGACGGCCTTCTAGCCACACAAGTAGCAAAACTAGACTACCAACTCTCCAATTTATTGATAACGACCACAGACTACAAATCGTGTAGAAAAGAAATAAAAACCATCCTATTCAAGACCTCCTTGAAGACAAACTAACTCCGCAAGACTCATCCCAATTCTCTGTAGCAAATCTCTCTATTCTTCAATTCCTCTGGAAATGGCCAGATAACTTCTTTTGTAATCCGCCTTGAACCGCAAGGTATTGGCGGAATAGAAATCTCTAATGAAATGTAACATAAAGAATCGGCATAGTGCTGGAAGATGGTCCTCTAGGTTGGAAGGCACTCACCGTACTACTAGGGAAGAGCTGATTGTCATTCAGAGTATGCCCAATATTTGTGAAGCCGATGGATCACAGTCGCCGGGACATCCCAATGCTGATGTTGCTGGACAGAAAAGGGAGATCAGAAGCTGTAAAGATATTCTTAACATAGGAACATGGGAATAAGCAAAGATGGTGAGCTGCGTTCAGATGGCTGGGCATGTTGAAAACAACCATGGGGATGACGCTGGAGGACCTTACTGGACTAGCACAAAACCGATTTGTTTTTAGATCTGTAACTCATCAAGTCGTTAGGACTCGAACACAAGTTGATGGCACCTAAGAAGAAGAAATGTTAAGAAGTCCATTTTATATCTAAGGCCTTCCTAGCATTTAGCATGCGTTTAAGCATTAGTATAAGGGTCCTTCTCGTTCATTCCTTTATTCTAGTCCTTTTCCTTTTCTTCTCATTCACTTCTTTTCTTTCCTTTATCAGTCTTATCTATACACTCTTCTTCCAAATAGCCTGCCTTACCCTTGTTTCCTTCACCTCCCTCTCAGTTTAACCCCCTTGCCCATCTTTCATTTTCTCCATGTCCTTCTTCACACCATTCCTTCTTTTTCCTCTATTCTTGAACCCTTGTTCTCTCCATACCTTATGCCTCCTCCCCAGGACTGGCATTAGGGGGGGGGAAAGAAACAGGGCAGCTGCCCTGGGCCCCAAGTCTCTGGGAGCCCCGTGGCCCAGCATGTCTTCCCACTTCTCTCCGCATCGGTCCGACGTCACCCTTGTCTTCTGTCTCACTGAAGAATTCGCCGGCCTCGGCAGCAATTCAGAAGCATTGCCTACGGCTCCCCTTCCTGCTTTCCATCTGTTGTGGTCCACCCAGGCGGAAACAGGAAGTTACATCATTGGGAAAACAACCGTGGCAGATGGAAAGCAGGAAGGAGAGCCACAGGCAACATTTCTGAATCACTGCTGAGGCTGCTGGATTTTTAAATGAGACAGAAGGTGAGGGCGACATCGGACAGGTGCGGAGAAATGAGGGAGAAGATGCTGGGCTGAGGAAGCCCCCTGGACTAACTTTTTTTTAAAGTACGAAGGGCGATGGTATTAAAGACGTGGGGGGAGATCTTATGGGGCCGGAAACAGAAGAGAGAAGTTGGATCTGGGGAAAAAGATTGGGAGAACTATTGGGGAGAGAAGGTGGGTCTGAGGGAGGGAGGCAGTCAGGGGAGGAAATGGAATGGGGGTTAGTTGCGAAGAGAAAAGGACTTGGGGATGGAAGGGAGGGAGAAATGTTAGTCCTGGGGGTGGAAGGGAGTGAGAGATGCAGCATCTCTTTTTCCCTCCATCTCATTGTTCAACATCAAGAGGGGAGGAAAGAAGAACAATAGAAAACAGAGGGAGCAAATTGTTGGATCACAGTGGGAGGGGGGGGAAGAGAGAGAGAGGAGGAGAGATGGATCCATGGAAGAGCAGGAGGGAAGAGAGCTAGGGGATGAAGAGAAAGGGACAGGGAGATATAGTATGACCAGTGGAAACAGGGAGGGGTGGTAAGCCATGGAAGAGCTAGGGACTGAGAGGAGATGGAGAATTGAGAGGAAGCTCAAAATTTAAAAAGAAGGGGGAGAAAGAGGCCAAGATTTGAGTGGACAGAGGCAGAAAAGAAAAAGTTAGAAAGCTGAAAGGGAAAAATCAATATGGTGGAGGCAGGCATGAGGAGGGAATGGAACAAGAGAAAAGAGGAGAAAAAAATGAATAGCAGACACTGGAAAGAGAATTAGTGGAACACAGAAAAAAAGCATAAAGAGAAACTGGGACCAAGAGGATGTTAAAACAAAATGTTCAAACAGCAAGGTAGAACAAAATGTTTTATTTTGAATTTATTAACCCTAAACGGAGACAGCCCATCCTACCTGAACAATCGCCTCATCCAAGCATCCACTACCAGACACAGAAAAACGCACTCCCCATTCATACCTCCCCCAATCAAAGAAGTAAAACGATCAAAACTACACGACGGCCTTCTAGCCCTCAAGCCGCAAGACTGGACAACCAGATCTCCATCCTTCTGACGACCACCCCAGACTACAAGACATTCAGAAAAGAAATAAAAACAATACTTTTCAAGAAATTCCTGAAGCAGCCATAACATCACGTACTCTTAATAACTCTAAAATTTGACAATTGATCTACTCTTTACTTCACTAGTAACAACAATTGTGCTTCCGTTGTTACCCCTTTTTAATTCTTTTGTAAGCCACCTTACCTTTAACAACCCAAGAAATGTTAAAAGATCTACTACTTACCTCTCTAGTTAATCAATAGTTCTCCCATTGTAACCCCCATTTTATTAATCTTTTGTAAGCCACCTTGAACCGCAAGGTAATGGTGGAATAGAAATCCCTAATGTAATGTAATGTAATATGTTGGCTTTGGGATATGTGCATCACAATTATTTTTGTGTTGTGTTCAGTGGCATAGTCATATAGCTGATTTGGGGGAGGGACTGGAGCCCCAAATTAGTATATGGGCACCAAAGTTTCTCTTCCTGAGTGCAATATACAAATACTTGAGCTACTGGGGATTCCCAAACCCTGCCAACTGAAGACATCTTCCTCCAGTCCAGCAATCAGAAATCTCCAAGCTTTGCAGCTAATGGCAATATCCTCAAGCTGCCACTGCTTTCATGCATGCACGAAAGCCAGGTGTGGGGTGGGGAAGAGGGAAGGCAGCAGCAACAGCTCTGCAATATTGCTGCCAGCTGCAGAACTTCGAAAGTTATGGTCACTGAACCTGAAAGGGGGAGGGAGATGGCTGTCAGTTGGTGAGCCTTGGGGGATCCCCACTAGCTACAACAAGGGAGATTCTATTCACCCTGGACTATTGTAACATCATCTACTTGGGGATACCTAAAAAAAAACGTAAGAAAACTGAGAATAATTCAAAACACGGCCATCCGCTTAATATTCGGACTAAAGAAAAGTGATCACGTTAGTCCCTTCTACAAACGGCTGCACTGGTTACCAATCGAAGAAAGAATTCTATTCAAGTTCTCCTGCTTTTGCTATAAATTAATCTGGGGAATGGCCCCCAATTACCTTCTACCTCACTTCGAATTCTATTCCCCCATTAGATCTACCAGAAACCACAACCTGTTTGCATACCCGAAAATCGCTGGCTGCAGATATCGAACCTTCCTGGACAGAACATTCAAGTTTCAAGCTGGTAGACAGCAATCATGGCTAGGCTATCTCATCGATACCGCTAGGTTGACCTACAGCATCTTCCGGAAAGAACTAAAGACCACTTTGTTTAAGAAATTCTTGTCCTAGCCAGACCCTCTCCCGCGAACATAACTTCCACACCTTTTCCTGAATTTCTTCCTCACACTAGGTATCCACATTCCCTGTCTGCTAAAATTCCCTCTTCATAATTGTATCCTGATATTCGCTGGTATCCGACTATTTTCAATTGTAAGATGTAAAATAGTTAATTTCTTATAATTCAACCTATGTATAATTTTTCCTTTCAACCACCTTGTATTCATCTACTGTAATTCACTGATTGTACAGCTCTTCTTCTTTGTGAACCGCCTAGAAGTCGCAAGATTGTGGCGGTACAGAAAAATAAAGTTATTATTATTATTTTGAGGGGGCCTACGCTCAAACTGGGAGGTCCAGCCCCCTCTCATGGTTATGCCACTGATTGTGTTCAAAATGAAGTACAATACTTGCAGAATTTAACTTTTGGGGATTTCCAGTTCAAAAGAACATAAGAATAGCCTTACTGGGTCAGACCAATGGTCTATCAGGCCCAGTAGCCCGTTCTCACGGTGGCCAATCCAGGTCACTAGCTCAGCTTTGGTATTCATATTTCTGCTTCTAATTTGTGATCCATTGTTCTATATTCGGTGAAGGTCTGTCTGTCTGTTTTGTGAGTGAAGAAGTCATTTAAAGGTGGGTGGGGAAATGGGGAGACAAGCAGGTAGAAGAGGGGCCCCCTCCTTAATTTATGCCCTGGGCCCCAGCATTTCTAAAACCGGCCCAGCTCTTCCCCCTTTTCTATGTTCTTTCTCCCTTCCTGTATTTGTTGCCTCTTCCCACTCTCCCAGCCACACAGCAGTTCACCACAGGATCATTTTGAAACACGTGGAAACGTTTACGGAATAGGAGATGTTTACAGAGTTTGGGAAGGAGATGCTTAAAAGCTGCTGCTATTCTAACAAAATTTAATTTGAAACTACCATCCACATACAGTTTGGAATATCAACTGGGACATTCGTCTCAAAATGGCTGCAATGGATTTATCATTAGAAAATAATATTTACCAAGGCATAAGATTTTGTGCTGCGGTATCTCAGGAGAAATCTAGCCAATCAGTTGTCCAGGATCGCCACAATGAATATCCACGAGATGAATTTGCATGCAGTGCCAATCTGTCACATGCATATTCACTGTGGTTACAGAGCAGTGTACCTCCAGTAGTGCTATAAAATGGTAAGGATTCAGCTCTCAGTATACTGATCGGGAGTTGGAGGTTGATTATTTCTTTCCGTGGGCTCTGCCTTATCTTTTACATTGGGATGGGAAGGTGTGGTTGGGCCCTGGGGCCTGTAGTTGCTTGGTGGAGCCGCTCCGTCGGGCTTGGAGATGTGTTTCTCAGTTTTGGGGTCATTTGCCTTTCAGTTCTGTGTTGCTGCCTATAGTGGGCAATGCGGCCTTTAGTCCTGGACAGGAAAATGTTGTTTTCAAACGTTGGGCGTGGAAGGGGCTCCGCTCTTTGGAGCAGTTTCTACAGACGGATGGCAGCGCTGTTCCCTTTTTGACTCTCCAGGCGTCCTGGTCCTTGGGTACGACGGATCATTTTGCTTATATGCAGCTTTCTCATTATGTAGCTTCTTTGCCCAGAGACTCTTTGACTCAGTCTTTTGCTGTTACTTTGCACGAATTTTTCTTTGATGCTCAGTGGGATTGGCTCTCTATCTCTCAATATCATCGTAGATTGGTGGCTTTGCAGCCTAGGCGGGATTACCAGCGGCTTTTGACTTTATGGGCCCGGGACCTGGGATGTCGCCCGAGGGTGGCGTCCTTGGCTCCTTTGGTGCGACATATTCCTCGGGTGGTGCAGAGCGCTGAGCTTCAGGAATGTCAATTTCAGGTTCTCCATCGGGGTTATGTCTCTCAGCAACAGGCCTTTTATTTTAGGTGTGCCCCTACAGCTATTTGTCTGAAATGTCGCCGGGTTGCTAACTCTCTGGCACATGGGGTGTGGTTGTGTGCCTCTATCTCTGCCTTTTGGTTGGAGGTCCGGTGTTATTTGGAATCTTTGGTGGGTTATCAGCTCCCCTCGTCAGTGGAAGAGACTATTTTTTTGGCGGATGGCTATTTGGGAGGACTTTCTGCAGGCGACAGTTTGCTTATTCGTGAGGGTTATATTGTGGGGAAGAAATGTATTCTTAATCATTGGCTTCAGGACTCCCCACCCACCATCTGGAATTGGCACAATAAATTTCATCTTTTAATGGTCTGGGAGTCCATGTCCGCTCGGTTTTCCAGATCTCGGAGCAAGCTTTTTCTGTCCATTTGGGCCTCCTATTTGGATACTTTGCCCCCTATGATAAAAAGCCAGGTGGTCAATCGTTTGCGGAAGCCAGTAGTCTCCGTATTGCCAGTGGGTTGAGGGAGGGGTTTTGAGGGTTGGGGGGTCTTGGGTTGGGATGGGTGGGTGGGTTGCTTTTCGGATTGGATCTGGAGGGCTCCAGGCTATCAGAACACAGGCCTGGACTCTCACGGTTGTCTAGGGTCTCTTGTTGGGTGGTTGCCTTTTATTTTGTATTGGGCAAAAAAATAATTGAGATCCCTATGTTATGCGTGTATTTTCTGCTCTTGTGAATAAACAGTTTATACCAAAAAAAAAAAATGGTAAGGATTATGACGTAATGCATCCCATTATTTTGGGACCTTCCTTCTTCCCCCAGATTCTGCATAGATGACCTAATTCACATCTGCTCTTTCCACTCCACTCAGTATTTTAGAAACCTCTATCATGAAACCCCTGAGCCCTCTCTTCTCCAAGGTGAAGAGCCCTAGCCAGCCACTTTAGGCTTTCCTCATAGGGAAGTCGTCCCATGCCTTTTATCATTTTCATCACCCTCCTCTGTACTTTTTCTAATTCCGCTATATCTTTTTTGAGATATGGCGACCAGAACTGCACACAATATTCGAAGTGCAGCCACACCATAGAGCAGGGGTAGGGAACTCCGGTCCTCGAGAGCCGTATTCCAGTTGGGTTTTCAGGATTTCCCCAATGAATATGCATTGAAAGTAGTGCATGCAAATAGATCTCATGCATATTCATTGGGGGAAATCCTGAAAACCCGACTGGAATATGGCTCTCGAGGACTGTAGTTCCCTACCCCTGCCATAGAGCGAAACAAGGGCATTATAACATTTTCATCTTTGTTTTCCATTCCTTTCCTGATAATTCCTAACATTTTATTTGCTTTCTTAGCTGCCTCTACACACTGAACTGAGCATTTCAACATATCCTCAACAATGGCACCTGGATCCTTTTCCTGGGTGATGACTCCTAACATGGAACCCTGCATCACATAGCTATAGTTCAGATTTATAAGCTCTTCTGAGCAGGGACTGTCTATTGTATGTTAAAATGTACAGCGTACGCCTTTCAGTGCTATAAAAATAATAAATAGTAGTAGTAGGTTCCTCTTTCCCACATGCGCCACTTTGCACTTGCTCACATTAAACGCCATCTGCCATTTTGATGCCCAGTCTCTCAGTCTCACAAGGTCCTCTTGCAATTTTTCACAAACCTCTTGTGATTTAACAACTTTGAACAACTTTGTGTCTTCAGCAAATTCAATTATCTCACTAGTTATTCCCATCTCTAGATCATCGATATGGTACAAATCAGCGATTCCAGCAGAGATCACTGGGGAACCCCATTATTTAATACTCCAAACACCTAGATGATATATTAACTTGTTCCCTAATTAAAAGGAATTAACTTTCAATACAATGTTATGCTATCATAATATACTTGGTAATTAGGATAAAACACAAACCGATTCAATGGCGTCACTTGGTAATTAGGATTGAACCCCACTATTTACCCTTCTCCATTGAGAATGTTGCCCCTTTTAAATTTACTCTCTATTTTTTGTCTTTCAACCAGTTTTTAATCCATAATAGGACATTACAGTACTCCCCCGATATTCGCAGGAGTTCCGTTCCAGGAACCCCTGCGAATCTTGAAAAACCGCAAATACATTTTTTAGCGGGGGAGACAGGAGAGGGCAGCCGGAGAAGCAGGATAGAGCAGCCGGAGCGCTGGCGAGTGAAGGAAATCACTCGCAGTATGCTCCGACCGCCTCTTTCTGCACTAAAGTCGGGCCTCACCAATCAGGAGCTGCTTTGACAAGCAGCTCCTGATTGGTAAGGCCCGACTTTAGCTCTAACCACTGTGTCACACCCACCCACCATGATCTCTTTTATTCCTAAATTTCCTTTTTTATTGCCATGTATTTTATTAATATTTTTTTAGGTGGGGACGAGGGAAGGAAAGAAAAAAAAAACTACAGTTTATCACAACCATAACTCCCAACTGATTATAAGGCCTTTATTACAAGTGATAGGCAGACATTTCTGATCTGTAGAGCTGTGCCAGATATATTGAGTGCTACCACCAAGGGAAGAGCCATTGGAAAGCTTAAAATAATTCTTTGCCTTTATTCGGGAGCAAAATAAAAAAGAGTGTCTGACATCGCTGATTTATTTACGCCATGGTTTTTGGTCACGGCATTACACAAAGATGACGGGATGACTTATAACCAGGCTGCAGCTGGAATATGGGCCGAAAGCAATTAGAGCTCAGGGATTCATTTTCTAGGGCTTGGAGAAAATGATGCAGGCACTGTTAAAATACTAATGTGAGCTTCAAGGTGATCTGTAATCATTTTAGTTGACAGCATGGAATAAAGGGATAGCTGGTGCTGTTGTCTGGGTTTCTGGCATTTGGGACTAGCAGGGGAGGAATTCATAAGAACATAAGAATAGCCTTACTGGTTCAGACCAATGGTCCATCAAGCCCAGTAGCCCGTTCTCAGGGTGGCCAGTCCAGGTCACTAGTACCTGGCCAAAATCCAAGAGTAGCAACATTCCATTCAGAATCCTAAAGGACAGCAAGATTCTGGAATCCCAAAGAGTAACAAAAGATTCCAGAACCCCAAGGAGTAGCAAAATCCCGTGCTACCAATCCAGGGCAAGCAGAGACTTCCCCCATGTCTTAACAACAGACTATGGACTTTTCCTCCAGCAACTTTTCCATCAGCAACCAAAACACCTGGGTAGGGGCTGGAGATTGGTTTATTTGTTTAGCATCACCAGCCAAGATGGCTTCCCCCATGTCTTTCTCAATAACAGACTATGGGCTTTTCCTCCAGGAACTTGTCCAAACCATTCTTAAAACCAGCTACGCTATCCGATCTTATCACATCCTTTGGTAACGCGTTCCAGAGCTTAACTGTTCTCTGAGTGAAAAAATATTTCCTCCTATTGGTTTTAAAAGTATTTCCCTGTAACTTCATCGAGTGCCCCCTAGTCTTTGTCATTTTTGACGGAGCGAAAAAAACCGATCCACTTGTACCCGTTCTGCTCCACTCAGGATTATGTAGACTTCAATCATATCTCCCCTCAGCCATCTCTTTTCCAAGCTGAAGCGCCCTAACCACTGTAGACTTTCCTCATACGAGAGGAATTCCAACCCCTTTACCATCTCGGTCGCTCTTCTTTGAACCTTGTCTAGCACCACTATATCTTTCTTGAGATAAGGAGATCAGAAATGAACGCAATACTCCAAATGAGGTCGTACCACAGAGCGATACAGACCTGGTTTTCCACAGGGGAAGTACATGCTGTTGCTTTGCTTGCTTTCCACCCAAATACTAGTAGTCACCAGAACAAGAGGAATATATTTGCAGATTCCTTTTCCTGAAAAAATTGGTGGAGAAGTAGATTCTTTTGAACTTATATAGTGGCACTATCCATAAATTAAGGGCTCCTTTTACGAAGGTGCGCTAGCGTTTTTAGCGCACGCACCGGATTAGCGCGCGCTATAGCACATGCTAGCTGAAAAACTACCACCTGCTCAAGAGGAGGCGGTAGCGGCTAGCGTGCGTGGTATTTTAGCGCGCTATTCGGTGCCCTAACGCGCCTTCGTTTAAGGAGCCCTAAATCTTTTTGGAATACTATGAGAGACATATTTTGGAATTGATATGAAACTTACAGTATCAGAATGTATATTAGACATTGTAAACTCTAATTTAACCCCGTTTAACAAAAACGTAGTGCGGTTTTTAGCGCCAGCTGCAACAGTAACAGCTCTGACGCTCCTAGAATTCCTTCGAGCGTCGGAGCTCTTACCGCCACGGCCGGCGCTAAAAACTACGCTATGGTTTTGTAAAAGGTGCGTGGAAAGGGGAGGTTTAACGTCTAATCAGTCCACGTTATTAGATCCTCTCCTACTGTCACTCAGCTGGATGCGTAATTACTTGTTTTTTGGAAAGGCCAACTACTCCCTTCTTAAAATGAATGGCTACAATATGTACAGAGCAAAGGTGGAATTGTCCCAATCAGAATGGTGCACAAAAAAGTGTCTTTCAGTTCATCTGATAAATCCAAATGCCTTTATTCATCCAAAATTCATAAAATGACTCTATGACTCTACTCTAATGACTCGTAGAGTCATTTTATGAATTTTGGATGAATAAAGGCAATTGGATTTATCAGATGAGTTGAAAGACACTTTTTGTGCACCATTCTGATTGGGACAATTCCACCTTTGCTCTGTGCTTTTGTGGTTGTGGTTTTGTTTCCCCTGTTTTATCCTTTGGCTACAATATGTAACAGAAATTACCGTATGTTGGGAAAACTGACTGCTAAATTGAAGAGCAAATAGAAATAATAAATCTGGCTACCATGGATGCATTCCTAAAAAAAAAAAAAAAAAAGCCAATGATTTTAATCTTAGGGGTACGTTATCATAGTCAGAAGATTTTACTTCTCCCTTTTATTCACATTATATATTTTGAATTTTTCTCTGATCGACATAATATCTTTCTGTAAAGTTAATTGGTTGCTCTTATCTGTTTGTTGATAAGGGGTCCTTTTTATTAAGGTGCGCTAACCGATTTATTGTGCGCTAAAGATTAGTGCACGCTAAATGCGAAGATGCCCAGAGGAATATAATGGATGTCTTTGCATTTAGCGTGCACTAATCTTTAGCGCACAATAAATCGGTTAGCGCACCTTAACAAAAGGACCCCAAAGTGTTTTGAGAAAATAAAGAGGAGGAAATTTGACTAAAACAAAGCCGTTCCAGTTGAAACCTCTTAGCTGCATTTGTGTAATGCGTGCATGCCTAGCTTTCAGAAACTGTTTTCGTCATCCTTCCACTACCACATTTTGGCTTTTTGTTTTTTGTTCTACATGCAGTGCTAGAAGGAGATACAGTATATTGTACAATGGAGAAAGCAGGCTTGTCAATACGATTGAAGGCTCAAGACACCAGAGCCTGGTAGCGGCTGGCTCTGACTGAGCTGGAATCCCAGAAAAGCTGGGAATGAAACGAAAAGATGAAGCGGTAGGGGAGGGAGTTTGGTGCTTAGACAGTCGTGTAGGTCAAGGCCAGATTAAGACCATCCCCCCTGGTGCCCTAAGCAATGAATAGAACGGGTACAAGTGGATCGATTTTTCACTCCGTCAAAAATTACAAAGACTAGGGGACACTCGATGAAGTTACAGGGAAATACTTTTAAAACCAATAGGAAGAATTTTTTTTTTTCCACTCAGAGAATAGTTAAGCTCTGGAACGCATTGCCAGAGGTTGTGGTAAGTGCGAATAGCTTAGCTCAGTGGTCTCAAACTTGCGGCCCGGAGGCCACATGCGGGCCCGCCAGGTACTATTTTGAGGCCCTCAGTATGTTTATCATAATCACAAAAGTAAAATAAAACAGTTTCTTGATCGTATGTCTCTTTAGCTATAAATGACAATATTATTATTAAGACTTAGCCAAAAGGAAAGATTTCTAAACTATAAAGAGTTTTACCTCATGCAAAACTGTCATTTCTTGAATAAGACATTAACTATTTTTTCTGCGGCCCTCCAAGTACCTACAAATCTAAAATGTGGCCCTGCAAAGGGTTTGAGTTTGAGAAGACTGGCGTAGTTGGTTTTAAGAAAGATTTGGACAAGTTCCTGGAGGAAAAGTCCATAGTCTGTTATTGAAAAAGACATTGGGGAAGCCACTGCTTGCCCTGGATTGGTAGCATGGAATATTGCTACTCTTTGGGTTTTGGCCAGGTACTAGTGACCTGGATTGGCCACCGTGAGACAGGCTACTGGGTTTGATGGACCATTGGTCTTAAGTTCTTATGCCACCTCCACCTCCAAATTGGAAGTTAGTCATGAAAAATTTGGGAAGTAAAAGGTAATTAATTGAAAAATAACTATTATTACAAATAGATATTTATTTTCCGAGAGAACTATCATCTCTAGAATTATGCATGCTATAATGAAAAAACGGGTAGATATCAGACAAAGAACAAATCCAACAGATCTGCAGTGAGGATGCAATAGAGCAAAGAAAAGAACTGCAGACGGATGTACAAGATGCAGGCAAAGTTTAGTTAAAACCATCAAACAATTTGTTGCTACAGACAGACCACTTGTCTTTGTCATTAAAAAAAACATTCATCCTCTTTGCTCTTAAGCCAATTTTTTGTTGTAAACTTGCCTAAGGGCTCCTTTTACTAAGCTGCGTTACGGCTTTAACGCGCGGAATAGAACATGCTACAATGCCCGGTGCGCTAGACGCTAACACCAGCATTGAACTGGCGTTAGTTCTAGCCACGTAGCGCTGGGTTTCTGCACGTTAATCTGTTGCGGGCGCTAAAAACGCTAGCGCACCTTAGTAAAAGGTGGGTAATAAGTGCTTGAAATAAATAAATTGAAATAAAATTAAGTTGGGCGCCCTATATAGAGTCGGGGGAGGGGAGGGGGGGATGGGATAATTCTTTAAGGGAACATCTCCCTTTAGGTGCCCTGACACAGCACCGTGAGATCCTATTCTGTAATGGCACCTGAGTGCTCAGGCTTCTTTGTAGACTACTAGTAACTCGGCATCAATTCATCTTACACTTACCCCCTCTTCTATTAAACCGCGCTAGCGGTTTTTAGCGCAGAGAGCAGCGCTGAAAAGGCCCGCGCTGCTCCCGATGCTCACAGGAACTCAATGAGGGTCGGGAGCAGCGCGGGCCATTCAGCGCGGCTCTCTGCACTATAAACCGCTAGCGGGGTTTCGTGGAGGAGGGGGTTAGGCACCCAGTTACACCAGCAACAGACCTGGTGTAACTGCAATTGCCCAAATGTGACAAGCTTGCACGTAACCTACTGTATTCTGTAAGTTGCACACGCAAGGGGTGGCGTCAACAATGCCCCTACCCTGGTCCACCGCCCTTGCGCTTTCACGTCATAACATTTGCATGCACCCTTCCAGGATGGTACTTAGGTGTTTTGCTGCCACATACATGTGAATGCGTACACTCGGGGCCCGATATTCTGCTGGTGGCGGGCAGCACTTTTGCTGTCATTGGGATTAAGCCTGGATATTCAATGCTGGGCTGTTTAAGAACATAAGAATAGGCTTACTGGGTCAGACCAATGGTCCATCAAGCCCAGAAGCACGATCTCAAAGTGGCCAATCCGGGTCACTAATACCTGGCCTAAACCCAAGGAGTAGCAACATTCCATTTAGAATCCTAAAGAATAGCAAGATTCTGGAATGCCAAAGAGTAACAAAAGATTCCGGAACCCCATAGAGTAGCAACATTCCATGCTACCGATCCAGGGCAAGCAGTGGCTTCCCCCATGTCTTAATAACAGACTATGGACTTTTCCTCCAGGAACTTGTCCAAACCTTTCTAAAAACCCGCTATGCTATCCGCCTTTAACACAACCTCTGGCGATTGGCATTGAATATCCAGTTTCATTTGTGGCAGCGGCAGCTTAACCGGTTATGTTGATATTCAGCACTAACGAGTTATTCCCCCCCTCCCCACTTTTACAGGGGGAGATAAGTGAAGAGAGATAGTGAGGGGTGGCTGAGTGAACCTGTACTGGATAAGTGTGATTCGGAAATTCAGATTAGACGTGCAGGCCTGGGTGTGCCACCAACTGACACATACAATTTATAGACTATTGTCAGCTGCATGAATTTAATGGCACACCTGACTTTTGCGCTAGTATTCTGCATTGGCTTAGGGGGGCTTGTGCGATTACAGAATTGGCATTAAGGGCCAGATTCTATAAACGGCGCCTAACTGAATCCATGCCCAGACTATGGCCCAAATTATGCGTCAAAGTGGTAGGCGCATACTGGAATATTCTCTTTAAAGTTCTGGTATTGATCTTTAAAGTGATTCATTATAAGATCCTTTGGAATTTGACACAAGTGAAAAGCTTATACCAACCAGATCCTCAAAGATAATAATAATAATAACAGTTTATATACCGCAATACCGTTAAGTTCTATGCAGTTTACAATAGATTAAGCGAGGAACAAATTGATTGAATTTAAGAGGGGAGAAGAGGAGAGTTAATAGGACCGGAAAGATCAGAGGGAGCGTTGCAATTGGCAACAGATGAGCTGTTACATATACAATATGCAAATACAAGAGCATCAGCATTTCGGTGGCAGGTGTTTCATTATGGAATAATTTGACTGGACCCTTAAGGTTGCTCCCTGATAATTCAGAAATTTAAGAAGGTATTGAAAACAAGTCTGTTTGTGGAGTTTCAGCTGATTGGATTATAGCACTGGTTGAGATGAATTTTAAATACAAAAATTAAAACAAACACAGCATAATGTATCTGAAATTATGATTATGTTCGCATTTTGTAAACCGCTTAGGACTAATCATGTTAGAAATGTTTAAATAATAAATTGAGGGGGGTTTATTGGCACTTTCAATTATCAGCGTCAATTAAGGTTGTGGGTTCGAAATCCTGCACTGCTCTTTGCGACCCTGGGCAAGTCACTTAATCCCCATTGTCCCAGGTACATTAGAGTGGGAGCCCATCGGGACAGTTAGGGAATAATGCTCGAGTACCTGAATAATTTGTAAAACGCATAGAATTGTAGGATATGTGGAATATAAATTATTAAAATAAGCCAAATAAGGGCTCCTTTTACGAAGGCGCATTAGGGCCTTAACGCGCGGAACAGCACGCGCTAAATTGCCACGCGTGCTAGCCGCTACCGCCTCCTTTTGAGCAGGCGGTAGATTTTCAGCTAGCGCGCGCTAATCCGGTGCGTGCGCTAAAACGCTTAGCGCACCTTTGTAAAAGGAGCCCTACAAAAATTATTATTAGGCGCCCCAATCTAGGCGCCTAACTATAGGCATCTTGTATAGAATCAGAGCCCAAGTGCTCCCACTGTGGTGGCATCTTGGCGTCAAGCTATAGACTTGCATCCTATGTTTTCTAAGCAACTAGTATTCCGCGACCACGCCCACAAGCCATTTTATAACCACGCACCCGAGCGGCAATTTTATAAATCATTTCCCACGTGTAAAGCGGTGGTTTTCTGTCAACAAGCAGGACCGAGTAGGGCACCCAAATGCGTGATATTTAGTGGCAGAAACTGCTTTCCCAGAGCTCAGTGCAAAGTTCTGAACATGAGTTCCCCCCCCCCTCTTGCTGTACGCAGCAGTCTCCTCAGATTCAGTTTTTCCGCTCAGCCAAACAAACATGAAGCTTCTCCTGTTGGTTTTGCTTTGTCCCAGTTTCTCATCTCTCCTCTTCTCTGATATATATATATATATATATATATATATATATAGACAAGGACAGATTATTCAGACCACGGGGAACCACAAGTACGAGAGGGCACTCGGAGAAACTGGAAGGGGACAGGTTTAGAACCAATGCCAGGAGGCTTTTCTGCACTCAGAGGGTTATGGACACATGGAACGCACTCCCGGAGGAGATCGGGCAGAGTACACTATGAGGATTCAAAGAGGGATTGGATAGATTCCTGAAGGATAGGGGGATTGAGGGGTACAGAGAGAGGTAGATAGGGTATAGAAAGAGTATAGATAGAGAAATAAGGGGGCTATAGGGCTAAATCAAGAAAACCTGACAGGTCATGGACCTGATGGGCCGCTGCGGTGTGGACTGTTGGGCGCGATGCACCTCTGGTCTGACCCAGCGGAGGCAACTTCTTATGTTCTTAAGTCTTCATGACAGATTTAACCACTAGGTAAATTACCGTACGTAGGTAGTGACCTATGGAAGAAGCTTTTGGGAGTGGCAAAGAGGAAGGCATTTAAGACAAAACAATAGATCTTACCAAGCACACAGACTCAAAGAACCAGCAGCATGTACTCTTTGCTGTAGGGCAGGGGTGTCAAAGTCCCTCCTCGAGGGCCGCAATCCAGTCAGGTTTTCAGGATTTCCCCAATGACTATGCATGAGATCTATTTGCGTGCACTGCTTTCATAGTATGCTAATAGATCTCATGCATATACATTGGGGAAATCCTGAAAACCCGACTGGATTGCGGCCGAGGGACTCTGACGCCCCTGCTGTAGGGAAAGTGGTATTATAGTACTATACAATACAATTAATTAAAAAAAAAAAAAACCCCAACAGCAGTATAAATTTCTTCTGCGACTGAATGTGTCTCTTTATCGGGCTTATGTTTCGGGGTATGCATCTCATGCTCGATGTCCTAAGTGCCAGTCCACCCCCAGCAGGTTTGCTTCACATGTTCTGGTCGTGTGACCGACTGCAGACATTTTGGTCCTTTGTTGGACTGTATTTACAGACTGCTCTGCGTAAGCAGATTCCTTTGAGGGCGGATGTTCTGCTCTTTTCTCAGGTTACTTCATTGGGATTGTCTAGGGGTGGGGTGGGGGGGGGGGGGAATTTGTTTCTGCAGAAAGCTTCCTTATTGGCTAGGAAATGTATTCTTCTGTTGTGGCAACAAGCTGATGTGCCCACTATTAATATGTGGAGAAATGAACTGTTTACCTTGTTTAAATTAGAATATTTGGATGTCGGATTGGGTGGCCCTGGTCAGTGGCAGAAATTTAGCCCCAGTTTGGGAAGGTCTGTCCCATAGAGTTAGAAACTCTCTTTTGAACTTTTGACACTAGAGTGCTGGGGTGAGGGGTTCGGGTGGGGGAGGGTCTCTTTGGTGAGGGGATTGGATCCTTTAAGTCTCTGTGAAGGATTCACACGGATGACTTTACTTGGTCTGCTCTTGTCTGGTTGTACAGTTGTTGAGTTTTGTGTGTAAAACATAAATTTTCAATAAAAAATATTTAATAACCCCCCCCCCAAAAAAAAATAAAAAAGCAATGTTGAAATGTGTTCGAGTGAGAATGACTGTTGAGCTTTGATCATCAAAATATTTGACAGGGCTAGTGGTCTAAAAAAATAATTGAGGGGAATGCAGGGCTAAAGGTTTAGGCGTCAAATATCCTGGCTTGGTGAAGGTCCTTACACCTCATTTCACTGGTGTCAGGTCAAAACCGCGGAAGACAAAAGTGCGCGCCGACAACTGTGCGCAGCGCAGAGGCGCGCGCCTTAGAAAATAACTGTTTTTAGGGGCTCCGACGGGGTGTGTGGGGGGGAACCCCCCCACTTTACTTTATACAGATCGCGCCGCGTTGTGGGGGGTTGTAACTCCCCACATTTTACTGAAAACTTCACTTTTTCCCTAAAAACAGGGAAAAAGTTAAGTTTACAATATAATGAGGGGAGTTACAACCCCCCAAACCACCCACAATGCCGCCGCGATCCGTATTATGTAAAGTGGGGGGGGGGGGGTCTCCCCAACAAAACCCCCCGTCGGAGCCCCTAAAAACTGTCATTTTCTTCGGCGCGCGCCTCCATCTTGCGCTTAGTTGTCGGCGCGCGCCTTTGTCTTCCACGGTTTTGTCTATGAACCCATTTCACTAGGCGTTTGGTGCAGACTCTGCACCACTTTAGCAGTGAAGAGAATTACCATAACAGATGCCACGCGTTCGGAAGATCAATTCTAAGCCCAGAGCTACAAATAACAAGCTGTGAAAATCATCAAAGTCAAGTGTACATCTTTATTTTTTTTAATGGAACATAAACTCCTTTAGAAAAACATTCAGCCTGGTGATAACACCTATAGAAAAAAAACCACCAATCTTGTGTTTGTTTGTTTCTGTTTTTCTTGTTTTTGTTTTTAATTTGGCATTTATTTGCATTTATATTAAGCAAAGTGCATCTTTCTTATTTTTCTCGTTTATACACATTGCACAATACATAAATAATGATGCTTATAAAACGTCTTTATATTTACAAGTAATAATATATTTATATATAACATAAAATACATTTTTCTTTAATAAATCTCAGTTTTTAAGGAGTCCTTTTTTTTTTTTTTTTTGTCAAAGCACTACAATGCTAACCTTCCAAGGAGAGTGCTTCTCTTGTTCATTTAAACTTTGATACTTAGAAAAATAGCTTATGTTAAAAGAAATCTGTTATCTTCTTGGTACCGTACAATGCTTCAAAATTATGATACTTGCCTGCCTCGATTACATTTTTGCACTCCAAACAGGTTATTTTTGTAAATGATTTAAAACAGCACTTATCAATCTTCCTGTGGCAGCGACCCCCATTTGCACGGCCACAAAAAAAAACCGCGAACGACTGCTGGACTGCACCCAGGTTGTGATCCCAAATGCAAGTTTTGTAACCCCATTGGGTGGGGGAGGGAGGGGGTCACAAGCCACAGTTTGAATAGCTCTGATTTAAAGACACTTCCCTCTGCAATCTTCCTGAACCAGCGTTGGGGGCAGAAGTGGAGAAGCCATGATAGCAAAGCGCCTTCATCTCGACTGAATCCCAGCTGGTACACATTTGCTCTGTGACACAGACTTCCCCCCAGCACGAACCGATCAAATTCAGAGACCAAAATCAAAACTAACCCCCTTTTTTTACTAAGGTGCGCTAACCGATTAGCGCATGCTAATCGAATGAACGCGTGCTAAGCACTAACGTACCCATAAATTAGCGGTTTGCACACCTTAGTAAAAGAGGGCCTAAGTGGATGTTCAGCCTGGTCGTAAATTCCAGGAAATCTGGCACAAATCTGACCAGATCTGATGCTAGAATCAGCCAACTGGGTGGGGTCAGTGAAATGAACAATTCTCCTTTAACAAGCGATGCAAATCCTTCTATTTTTAAGGACTCGGCATCAAACTGTTTAGGCCGGGGGTGGGGGGGTCTGCCAACCTTGCTTTTAAATTTTCTTGTCATTATTATTCACTTCCTAATTAGATCTCATGCCAGGGAGGTGGGGGTTTGGGACATTGTTCCCAATGTGGATGGTCCTGGGGATACAAGGAAACTGGCAAGGCAGAGACCTAAATACGTTTAGAAAGGATGAACTCAAAACTCTAAAGTTAAAAACGAGGGTTTTAGCTCTTGACGCATCATATTATTTAAAATTTCCATGACAATGTCTTGTCAAAATACAAGACATTGAATATGTATTTTGGGACCCCATTCGATTGCAACAGTTTTTATTAGCTAGAGAACAGAAATGATTTTTTTACTTTTCGTTTGTTTCACAACTGAGAAATTGCAGGAGGTAAAAGTCCCCAAGTGGTATGGAAGGGTTTAAGATTCATAAGTATGGATCAAGAACCATTTCTTTGTTTTCTTATTATCTTCTTGTAATTAGAAATGGTGCCATGTCTCCCCATTGTGGTGGGCTTTTAAAGGAATTCTGTTTTGTATGTATAAATACTGTTAAATTATGTTAAGAATCCTTTTTTTCCTTGGTATCATTTGATATTGTAACTATTAAATCTGTATAAATAAAAATTAAAAAAAAAGGAAGGATGAACTCTTAGGGGAGAGCTCCTTGAAAGAGGATATGCATGATTCTGTAGCACTGCACGGTACAGCCTTCTTTCAAGGTCTAAACATGCTCACTGAGCTAAGAACAATACAAACCTAATCATACCAGGGTATGATTTCAAGAAGAAACGAAATGGAGAACAGTACACCAGGACAAAAAAAAAAAAAAAAATGTGCGATAAAATCTGGCAGGATTCTCATGCTGTCAAAATAATAATACCATAACACTCCCAAGGTTTAAAGGGGTGTCCAACCTGCGGCCCCATGAAATATTTTGTGCGGCCCCGGTCGAGGGTGATGCAGTGTTTTCCTCTGCTGCCCCCGGGTTGACGGCTCCCTCCTCTGTCTTGCTGCAGCGTTTGCACATTTGTGCAGCATCCCCAGAAACATTTTTTTTCCGGCCAATGCGGCCCAGGGAAGCCAAAAGGTTGGACACCCCCGGTAAGGCAATAGAACCATTTTCGGAAGCTATCTTTGTGTTCAGGTGGACTTAAAATCATTTGAACGGATCCCCCTCCCCCACTAAATTTCTTATAATGTGTTAATTGTAGTCTCGCTTGTACCCTCTTTTCACTGGAGGGCAGACTTCTGTTACCCTATCACACACTATGCAGCTAGGAGGAGGGGGCAGGATGGTTAAGTGTGCACGAGCGTGGTATGGAAGGAGAGGAGAGAGAGAGGATGGTTGGCAGTTTGCATCTTACATATAGCTCAAATTCCACTAAGGACCTGACTTATTGACCTTTTTCTCACAGACAAGGAATGGAGAAAGAGCCTTAGCAAATCAGGTCCTAAGTGTGGATGTATAAGGATCATTTATTCATTTAAAATTAGAGGACGGGGTGCCAAATCGGGTGCCTTTGAGCTGATGTCACATTCAACTCAAATTCCTCAATATGATGTAGCTCCAAACCAAACAGGAACCAAGGAAACGACTGCCATGGGAGGGCTGAGACTTTGGTTAGGTTCAAAGCTCAAGTGTTCTGGTCCCACTTTGGGTAATCTCTCGCTGCAGGTCAGTCAGCATGATGTCACTACTACTACTACTATCACTTACCATTTCTATAGTGCTACTAGACTTATGTAGCACTATGCATCACCCTAGGTATGACATGCCCTATGCACAACAGCAAGATGCCCTCATACTCTCTCTTTAATTAAAAAAATAATTAAAAAAAAAAAAAGCCTCAGAGAAACAGGATACAAAGGTCAGAGAAACAGGATACAAAGAGAAAGTATATTATATCTATTCTACAGTCCAGATGAAGGACATGACTTTTGTAAAACAATTAACGAGTCATTTCACTTTTCCTTATTTCTAATGGATTCTCTCTGCACCTTCACCTTATTATCCAACAGAACCACTGGTCACTAACATGCTTAAGAAAAGATTGAGATACTCAAGGCAAATCTTTCCATAAGCTATTTCTCAAAAAGACAAAAAAAAAATAAAAATAGAAAACAACCCAGAAAGTTTGCATGACAAAGCAAGCACTCAAAAGGAAACATTAGCAGCAAAGTACTTAAGTCTTCTAAGTCCACTCAGTGAGTCATCGGTTATTAAAAATAACCTCCAACCAGCACGGGCAACTGCTAATGAACTGTCTTGTATAGCACTGGCCCCAGCCCTTCACAAAACTGATCTGCACTGTAAATCCAGTCCAGGGCTGCTGCATGAACTCGTGGTCATTGGGCCTTTGTAAGCTATATGCCTTTTCATAGTCAAAAGCCTTGATGGAAAAGCCCGGAAAGACTTTGTGAACCAGCAACGTCCTGGAGTCGGGGTTGTCCAGTGTGGCCGACTTGATGAAGATGGGATAACTGCTGCGGTTGTAAACCCATACGCCGTCCACTTCCTTGCTCAGCTGGATTCCATAGCCAATCTTACTGCGGACCTTCTGCACCAGCTGGCTCTTGTTGTCTGAATTGAGTTGTCCGAGGCAGAAGCCGTTCCCCTGAGGTAGGTCATAAAAAATATCCAGGGAGGGCTCTTGGACAGAATATAGCCGACCCACGCGTGTTTTCTCTTCCCAGTATGCCACCACGCACCAGTGTGACGGATCCCCGGGCTCCTGAAGAACTTGGGAATCTGTTAAGAGAGAGCATCAAAGAATTAGAAAATAGGACAGGTAAGTTTGTGCGTAGCTGCGTTGAAAGGTACTAAAACAGCAAGGACCACTTTAAACTAGCTTTGTTTTTCAAGTTATTCTTTAATCTGTTTATTAAGAGGTCCTTTTATGAAGATGCGCTAAATCGGTTAGCGCACCTTAATAAAAGAACCCTCCAAATTTATATATCTCCTTATCTGACAGAATCTAAAGCAGTTCACTACAAAATAAAAATGTTAAAAACAAATCTCATACATTAAATACAAATAATAAATACAATTATTGGAAAAGCTTGATATTCAAAGAGCACATAGCGTTCCTTTTACTAAGCTCCTAGAGCCTTGCCACCTTCAAAATGGGTGGCTGAAATGCTCACATTGTAATTGGGTTTTTTTTTTAAATGGCCGCAAGCTAATGGCACCATTAGTGCATGGTGATTAATTAAAAAAATAGAGAAATCAATAATTTTACAGTTGCAGTAAAAATGGCCTTGGCGCACAGAAAAAACACACACAAGGGCGTGCTAAAGACATTTTTTTTGCAGCAGCTTAGCAAAAAGACGCCTTAGACATTCTATGATCTAGGCCAGGGATGTTCAAAGTCCCTCCTCGAGGGCCGCAATCCAGTCGGGTTTTTCAGGATTTCCCCAATGAATATGCGTGAGATCTATTAGCATACAATGAAAGCAGTGCACGCAAATAGATCTCATGCATATTCATTGGGGAAATCCTGAAAACCCGACTGGATTGCGGCCTTCGAGGAGGGACTTTGACACCCCTGATCTAGACGAACACATTATGAGGTAAATTCTATATAAGATGCCAAACAATCGGTGCCAAAAAGGTCAGCACTTAGCATGATTCTATAAACCCACCTCCGAAGTTAGGCATAGTTTATAGAATCACATGTTGCGCCCTTCTGCTGACTCCATTTTACAGCTCCACATGGCTATAGAGAAAGCGTTGTGCCCCATTTGGTTTTTTACCTTTGAATCTGCTAGTCTCTAAGTAACCCGGTATTGCTAAGCTTAAAGTACAGTATTATCCTTCACAGCTTATGTGAAATATACTCCTGGTCACTTTTACCTCTGAAATGTGCTAGTAGAGTGTGAACTTTATAGAAGACAAGATCCTTAAGAACAACTGAACCGTGAGTTTATTTCTTTGTTTTATGTTTTGTATTAATGAACTTTGCTTAAGAAACCACAGAGTCTAGTCTGATAATATTGATGAGTTTAAAAGCTGCTGACAGAATTCATCCGGCATAAATCTCCGCACCTAAAATCCGGCACAGATCGCAGCACAAAGTATAAACAACACTCAAATTTGAACACTTTGTACAGAATAATGTTTAGCACGCTTTTTTTTTTTTTTTTTGTGCTCAATTTTAGGCCCCATATTATAGAACTGAGTCCATAGAATAGGTGGTATTTACACATGTATATTCAGATACACACATTACTTGTAGCGCCACCGAATATAAGAATAAAATGAAACCTCTAAATCAGCAGTTCCCAACCCGGTCCTGGAGGACCATTAGCCAGTTGGGTTTTTGGGATAGCCCTAACGAACATGCATGGGGCAGATCTGCACTCCTATCATCTTCATTTCATGCAAATCTCTCTCATGCATATTCATTTGGGCTATCCTGAAAACCTGACTAGCTGGCAGGGCTGTGGAGTCAGAGTCGAGGAGTCGGAGGAAATTTCGGGTACCTGGAGTCGGAGTCAGAAGTACAAAAAACTGAGGAGTCGGAGTCGGAACATTTATTTACCGACTCCAATTTTGAACTTGGCCTACCAATCACGAGCGATTCTTTCAGCTATAGCACCCACTATATACACAGCACAAATGTTGCGAGCAGCTTCTGCGGCCTTAGAACCTTGATTAAAAGCAAAAAGAAGGTGGTGTTGAAAATGCTCATTTCTCTCAACTTGAAATTCCATTTTAACGATCTGAAAATTAACCAGTGCTGTGGAGTCGGAGTCAATTTCGGGTACTGGAGTCGGAGTCTGAAGTACAAAAAACTGAGAGTCGGAGTTGGAGTCAGAGTCGGAACATTTATCTACCGACTCCACAGCCCTGCTAGCTGCTGGTCCTCCAGGACAGGGTTGGGAACCACTGCTCGAGATATTTTAAATAATTCTCGAGGTCCTTCTCAGTCCTGAGCTCAGTGTGAACCACCAAGCCTTAATTCCAGACTAGTTAGAACTGGGACTTTAAAAGGGAAAAGGAAAGAGGTGGACTGTAAAATTTGGGCTGAGTTTGTATATCTGCAATCGTAAATCAAAATCTATTAAAACACAAGCACAATATAAGGAAGCAAACATACAGCTGAAATTTTGTAAACAGCATGACCCATCACCTCCATCAGTAAGGAAAGTCGCTTTTGCAATGGAAGAGTGATCCTGGGATGGCTTTTCTAAACTCTGGAACCCCGGTGATCTGTCAAACCCCCCCCCCCCCCAAAAAAAAAAAAAAAAAGGCATAGCCGAAAGTCCATTTCTGGTAGTTCCCAAAAATGGGATCTCTTTTCCTCCTCCCTGCCCTCCCCCCCCCCACAGTGCCCACTGCAACAAAATACTACCTTTACCAGTGGAGATGCTAAACCCCGCCAGCTGAAGACGTTGACCGTCTGCGTTGCACCTGTAGCGACACTTAATTCACTCGGGTGCGCCATGGCTGCTAATGCAGGCTCTCTCGCACATGCTGTTAGACCTGAACTGAGCTTGCATGAGAGCAGGCATTAGCATTCAAAGCATGCCTTTGTCACCTTTTTCCCCCAGAGATCATCAAAAGTATCCCGAACTAAAACCACCCTGTGCAACACCCTCCCTAATACCCCCCACCCCGTGGCCACCACAGGAGACCAAACGTACAATACGTGATATTTGCACCCCCATCCCCTCTGCGCTCTTTGTGGCCACACTGCTTGCACAGCCATCAAGACAGCCCTGCCTGGGATTTAATGAACACGGAAAGCAACAAGGGTTAAAGCCAGCACAGTTGCTTACTTGCACAGTATGTAGCTAATCACAGGCTAGAGGAAATAACTACACATATAAAATCTTTACATTTTGTGCCAAGATTCAGATAGGGGTGTGGCAATGGTAATGAGTAGGTTGGAGGAAGCAGGAGCTCAAGAAAGAAATCTGGGCAAGAACATGCAACCCCCCCCCACCCCCACCTTTGTGTCTCAGAAAGGCTTTCAACCACCTCACTGCCAAACCTTTCCAAATGGGAACGGACACTAGGTGGGATTTATCAAGGTACACTGACATGCGATCTCACCTGGAGCATTGCGTTCAATTCTGGTCTCCTTATCTCAAGAAAGATATAGCGGTGCTAGAAAAGGTTCACAGAAGAGCGACCGAGATGGTAACGGGGATTAAATGCCTCTCGTACGAGGAAAGACTAAAAAAAGGTTAGGGCTCTTCAGCTTGGAAAAGAGAAGGCCGAGGGGGGAGATACGATTGAAGTCTACAAAATCCTGAGTGGAGTAGAACGGGTACAAGTGGATCAATTTTTCACTCCGTCAACAATTACAAAGACTAGGGGACACTCGATGAAGTTACAGGGAAAATTCTTTTAAAACCAATAGGAGGAAATATTTTTTTCACTCAGAGAACAGTTAAGCTCTGGAATGCATTGCCAGAAGTTGTGGTAAGAGCGGATAGCGTAGCTGGTTTTAAGAAAGGTTTGGACAATTTCCTGGAGGAAAAGTCCAGTCTGTTACTGAGAAAGACATGGGGGGAAGCCACTGCTTGCTCTGGATCGGTAGTACGGAATGTTGCTACTCTTTGGGTTTTGACCTGTTACTAGTGACCTGGATTGGCCACCGTGAGAACGGGCTACTAGGCTTGATGGACCTTTGGTCTGACCCACTAAGGCTATTCTTGTGTTCTTATGGCCCACTGATGCTTCAAACATAAATCCTCTTCAAAAATATCCACAGCTTTAAACCATACCTATTCCATTTTAGATTTTTAGAAGAAAATCGTAAAAGTTTGGCTAGGGCAGTTGCTCAGATGAACAAAAGTATCTGTTATAATTTACAGGGCCACTTAGGCTTATAGCTGGAGCCTTGGTAATAAATGGTACGATCCTAACATCAGACAACTATTAATCTCACCGCGCTACAGTGTGGTTTGTGGGTAGCAGGGTGGAGGCCGGAAGTCTTGTATTTGTTAACAAAAAGAAAAATATATCACTTAATTTAGGCTTCCCTCTACCCCCAACTAGCAGACTCTTGCTGGCAGCTGTATACAAAGACAGTTTAATGCTGTGTTATTGAGTGGGGTGGGGAGGTGGACACACTGTCTCCTTGGTAAGAACACTAAATGTTAGGTAGGGAGGTGAGCGTACCCACACAGCAGCCCAGCACAGATCATTCAGCAACTTCTAACATGTTACGGCCTAGCCCCTGGGAGCACATCTGTCTCCTCAGCGTGAGGGCGGTGGGATGCGTGGCCCATTCAGCCAAAGATGCCTGGGACCGAAATTCTTCTGTAAGACTGGAAAGGAATGCACCTTCCAGATACAGAGCCAGGGAAGGTACTGCCAAAGGTCTTCTGCCCTTCTTCCCACCGCCCCGCTGTTCCCAGCCCTGCTGCCTCCTGTGAATACTGCAGTGCCAACAAAATTCTTTCATGAGACATTTTATAGGAGAAAAAAAAAAAATGCTATGGGTCAGCTACCACAGATCCATGTACCTCCAGATTTTTCATTAACTTTATTAATGAGCTGACTAACCCATCTTCCCTGTCTTTGAACTTTGCTTGGCGCAAAACGCTTAAAAAAAAAAAAACATGGCCAGGCAGGCAGGCACCACGTTGTAAATTCCTCATTTACAGGCTTGTGAGAACTACCTCTCCTCAGAATGAGCCAGCCAAATCCTCCATCTACTTACAAAACAACAAAAAAAATTAAGTTTTGCCTGTGTCTTTTCAACTGAAAAAAAAAAAAGCCATTTCTAAGCGGAAACCACCTTTTCTCAGACAGCTATGTTGAAGGCGGCAGGGTAACTCTTCAGAATCTTAGGAAAGATTTTAAAAAAACAACAAAAAAAAAAACCCCAACATAAAAATGAAAAGAAAACAAAAAAAGTTTTTTAAAGTCTCCTCCTTCCTTTGCTTTTAAGGTGTGCCCTGATTCGTTGCAAAAGCCTCTTCCCCCTTTTCTGTGCCTCACAATAACTTTTTCTTTCCTTCACAGAACTCAATCCCAGTGAAACTTGGCACCAACTAAGCAGCCAGGGCTGGCGGAGGGGGGCGAAGAGAGAGACCAGCCATGGATCAAATTACCTTTAACCTAACCTCCCCAGAAAAAAAAAAAAAAAAAAGAAGCATGCACTGAAGTACTGGTAAAGAGAGAGACCAGCCATGGATCAAATTACCTAACCTCCCCAGAAAAAGCATGCACTAAAGTACCTCCCGGCACAGAGCCTTTTAGCAAGGGCCAAAAAATAGAAGAAAAAAAGAGGTGGTGATGGTGGGGTGTCTGCAAACATGTTCCCCACTCCCTTTACATTTTTTCAGGCTATTTCCAGGGGAAGGGGGCCGAAAATGGACTCTGGAAAGAGAGAGAGAGAGAGGGGAGGGGGGAATACCCTGCTTTATGAAAGAAACTCCCTTCTTCTTCCCCTCCCCATCAGCTTTGCGGCTGCCAGTCCACCCAGCAATTTCCAGACAGACGTCAGAGAGAAGTTGGTTTTATTTTTTTTTTTCCTTTTCCAGATTATGTTAATTGCCGAGCCCAGCTAAATTGCAGTGTGTGTGTGTATATATGACTGTACTTGTGCCTCGCCGAGGCCTGCAGAGCTCTTCCAAGAAGCCGCCTTCCTCTTCCCCCTCAAGGGGGGAGGGGGCTGCTGCTCCTCAAGAACTCCTCTCGGCCTGAGCGCGCCATCTTCTCCTCAGGCGCTTTCTTATTTAAATTTTTTAAGTTTCACATGCTTCCCTTCTCCCCAGCCAAGAAAAATCCACGTTGCAAAAAAATAAAAACAAAAAACAACCCACCACTCTAACCCGCCAATTAAAAAGAACTGCAAAGTCCCCACTCTGGGGGTTTGTTGCGGTTCGATTCATTTTTGGATGAAGGAGGACCTCAAATAATAACGCTGGCTAGATCCCTCTGAAATTCCTTTCCAGGCTTGTGCGGTGTCTCCTCCTCCTGCAGAAAAGCTGCTTTTTCAAAAGGGGGGGGGGGGGTTTTACACTTCGTGTTTGCACTTGCGCAGGCACACACTGCTTCCCCGAGTTGTACGTTGCCACTTACAAAGAGGCATTTAATTGCCAGCACAGGAAAGAGCTGCCCTGGCTATGAATGAATAGACCTACCTCGGATCTTAGGAAGGCTCATGAATGAATCCCTCCAGGCTCATGAATTACACAGGATGCTAGCACACCTTTTGGGGAACAGTGGAAGGAAATTTTTTTTTTTTTAAATGTGCCTCGATATTATTTTACAAACACTTCAGCATCTTCTACCTTCTGTTTGGAGGGCTTACTCGAGAAAAAAAAAAATAAGAGAGATTCTCCTCATGGCACAAAGTACTGGCCTCTGCAGCCCACTAGTTACAAACAAAGCTTTGGCCTCCTTTTACAAAACTGTGATAGTAGTTGCTAACTGCGCCAGGACAAAGGCGCGCGCAGACAATTGAGCGCAGCGTGGAGGTGCGCGCCACAGAAAATTACTGTTTTTAGGGCTCCGACGGGGGGGGGGGCGGAACCCCCCCCACACTTTACTTAATAGAGATCGTGCCGCGTTGTGGGGGGTTTGGGGGGTTGTACCCCCCACATTTTACTGAAAACTTCACTTTTTCCCTGTTTTTATGGAAAAAGTTAAGTTTACAGTAAAATGTGGAGGGTTACAACCCCCCAAACCCCCCACAACGCCGGCGCGATCTCTATTAAGTAAAGTGGGGGGTGGGGGGGTTCCGCCCCCCCCCCGTCGGAGCCCTAAAAACAGTAATTTTCTGTGGCGCGCACCTCCATGCTGCGCTCAGTTGTCGGCGTGCGCCTTTGTCTTTCACGGGGTTGTCTATGAACCATTGCTAACACAGGGAGCCGTGCTGAATGGCTTGCGCTGCTCCCGACGCTCTTTGAGTTCCTATGAGCGTCGGGAGCAGCACAGGCCATTCAGTGCGGCTCCCCGCGCTAGAAACAGCTACTGCAGTTTCGTAAAGGAAGGGGGGTTTGTATTTGTATAGTCACCAAAGACATTTCAGCACATACAAGGCTGAGGTGCATCTCTTTTCTATAATGTCTTTTATCAATTGTAGAAGAGGGAGGTTGACTTCAGACACATTTCAGACTAGGATGACCAGAGATTTCCATGAACAGCAGATAAGTCTAATACTAGGCTTTTGATTCATTAAAAAAAAAAAAAAAGGCAAGCTTCTAATGACACCCCACAAAACATGTATTGTCCCCATTCCCCACTGGCTTAATACAGTTAAATGAAAAACATAGAATTAAAAGCCACAGGACTCACAAAGCCACGTGGACGTTCCAACCTGTTATGACCCTACAGAACTGCTCTGTATAGCAGAAAACAAAAGGGCTCCTTTTACTAAGCCGCGTTAGGCCTTTAAAGCGCGGAATAGCACACGCTAAATTGCCGCCCACGCTGGACCTTAACGCCAGCATTGAGCTAGCGTTAGTTCTAGCCGCGTAGCGTTTAGCGCGCGCTAAAAACGCTAACACGGCTTAGTAAAAGGAGCCCAAAATCTGCTTTCTTGTACGCAAAGCCATTACTTCTTTTTAGCTCGTCTTCCAGCATAAACTCATTGTTGAAATTGAGCAAAAACTGCAAGCACACGTTTAAGGTATGGCTGCAATTTGGAGGGAGGCGGGTTGCACGCACGGTACGAATGCGACACTATGAGAAACTCTATGGGAAATTATAATTCATTCAGAGCATTCGTTAGGTTCCTAATAATCAGCAACGACTACTGCCCAAGAAAAACCTTCCACCCTCTCTAGACTAAAGTTGTCTCCTTACTGGCAGGGGCACCCAGCCCGTCTCCAGCGGTTAGAGAGGAACCAGCTGACTCCAGTTACCTCTGCCCTGTGTTCAGGCCTCATCAGCCATGCAAATTACAGAGCAGCGGACTTTCTGAAGGCCTGTACAAGGAGCAAAGCCTTAGAGGAAGGGCGGGTGCCTCTAGGCAGCCCCCCCACCCCAAAAAAAATCCATTCACAAGATACTTCCAGTAAATGCATCCCTGTTGCTGTTTAAGACACATTGAGTCTGCTATTTTTTTTAATGTAAAGAATCTTTCCATTTGCAAGGGCATACAGGGAATCTTTCAGTGTGTGAGTTACATATTGAAAAGGCACAGATACTCCACGAGGCTATGGTGCAAATGAAAAGGCTTTGAAGGCCTAGAGGAAGTAAATAAAGGCAAGGTAACTCTGCCAACAAACACCAGGACGGCAAAACAACAAAAAAAAATTATATAAATAGATACAGGCTATCTAAGAAAAAAAAAAGGGGAGGGGGAGAAGGCTGGAAGGAGAATGGGGAGGAAGTGAGTTTGCAGAGAGGTGCTGGCGGGGGGACATTTGCAACAAGCAGGGAAGGTTAGAGGGCACGCGAGCATCAAAGCAGCCGGGGCAGAATTCCACCGCTTGCGCCCTTCCATGTAGCAAAATATTTGAGCTGTAACAAATTCTCCTCTTTTCAGACGCTCTCCGAGGAGCTCTGCTGATGATACGCTTGCTTTTCTCCGTGCTCTCATTAGTTCAGCTTTTCTTTCTTGGCGAACCCAATCGATCAGATGGCTTGGAAGAGAGATAACTTTCCAAGGGACAGGGCCTACAGTGTTTTACTTCTTCATTTTTGTTTTAAACTTGAGCTTCAAATGCATTGTCGGATTCTTTTAGAACAAATGCCCAAGGGCCAATATCCTTTAGGCTGTGGTAGGGGGGGGAAAAACCCCAACCTGGGATTTTAAATGGGCCCTAGGCCTTCGCAGAGCAATTTTTGAGCTGGGTTTGGGTGATGTTATCATAAAAGCAAACTTTTCATAAGGATTGGGAATGTGCTACATGCAACCTAAATGATACTCTTCTTCCAAGACAGTGAAGGAATCTGACCAATATTAGGGTTAGGCACCCAAAGATCTGACACCTATGCGGTTTTTGCAACTGAAAAATATTTGAGATCTGTGCCATGGAGACATTGAGGAGGGGAATATGCAGGCCTTTAAAAAAAAAAAAAAAAAAAAAGATGAGGTGATTATGGGGTCACCTCCTCATCCCAGCCCACCCCGAACCCCAACACACACACAAAACTATATTTAAAAACACTTCTTGTGAACGTTCAGATTTTTTCCCCCCCATCATACAAATCAAAATGCTTAAATGACCTGGTGCATTTTAAAAATCACTTCCAAATACATTTAGACACCATTAAGATTAACAGAACTACCTTGAATGCCTTTAAATTCTGATTTTTATAAGTTATTCTTTTCTTAAAAGACCCAAAAATACATTCATACTGGGGGAAAGGGATATGCCCTATTGTTAATATGATTCAGCAATAATTTAGAGACTTTCTTTAGAATTTGTAAACAGGCAGCACTGGGATCAAATGAACAAAAAGCCTGAACTGCAATAACAGACTTGTACTGCCAGGAGCTCACCCACTACCTCAGACACACAGCTAGAACAGGGGTGGTCAACCTAAGGCCTGCCATTAAATTTTTATGTGGCCCCCGAGACCATGAGAAGAATGCACAGAAATCATTATTAAACAGAGTTTTAGCAATTTTAAATGCTGCATTTTGTAAATGTTTGTTTCCATCATTTTTAGTTTCATGATTACTTATTTATTTATCACAGGTGGTCTATGGAGTTCCGTGCATTTTTGGCTCTGCCATTATGGGGATGGGACTTGATAGCTTTTTCTGTGTAGTTACAAACAAAGTGATTTACATTTTAGACAGATTCTTATTTTGTGCCTGGATAGGGTTACCAGATTTTCCAATCAGAAAATCCGGACCCCTAGACCTGCCATCAGGCCTGCCCATCCTATAATGATCTCACAGGAACTCAGGCAGCCATTTTTGTTCCCAACTCTGCACGGGGCAGGGGCGCAGCAAGCTCGCTCCTGCCCTGCTTCACCACTAGACCCCCAGGCTTTAAAAAGTAAGTACAGTGGACAGGTCCGGGAGGCAGGAAAGAGGCGTGGGTGGGTTAGAGTCAGCACTAAAGTTATTTGCGTTTTGTTCATATTCGCGGGCCAGCTCTGCCCCTAACCCCCACGAATATGGAGGGAGATGTGTATAAAGGTTGCTCTCCCAGGGAAACAAAAACTAGAGGGCACTCGGAAAAGTTGAAGGGAGACAGATTCAGAACAAATGCCAGGAAGTTCTTCTTCACTCAGAGAGTGGTGGACACCTGGAATGCGCTTCCAGAGGAAGTGGTAGAACAAAGTGCGATTGTGGGATTCAAAATGGGACTGGACAAGTTCCTGAAGGAAAAGGGGATTGAGGGGTACAAATAGAGGTGTACTATGCAATACGGAATACTTTAGAGTAATAGATGACTTACAGGTCATTTGACCTGGGGGGCCGCCGCAGGAGCGGACTGCTGGGCATGATGGACCTGTGGTCTAACTCAGTAGAGGCGATGCTTATGTTCCCCTCGATCTAGACACTCACCCTTGTTCCCCATTCTCACCCCCACCAACCTAATCACCAGACACTGTGGTTTCATGCCCTTCACTCTTACTATTCCCAATGCCCACCACCGCCACACTCCTATCCTGACAGTCCCCTGAATTCAGGCACGTACTTCCCCCATCTGAGCTCTCTACTGAAATAACTTCCACATTATTCTACAGATAAGGCCATTCGGTGGAAGATGGTGAGCCCTGCCTATTAGGAGTCCAGCTACTGCACTGCTGATAGACACAAAGAAGGGTTAATTCTGGTAACTAAACTAGGGGGTTATTTTGGAAGCCTATTAGCTGCGTCCATCTTGAACATCGATTCCCACAATAGGCAACGCCGCTTGAAAGAGCGTGCCGTAAGGGTAGAGCAAGGCCCGCACGATTTCGGGATGTGGTCAGGGCCCAAACACTGCAAACAGCGCCAGTGAGGGTCCGTGAGTGAAATCGCGCGTTGGCACTTGCTGCACTTTTTAAACCCGGTGATTGGCCGGGACATAGGCCGGAAAATCTCCGCCGCTAGGTCGAAGCCAGTGGGCCTGAGCCACGTGGCTGGCCCGTTCGACCCGCCGGAGGAAATAATCTTCTCCCTTTTTTTTTTTTTTTTTTGAAAAAGAAAAGAACTGTTAACTGTGATTAAAAGAAAACGAAAACGCGGACAAGGAAGGCAAATTTAACTGAATTCAGCTAGCGCATGATGAAGTTGAACTTCTCAGCTCCGCGGAAAAGAAAGAACTGAGGAGACACGCCCGGATCTCCGGGTAGGAAGGCACCGGCGCATGCGCGGTGCGGGCATCTAGAAACTTTAAGTTTCTACAAGCAACACGTGCTTGTGAGACGTCCGTACCGGGGCTCTGTCTGATGACATCACCCACTAGTGAGAATACCTGCCTGCTTGTCCTGGGATAATTGCAATTTTGACATGCGTAAACAATCAAAAAAGGACAATCAAAATAATTAAGGGAATGGAGGAATGGAACTAGAGAATGACACCGGGACAAATTTGTCCCCGTAAGAACTCAATTTCCCTGTCCCTGTGAGTTTTTATCTCTGTCCCATTCCTGCAAGCTCTGCCTTAACCGCACAAGCCTTAAACGGTTATGATTTTAAAGTGTTTGAGGCTTCTGCAGATGAGGACGGAGCTTGCAGGAATGGGGCAGGTATAGGGCGAGAACTCGCTGGGACGGGAAACATTCGTCCCCATGTCATTCTCTAGATGGAAATCCTCTCATATATGGAAGGGTTAAGAGGTTAGGGCTCTTCAGTATGAAAAGGAGACGGCTCGGGGGGGGAGGGGGGGGACATGAAAGAGGTCTGTAAAATCCTGAGAGGAAGAAAATAGAAAGACTAAAGGGGTATTCAACAAAGTTACAGGTAATACTTTTTAAAACAAACAGGAGAAAATATTTTTTTTTCACTCAACGAATAGTTAAGCTCTGGCACTCGCCAGAGGATTTAGTAACAGCAGTTAGTGGTATCTGGGTCTAAAAAAGGCTTGGACACGTTCCTGGAGGAAAAGTCCATTATCTCTATTAAGATAGCCATAGGGTAAGCCACTACTCTCGGATCGAGAGCATGGAATCGTTTTACTCTTTGGGATTCTTCTGCCAGGTTCTTGCGATTTGGTTTGGCCAGTGTTGGAAGCAGGATACTGGGCTAGATGGATCATTGGTTTGACCCAGTATGCCTATTATTATATTCTCAAGTCATTTAGACCTGTGTATTGCATTCATGTCTAAATCTCGATTTTAGAAGTCCAGAGGAAGGGAGTGGCCTAGATAGGGAAAAATGCTTGCGTACCTAGGCGATATATAAAAAAATTAATTAATTAACTAATCCAAATTGCATATCGCAGGGGGATGTGGTCTGGTTGGAACTAAAAATACAAGACGCAAACCACATTTCAGAAAGGGGAATGTACTTACGTCCACCAAGATCTCCGTTAGGATTTACAGCTGCTCCTGGGGACAATCAGAACGTGTGTGAATCTATACATAGCCCCTAACGGATGACTGACACCTGCGCTCAACGGTGCCTATGAGTTAGGTGGCATTTATAGAATCGGGGTCTTTGTGCAGTTCTGTACAGGAGGGACAGGGTGAGTTTGCCGCCATAATCCCCCAGTGTTTTCTGTCCCCTGCCGCCTCCTGACAGCTTGAGGAAACATTGATATGTAGGTTTCTAAAATGGCAGACATACACATACATGTATGTTCTCAAATACACACATATTGTGGACTCTGGGCATGTCACTTGGTCCCCTTTTGCCCCAGATATATTAGATTGTGAGCCCAATGGGACAGACAGGAAAAAAATCCTTGAATACCTGAATAAATCCATGTAAACCATTCTGAGTTCCCCTGGGAGAACAGTTAGAAAATTGAATAAATAAATATTGTGACAAGTTTCAGCCTCTGATAACCATAGCTGGGACTGTGATTTCATAATGCCTCATTCCACCAATGCCTAAGAGCCAACCTCATCAGTGATGTCACAATGGCTTGATTGTCCTATACTTGGCTCACTTCTACTACATTTTGGTTTCTAGAGTGGCAAAGTGGTTAAAGCTACAGCCTCGGCTACTGCTCCTTGTGACCCTGGCAAGTCACTTAATTCCCCCATTGCCCCAGTATATTAGACTGTGAGCCCACTGGGACAGACAGGGAAAAATGGTTGAATACCTCAATAAATCCATGCAAACCATTCTGAGCTCTTATAGAACAATATAAAAAAAATAGAATAAATAAATAAATGGAGCTCAAAGTCCAGAAGTGAAAAGTATTCTATAAACAGTATTCTAAGCTGGGAACTATTTATAGAAAAGTGCAAAACTTTGGAATAAATTCTCATGCCCAACTGTGTAAATCCTGGCACATAATTTAGGCATAGATTTACTGTATTCAGTAATACTTCGCACGCCTTTAGTGAATGTCCCTAGCCCGCCCATAGCCACACCCTCTTTTGAGTTGTATGCTATAAGATTTGCGCACAGATCTTTATAGAACAGTGCACAGCAAGATATACGAGCAAATCCAAATTGTTGCCAAACATCACCAATATTTGTTGGCACCCAATTACTGGCGCATGCGTTTCAGGATACTGTGCAATTTTGTGCGTCATTTATAGAATCTGGGGGCATATTCCTGCACATAACGTTATGTTGCCCTATTGGCTCTGTGTTATTTAGCCGCTGACAGCTGCCAAAGTCAGGGCTTGCACATACACTTCCATTCCTGCAGCTTTTGGGTGCTGTGGATGCTTGAGCAAACACTTGTGTAGAGTATAGCGTTTCCCCCCCCCAATCATTTTGAAAAGTTGGCTCCTACGATTCCTTCATCCATTTTAGACAAGGCTCTATGTTGTAAAAGAATTTGACATGTCCTCCCCCCCGAAGCACCAGCGGCAGTGGTCCTGAGCCGCAAACCCCCCAGCCTTTCTCAAGCCCCAAAGCACTAAAATTAGCAGCAGTCCTGAGCTGCGAACCTCACCTCCCTCCTGACTTGAAGCACCAGCGCGGCAGCAGTCCTGAGCCGCAAATCCCCCCTCCCTCCTGCAGGAGCTGGCCACAAGCAGCCTGTTTTGAACGCTGCCTCCTGCTGACTGGCTGGCGCTTTGGATGAGGGAGGGAGGGGTTCGCAGCTAAGAATCGCTGCCCGCTTCTACTGCTTCAGGGAGGGCGGGGGAGGGAGGGCTTTGCAGTTCAGGACCGCTGCCACATTGGTGATTCGGGGCGGGAGGAATTGAGATTTCTGTTACACAAGGTTTCTAACACATTCTCAAGCAACCAAAAAAACAGTTATCCGGCATCCACCAATCCTCTTGGGTGCCGGATAACTGAGATTCTACTGTAGAGGTAAAGGAAAATGAAACATTAACAAAACCATGGCCTAGAAAAAAAAAATCATTGTAATGCCCAAACAAGCACAGATAAAAAAAAAATCAAGCTTAATATGCAACCCCCTTTGCCTCCCCCCCCCCAAGAAAATGTAAGGAATTACTTACACAGCTCTGCTAGCATACATAGACCATTCAACTATGAAGCACAAGAAAAGATCCCTAATATTTATTCCTAGGGTAGAATCGTATCAAACTAGAATCATGCTCTGTACAACCTTCCCCCTGGCACCCCCAACTCATCCTTGCACCATGGCCAAACAAAGGAGACAATGGACTGGGGGATCAGTTTTGATGCACAACCTTCCCTATGACTCTGTAGTGCTACTTTTAGGGGAGATAAAAACAGGGCAGCTGCTTAGGATCCCAGTGCCATAAAAGGAGCGCCCCTTGATGAAGCTAGGAACCCCCCCTCACACCGTGCTACAAAAAGGACCGCTGTTAGTGAGACTAAGCAATGCTATTGGAGCAAGGTCAGAAGAAGCACATGGAACTGGTCGGGCTTGCACTATAGTCTCTCTCCTTGTGGTCTGAAGTGTGTCTAAACCCTGGACCTCTTTATTCTCATTTATTCCTGAGGGGATATTAGTACTAAAAGTCTTTTTTTTTTTTTAATTTATTGCATTTTTTGTTTTACTGCTCCCACTCTTATGAATGCAATCAAACTGGTAAACTGTGGTAACCTCAGAACCTCGTTTATCACACTGATCCCTGTAAAGCACAGACAATGGCACATGAGGGGAAACCAATGTTTAAGCAAGAGACGTGGCACCAGTCTCACAGTTCAGGTCTCCAGTCCCTGGCAGAGCCCAGATATATCATAAAGGCAACACCAGAGAGCAAGCCTAAAAGAAGTCAGATAAACTCATAAACTAGGCTATACCTCTAAGTTCTTCATCAAAGCATGTATAGTTAATTAATGTTTCTTGGCTGTTACTTTTGAGACAATCTTGGCTGTTTATAACATGTATAATTTTAATTACTTAGTGTTTCTCAGACGATGTCTATTTTACCATAAGGTGATGGCGAAAGTTAGAAGAATGCTAGGGTGCACAGTAGGAAAAAGGAGGTACTGTTGCCCATGCATAAGACTCTGGTGAGACCTCATTTAGAATATTGTGTACAATTCTGGAGGCCGCACCTTCAAAAAGATATAAAAAGGATGGAATCTGTCCAGAGGAAGGCTACTAAAATGGTGTGTGGTCTTCGTCATAAGGCGTATGTGGACAGACTTAAAGATCTCAATCTGGATACTTTGGAGGAAAGGCGGGAGAGGGGGAGATAGGAAAGAGACGTTTAAATACCTATGTGTCGTAAATGCGCATGAGTCAAAGTTTCTTTCACTTGAAAGGAAGCGCCGGAATGAGAGGGCATAGGATGAAGTTAAGAGGTGATAGGCTCCGGAGTCATCTAAGGAAATACTATTTTACAGAAAGGGTGGTAGATGTGTGGAACAGTCTCCCGGTAGAAATGGTGGAGACGGAGACTGTGCCTGATTTCAAGAGAGCCTGGGATAGGCAAGTTGGATCGCTTAGAGAGAGGAAGAGATAATGGTTACTGCGGACAGGCCATTTGGCCTTTATCTGCCATCATGTTTCTATGTTTCTAACTCGATCATTGTACCACTCGCTTTCCAAAACATCTTGCCCATATTTGGCTAGACCAGGGGTGTCAAAATCCCTCCTCGAGGGCCGCAATCCAGTCAGGTTTTCAGGATTTCCCCAATGAATATGCATGAGATCTATTTGCATGCACTGCTGTCATTGTATGCTAATATATCTCATGCATATTCATTGGGGAAATCCTGAAAACCCAACTGGATTGCGGCCCTCAAGGAGGGACTTTGACACCCCTGGTCTAGACTATACCCATGTGACCTGTTGTGGGCTTTTTTGGGAGGATGGGCTAAATAAATAAATGTCTGTATCTGCAGCAGGAAGTACTATTGACCATACAGTAATGCAAAGGATTACTCTTGGAGTCGGGGAAAGTAAGAGGGGGCAGCTTGGAAATGATAGCTAGAATTAAAGGATGATAAAATGATAAAAGGGGAGGGAGTAAGAAGAGGAACTGAGGTGGCGAAAATACACATTTTCTTTAAAAAAAAAATGAGAAACATGAAAACAATCTTTAGTTGGAGAAAAAAAAGGAAAAAAGACTTAGGAAGAAGACCACAAGGAACAACAGTCAAGAAACAGGCGCATTGTTATTCCTGATTTTTTTTTTTAAAGATGCGAATGCTTTAAAAAGAAACTTTATCTGTTTTTAGTTTATAATCTTTTGTAAACCGCATAGAACTCATGGTTACGCGGTTAAAGAAGTATGATGTTATGTTATGTATGTTAAGCCTCCAGGTGTAAAAAGTATTGCAAGAAAAATGTCTCCCAATTCCTCCAGTCGGGTGCGCTTACGTCTACGGCAAAGAAGAGTGTTCAGCCATTTAGCTTGACACTTTTTTCCTAAGAGGAAGGAAACGTTTCTAACATTTTTTTTTTAAATGGCAAGGATGAACAAATAAGAAGGGAAAAAAAAAAAAATATCACAACTACAAACAAGTTCTCATTTTTTTTTTTATCATGCGTTCCATAACAATTATGAAAACTGTTTGGATGAGATGACATTTTGAACATTTATCTGCATTCCAGCCAATAAATTCCATGGCTGGATCTGATGGAAAAATCTCCCTCCCCCTCCCTCGCTTTGCTTTCATTCCTTCTGTCTTTCTTTATAACCTAATACCCTGCCGACTCGGGGCCAGGGCCTACTTAGGGGGAAAAACAACACCCAGCGCCAGACTGGAGACAGTATGCAGACTGCAAAAGTTAATCATTACTTCTGTCTGCCTACATAATATAATCACTGCTATTCCCAAGCATGCAAAGCTCACATCCACACACCCATGTTCTTATTTTCTGTGGTTCACCCTTCTTTCTCCTATTGTACCCCCCAACCCCATTATAAGGCAATCTGCAGGATAACCCCAAGTTAAAGAAGCAACTAATATTCAGAGACACGAAAGAGGAAATTTGCAGTGTGCTTGCACAAGGGCTGGCTGGGCAGAATCATTTGCAAACTATGGAAAATTCAGGGGGGGGGGGGTTGTTTGCATTCTTAGCATTTGCACTCACTGGCGGTGGGGGCACTGTGAAATGGGTATACAGGTATAAACACAGGTCTGGCTTCAAAGACAAAAGCTACATCTGCATGTCTAAAGCAAGAGGCCTGGAAACTCCAAACACCAAGGCTTTAAAACTCTGCCTAGCCACCTTGCTGCTAGTCACAGAACAGGTCTGTGCAATTCTGAAGCATTTCTTGGGGGTGGGCAAAACGTGCAGATTCACACTTTTCTCTTTTCTCACAATGATTAGGCAGTAGCCTAGAAGGGCAATAAATAAAACAAAAGATTCAGAAAAACCACACAAACTAAAAAAAAAAACCCAACAATGCTTACCTACAGAAAAGCAGACAGTTTGCAAGCAGCTATTTATCCACCTAGGAAACTCCAGAAATAATTGCGGAAAAGGTTTTTCCAATGGTTACAGCGAACTCTATCCACTAAAATGCTCAAATTATCCGATTCCAAGTAAGTCCAATACAACATGCTCTCTTTGGCTATTAAACAAGAAATTCTGTGCAGAACTAATGGAGCCTATTTTCCGGAGCGCGTGTTTATTTGGTGGGGCTCAGAGGCTAAACACAAAGAGAGCACACACAGTCACAATAGCCATGTTGATGAGATGCACAAGTGCAGGGGCTTTCTTTTTCAACTGGTTTAAGGCATACAGTAGAAGACCAAAAGTAAAGCCAGAGATTCCAAGGGAGGTCTGTATAATGCAAAAAGGGGCAAACTAGGAGGGCTCAGTGGGTTTCACTTAATGAAAAAAGGGGAAATCTAATCCACAAAAGGAAAGAGGACTTGAATACTGTCTTTTTGAAATTTCACAACCACATTCAAAGCGGTTTACATACAGGTACTTCAAGCATTTTCCCTATCTGTCCCGATGGGCTCACAATTATGTGAAATCGCGAGTAGGGAAACCGCGAATGGGGAGGGGGAAGTGTACTTTCTTACCTCTTAACCCACCTCTGCCCTCTTTACTGTGAAAGGGAAGGCAGGACAAAACACCCAAACCTTGATGGTCATTGGATGTGAACTAGAAGTCAGTCTCTTATCAAAGTGTTGGGTCTACAAATTGGAAAGTTCCTAGCCTTTTGGAATCCGACTCCAAAACTCTGCACGGATTCTAGGGATCACCTATTAATACGAAATAGGAACAGATCTTTACAGAAACCTCCCACGAGACTGCTTTTGCAAAATGATACCTTCCTCTAGTCTACACTGCACCAAATGACCTCAGTAAGGATCCCAATGGAGTCTTACATATACAGTATCAGCAACGTACACCAAATGTTTGCCACTTCTGCAGTTAAACCATCCCAGAATTATACTGTAACATTATCCTAGAGCAAACATTTGGCCCCACAAGCTACGTTTAGACGAGGCACATGTAATCCAAACCTTTCTTTCCCCCACCCAGTATTTCCCACAAACAAACAAACAAAAAAAAACTTACTTCTTCCCAATAGGTCTAAGGACATCCTCTTATTGGAAGCAGTCCTTAAGACGACTAATTGTTTCCTTTTCCCCTTCCACTCATTTGCTTTCCACACTCACCATCTTGTTTATTCCAGATACATCCCTGCTTTTTATTCCTTCCCTCTCCCTTTACTGAGAATGTTTTGGTACCCCACTTCCTGGATCAGCTCTGCACCATTTTTCAAAACAAACGCCTCTTGCAAGCCTCAAATTTAGACTGCAGTGTTTTTAAGTTTAAAGAAAAATACAGTAAAACCTTGGATTGCAAGTAACTTGGTTTGCAAGTGTTTTTGCAAGACAAGCAAAACATTTGATTAAATTTTAACTTGATATACAAGCAATATCTTGCAATACAAGTACATACAGCATACACACATTACAACTCAGCCGATGGTTCTTCTCTCTCTGACACTGCAAGTGTAGTAATTGTTCTAAACGAGTACATACAGTATACACGCGTCGCATCATCACAACTGAGCCGATGGTTCTTCTCTCTCTGACGCTGCAGGAGTGTCTTGCGAGGTCTTGCAATACAAGTACGTATAGTATTTTGTATTAAAGTTTTTGAGTTGTGGAATGAATCATCTGAGTTTCCATTATTTCCTATGGGGAAATTCGCTTTGATATATGAGTGCTTTGGGTTATACAAGCATGCTTCTGGAGCGAATTATGCTCGCAAACCAAGGTTTTACTGTACTGGGAACACCCACCATCTCCCTCGTCTAGATTTTCCCCTTTTTTGACTTCATATAATTGCTCCAGCATTAAAAGAACAGCTAGTTCACCCCATGGCAACCCGGAAACCACCCATCCCCTCTTTTGTATCTATGTTTAAAGGGTGGAACTCAGCTGATTAGATCCTTGAAAGAATGTCTGTCCTGGAGGGTGTGACACCATCTTTAATGTTTCAGGCTAATTCATTTGACTAACATCTGGGTCATGTACAACTACAAGAAAAAAAATAAATGAATTAAAGTACTTATTATCAATCCAAATGTGTACAGAGTCTTCTAACAATTTACATGTGTGTGTTGGGGGAAGGAGTGATTCACCCACTGGCTGCTTTGGTCTACACACCAGTCACTGGAACACACCCAGCCTGTCAGGTTTTTCAGATATCTGCAATGAAGACACATGAGATAAATTTGCACACAATGGAGGCCTTGCATGCAAATCTCCGTCATGCCTATTTACAGTGGATATCCTGAAAACCTGGCTGGCTGGATGTGTCCCAAGAACTGGGGTGAAAACTCCTGGTCTACCTAAATAGCTTTTGCCTCAGCTCTGGGTCTAGCTATAAAATGAACTTCCCATTAAGTGCATCTGACTAATACACTTTACTTAAACCTGTAGCCCTGGCGCATGCCGCACATTTGTCTTTACCAAATCCAGCTGGATTCTAAGATGGGCCAAAATGCTCCTTCATTTAAAATAGCTTTCTGAATGAAGCAGCCATGATTTTATATTTCTTTCTCACTAGGTTCCAGAAGAAGAGACCTGGTACCCTCTCTGGATATTTTTGCCCCCGTTAAAGCAACAATTTCATTCTTCTGTTGCTTTCAGTGTTCTGTTTTAATTTTTCTAAAGTTTTTGGCAGTCGCAAAGGGTGTTTGATGCCGCGTGTTCAATATAAGAATCCACAGAACAGCAATTTAAATGCAAACTTTAAAAAGCCAAGCTTTAAAACTGACAAGCACTAAACAATTCAGACGACCACTCTGCAAATTTAATTCACAGTAAGGAGACATTCACTTAATGCCCTTCACATGAAGAAAGCACAACTTAAGAGCTCATAACTGATTTCCTGAGGCTAATAATTAAAGTAATCCCCTCCCCCATCCCCCAGGAATTGCCAGACAAGCAGGAGAGGCCTTGTTCAGACCTGAAGGCTCTTGGATCAGACCTATTACGGAATCTGCAGTTCTCTGAATGTTTGCGCTCAACCCCGGGAGTTTGTGCGAGACATTTGCCAGTTCTAATATGCCCTCCTGCGACACTTACAGAAAATCCGGCACATCATTCCACAACAGAGAAGACTCTCCTCTCACTTCAGCCAGCGTACAACCCACACTGCATGGCTTTACTTTGGCGTCTTCATTGTGTTTTGACAAGTCATTCTCCTTGAATGTTCAACAAGGCCGTACACACCAGCAATTACAACCCCAGGCTTTCACTGTGTTATGAAAACAAAAAAAAAAAAAAAGCACCCTCCTGAAGAATGAGCATCTCCGCTGTCTCCTGTAATCACCTCTGTTTGAATAATGATAAGGTTGCCCAGGCTGGCTAGGGCGCTGCTTCCAATACATGTGCAAACAAGGAGGTGATGTCACCACCAAGAAAGGATCCAGCCCAAGCAGAGAGGAAACAGAGACACCACAGGAGTTTCCTCACAGCTCAATTATCTAGACACCGATTCAGCCAAGTGTCATTGTCCGGCACCACACTAATACATCCTGGGTATCACATGCAAGTAAGGCCAACAGTAGGTGCCAGGCTTCCTGTATTATTACCTATACTGTTGGAGAGCAGACATGCCTCTGTGTGGTTCTAACAAGGTTAACAAACAAAGGGAATTCACTTTCAGTGGGGTCAACATTAGTTTCTGATCTGTGTTCAACCAAGCCAGCAGGTATACCCTGATGCACCACCTCAGTGCATTACTCAACCTCATCAAGGGAGTTCTGACCATTGCTGTACTTCCACCGTCATGTCCCTTCTCTTCACAACCATTCCATTTCCACTTATTATTTATACCAGGGCTGTGGAGTCGGTAGATAAATGTTCCAACACTGACTCCTCAGTTTTTTGTACTTCAGACTCCAACTCCAGGTACCCGAAATTTCCTCCGACTCCTCAACTCCGACTCCACAGCACTGGTTAATTTTCAGATCGTTAAAATGGAATGTCAAGTTGAGAGAAATGAGCATTTTCGACACCACCTTCTTTTTGCTTTTAATCAAGGTTCTAAGGCTGCAGAAGCTGCTCGCAACATTTGTGCTGTGTATATAGGTGGGTGCTATAGCTGAAAGAATCGCTCGTGATTGGTATGCCAAGTTCAAAAATGGAGTCGGTAGATAAATGTTCCGACTCCGACTCCTCAGTTTTTTGTACTTCTGACTCCGACTCCAGGTACCGAAATTTCCTCGACTCCGACTCCACAGCCCTGATTTATAAACTACTCTACTATCAAGAACAAACAGTGCAGTACATAGCATAATAAAAAACTACAATCATAAAAATACATTTTTAAAAAACCCCAAAAACCTCACATCATACAAGGCGCAAAACCTATATATACCAAGATTTAGGAAAGGTTCCAAGAAGAATCAGACGAGGGATCCTGCATGGATAACCAGTGAAGTAAAGAAAGTGATAGGAGACAAGAAAAAATCATTTCGGAAGTGGAAAAAAGATAAAACTGAAGGAAACTGGAGAGAGCACAGGAAGCATCAAAAAGAATGTCACCGAGTAGTCAGGAAAGCCAAGAAAGAGTATGAGGAGAGACTGGCCAAGGAAGCAAGAAATTTCAAACCATTTTTCCGATATGTGAAAGGGAAACAACCAGCGAGGGAGGAGGTGGGGCCCCTGGATGAGGGTGACCGGAAGGGAGTGGTGAAAGAGGAAAAAGAAGTGGCTGGTAGGCTAAACAAGTTCTTCTCGTCGGTCTTTACAATAGAGGACACAACCAGTGTGCCAGAAACGGAAAAAATCTTCAGGGGAGATCAAGAGGGGAAATTATCATGCATGGAGGTAAGCCTCGAAGACGTTCTCAGACAGATAGATAGATTAAGAACGGACAAAGCTCCGGGCCCAGATGGGATCCACCCGAGAATACTGAAAGAGCTCAGAGATGAAACAGCAGAGCTACTGCAGCATATTTGCAACCTGTCCTTGAGAACAGGGGTAATCCCGGAGGACTGGAAGATAGCGAATGTTACACCGATCTTCAAAAAAGGATCGAGGCGACCCGGGAAACTACAGACCGGTGAGCTTAACCTCTGTTCCGGGGAAGATGGCCGAATCACTGATCAGGGAAGGTATCAATGAGCATATAGAAAAAAATAATCTGATGAGATCGAGCCAGCATGGTTTCTGTAAAGGCCGATCATGCCAGACAAATCTACTGCAGTTCTTTGAGGGGATAAGTAAGCAATTGGACCAAGGTGACCCAGTAGACATTATATATCTAGATTTCCAAAAAGCCTTCGACAAGGTGCCCCATGAACGCTTACTGAAGAAACTGTGGAGCCACGGGGTGGAAGGGGACGTGCACAGATGGATCAAAAATTGGCTGGCGGACAGGAAACAGAGGTAGGAGTAAAGGGGCACTACTCTGACTGGATAGGGGTCACAAGTTGTGTTCCGCAAGGGTCAGTGCTGGGACCACTGCTGTTCAATATATTTATTAATGATCTAGAAATGGGGACAAAGTGCGAAGTTATCAAGTTCGCGGATGACACAAAACTCTCCAGCAGGGTCAGAATTGTTGAGGAATGCAAAGAACTGCAGAGCGACCTGAACAAACTGAGTGAGTGGGCAAAAAAATGGCAGATGAGCTTCAATGTGGAGAAATGTAAGGTCTTGCACATAGGGAAGGGGAACTCCATGTACAGCTACGCGATGGGAGGGAGGGCACTCGGGGAAGGCAAACAAGAAAAAGATCTGGGGGTATTGGTGGATAACACAATGAAGCCGGCGGCACAATGTGCAGCGGCCTCAAAAAAAGCGAACAGAATGTTGGGCATTATCAAAAAAGGTATCACTACCAGAAGGAAGGAAGTTATCCTGCCACTGTATCGAGCGAGCAATGGTGGGCCCACATCTGGAATACTGCGTCCAATACTGGTCGCCATACCTCAAGAAGGACATGGCAATACTCGAGAGGGTACAGAGGAAGGCAACGAGGATGATAAAGGGTATGGAGAACCTTTCATATGCCGAACGGTTAGACAGGCTGGGGCTCTTTACCCTGGAGAAGCGGAGACTGAGAGGGGACATGATAGAGACTTATAAAATCATGAAAGGCATAGAGAAGGTGGAGAGGGACAGATTCTTTAGACTAGCAGGGACAACTAAAACAAGAGGTCATTCAGAAAAACTGAGAGGAGACAGATTCATAACGAATGCAAGGAAGTTCTTCTTCACTCAGAGGGTGGTGGACACCTGGAACGCGCTTCCCGGAGAGGTAATAAGACAGAGTACAATTCTGGGGTTCAAAAAGGGACTGGATGACTTCCTGGAAGCGAAGGGGATTACAGGGTACAGATAGAGTTACCTTACAGGACATTGAGCGAATAGGGTATGGATATTTTAGGTTAGGTAGGGAACACTTTCAGATCATGGACCTGGGGGGCCGCCGCGGGAGCAGACTGCCGGGCACGATGGACCCCTGGTCTGACCCAGCAGAGGCAATGCTTATGTTCTTATAATCCCCCAGTAGAATACAGCAATCATCCTTCCCACTCTCCAACTCAGGTTTTAAGCCAGACACATTGCTGGGAACAATCGAAATGGCACCACTAGAACCCCAGTCCAGTCCCCAGATTCTGTAAAGGTCACCTAAATTTGGACATGATCCTTAGATGCATATGCAATTTAATGAGTTAACAAGCGATAATTGGATGCTATCAATTAGTGATGTTGGTACCAATGAAAGATCAGGTTCTTACATGGATAATCTTGTTTCTGTTAATAGACTTCTCCCTCCGTATTCGCAGTGATTGGGGATTCTGCGAATACGGAAAAACCGCAAATAATAGCAATGTATATATATTTTATGCTAGCAGGCTCCAGAGGGCGGAAAGACTCAGGTACTGAGCAGAAAAGTGATGCACAAAACAGGGTTAAACCGAGCGAGACGAGGGTTCACTTATTTGCATAGGATTAATGGTTGCCCCAGGCCCCTCGTGGCAGTGAGGAGAATAAGTAGCAGCCACTGCGTGATTCCCAGCGCAGAGCCTCAGGCTGAAATAGTCTCCGCGGCCGCCCTACCTCTGCTCCTCCACCTGTCCATCGTGTCCTCCGTCAGCCTCATGTTTCACCTCGGTCTCCCAACACCTTCACCATCACCTCCCCGGTAACCACCCTGAGCAGGCAACTGACATCATACGTAAACCACTGACATGTGCGGGAGCAGGTCATTGCCCAGGAAACCGATTCTCTGTCGCCAGGGACAGAAGCAACCTGGGGAGGGAGTTGGGGAGTTAAGTGGGAGGTGAAAACTGGTAAGCAATGATTTTCTTTGAATGAAGTGCTTAGAAAAACGCACCAAAATTTTTATTGGTACCATACTGTACTGTGCTCATGGATGATGTAATTTGGGAGGAGGAGTCAGCACGCTAAAATTGTGAATAATCGAAATCGCGATTGCTGAAACCACAAATACGGAGGGAGAAGTGTATACCCAAGAGTTCGTACATTAGGTGATCAATCCATGCTCGCAAACTACTTACAGAAGGGTGTCAATCACATCTTTCAGCTCCTCCTCCTTCAACAATGGAGTATAGCTCTCTCTACAGTTTGTACCAAAACAATCGAGCTCAACTGTAACAGGAGAAAAGAGGAGGGGCACAGGGAACTTCCCTGGAAATAACTTACATTTCTGTTCTACTCTGTAACTCATGAAAAAGAACAATCATTAGAATGAACTTGCAACATAGGTTTACCAACCTGCTGTGTAAAGCTAATGCTAACACGTATGGAACTCCAAAGCTCAATAACTAATAACTTTATTAGTAAGTTAATCATACATGTTCATCCAACTGACAGGAGAAGAACTTCAGTTCCAGACCATAGAGTTATCCAAAGTAGAAAGCAGGCAAATTGTAGAATGCACAGGGTGGACTGTATGGACTCCTCTGTATACTAACAGAAACAAGATTATCCAGGCAAGAACCTAATCTTTTATTCTGTTACATATACATAGGAGTCCGTACATTAGGTGACGTTCCAAAGCAATGCCAGACATCTAGGGAGGGAAAGATGAGCCTGTCTGCAAGACTGAGGACCCAAAAATGGTGTCCTCAGAAGCCGCCATATCCCCTCCATAGAACATTGTAAAGGTATGGAGAGTAGAACAAGTATTTGCTCTACAGATCTGTTTGGGCAAAACTGCCCAGGACTCTCCCATGAAGATGTCAAACTTCTGGTCGAATGAGCTTTGACAGAAATGTGAGACTGTTTGCCACAGCCAATGTATGCTGATGAAATTGCCATGTGAATCCATTTGGCGATAGAAGCCTTGGAACCTGGTTTGCCTAGTCTGGAGTGACTAGTTAGCACAAAAAGAGGGTCGGAAAGGCAAGACTCATTTGTCCTTTCCAGGTAGTAGAGTAGGACTCTTCACACATCTAGCTTCTGCAATATCCATTCTTGCTTGTTTGAACTCGTAGGATAAAAAGCAGGTAGACAAACCTCTTGATTGACATGAAAAGCTGACATAACCTACAATAGGACAGAAGGTACCGTGTGCAGAGAAATCACAGCCTCCGAGATCCTTAGGAATGACTATCTGCAAGAAAGAGCCTGCAATTCTGATATCTGTCTCATGGAGACCATTGCCACCAGAAATACTGTCTTCACCGTAAGGTCCAAAAGAGACGCCTCAAGGAGAGGCTCATTTAGAGGCTTGGACAAGCCCTTCAGAATGATATTAAGATTCCAGGACTGGAAAGGCCGGCATACAGGAGGTCGCAGCCTGAGCACTCCCTTCAAGAACTGGGTCACATCAGGGTGAGATGCCAGGTATTGTTTTCCCCCCTCTAACCCAGAAGCACAAGTGGCCTGCCACCTGGACCTTGAGAGATGCCACTGCTATGTCCTTTTATAATCCGGCTTGGAGGAATGCAAGGATCACAGGAATTGGCGCTGTGAAAGGCTCAACCCGATCTTTGTTGCACCAGAGTTGGAAAGCTTTCCAGGCTTTAGTGTAGGCTGCAAACATCGATTCTTCTATGCTCGAAGGAGAGTAGCAATGACTAATAATAATAAATTTATTTATATATTGCAATGCCTCAGGGTTCAGTGCAGTTTACAATAAGAGGTAAGAACTGTAAAAACACAGTGAATTTATACCACAAAACACAGTACATTATATATAAACTATAACATTAAGAAATTAATAACTTATCTAGATTAAACATATTTATCGAACAGATACGGTTTTAATGATCTTCTAAAGGCCTGGTAAGAAGAAGAATTTAAGATCAAACCACTAAAACTTTTGTTACAAAGTCCTGCCTGAAAAGATAGGGTTCTATTAAGAACTCTTTTGTATACACAACCTTTTATCGAAGGGGAAAAAAATAAGGTTGTGTTTCGTGAAGAACGTCTGTTTTCTACTAGCTCAAAATGATCTAAAAGGTAACTTGGTATAAGACCATATAATGTTTTATAACAAACACAGGCCAATTTAAAAATTATTCTTGCCTGTACTGGGAGACAACGCAACTTTCAATAATATGGCATTACATGTTCTGATTTTTTTAGAATGAAAATTAGATGCACAGCCGTATTTTGGACAATTGCATCCTCCTAATGATTTTTTGATAAGAATCTAGATAAATGATGTTACAACAGATTAAAGTACTCAGAACCAAGGACTGCACAATCAATCTAAAAGACGAAAAGTCAAAATAAGATTTCATTGTGTGAAGCTTCCATAGTGTGAAAAACTTTTCTTTACTAAAGAATCAAGTTGAACATCGAACGATAAGTTTCAGTCAAGGCTGTGCAATCAATAGCCATGCCGTAAAACCAAAGCAATCTGGGTTATCTATAGGAATTGGACCCTGACTGAGAAGACCCACATGCACCAGAAGCTTGAAGCATCTGTCTTGTTGGAGACAGACAAGATCCGCATACCAAGACTGGCAAGGCCAGTCTGGGGCTACCGAGACCACAAGATTCTGTGGATGACCCGGCCCACCATGGGCCAAGGGGTAACACAAATAGAGGCCTCTTCAGCTGTAAAAACATTTCGCCTTTGCGTTCTTGGCTGATGCCACCAGGTCAATCTTTGGCTAAATGCTCTTTGGGACAGTAGCACTTCCCTTGGTTTGCCAGCTGAGAAAGTCAGCCTGTACATTTTCCACTCCTGCTAAGTGGGCTGCTGAGAGTGCTGATGATGGACCTCCACCCACTGGAACAACATCTGAGCCTGCAGGCATAAGGGAGCACTTCTGGTGCCCCCCTGTCTGTTCACGTAATCTACTGTGGTGGCATTGTCTGAGAACACTCAGACTGCTTTTCCTTCCAGGTACTGCTCCAACTCCCTCAGCACTAGGCGAATGGCTCAGAGTTCCTGGCATTTTATAGGCCACTTCCTCTGTGGGAAGGTCCACTGACCCTGGACCAGATGACCGCCACAATGGGATCCCCAGATGAACAGGGTCACCCTTTGGAGGGTTTGGAGGGGTAAACCTTTTGATAAGGCGTCCCCTTGGAGCCACTAACGCAAGTTCTTCTGTTTGTCTGTTCAACAATTTTTGAGTGCCATTTATGGAATCTGGTTCCTGAGGCTCACTTTTGCCTCCAGTGGACCCTCAGAACACAGATGTGTTCAGTCATTTGGCCAGTGGCATAGTAAGGAGGAGGGGGGGGCGGTCCACCCCGGGCACCGTCTTGCCCCTTTCCGCCCCCTTCCCACTCCCCCTATGCCACGTACGCCCCTTCTCTTCCCCTTGCACCAAAATTAAAAAGGTACAGGGAAGAAGCAAACGTGTACACAGCAAGGAGACACACCACTCACCCTCGCTACACCACTGAACTTGGCCCTGTCTTTTCCCAGAACCCATGTTACAAAAATAAACTTTTAAAAAATACAAGCTTGCCCTGAATCGGTAGCATGGAATATTGCTACTCCTTAGGTTTTGGCCAGGTATTAGTGACCTGGATTGGCCACTGTGAGAACGGGCTACTGGGCTTGTTGGACCATTGGTCTGACCCAGTAAGGCTATTCTTATGTTTTTACAAGATGCCAAGTATAGGATAATTAAGTCATTGTAACATCACTGATGAGGCTGGCTCTGAGGCACTGTGTAATGAGGCATTATGACATCACAATCTCAGCTCTGGAATTTTGCTCTCATTTGGGGTTCCAGAATCTTGCTATTCTTTGAGATGCTGGAATGTTGGTACTCTTTGGGTTTTGACCAGGTACTAGGGACCTGGATTGGCCGTGAAGATGGGCTACTGGGCTAGATGGACCATTGTTCTGACCCAGTAAAGCTATTCTTATGTCCTTAAGATGGGAGAATGACCTTGTAAGCATTGGAGAAGAGACAGAAGTTTAAGGACAAGGAAAAAGGTCCTTTAGTTGCTGTTCTGAAAGACTGGCAAAAGTTATCATCTACCTCAGGAAAAGAACTCAACAACTCCCTTCTCATTATATGTCAGCATGAAGTGAGGCGCAAGAATCTGTAAACCGCTAGAGTTCTCTTGCAGAACCTTGAACATGCTTTTAGCATTGGAGAGAAACCAAAACCAAAACAGGTAACTGTAAGCCCTCTTCCCCCCCCCCTCCGCATGACTCAGAACATTCTATGGATCTGCCATTAGCACACAGCTGGGCACATCGGTGTTCCTGCATATCTTGTTTAGCCATTTGAAATGCACCAGGTTTCTATGCACCAAGGTTTCTATGCACCAAGGTTTCTATGCACCAAGGAAAACTTGGCTCTTCTCAAAAATCTAATCTCCTCACGTTCTCTAGTACCCTGCCCCTCTCTATCTTCTCAGTCCCTCTCCTATATCCCTTCTTTGTAATTCCTTTCCTCTTAACCTCTGTAAACCGTATCGAGCTCTGCGCATGCGGAGATGGCGCGGTATACAAACCTAAGGTTTAGTTTAGTTTAGTTTAGCATGGCCTGCGTAAATGCTCTTTAACAGTTCTTAAACTTTTCAGAATATAAAAGGCTGGGGATTTTTTCTCCTCATTTTGTTTTATTTTTGCAAGTTAAAACCAAGATAATGATGCTGGGTGGGGACCAGCTAAAGCCCTGTGCAGCCAAAACCCAGTGCTGCTCCCAGCCAAGAACTTCCTTGGCCTCATGGTTTGAGAAAGGAAGCCGAAAAAAAAAAAAAGAGAAGAAAGTGCCAGTAAATGAAAGGTCCTTCAGTAAATTCAAGAACCAAGACTGAAGTAACCTTAAACTACAGCTGACCCTGCTATTAAAATATATTTTTTTAAAATAATACAAGGAAGAGTAGTCAAGCAGTCTCTACTCCTAAAATGATATTTGTGAAGAACTTTTTACCACTCTGAATTTAAAAGGGATTTTTTTTTTTTTTTTGTAACATGAAAGTAAAGTGCTTTTCCCCCTCTGTTGGCTCTGAGCTCTAAAAGGAATGATACTGATTCTCACTGTTTCCTGTTCACCAATGTGAAAGCTATTTCAACTTATTAAGACTGCTACCTCAAATTCCAGAAAAAAATTGATGGCTCTTTTTAATTTCCTCTTGTGAATTTTTTTTTTTTTTTTAAAGAACTGAAGTCTTTTTTCTAAGCTGTACTAAAAATATGGGTTAAGCACACCCTTATACGGGATCTTTCCTGTGCACTAAGCATATTTCTAGTGCAACGGACAAAAAGGGCTTTTTATAATTTGTTTTATTAATGGCCATGTGCTAACGTTAGTATTAATGATCAGCCATTTTTAAAAAATGACCATGGTTTGGACAAGTTCCTGGAGGAAAAGTCCATAGTCTGTTATGAAAGACATGTGGGAAGCCACTGCTTGCCCTGGATAGGTGGCATGGAATGTTACTACTCTTTGGGGTTCCGGAATCTTTTGTTACTCTTTGGGATTCCGGGATCTTGCTATTCTTTAGGATTCTGAATGGAATGTTGCTACTCTTTGGGTTTTGGCCAGGGACTAGGGACCTAGATTGGCCACCGTGAGAACGGTCTACTGGGCTTGATGGACCATTGGTCTGACCCAGTAAGGCTATTCTTATGTACTTATTTAGGAGGCAATAAAGGCTCCTGTGCTAAACAGTTAGGACTGCAAGGTAATGTAGATGCACCAACTAGTTAATACATGAAGACCTACTCTCTGCCCGACGCCCCTCATAAAATGTAAAAAAAAAATAAAAATATTGCAGCACACTTATGCCAAAATTAATACAGAACATTTTAGTGCATTCCACACTAGGCTATTTTAATGCATCCCGCGTTAGGCTGTTTTAGTTGCATTAAGCGTGAAATTCAGTGCTATTAAGCCGTCTGGGAATGGCTCCTGGCCAGCTAAAGAGCACTAAGCTTGCTAACCATTAATATTTAGCGAGAGGTACCTGGCTATCTCCTGCTGAATATCCCGGTCACCGGCTATGTCACGTGACATACCGTATATACTCAAATATAAGATGAGATTTTGGGGTCAAAAAAATGGACCAAAAATAGGGGTCTCGGCTTATATTCAGGCCAGCGCTCAATCCCAGACTTGTCGCAGGCCTCCGCTGGGCCGCCAAGCTCTGCACCTTGTCCATTGTACCTCCTCTCTGCCGATGTCCTGCATGCCGCTGCGCCATCCGCATGAACCGCGTACCTGGAATCCCTGCTGGACCAGAGGTTTAGCGGGCAGGAGCAAGCTTTCCACGCTTCTTCCCTGCTGCTGAGCCGGTCGCTGCCGCGAGTTTTGGCGGTTCAGCTGTAAGCTGCAGCCCAGTGTTGAGCGGCTTCCTGAATGGCTGCCTTGAGTTTGCACAAGCATTAAATTTCCGAGTACGCCACCGACCATGGGAGGCTGGGCTGCCTCCTGCTGTCTGAAATCGGCCCCAAAGTATTTTCAAATCAAACTGGCTGGTCACACAACAGCGAGTATAGTACACCTTATGTCTTGTGCCCCCCCCCCCCCCAAATAAGTAGTGGGGAGAGGAAAGCGGGGAAAGATCTGTATTAAAATACAATATAATACAATAAAAGCTTCTCAAACCCAGCCCTTGCAAATCACAGCCAAGACTGGTTTTCTGGACACTCCTTAGGAATATACATGCGAGATATTTCCACAAGTTTGGCCTAAAATCTATGCAAACTTGCAGGCTGTGGTTACCTTGAGAAAAGCAGACCCGCTTGAGAGCAGCCAGCTTCAGAACTAAGGCACAATCAGGGCTATTTAACTATTCCAGACTTTACTCCAGTGCCTATATGGATTTGTAGTTGTTCTGTTTTGGGAAAAACAATGGAGCAATCGGAACCCCAAATCCATGCATGAACTGAGGCAAAACCAGGAATGGATCAGCCCAATCTGCTGAACTATTAGGGTGAAGTGGCAATCTTGCTTCTTTCCTCTATGATTTTATCACTTGATGTAAATAAACCGTTTTAAGTCATTTTATTACTTGATGCAAACCGTTTTGATTTGTTGCGAAAGGCGGTATATAAAATTTTAGACTATAAACTTGAGAGCTGCAGCCATGCCTGGATTTCAGAGTAACCAAATTATTCAAAATGACCTGGTTTCTTGCATCAAGCAGACGGGACAGTTGGCCCAATAATCAAGTTCCTTTCGCGTGTTTTTATACTATGACTTCCAGACCTATCTGTGGCTCCCAGACTGCAGATATAGAGAGATAAATTCACATCCTGAAACCAGGTCCATCTGCAGTATTCAAAGATCATAGCTGAGAACCTGTGAACTATGCAATGGAGCTTAAATGTGGACCATGAGGTGTCCAAGGAAAGAGAGAAGGAGGCAAACAAACTTTGCCGCATACTTTGAAATGAATTTGGCCTGTGCTATTGGAATTTATTAATATCTTTCGGTTTAAAATAGCCTCAAAAGGAAGCTACTCTGTGACAGTAGGCAGGCAGCCAGGCTGCTCTAAGTCATTTAATCCTGCAGGAGAAAGATGGCACTGCGGGTAGTGACCTCTGAGTGGCCTGTTACAGTATTCTTTTACATGGCTCGGAGGAGGTCACTGCTAGCTGGCACCAGCAAGAATTCCATGTGCTGCTCTGAAACCAGTGCAGACACTTAGCTGGTAAGACAGGCTTGGCCTACTTTGAAGGGAGAAGTTAATATGAACAGCAAATTGTCCCCCCTCCCCCTCGGGAGCCATACTGGATCTGTATACAGGGGGGGGGAGGGGAATTCTATACATGACGCCTGGGAAAATCTGCACTAAAGGGAGCTCTGCGCATGGCATCTTTTACAGAGCACTAAATTACTGTAGCTCTCACACCTAATTTTGGACACAGCACTTACCACCTGCTGAAACCTGGTATAAACGCTGAGGCGCAACTAACAGCAGTTCAGGGTGTAAATGACCCTGTTCTATAACGTTCTGCCTAATTTCTGGGAACGCCCTAACCACTGTTTCCTCTACGCCAGGGGTCTCAAAGTCCCTCCTTGAGGGTCGCCATCCAGTCGGGTTCTCAGGATTTCCCCAATGAATTATGCATGAGATCTATGTGCCTGCACTGCTTTCAATGCAAATTCATTGGGGAAATCCTGAAAACCCGACTGGATGGCGGCCTTCAAGGAGGGACTTTGAGATCCCTGCTCTACGCTGAGCGGGAGTCCTCCACCCACAGTCCTACCAGTGTGTAAGTGTGTGGGGGGAGGGGGGGTGCTGTTTCATTATCACATTTTCAATAGTAAGGGGCAGACAAGTTCTGCAGCAGTACTCTAGGAAGCCTGCCTGTCCCCTAGCTATCGAAAACACAATATTGAAGACACTGCCACCCACTGGCAGCAGTGCAGTTGGAGGACTCCCGCTCAGATTAGAAGCAGGGCCCCTGATCTGCCCATTCCCCTCCCAGGGCCACACCCTTTTGGAGTCTGCACAATAAAATTTAGACACGCATGTTATAGAATAGTGTACAGGACAGATCTGCGCTTACACAGAAACGAGTGCCAATTAACATCAATTATTAATATTTAACAGCTCATTAACTAATACTCTGCATGCAGATCTAGGATCTGCACCAAAATTTGGGTACCTGTATGGACTTTAGGGGGTAATATATTAAGGATTGCCGTACTGGGTCAGATTAAAAGTCCATCAATTCTAGTATCCTGTTTCCAACAGTGACCAATCTAGGTCACAAGTAACTGGCAGGATCCCAAAAAGTAGAGTGTTCATACTACTTACCCCCTGGGAAAGCACTGGCTTCTTCCCAGGCCTGGGGAAACCCTATTTTCTCCTATTTGTTTTAAATGTGTTATTTGGTAACTTCATGGTTCATCCCTTAAGCTAAATCAGGCCTAGAGGGAGACCTGCAACCAGATGGCTGGACACGCTGAAAACAACTATGAGGATGACACTGGAGGACCTTTTCGGTAGAGAATGACATGGTGACAAATTTTATCACCGTTCCCGTCCCCGCGGATAACCGCGGGAAACCATCTTCATGTCATTCTTTAAGGAGAGAGGGAAGAATTAAAGTACGAATGGCCACAACCACTGACCCTCAAGCTTTGCTTTGAAGAATGCTGGTGTAGAAGGACTGAGGTTGAGATAGACATTACAGAATGACAGTCTCTGGTATCCAGAGTAGATATTGTGATGTCATAATGCCTCATTCCAAGAGCCAATCACATCAGTGATGTCACAATGGTTTCATTATCTTTGGCTCACATAAGCACAGCCACTGACCCGCAAGCTTTGCTTTGAAGAATGCTGGTGTAGAAGGACCGAGGTTGAAATAGACACTAGAAAATGACGTGGAATTTCCTGCTGTTATCCGCGGGGACAGGAACGGTGATGAATTTTGTCACCGTGTCATTCTCTACTTTCCGGACTAGCACAAAACCGATTTCTTTTTAGATCCGCAATTCCATCAAGTCGCTAGGACACGAGCACGAGTCGACGGCACCTAACAACAACAGTGCTGACGAAGTTGTTGGAAAAATGTCACATTACACTGCAGTCAGAATAAAAAATATATATGTGTTTTTAATGAAGGAGCTTTTGCTAATAGGTTTGGTTACGACGGTAAGTCTGGTAGCACTTTAGAAATAATAAATACAGTAATAGTAATAGTATGGTAAGAGTCCTCACTTACCCTCAGATTACACTGAAATACAATCCATGTTTACCTTTCAACCGTGGAATGCAAATGGAATCCGAGGCGCATTTCAAAGAAAGGCCAATGTACTGCAGAATACCTGCTGCATGCTACCATTTATGTTAACGCTGTGGGGCTGAGGAAGGCGCAGTGGCTTTCCAACTTCAGACCCTGTGCACAATAAGAATGATGGCTCTCTGTCAATACATGGACCAGATCAGTGTTTCTCAACTCGGTCCTGGAGTACCCCTTTGCCAGGCAGGTTTTCAGGATATTCACAATGATTTGCATACACTGCCTTCATTATATGCAAACTTCTTTCACGCATATTCATTGTAGCTATCCTGAAATCCTGACAGACAAGAGGGTACTCCAGGACCAAGCTGAGAAAACACTGGACTAGATCAGGCTTGGCCAAGTTCAGTCCTCAAGGGCTGCAGACAGGCCAGGATTTCAGGATATCCCTAATGAACATGCATGAGAAAGATTTGCATGCCCACTGCATCCACTGTATGGAGATCTCTCTCATGCATATTTATTAGGGATATCCTGAAAACCTGGTTTGCCTGAACTAAGATGGATCAGGGGATGTTCACATCCAACAGAGCCATTAGATTCTAGGCCAGGGAACTCCCCAGTCAGTCAGGTTTTCAGGATATCCTCAATGAATATGCATGAGAAAATCTGCATGCAATAAAGGCATTGCAAGCAAAATCTGAAAACCCAGCTGGCTGGAGGATATCTCCCAGAACAGGTTTGGGTACCAACATTCTAGGTCACCGGTCAAAACCCAGCTTGGGTGGCCTCTGAGAAATGAGGGAGAAAAGGAAGAAGGCTGAAAACCTCACTTTAATCAAGACATGATAAAATAATGAGGCAATGAGTCCAACAAAGCAGTGTAATAAAAAAAATCCAGAATCTTTTGTGTTCAAGTAAAATACATCAGCTGTGTCAATGGTGCAAAAGAGCAACTAAACATGGCTGTGTTTTGGCCGTTAAGATGCTCTGGATTTTACGATTACACTGCCTTCACTGGACTCATTTTTTCACTTTTTTTTACCAGCTCTGAGAATTGAGCCCACGTTCTCAGCCCAGTTCCTGAGGTTCTAGGAAAAACGTGCACACCACAGCTCCTGACTGATTCCCACCTATCTGTGAACTCTGTGTAGAGAATGGCACAGTGACAAAATTCATTACTGTTCCCGTCTCCGCAAATAGCAGGAAACCATCTCCATGTCATTCTTTAAGGAGAGTGGGAAGAATCAGAGTATGAATAGGCACAACCAATGACCCTCAAGCCTTGCATTGAAGAATGCATGTGTAGCAGGACTGAGGTTGAGAGAGACACTAAAGAACAATAGTCTCTGGTATCCAGAGCAGAGATTGTGATGTCATAATGCCTCATTCCACCAATGCCTAAGAGCCAGCCTCATCAGTGATGTCACAATGGGTTCATTATCCTTTACCTAGCTCACATAAGAGTCAGAGTATGAATGGGCTCAGCCACTGACCATTAAATCTTGCATTGAAGAATGTTGGTGTAGAATGACTGAGGTTGAGATAGACACTAAAGAATGACACCAGATGGTTTCCTGCGGTTATCCGTGGGGACGGGAATGGTAATGAATTTTGTCACCGTGTCATTCTCTAATTCTGTGCTCAAAATCATCACTAGTTTGGAACAAGAACACATTGAAATATGTTGTTATCAAACTGGCGCTATGTGCTCGGCACTGGGGGCCCCAAAATTGAGGTGCTAATTTATAGACCTGCCCCATATATGTAAAACATGTAAAACTAAACAGTTTAATTTAGATCTGAATTTCTCCTTACCTACAGTATACAGAGAGCAAGTGAATATGACTGCTACACCTACAGCTAGAAAGCCCTCGCTCAGCCCAGCGCTATTCAGAATTTTCAACAGCACTCTCACTTATCCCGGATTCTATACATGGCACTCAAAATCACGCACATGCAAACCTGGGTGCGCATCCAATTTGTGCATGCAATTTAATTGGACAAGCAAAATTAGCTAGTTCCCAATTATTGGCACTATCAATTATCAGCGTTACTTGGCAACAATTTTGGATCTGAATGCGCATCTTGCTAAGAACTATTTCTATACAGATGTGCGCACCCATCTTTTGCGTGTAACTAAAATGTGGGTGTGGCCATGTGGGAGGGGCATGGGCAGGTCGGGGCATTTACTAAAGATATGCACATTATTATAGAATCCAGGGGATTCGCGTCTAATTTACGTGCAAAGATTTACACCCTTTCAAGTAACGTAAATTTGTGCCCAATGTTCGGAATGGATCCTGGTGGCACACGCTATTCTATAAAACGGCACCTAACTCAGGCTGCCATTTATAGAATAGTACTCAGCGTGCAATTTATTTTTTGGCGCTCAATTTTGTCTGCCGCCGTCTGAATCTAGCCTTCAATGTCACTAAACGGAGTCAATACATTTAACAGCTTGTCACTTAACACACAAGTTCCTTTGAACATTAACCCAAATACAGTGGTACCTTGGATTACGAGCTTAATCCGTTCCAGGAGCATGCTCGTAATCCAAAATGCTCGTATATCAAAGCAAGTTTCCCCATAGGAAGTAAGGGAAACTTGCTTTGATATATTCCCACCCCCCACCTTCTTCCCCCCCCGAGGCCAGCAGCGCTGCTCCCCCCCCACGAGAACCGGCATTGCCCCCCCGAAGGCCCCCCCCCGTGAACCGGCACACTCCCCCCCCGCGATCCGGCACCCCCCCCCGCCGCCATCGGGCCCCCCCCGCCGCGACCTGAGATCCCCCAACCCACACGAACCCTCTTCTTACTTCCAGTGTAGCCTCCGCATCGGCACCGGCACCAGCATGTCCTGTGCGTTGGTGCCGGTGCCCGAAAATTTGCTTCCTGTGCCGGGCCTTGAGCATGCGCACTGCTCAAGGCCCGGCACAGGAAGCAGATTCTTGGGCACCGGCACCAACGCACAGGACATGCTGGTGCCAGTGCCGATGCGGAGGCTACACTGGAAGTAAGAAGAGGGTTCGGGTGGGTTGGGGGATCTCAGGTTGCAGCAGGGGGGGTGCCCGATGGTGGCGGGAGGGTGCCGGATCGCGGGGGGGGGGGAAGGTGCTGGTTCGCAGCGGGGGGGGGGGGGCTCGTACAGCGAGGCAAGCTCGGTTTACAAGGCACCAAGTTTGCAAATGTTTTGCTCATCTTGCACTCGTAAACTGAGGTACCACTGTATACATAAAAGCAAATCGAAATGCAGCCGTAGAGCAGAATATAATAACTAGAAAGCGCTATTTACAAGATATGGAAAGAAATGACCACATCACGTTCAATGCACAATTGACTCTGCTCAAGAAAGGGGCAAGAACGAAGAGGAATCCTGCCAGCACACTGCAGAAAGAAGAAAAGAGAGGTGCAAACATTATATTTATTTATTCAATTTTCTATACTGTTCTCCCAGGGAGTTCAGAACAGTTTACATTAATTTATTCAGGTACTCAAGCATTTTTCCCTCTCTGTCCCGGGGGGGCGGGGGGGGGAACTCTAACCAACTGGCGTTCATAGATAAACTCTTGATTCCTTATTCATCATCCAGAACCCTCCGATCAAATAATCAAAATTTACTCTCCATACCATCAATACGGGAACTATTTTACGATACTACTCGCAAATCCATCTTTTCAGTTACTGCCCCCACTTTGTGGAATGCCCTCCCATTAGACGTTCGATTAGAGAACTCCCTGGAAAAATTTAAAACCAAACTTAAAACCTTCCTCTTTAAAGATGCTTTTATTCTTTAGTACTAGATTCAGCCTCTTAACTCCTTGATTCATGTGAAGCTTTGAAACATTTGATACTTCTTTTGAAATGATTCCCCTCCTAATGTTTTTACCATCCCCCCATTTACCGTCTTTTTTTTTTTATTATTAATTTTACTTCGATGTATTTTAAACAAACTTTCCCTCCCCTACTTTCCTTCCGTCTCATGTACAATAATCCGAATTCGTCTAGTATTTTTAATATTTGATAAAATATTGCTTTTATTTATTGTCCCTTACAATCTTTTTATATTGTACACCGTCTAGACATTTGTTTTGATAGACGGTATATCAAAAATAAAGAAACTTGGAATTGTGCGACTTGCCCAGGGTCACAGGGAAAAGCAGGGGTTTGAGCCCACAACCTCAGGGTGCTGAGGCTGTGGCTTTAACCACTGCGCCACGCTCTCCCCCCCACAAGAATATAATGCCAAGACATCCATGCTACAAAACATCAAAATGCTAAGAACCAACTTGTTATGCAGGAAGATATAGAAATGTCAATACATGGGTACCCCCAAAACAGCAGCAGCCCCCATCACTACAATGAGGAAATGCAACTTTCCTTCCTTGCTGTATTCGTTTTGACCTGCCCTGACCAAACCTCATGTTAATTTGTTATTATTTTTTTTTCTTAAACATTATCAACTGAATCATAAGAGTTTACAGTTTAGATCCAATTACACACAAGTTGAAAGCAAAAAACCATTTCCTCTTCAAATTCAGGGCCACACCCTTGCCGCTGAGACTTTTCAGGCTTTGCCTTCAAAAAGCCCACCCTGTCTGCAGAAGAAGCTCTGCCAGAAAAAAAAGGCCCTAATGCAAGGAGAGAAGTTGGAACGGTGTGTCAAGAAGCCAAAAGCTACACAAAGGCCTTGCCAAGTCCAAATCTCTCTCTTTCTCACTAGCCTCTACCAGCCTGGATCTAGGGCCCTGATCAGATGATGTGCGAAAGGAGCGGCAACACTCCTAATCTGGCTGATGGCCTAGTTTCCTCCAAAGCCTTCATGCTGTCATCTCTGCATTAACCCCCGATAACCTCACCCTCTTGAGGACATGTGCCGAGTTGAAGGTAAGCTGTTCAACAACACATGTCTAGCTAATGTCATATAACCTGTTCTTTGACAGTGAATGAATATTAGGGGTAACAAAACAAAACCATTGTGGACCATTCTGCTTAGTAGGAAAAAAAAAATTTACATCCAAACCACCGCCTTGACTCTCCAATCCAATCCTTGGTTTTATATACCGATTCATCCCTTAAAAGAAGGGCTCAACTCGGTTAATAAGATTTCCTAAATTCAGCTAGAGAAAGAAATAATTCTATTCCAAAATTATCTTGGAACAGAAGAATCAACCAAAGATTTTTGAAATAGATAAGTTTTTAACATTTTCCGAAAAGTTGTTAAATTAGAAAGTAACCTGATCTTCGAAGGAAGCTCATTCCACATTTTTGCAGATAGAAAAGTAAAAGATTTGCAAAATTTGGATATAGTTTTAATACTCTTAACTGACGGAAAGCCGAGTTTATATTTCTGAGTATTTCATGAACGAGATGGTAAACAAGAATTGAAAAGGACAGGAAATACGGGGGAAAAGATCCCATACAAAATTTTAAAAATCACACAAGTACATTTGAATTGAATTCTCCAAATCACAGGAAGCCAATGGAGTGCCCTAAGTAAAGGAGTCACATGATCGTATTTGTGCTTACCAAATATCAATTTTGCCGCAGTGTTCTGGTTGCATTTTTACAAAAATACATAGAAAACACAAATCACCCGTCAAACTGAACAATTTAAATTACTTCACATGCAGTTTCAAGAAATCACCTAGAGACTAACCCCCCTCTTTTACAAAGGCTTGTTAGCTGTTTCAGCGCATGCTAAATCTACGCGCGCGCTAAACGCTAATGCGCCCATTATAAGTCTATGGATGCATTAGCGTCTAGCGTGCGCTAAATCTGCACGCATGCTAAAATTGCTAACACCCCTTTGTAAAAGGGGGCCTAAGTCTGGTTTGAAAAGCAGTGCTGTGAAGCAATTCTCTGGCAAAAAAAAAAGTCTGCCTATAGCAAACTGCAGTCTATGCAAACTGTCCCTTCTGCTGTAAAAGGCTTTAATAGAGTTTCAGAAGAGCTTTACTGTGGTTGACACAGACATCAGTGGGGCTTGGAAGCAGATCTAGACATTCCAGGTCTGTCTGCTGCAGCAGCACAATGAAGTTTAGGGCTTTTTAAAAAAAAAAAAAAAAAAAAAAGATGAACCAGACATGAATTAACATGCCCCCGTTGAATGGGACAAGGCCTGTTTTGGAAAGATGGTGACGGACCTAGTTTTGTACCGCGCATATGCTTTCTGGCTCAGGGCAGTCCAGTTTGTAGGCGAGGGCCACTAGAGTTGCAAACACAACCTGTCTGAGCATTTGGAATGACAACTTGGCTATATTTCAATTCTGTAGACTTCTGTTTTAGTTTTCCTCCCAAGTCACTTTGCAGGGTTGTCTTTTTTTTTTTTTTTTGGGGGGGGGGGGGGCGGATGAGGGAGGTATTTAGTTGCATGTTTTTACTTTTAAGAATAAACTGTGTATCTTTTCTCCTAGCCACAGGCCCTGGCTTTTAATACATTTTCCTAAAACCTACTGCCAAGACACAAATGGATTGTATTGCCACAGAGTGGCCCATACCTTTTTCAAACTGGACCATCCTCAGCCAGAAAGCAATGCCCCCCCTTGATGTACAGAGTGGTCACCCTTCTTACCTCACAATGCCCTTGAAAGAAAATTCCCTTTTCCCCTCCTCCCCACCTCTGCTTTAACGCTGTTGTCATTTTTACTGCTTACTTATATGGGTTTTTAGGATAAACTCAATCCCCTTATAGCAGTGGTCTAAAACTTGCGGCCCGGGGGCCACATGCGGCCCACCAGGTACTATTTTGAGGCCCTTGGTAGGTTTGTCATAATCACAAAAGTAAAATAAAACAGTTTCTTAATCATATGTCTCTTTAGCTATAAATTAACATATTATTATTAAGACTTAGCCAAAAAGGAAAGATTTCTAAACTATAAAGAGTTTTACCTCATGCAAAATTGTCATTTCTTTAATAAGACATTAACTATTTTTTCTGAGGCCTACCAAATACCTACAAATCCAAAATGTGGCCCTGCAAAGGGTTTGAGTTTGAGACCACTGCCTTATAGCACCTGTTCTCTAGATTTTTTTTTAAGCTTTAAGTTAAGTTTAAGTTTTATTAGGATTTTATATACCGCCTATCAAGGTTATCTATGCGGTTTTACCTCAACTGTATGAAAACGCAGAACAAGAAAATATGAGAGGGCCAGTGAGGGCTCATTCCAGCTAACAACCAAATTAGAGAATGACAAATAACAAAATTAATCACCGTTCCCATCCTTGCAGATAACCGTTGTAAACCATCCTACGTCATTCTTTAGTGTCTCTCTCAACTTAAGTCCTTCTACACCAGCATTCTTAAATGCAAGGCTTGAGGGTCAGTGGCTGAGCCCATTCATTCTCTGATTCTTATGTGAGCAAAGTATAGGATAATGAAGCCATTGTGACATCAGTGATGTGATTGGTTCTTATGCATTGGTGGAATGAGGCATTATGACATCACAATATCTGCTCTGGATACCAGAAACTGTCATTCTTTAGTGTCCATCTCAACCTCAGTCCTTCTACACCAGCATTCTTCAATGCAAGGCTTGAAGGTCAGTGGTTGTGCCCATTCATACTCTGATTTGTACCTCTCACCTTAAAGAATGACATAGAGATGGTTTCCCGTGGTTATCCGTGGGGATGGGAACAGTGGTAAAATTTGTCACCATGTCATTCTCTGAACCAAATCAGGATTTTGTAGACTTCAATTATATCTCCCCTCAGCTGTCTCTTTTCCTAGCTGAAGAGCATTAACCTCTTTAGCCTTTCCTTATATGAGAAGAGTTCCATCCCCTTTATCATCTTGGTCGCTTTTCTTTGAACCTCTTCTAATTCCGCTATATCTTTCTTGAGATACGGCAACCATAAATGAATACAATACTCAAGGTGAGGTCGCATATGGAGCAATGCAGGGGCATTATAATATTTACCATCCCTTTTCAAATAATCCCTAGCATCTTGTTTGCTTTTTTTGGCCACTGGACAGAAGATTTCAGTGTACTTGTCTATAATGATATCTAGATCTTTTTCTTGGGTGCCAGTATCAGGTAACTATGAACTGGATTATTTTCCCCCCATATGCATCACTTTGCATTTGTCCACATTAAATCTCCCCTCTTACTGGGCACTGTATTACCTCTTTTTGGGCCCTCTTCTTGGTGATTTCATCTCCTTTAAGCCTTATTTCTAAATTGTCCTCCCTCAACCAATCTTGTTTCTTATAAGGCAAATTTTAAAAAGAAAATACAAATTGGGTTCGGAACGGAGACATTCAGGTCTGGATGTGTCAAATTCAGTTAAGCTCTGGAACGCGTTGCCAGAGGATGTGGTAAGAGCGGATAGCGTAGCTGGTTTTAAGAAAGGTTTGGACAAGTTCCTGGAGGAAAAGTCCATAGTCTGTTATTGAGAAAGACATGGGGGAAGCCACTGCTTGCCCTGTATTGGTAGCATGGAATATTGCTACACCTTGGGTTTTGGCCAGGTACTGATGACCTGTATTGGCCAGCGTGAGAACGGGCTACTGGGCTTGAAGGACCATTGGTCTGACCCAGTAAGGTTATTCTTATGTTCTTAGATCTTCTGATGTACAGCCTTTAGTATACACGCAGGAACAGATATGTATAAGCTGGCTACATGTAGCAGCAGAACCCATTTTACAAGTGTTGATGTCTACAATATCAACAGAGCCAGTATAGCGACATATAAGTTATGTTCTCAAACACCAACATGGTTGCATACGTGCCGTCATGTACATAACTATGCTTCTTTTGCTCTTGCAGAGCCTGATAGAAGTTGCCAGAATTGATTGGGGGGGAGGGGGGATTTGGGGAGTAGAAGACAAAACAAGCTCATAATTGAAAAAAATAATAATAATTAATTGGGAGATAGGCTTCTATCTTCTTAGGTGTGATACTACAAAAGATGTGTGCCTGTTGCATGGCGGTTAGTGGCGCCTAATGCTAGTGTGGGTGTTTTTAGGGGTGGAGAAAGACTTAGGCACTACTAGGTGTGATTCTCTAAAGGACTATAGGCTAGATTCACGAAGCAAACTGATCGTGCACCAATCGATTTGCGAGCCCTTTGCGACCCGATTTCCCTCCGACCCGATTCACTAACCTGTGTAGTGATCCCATCCCGATCTGTGCATGCAAATGAGGGGAATCGGCACGCAATGCAGGAAGGACGCGCTTCCCTACCCTTTTTTCCCGACACACCGACTGGCTGGCCGATCAAGAACAAGCGACTGGTGAGGACCAGTCGCTTGTGTAAAAAAACTGCTCTCTGCCCCAATTCTGTCTTTGGTGAGGCTCCACTCGGTGTACTGCCTGCCCCCCGACTCTTCTCTCTCTGGCTCCCCAGCTCTTCTGCCGCCCTTCCCCACAGTGCGAGCCCATGGTTTTAAAGCGGGCAGCAGAGCAGGAAAGTCAAAAAATTGCCTGCTTTTAAACGCCGGGGAACGACCTTCCACAGCAGGAGACTCAGAGCCAGTAAAAAAAAAAACACCACCACCAAAACCGGACACAAAACGCATGCGCAGACCATCTGCAGGGAAAGCAGATGGTCTGCCCATGCGTCAGGATCGCAACACTAGCGATCCGTACGGTCGGAGGGGGACGTTCCGCCGATCACCCTCACTTTAATTTTTTTGGGGTTGTGAATTGGTCGGGCCGGCACGGATCGGCAACAGAAAGGAGGTAAGTGAATCTAGCCCTTAGACACCTATAATGTAGGCCTTTAAATCCTTGGCCTACATTACAGGTGCCTAAGTTTTAATTAGGTGCGATTCTGTAATGGGCACCCGTAAAATAACCTAGACATTCCCATGGTCAGCTGAAAATCCAGACTATCTCAGTGGGCCTTCCCCTTCTTAAATATTTTAGTCCCAACCTGTTCACGCCTTGATCACGTACCCTTTGCAAAACATGTTCATGGATTGGTCATGTGTATCCCAGTTTTCTAAAATCAGAATTTAGATGTGTATACGATATACATGTTTAAATGCCAGTGTATGTACATCCAAATCGTAATAGGATCCTAAAATAACCACCTATAACTTTACACTTTTCTTTGTAAATAAGTGCGTGCCTTATATTATGACTAGTCCACAATGGCTGAAAAATATTCTGTTTCTGACCACGTGGAAAAAGGTTTAAAAAAATGCAATTTACCGGGTGCAAAACAGAAATCAAAAGCCTCCATTAAAAATTTAGGGTCCATTAACGTCTTTTGTACAATTGTTATAGTTCTTTTAAGCCTTCTTTTGTTGGTATAATTCAGACACATCCAGGGAGGGAGGTAGGGGAGGGATATATCTTTAGGGTGATTCCTTGAGGTAATTGGGGGGTAGGGGGGCTTATATTGTTGTATTGCTACTGATTGAATTTAAGTGCTTATTTGTTATTCTTACTGATATGAACAATGCGTTGCACTTTTTGTTAGTAATGAAAAATCAATAAAGATTAGGAAAATAAAAAAAAAAAAGAACAAAAACCAAACACACGTTTCTGCTTGAAGTGTGCCTGGTTAGGTCTTTCTAAACCTTGGGCATCTGACGAAGCAGAAAGTGTGACTAAACTATTCTATTTTAAGCCACAATGGGCAGTAAATTATCTGTTAGAGCACTAGTAAAAAATAAATAAAAGTGCCTTTAAAACTAGAGCACTAATTTTAGCATCTCTTTATTACATCGGAGGGCCAAGATGCCTCCAGTTTATTAAACGAGGCCCAATGATTTCTTAACAAACTCTTCAAGACAACCTGAAGCCAATGGTTAAGGGGAAGTGGGGATGGGGGGGTTCCCCCAACTCTGAAAGATGACCGAAAAGGGCCTGGCGGAGATGCCAAATGATCTGTCAGCTTTTATGCTAAAACTGTACCCTTTGGCAAGATCCTTCCTAGAAAAACAAATAAATTCCCAGAAATTAAATAAATAAAAATATTTTTAAAATAAACTATAAATCTGAAAGAAAAAGTGAAGCAGGTCTCAGCACGCAAAGTGTGACTGTCGTCCTGTCACCCCCCCCCATCCCCCCCTTATTTCTGAAAGCCCTGCTCTTTTTCAAGCTGCCCATAAGACAACAGAAAAGGACAGCCCAAGTGAATTGAAGGTCGACTCTGTGCATTTCAGGAGGAACCAGTTATTTTGTGAGGGCCCCCAAGGGATTAAGTTTTAGCATACAGATCTTTTTTTTTTTTTTTTTCTTCCCTTGCCAAAGGAATCAAGTCCCTGGCTCCAGCCTCCCAGACCTTCCTCCACCCTGAACTGAGCCCCATTCATTAAGCTGGCTTGCTGCAGCTAGGCTCAGGCCAGAAAGGAAAAGATGAAAACAGCCAGGCACACAGCAAAAAAAGACAGGCCGCTCAAGGCTGCAAAGGGACCCACATTACTCTTAGATATTAAAAAAGAAAAAAAAAAAAAAAATGAGGAAAAGTTTCTATCAACCAACTCGGAGAAACACTTTTTTGAAAAAACTCAACTATTACCACTTATACTCTAGGCTTCAGTTAAAATTAATGTTTTAGAGGGCAAACTGCTCTCTACATCCAAACATGGAAGTAAACTCATTTCTCAGGGTCCCTGAAACATCATTGTGATTGTTATTTTTAAAAAAACAGCAAAAGAAACAATGGTTAAAAATCAAACCCAGCTCTTCCAAGGTTACTTTCACTGAAGTTGCAACAGTCTTCCGTGTGTCATGGTGAAAATACATGTTCACAGGACAAGCAAAAAAAAAAAAAAAAAAATGGGGGGGGGGAGGGAACAAAACAAATTGTGATTAAAAAACGTGGGAAATACGAGTTCCCTACTTCATGGTGGGTCTACGTAAGTTTCATACCAAGCTACTGGGAAAAGTCTGACCATGCATATAAAAAGTGCACTGACCCCGCAACCTTTGACACCACCCCCCCCCCCAAGAGATCCTTTTCCCATGGGAATGAGAAAATAGCTAGTTCACCTGAACGCTGGGCTTCCCACACTTGGCCTGCGCACTCCACAGCCAGTTGGGTTTTCAAAATATCCACCACGAATGCGCTGGAGATGGAGAAGCATATATTAGGTTTCCAGCTGTGTGCAGATTTATTTTGTGTTTCTTGCGCGTATCTTGAAAATCCAGGGGGGGGTCTGGAGGACAGGTTTATGACCCCCCCCCCTTGCATTTACAGCCTGGTACGCTAAGATGCCGACCCCACTCATATGCTACGCAACCATATTTTGGCGCGTGCATGCCAACGAGAAAGAAAATGACATATTTTAAAGAAAGGAAAGCATAATCTTTGTGCCTGGGATTTTACTTCGGTTGCCAACACATCAGACTTGTTAGATTGCAAGCTCTTCTGAGCAGGGACCGTCTCTTGCAAGGTTTAATGTACAGTGCTTCATGCATCTAGTAGCACTATAGAAATAATAGTAGTATATACAATAGCCCCCTAATTAAGGCAACTAATTTTGGCACTCAGATGGAAGGTAGGCACCCAAACAGGGGTGATCAGCACTTAATCTCTTAACTGTACTTAAGCCCTAATTCCATAAATTTAGGGGAAGACTCTCAAAACTAAAATGTGCCTTTAACGTGCTCGCTAAACCGGTTCCAGCCTGTTTAGCATGCATATATTTTAGCGGCGGATTATCAAAACGGCTTACCATGGTCTTTTCCAAGTTTCATAGCAGTCTCCGATACTGCCATGCAAATGTAACGAGGTCATTAATATTAAAATGAGCACTCTGAGTGATTCTCTACCATCACTGAGTGATTGCCTAACTTCACTGTACCACATTTGTGGCCAAAATTTGCCGACAGGTTTGAACTGTCATAGCCTTACCTGAGCGCAAATTAAAAATGAAAAAAAAAAACCACAAACCCCAAATCAAAGTTCGACAGAAGAAATGCCCACTCTCTCCCGTCGCGTCGCACAATCCCCCGACACTACTACCTGTCCCCCCCCACACTGCAGCAGGAGAAATGCCCACACCCTCTTGCCACACAATCCCCCGACACTACTACTCACCCACCAGCAGCATCAAACCCTCCCCCCTCCCACAGAAGGAGGGATGCCCACTCATTTCCGCTATTGCCCAACCACCCAAAATCCCCCCCCCGTGCCCCTGACCACCCTCCCCCGCCCCTCCCTACCTGATTGACGAAGTCCGGCCAGAGGGACGCCTACTCACTCCAGCTGGCAGGCCTGCCTCTTACAAAATGGCGGGCCTGCCCCTTCCCGGTGCATCCTGGGATGTGCCAGGGAGGGGCCTTTGGCTCCCCAATTTGTAAGAGGCAGGCCTGCCAGTCAGAGCACATAGGTGTCCTTCCAGCTAGACTTCATGAATAAGGTGGGGGGGGTTTGTCAGGGACATGGGGAGAGGAGTTAGGGTGGTTGAGCAACGGCGGGAGGGAGTGGGATTCTCTCCTGTTGTGGGATGGGTAGTAGTGTCGAGGGATTATGCAGAAGGAGGGAGTGGGCTTCTCTCCCGCTGTGGGGTGGGGGGTACTAGTGTTGGGAGTTGTCCCAGTCCGGCTAATCTGGAGCCAGTTGGCAACCCTAATGAGTGTCATCGCAACAGCTGGCCAAATTAAAGAGGGGAATGATAAAAGGGTGAACCCTCTCTCAGATCATTATCAATGTTTATTCATTGAGCTAGAAGTCCAAGGCAGCAGGAATAAAGAGTAAAAAAATATTAAATTAAAATATCAATTACAAAAGTAGGTCTACTGACAATTTCATGCTAAGTTTTATTCTCAAATCAGAGTACTCCCTCTTCGTAGATAACAGCCAGCCAAAGTCTTAAAGTGAAAAGTAAACATGTGAGATGCTGGTATAGGCACCCACGCTGCCTCCTCATAAAGAGGATTTTGGGCTCAGACATGAATCTAAATGTCCACTCACAGGCTGCTACATCAATCATTAAGCAATATAGTTTCTGTGACACCTTTTTTTCCATCTGTACTACTTGGGGATTTGTTTTTTTATTGAAAGGGAATTAAATCTACATAATTGTTCCCCTGAAGCTGTCCAGAAAATACAAGCTGATGAAAGGTAGGTGTCACCATATTTGGGGGAGGGGGGCAACATTTTAGCAAGTCCATGACTGCTCAGGGTCAAAGAAACAACACCGCCACGTCTGTGTATAACTGTCGGGAGCATGAATCACCCCTGCCTGCCTCCTTTTGTGTAAAGTGGTGTGTGGTAGCGGTGTTAGTCCGTTCAAAGGAAATAAAAATTTTAAAAAAACCATTATTAATGGACTAATGTAAAACAATTTTTCATCAGAAATTGATCTGAAGAAGAAAGTAATATCTTGGAAAGCTAATCAAAAAATTGTTTTACGTTAGGCCAATAAAAAAAGGTATCACCGTATTTGCTTTCCTTATGTAGAAAGGTGTACGCCAGCGTCCCGCAAACTTTTTGTAGTGACGGCACACTACACTTGGAACCGCGGCCGCAAGGCCATCTGGAAAAGCGCGGATGTCGATGCGATGATGTCACGCGCATGTCTGACATCTTCACGCCGGCATCCAGGCAATGCGCAGAGGCCCTCTAGACGGGGCCCTGAGCCTACTATCACTATCCCCCTCTTCTAGGAAACCGCGCTAGCGGGTTTTAGCGCAGAGAGCCACGATGACTGGCCCGCGCTGCTCCCGATGCTCACTGAGTTCCTATGAGTGTCGGGAGCAGCGCGAGCCATTCAGCGCGGCTCCCAGTGCTAGAAACCGCTAGCGCGGTTTCGTAGAAGGTATGTTTGGATGCTCTGGGGGAGGGGGGTACTGAAGGAAGAAAGGCACCGGCTAACTGACTACAGGATGTGCCTCTCGACGCATGAGGCACGCCCTGTAAGCCTGCACCTCTCTTCCTCACCGGCATCTCGTGGCACAACCGGAATCTCGCTGCGGCACACAGTTTGCGACATGCTGGTGTATCCTGTAGCCAACCTGCATGCTCTCCAGAATCAAATTTCACCCTTCCCCCCTCCCCGTATGTTTATTTTTAAAAATCTAAGCTGCCTTGGACTTTCCTCACATTAAGTGGCACCCATTTCTCAGGAAGAAAGAATCTTCCACCCCTGAAAAAGGGTAATCAGATACAGCCGAGTTCTCTGTACCCTCTCCATACATAAGAATTATCATACTGAGACAGACCAAAGGTCCATCAAGCCTATTCTATAAATCAGCCCCTCCATTTAGGTGTGTCAATACTGAGCATTGGGCACCAATATTATAATTGGCCTCCGTGCACCAAAAATAGTAGTGTAAATCAGAATGGGCACACCTGAGTTCAGGCATAACCATTTAAGCCAAGCAAAGCCAATAGTGGGTATAAATGAGCATGCCTACAAATGTCCACTCACATCCATAGCTGAAAATATTCTATAAGCTGCACAAGTCACTTGAAAGTAGGGTTACCAGATTTTCCGAACGGAAAATCCAGACCCCCCTAGACCAGCCGCTAGGCCCACCAAGTTTTATTTATTTGTTTAGCCCGTCCTCCCAAAGGAGCCCAGAACAGATTACAAAGGTACATTCACAGTATAGAAGGACAAAATTATTGAAAAGACATTTTTGGCAGACATAGCTTACAACAATTTGTGGCATTTCACCATTCTTGGTTGTATGTTCTCGTTACAATTGCTAATAAAGATACTTCAAAAAAAAAAAAGAAGAAGAAGATATTACATGGCATAGTATAGATTTAGGACACCATTTAGTGTACTAGCAGAACATAACTGTACTAAAGTTTTAGTGTTGTAAGCGAGTACATGATGGGTGGTCGGCAAGTTTAGGTCGCGTGAGTAGCGTCGGACATTATGGAGCTCGTGAGTAGTGTTGGACATTTAGGAGCTGGATTTGTGAAGAGGAAGGTTTTCACGGCCTTCCTGAAGTTCCATAGATTGTCTAGCGAACTAATGGATGTGGGAATGATGTGCCAGAATCTGGGTATAAACTGTGAATAAGAACGTTTGCGGGCTGTTTCCAATTCTGAGTGAACGACCAGGCGGTAGTGTGAGCCGTCTCTCTGTTCCACCCGTCCCCGCCTCGTTACACCCCCCAGCCCCGCTGCCTGCTCTCGTCGGGCAGGGGGGAATCCGCGCACGCGGAGATGCCCTCCTGCCCGACGGCGATTTGTTGGAAGCTTTTCAAAACCCGGACAAAAAGCCGCCCGGACCCATGGACATGTCCTCAAAAAGAGGCCCTGTCCAAGGAAATCCGGACATCTGGTAAAACCTACTGGAAAACACGCCCATGACCCACCCATGCTCCGCCCACATATACGCTCCCCTGCAGTCATGCGCTACAGCACTAAGGTGATACCTTATAGAATAGAACTAGTGCACGTAGCTTCCAACTAGCAACACCTGTGAATTTATCGAGTTACCTCCTCTGTGCACTGCAAGACTTTTTTCTAAAGAACCAGCAAAAATAAGATGCTATCTTATGTAAGCCTTCAAGACCTTTTCCTGAGATGTAGAACTGAAGCGAGCTTAGATCTAGGAAATACAGATATGTTCTAAAGAATGCACCACAAACGCCCAAACAGTGGCATGGAACACACATTTCTAGATTAATTTGCTTGAATACACAGGAAAATTCCTCTAGGCCTCCAGCATTCAGAGGTCACGAAACTCAAATTAATGTGCATTAGCATGCATTGCAACGCTAATGGAAGCCTGGTAAATGAAAGCCTATGTATGCCCACGGTATTCAGATATTTAAAGTTCAGGTTTTCCTACAGGTAACGAAAAAACAATACGAGGACTGTGTGGCACAGGGAAGGCTAAGTTTGACTGTATACAGAAGAATCTTCTCTGCTTACGCCCTTTGAATTCCTTCATCTAGTTTCTGGTGCAAGAACAAATTTGTTACTTAGCTCCTCAGCATCCTAGTTCTTAAGTAAGTTCAGTGGAATAGCAAGAGAGGTTGGTGCCCGACATTGCCACATAGGGCACCTCTCCCCCACAGCCTGAGCGCCCTCCCCACTCTTTCCTGCCACTTGAGTGCCCCCGGCCCCCACGTACCTCTTGAAATGTTTGCCGGTGCGAGCAGCATCTCCCACCTGCTGCTTGCGCTGGCCTCCGCTCCCTTATGACATCACATCCTGGTCCCGCGACCAGGAAGTGACATCAGAAGGGAGCCGAGGTCGGCATGAGCAAAAAATGGAAGATGCTTCTCACACCAGTGAACATTTCAAGAGGTACACGGAGGAATGGAAAGGAGGAGAGGCATTCCCGCGAAAATGGCGATCGGGGAGGTCCGGCTCCCCTCCCCTTCCCCCCCCACCCCGCACTATGCCACTTAGTAAATTAATCTATGTTTTCATGCTAACCAATCCACACAGAACTATGAATAGAGCGGGCTATGAACATTTGAGATAAATAAATACCGCCTCCTTTCCATGTTTTAATTCCTGAAATCCCTATTTTACCTACACAGCAACATAGAAGAAATTTGGAAAGAAACAGATAAAACATCTTACCTGAAAGCCCCCCAGGGGCCAGATAATTAGTTCCCCCTGTTTCAGTGGAGGAAGGCACAGAATCTGGAGAATCTGCTACAAAAGGAGACGAAAAATCCATTAGTTCCACTGCATATGGTAAATAACGTAACAATTGTTTAATGCCAAATCATTACTGTTTGTCGAAGTCCATTTAACATAACATAACATAAAAATCCATTTCTAGACCGCATTACCTTTAAGTTCTATGCAGTTTACACAAGATTAGTTAGGAATACACAATAGATGAGTTAGAAACTAAGGACCCAAGAACTTTGAGAATAAGTACCATATTGCCGCATATATAGGCCACGGCCTATATATGGGTTTTGCAATCCAAACAGTGGGTGCAGCTTCCTTAAATGGGGCAGTCTATGTAACGACATCGTAGATAAACCACCCCATTAGTAGACACCCCCTCGTACCTTTTAAAATAATGCAGCTCCCTCACTGGCCTCCTGCCATGTCGCGGCTGCAATGCAGGGCAGGAGCGATCTTTTCAGCGTCCAGCCACCACAGCGCTGCTTCCTCAATGCCTGCATCAGTTCTCGCGGGACTCACAAGTCCCCTGAGAACTGATGCAGGCATTGAGGAAGCAGCGCGGTGGTGGCTGGACACTGAAAAGATTGCTCCTGCCCTGCATCGCAGCCGCAACATTGCAGGAGGCAGCCAGCGGAGGTAAGATATTTACCAGGAGGGGGGGGGGAGGATATATAGGCCGCCCCCATATGGTTTTAAAACTCTTAGATAAGCCGTGGCTTGTAACATGGGGCGGCTTATCTAAGAGTTTTAAAACATGTACAGGCATTTTTGGCAGCCTTTACACTGGGGCGGCCTATATGCGGGGAGATACAAACATTAGCAATAAAGATTTCAGCTCCTTATCCCTGATATGAAAGCATCCAATCATGATATCTTTTTTTTTTTTTATATTTTATTATTTTATTTAGTTACAATAGTGTAATACATTTGATTGAAAGTAACAAAATATTACAAAGATGTTCCGGACCACGACACTGCAGACAGCGTCGATGCAGGTCCGTCAGCGAAATTGCGCGCTGGCACTTGATGCACTTTTTAAAACCGGTAATCGGCCGGGACATAGGCCGAAAAAGCTCCGCCGCGAGATCGAAGGAGCGGGGCCTGAGCCACGCGGCCGACCCGGTCGAATTTCCGGAAAAAAAAATTTATTTTTTTTTTTTTGAAAAATAATAAACGACAGAATAAAACACACGATTAAGAGAAAAATAACTCAAAACCGCGGCACTAGAAGGCAAGAACACGGGTTCACTCAGCGCAGAGAGTTGAAGCAAACTTCTCAGCTCCACGGAAAGAAAAGAACTGAGGAGACACACCCGGCTCATCGGGCGGGAAGGCACTCGCGCATGCGCGGTGCGGGCATCTCGAAACTTCTGAAGTTTCTTCAAGCAAGTATGCTTGTGAGACGTCTGCATTGGGGCTCTGTCGGATGACATCACCCACTAGTGAGAATACCTGCCTGCTTGTCCTGGGATAATACACTATCTCAAACAATAATATTACAGAATCATAGCTATACCCAACCCCTTTCCATCAATTATTAATACTGACAATATTAAACATTTTAAATATGAAGAATTAATATCCATATATATCAGTATCATTTCCTACCCCACCCCACCCCACCCCATCCCAACCCAGATGTGTAATGAAAAAAACTCAGAAGGTATTATATTATCTTTTAATGTGAATCAGCAAATAAAGCCAATGGACTCCATATTTTGTTAAATCATGATATCTTTTTAGTTTACAGCCTTTCGCCGATGGAAAAGTCAGAAGGCCAAGCCGGAAGGGCCTTAGCACTTCGAGAAAATTTTAAAGAAGTAAAACATTTGTGTGAAGCTCCTCAGTTCTACCTCACTAACTGTCACTCTTCAGTCAGTTCAGTTCTGTTAAGAGTCTGCTTGCAAGTGCAGAGTCACAGGCCAAAGACTCCTACAGGCCACCGAGATGAACCCTATGACCTCCTGAGGTCCCCCAAACACTCCCTTCTTTCTTTGGCGCCTGGCAGTTCTCTCCTGCTCTCCGGGCTTCCAGTTGAAACAGAACTGGCCTCCTCTGACCTATTACATTCATGGCCCTTTCCAACTTCCCTTCCTGAATCTGACTCTAGTTGCTTATCTTTCCAGGACTTCTAGAGAGTTAAGCCCCTGAGAGCCAAAGCACTGTATTTCAATAAGCCAGTATGGCGGCCATATTAGCTCACTTGGATAGAGAGTTGTCAAGATTAGCCCAAATGGACAGACAGTACCTTCAAGGTCTTTGGTAATTTAATAAACATCACAGTGACTTGGCAAAGGAAGCACAGCTCTCAAGGGCTGTGGCTCACTGGTTGGGCTGCTGCCTCTGCACCCAGAGGTTGCGAGATCAAATCCCTGTGCTGCTCCTTGGGACTTAATCCTCCAGTGCCCACCGCTTTGAATGTCAGCTTTGAAATGCCAAAGCAACAAAAAGGCGGTATACAAGTCCCCAGTCCCTTTCTCATACATGCACACATTGTATAATAAGTCAATGAAATTTATACACCTTTGTAGATAAATTTATAGAATACTGTCATCTATGCGGGTAAGTGCACACACCTAGCTTAAGAAGGGGATCACAAACAGATCAGAGAAGTTATCCTGCCGCTGTACCAGGCCATGGTACGCCCGCACCTGGAATACTGCGTCCAGCACTGGTCGCCGTACTTAAAGAAGGACACAGTACTACTCGAAAGGGTCCAGAGAAGAGCGACTAAAATGGTTAAGGGGCTGGAGGAGTTGTTGTACAGTGAGAGATTAGAGAAACTGGGCCTCTTCTCCCTTGAAAAGAGGAGACTGAGAGGGGACATGATCGAAGCCTTCAAGATAATGAAGGGAATAGACTTAGCAGATAAAGACAGGTTGTTCACCCTCTCCAAGGTAGGGAGTTAAAAGGGGATACAAACGTAAGGAAGTTCTTCTTCACCCAGAGAGTGGTGGAAAACTGGAACGCTCTTCTGGAGGCTGTCGTAGGGGAAAACACCCTCCAGGGATTCAAGACAAAGTTAGACGAGTTCCTGCGGAACTGGAACGTATGCAGGTAGGGCTGGTCTCGGTTAGGGTGCTGGTCTTTGACCTAGGGGCCACCGTGGGAGCGGACTGCTAGGCATGATGGACCCCTGGTCTGACCCAGCAGCGGCAATTTTTATGTTCTTATCATTCTATAATGATGGACTCAAGTACCAGAGTGTATAATTAACATAGGGATGTTCACAAGGAAGGAACAAAGGCAGACAATGAAAAGGGCCAACATACAGAATACATGCAGGCAACCTACAGAATACTGTAAATTGAGAGTGTAAATGTCACATCTAGGTACTCACATTTATGTAAACCATAGACCTGAAGTAATTGCTAGTGCCTATACTACAAAATCCTGAGTAGATCGATTTTTCACTCCGTCAAAAATTACAAAGACTAGGGGACACTGGATGAAGTTCCAGGGAAATACTTTTAAAACCAATAGGAGGAAATATTTTTTCACTCAGAGAATCGTTAAGCTCTGGAACGCATTGCCAGAGATTGTGGTAAGAGCAGATTGCATAGCTGGTTTTAAGAAAGGTTTGGACAATTTCCTGGAGGAAAAGTCCATAGTCTGTTATTGAAAAAGACATGGGGGAAGCCACTGCTTGCCCTGGATCGGCAGCATGGAATGGTGCTACTCTTTGGGGTTCCGGAATCATTTGTTACTCTTTGGGATTCCAGAATCTTGCTATTCTTTAGGATTTTGATGGAATGTTGTTACTCTAATCTAATCTTCCATTTGTGCTACAGGCTGAAGGCGACAGATCAAGGAGGAAGGGGAAAACTAATAGGGAGAAATAAGAGAGGGGACCCAGAAGTAGGGGGAGTTATACAGAAACTAAGACAGTTAGTTGTCAAAGAGGTGAGTCTTCAGGTTTTTTCTGAATGTAGTGTAGTTTGTCTCTGTCTCTTACACACCTAAGTGTCTTTACAGAACAAGCTTGCTACCAGTGCTGTTTAAAGCACTAGGTCAAAGTACTTAAGTAAAGGTAAATGTATATTTTGATACTTAAGTAACAGTAAAAAATATAATGAAAACCAAATTAAAAATTTACTCAAAGTAAAAAAAAAGTGCCTAAAATAATACTTTTTGAGTAAAAAGGACCAGAACTACAATGTCTGTTCATCAAGAATTGCTACCAGGTTCAGCTTCATCTCCGCTTTAAAGTGACATCTAACCAGTTCAAACACAGGCAACTCCCACTGTTCTTATAGGCTATATTCACCGAACAGCAAAATTGAAGATGAAATGGTCCACTGTTTTGCTTAAGGAGGTTTGCATCGTTCCCTTTGTCATTTACATCTCCCTTCCACTTTTACTTTTAACTGCTAACATCAAATATACCCCTCCCCCTTTTATGAAGCCACGTTAGGGTTTTTTTTAAATCACAGGCCGCGGCGGTAAAAGCGCCGATGCTCAAGAGGAATTTTAGGAGCGTCGGTGCTTTTACTGCCTCGGCTGGCGATGAAAAAACCTTAATGCAGCTTGTTAAGAAGGGGGGGGGGTGATAACCAGATAGTAAGGTAGTAAAGATTAACATGATAGACTTACAAGATCATGAAGGGCATAGAGAAAGTGGAGAGGGACAGATTCTTCAAACTTTCGAAACTACAAGAATGAGAGGGCATTCGGAAAAATTAAGAGGGGACATATTCAGAACCAATGCTAGGAAGTTCTTCTTCACCCAAAGGGTGGTGGACACCTGGAATATGCTTCCAGAAGGTGTGATAGGACAGAGTATGATATTGGGGTTCAAGAAGGGATTGGACAATTTCCTGAAGGAAAAGGGGATAGAAGGGTATAGATAGAGGATTACTATACAGGTCCTAGACCTGATGGGCCGCCGCGTGAGCGGACTACTGGGCACGATGGACCTCTGGAGGCACTGCTTATGTTCTTATCCTGTACAGTAATTACTTCTATTTATTTAGTTTCTACAGAATACTGCTTGCCGATACTCACATTATTATTGCACCTTAATGGTGACACCGTTATTAGAATTACATCCAAAATCATTGTTATGCCCATGTACCTTCGGGAGGACTTCTCTCTTACCAAATTTAAATCAACACTTCTATTTGAGGCTGCATTTGACTGTTAATATCATTTTATGCCTCTACTATCTTGCAGGATTTTAATATCCTCCCAAACAAATATCCACCAAACACCGGTCCTACTCCCACTTCATACCGAGCCACTGGAATCGACAGCCATCATAGATCTTAAAGGTCTCCTCAACTTCAGAAAATTAATAAAAACATACCTGCCCTTGATCCAAGGACTACAAAGAATTATATATTGGTAAGTGAACCAGTCTGTGTCACGTAAGGATAACTACACCTAATACGTGCCAACTTAGGATAAAAACTTGCATTGTATTCTTGTATATATGTTTAACCTGTAACCTGTTCTGAGCTCTTTGGGGACAATGGGATGGAAAACAAATTAAATAAATAAATACAGTGTTCCCCCGCGAATCGCGGACTCACTAATTCGCAGTATTCTCCGACCGCCTCTTCCTGTACTAAATTCAGGCTACACCAATCAGAAGCTGCGTGTCAAAGCAGCTCCCGATTGGTGTAGCCTGACTTTAGCAACAGGAAGAGGCGGTCAGAGCAGACCGCGAGTGATTTTGCGCCCGTCGGCGCCCCAGCTGCCCTCTCCTGCCTATAAAAAAACATATTCGCGGTTTTTCCAAAATTCTTGGAAGACATTAAAATTTATAGCATACTTGAGAAAGGATGGCTGCTGGCTTCTGCTAGCCCTGGGCAAGGGCACATTAAAAAGCCTGCTTGCCTAAATCAGTGCTTTCCCAAACTGTGGGGCCATGACCCCATTTGGGGTTGCAACCTGCCCCATGAAACACATAAGCTGCATCATTCTAACACACCTCAGTGGGACTGGAAGATCACAGTGATCGTAACCATGGGGGGGGGTTAAGGCTCAAAATGTTTGGTAAGCACTTGCTCGAGTTTTTCTCTTCATTGACACAGAATGGTCAAATAAATCTTAGAAAATCAGGCCCTGAAGGAGCCGAGGCAGAGCTCCGAGGGGAAGCCCTTCCCTCTCCCACTTGTGAATTTTGTTAGGAACAATGAAGGCTAGGGAGGGAAGTGAGAGAAGTCTTAGCTGCTGGCTCCTATGTTTTGGGACTAGCTCCTGGATAAAGGGCAAAAGAATAAATAAAAAAATACAAGAAACAGCAGTATATTAGAACAAACAATAACACACTAGGCATTCGTCCAGAAAGGTAATACAATGCCCAGTAAGGAGTTGGAAGATTTAGGGGCTCCTTTTACGAAGGTGCGCTAGCATTTTTAGTGCACGCACCGGATTAGCGCGCGCTAGCCGAAAAACTACCGCCTGCTCAAGAGGAGGCGGTAGCGGCTAGCGCATGCGGCATTTTAGCGCACGCTAAGGCCCTAACGCGCCTTCGTAAAAGGAGCCCTTAATGTGGACAAATGCAAAGTGATGCACATTGGGAAAAATAATCCAAATCATAGTTACCAGATACTAGGGTCCTCCTTAGGGGTCGGCACCCAAGAAAATGATCTAGATGTCATCATGGACAATATGCTGAAACCTTCCGCTCAACGACCCAAAAAAAAAGCAAACAGGATGCTAGGAATTATTAGAAAGGGGATGGTAAACACGAACTAAGAATATTATAATGCTTCTGCATCGCTCCGTGGTGCAACCTCATCTTGAGCACTGCGTTAAATTCTAGTTGCCGTATCTCAAAAAAAGATATAGCGGAATTAGAAGAGGTTCAAAGAAGAGCGGCCAAGATGCTAAAGAGGATGGAACTCCTCTTGTATGAGGAAAAACTAAGGGCTCTTCAGCTTGGAAAAGCGACGGCTGAGGGGAGATACGACTGAAGTCTACAAAATCCTGAGTGGTGTACAAGTGAATCACTTTTTTTTTTTTCCTGCATAAAAAATGATAAAGACTAGGGGACACTCAATGAATTTACAGGGATATACTTTTAAAACCAATAGGAGGAAATATTTTCTTTTCACTCAAAAAGAATAGTTAAGCTCTGGAACTCATTGCCAGAGGATGTGGTAACAGTGGTTAACGTAGATGGGTTTAAAAAAAAAAGGTTTGGACAAGTTCCTGGGGGAAAAGTCCACGTAGTCTGCTATTGAGACACACATGGGGGAAGCCACTGCTTGCCCTGGGATCGGTAGAATGGAATGTTGCTACTCTTTGGGTTTCTGCCAGATACTTGTGACCTGGATTGGCTAGATGGACCCTTGGTCTGACCCAATATGGTTATCCTTATGGCCTTAATATTTTTGACATTTTAATGAGTCCCATTGCTCGTGTTTATCAGAAGGTGTAAAAAAATATTAAATTTCAGGAGGGCTCTTCCGAAAATCAAGAAACAAGGACATATATGTGCATGTAATCACAGCATATCAGGGCAAAGTTATTACCCAGTACAGGAATATACAGTTTTAACAGGATACACTTAATCAAACGGAGAACAATAGGGGAGCCAGGAAATGGAGTTACTTGTGAAAAACTGTACACTTTCTAAATGGCTTGTAGTGCAGTTCTATGGCAAAGGAAATTGGTTGTTTAACCCTTTTGCTCCGTCTGACGTGGGCCAAATTTATCTTCTCTAATTATCTGCATTCCTTAAGCCACCTCCCAGCTCCAAGATCTCGTCTCCCCTCCTTTCCCCCAGCCCATCGACACCTTCAGTCCTGGGCAGTTCCTGTGCTGTGGTTTGTCCCCAGTCATACCATAGAGCAAAAGCACACATTATTCTTTAAGGTGTAATGTTGCCCCAGGTAATAGTTACAGTAACTTGGTCAGCTGCCAGCAAACCACAAAAAAAAAAAAAGTTTATGAATGGTCTGATCTATTTCTTAGGTCTACAGATGGCTGCCACATCAATGCTTGCCCTTCTTCTGACTTTAACAATTGTCCAATCATCAAATAGCATATCTCCTCTCCCTTAAACCTTAAGCACACTTCCAGGTGCATATTAAACAAACAGAACCACACAAAGAAAAGAAAAAAAAAATTGAATTTCTCTCTCTCTTTAAAGACAATTTTAAGTGGGTTTGCGTTTTGGCAAGCACTGCTGTCCTCTCAAAGCCACTGCTCGAAGCTGAAGTCTGTGTGAGGCTCAAGCAACAGCAGAGAAGTTTTGCTAGATCTTTTCCCTGCCCTTATGCCGTTTCCCATACTGTCCTTGCAAAATTTGTGCCAGGCTGGAAAAAAGACAGTGTCCAGCAGTCTATGATAGCAAAGAAGGAGGATGATACGTATAGTGGGCCATTTTTGATATGACATCCAAATCTGAATTTGGGCGTTTTGCAGAAGATACACAAAAATCCAGTGCCAAACACGCCCATTGTCAAAAACTGCAAAACGTCTAACCTGGAGTTTCCCCTCCCCCCAAAAAATGGTCGTTTTTCAAATGTGCATCTTTTTTTAAACAGAAAAAAAAAAGTCGGGAAGGAACCATACACATCAACCTGAGATAAAGCGGCATTTATTAAATACAATAAGCTGTTAAAATAACAAACATGTCATGTTGTCAAAAAAAGTATATTAAAACCAATCTAGCTACAAAATTCCCCCGGTATGTGTGGTAGTGTATGGCTGTTGGCGTGCAAGGATTTTGGGGGATGGGAGAGACTGGGAAAGTTGAAAGGGGACAGATTCAGAACCAATGCTAGGAAGTTCTTCTTCACCCAAAGGGTGGTGGACACCTGGAATGCGCTTCCAGAGGGCGTAATAGGGCAGAATACGATACTGGGGTTCAAGAAAACATTGGACAATTTCCTGCTGGAAAAGGGGAAAGAGGGGTATAGAGGATTACTGCACAGGTCCTGGACCTATTGGGCCGCCGCATGAGCGGACTGCTGGGCACGATGGACCTCAGGTCTGACCCAGCAGAGGCATTGCTTATGTTCTTATTTGGGTGAGCTGTATATTTCTAATGGGGTTTTTTTTTTGGTGGGGGGTTGGGAGGGTTGGTACTTGGACGCTGTCTGACGTATGTATCTGCTTTGTTCAATTGGTATTAAGGGTTGGGGTGGGGGTATTCTTTCTATTTTGTATATTTTGCTACGTTGGCTTTTGCCTGCTGTCGTTTTCTGATTTACTCTACAACCAATCTAGCTTGCAGACCCTTGAAACCCGACACGGTCCGTGTTTCAGCTTTATAGAAGAAGCCTGCTTCAGGGATACAGATGATAATCCGATAGATGGTGCTCAAGCACTCCAAGAAACAAGAATCTGATAACACATTGGATAAAGTGTAGACAAAGTGTAGTTTGTAGTGAGAGCAATGTCTCTCAGGTAAACCCTTATAGCGTCTCTCTCCATAGCTGCGTGGATATGCGTGCACGAGCTGCAAAAAGTAGAAAGACCACGCTCAGGACCACCGCTTGCTTCTGCTGTTTTGGAGCTTGAAGGAGGGAGGTTTGTGGCTCAAGACCACTACCACACTGGTGCTTTGGGGCAGGAGGGGGGGTTGCGGGGCTCAGGATGGCTGCTGCTTCTACTGCTTCGGGGCTTGAGGAAGGAAGGGGGGTTCGCGGCTCAGAACCGCTGCCGCTTCAGGGGATGGGTTTTTTTTTCAGTGGTGATTTTTTTTTTACCAGTTGGTTGAGAGTGCCGGTTAACTGAGTAGCGGATAACTGAGATTCTACTCCAATGTGGAAACTGCTTTGATTGTAACCACAGAAGTCCCTTTCCCTTTATAGAAATAATGTTGCGCACCAACTTTTTAGCGGCGCCTAATTTTTGGAATCTCAGTTAACTGCTACTCAGCTAACCGGCACTCTCAACCAACTGGTAAAAAAAAACCACCACTGGAAAAAAAAACCCATCCCCCATAGAGCACATTCACACGTTTGCACCTTCCTTGGAATAAGTGTAACATTTGTGACCTTCTGGGGCTGATTCTGAGTGCTCACTTCATAAAGATACATAAGTGTGTTGCCTTTACAAAATAGATGCTTTTTTAGACATTCAACATAAGTGCAGCTAGGTACTAATTAGTTGGGGGGGGGGGGGAAAGCAGGCTGGAAAAGTATCAGGGCCAACCTTAGGAGTGGAAAGGGAACTAAGAATAAAACCCAAATACAGCCTTTATAATTTGGTGTAAGTTGGGGAGAGGGGTGTAAATATAGGTGACGGGATAATCGCGCGCCAGACGCCAGCGTGCTGACAATCCAGTGCAAGACAGAAGCACATGGGGGAAAAAATAATTTTTAAAGAGCTCCGACTGGGGGTTTGGGGTGGCAACCCCCCCACTTTATTGGTTAGCGTTCGCGCTGCCGTTGCTGGGAGGGTGTGGGAGGTAAAACCCCCACACATTATAGAGATAACAGAACTTTTCCCGAAAAAATCGGAAAAAGTTCCATTTTCGCTATAATGGAGGTTTCCAACCCCCCGAACTCCCCTCCAACAGCAGCGCTAACACTAACCAATAAAGTGGGGGGTTTGCCACCCCAAATTGTCAGCGCGCTGGCGTCTTGCGCGCCACTATGAACCGTAAATATAAATAAGCCCCTACTTACATCCTTTTAAAATCCCCCCCCCCCCGTAAAATTCCCCTTTTTAAAATTCCCTGGTATAAAAGGCACTAAAAATTACACTTGCAAGGGGCATGTGCAGTTTGTGAACACAATTTAATTGAATGAGCCAATTAGCACTGATACTTGGGATCTTAACAAGCAATTATTGGTGATAATTGGAATTAAATAAAATTTACGCGCAATTTTTTTTAGGCGCAAGGTCCGCACATAAATTTTACGCGCGGTTCCAAAAAGAGGGTGTGGCCACGTGCAGACCAGACACATTCCCGCAACTTACACATGCAGCTATAGAATAAGGAAGGGCCCATGCCTAATTTAGGGGCGTTGATTTAAAACACATTTCAGTTGGTGTAATGGCCACGTCTAAACGTAGGCGTGGTTCCCGGCACCAAGCGCTATTCTATAAATGACGCCTAACTTTGAGCATCGTTTATAGAATAGCAATAAATGCCATTTTTTTTTTTCTAAACAGATATTTTAGACACCATTTATAGAATCTAGTCCTTAAAGTGTCTGAATTATGTGTTGCACGTGGGATCTCTTAGAGAGAGGAGGAGATAGTGGATGCTGCGGATGGGCCACTTGGCCTTTATCCGCCATCATGTTTTTAATAAGTTCAAGTTTTGGTAGGAAGAAGGTACTGCATATTTAATTCATACTTTTTATTTTTCAGGTATCTGCAACGCCCACTGATTTTTCATATTTATGATACAACTTTTGTTGACTCAGTGGTTAGAACTACAGCCTCAGTACCCTGGGGTTGTGGGTTCAAATCCCATGCTGCTCCTTGTGACCCTGGGCAAGTCACGATTGGCGCAGGTACATTACATAAGAGTGTGAGCCCATCGGGACAGACAGGGAAAAAAGCTTGAGTACCTGAATGTAAGCCACTTAAGCAATAAATGGTATATAAATACTAAAATAAAATAAACTGGTTATAATTTCCCAAAGTTTCCATTGTTAGCATGATTTCCCTGGTTCTCACCTAGTTTCCCAAGATAAACACATTAAATAACAATGTACAATGTGGCTTGAAACCTTAAGGATACAGCAGGAAACACAAATGACTGGGAACAAAAGAAAGTACTGGAAAGACGAGGGGGACACAAATCCCTCCCCCCCAACCCCACTCCCTCTTTTCTTTGCTAGTCTGTTTGGTGCCCCATCTGGAACTTTTTTTTTTTTCCCTTTTAAACTAAAACCTCCTTTTTTGTTGACTAACCAGTTGTTTTTGAGTTTCCGATTGGCAGCATTAATCACTTCCTATTGGCCGATCTAAAGAGTTTTTCCTTTTGAACAGCACATTCATGTTTTGCGGCTTCTCTGTTTACACACGTTTTGCTACCTTATGTCAACACTTCCTAATGAGTAAATATATCGCTCCGCTAACGAAGTGTAGCACACAGGTCATCGCACAGAACTTTTGGGATGCTGAAGTCCTTCTCACAGATTCAACCTGAGGTCTAATCAGAAAACCAAGGGTCTTTATAAGCCTCTCCCCTCACCTAGAGTTTTATTCCACCCCCACCCCCTTGCCAATGCCTTTTTCCACCAAGGACAGGCTAATTATTACACCTTAATCTTGTCATCTGAAAATCTGCCAGTTCTATGACTTTAAGGAAATGAGAGACCAGTAGGGCTTTTGGAGTGTTTTGATCTCAGCACAGAGCAAGCTACTGATTTCACAACCCAAAATGTAGGCATGCAATTATCTGTCACCTCTGGTTATAATGCACAGAAAATATGCATAACCCAGAACCCAAGAGCATTTCCCAACAAAGTGGTAAGGAAACAGACAAAGTTTCAAAAATCTCATGTTCTGGGAATTCAAGGCATTTAGAAACAGCAAACTCGCTAAGAAAGGCTGCTCTAAGGGTTTTCTAGGATGCTGGGAGCGCTCCCGAAACTCAGACATTCAAATTCTGCCCCTATATTGACTCTCTATAGGATCCTATCTCTTTAATTCCCTTCCCCTCCCCCTCACAGCAACTAGTATAAAGCTGGATCCTCTCTCTACCCTCTCCTGTCACAATATGCATATAATTAACCCACTTGGAGAAATTGCCCCCTCTCCCTCTGGAAACTTCAGACAAGCTCATTTACTACAAATTAATCCCCCTCCCCCCTCTCTTTATGAAGCCATGTCAGGATTTTTTATCGCCAGCTGCCAGAATTCTATGAGCGTCAGAGGCAATACTGCTGCGGCTTCGTAAAACTGAGGGGAGGGGGAGTTTGGACTCAGACATTCCAGCCCAGTTTTAGAAGAAATATCTGCTGTATATTTATTTGTTTTCCACTGCATTTTATGGTACCCATGTCGTAAATCCCATACTGGCAAAATAAATCCATGCACCTCCACCATCTCTCAGGAGAAATCAATCTAAGGAGGCACTTAAGGTGGTGGGTTTCAGATACGATTCACGATGCACCACTCTAGCAGGAGACGGGTCAAAAGCGCGCGAGGACAAAGGCGAGCCGACAACCCAGCGCAGACAACCTAACGCAGGGCTTGATCGCGCCGAAGAAAACCCGTATTTTAAAGGGTTCTGATGGGGGGTGTGGGGGGACCCCCCCACTCTACTTAATAGGGATCGCGCTGCCTCACGCTGCCATGTTGGGGGGGTGTAACCCCCACATTATACTGAAAACTTAACTTTTTCCCTAAAAAACAGGGAAAAAGTTAAGTTTCCAGTATAATGAGGGGGGTTACAACCCCCCAAACCCCCCCCCACAACGCCAGCGCGATCTCTATTAAGTAAAGTGCACGAGGCCTCTTTTTGTCCTTAAAAAACACGTTTATTAATCTCGAATGGTCTGCCACTATAGTTATCCTGTTTGTATTGCACTTTAGTTTCTTTTGAGATCAGATAATTTGCAAAATTACAAAGATCCTTTAGAAGACCATAAATAGGAACTGGTTAGTGTATAAAGCACAGTTACTTACCGTAACAGGTGTTATCCAGGGACAGCAGGCAGATATTCTTTACGCATGGGTGACGTCACCGACGGAGCCCACGGTACGGACCTTTTTACTAGAAAGTTCTAGTTGGCCGCACCGCGCGTGCGCGAGTGCCTTCCCGCCCGACGGAGGAGTGCGTGGTCCCCAGTTAGTATAAGCCAGCTAAGAAGCCAACCCGGGGAGGAGGGTGGGACGTAAGAATATCTGCCTGCTGTCCCTGGATAACACCTGTTACGGTAAGTAACTGTGCTTTATCCCAGGACAAGCAGGCAGCATATTCTTTACGCATGGGTGACCTCCAAGCTAACAAAGAGGGAGGAGGGATGGTTGGCCATTAGGAAAATAAATTCTGAAGTACAGATTGGCCGAAGTGCCCATCCCGTCTGGAGAAAGCATCCAGACAGTAGTGAGTAGTGAATGTGTGAACTGAGGACCAGGTGGCCGCCTTGCAGATTTCCTCAATGGGTGTGGAACGGAGGAAAGCAACAGAAGCGGCCATAGCTCTTACCCTGTGGGCCGTGACAGCACCGTCTAGTGACAGACCGGCCCGAGCGTAACAGAACGCGATGCAAGCTGCAAGCCAGTTGGATAGCGTCCGTTTAGAGACCGGTCGACCCAAACGATTCGGGTCGAAGGTCAGGAAGAGCTGAGGGGACAAGCGGTGAGCCCTTGTACGATCGAGATAGTAAGCCAGGGCACGCTTGCAGTCAAGACTGTGCAATGCCTGTTCTCCGGGATGTGAATGAGGTTTCGGGAAGAACACAGGCAAAACAATGGACTGGTTGAGGTGAAAAGCTGAGACCACCTTTGGAAGGAATTTTGGATGGGTGCGCAGAACCACCTTGTCATGGTGAAAAATAGTGAACGGTGGATCGGCAACCAGTGCATGAAGCTCACTAACCCTCCTGGCAGAGGTGATGGCAATGAGGAAAAGAACCTTCCATGTCAGAAATTTGAGCGAAGTTGTGGCAAGTGGCTCAAAGGGAGGTTTCATGAGGGCAGACAAAACCACATTCAGGTCCCAGACGACCGGAGGAGGCTTCAGAGGTGGTTTGATGTTGAAGAGGCCCCTCATGAATCGGGAAACCAGAGGGTGAGCCGTGAGAGGTTTTCCTAGGACAGGCTCATGAAATGCCGTGATGGCACTGAGATGGACTCTGATTGAGGTAGACTTGAGGCCTGCGTTGGACAGGGAGAGTAAGTAGTCCAGAACAGTTTCCACCGCTAAGGAGGTGGGATTGTGATGATGGCGGAGGCACCAAGAGGAGAACCTGGTCCACTTCTGATGGTAAGATTGGAGGGTGGCCGGTTTCCTGGAGGCGTCCAAAATGAGACGGACAGGCTGAGACAGATTTCCTGAAGAGGTCAGCCCGAGAGAAACCAAGCTGTCAGGTGGAGGGAAGACAGATTGGGATGTAGTAGAGACTGATGTTGCTGTGTAAGTAGAGTAGGAAACACAGGCAGAGGAATGGGCTCCCTGGAGCTGAGTTGAAGTAGAAGGGAGAACCAGTGTTGACGAGGCCACCGGGGAGCTATGAGGATCATGGTGGCTCCGTCCCTGCGGAGTTTGGATAAAGTCCGCAACATCAGAGGTAGAGGAGGAAAGGCATAGAGGAACCGATCCGTCCAGTCGAGAAGGAATGCATCCGGGGCCAGACGATGAGGAGAGAAGAGTCTGGAGCAGAACTGGGGCAGCTGATGGTTGTGAGGAGCTGCGAATAGGTCCATCTGCGGAGTGCCCCAGCGAGCAAAGATGGAGTGGAGCGTGGGAGGATCCAAAGTCCACTCGTGAGGTTGAAGGACGCGGCTGAGATTGTCGGCCAGGGAGTTCTGTTCGCCCTGGATGTAGACCGCCTTGAGGAAGAGACTGCGGGCCGTGGCCCAGGTCCAGATACGAAGAGCCTCCTGACAAAGGAGGCGAGATCCTGTGCCGCCCTGTTTGTTTATGTAGTACATGGCGACTTGGTTGTCCGTGCACAGGAGCAGAACCTGAGGACAAAGAAGGTGCTGGAAGGCCTTGAGAGCATAGAACATGGCTCGTAGTTCTAGAAAATTGATGTGATGTCGACGCTCCTGTGGGGTCCAAAGACCCTGGGTGCGTAGGTCTCCCAGGTGAGCTCCCCATGCATAAGGGGAGGCATCCGTGGTGATGATCATGGAATGTGGGGGCAGATGCAACAGAAGGCCCCTGGAAAGGTTTGAGGAGTTCAACCACCATTGTAGAGATCGCTGAAGAGATGATGTCACAGAGATGGGATGAGAAAGAAGATTCGAGGTCTGTGACCACTGGTCGGCCAGAGTCCATTGAGGTGTCCTGAGGTGGAGTCGTGCTAAGGGAAGCACATGCACCGTTGATGCCATGTGTCCCAGGAGGACCATCATCTGTCGAGCTGGGATGGTGTGATGAAGAAGCACCTGATGACAGAGGTGGAGCAGAGTCCGTTGACGATCGGAGGGGAGGAATGCCCTCATTAGTGTGGTATCGAGAACTGCTCCGATGAACTGAAGGCGCTGTGTGGGAAGCAGATGCGACTTGGGGTAGTTGATCTCGAACCCCAGTAGATGGAGAAGAGAGATGGTATGTTGAGTGGCTTGTAGCACAAGAGGAGACGTAGGAGCTGTCACTAACCAATCGTCCAAGTAGGGAAACACTTGGAGGTTGTGAGACCTGAGGAAGGCCGCCGCCACAATGAGGCATTTGGTGAACACCCTGGGTGATGAAGCGAGGCCAAAAGGTAGCACCTTGTACTGATAATGGCGATGGTGCACCTGGAATCGCAGGTAGCGACGTGAAGTTGGATTGATTGGTATGTGAGTGTAGGCCTCTTTGAGGTCCAGGGAACATAGCCAGTCGTTGTGAGAGAGATGAGGGTAAAGCGTGGCAAGGGAGAGCATTCTGAACTTCTCCTTGACTAGACACTTGTTGAGGTCCCTGAGATCGAGAATGGGACGAAGGTCTCCTGTCTTTTTGGGTACCAGGAAGTAGCGGGAGTAGAATCCCTGACCCCTTTGATCTGGAGGTACTTCTTCGATGGCATTGAGAAGGAGGAGGGATTGAACCTCCCTCAGGAGGAGGGGGGTTTGAGTTGAGAGAGAAGCAGACTCGACGGGAGGATTGTCTGGCGGAAGAGTCTGGAAGTTGAGGGAGTAGCCGTGGCGGATGATGTTGAGGACCCACTGGTCCGATGTGATGACCTCCCAACGGCTGAAGAAAATGTGGAGCCTGCCTCCGATTGGCTGAGGAAGAGGCAATGAGGGTGGAAGACTGGCTAAGCCCTGGAGAGAGGAGTCAAAAGGGCTGAGAAGGTTTGGCAGGAGGAAGAGGCTTTGCAGGTTGATTAGGCTGGGCACGAGCCTGGGTGTGTTGGTGCTGGCGGGCCCGCCTAGGTTGCTGTGCAGGTGGGTTGAGCGGTCTGGCAGAGAACCGGCGTTGATATGATGTCTGCGGTCTATAAGGACGAGCAGGAGGAGTCTTTTTCTTTGGTTTAATGAGAGTATCCCATCTGGTCTCATGGGCGGAGAGCTTCTGAGTGGTGGTATCCAGGGACTCTCCGAATAGTTCATCTCCCAGACATGGGGCGTTGGCTAGACGGTCCTGATGGTTGACGTCTAGATCAGAGACCCTGAGCCAGGCCAGGCGGCGCATAGCCACAGCGATGGCAGATGCACGGGAGGAGAGCTCAAAGGAGTCATAGACAGAGCGCACCATGAACTTCCTCAGTTGAAGCAGGCTGGAGATGTGCTGCTGGAAAAGAGGGACCTTGTGCTCCGGCATGTATTTTTGCATGGAGGAGAGTTGCATTACCAGATGTTTCAGGTAGAAGGAAAAATGGAAGGAGTAGTTGTTTGCCCTATTGGCAAGCATGGCATTTTGGTAGAGCCGTTTGCCAAATTTGTCCATAGTTTTTCCTTCTCTGCCAGGAGGGGTGGAGGCATACACACTGGTGCCCTGAGTCTTTTTCAAGGTGGATTCTACCAGGAGAGACTCGTGGGGCAGTTGGGGTTTATCAAAACCTGGGATTGGTATGACCCTATAGAGACTGTCCAATGTACGGGGGGCCCCAGGGACAGTTAGCGGGTTCTCCCAATTTTTATAAAAAGTTTCCCGTAGGATATCGTGAACAGGTAACTTTAGGAACTCCTTGGGAGGTTGATCGAAATCCAGAGCCTCCAGGAAAGCTTGTGACTTTTTGGAGTCAGATTCCAATGGCAAAGACAAAGCCCCTGACAACTCCCTGAGAAATTTAGAGAAGGAAGATTGTTCAGGTTTGGAAGTGGTCTCGGGTGCGGAAGGCTCTTCGTCCGACGACGATGCATCCTCCTCGGTACCGGGGGGGGATTCTTCCCATAGGTCCGGGTCTCTGACATCGGTGGTTGCGTGTCGAGAGACCGGAGTGGACGGGTCGGCGTGGTGAGTCTTAGACAAAGACTTGCCTGAGCGTACCGAGACATTCCCTGGCGATGTAGACCTGTGTCTGTCCCGATCCCGGGAGGAACGGTGCCGGTCTGGGTCTTGGGAAGACCGGTGCCGGTCCGGGTCATGGGAAGACCGGTGTCCTGCTCGGTCCCGAGGAGGATCCGTCGTCGTTAAGGCGACTGGCTCGTGCGGTGCCGAGAGAATGGGCATGGAAGAGTCCATAGGTACCAATGGAGTGGATACCGGTTGGACGGTGCGGGGCTCGGGCCGGTCTGGTACCGAGAGCAGCGGTGCCAAGATAGATGGTAAGAGCTGCTGAAGTTGCTGGTGGAGTTGCTCTTGCAACTTGTCCTGGAGGATGGCCGCAATGCGGTCATCCAGGGGAGGCACCGGAACCACTTTTTTCTTTTTTGGTTCCTTGGGTGCCGCTCTACACTCCGGCGATGAGGGAGCCGATGACGAGGCACTCACCGATATCGGAGTGGAGCGTTTCTTGGCCCGGCGTGGAGCCGAGAGGACTGGTGCCGTCCCCGAGGTGGGAGGGCGCTCAAGGGTGGAAGGCTTCTTAGCCGGCTTACCTGGCGCCGGAGGCGCCGACGTCGTCTCAGGCGGCGTCGAAGTGGTCGGTGTCGATTTCGACGGTGCCGCAGATGAAGATGTCGAATCCATAGACGGGCCGGTGCCGAAAAGTAAATTCTGTTGGATTTGACGATTCTTCAACGTGCGCTTTTTAAGAGTGGCACAGCGGGTGCAGGAGTCCGCCCGATGCTCTGGTCCCAGACACTGCAAGCACCAATTGTGTGGGTCAGTGAGGGAGATCGGGCGTGCACACCGCTGGCACTTCTTAAAGCCTGGTTGCGGGGGCATGAATGGAAACACGGCCTCCGCAAAATCAAACCCCGAGGCCTGGATCGTGGCAATAGGCCCCGCCGGGGTAGGAACGAAAAAATAAAACAAAAGAAAGGTTTTTTTTTTTTTTTTTGGAATTGGGAAGAAAAAAGTACCCGAAGGTGAAAAACCGAAAAAAATAACGCGAGCGGGAAGGCAAAAGGAGGATTTCAACTCTGTTGAAAAAACACACATCTTCTTCGCTCCGCGGAAATGAAGAAACTGGGGACCACGCACTCCTCCGTCGGGCGGGAAGGCACTCGCGCACGCGCGGTGCGGCCAACTAGAACTTTCTAGTAAAAAGGTCCGTACCGTGGGCTCCGTCGGTGACGTCACCCATGCGTAAAGAATATGCTGCCTGCTTGTCCTGGGATAATAACAGTTGCGACTGGTGCCAGCACACAGGTGTCATAGTGTTTCTGGGGTCTGGCTTGTTGTGCTCCTTTAAAAGCTGCTTACATGAGCATCACGCAGCAAAAATAGCCTAACGCAGGATGCGCTGAAGAGCTCCACAGTTAGTTTTGGCATTTGTGTGCACTAACACTGGGTGTCAGGTCAAAAGCGCGCCGGGACAAAGGCGCACCCAGACAATTGAGCGCAGCGCGCGCCGCCGCACCGCTCTAAATTACTGTTTTTAGCGCTCCGATGGGGGTGTGTGGGGGGGAACCCCCCCACTTTACTTAATAGAGATCGCGCTGCGTTGTGGGGGCGTTATGGGGGGTTGTAACCCCCCACATTTTACTGAAAACTTCACTTTTTCCCTGTTTTTAGGGAAAAAGTTCAATTTACAGTAAAATGTGGAGGGTTACAACCCCCCAAACCCCCATAACGCCGGCGCGATGTCTATTAAGTAAACTGGGGGGGGTTCCCCAACAAAACCCCCGTCGGAGCCCCTAAAAACTGTAATTTAGAGCGGCGGCGCGCGCTGCGCTCAATTGTTGGCGCGCGCTTTTGTCTTTCGCGCCGTTGTCTATGAACCCTAACACTGTGTGGTGATAAAATTTTTGCAATTAGATTTTATTTTTTTGAGGGGGCTTGTCAGGCGGAGAGTAGGCGTGTTCCTACTGCTAACCAGTTAGCACACATTAACACCGCCACAAACGCCACATTAACGCCATTACCGCCACAAACGCTCTCGCAGTACATCTGACTGCACACCATTACAGCCACTATAAAAACGGCCATAGTGCGAGGAAAAGACACACATAAGGTCATGCTAAGGCCAATTCCTACCACAGCTTAGTAAAAAGGGACCGTGTGGCGCCCGCGGTTAGAGCTACAGCCCCCCCTGAGGTTGTGGGTTCAAATCCCACGCTGCTCCTTGTGACCCTGAGCCAAGTCACTTAGGCCCAAATTCTGTAACCAGCGCCTAAAGTTAGGCACCTATTTCAGCAGCGCCCAACTAGATAGGCGCCCATCTAAACTGAACAACAAGCTCAATTAAGCTTTTAAATCAGCACTAATTGAAACATAGGCGCCTATCAAGAAGAGCGGGATTTTGTAACACGGTGCCTCTAAAAATTTAGGCGGCCTTCAAAAAAATAGGCGCTGTGCATATTAGGCGTGGGCGTGGCTGCGCGTTAGGCGCCTTGTTACAGAATCGCTGCTCTTAAGCGTGCTTAAGCGCTCGCACGGGCGCCTAACTTTTAGTTGTGCCTAGAGCTGGCCTATTTACTGGGCGCCCCCCAAAATAGGTGCCGCTCAGCGTGATTCACTAAACGGCACCCAATTGTGCTTGCATCGCGCTGAACGGCGCCTATATCTGCGCCTAACTTTTGGGCACTTTTTATAGAATTTGCCCCTTAATTCCTCTCCCCTCCCCCCCCATTGCCCCAGAGTGTTAGCCCACCAGGACAGAAAGGGAAAAATACTTGAGAACCTGAACGTAAACCCCTTAGGCTATAAATAAAAAAATAAAAATAATATTGTACAAACCTCTTTGAAGTTCTGCAGCTTTTTTATTTTATCTAGGGAGGGAGGGAAGGGAATCAACTATAAGGGTGTCAGGTCAAAAGCGCGCCGGGACAAAGGCGCGCCCAGACAATTGAACGCAGCGCGCGCCGCAGCGCCGCTCTAAATTACTGTTTTTAACGCTCCGACGGGGGGGGTGTGGGGGGAACCCCCCCACTTTACTTAATAGACATCGCGCCGCGTTGTGGGGGCGTTGTGGGGGGAGTGGGGGGTTGTAACCCCCCACATTTTACTGAAAACTGAACTTTTTCCCTGTTTTTAGGGAAAAAGTTCCGTTTACAGTAAAATGTGGAGGGTTACAACCCCCCAAACCCCCCATAACGCCGGCACGATGTCTATTAAGTAAACTGGGGGGGGGTTCCCCAACAAAACCCCCCGTCGGAGCCCCTAAAAACTGTAATTTAGAGCGGCGCACGCTGTGCTCAATTGTCGGCGCGCGCTTTTGTCTTTCGCGCCATTGTCTATGAACCAACTATAAGCCTCCTTAGAAACCGGAATTTGGACTGCTACAACTTTCACGTTTCTATTCTTTGAACGTACAACGTTCTGGACTAATTTACGGCTTTGCGTGCTATCGAGCCATTCTCTTCCAAACGGGACTTCTGCTACAATCCCCACTCGCAGCTCAATTAATCTTCCCAGAGAATGAAAGAGAGAGAGAGAGATGCGAGGCCGTTCAGCCCCGTCATGCTCCTCCTCCCTGGCATTATCCATATTTCTGATTTGCTTCTACCTCTCCCTCTCCATCAGCACCAGCCGGTCCTATTTGCTACCAACTATGGGGTTTTTTTTTTTCATAACTGTAATGAAACTGGTACCAACTCCAAACTGGCATCCTGCCTGTCAATTACAAGCAACAGGCATGCAGAGGCTCGTGTTTTATTAAAAAAAAAAATACATGGCAAAATGTCATAAATTTCAGGAAAGCATCTCATACATTGAGATGTCAGCTTGTCTTGAGCATATGGCAGATTTATATTGTAATCATTCAACCTATACAGTTCTACATAATTCAGCTTGTCTTCATAGCCTGTAGTCCTTAAGCTGGTTTGAAATACTATCTAGCTTTAGTTACTTAATTAGGAAAATATTGCTCCAACATTTATATTTCCAAAATGCTCTACAGGCTTTAACTTGACTTAGAATTCTTTTCAAATTTATTGTGGGAGAGGGTATTACTTGCAGCTCCTTTTACCTATCAGATGTTTTGTATACCTACTTGAAATTCTAAACACTGAAGCCCATTAAACACACATATATATATTTTTTTATAAATCCAATAGCCAAACCTTGAAAAAAAACTCAGTAGAGAATAGACAGAAAGAAAATTAAGTTGCAATAAATCAAGATAACAGCAGCACCAGGGATGAAACTGGAAAAGTCCCTGCATGCACTTTCTTTTCTAAGACATCAGTCCACTTTCCACAACATTTTGTATGTTATATAGAAATATATATATATACACACACATATACTCACCAGTCTGTTTGAGAAAATCCATTGGATATCTGGAGTAGGGAGGAGGGGGAGACTCTGGAATTAAGAAAAAAAGCAGAGAGAGAAAATAAAGGCAGAGCCATGAGAAAAAAAAGATAGAAACTTATGATAACAGTGGCATTCTTTTAGCAAAAACTGTTTGTCTTAGCTCTGGGGGTTGGAGGCAGGGCAGCTAGGCGGTGATTGCCGTGATATTTAGCAGTGAGATAAACAAAAGGGGCCGGCTGGCGCCAGTCTCCCAGCTATCTGCTGCCCTGGCTGTCTGATCAGGGCCTCCTTGGCTCAGCTGAAACACTCCAGCTCTGGAAATCACCAACTGATCCAGACTGCCTGATAATCCATGCTAGCTGGCTGCACGCGCACACACACACTCACACACACTCTCAAGGCACAAAGCACGTTTAACATGGCACAGAAAATGGGGGAAAATAATCCCGACTCTTCGATTAAAGTATGTTTCTATTCTGCACCCCACCAAAAGCAAACCCCTAACCCCTTTGTAAGCACTCAAGAAATCTACAAGGCTGGGGGGGGGGTTCAAATCCCTACCATATACTTGAAAGTGTTATATGCCATACAAGAAAATGAGGGGGAGGGGGGAAATCCCGACTCTTCGATTAAAATATGTTTTGTATTCTTCACCCCCAGCAAAACCCTAACTCCTTTGCAAGCACTCAAGAAATCTACAAGGCTGGGGGGGAGGTTCAAATCCCTACCATATACTTGAAAGTGTTATATGCCATACAAGAAAATGAGGGGGAGGGGGGAAATCCCGACTCTTCGATTAAAATATGTTTTGTATTCTTCACCCCACCAAAAGCAAAACCCTAACTCCTTTGCAAGCACTCAAGAAATCTACAAGGCTGGAGGGGGGTGGGGGTTCAAATCCCTACCATATACTTGAAATGCCATACAAGAAAAATCCCTACTGTTCGATTAAATTATGTTTCTATTCTACACCCCACCAAAAGCAAAACCCTAACCCCTTTGCAAGCACTCAAGAAATCTACAAGGCTGGGGGGGGGGGTTCAAATCCCTACTGTTCGATTAAATTATGTTTCTACACCCCACCAAAAGCAAAACCCTAACCCCTTTGCAAGCACTTAATATTTCAAGAAATCTTCAAGGCCGGGGGGGGGGTCAAATCCCTACCATATACTTGACAGTTAGTGTTATATGCCATACAAGAAAATGAGGGAGAAAGAGATATCATATCAATAGAAACTTACTTAAATGCTGGAAAAGATGGGAGTTTAATACAAATTGCATTCTTTCACACTTAGATCTTGCTAGGATTTGGGCTATCATGCAGGCATTTATTTGTCCATAAAGCACATTCACCCATGCCAAAATGTACCAATCCCGATTTGCCCCCTAGACTACAAGTCGCCAGAACACGCGAGTTCAAAGTCAGCATTTTGAGCATCTAGGAAAGGTGCAGCCCTGCCACCCAACACTTTTTTTTTTTTAAGCCACCAGAGAGTTTTCACAACAACAAAAACCCATGCAGAACCTCCTCCCCCATTAATGCCCCCATTAATGCAAGACCACAATCGATACCGTTTGCCATTGAATTAAATATTGGTTCATGCACTGGGACTTCCGAGTCCGCCAGAACGGCTCCGGCTCCTGTTTTTTTTTTTTTTTTGCCTAGTGCATACCTAGTTCGCAGAGCCTGCTGAGGTGGTGGGGGTTGCAGCAGACCAGCTCGGGGCTGGTTTTCCCGTACGATTCACAGCAACACAGCCTCTTGACTTCCGAGGAATGCCTGAGATCCGGCCACCGGAACACTTTACAGAGCAGCAGGGGCAGCGCGTAGGGCTGCTGGCCCAGCTTGGAGTCCGCTTTGCCGGGCAGCAGCAGGCAGGAGGTGCGGGCGCCCCCCCTGGACTCCACCGCTTGCAGGAGCACCTCCAGCTGCTTCTCTTTCAGCTTCTTGAGCACCGAGTGGGTCAGGGCCTTCAGCTCGGCCTCCGAGCCGAGGTTGGCCCTGGCGATCTTCGCCGCTTTGCCCATGCAGCAGTGGCCGGCGCCATGCGCCCGAGGGTCCGCCTCGCCGTCGCCGTCGCCGGGCGCGCGGCTCCGCCAGAGTCGCCGGACGAGCACCGATCGTTTGGTCCTGAACATGCGGGACGAGAGGACGCTTTCCCGGCTACCAAACGCGCATGACGTCCGCAAATCATGAAGGATCCGGGAGCCGAGTCCAGGCGAGCGCCAACAGCCTGAAATAGCGTGCACGACGAGGTTGTGGTCGGGGCAGCCAAAGCGGTCAGTAGCATACGCCAGTCTCAGGGCTGAGGACGCTCCAAAAGCCACAAAAATCTCTAGTTTTCCTGCCCCCCCCCCCTCTCGGCAAACGCTTTTTCCCCTCCCCAAAACGAGATCAGAAGGCTGGAAGAAATGGATGCATACGGCGCCCCAAACTGTAAAGCATAGTCGGCTCTGGGCTCCTTCTGTCCAAAGCGGGTTTCAAGCCGGGGCTTCTTTTCTCTTCCGCTGATAAATCCTTACTCTGGACCATTCCACAGCTCGTGGAGGATAAGGCACGCGACGACCCTCGTAGTTATCTCCTCAGGATCAGCAAGCGTCCAAGAAAGAGTCCCACCAAAGGACTGTCCCTTGGGGGGTGGGGGGGTCCTGGCGAAGGAAAAATTGTGTGAAGTCAAGATTTAATTAAAAAAAAAAAAAAAGAACTGGATTCAGAAATAAAGAAAAGTTAAGTTAAAAATAAAAATTCGGCACCAAGGTAAACCAGAAAAGCATCCAGAACTTTTGCATCCCTTTCAAACCCAGGTCGCTCTGCCTTCTTTCTTAGTTTTAATCCACACAAAATCCTTGATCCGGCTTCTAGGACGAACCAAAAAAAAAAAAAGAAAAACTACCGTCTTTCCTTCCTCGGAGGGGACAAAAAAAAAAAAAGCTTTAATGTTCCCGATGTGAGAAGGGGGGCTGTTGTACTTCCAGAGGCAATAAAAAAATGAATGCTGAAAAAGATCAGCAGACGGCAGGGTGGGAGGGAGTGAAAAAAAAAAAAAAAAAAGTGTAACTTGTAAGTTCCACTTCCAGGGTCCAATTAAAAGAGAGAAGGAAGAAATAAAAAAAAGAGAGGGGGGTGGGTGGAGATGGCTGGATTAAGAAGCAAGAGACGAGCCTTCAATGACTAGAGCTGAAATTGTCACCAGAGACTGTACCGCCAGCGCTCGCTCTTTCTCCTCGGTAGAATGCTTCATCCCCCTCCCCCCTCGTCCTTTCTCGTCCTCGGTCTCCCAAATCCCCCCCCCCCCCACCAAAAAAAAAAAAAAAAAAAAATACCAAACACAATCCAAACTTTAAAAAGCCAAAGTAGGGACCGGCGAAGGCTCCCGCTGAGATAGTCCTTAGAGAGACGAGCGAGGGGTACCGGGGTTATATCCTCCTTTGCTTTGCGTTTGCCCTTTTCTTTTCTTTTTTCTTCAAGACGCGCGGGGGGCTCGCGCCTGCCTCTCGCGCCGCACTCTCCACGCGCAGAGAGAGGCGGTCGCCGTACGTGATCTCCAGGAGAGAGGAAAGAGAGAGAGCGCTGCAAAAGTGCGGTGCCTGCTACCTAGCGCTCGAGACTCCCTCCTCCCCCCTCCTTTCTCTTCCCTCCCCGCCGCTGGCTCCGGCTCTGCGTTCTCAGCTCCTTCTCAGTGGCTCCAGTGCGCAATGGCGCGCCCCGTCACGTGGGCGTCTAGACACCCTGTCGCTTTAAAAAAAAAAAAAAAGTGTGTTGCGCAAACAACAGATCGGGTTTCTTAAAAGCTCTTTTTTTTTTTTATTCCTGGAGTCTGTTAGGAACTAGTGGTGAGGAGGGCTGAGTGAGGCGGGAATTCTCTGACCGGGTCGAATGAAAAATAAGAATATTAAAGGGGGAGGGAGGGGAGAGCGATGGCAAGTCAGTTGTGTGGCACGACTAGCGTGCAAGCGATATTTAACCCTTCTATGTGTGGCACTTCCCCCCACCCCCCAAAAAAAAAAAGCTTTTTTTTGGCACGGAAAACTTTTCGGTGTAGGAAGTTTTGGGGGGGTTTTGGTTTTTTTTTTTTTTTTACAGGATGTAGAGATCCAGTTTCGACATGTATTTATTAGTCAACAGTTTTATATCTCTGTCTAGGGGAGAAATCTTTCCACGTCTCTGCACTGTATATTACAGTGGTCTCAAACACGCGGCCCAGGGGCCACATGCGGCCCGCCAGGTACTATTTTGAGGCCCTCGGTATTTTTATCATACTCACAAAAGTAAAATAAAACAGTTTCTTGATCATATGTCTCTTTAGCTATAAATAACAATATTATTATTAAGACTTAACCAAAAGGAAAGATTTATAAACTATAAAGAGTTTTACCTAATGCAAAATTGTCATTTCTTTAATAAGACATTAACTATTTATTTCTGAGGCCCTCCAAGTACCTACAAATCCAAAATGTGGCCCTGCAAAGGGTTTGAGTTTGAGACCACTGGTATATTATATCTCAGTCACTTTCATGAGAGGTGGCAGACCACCCCCCCCCTCCCCTCACCCACTCGTGATTTTGAATCCAGATGTCTGCTTTATTCCCCCGAATAATTCATTTGCAATTAAACAATTATGTGGCACAGTGCAAGAGCTTAGTGCAGAAATGCCGGTAGTAAGAAGAACTGATTCTGATCTGCTCTGACCGGGAGTCTCTCAGCCTTGTCTCCTAAGAGGTTTGCTGAGCAACAGACGAGCCTGATGGAGGCTTTCAATTTAACCTGCAATTAAAATGTTTCAGCCTATTACGAAAAGTGAAGGCTGCAAACAGCATAGGTTATTTTGATATAAAACGTTGCTCTAACCACTCATTTGAGAAATTGGGGGCTTTTATTCTGTGTTTATGCCCTTCCCTCGGCTCTGTGTCTTTAAGCTCAATCATTTCTTTGTGTTCCTATGCAAATAAGCAGGTATGAAAGCAAACGAAGGGAAAAAAATGTTATTTCAGAATATTCACTGCATATAAGGGACCCCCCCCCCCCCAACAACAACTCTTCAAACAAAACCAGCGTGTCTGATCAAAAATAAGTCTATACCATTTTGCCGGAAATGTTATTTGGACTGCATTTTGCCTTTTGTTGGAGTCTCACAGCAGTTCTCAGCCCCCTTAAAGCCATTGTGTGTGTGTGAGACGCTCCGGTTGAGCTTCAGCAAAATTCCTGAAAATGCACAGCATAGGATTCATAAGCCCTTGGAGACAAAACGACCGCATGCACGGGCTGACAGGACAGATCATCTGTCGTCATTCGGGGGGGGGGGGAGGGGGCAATAGTTTCAGTCTGCATTTTCGGGTCCCCCCCCACTCCAAAGTTTGCACACAAGAGACAATTCAGGTCCCCCCCCCCCCACTCCAAAGTTTGCACACAAGAGACAATTCAGGAAAAGGACTGTCAGAATGCATATAAAATGTATATATTTTTGAATCTGGAAGGATCCACCAGCACTCTTCTTTAAATGCATATATTACGCAGCGAGCACTACCAAAATTATGACATTGCATGAAATCATTGCATGTAACCCACTTGTATCCCATTTACTGACAAAATGAATCTTTAATGCAAACCACTTGCATCCCATGTACTGACTAAATTTATCTTTATTGTAAACCGTTTCTATCCCGTGTACTGTCAAATGTATCTTTATTGTAAACCGCTTCGAACTTCACGGTATAGCGGTATATAAGAAATAAATTATTATTATTATTATTATCATTCATCGCGATAGTACGTGATCCAGTGGTTCCCAACCCTGTCCTGGAGGAACACCAGGCCAATTGGGTTTTCAGGCTAGCCCTAATGAATATGCATGAAGCAAATTTGCATGCCTATCACTTCCATCATATGCAAATCTCTCTCATGCATATTCATTAGGGCTAGCCTGAAAACCCGATTGGCCTGGTGTTCCTCCAGGACAGGGTTGGGAATCACTGATTCTAGACACACTGTATTTTATTACAGTGATAAAACACAAAGGGGTTTAGGAAAGGTAAATATATCTGAGATGCTATCAGAATCTGTCGCTTGGATGGTCCATGACATGCTGCCAAGAATCACAACTTTCGGTTTTTGTTTTTGTTTTTTTTTTTGGGGGGGGGGGGTTCCTGATTCTTCCAAATCACGGAAACGCTTGTAATGCTCTTCTAATCCGATGTAACTTGCAGACAACCCATCGCTGTCCTTGCCGGAGACGCTGAAAGCTCTGCTCTTCGAAGAGTTAAAGGTGAATAATAAACCGAAGTTGATTTGCATTGCAATTCAGTGCTTGACAGACAGTTGGAGCCAGGACACTATTAACCTAATTGTTTTACTAACAGCACCAGGGTGTGAGACGCAACAAAGACACACAGAAGACAAATAAGGCCTGAGAAAAGTCTTCCCTCCCCGCCCATTATGACCTGACGCTCTTACCAACCCCAGAGAACAAATCTATGTTACATATTTGTTATGTTATGTTTCAAGACAGCATATAAAACACATACATTTCCCATGTATATATTTATGTCACAAGTGGCGCAGTGGTTAAAGCAGGGGTCTCAAAGTCCCTCGCAATCCAGTCGGGTTTTCAGGATTTCCCCAATGAATATGCATGAGATCTATGTGCATGCACTGCTTTCAATGCAGATTCAGTGGGGAAATCCTGAAAACCCGACTGGATTGCGGCCCTCGAGGAGGGACTTCGAGATCCCTGGCCGTTAAAGCTACAGCCTCAGCACCCTGGGGTTGTGGGTTCAAACCCACGCTGCTCCTTGTGACCCTGGGCAAGTCACTTAATCCCCCCATTGCCCTGAGTACATTAGATAGACTGTGAGTCAGACAGGGAAAAATGCTTGAGTGCCTGAATAAATTCAAGTAAATCATTCTGAGCTCCCCTGCGAAAATGGTATAGAAAATTGAATAAATAAATAGCGTGAAAAGCTTCAGCCTCTGATAACCAGAGCTGGTACTATGATGTCATAATGCCTCATTCTACCAATGCCTAAGAGCCAACCTCATCAGTGATGTCACAATGGCTTGATTGACCTATACTTGACTCACTTCTACTACATCTTGATTTCTAGAGTGGTTAAAGCTACAGCCTCAGTCCCCTGAGTTTGTGGGTTCAAACCCACACTGTTCCTTGTGACCCTGGGCAAGTCACTTAATCCCTCCATTGCCCCAGGTACATTAGACAGATTGTGAGCTCACCAGGACAGACAGGGAAAAATGCTTGAGTGCCTGAATAAATTCATGTAAACCATTCTGAGGTCCCCTGGGAGAACGGTATAGAAAAATTGAATAAAAAAAAATAAAAACCTAATATTGTATGCTTCTGGAGGACGCATATATCAAAGTTAAAAAAAAAAATAGGTACAGAATACAGTCATGACATAAATTCACGTCTTTTTCCAAAGACTAGATAGATTTCCATTTATGCTAAGAGTGATCAATAAAGCTCTTCAGTCTGTCTCTAAGGCAAAAATCATTACGGAATGCCCTGAGAACCATTAGAACTATCCTGTTCTGTAATTAGAATACTGTATATAGTCGTAGTCAAATACGACTCAGTTCAGACTTTCCGCCAGATGGGTCTGTGGTTTATTCACCACAAGGCCAAAACAGGTCGCCCAAGTGATAGGCCCTCTTTTACAAAGGCGCGCCGAGCGTTTTAGGGCGGATTTAGCGCGCACTGAATCAACACGCGCGCCAACCGTTAATGCGCCCATAGGATAACATGCACACGTGATAATTTTTAGCGCGCGCTAAAAAGCATAGCGCACCTTTGTAAAAGATGGGGTTAGACTATGGTGCAGGTGAAGACTGTAGAGTCCATCTGGTCGGCCCAACTCCATTTCTGTTGTAACGCCACAGACCACATTCATCTCTGGGTTTCCGCCTCGCTCTTCACAAATTTGTCTTTTTTGTTTATCCTACGCCAGATCATCTTCCATAAGGATAGCCTGAGATAAGAGCCAAGCCAAAGAGAATGAGTTGGGGGGTGGGGTGCTTGAAGGGCAGAATTAATTCATCGAGGGCTCCTAAGCACACAAGTCCACTGGGCCCCCTACCCCACTTCCTACCCCAACCATCCCCGCCCCTCCCCACCAGACCTCACCCACTAACCTGCCCCCATTTATTTACCCCTTTTCTTATTTACTTCTTTATTTCCATTTATCCACGTTAAACCTCATTTGCCATGTCGTGGCCAATTTCTCGAGCGTGTTTATGTCACGTTGCTGGTCTTCGCAATCCTTTTGGGTCTTCACTACTCTGAATAACTTCGTATCGTCTGTAAATTTAATCACCTCGCTCATTGTGCCAATTTCTAGATCGTTTATAAATATGTTGAAGAGCATGGGTCCAAGTACCGAACCCTGCGGCACTCCACTCATGAGGCTTTTCCAGTCCAAGTATTGTCCATCTACCCCCACTCTCTGTTTCCTATCTGCCAACCAGTTTTTAATCCACGTGAATATTTCACCCTCAATTCCATGGCTTGCAATTTTTCAAAGTAGTCGTTCATGCGGGACCTTGTCAAACACCTTCTGAAAATCCAGATATACAATGTCGACCGGGTCACCCTTGTCTAGCTACCTGTTTACTCCCTCGAAGAAGTGCAGCAAGCTCATCAAGCAAGATCTTCCTTTGCTGAAGCTGTGCTGATGGGTCCTCATCAGATTGTGTCCATCAAGGTGATCAATGATGCGGTCCTTTATCAGCACCTCTACCATCTTTCCCAATACCGAGGTCAGACCCACCAGTCTAGTTTCCTGGATCTCCCCTCGAACCTTTCTTGAAGATCAGCGTAACATTCGCCACTTTCCAATCTTCCGGAATCCTTCCTGATTCATAGAAACATAGAAAAAGATGGCAGATAAGGGCCGCGGCCCATCTAGTCTGCCCACCCCAATGACCCTCCCCTATTTAACTCTGTGCAGAGATCCCACGTGACGATCCCATTTCTTCTTGAAATCAGGCACGCTGCTTGCCTCGATCACCTGAAGTGGAAGTCTATTCCAGCGATCAACCACTCTTTAGGTGAAAAAGTATTTCCTGGTGTCGCCGTGCAACTTCCCCCACCTGATTTTCCATGGATGTCCTCTTGTCGCCGTCGGACCTTTGAAAATGAAGATATCCTCTTCTACCTCGATAAGGCCCGTGAGGTATTTGAGCGATAGATTGGCTATTAGTTGGAACAGTTCAGCTATAACCCCTTTCGGTTCCTTGATTACCCTCAGATGGATATAATCCGGTCCCGGGATTTATCGTTTTTAAGCCTATCAATCTGCCTGCATACTTCTTCTAGACTGACTGTCAACCCTGTCAGTTTCCCGTCTTCATTTCCTGCGTATAGCCTGTCGGCTTCCGGTATGTGTACATCCTCTTCAGTAAATACAGATGTAAAAAATGTGTTCAGTTTGTTGGCAATGACTTTGTCCTCCTTTAGCACTCCCTTTATTCCATGGTCATCCAACGGCCCCACCGCTTCCTTCGCGGGTTGTTTCCCCTTAATATATCAAAAGAATGGATTGAAGTTTTTTGCCTCCTTGGTTATTTTTTCCTCGTAGTCTCTTTTGGCCCCTCTTACCGCCTTATGGCACCTGCTTTGATGTTGTTTGTGCTTTTTCCAGTTTTCGTCCATTTTTGACCTTTTCCGTTCCTTAAACGAAGTCTTCTTGTCTCCGATCGCTTCCTTCACCGCTACAGTGAGCCACGCCGGTTTCTTGTTCTTTTTCCTCTTGGATCCCTTGTTGATACGCGGTATATATAGATTTTGCGCCTCGGTGACTGTGTCCTTAAAAAGGGGACCATGCTTGTTCTAGCATTTTTACAGTGCTTATCTTCTTAATCTTCTTCCCCACCATGAGTCTCATCCCTTCGTAATTCCCTTTTCGGAAGTTCAGTGCCGTGGCCATCATTCTGGATCGATGTTTTGCCCCTATGTCCAAGTTGGAAGTGGATCATGTTGTGATCACTGCTTCCCAGCATCCCTTCTACTTCTACACTTTGTAGTCCATTTAGAATTAATTCCAGTATTGCATTTCCTCTCATATTTTCCTTGACAAGCTGTTTCAGGAAGCAATCGCCTACAGCATCCAGGAACTTGGTCTCCCTACCGCAGCTGGAGCTGCCTCGGTTCCAGTCTATCCCCGGATAATTGAAGTCGCCCATGATAACTGCATTGCCTCCCTTGCAGTTGCTTCCTTTCAGTGATTAACAGAATTCCTTATGTTTTTAATCTTTCCATAAATTACAATAAATTTCTTCCCCTTTTCCCAATGTATTTTTAACCTTAATTGTTTCTTTTATATTTAATTGTATTTCTTCCTGCAACTTTCCCATTGTTTGATCTTGTATGTAAAAATAGTCTTGTTAGTTATGTTTAGTCATGTTATATTATGTTATGTATTTTTACGATATTTTAATATGTTTAGTAATAGTTTTGTTAGTCATGTTTGTTTCCCCTAACTTTGTAATTTTTAGCTGTACATCGCTTAGAATCTGGAATAGGCGATTAATCAAATCTTATAATAAATTTGGAAACTTGGATTTAATCTCGTCCTTCATTTCTCCATCGGTTTCTTCGGATGCCCTGGGGGTCAGTTGTAGATGCTCATCTTCGTTTCCATTCCATTTGTTCCTGGAATTTTGGCCCATAGAGACTCTACCTTATTTTTCATTTCCGGTGTGTTCTCTCCAGTAGACTCAATTCCCTCTTTGACGTTTAGAGAAATATCCCCACCTTTTTGACCTACTGTGTCTCTGCAGTATAGCTTGTATCCCGGTAGCACAGTGACCCAGATGTTTTCTTCATTCCACCATGTTTCCATGATGCCGATGATGTCAAGATTATCTTTTTGTGCCATAGCTCCAATTCACCCATCTTATTCCTTAGGCTCCTTGCATTCATGTACATACACTTGAAATTGCGATTGTTACTTTCTTGCATTTCCTTCCTTCTTGTGTCACCTTTGATCCATCAGAATTTCTGTCTTGCCTATGATCTGGTGAGTTTTCCCTGTAATCTTCCTGTATGGTATCCTCTGGGGATATCATTTCCTGAACCATCGACTCTTGGTCGACTGTCGCCTTTCCCCTTCTTCCTAGTTTAAAAACTTCTCAATTTCTCACTTGATGTTGCTTGCAAGTAACCTCGTTCCTTTTCCACTGAGGTGGAGTCCATCCTTCCTGTATAGCTTGCTCTTCCCCCAGAATGTCGTCCAGTTGTGCACAAAGTGGAATCCTTCTTCACACCAGCACCACATCCACGCGTGGACTGCTTGCAGCTCTGTCTGCCTCTTCTCATCGGCCCTGGATACCAGCAGGATCTCTGAGAACGCTACCTTTGACGCGCGCAGAACGGCTGAGCGCTGTTGTCCCCTCTGTATCTGAGTTCTTCTGATGTCAGAGGAGTGGATGGAGCTATCTCTCACCGCTGCCCCTCACTCTCTTCTGCCTCCTCTATGTTCCCTCTTTACTCCACTTCTCTCGTACCTCCCGACTCTCTCCTGCCTCTCAACTCTCTCTCCTGCTGCTTGCCCAATTCTCTGGGCACACTAGATGGCATCGCCGTTGGCCGCTCCCCTTTTAAGGCGGAGGTCCGGATCTGAGTTCTTCTGATGTCGGAGGGGTGGGCGGAGCTACCTCTCGCCGCTGCCCCTCACTCTCGTCTGCCTCCTCTGACTATGTCCCCTCCTCTTTACTCCTCTTCTCTCCTGCCTTCCGACTCTCTCTCCTGCTGCTTGCCTGGCTCTCTGGGCATACTAATTCATATTTTGCATGTGGGTAGGAAGCATGGGGCATGGCAGGAAGAAAATTTAGTGCCCATCATTTTATTGGACTAATACATTTCTCAATTAGCTTTCAGAGGTTAAAACCTCTTTCTTCAGGTCAGTAAACTATATTGCTGTTACAGTATCCCATCCTGACCTGAGGAAAGGAGTTGTGGTCTCTGAATTAGTATAAAATGTATTAAAAATTAGTCCAATAAACTGGTTCACCTTATTTCCATTTTCTATTAATAAACAATTATCAACACAGCAACAATAATACTTTATCCTAAAGCAAAAATAAATAAATAAATAAATAAAATATAATTTTTTTTAACCTTTGTTGCCTGATTTCTGCTTTCCTCATCCTCTTCCTTCCATCCACTGTCTGCCCTCTCTGCCTCTTCCATATAGCATCTGCTTTCTTTCTATGCCTCTTCTAGAAACTATCTGCCTCTCCCTTCCATCTCTTCCTCCCCCCTATTGGTGTGGCATCCATCTACTTCTCTCCGCTCCCCCCATGGTGTGGCATCTGCCTTCTTCCCTTCCATCTCTCCCTCTCTCCCTACCAGCAGGTTTTAGCATCTCTCTCCTTCTTTCTTTCCCTCAGATCTGGTATCTTTCTTCTTCCTCCTTCTCCCAGGTTTGGTATCTCTTTCCTCCCCTTCCCCACTGCTCTGGCATCTCTCTCACTGCTCCCTTCCTCCTGTTCTTCCCTGGTCTTCCTTCTCAATTTATTTTCTGCCTCTGTCTAAATTCTTTATTACTAGTCAGTCCTCAATTTCCCTCTTTCATTATGTCTACCTATAGCTTGCCACCTCTTTCCCTCACCTCTTCCAGTATCTAACTCTATCCTCTTCCCCCAATCCAGCAGGTGCCCTTTTTTTTCTTTCTCTTCCCCACTTCCTTCCAGCGTCTGCTCCCCCTCACCCACTTCCATTCAATGTCTGCCCCCCTCCCCCACACTTCCATTCAGTGTCTGTCTCCCTCTCTCTACCCCTTCCATCTACCGTTCACCCTCTGTCTCGCCCCTTCCATCCACTGCCCTCTCTGCCCTTTCCATTCAATGTCCGCCCTCTCTCTCTTTTCTATATGGCATTTTCCCTCTTTCTATGTCCCTTCAATAAACTGTCTGTCTTGTGCCCTTTCTCTCCTTTGTACATGATTCATTTCAGCTTCTTCATTTTTCTGTCTCCATCCCCTTCCCCTATGCTCTGGGATTTCTCTTCTCTTCACCTTTTCTTCCTTCCTTCTCACTCAACCCCATGGCCCGACATCTCTCTCCTTTTCTCCTCTTCTATCTCTCCCTCCCCCTTCGTGCTCTGGCATCTTCTCTCCTTCCTTTTCCTCTGGTCTGGCATGTGTCTCCTTAGTCTCTCATCCTTACCCCCATGCCCTGGCATCTTTCTGCTCTCCTTCTCTTCTATCTCTCCCTCCCCTTCCATTATCTGGCATTTTCTCTTCTTCCTTGCCCCTGGTCTGGCATTTGTCTCCTTACCTTCCTTCCCCCTCCATGGTCTGGTATCTCCTTTCCTTCCCTTCCCTCCCATGGTCTTGGCATCTCTTTCTTCTCCTCTCCCTTTCCTGGTCTTCCTTCTCGCTCCTTCCCTCGCTCTCTCCAATTGGGTGCATCAGCATTTCTCTCCCCCCCCCCCCCCCCCGACTGCCTGGTGAGGTCAGCTTCCCTCCCTCCTACTCCCTCACTGCTCTCTCTCCCACAAGCAAACTTAACTCAGGTTGCGGGGCTCTGTGTGTGGCGGCTTCCCTCAGTATTAAGAGCGAACTGAACTGGGTGGGGGCGGAGTGAACTGAACTGGGCAAGGAGCGGGATTAACACTGCATGCGCCAGCTTCCCATCTCCTCCGAAACAAGAAAGACATAACTTTCTGTTTCAAAGAAGGGAAGCCACCACACGCAATTAGAGCCCCGCGGCCTGAATTAAGTTTGCTTGCAGGAGAGAGAGCAGTGAGGGGGGTAGGAGGGAGGGAAGCTGACCTTACCAGGCAGTCAGGTGCCCCCTGCCCTGTTTGCTTCCCCCCCTAATGCCGGCCCTGGGTCCCCCTGATATTTTCGAGCCCTAGGCAGCCCTGGTGCTTAAATACCTACATGGCTGCATAAAAGATCTGAATCTGCCCCTGATTGGAATCTTTTGGTCCAAACCTCTTGATTACTAGAGTGGTACCATTTTCTAAAGTTAATTTGCTCCTTCTTATGCAGATTTTGGCATTTTAAATATGCAGACAGCAGAGTACCTACACTGCAGTATAAGTAAAAATGTTCCCTTTGTAAACGGACTAAAGCCTAAGCAGGCTGCTACTGTGAGGGGTTTTGATTCAATATGTTAATCACGGTGACAGGCTTGTCCTGAGCCTGTTGGTCATGGGAGGGGGGAGCTGCACACCTAAAATGGCACTGCTTCATAGCATACCCAGGTAGGCCTTGATCATCATGGGGGGGAGGGCTTCAGGGGGATTAGTGCAGGGCTCTAGTAGTTTCTACTAGAGTGGGGCCTGCCTGATCCAGGATTGGTTGGGGAAAAAGCTTTGAATGAAGCGGGAGGGCTCCTCCAATGGGAGCCTTCCTTTTGAGTGCTTAAGGAAGAGCTAGGGTAAAGGTTTTTATGCTGAACTTTGCTGAGGATAGGAATTTTCCTTCCTGCTCCTCAGAGGCATCCAGTTTACCCACCCACCCGCCCACCCAAAGTTCTAGTTTGGGAATATTATTGTTAATTTTTGTATTTTGTTGTCGCAGATTGGGGGTGGATACCCAAGCAAGGGTGCATTCAAAAGAGGTCCTTTGAACAGGCCTCCGTTTTTCTTTAAACAGGCCTCCAGCTTCAGGGGAATCCTGCCGGCTCAGCTGATCGGGGGGGGGGGGTAATGCCCCTGCCGCAATCAGCTCTGGAGTCTCCTTTCAATTGAAAAAGACTTGACTCGTGTATTTGTGTCACATAAGTATTTAAGTTGAAACAATTTTAATTGATGACAAAAGAACAACAATAACACCTTATGCAGAAAGGTACAGTCAAGGCATCAACAATTTTACCCCTTGTTCCAAACTAGGATAGAAACCCCCTACCCCTCCAATACATGTCAAATCCCACCAGTGGCGTACTAAGGGGGGAGCCGGGGGGAGGCGGTCCCCCCCGGGTGCAAGCCCTGAGGGGTTGCTCCTGGCCTTGAAGTAATTGGCATCCGGTCCCCCCCCCCCCAGCGTCCGGTTCCCCCCCGACATCCGGGTCTCCCGTCTGGCATCTGGATTCCCCCCCCCGACCTCCCCCGCACCATTTACCTAGAGAAGCAGCCTGCAGCAAGATCGCGATGCCAGCGATCTTTGCGCTGCTTCGCCGCTGTTTCCTTCGCCGCGGTCCCGCCCCTCCTCTGACGTCAAAGGAAGGGCGGGACCGCGACAGAGGAAACAGCGCCGAAGCAGCGCAAAGATCGCTGGCATCGCGATCTTGCTGCAGGCTGCTTCTCTAGGTAAATGGTGCGGAGAGGCCAAAGGGATGAGCATTCCTTCGGGGTGGGGGGGCGAGCGGTCCTTCGGGGTGGGGTGGGCAGGCAGGCCTTCAGGGGGGGAGACAGGCCTTCAGGGGGGACATGCCTTCAAGGGGGGGGACAGGCCTTCAAGGAGGGACAGGCCTTCAAGGGGGGAACATGCCTTCAAGGGGGACAGGCAGGCGGGCCTTCAAGGGGGGGACAGGCCTTCGGAGGGGTGCAGGCTTTCAAGGGGGGGGGACAGGCCTTCAGGGGTGGGATGCAGACCTTTAAGGAGGGGACAGGCCTTCAGGGGAGGGAGGCTCTGGTGTAGAAGGGGTTCAAAGAGACGTGCATATGCCGGACTTTGGGTGGGAAGAAATAATGGGTCTGAAAATAGAGGAGACGGACAGAGATGATGGACCATGGGTTTTAGGGAGGGAAGGAACAGAAAGGGAGAGAAGTTGGACACAAGGGATGATGTGGAGGAGGGGATAGAGATACTGGATAGGATGGTAGTTGGAAAAAGAAAGGGAGAGATGGTGGACCTTGGGGTGGTGGGGAAGGAGGGAGAGATGCTGGATGAAAGGGGAGTTAAGAAAAGGTGGATCTGTGGAGGGAGACGAAAAAAGGAAAGATGCCAGACTTCCTGGTGTGGGAAGGGAAACGGAAGGGGAGGACAGAGATGGAAGATGGATGGTTAGCATGCAGAAAGAAGAAAGAAGGATACCCTGGCAAGCAAGTTATCAGAAGACAACCAGAGCCTTGGACCAACAAGATCTGAAAAATAACCAGACAACAAAAGGTAGAAAAACTAATTTTATTTTATTTTTTGTGATTACAATATGTCAGATTTGAAATGTGTATCCTGCCAGAGCTGGTGTTAGACTGCAAACGTGAGCTAGAATTTAACAGAGAGAGGAAAAGTCCTTTTTGTTTCTTTATTTTATTTACACACAGCACCAGTGTGATTAGGAGAAGCCAAAGGGGGGTGAAAAGCTATAAAATAAACCCACCAGGATGTTTGAAAAAAAAACCATCCAATTGGGCAGGAAAATCAAATCGAAAAACCAATTCAATAGGCTGATTAGAATCAAAATTTTTTTCCTGAATCGGGCAGAGCACTAGTTTGCGCTACTGTCTTAGACTTTAGGACCTGGGATTGGAGAGAGATGGCATCCTCAGTACTTTATAATGCAAGTGAAACGAGGATTTGGTCAGACTTTTGAAGGGTCTGCAGAAGAAAAATATTATATAGGCCGGGGACATGAGACAGCAGGAAATGGGAACTTTTCTTCCTTCTATTTTTGCGAATGGAAAGGCTGAGGACGTCAGAGAGTTCAGATAAAATATGTGCTTTATAAGAAAATATAATAATGTGTTTTATAAAGTTTATAAGCATTGCTGGCCTACCCAGTGAGGTGGTCCTAGTTGTGGTGGTGGCAGTGGCAACGTGTTGAGAGGAAGAGGTGGTCTGGGAAATTCTGCTGAGCAAACTCCACCCCCCCCAGTTAGTCCACTCCACTCAACTGGTTCACACACTGAGTGGGTCTTTGGGTGTTGTTCCTGGGTAGCTGTTTTGGGATCTCTTCCAGTGGTTTGTCAGTATCTCCTTCTGGTCCAAGGAAGGAAACATTGTTAACCTTAGCATTGACCTTCAGAATATGTTTGTAACAGCACTGCTTGTGTGGCATTAGGCTATGTAGTGATCGAAAGAAAAAAACAGACCTTTGCACATTTTTGCACTATATGGTGAGTGTATGAGGAGATTCACATTTCCTGCACAGCTAAGTCCGTGTGAAGTTACCTTGTGCTGTATTTGACATCTAGCAAGGTCTCTGTTTGGAAGGAAAGATCTAAGCTTACAAATGAAGTGGCCAGAAGTTATGATAAAAGATTTGGACAAATTCCTGGAGGAAAAGTCCATAGTCTGTTATTAAGACATGGGGGAAGTGTCTGCTTGCCCTGGATCTGTAGCATGGAATGTTGTTACTCTTTGGGTTTTGACCAGGTACTAGTGACCTGGATTGGCTACCATGAGAATGGGCTACTGGGCATGATGGACCATTGGTCTGACCCAGTTAGGCTATTCTTATGTTATGTTCTCATCTGTAGGGGCCTTAGTTTTCACTTCTTATTTTAATGTATTTTTTTTCTGGGAACTTATCAGTGTTTTTTATAATGGGAACAAAAATGGAAGAGAATTCATGTGTGTGGAATGGGGGGAGGGGGTTACTAATTTCTTCAGCGAAATAATTCAATCCACCTCAACCAGACATAGGAGAACTCATGCACCATTCACTCACCCTCTAACGAAAAACATCAAAAGAAAAAAACTGTTTGACAACCTCCTAACACTTGACCCCCAACTCTACAACCTATTGACCTCGACCACAGACTACAAAACCTTCAAAAAAGAAATAAAAACCCTTCTATTCAAAAAACACATAAAACTGAACTAACACAATCAGAACTGTCCTAAGCATTACCTGTAACTACTCCATATGTACTTCTGATGTCATGACAATTCAGACATAATTTATGTTATGTTATGTTTGGAATATAAGAAAATTTTCACTGCCTGTTTCTATTCTGACCATTTATTCTGTTTCATGGTCATTACAAAAAATATTTTTTTACATGGTGGGGGGTGTCAAAAAATGATGGGCCCCAGATGCCACATTCCCTAGGTACGCCATTGAATCCCCCATCCAAATAGCCACCAGCAAGAAAGAGACCCAAAGCATAAGGAAAAAAAGGGATCAGACAAGAAAGAACCAAAGAGAACATCAAATCCCCCCCCCCTCCCCAGCACTCTCCACCAATTTTCCCTTTTTATCCTGCTTCAGCTTTATACTCTAACTACATCTGTGGCAGAAATTCATTTTGTGAAACCTGGCAGGAGTCTGTGCAAACATGTTTAACAGTAAAGGTGCCCCAGCATAATTTGGGGTGTTAAGAGTAGCTACTTATTTGCAACCTATATATTTCCCAACATATCTGGTTTCCTGAAAATTATAGTGGAAGGTCTGTAAGGAAATTTTATTTTAAGGATAGCATACCACCCACCATCGGAGAGAAATAAGGAGTGGGCCAGGGACTTCTAGCTGAAACGATAACTCTGTAATAGGCATGCTTGCAGTAACTTCTGAATTAAAAGTCTAGACTACTTGAAAATGTAGGGTTTTAGAGCAATGGGAGCAGACAGGCTACGTTGCCAACAGCGGCCCCCGCCCCCGGGATCAGATCAGCGACGTCTGAACTGAAGTCACTGCCTGCTCCCCGGAAACGCTGCTTACACATTGCAGAAAATCGGTCTGTTGTCTGAATGTTGCACGGAGATTGGTCAGCCGCCAAATTGAATCTGGTTACTGAAGACTTAATTGCATGGACAAATGGGAAATACTGGAGCAGTTAATGCTGCTTTGCCCCAAGGCACTGCCACTCAGACAATCCGATCTGTGACTCAGCCTGGCGATGAGCAAAAGTAGGAACATAAAGCTTGAAGGCGACAACAAAAGACCTTTTCAGAGGGCGTCCACAAGCGATTTTGTGGTTTATTGCACTTTTTTTTTATGTGTGTGTGTGTGTGCTATGGTCCATCCTCGACGCATTAACAACGAAGGAGGATATGAAAGCGGTGATTTTGGCGAAAGTGCCATAGGAAATGAAAAGAAAAAAGCTAAGAGACCAGCATAGACATCAGTGGAACCCTCAGTGAGACTTTTTCTCTTCCACGTGCGCGTCCTGCTACCTCTGGGTCTGTGGTTGGCGCCGCGGCAGGGGAGGGGCGTGTCTTCCTGGGTCTTGGGCGGAGCCGAAGCTCCTGTGTCAGAGCGCGGGAGGTGCTGCTACTCCCAGGTTCAGCAGACTCCCGGATTCCTCATTATTCGCTAGCCCCGGGCTCAGAGCAGCAATAGGCGGTATTGAAGGGAATCCGCCGCTGCAATACAACAAAACAGCTTAGGAGGTGGGGGATGTTTACTCTTTTGATGGAGAAGATACACTGATTTTTTTGTGCTTTCCTAACTCCTCTCCCCCCCCACCCTCAAATGCTGAAGCTTGGAGAGAATGCAGGGCAGACTTAGTAGTGCTTAGCCTGGGCAAGTCACTTACACTCCATTTGCCCCAAGTACGTTAGCCAGATTGTGAGCCTCCCCCTCCGGGACAGATGGGGAGAACTTACTTGAGTAACTGAAGCTTAGGGCTGTAAGGTGTGTAAATAAATATAGTGTCTCAGAACACTAAGTGACCCAGTTTCTGGAGAGAAACTTTTCACCAGTCCTGATTCAACTGGCTAGTCTTCCTCTTCCACTTTAGTCCTGATTCACTGGCTAGTCTTCCTCTTTCACTTTAGTCCTGGATTCACTATCTAGTCTTCGTCTTCCACTTTAGTCCTGATTCGCTGGCTAGTCTTCCTCTTTCCACTTTAGTCCTGATTCACTGGCTAGTCTTCCTCTTCCACTTTAGTCCTGATTCACTGGCTAGTCTTCCTCTTCCACTTTAGTCCTGATTCACTGTCTAGTCTTCCTCTTCCACTTTAGTCCTGATTCACTGTCTAGTCTTCCTCTTCCACTTCAGTCCTGATTCACTGTCTAGTCTTCATCTTCCACTTTAGTCCTGATTCACTGGCTAGTCTTCCTCTTCCACTTTAGTCCTGATTCACTGGCTAGTCTTCCTCTTCCACTTTAGTCCCTGATTCACTGGCTAGTCTTCCTCTTTCACTTTAGTCCTGATTCACTGGCTAGTCTTCCTCTTTCACTTTAGTCCTGATTCACTGGCTACTCTTCCTCTTTCACTTTAGTCCTGATTCACTGGCTAGTCTTCCTCTTCCACTTTAGTTCTGATTCACTGGCTAGTCTTCCTCTTCCACTTCAGTCCTGATTCACTGGCTAGCTTTCCTCTTCCACTTCAGTCCTGATTCACTGGCTAGCTTTCCTCTTCCACTTCAGTCCTGATTCACTGGCTAGTCTTCCTCTTCCACTTTAGTCCTGATTCACTATCTAGTCTTCGTCTTCCACTTTAGTCCTGATTCGCTGGCTAGTCTTCGTCTTCCACTTTAGTCCTGATTCGCTGGCTAGTCTTCGGTCTTCCACTTTAGTCCATGATTCGCTGGCTAGTCTTCCTCTTCCACTTTAGTCCTGATTTCGCTGGCTTAGTCTTCCTCTTCCACTTCAGTCCTGATTCACTGGCTAGCTTTCCTCTTCCACTTCAGTCCTGATTCACTGGCTAGTCTTCCTCTTCCACTTTAGTCCTGATTCACTATCTAGTCTTCGTCTTCCACTTTAGTCCTGATTCGCTGGCTAGTCTTCGTCTTCCACTTTAGTCCTGATTCGCTGGCTAGTCTTCGTCTTCCACTTTAGTCCTGATTCGCTGGCTAGTCTTCGTCTTCCACTTTAGTCCTGATTCGCTGGCTAGTCTTCCTCTTTCACTTTAGTCCTGATTCGCTGTCTAGTCTTCGTCTTCCACTTTAGTCCTGATTCGCTGGCTAGTCTTCCTCTTCCACTTTAGTCCTGATTCGCTGGCTAGTCTTCCTCTTCCACTTTAGTCCTGATTCACTGGCTACTCTTCCTCTTTCACTTTAGTCCTGATTCACTGGCTACTCTTCCTCTTTCACTTTAGTCCTGATTCACTGGCTAGTCTTCGTCTTTCACTTTAGTCCTGATTCGCTGTCTAGTCTTCGTCTTTCACTTTAGTCCTGATTCACTGGCTAGCTTTCCTCTTCCACTTCAGTCCTGATTCACTGGCTAGTCTTCCTCTTCCACTTTAGTCCTGATTCACTATCTAGTCTTCGTCTTCCACTTTAGTCCTGATTCGCTGGCTAGTCTTCGTCTTCCACTTTAGTCCTGATTCGCTGGCTAGCTCGTCTTCCACTTTGTCCTGTCCGGCTAGTCTTAGTCTTCCACTTTAGTCCTGATTCGCTGGCTTAGTCCTTCCTCTTTCACTTTAGTCCTGATTCGCTGTCTAGTCTTCGTCTTCCACTTTAGTCCTGATTCGCTGGCTAGTCTTCCTCTTCCACTTTAGTCCTGATTCACTGGCTAGTCTTCCTCTTCCACTTTAGTCCTGATTCACTGGCTAGTCTTCCTCTTCCACTTTAGTCCTGATCCACTGGCTAGTCTTCCTCTTCCACTTTAGTCCTGATTCACTGGCTAGTCTTCCTCTTTCACTTTAGGTCCTGATTCACTGGCTAGTCTTCCTCTTTCACTTTAATTCCTGATTCACTGGCTAGTCTTCCTCTTTCACTTTATTCCTGATTCACTGGCTAGTCTTCCTCTTCCACTTTAGTCCTGATTCACTGCTAGTCTTCCTCTTTCCACTTTAGTCCTGATTTCACTGGCTAGTCTTCCTCTTCCACTTCAGTCCTGATCACTGGCTACTCTTCCTCTTCACTTTAGTCCTGATTCACTGGCTACTCTTCCTCTTTCACTTTAGTCCTGATTCACTGGCTAGTCTTCCTCTTTCACTTTAGTCCTGATTCGCTGGCTAGTCTTCCTCTTCCACTTCAGTCCTGATTCACTGGCTAGTCTTCCTCTTCCACTTGGGTGCTGAGCTTAATGCAGGGCCATTCCTAGGGGAGGGGTAATCAAAATGCCTCTTCTTGCCCCTCTGATCTGGAGTGGGATGGGAACATTTCTCAGAAACATTTCACAGGTATGGAAAAAAATATGCCTAAATAAACAATAGTGCTGTCTGGTTTCAGAGTGCTCTTTTCTTTAGCTACCTTTGAACCTCTGTTCAATAAGTACAGAAATAACTTTTATTTGTTTATTGACCATCTCCATAAAGAAATCCACTCAAGCTAGTGTACAGTAGGCAGCGTGACAGAAACCATTCAGGTTGTAGTAACAGCATAACAACAGTAAAATGACCTAATGTCAATGTGATATACATTTAGAACAGTGAGATAAACCTGAAAATAGGCAACTTAAATCATAGTGATAAGCAACAGTTTTATTTATTTATTATTGAGATTTATTAAACTGCCTTTTTCATGAAGAGATTTCACTCAGAATCTATTGAATAGCAATCAAGTACAGTAAAACCTTGGTTTGTGAGCATAATTTGTTCCGGAAGCATGCTTGTAACCCAAAGCACTTTTATATCAAAGCAAATTTTCCCGTAAGAAATAATGGAAAATCTCAGACAATTTGTTTCATAACCAAAAACTTTAATACAAAATACTATACGTACTCGTATTGAAAGACCTCTCGCTCGTTTAGAACAGTCACTACACTCTTGCAGTGTCAAAGAGAGAAGAACCATCGGCTAAGTTGTGATGATGTGACACATGTATACTGTATGTACTTGTAATTGCAAGACCCTCGCTCGTTTAGAACAGTCACTACACTCTCGCAGCGTCAGAGAGAGAAGAACCATTGGCTCAGTTTGTGATGATGTTGACGCGTGTATACTGTATGTACTCTGGAGGACCTCGCTCGTTTAGAACAGTCACTACACTCTTGCAGTGTCAAAGAGAGAAGAACCATCAGCTCAGTTGTGATGATGTGACACGTGTATACTGTATGTACTCGTATTGCAAGACCTCGCTCGTTTTAGAACAGTCACTACACTCTTGCAGTGTCAAAGAGAGAAGAACCATCAGCTCAGTTGTGATGATGTGACACATGTAATACTGTATGTACTTGTATTGCAAGACCTCGCTCGTTTAGAACAGTCACTACACTCCCGCAGCGTCAGAGAGAGAAGAACCATCGGCTCAGTTGTGATGATGTGACACGTGTATACTGTATGTACTCTGGAGGACCTCGCTCGTTTAGAACAGTCACTACACTCTTGCAGTGTCAAAGAGAGAAGAACCATCGGCTCAGTTGTGATGATGTGACGCGTGTATACTGTATGTACTCTGGAGGACTTCGCTCGTTTAAAATAGTTACTACACTCTTGCAGTGTCAAAGAGAGAAGAACCATCGGCTCAGTTGTGATGTGTGTATGCTGTATGTACTTGTATTGCAAGACATTACTTGTATATCAAGTTAAAATTTAATCAAATGTTTTGCTTGTCTTGCAAAACACTTGCAAACCAAGTTCCTTGCAATCCGAGGTTTTGCTGTACTCTTATATTCCCTGTCTGTCCCAGCAGGCTCACAATCTAACTTTGGTACTTGGGACAATGGCAAGTTAAGTGGCTTTGCCCAGAGTCACAAGGAGCAGGCCGGGATTGAACTCTCAAACTCAAGATGTTGAGGCAGCAGCTCTAACTACTAGGCCACACTATTTATTTATTGAATTTTCTATACCAGGGGAGCTCAGAATGATTTACATGAATTTATTCAAGTACACAAGCATTTTTTCCCTATCTGTCCCGGTGGGCTCACAATCTTATCTAATGTACTAAAGCAGTGTCTCTCAAACTGTGTGCACTAGAGATTCCAGGATTTTACTTTATTTAAAAAAATTCCCTTAATAAGTATACAGTAGAATAAATGACATGTACATCACGTCTGCGAGAGTCTGTCAATGTTATGAGCGTCTGTGTGTGCAAGGATACAATCGCCCAGACAAGCATCATTCTTTGATGTTGATTGGGCCTTGAAATCTAACGACATGTAATTTTATTTTTTTTTGCAGTAGCACGCAAGGCTTTGTTACTTTCTGGATCTTCTTATTCTTGCTAACTTGGATTTTCTGCTCTGACAAAAATTGTTTTAAAAAGAGAATGACTGCAAATGGTGGATGATGAAATACGTGCTTGCTTGTTGACTATCGAGCTGCGTTTTGAGTTCATTTGCACTCAAAAGCAAGCACATCCATAACATTGATTAACAATTCTATTCTATCTATCACGGTTGTTACAATTACCCCTACATAGCTTAAAAACTGTAATAAAATAACTCTCAAATTTAATTTTTTTGTTGGTTTTGCAGTTTTATAATTTCTTATTTATTTATTGAAAAAATAATGCAATTAAATTATGCTTGTTGACTATCGAGCTGCGTTTTGAGTTCATTTGCACTCAAAAAGCAAGCACATCCATCATATTGATTAACAATTCTATTCTATCTATCACGGTTGTTACAATTACCCCTACATAGCTTAAAGAACTGTAATAAATAACTCTCAAATTTAATTTTTTGTTGGTTTTGCAGTTTTATAATTTCTTATTTATTTATTGAAAAAATAATGCAATTAAAAATCATCTAACTTATACAGTTGCATACAAAGCAATACATTATATATCTTATTTTATAATAAATACTAAGATTTTCCAAATTATCAATGATATCAAATATATCTGGTAGTGAATGGCCAGCCTATATCTGAATGTCAAGAGCAGGGCAGATAATGTGAACCAATCAAAAGCTAGGGTCCTGCAATTCTCTCCTCCCCCTCGCAGCTTGTCAGCATCATACTCTCTCTTCTCTCTCCCCATTCAGGCCATCTACAACACTTTTCTCCAACTGATCCCTCAGACCATCATCTATGCCACATTTTTTTTCCTTCAACCTTTTTTTGTTTTGTTTTACTTTCCCTAATTTCTTTTTCTTCGTTGCTCCTCCTTGTCCTCTTTTATTTTGTCCCTTCTCATTCTGCACTTTTAAATTTTTTTTCTCCTTTTGCACAGCCATAATTTGATGTTTATATTTGGGAGCAGGGAGCTTAATCCTTCCCCACTCCCTAAATCTTTTTTAGCCTGTTCTGCATTTCATTTCCCCTTGACCCAGACTTCTATTTCCCGACACTCTCCAGCAAACTCCAGTACATTTTTCCCTAGCCAGTTGCTGTTTGATGCAGGTTTAGCTCATTCCTTCACTGTTTCCCACTTCCCTCTACAGGTGAGGCTTCCTTTCCTCGGTATGTTTAACTCATCTTCAATTTGTGACTCCCCGTTTACCTGCTCTGCTCTCCCTGGCTCCAGGCACATTCCTCTTGCAGGGATTGCTTCCCTTGGTACTCACAGATTCCAGGCCAATGACCGACCACCCCTGTGCCTGTAGAGTCTACGTGTGATTCTTTGCCACCTGCTCACTCTGAGCTCTGGAAGCCCAACCAGGATCACAGGTTGAAACCTCAGAAATTACATGTCGGAGTGGGAAAACATATTCTAGCAGCCCAGAGCATAGATTGAAGTAGGCACTCATACTAAGCCACTATGCATGGACTGTCTACATAATATTGCTCCAGTGGCCAAGGAGCAAATCTTCCAGCTGAGGGAGCTGAGTTGAGATCTGGGAAGTGGCTGCAGAGTTCTACTAAAAGTCAAGAACAAGGATTTAGCAATTGAACACAAAGAACGCCAGGGAGCCTAGCCAAGAAATACGCAGCATTTGAGAGACAATATTTATTTATTGGGATTTATTAACTGCCCTGATTTACAATACATTGAATAGAAATTGGGCTCACAAGCATTTTCCCTATCTGTCCTGGCAGGTTCACACTCTGTGTCCCTTGTCCCCCTCCCTCCAATTTTATCAGTGATCTCCTTCCATCTCTTCTTACTGCTACTGTGCTATTTTTTTTAGGCTCACATAACCCAGTGCCCATTTCTACCTCCTGTGGAATATAATGGGGAATAATATTTTTTAATTTTTGTGAGAAATTAGAACAGTACCCCTCTCCATTCCCCGTCAGTTCAATCCCTGACCATAGGCCCCTCTCAATACCAAAGCTACCAGGAGAAAGTACATTTTAAAAGGGAGATTTCCAGTAGAGAATGACACCGGGGGAAAAAAATTTATCACCACTCCCGCCCCGTCCCCTTGAGCTCATCCCCGTCCCTTCCCCGTCCCCGCGAGCTCAGTTTCCATCCCTGTCCCGTCTCTACAAGCTCAGTCCCAGTCCCGCCCTGCAAGCTTAATCCCAGTCCCTGTTCCCACCCTGCAAAATGTTAGATCTCACCCGCACAAGCCTCGAATAGTTATGATTTTATACTGAACTTATTTTATTAAAGTATAAAAAGAGATATTCTGTACAATTGTCATTTTATAAACACAAATAATACAGAACAAGGATCAACAAAGCCCCTGTCTCCCCTCCCTTTCACAAATATCCCCTCCACTATTGTGAAAACCGAACAAACCAAATTACTACAGAATGCTACATAGAAAAATCAAGCTAACAGAATACTTCAGTCACACATGGCAGGAATAATGTTAGGGGAGAGGAAATAGGGCAACTGCCCCCTGGTCAGAGAGAGAGCCCTAAGCCAGCTGGAAGCTAAAGAAGCACAGCCTGGGTTTTGCGGTTCTCAGTTATGTCTAATACCAGCTCTAGCAGGATACATATTTCAAATCTGAAATATTCTAATCACAAAATATAAAATAAATTAATTTTTTCTATCTTTTGTTATATGGTAATTTTATTCTTCAAATCACATTGGTCTCAGGCTTGGGTTTTGGGTTCCTTCTGTCTTCATTGTGGCATGGCTGGCTCCTGAAGATAAAATAGGCCCAAGAGGAGATGCTGAGTCTGACACGGACGCAATTTTTTTTACCACAGGAGCAAGACTTTTTACTGCTTCCACAGGGCGGTGAAAGATCTTATCCCCATTCCCACGAGGCGGTAAATGGTCTTGTCCCCATTCCTGCGGTAAAACAGTTGCACATGTCCCCATTACTGCAGATTTACTGCAGTGATCATGGTAAATGATCCCCAATGTCATTCTCTAATTTTCAGTTCATGGAATTCCATGTTTCCACAACTTCATTCCTTTTCCACATCCTTCTAATGAAATACCTTATTTATCCCTGTGACTGCAAGGTTTGAAGAAAAGAGCAGATACCCAAAACTGACCCAGCTCAGTTAGCAATGTAATACATTCCTACCCAGTGATTCTTGGGCTCACCCAGTTGTGGGGAGCAACTGATGGATTCAAACCATGCCTCCAGAAATCTGAAAATGATCTTTTCTTTGCTTATTCTTGATTTTTTTTTTCTTCCTTGTTTCACCTCTCCTTCCACTTCCATCCATCTAACCTGATCCTCTCTTCTCAGAACCCTTTTCTCAGAACCCTGTTCTTTAAACCCCACACAGTTCCTACCCCTGTCCTTATCTCTGGTTTTTCTTTCTTCAGCTCATCACTCACTCCTTTGTAACATAGCCTATATCTTCCCTCAGCTCCTCTTCCCCTCACAAACCCATCTTCTAGCTCTCAGTGCCTGGGCTACTCTGCCTTCTCATACCTTTCCCAGAGCCTCCCTCAGCACTTCTCCTCCTCTCTATGGTAGACCTAAGGCAGGAAGCCTGTTTGACCTACACTTCAGCTCTTCTCTGCTTCCTGCTATTCGCCCATTGGTCATATATTCCTCAGCAGGACCAGTAGCTTAGGAGACACCAAACTTCCATCCTGCTTTTTCCTGCAGCCTATTGGCTAGCTATGAAATGTCTGACCAATGGTATCTCCTAAGATACTGGTCCTGCTTCCTTTGCAGCTTATTGGCTAGCTAAGATATGTCTGGGGGAGACAGGAGCAGTAGCTAAAGAGACATGTCTTTCTTCCTGCTTTCCCATGTAGCTCTACATTTGGAAGATTTCGACTGTGATGTCTGTGCAGTGCTAGAAAGAATATTGAGGGGAGTTGGTGCCTATGGCAAGATTCCTGTTTTCCCACCATGACTCGGATCTCTGTAAGTATGAGCTGAGCAGTGCCATAAGTTTGGATTGGTCATGAAACCAACTTGATCTTCTGGCACCATTCAGCTCAGACCTGCAGAGAGCCGAGTCGTGCTGGGAAGGCAGGAAGCCCATTGTCTTTTCTGCAATTGAAGCCAGGAAAGGGGAAAGAGACTGGGTAAAGCCTGGGTGGGTATATGAGAGTGAGCACGTAGACTGGATGAAGGCTGCAGTTAGATGAGACAGAGAGAGAAAGAAAGACTGGCTGGGAGGGGATGACACACTGTTGTATTTTGCCATATGCATCCTCAAACAGTAGCAAAATACAACAGTTCATGTTTTGGCCCTCCAAATGTTACAAAATATAAAATCTGGGCCCTAGTAGAACAAGGTTGTACAAGCCTGGTCTAGAAGGGCTGCGTCTCACTGGTTGAGCTGCTGCCTCTGTGCCCAGAGTTTGTGAGATCAAATCCCGGTGCTGCTCCTTGTAACCCTGGGCAACTCCAGTGCCCAACACTAGTGGCAGCTTTGAAATGCCAAATTAACAAAAAGGTGGTATGTGGTATACAAGTCCCCATTCCCTTTTCCTAGATCTAGGAGACAGCCCATAAAGTTAGGAGCCAGTAACTGAGATTAATGAAGGGAAAAGGGGTGAATTTCCTCCCAAAGTCTGCTGCAGCTCCTTTGAGTAGCAAAGGCCTGATTTATAAAGCTGTTTTCCCATTCTGTCTGTGGGGATGAGTGCAAGGGAGGCTGAGGGAGATGAGGGAGACAGCTGGGGTCCTGCATTAAACTGAAACTGATTAAGGGCCTGATCTACTAAACTATGCACCCTCGGGGGAGCATTTCAGCTTTGTCAATTGTTTTGAGCCTGCAAATCTGAAATGCCTTTTCTAGAGCTCTGCCCAGCCCTACTACACTGCCCAGCGAGAGATGAAATAAGAAATGGGGAAGTGCTGAAAGACAAAGGCGCGCCCGGGACAATTGAGCGCAGCGCGGAGGTGCGTGCCGCTCAAAATTACAGTTTTTAGGGGCTCCGACGGGGGGTTTTTGTTGGGGAACCCCCCCCCCCATTTTACTTAATAGACATCGCGCCGGCGTTATGGGGGGTTTGGGGGGTTGTAACCCTCCACATTTTACTGTAAACTTAACTTTTTCCCTAAAAACAGGGAAAAAGTGAAGTTTTCAGTAAAATGTGGGGGGTTACAACCCCCCACAACGCAGCGCGATGTCTATTAAGTAAAGTGGGGGGTTCCCCCGCCACACCCCCCCCGTCAGAGCCCTAAAAACAGTAATTTTGAGCGGCGCGCACCTCCGCACTGCGCTCAATTGTCTGGGCGCGCCTTTGTTCCGGCGCGCTTTTGACCTGACACCGGAAACTTTGCTGTTTCACAAACAGGAATTTAGAGAGAAACGATTTCACTCCAAATATTATACCCAGGTCTTAGGGGTTGATATTCAAAACAAGGAGTGGAGGGGTGACCCAGTGGTTAGAGCTGCTGCCTCAGCACCCCGAGGTTGCGGGTTCGATCCCAGCCTTCTCCTTGTGAGTCTGAGCAAGTCACTTAACCCTTCATCGCCCCAGGTACTACAGTAAAATTGTGAGCCTGCCTGGACAGATAGGGAAAATACGTAAGAGTTCCTGATTACCATTCAGTTCAATGTATTGTAAACCGCTTTGGGTGAATCTCTTCATGAAAAAATTAAGTTCTTCATGAAAAAGTTAATGAAACCAAATAAATAAATAGATTTAAACTGCTAGGGGAGGCTCCTGCCAAAACAAAAAAGAATCCAACTGGTCTGCAGTAGAAGTAGAACGCCAAACAAACCCCGCTCCCCCCAAAAACCCCCCCCCCCAAAAAAAAAAAAAAAAACCTGCAGAAGAGATGTACAAGGCACAGGAACTTTATTAGAGACAATAAAATATTGATGGCCAAAAAAATGATTTTCATTGATAAGAAGACAGGACCGGACATGGTCCGTGTTTCGAAAAACACTCCTTCCTCGGGGGTCCGGGATATTTAGGCCCTCTTTTACTAAGGTGCGCTAACCGATTAGCACGCTAATCGATTTGGTGCACGCTAAATGCTAACACATGCATATTAGTCTATGGACGCGTTAGCGTGTAGCGTGCGCTAATTTGATTAGCGCAGTGGTTTCCAACCCTGTCCTGGAGGACCACCAGGCCAGTCGGGTTTTCAGGATAGCCCTAATGAATATGCATGGAGCAGGTTTGCATGCCTGGCACCTCCATTATATGCAGATCTCTCTCATGCATATTCATTAGGGCTAGCCTGAAAACCCGACTGGCCTGGTGATCCTCCAGGACAGGGTTGGGAACCACTGGGTTAGCGCACCTTAGTAAAAGAGAGGGTTAATGTCTCGCTTATGGGGAACCATATGATGTTGAACAATAGTCGAAGGAAACGGGCGACGTGAAACTCCTGTACTGCGGCTGCACAGTTAGCAAAACTGTTTGCAAAGTGTTTTGCTAACTGTGCAGCCCCATAAGTCGACGAAGAGAAAGAAGACAACACTTTGCCTCGAAACTACAAACAGTGCAGCAGAAGAGGCGAGGGAGGAGTATTTTTTTCCAAGCGTGCCGCATATTTGTCCAAGTGTGCGTCACAGCATCTCTGTATCAGTTGTGTCCCCTGAGGAAGGCGTCGCTCGGACGCTGAAACTAGGATCCCAGTTGGGGCTTGTTTTTCGAACAAAGACAGTTTTCCTTGGCTGATTGAACTCGTCCCTTGCCTCTTCTGCTGTACTCCCCATAAACATATATATATCAATGAGAAGATTTTGTAAACATTTATAACAATAATTTCTCTCAGTGTACTCGCAGACCTCAGTGATACCGTCTGTATGCCACTAAGCTTTAGAACATACAGACATAGTCGGTATCCCTAATCGTCATTGGTCATGTTATTATTTTATAATATTTTTTAAATTATTTTCAATAAATATATTTTAGTAATAGATTACTCATCTTATCTCCTGCTACGCGGGGTGGGGGTACGTACTCCGACGTAGTCTACGTTTCGCCCATACGGGCTTTATCAAGGAAATCCCCCTGCAACATAAAATAAATATATATCAAAAAGATTAATAAGATTCTATTTAGAATTTAAGGTTTAAGTTAAATACTCGTTCAAAAAACAGTTGATAAATACCTCAGTATTAGCAGTTCATGCTCCCCGCGTTAGAAGTTTAAATCGGGAAACATGGCCGCGGCGTTTTGGCATTTAAATAGCCCAACCCCTTTCATCCAGGCTGATTTAGCTGAGACGTAATGACCTCACTCCTAGAATCTATATGTTACCAAAAGTACATAAGAGACTCCACGCCCTCCAGGGTGTCCTATTGTTTCTACCAGACGCTCTGTGCTTGAACCTCTTTCTAAGTTTGTTGACTATTTTCTGAAAAATGAAGTTCTGAAGAGTGTATCTTATATAAAAGACTCTGCACATGTACTAAGAACCCTGGAAGATCAGAAGAATATTAAAAAAGTGACGTTTTTCGCGACTCTTGATATCGTGTCTCTGTATACATGTATCCCTCAAGAGGCAGCAGTGGAAGTAGTTAAAGAGGCTCTTAAGCAGAGTGAACTGGGAAAATTTAATGGAGACTGGCTATTAGATCTTGCTCGCCTGGTTATCAATAAAAATTTCTTTTGGTACGATGGGGAGTTTTACAATCAAATTCAGGGGGTGGCAATGGGGGCGACTCTTGCCCCCTCAGTGGCAAGTCTCTATGTAACGAGTTTTGAAAAATCTTTGGTTTACCCAATTTTGGAGTTTCAGCATGCTTTGCTCTGGAAGAGATATTTAGATGATATTCTACTGTTTTTGGACGGGACTGAAACTGAATTGAAAGCATTTCTGATCCTGCTTAACTCTTTAAACCCTCATTTATCTTTTACGATGACATACCATAGGAATTCCATATCGTTTTTGGATGTTCTAATAGAACGAGATGAAAACCAACAAATAAGCACTACTCTTTATAGAAAAGAGGTGGATAGGAATCATTTTCTCCACTTTTTGAGTTTTCACCCCTATTTTTTGAAATTCAATATTCCAGTAAGCCAATTTTTGCGGCTTAGGAAATTGTGTTCGTCCCAAGAAGACTTTGAAATGTAAGCTAAAATATTAAGCAGCCGTTTTTATGAGAGAGGTTATCCTATTAAATCGGTCCGAAGGGCATATATTCGAGCTAAATATGCCCAACGGTCCCTTTTGATAAAAGAAAAGAACAAAAAGAGCGAGGAAACTGAAGATGAATCTTTGATTTTAGTTCTCCCTTTCACTTCTTTAAGTGCTGCTTTTTTTGACATCATTAAACGTTATTGGCCGATATTACAGTTAGATCCACAATTTAAAAACTTACCAATTGCCTCCTATAGGAGGGGAAGAACTCTAGGTGAAATATTGGCATACCACCGGTTTGAGATCAAAAATAAAAATAATGAACGAGAAGACTCTACTCTTTATGAGCATGTAGCTTGCAATCAATGTCAATGGTGCGAACACATAATGTTAGGTCCGACTTGGAAACATCCTCGGACTAATAAGATATATAGGGCTAGATCCAATACTTCATGCCAAAGTTCCTTAGTGATCTATATGATCCAATGTCCTTGCCAGTTGTTATATATAGGCAGGACTAGTCGTAAGATTTATGTTCGTTTAACTGAACATAAATCTAGAATTAATACTGGGAATATGGAAGCCCCCCTTGTCCAACATTGGAGGGAGAAGAAACATAAGATCACGGACCTTAAATGGCATGTCATTGATCAGGTTCATGTAGGGTGGGAGGGCGGTGATCTTAAAGAAAAACTAAATTTTATGGAACAAAAGTGGATTTTTCACTTGAATACAGTGATTCCTATGGGTCTGAATGCCGATATAGAATGGATGACGATTGTATAGGCCAGTAAAACACTAGGGGATTTTCTCACGCTTTTTGTGAGGTCATTACGTCTCAGCTAAATCAATGCCCCGGATGAAAGGTGTTGGGCTATTTAAATGCCAAAACGCCGCGGCCATGTTTCCTGATTTAAACTTCTAACGCGGGGAGCATGAACTGATAATACTGAGGTATTTATCAACTGTTTTTTTGAACGAGTATTTAACTTAAACCTTAAATTCTAAATAGAATCTTATTAATCTTTTTGATATATATTTATTTTATGTTGCAGGGGGATTTCCTTGATAAAGCCCGTATGGGCGAAACGTAGACTACGTCGGAGTGCGTACCCCCACCCGCGTAGCAGGAGATAAGATGAGTAATCTATTACTAAAATATATTTATTGAAAATAATTTAAAAAATATTATAAAATAATAACATGACCAATGACGATTAGGGATACTGACTATGTCTGTATGTTCTAAAGCTTAGTGGCATACAGACGGTATCACTGAGGTCTGCGAGTACACTGAGAGAAATTATTGTTATAAATGTTTACAAAATCTTCTCATTGATATATATATGTTGATTGAATTGAAGGAAGATTAGAAAATCTATAGAGTCAGTGGTTAGGTTGTACTCCCCATAAGTCAGACATTAAATATCCCGGACCCCTGAGGAAGGAGTGTTTTTCGAAACATGGACCGTGTCGGGTCCTGTCTTCTTATCAATGAGAACCATTTTTTGGACATCAATATTTTATTGTCTCTAATAAAGTTCCTGCGCTTTGTACATCACTTCTGCAGTTATTGTTTTTTTGTGTGTTAGGAGAGGTTCCTGGCCATTTAATTCACTTGTGGGGTAGTATCTGGGAATATTCAGGGGCCCTTAACCAGATAGTCAGTGCTGCTGACTATCTCCTCTAACCATCTCTGACCAAATCGATTTGATGTCCAGGGGTGAACGTTGCACAGAGCAGAAACTTTTGATTTGGTTATCCCAATTCGAAAGAAGTTGCACTTGGAAACAGTGAGAACTAGTGTGTTTTCCTGCGCAGGTCCAGCTGAATGGAATACGCTTCAGGTTCATCTTAGACAGTAAAAGGACTTATGTGATTTTAAGAAAATAATAATAATTTTAAAAAATTATTTATATACCCAATACTAAAATCCTGCAATTGCACAGAACCTCCAATTTTATTATTTCTCTGTTCTATTTTCTCACTTAAATACCTAGCGAAAGCAATCGCATTAGGTCCTTGTTGCAAATCTTTCACTAACATTCTTACTGTGCAAACAATTCTTTGGTCTATTCAGAGTTATCTTTACTTTCTGGTTATAATATTCACATGTTTTCTATTCGCATAAAGCAACATACTCCATCAGTCGTAATTCATAACTCAACAAATTATCGCTATCATTTGATTTATGCCATCTACGTTCTGCTTGGTGCACTTCATGTTTAATCTGTATAATAGCAGAATATCGCCATGGACAGGGTATATAATCAGGTCTCACTGAAATCTCCCTTTCAGGCGCAATCTTATCTAAAGAATCAATCAATGTAGAATTCCAGCAAGCAACGATCAGATCTTTCATCAGTCCTTCATCAAGTTCTGGTATGCATACTGCAGCCAATTATTTGATTTCCAAGTGATCCTTTGCTATAATCTTTTTCATTCATAAACATCTAAATCCTGTAATTTTCCTTTTTTTCACATAAAAGGAAATCAACTTATGATCACGCCATCCAATATCAATACAACTTCTGGTGGCTGACATAAGGCTCTTTTTCATCTATGAGAGAGAGAAACTAGGGGCTCCTTTTATCAAGGTGCACTAGGGGGGTTAGCGTGTCGGACATTTCATCACGCGCTAACCCCCGCGGCACGTCAAAAAACTAACGCCTCGTCAACGGAGATGTTAGCGACTAGCGCGGCAGGCGGTTGAACGCGCGGTATTCCATAGAAACATAGAAAGATGATGGCAGAAAAGGGCTATAGCCCATCAAGTCTGCCCACCCTATTGACCCACCCCTTTAGTCTATGCCCTAATAACCCAATTCCTTAACTTAACCTTCATAGGGATCCGACATAGGCATCCCATTTGTTCTTAAAGTCTGGCACGCTGCTAGCCTCGATCACCTGCACTGGAAGCTTGTTCCAATGATCCACCACTCTCTCCGTGAAGAAATACTTTCTGGAGTCGCCATGAAATTTCCCGCCCTTGAGTTTGAGCGGATGTCCTCTTGTGGCCGAGGGTCCTTTGAGAAAGAAAGTATCATCTTCTACCTCGACACGTCCTGTGATGTACTTAAATATCTCAATCATATCTCCCCTCTCCCTGCATTCTTCAAGAGTGTAGAGCTATAATTTGTTCAGCCTCTTTTCGTACGAGAGACCCTTGAGGCCTGTAATCATCCTAGTGGCCATCCGCTGAACCGATTCAATTCTGCGCACATCTTTACGGTAATGTGGCCTCCAGAATTGCACATACTATTCCAGATGAGGTCTCACCATGGCCCTGTACAATGGCATTATGACTTCAGGCTTCCAGCTGATGAAACTTCTATTAATATAACCCATCATCCGCCTTGCCTTGGATGAAGCCTTCTCCACTTGATTGGCAGTTTTCATGTCTGCACTGATGATTACTCCTAAATCTCATTCTGCTGAAGTCCTAGTTAAAATTTCTCCATTCAAGGAGTACGTCCTGTATGGATTACAGCTTCCGAGGTACATGACCTTGCATTTCTTAGCGTTGAAGCCTAGTTGCCAGGTTGAGGACCAACTTTCCAATGCAAGCAGGTCCTGCTTCCTATTATTCCGCGCGTTAACCGCCTACCGCACCTTGATAAAAGGAGCCCTAGATCTCATAAGTTCCCTGCTTTATGTGTAGCAGCCTGCACTATCTGTTCTAAATTGCAAACTCTTAAGGGCTCCTTTTACAAAGCCGCGCTAGGGCCTTAATGCGTGGAATAGTGCGCGCTAAATTGCTGCACGTGCTAGCCGCTACCGCCTCCTTTGGAGCAGGTGGTAGATTTCTGGCTAGCGCACGCGCTAATGTGGTGCGTGCGTTAAAACTGCTAGCGCGGCTTTGTAAAAAGAGCCCTAAATGCATCAAACTGATACCTTCCCACTTAAAATTTTCTACATTCAAATTCAATTATATATTAAAATTACCTGTAACGTAATATCTTTTTTTTTTTCTTATTTATTTTAATCATTTTAACAAAAATATAACACAATACTCTCAATAAAGAGCATAAATTACAATCCAACATATCATGATTCATAACCCTTCATAAAATGTGGAGATAACACATCCTTAGCATACAAACACATAAAACATTTCCACTCCCTTCCCCCCCCCTCTCAGGAGGCCTGAAATCTCTTTTCATAAGGACAGGATAATATATATTTTAACTCCTTCAAAAATCCTCTTTTTCCAATTCAATATATTTCCCGCATATATCGATTTGTTAAAAGGGCTGATAATCTATACTTTTCACACACTATTCCTAAACGATCCCTCATAGCACACAAAAGAATTTATGCCACCACCCCCTCCTACATAAAATCCAAGCTACCCATCTACATCCCCACCCGCACCCTCTGCTCAGAAACGGACATACGCCTATGCATTCCCCCCGGAAGGTCCCTCCTCTCAGAAACCGCCCACAAACGCTCCTACAGCCACTTCATTCCCCAACTCTGGAACCAACTCCCCCCTCAACTCAGACTACAGAACTCACTAATGACATTCCGGAAAATGGTAAAGACCCTCCTCTTCAACTAAAGGTCACCCTCAGTCTACACCCCTCCCCCTTAAGCCCCACTTCTACTCTTCTCTCTCCTTTCTATCTTCTCCCTAAATTTCTGTATAGTCCTCTCTCAGCCTATACTCAAATAACTTGTATCTAAACTAAACTACTTATATTTAAACTACTGTTTTTAATTTGCTGTATAGTCCCTATATTTACACTGCTGCACAGTCTCGTATGTCCAAGTATTTAAATCTACTGTATAATCTTGTATGTCCAATTCACTCCATCGTGAATGTTTACTTGTAAACCGTTCTGAGCTACTGGGAGGACGGGATAAAAATCTAAATAAATAAATAATAAAATATCTCTTATTGTGGGAGCATTTGGGGTACGCCACTGTTGGGCCAAAATTAATCGGGCAGCTATAAATGCCAAATCCATAAGCTTAGATTGGGAAGATGCTACCCCTTCGCCCCACCTCCCAAAGCTCCCAATAGTGCCCTTTCAGCCCTCGTGTCCAGAGGAATCCGAATTAACCTGCTCACATAGTGAAACGCTTGTCCCCGGTATCTCTGGATGATTTGACATTCCCACCACATATGGTAAAATGTACCTCTCTCAACACATCCTCTCCAACAAGCATCATTTTTCCCCTTCACCCATAATACCGGGGTAATATACCATTGTACTAAAAATTTAATAGCATTTTCCACCAAAGCAGCATCTCTAGCTGTGTGAAAAAGATATGATACAATTGTACCCCCACCCTATCCCCATTCAGCAGTTGACCATTCCTTCCCCAAGTCTTTTTCCCACACTTTCGTATATGATGTTTTCTTTCTCTCATCCACCTATATGATTTTGTATAACCAAGAGATTCACCCTTTCATAACTGGATTGTCTAACCTCTTGTCCAATTCAGACTTCCTTAATATTTATTTTTCCATCACCTTACATGTCATAATATAATTTTTCACCTGTAAATAGGGAAAGAGATCTCTCGCTGCCAGTTGACATTGGTCCTGAAGATCTACAAAAGCTCTAACCTCCCCCTCCTCAATAAATTGGCCCAAACACCTCAAACCTTTTACCTCCCACCTCTTAAAAACGCGTTTCGCCACTCTTTAAACAGTAATATTCAGCTATGCAGTATCCCCAGCCTTGATAAAGAGTGGCGAAATGCGTTGGCAGAGGGGAGCGTTTTTTGAATGCTGGAGAAAACATGTGTAATATGATCTAACAAATATATACACTCAAAAAAAAGCTAAGTCATTTTAAATATATAACTTATTCTATTCGTATAAAATAAGAAAAATGCACAATAAGAAAAAAATATATTATGAAAAAAATATTGGGAAGAGTGAAGACTTGACAGGCCTAAGAGTTATATCACTCTATAGGGTCAATCTGACATCCCATAGTGGAAGTTCTGTATTCTTTGTTACATCACTGGGATAGTTTTGTTGATTAGCCAGGTAGTCAGCAGAACTTTTCCTGGATTGCCAACTCCTGCCTGTCCCTGCACATGCTTTGTTTCTGTGAAACAGCATGCACAAAGGAGACCCACCCACTGCGCATGCATGGTTTGTGTGCATGCACAAGGAGAGGGTCTCCCTCATGCATGTTGTTTCATACAAAATAAGCATCTACAGCGCAGGGGAGATGTTTTGCTGGCGCGGCAATCCTCCACGCCTGGCTATGTTTTTGCAGAAACAATATCTCTTGCTAGTGGAGAAGTAGCCTAATAATCAAAGCAGCGGACTGAGAACCATTGAATGTTGCTGCTCCTTGGGTTTTGGCCAGGTACTAGGGTCCTGGATTGGCTACCGTGAGGACTGGCTATTGGGCTAGATGGACCATTGGTCTGTTCTTACGTGAGCCAAGTATACGACAATTAAACCATTGTAACATCACTGATGAGGTTGGCTCTGAGGCACTGTGGGATGAGGCATTATGACATCACAATCTCAGCTCTGGAATGTTGCTCTCATTGGGGTTCCGGAATCTTGCTATTCTTTGAGATGCTGGAATGTTGCTACTCCTTGGGTTTTGGCCAGGTACTGGTGACCTGAATTGGCCACCGTAAGGACGGGCTACTGGGCTAGATGGACCATTAGCCTGACCTAGTAAGGCTATTCTTATGTTCTTACATGAACCAAGCATAGGACAATTAAGCCATTGTAACATCACTGATGAGGTTGGCTCTGAGGCACTGTGGGATGAGGCATTATGACATCACAATCTCAGCTCTGGAATGTTGCTCTCATTGGGGTTCCGGAATCTTGCTGTTCTTTGAGATGCTGGAATGTTGCTACTCCTTGGGTTTTGGCCAGGTACTAGGGACCTGGATTGGCCACCGTTAGAACAGGCTACTGGGCTTGATGGACCATTGTTCTGACCAGTAAGGCTATTCTTATGGTAACCAGCGAAGCCAAAGTTCAAATCTTGCTTCTCCTCCTGGGCTTATGGGACCTTGGAAAAGTCACTTAACGTTTCATTGCCTCTCATATAAACTTAGATTATAAGCTCTCCAGGGGCAGATGAATATACCTCACCTTGAGCTACTACTGAACAGTCTTGAGCTACGTCCACCATTTAGCTTTACATAGGGTGACCATCGGCTTTCTGCATTAAGAAGAAAATGAGCCCCAGTTCACCTATGGATTTTTTTCAAGAAAGGGAAACTGAAAGCAGGAAAACCAGAACTGGCCCCAGTGACATGGAGCTGCCCGGTCACCTTAGTTACAAGAATAAGTGCATCCATAAACACACCCTTGGAAAGCAATGTCTCCTTGTTCAGTCCATTGATATCTCCCCTCCCTTCCCCCATGTGTCCTCTGTAAAATGAGATTTCTATATTTACTTAAACATCTATTTAAAGAGGAATCCCTCATAATTACTCACCCAGAGATAGATGACACTGTTTCACTGTGTTTATTCAGGTTTCTCCTAGCAATTGGCAAAACATCTATGGTGGTTTTAAAGTGGATAGAGCTGAGTGACCCATTGATCATAAAATAAGTTATGATGGTGGTCGTTGTAGTCATCCTGGGGGATCTGAGGTGAAGGGACATTAGTTCACAACAGAAATACTACCAGGCAGTAATTCTAAAACACTGCTGTCAAAAAAAAAAAAAAAAAAAAATCAAGCTTCAAAGGGCAGGGTGGGGAAAATATTATTTCACCTCAGAAAAAAAACTGAATTGGAAAAGAGCCTGTCTTATAGAGAGCATGGAAAAAAGCTGAGAATAATGATATGGGTAGATCCTTGTAAGGAGGAGCTGGAAGTGGTCCTGCATCTTGTAGCTGGCTGCAAAGATCGGACGCGAGAAGGAAAGAAATGTGAAGAGAAGCAATCAGTCCATTCCAAACCAGAACCTGTAGAGAAGAATAGACCAAACAAAAGTTTTTGTGACTTAAATATTCCGACCAGTAACCAACATTATATTTCTGGCTTTATTTTGGCCACAAACCACACAAAATGATATTCATAAATTACCGATACCAGAAATCAGTGCTAATATTCTTCAATATATGACTGCGGAAGAGACCTCAGTGTTTCTAGGGGAATACCTGTGCAACTATCTATGGCAATTTACGTATTGTCATAGAGAAATACATCCTTGGTCTCTTCTACTTCCGCTGTCAATAAGTTATAGCGTGATAGTTTGTTATTACGCTAGTAACTGCATTCTGCGGTGATTTCACATTACCAGAAGAAACTATTAAGATAAGTGCTCCTTCTTCTCCTTATACAAGATAAAATTTTGAAAATCATAAGAGTGATAAAAGAGTGATAAATTAAGAGTGAAAAAATAGTGAATTGACAGCGGAAGTAGATGAGATCAAGGATGTATTTCTCTATGACAATACGTAAATTGCCATAGATAGTTGTACAGGTATTCCCCGAGAAACACTGAGGTCTCTTCCGCAGTCATATATTGAAGAATATTAGCACTGATTTCTGGTATCGGTAATTTATGAATATCATTTTGTATGGTTTATGATATTTGAAGATATTCAGCTTGTATAGCGAGAACAGTTTTATTTTGGCCACTACATACATGGGGGGGGGTCCTTTTACTAAGGCGCGGTAACCGATTTAGCGTGCGCTAACAATTAGCGTGCGTTAAATACTAAGGCGCCCATAGAACATAATGGGCGCCTCAGCATTTAGCGTGCACTGAATCAGCACGCCTTAGTAAAAGGACCCCGCGGTTAAGCCAATGTTTATTGGCTGGCTGGCTAAGTTATAGCGGCCAAAGATAGAGCCGCATAAACAACAAGTCCAGCTGGACGCTCACTTTAGCTGGTCAGCCAATGAATATTGGCACTACCCAGCTATGTCGTGCAACATAGCCAGTGAGCAGCCATCTTGTGCTGAATATTAGCGCTTAGCCAGGAGCCATTTCTGACCAATTAAATAGCGCTGAATATTGGGCAGTATGTACTCAAGCCATAAATAAAAGAAGGAAAAAAAACCTCAGACCTCCCCCCCTCACACACACACACACACACACACACCACGTCAACCATCAATAAAATTACCATTACAATTATTTGGTAGCCTCATTCAACCAATTCTTTATATGGGAGTACAGTCTGGATTCTATACAGAATGGAACAGAATCTCTCTATATCTTACACTCACAGCTCATTCACATATTTATTTTTAAAAATTTATACACCGCCTGGAGTCTCAGCAGTTTCCAAGATAACATACATAAAAATAACCTCTAACTCAATGCTCGTCTCCCTCTTTCTTTCTTCTTCCTCAGCATCTTCCTTTCTTTTTTTTCTCTCTTCCTCTCCTCCTCACTCCATCTTCCTTTTTTCTTCTCCATGTCCAGCATCTCCCTTTCTCTTTCCTTCTTTTCTCCCTAACATTATCGCTTCTTTCTTCTCTCCTCTCTCCTCCTACCTTCTCTTTTCACTCCCCCATATACAGCATTACCCTTACTCCTTTCTCTCCCTCTCAATCATTCAGCATCATCCTTTTATTTCTTCCCACCCCTCCTACTCACTTTCTCTCCCTCTCGTTCTCCCCCAGTCCAGCATTTCCCCTCAGACCTACCACCAGCACCGCTCCTGTGCCTCCAGGTCCATGAGGGCAATCAATAAAACACCAACCCTAAGTGCCACTGAGCCTTTCTAATTCATGTGTTTGCAAGTTCTGCTGGTCCTGCCTCCTCTGACATAAATGGTCACATCAGAGGGGGTGAGAACAAATGGGCCTTCTTGATTCCATAGGCCAGAAGACTTCTCAGGGCTTACTGCTGATGCTTATTGATTGCCAGCACTGGCCTGGAGCTGGAGGCATGGCAGAAGCAGTGTCTACAGCAAAATTGAGAGGTTTTGGCCCAGGTCCTGTGATGTGTTCGCACTTAAGAACATAAGAATAGCCCTACTGGATCAAACCAATGGTCCATTTAACCCAGTATCCCGTCTTCGTGGAGGCCAACCCAAGTCACAAGTACCTGGTAAAAACCCAAATAGTAGCAGCATTCCATTCTACCGTCCCATGTCTGTCTCAACAGAATTTGTCTAAACCTTTTTTTTTTATAACTTTTTTTTATAACATTCAAGTTTTATTAAAATTTTGATGGATCGCGATATCGTGAATTCAAAGCGATTTACAATTAAAAACAGGGTCTTAGTTATTAGCTACAATAGACATACAAACATGGCAGACTGATACATAAGGGAAGTGGGGAGAACTACAATAGGCCTAGTAAAGAGAACATGAAAGGTAAGTACAAAAGGAGGGGAAAAATTTTAAAAGGATAATCAAGATTAAAAAGGAAACTTAAAAGGTTTTTTTTAAAATTTCTCAGAACCTAAGACAGAGGAAACATGAGTTTCTGCTGTGAACAGGGTCAAAAGAAAATCCAACGATTAGGTCTCAAAGGTGTCCTTGAACATATTCTGACTGACTTCACCGCTTTTACCATATCCTCTGGCAACACGTTCCAGAGCTTGACTATTCTCTGAGTGAAAAAATATTTCCTCTTGATTACTATTCAGTGTATTATAAACCACTTTGAGTGAATCTCTTCATGAAAAAGGCAGTTAATATAGCCCAATAAATAAATAAATAAATTGTTTCCCTTTGCAATTGCATCTTACTAAAAAATAAAATAAAATAAACTCCCCAAAAACTGCATTATTACTTCAGGAACACACACTTCCCACTTCCTAACATTTTGTGAAATAGACACTCAGAACATATCAGGAATATGCATATAGTTTCAAGTTTTATTTTGATTTGATAAATCGCTTATTCAAATTACTAAGCAAGTTACAGCAGAATAAAATAAATATACATTTAGACATACTATTTAAAATTAACAGTAATAGGTTGGACAGACAAGTTTACAAACTAATTGATACACAAGGAATAGAGGGGTAACGTTACAATTCAATGCTTAGAAATGAGAAAACATGGGGGAGGGAATAGTATAAACCTGAAAGGTAACTACTTTGTCATTTAAGGAAAATTTAAAGATTAAAAGCATCTTTAAAAAGGAAGCTTTTTAAATATTTTTTTAAATGGCTAAGATCTTTTTCCTCTCTAATGTATTGGGGCAAAGTATTCCAAAGTTGGGGGACCATCACTGAAAACATGTCATGTCTTCTAGTACCAATGACTTTCAAAGAAGGAACTGCTAAAAGCTTTTGGACAGTAGATAAATTGTGGTTCATTGGAAGACAAAGTTTTAAACACGTGAGAGTAATATTTTAAAGGCAATACGGTGATTTATATACAAAACATTTTTGCATGGCAGAAGAGTACATATTTATTTATTATAAAAAATTTCTATACCATTTACAGCTAAACGGTTAACAGAATGTACATACAAACAAGCCTTAAAATTCATAGCTAAAAAATACTAACATAACTTTGCATAAAAACAGAGCTTAAGAGTCATGGCTAAAAATTTAATAGCATATCATGGATACAGATTAATAGCGTATCTGTAGATCATAAACAGTTTATCAGGTTTACCAAAAAAAGAGATATGTCTAAAAGAAAGCATCAACAAATAACTGTTTTAAGCAATTTTCTAAACATACCCCTCTCACAACAGTTCCGTATCTGCCCTACCAGGGAGTACTGGGGGGTCGCGTAACGCAGACTTTGGGGTCCTTTCATTAAAGTGTGCTAACCGGTTTAGCAAGCGCTAAACGCTAAGATACCCATAGGATATAATTGATGCCTTAGCTAAAATCAGTTAGGGCACCTTAATAAAAGGACCCCAAAGTCTGTGTTTAAACCAAAATGTAAACTTCTCTGCTTCAGACATCATGTAGCTACCTGGAATTCCACAGCCAGGTTTGTTGACTGAGAATGACATGTGATTAGTGCCATGTTCAGGGGTCAGACAGTCAAACAAACTTAAGACTCTTATTTGCTAAGTTGCTTTAATGTTCTGATGCACATTAACACACATTAATGTGAGTTAAGCACATAGCTAGTAAACAAACCTCACTGAGCATGATGGAGCTTTTGTTATCTGTCCTGGGTTAAATCAAATTAAGGTGCATTAACACAGCTTCCTAAATGAGATCTCAGACTGTCAATGTTCAACCAAGATTCTACAGGAAGTTGGAACCCAGTCATTGATTGCCAGTCTGCTATAAAGAGGCTGGACTATAAGTGCAAAGGCCACTTTATCCTGGTCTAAAGCACTTTCTTGGTTTTCTGTACCTAAAGGCAGATTTTAGAAAGAACGAGAACATAGAAGTCGTAATTGAGACAGCTAAGTCAGAACGTATACAATTCTAGTAGTATTTATTTTTCCATATCTTTATTCATTTTTAAAAAATCAACATCAAGTGCAACATATTATCGAACAATGTCTAAAATAAACAGCACTTAATTCCATCAAATGATATAATAAATACATATCCTTCCCCCCCCACCCATCCTTTCATACAGTATAAAGATGAGCAAAAGTAATACAAATGATCAAGACCAACAAATTACAATCAAATAATAATTTAAAGGCATATCCACCCCTCCTGGATGTGCATAATCAAAGGGCTAAAACCAATAATCAATCTTTACAAAATTTTGTCAATGGGTCCCAAACATCCTTAAATTTCTTATAATGTCCCAATTGTATTGCTCTCATAAGTTCAAATTTATAAGTTTGGCACAAGGATTCCCACCAAAAACTATAGTTTGAACTGTCTCAATTTTTCAGAATAAGTAGTATGGCAACTCCCGTCATGATGAAAAGCAGTCTATTGTTATGTGAAGTTATTGGACTCTTGGCCATCAGTAACGTACCAAACTGCACAGCATCATACGTAAGTGCCAATCTGTACCTAAAGGCAATGAGGCATTATGACATCACAATCTGAGCTCTAGAATGTTGCTGCTTATGATATGAAAATGTTTGAGGCTTGTGCAGATAAGGACAGAGCTTGCAGGAATGGGGCAGGGACATAAGAACATAAGCAGTGCCTCCGCCGGGTCAGACCATAGGTCCATCCTGCCCAGCAGTCCGCTCTCGCAGCGGCCCAAACAGGTCACGACCTGTCTGACTCACCAGAAGGGGCCCCCTTGCCTTCCCATTGAAGTCCTATCTTCCCATCAAAGTCCTAACCCTCCGGTCTTGCACATTCACGACCTGGTTGGGTTTCTATACTTATTACCTGGTTTGCTTTCTATACTTGTATTACATCCCAGCACCTCTCTCAGTATCCCACGATCCCTTTATCCCTCAGGAATCCGTCCAATCCCTGTTTGAATCCCTGTACCGTACTCTGCCTGATCACTTCCTCCGGTAGCGCATTCCAAGTGTCCATAGGAAAAGAACTTACCAGGATGGGGCGGGAAAATGAGCTCCTCTCTGGACAAAGCCAGTACTTAACCAGTTAGTGATAGTACTTAACCAGTTAGCGATAATATCACCATGTAACAATTTTTTTTTTTTTGTTCCTCGGTAATAAGTGTTCTTTGTTAATTACCTATGCCACAAAAAGTATAGATAATGGCTATCATTCCCTTCAAACTTTGCTTTTGTGACCAAAGACATTGATATTTTGAAATTTACCCATTTTTGCAGAACATTCCAGATTGATTCCAAGCTGAGTAAACTTAGGGGCCCTATAGCTCAAGAAGTAGAATCTTGTTGGATGAAATTGTGCAAGTCACAGATCAGAGGAAGCGTCACTAAGCTTTTTCCATCTTCTTCACCCATCGAGAAGGGCTCTGTTTCTGCCACAATGTGACCAGTCTGTTTGAAGTAACTGGAAGAGGGGCATTTCTTCATTGACAGCTCATTCGGAAGCTTCAAAGTCATGCTGCTCTATAACAGGAACAAGTGCTCGGTTCTTCCAAAGACTCACTCAGTGCACCTCAGAGAGGATTACAGCTGCATGAAGACCTTACTAGGCGTCTTGAAGTATGATGAGTGGCTTAGAATGATATGGGGACTAATACTATGCCAGGGTACACCTGGCGGGGCCTCCACGTGTGCGGATCGCCGGACTTGATGGACCTAGGGTCTGTTCCGGAGATGGCACTTCTTATGTTCTTATGTCATTGGAGACTTCAAAATGGTGGCATTTCTAATCCAAGCTGGTTTTACCAAGTTTCCCTGATATCTTTGTCTATGAGACAGCAGGGGCACAAAGGGGTACCACCAAAGGCAGGATTGGTCACAGCAGACCGGGTTCTCTTTGGGGAGAAACACCATCAAATGGGAACCACTGGTGGATCCTCTGAAGATGCTGATGCCACCACTGCACATTAAATCGTGCCCAATGAATCAGTTTGTCAGAGCTCTAGATAAGGAGTCAGCAGCCTTCAAATACCTTCAAGACATCTTCCCTAAATTGTCTGAAGCAAAGGTCAAAGCTGATGTCTTCATCGGACCACACATAAAGAAGATCCTGGAATGCAAGGAATTTCCCAAGAAACCGACTAGGAAGGAGCAAGTGGCTTGGGACAGCTTTGTTGCAGTGGTTCGGGGTTTCCTGAGCAATCACAAAGCCAAAAACTACATGAAGTTGGTTGAGAATTCGGTGAAGATTTACAGTATAATGGGCTATAGGATGTCTCTCAAAGTCCATGTCCTTGATGCTCATCTTGAGTCATTCAAGGAGAACATGGGAGATTACTCAGAGGAGCAAGTTGAGTGCTCTCACTAGGATATACTGGACTTCGAATGCCACTACCAAGGACAATACAATGAGAATATGGTGGGGGACTACATCTGGGGGCTGATTTGTGAAAGTGACTCACAATATAAATGCAAATCTTAAAAAACTACCCACTTCTAAATCTTCTGTGGTCATCTATGTATAACTTCAATATACATACATGTTAATTGTGATTCCTATCTTGCTTTATATAACTTTATAAGAATGAAAAGATGAAAATTCAGCATGTTCACATTTTAAATAGGCAAGTTGCAAAATTTGACTATCCTTGTCACAAAAGCAAAGTTTTATGGAAATAACAAACATTTTCTATACTATTTATGCATGAGCAATTAAGAAATTACTCTTACTGTCCAGGCCCAGAAATCGTGTCGCATAGTGTTTCAGCAAAATGGCCGTTCTAACCAGGTCAGCTAATTTATGGGCAGCATTGAGATTTATGGCCCGCCCTCTTAGTTCTAATCCCCCCTCCCTCCCACCAAGACAGCGAGAGTCTCGATTCAAACCCCCACTCCCCTATCTCCATAGGCTCTCCTGGGCCTACCTTGATCACCCCTGGTGGTCTAGGGGTGTCCTACAGGCAGCAGCGTTGCCCACTCACACCTGCCTGTCGCAGTTCTGGCCTCAAAATGGGTGGGTGGTAGGGACTGGGCATCTTGAACACACTAGTTATGTATACATTACTTGATTTGTTTTACTATTAGATCACGGTTCCACGCACATGCTGGGTCTTCATATGTCTTGTACACTGACTTCATTGCTACACCCTTGGTCCTCCATCTAGCATTTCTCCATCATTTACTGCACTTCATTCAGAGCATACACTCATAATGGATACAGTCATTTATTCACACACATTTTATCACACTTCATCATAGGGCTTCCCGAGGAAGGAATTTTTTTTGAAACACGGACTGTGTCGGGTCCCAGTTTTGACCTATAAGGGCCATTTCTTGGAATACAACATTCGGTTATCTTCAAGAAAGTTCCTGAATCCTGTACATCGGCTCTGCAGTTTTCCATTTTTGGTTTTGCTATCCGACTTTCACTGCAGAATTGTTGGATTTCTCTTTGCTTGGTCTAGGGCATGGGTCTCAAAGTCCCTCCTCGAGGGCCGCAATCCAGTCGGGTTTTCAGGATTTCCCCCAATGAATATGCATGAGATCTATGTGCATGCACTGCTTTCAATGCATATTCATTGGGGAAATCCTGAAAACCCGACTGGATTGCGGCCCTCAAGGAGGGACGTTGAGATCCCTGGTCTAGGGGGTCCTACAGGCAGCAGAATTGTCCACTCACACCTGGCCTCAAAATGGGGAGATGGGGTAGGGACTGTGGCTCTCATTGTCTTCAGCAGGGAAGGAGGAGGATCAAATCCAGGGGAGAGGCAGGGGACCTGAGAGAAGCTCCTTCAACTTATCTGGGTTGCGGCCAATATTCAGCCGAGACCCGCACAAAGTGACTGAATATTAGCCGGGACTTGTATAAACTCCAGTGGCGAGCACTTAATAATAATTTATTTTCTTATATACTACCCAAACCATAAGTTCCAGGCATTTCACAGCAAGAGAACTGATACATATCAGCGAAGATACAAAATACAGTAGGATTCAGTGGAATACAATATAGTACAATACAATACAATGTAAAATCATCACTTAAATTTACCAAACAAATAGGTTTTCATCGATTTTCTGAACTCATAGTAAGATTGGGATTGGGAGATTAGAGAAGACATCCAAGAGTTCATTTTCCCCGCTTGAAAAGCCAGAGTTTTGTCTAGAAAACTTTTAAGACGACAGGTTTTCAGAGCGGGGTACATAAACATGCCCGAGTTTCTTGTGTTCTTATTTGATATGAATAATTGTAGTTGGGTGGATAAGTATGATGGTAGTAGCCCGAAGAGTGCTTTATAACTAATGCAGCCGAATTTAAAAATAACTCTAGCTTCGAAAGGGAGCCAATGAAGTTGCACGTAAAAAGGGCTTACACGGTCAAACTTCTTTAATCTAAAGATCAGGCGTACAGCCGCATTTTGAACCAGGTGAAGTCTTAGCAATATTTTCTTGGTTGACCCTAGGAATGTGATATTACAATAGTCTAAGGTAGATAGGATGGTGGATTGAACTCGTATCTTAGCCCCTCTAAATAATCTCTCTTCCCTTCAGTTTGTTCAAAATTCTGCTGCACAATTGATCTTCTGCCAATGTTGCCACACTCATATAACCCCTCTCTTCAAGTCACTTCATTGGCTCCGTATTAATTTCTTCATTTATTAGAAAAAAATTTATATACCGCCTGGAATCTCAGCGGTTTCCATAAAATAAACATACATACCGGTAATTACACATAAGTCTTATAATTGACGAATCATTTACATCATCCTGGAGGAACAGCTCCATACATCTTTTTTTTTTGTAAATCTTTATTAATTTTCAAAACTTTTTATTTTTTATTCATTTTTACAACTTACAAGTGTAATCAGAAATAACATTTAAACTTACAAACTTACAAACATCACTTGAATTTCTATTAATGAAATTTATCCCCCCTCCCACCCTTACCATATCATATGTAATCATGTATATCATATAATATATTCTTTTCTACCAATCCAAGCAATTAATGTAAGATCAGAACCCCCCCACCCCTACCCTCTGTTACAATTATGTAAATAAGGGAAAAGTGTTATTTACTCATTACAATAATCTGTTAATGGTCCCTAAACATCTTTGAATTTATTAAAATGTCCTTTCTGTATGGCTAATATTCTTTCCATCTTATATATATGACATAAAGAATTCCACCAGAAATTAAAGTTTAATCTACTCCAATTCTTCCAATTAAAAGTAATCTGTTGAATGGCGACTCCAGTCATAATTAGCAAGAGCTTATTATTTTTTGAGGATATTTGACTTTTTGCCCTCATTGACATGCCAAATAAAATAGTATCATATGATAGGGCCACCAGATTCTCCAATAAACTATTTATTTGGCCCCATATTAATTTCCAAAAATCCAAAATAAATGGACAATAGAAAAATAGATGATCTAAAGTCCCAGCTTTGAGATTGCAGTGCCAGCATCTATCAGACTTAAAGCTATCTAATTTATGTAAACGAACAGGGGTCCAAAATGCTCTATGTAACAGAAAAAAACAAGTTTGTCTCATAGATGCAGACACTGTACATCTCATCCTCCAAGACCAAAAACTTATAAAAAGTGCAAACAAATATACATTCAGATATAACAAATAACAGCACTTATATTTGAACAAATTACCCCCCCCCTTCCCTCCCTCCCTCCCTATTTGGATGTGTGTAGAAATCATCTAGGAATTAAGGATTTAATCAATTCAATCAATCTTTTGTTTAACAAATGTCTCTAATGGACTCCATATTTCTTTAAACCTTTTATTTCCCAACTGTTCTGCATTCATTCTTTCATACCTGTAATACAAACAAAGTGTTTCCCACCAAAAAGAAAAATTTAATCTATCCCAGTTCTTCCAGTTTCTGGTTATCATTACATTCCATTACTAATTTCTATTCCTCCTCAACCTTGCAGTTCTGGGCGGATTACAAAAGAGACAACTGGACATTTCCAGGATAATTACAGAGAGAATTCTGGTCATTTCCAGGAGAAGTTACAAGAATAATGGAGCTGTATATTTCAAGAGCTACAAGATGCTGTACAAATAGGAAATAGTGCCGATCCAGTATATATACCGTTAGGGAATCAATTGCATGGCCAGCCCCGTCATAATCAGATGACTACTTTTATGTGTGTCTATTGGACTCTTAGATTTCAACAATGTCCCAAAGAGAGCCACGTCATAAGACAATGGCATAGAGACACCGAGATTTCCAAAAATTGAGTATCAATGGACAGTAAAATAACAAATGATCCAGTGTCCCTACTTCAAGATGACAGTGCCTGCATCTATTAGACTTTGAATTATCCAACTTCTCTCGCATTCACTCTGCAGCTCCTTGATATCGCTCCTTCCTTATCTCTTCCTACACCCCTTCCCGGAACTCCGTTCATCTGGTAAGTCTTTCTTATCTTGTACTCTTCTCTTCCACTACCAACTCTAGTTTAGTTTCTTTTCTCTTTATCTTGCTGTACCTTATGCCTGGAATAGACTTCCTGAGTCAGTCCATCAAGTCCTATCTCTGACCCTATTCAAATCCAGGCTAAAAGCCTCGCGCTTTCTGATTAGAGATCCTCTGTTCAAAAGTGTGGGATGAACACAGAGGATCTCTAATCAGAACGTGTATAAATTGAAGAAGCAAGGCTGGTACTGGGCAAACTTGCATGGTCTGTCATGTATATGGCCATTCAGTTTAGGATGGGCTGGGGAGGGCCTCACCAGGAACTCCAGTAATTTGCAACATGAGGATGGTGCTGGACAGACTTTTACAGTCTGTAACTCACAAATGACGAGATGGTTTGGATAGGCTGCAGTAAGCTTTGATGGCAACTGCAGATAATGGTTACTGTGGATGGGCAGACTGAATGGGCCATTTGGCCTTTATCTGCCATCATGTTCCTATGTTTCTAAGGACAGTACTGGGTAGACTTTACAATCTAAGGCATATCATGTCTGAAGTTTCTGTAACTCTTCCAAAAAATACTATGATGCCTGGCCACTGAAATACTTCTCCACTGCTGCAATCGCCTCTGAATCACTTGAAAATTGTCACCTTTTCAAACACTTTTTAAGGTTTGGAAACAGAAAATAGACGGAGCAAGATCTGGTGAGTAGGATGGTTGGTCCATGCACTTGAAACCCCAATTGCGTCAAAACATCCATCCTTTTGACAGCCAAAAAGAGAACTCCTTTCCACAGCTTCCCTCTCCTTTTTTCTTTAATTGGCACAGCAAGTTACGGTAGTATTCAGCATTAACTGTTTGGCCCAGTAGAAGGCAGTCATTATGACACCTTCCTAATGGCAAAACACTGTGGCCATGTCCTTTCCTGCTGACTTCTGGATCTTAAAATCTCTGCAGAGCCTGAGTGCCGCCATTGTATGGACTGTTGTTTTGTCTCAGGATCAGAGTGGTGTAATCATGTTTCATCATGAGGGTCAAGATAAGGAAATTGGGTCATTAGGGCATAGACAGGGGGTGGGTAAGCAGAGTGGGCAGACTTGATGGGCTGTAGCCCTTTTCTGCCGTCATCTTCTATGTTTCTATGTTAGTTGTTCCAAAAAGTTGGCACCAGCTTACTGAATATGCTGCAAAATCAACTTGGAAATGTCCATTCAATGTTGTTTCTGGTCAGCATTCAAACATTTGGGCACACTTGGCTGACAGTTTCTGCAAACCCAGCTGCTCGTGAATTATACACATAACACATCCCCTGGATATCTGTAGTGTCTCAGCAATTATTTTAGTCGATATTCGCCGATCTACCAAAATCAGATCATGAACATGGTCAACAGTTTCGGAAGCTGACATCATTTGAGGCCTGCCAGTCCTTGCTGCATCTTCGGTCTCAAAATCTCCATGCTGAAAATTTGAACACCAAGGGCCAAATTCTATAAACAGCGTCCTGATCGTAGGCAGTGGTAGGTATCCAAATGCTGTCTAACCAGCCAATTGGGATGCACATTTTTTAAAAACCCACCCTGAGGCAGGCCACCTACACTGTAGGCATCTTTCGAGGTTGAGGGCGACGCGTAGGGATGCGTAAGCTCGCCCAAGGCTGGGCGTGGTTTCACCCAGAAAGGCCTTGGACGAGCTTAAGCAGCCCTAGGTGTCTCCTTAGGGCCAAGATAGGCATCTCAAATGTAGGCCAACAAAAAGCTGGTATACATTTCAAATAGGTATAGGTGCTATGCTGATCGCAGCAAAGAAATCTTACTGCCTCGATCAGCTGAGCAGCTGCGGTAAGATATCGCCCACTGCAAAGTCAGCCGGAAGGAGGAATGCACACTCCCTCCTGCCATCACCTCCGAACACCCACCCAACACTGTCCGCGGCAGGAGGGATGCTCACTTCCTCCTGGCACTAACCCTATCAATCCACTTAACCCCTGACACACCCGACCTCCCCATCCAATTTGCAGGAGGGATTACCACTCCCTCCTGCCGCCAGCCCCATTGATCCCCCGAACCCCAGACACTCCCCAACACCCACCCAACATTCTCCATTTCCCAACACCCACCCAACATTCCCCAATACTCCCAAACACACCCTGACACCCACCCGACACTCCCCAACACCCACCCAACATTCTCTGACACTCCCCAACACTCCCCAAAACTCACCCGACATTCCCCAACGCTCCCCAACACACCGATATCCCTGACACTCACCCGACATTCCCTAACTCCTTCCCAACACACCCAACACCCACCTGACATTCTCCAACATCCACCTAACACCCAACATTTCACAACACACCCTCTTGCCACCCGCCCTGTAAATCCCCCCGAGCCCTGCACACTCTCCAACACCCACCTGGCATTCTCCATTTCCCAACACCCACCTGACTCTAACCCAACACTCACCCAACATTCCCCAACATACCCCGATACTCACCCAACATCCCCCAACACCCACCCAACACTCCCAAACACCCACCCAACATTCTCCAACACTCCCCAATACCCACCCGACATTTCCCAACACACCCTGACACTCCCTGACATCCCAACATCCCCCCTGGACCTTTAGGAGATGGCTGGCAAGAGGGATATCCACTCCTTAATGCCAGCAGGTCCGTCTCTTCCAAAATGGTGGGCCTTCCCCTTCCTGGTGCATTCTGGGATACACCGGGGAGGGGCCTAAGGCTTTGATTGACCCATTTGCCTAAGGCCCCTCCTATAGGAGGAGCTTTAGGCACCTGGGCCAACCAGTCTTAGACCTCCTTCCCAGTGCATTCTGGGATGTACTGAGAGTGCCCTAAGATTCCAATTGACCAGATACCAAAAGCCTATCCCTCATGCTGGCCATCTCCTAAAGGTACTAGAGGGGTTCAGGAGGTATCTGGGGGGATGCTGGTGTGTGAGGGAGTGTCAGGTGGGTGAGGGGAAATGTCGAGTGAGTGTCAGGTGGGTGTTGGGGAATGTTGGGTGGGTGTTGGGGAGTGTCGGGTATTGGGAAGTGTTGGAGAGTGTAAGGGGTTCGAGGGATCAATGGGACTGGCAGCAGGAAGGAGTGGATATCTTTCTTATCAGGGGACTTCAAGGAGGGATTCTGGGGTGGCGGCGGGAGAGATTAGGAATCCCTCCTGCTGGCCAAGTTCATGGGAATGGGGGGGAGGGGTTGGAGGTTCTCTGCCACAGCCCTGCTGATCAAGGGATCAGGCACGATTCTATAACCGGCGCCTGTGACATGGGCACCTGTTAGAGAATCGGGCCGGTTAGACCGGGTTGGGCATTTGTCCCTTAGGGCAGACACGATTTTGTATAGGACGCCCGTGTGCAATTCTCAAAAGCCGTATTCCAAGTCCCTTAATGCACCAGATGTGGTTGTCAGAAATCCAGTACCGACCAAAAGTATCCCTCCTGGAATGGGTAACTTGGCAGTTCTGGATAACAGTCTTCAACTAACACAGCTGCAGGTCCGTGTTTCGGTTAACACGCCTTTGTCAAGGGTCCTATTAAATAAAGATGAAATTAACCAATATAAGTAAACAGGGTAGAAAATAAGCCAAATAGAAAAGTGAAAATAAACAGAGATGTTTGAAAAAGTGGACACATACCATATGAGCATACATTTTGTTGCACAATACATTACTTATGGTTTGTGTCCACTTTTTTCAAAATCGCTGTTTATTTTCACTTTTATATTTGGCTTATTTTCTACCCTGTTTACTTATATCGATTAATTTCATCTTTATTTAATAGGACCCCTGACAAAGGCGTGTTAACCGAAACATGGACCGTGTCGGGTCCCCTGGTTTGTAAAAAGGTGGTGACACTAACCGCAACATATAATTGTTTTAATAAACTTAGTTTGCATCCTGTACGTTTGTCTGCAGTTCTTCTTTGTACATTTTAGAAGTGAAATAGTTGAGTTCCTGGCTAGGATTTTAGTATGCTCTGATTGTACACACAGAAAAAAGGATGACTTCATGGAGATCAAGTATACTGCCTTTTTTGCACTTACACAACCACACTCAAAGCAGTTGACATACAGCAGGGGTCTCAAAGTCCCTCCTTGAGGGCCGCAATCCAGTTGGGTTTTCAGGATTTCCCCAATGAATATGCATTGAAAGCAGTGCTTGCACATAGATCTCATGCATATTCATTGGGGAAATCCTGAAAACCTGACTGGATTGCGGCCCTCAAGGAGGGACTTTGAGACCCCTGACATACAGGTACTTTAAGCCAGGGCTGCCCAAGTCCGATCCTCGAGATCTACTGGCAGGCCAGGTTTTCAGGATATCCACAATGAATATGCGTGAGAGAGAGATTTGCATACCAAGAAGGCAGTGCAGGCAAATCTCTCTCATGCATATTCATTGTTGATAACCTGAAAACCTGGCCTGCCAGTAGATCTTGAGGACTGGACTTAGGCAGCCCTGCTTTAAGCATTTCCCTATCTGCCCCGGTGGGCTCACAGACTAATGTACTGGGACAGTGGAGGATTTAGGGCTAGATTCACTAAGCAAATCGATTGGTTTGCAACCCGATCTCCCTCTGACCCGATTCACTAACCTCTGTCCCGATCATCCTCTGATCCACGCATGCAAATGAGGGGGAACAGCATTCAAATGTAGGCAGGCAGCGAGTCACTAACCAAAAACGGCAACACCGACTGGGCTGGCCAATCAACAAACAAGCGATTGCTGGGGACCAGTCGTTCGCTGCTTTCCGACTGCATCTCCTGCTCTCTGCCCCGACTTTCCTGCTCTCTTCTCCTGCTCTCTCTGCCCCGAGCGCTGCCCTGGCCTTCCCCTATAGAGTGATCCGGGCGCTCAGTTGGGGGCATGATTCTGATCACCCTCATTTGCATGATGACGATTCTTGAATCAGCCCCCCCCCCGGGACACGGATCGGATTCCTCACGGATCCAATCCGTGCCTTTAGTGAATCTGGGCCTAAGTGACTTGTCCAGGGTCACAGGGAGCAGCACAGGGTTTGAACCCACAACCTTAGGATGTAGCTCTAACCACTGCGCCACACTTTCCTCCATAGGGTTTATCACGTTAACTCCTTTCCAGAATTCGCCAACCTTCTCTACCTTTCTCCTCTAGCTATACAGGCCTCCAGCTCCTTTTCATTTCCAAGTTTCCAAGTTTATTGTAAATTTGATTAAACGCTTATCAAAATACTACACGTTTTACAACAATAAAATAGGGGTAAGAACAAAATTAAAACCAACAATAATAAACCAACAAATTGTACTCAGACAAACAAAATAAACGTACTAAGAACGAGCAGGAAAGGGGGAAATACAATAAATATAGGAAAGAGAACGTACATTGGAGAAAACTAAAGGACTAAGGGGAACGATGAGAAAAGAATAGTGGGATCATTAGTCAAAGGCATCAGTGAATAGGAAGCTTTCTAAAGTGCCTTTAAATTTGTCTAAATTTTGCTCTGCCCGTAGACAAGTAGGTAACGCATTCCAAAGTGTCGGTGCAGTAACTGAGAATATTGTTGATCTACGGGCATTTATTATTTTAGAGAAGGAACCCAGAGCAGATGCTGTCTAGAGCAGTGGTTCCCAACCCTGTCCTGGAGGACCAGTAGGTCAATCGGCTTTTCAGGCTAGCCCTAATGAATATGCATGGAGCAGATTTGCATGCCTGTCACTTCCATTATATGCAAATCTCTCTCATGCAAATTCATTAGGGCTAGCCTGAAAACCCGATTGGCCTGCTGGTCCTCCAGGACAGGGTTGGGAACCACTGCTCTAGAACAGTGTTTTTCAACCTTTTTACACCTATGGACCGGCAGAAATAAAAGAATTATTTTGTGGTCCGGCATCAGTCTGTGGACCTGCGGTTGAACAACACTGGGCTAAGTCATGGGCCAGACCCCGCCCATCTCTACCCAATCTCCACCCCAGACCCCACCCCCATAATAGTACTAATTGCACCTTGCACGTCCAGTGCCTCATCTGGAAGCCTTCCCTCTGACGTTGCAACGTCAGAGAGAAGGCTTCCGGTTCAGGCGCAGGATGCCCGTAGGAGCCACTGTCTATAACTTTGTGCACTGAATCAGTTAGGAAGAGGGAGCTGGCTCGAAGATAGCGCTGCATCGATCGCACCGTGGACCGGCAGATGAAGAACACTGTTTTGGGCCTGATGCACGTGCTAGCCCTGTGGACCGGCAGGAAATTTCTGTGGACCGGCACTGGTCCGGTGGTTGAAGAACACTGGTCTAGAGGATCTGAAGGATCTGTTAGATTCAAAAGGTATAAGATTTTTGTCGAGGAAAGCCGGTTCTTTAGTTTTGAGGGATTTGAATATTAAGAGGGTAATCGTAAAAGTTATCCTGTGTTGGACTGGAAGCCTCCCTTCCCTTCCTGCTCACTTGCTTAAAAGGCAGGAACAGCCTAGCTGGTCTCTTTTTTTAAGTTAACTGTTCAAAATGTATTTTTACACACATTAGATCTAAGATCCACTTTGTAGTGCAAAGGCATTTCATGCATATTCATTAAGGAAAGTCTGAATTCCAGACTGAGTGATATGCTTCCAAGGACTGGGTCATGAACCACTGCTCTAGCTGGTGACAGCTGAGTCACCTGATTTGGCCACTTCTAGCAAATACATTGCCAAGAATTACATTCAAAGTGGGCTACACAGGTAGCTTGAGACGTGTACGAACACCAGATGGCTCACTTATGTACACAAAGAGCAAACAATCAGAAATAAAACGCAATGAAACAATAAACTGAAAAAAAAGAGGAACAAAAAAAACTACCTATTTTCTCCCTTAATTACCAGTCGCTTTAAATAAGTTTATCTTCGTCTTTCAGAAAAGGTGAGCAAACTTCAAAGGTCAAAGCAAGAGGCAGTGCCTGTTAAAATCCCCTCCCATAGAAACAGTATTTTCTAAACACAAACCTTTCTGACAGTTGGCAGTGTATAAATATTTACAGAGACAGAGAGTTAAAAATGTAAAATTATTGCCCTGAGGGATGGCTCACAATGGCTGACAGGAGATAATAGAGTTGTAACAAGGTCACCAGAATTCTCTTCAGTTTGTCTTGGGTGAATTCCTGCATTTATTCACTAGAGTGTAAAGATAGTAGGAGGAAGGAAAGTGGGAGTGGTCTCCTGGTGATCACATGACCTGAAGAGGTATTCCCTTAGCAAATATGAAACATTTTGCTGTGACCCAGAAAGAAATGAAAGGGAATTCCAGAGGAAGGAAGGATTATATTTAAGACACCACCAAGCCTTGGACAAAGAATAAGCAGGGTGAGGAGCAGGCTGACTACACCATAGAGTTGGTGTGACGGACAGAAGTCAATGCGAGAGTTCCAGGACCCAGCAGTGAAGGAGTTCCAGTTCTTGTGCAGCTAGTTCAGGAGGCTTCTTGATCCAGCCATACTGTGTGGGAGGCCTGGATGCAAGATGAGGAATGCTATGACCCAGCAGAGAAGAGTTCCAGTTCTTGTGTGGTTGGCACTGGGAGGGAGGAGATGGCCCAGTTCTCATTGCTGCTTGATCCAATTCAACTATGAGGAAGACCTGGGCTCAGAAAGGATGTGCCATGAGCTAGCAATAAGATGGATCCAGTCCATCTTTGGATGGAGTTGGATTCAGGAGATTTATAGCAAGGAGAATAATCAGAAGTTACTCATCCCCTAGGATACAAGGAACAGGAGAGTCTGTCTCCTCGGAGATCACAGAAATCATGGTGAACCAATAATCAGCTTTTGCCAAAGGAGAGGCTAATAGAAGAATTGAAAACAAGAAACATGAAGATGACTACAGCAAGAAGGAGAACCCAGGGAAATACACAAAAGAAGGATGCCCATTTGGATCGAGTTTTTGCCTGTTAAGAAGAGAGGAGTGTATGGATTTTGGAATAACTTTCAAGTAGGGCCTTGAGATATTGGTGTCCCCTCACCCTTCAGAACCTGGGTACAGGAGCCAAAGATTACCTCCATCATACCTTGTAACGCTGAGGTGCAACGTTTGATTGGTGACATACTTTAGAACAGCCTTACATAATACATGAAACCGAATGAGGGAGCTGGGGAAGGAGATGGAGGACTGTGGATCTTCACACATCACCAATAAAGGCTGGACATCACCAATAGAGGCTGGTGTGGGAAATGGTGGGAGGGTTTGAACACTGAAGTTCCACTGTCCTCGGAGAACACCTACTACACATATATAAGTAACTTTGTTTTTACATTGTAATATCATCAAGTCCAGTCATGGGCCAAACACAGATGAAAATGCTCCAGAGTTCTGTTGTCCTTGCTTAGAGAGAGATTTACCATGGTAACTTGGTGCACGGCACAGGAGAATGTTGCTTAGCAACTAGAGAACCTGTAGCAGCAGTATCAGTAGTATCAGCAGACAGCTGCTATCTGGGAGGAAAAGTGGCACGGTACACAACCGCTAGGAATTTCTTCTGTTTGGAATGGTAAACAGGGGCGTTTCAGAACAGCTAGAGAATGGGGGAAAGAAAAAAAAAAAGTGCTTAGAGGGTAATTTACACAGGTAAACAACTTTTTCACTCAAATTAGTCAACAGTCGAAAAACTCCCCTCACTTCATGTGACTACTTTCATTTATTTATTAACAATTATTAATATATAACATGCAAAACAGAACCCATTACACAATTAATCCATTAAGTATTAGGAAACAAGTTTACATTCTACAACAACATTGATATAACACTCTTGTCTCATATCAGGTAATTTGTCCATCCTGACAATGGGCTAGATTCACTAAGCAAACCAATCGGTTTGCAAGCCCTTTGCGACCCGATTTCACTAACCTCTCCTCCGATCCGATCTCGATCTGTGTATGCAAACGAGGGGAATCGGCGTCCAAAGCAGGAAGGACGTGGTTCACTAAACTTACCGACTGGCTGGCTGATCAAAAAACTAGCAACTGGTGAGGACCAGTCTCTTGTGCTCATTCAGGTACTGAAGCATTTATACCAGCCTGTCCCAGTGGGCTCACAGTCTATCTAATGTACCTAGGGCAATGGGGGGATTAAGTGACTTGACCAGGATCACAAGAAGCAGCGTGGGATTTGAACCCACAACCTCAGGACGCTGAGGCTGTAGCTTGAACCACTGCTCCACATTCTCTTCATTGCATTGACCTATTCTAAAGTAATCATTTCTATGATGTCTTTGCCTCTGTATTATTTCTAATATTATGTAACCCGCAGTTATTCCTAGCTGATATTTGCGGGATACAAGAATCAATATGGTATGGTATGATATTCCTAGGCTGCATGCTTGGTCTTTTGCAGTTGCTGGCTGCAACTAGCTCACCTTTCAGTTAGAAAGTTAGTGGACTGTATTTAGACGCCACCATACGCCTCAAGCTTTTATCAATTGGCTTATTTTTCTTTATAGCCTATTTGTGTTGCTTAGAGCTTGCCAACGACGTGCAATCAATCCAGGGATTTCAAAGTCCCTCCTTGAGGGCCGCAATCCAGTCGGGTTTTCAGGATTTCCCCATTGAATATGCATGAGATCTATGTGCAAGCACTGCTTTCAATGCATATTCATTGGGGAAATCCTGAAAACCCGACTGGATTGCGACCCTCAAGGAGGGACTATGAAACCCCTGAATTAATCCATCCCATCGACCTCAACAATATAGAGGAGGTGGTGTCCATTAACCATAAACTAGGAAAAATTAAATCATGGTTAGACTCAAATAAACTGTCTCTAAACATCAACAAATCAAAATTTATGATCTTTCCTTTTAAAGAAGGAATAACGCTTCAGGCCCCCCTGAAGCTTGAATCGCTCCCCATCAAAGTTGTCCCTACTCTAAAACTGTTAGGAGTTACTTTTGACAGTAAATTTTCTTATCATTTTCACATTAGCACGGTCGTTCAGAAATGCTTCTATCGACTCAGGATGATACGTTCCCTTGCAAAGTTACTAGAACCAGCCTCTTTGGAACACACTGATCCACTCTCTAGTAATTTCTTGCATAGACTACTGTAATGCCCTGTACAAAGGCATTACAAAAAAGGAAATTAGACGGCTTCAGGTTGTACAAAACACAGCTATTAAGATCATTTACGGCGCAAAGAAATACGATCATGTTTCACCTCTTCTAATCAGTGCACATTGGTTACCAGTTGAATATAGAATAAGTTACAAAAATCTTACTTTTAACATTTACAACAAAATTAAACAATCAACCAGAGTTCATTAACAGACTTTTAATTCCTTATAATACTTTAAAATCTCTTCGTACAATGACTCAAAATCTTCTCGTCATACCTTCTTTAAAATTAATCAATACGTTGCGCTCCAATACGTCACTGCCCCTACTCTCTGGAATTCGCTGCCAAACCATTTGCGCAGTGAATCCGAAATAAAACAATTTAAAGCAAAATTAAAAACATTCTTGTTCCAGGATGCCTTCGAACAACAACTGTCCTCTTAAGGACAAAAAATTAAAAATTATTACTTTTTACCCTAACCTATTGTGTTTTCCCTTTTTTGTTTTCACTTCTCTTTTACGATGGTAGTTCTTCCCCTTTTTTCCTATTGTTTGAAGCTGGTCTATATGTCTGACTAGTGTTTTATTAAGACACCTAAACTTTATCTAGTATCCCCAGTTTTAATATGTTTTTATGTAAATTTTATATTGTACACCGCTTAGAAACCTGATTAAGCGGTTTAAAAAATCTTTTAATAAACTTTAAACTTGAAACTAGAGCTTGTATAGAAGAGTTCACCATAGATTTCCTTAGTTTTTGGGTTTTTTTTACTGAAAAACTAGAACTCCTCTGAATGGCCAAGCACTATTGAACTCGCTCTGAGTTATTGGCAATAGGAAGAGGCACCTATTCAGTTAACCCTTACTTCTGTAATCGTAGGGCTCCTTTTACTAAGGCGCGTTAGGGGATGGGATTTGATAAACCCCACGCTGCTCCTTGAGACCCTGGGCAAGTCACTTAATCCTTCCTAGCCCCAGGTACGTTAGATAGATTGTGAGCCCACCGGGACAGAGAGGGAAAATGCTTGAGTACCTGATTGTAAAAACCGCTTAGATAACCTTGATAGGCGGTATATAAAATCCTAATAAAACTTGAAACTTGAAAACTTAACATGCGCTAAATTGCCCTGCGCGGTAATTTTGTGCGTGCGCTAAAAACGCTAGCGCACCTTAGTAAAAGGAGCCCTTAGTGTTACCAGCCAGACTCTGTATTTCCGAGAGTGGGGTGCAGTGGTTAAAGTGACAGCCTCAGCACCTTGAGGTGGTGGGTTCAAACCCCACGCTGCTCCCTGTGACCCTGGGCAAGTCACCTATTCCTCCACTACCTTGGGTGCATTAGATAGATTGTGAGCCCCCCTCCCCCCCAGACAGATAGGGAAAATGCTTGAAATACCTGTATGTAAACCACTTTTAAGGCAGTATGCCAGTCCCTTTCCCTTATATTTAGGTTCAGTAGGGATATGGATAGGGGATAGGGGATGGGATTTGATATACCACATTTCTGTGGTTAACAATCAAAGCAATTTACATGTATTTAGGTATAGGTATTTATGTTCTACCTGGGGCACAGGAAAGTTAAGTGACTTGCCCAGAGTCAAAAGGAGTTGCAGTGGGAATCAAAACTACTACTAATATTTATCACTTATATGGCGCTGAACATTTTGACATTTAATAGACAGTCCCTGCTCTGAAGAGCTTACAATCTAAATATGGACAGACAGACATAACATGGTTGCAGAACCCATGGTGAAAGGAGTTAGAAGTTGAAAGCAGTCTCGAAGGGGTGGGATTTTAACTTGGCCTTGAGCAGTCTCAAAGGGGTGGGATTTTAACTTGGCCTTGAACAGTCTCAAAGGGGTGGGATTTTAACTTGGCCTTGAACAGTCTCGAAGGGGTGGGATTTTAACTTGGTCTTGAGCAGTCTCGAAGAGGTGGAATTTTAACTTGGCCTTGAGCAGTCTCGAAGGGGTGGGATTTTAACTTGGCCTTGAACAGTCTCGAAGGGGTGGGATTTTAACTTGGCCTTGAGCAGTCTTGAAGAGGTGGAATTTTAACTTGATCTTGAGCAGTCTTGAAGGGGTGGAATTTTAACTTGGCCTTGAGCAGTCTCGAAGAGGTGGAATTTTAACTTGGCCTTGAGCAGTCTCGAAGGGGTGGGATTTGAACTTGGCCTTGAGAAGTCTCGAAGGGATGGGATTTGAACTTGGCCTTGAGCAGTCTCGAAGGGGTGGGATTTGAACTTGGCCTTGAGCAGTCTCGAAGGGGTGGGATTTGAACTTGGCCTTGAGCAGTCTCGAAGAGGTGGAATTTTAACTTGGCCTTGAGCACTGCCAGTGACGGAGCCCCTCGTAGGGATTCGGGCTGTTTGATCCTAGTCCTCAGCCCACTGCACTAAACATTACGCTACTCCTCAGATCCGCGCGCTACTCTGTTAAGAATATCCACAGTAACTGAAGCCTGGTATTCCTTGCTAGCTTCACATTTAGGGACGAGGCAGAACGGGATGATTCAGCGCAGATATTTCATCGCCGCCAGTTCATCTCGAGCAGTTTAGCACAGTCAATTCATCATGGGACGTTTCATCTCAAAACATTCGCCGCCACCGTTTCATTGCGGCAAGGAAGACTGTTGCCTTTAAAATCATGTACCATAACCCATTTCGACCCATCGGCCTGTCTACTCTTACCTCAACTTTCCACACGAGAGTTTTCCCTGTTTTGCCCAGGAAGGTGGCTTGCTTCTTTTGTGTAAGAAAAAACTTCTCTCCGCTTTTTACTTTTCTATGCTTATGGCACGGAGAGAGAGTTACAGGCCTGGAGGAACTATTGGGGCATCGTACAGCCCTTGACAAATTCAAAACTTCACCTCACTCAATGTGAAGAGGAAATCATACTAATCAATTGGCTAAATCTCCAAACTGAGATATGCCATAAATTCCACATCCGATATGTTGTGTGTCTTTAATACTTGCTATATTCCGTCATCGTCTATTCATCTCAGAAGTATGACAAGCAAATGGCATCTGATGATTCATTCATTTATTATTCTTTAATAGTGCAGAGTTACTGGCATGCCCCTATTGGGGCATTGTACAGCCCACCATGCTGAAATGGTAGTGATTAAATGACCGTGATGAACTGGCCGCACTGAATCGGCTGTGCTAAATCATTCTAGACCTGGGGAGAGGAAGGGGGATGGCAACCACTAGAGGACTATAAAGCGGTGCATGCCTTAATCCCTCCAATGGACAGCGGCTCAATCAGAGGAGATTTCTGTAACTTGGACATGACAAGTACCAGGTATAAATAACAACATCCATCCTTTTACACTTGGATGTCCCTTCCTCTTCTGTGATCAGAGCTGGGCATCCATATTTTGAGCCCTCCCTAGTCTCTCACCCAAAACATACCCAGACCATGCCTGTTTTCCATATGTACATATTGCAGTGTTAGTTGTCTGTATTAGAGAATGACACAGTGACAAAATTCATCACTGTTCCCATCCCTGGGGATTAACCACGGGAAACAATCCCGTGTCGTTCTTTAGTGTCTCTCTCAACCTCAGTACTTCTACACCAGTATTCTTCAATGCAAGGCTTGAGGGTCAGTGGCTGAGCCCATTCTTACTCTGACTCTTATGCAGTGGCGTACCAAGGGGGGGCGGGAGGGGCGATCCACTCCGAGTGCGAGCCCTGAGGGGGTGCTCCGGCGTCCGTTCCCCCCCCCCCCCAACGTCTGGTTCTTCCTCTCTGGCCTCCCCGCACCATTAAGAGTACCGAAGCAGTCTGCAGCAAGATCGCGATGTCAGCGATCTTGCGCTGCTTCATGCTGTCTTCCGCCGCGGTCCCGCCCCCTCCACTGATGTCAGAGGAGGGGGGCGGGTCCGCGGCGGAGGACAGCACAAGCAGCTCAAGATCGCTGACATCGCGATCTTGCTGCAGGCTGCTTGTACTCTAAATGGTGCGGGGAGGCCAGAGAGGAAGAACCGGACGTCTGGATGTGGGGTGGGAGGGGGGGCGAGCGGTCCTTCAGGTTGGGGCGGGCAGGCAGGCATTCAGAGGGAGATGCAGGCCTTAAAGGGGGGGGGGGGACAAGCCTTCATGGGGGAAGACAGGCTTTGGGGGGCAGGCAGGCAGGCCTTCAAGGGGGGGACAGGCAGGCAGGCCTGTAAGGGGTGGACGGGGTGGGACAGGCCTTCAAGGGGGGGACAGGCCTTCAAGGAGGTGCAGGCCTTCGGGGAGGGGGGGTGCAGACCTTCTGGGGGGGTGCAGGCCTTCAAGGGGAGGGACAAGCCTTCAAGGGGAGGGACAAGCCTTCAGGGGGAGATGCAGGCCTTAAAGGGGGGGGACAAGCCTTCATGGGGGGAGACAGGCTTTCAGGGGGGGGCAGGCAGGCAGGCCTTCAAGGGGGGGATGGGGGGGTGGGACAGGCCTTCAAGGGGGGTACAGGCCTTCAAGGGGGTGCAGGCCTTCAAGGGGGGGGACATGCCTTCATGGGGGGAGACAGGCTTTTGGGGGAGACAGGCAGGCAGACCTTCAAGGGGGGACAGGCAGGCAGGCCTTTAAGGGGGGGACAGGCCTACAAGTGGGTTGGACAGGCCTTCAAGGGGGGGTGCAGGCCTTCAAGGGGGTGCAGGCCTTCAAGGAGGATGCAGGCCTTCAAGGGGGGGGGACAGGCCTTTGGGGGGGACCATGGTGTAGAAGTATACAGAGGGAAGGGGGTGTTTAAAGAGATATGCATATGCCAGACTTTGGGGGGGGAAGAAATAATGGGTCTGAAAATAGAGGAGAGGGAGAGAGATGATGGACCATGGGATTTAGGGAGGGAAGGAACAGAAAGGGAGAGAAATTGGACACAAGGGATGGTTTGGAGGAGGGATAGAGATACTGGATAGGAGGGTAATTGGGAAAAGAAAGGGAGAGATGGTGGGCCCTGGGGTGGTGGGGAAGGAGGGAGAGATGCCGGATGAAAGGGTAGTTAAGAAAACGTGGATCTGTGGAGGGAGATGAAAAAAGGAAAGATACCAGACTTCCTGGGGAGGGAAGGGAAATGGAAAGGGAGGACAGAGATGGCAGATAGATGGTTAGCATGAAGAAAGAAGGATACCCTGGCAAGCAAGTTATCAGAAGACAACCAGAGCCTGGGACCAACAAGATTTGAAAAATAACCAGACAACAAAAGGTAGAAAAATTAATTTTATTTTCTGTTTTGTGATTACAATATGTCAGATTTGAAATGTGTATCCTGCCAGAGCTGGTGTTAGACCGCAAACGAGCTAGGATTTAACAGAGAGAGGAAAAGTCCTTTTTGTTTCTTTATTTTATTTACACCACAGCCCCAGTGTGGTTAGGAGAAGCCAAAGGGGGTGAAAAAGCTATAAAACCCACCAGGATTTTTGAAAAAAATCACCCAACTGGGCAGGAAAATCGAATCGAAAAATCAATTAAATAGGCTGAATCAAAATTTTTCTTCCTGAATCGGGCAGTTTGTGCTACTGTCTCAGACTTTAGGACCTGGGATTGGGGAGAGATGGCATCCTCAGTACTTTATAATGCAAGTGAAATGAGGATTTGGTCAGACTTTTGAAGGGTCTGCAGAAGAAAAATATTGTATAGGCCGGGGACATGAGACAGCAGGAAATGGGAACTTTTCTTCCTTCTATTTTTGTGAATGGAAAGGCTGAGGATGTCAGAGAGTTCAGTTAAAATATGTGCTTTATAAAAAAATATAATAATGTGTTTTATAAAGTTTATAAGCATTGCTGGCCTACCCAGTGAGGTGTTCCTAGTGGTAGTGGTGGTGATGGTGGTGGCAGTGTGTCAATGTGTTGAGAGGAAGAGGTGGTCTGGGAAATTCTCCTGAGCAAACTCCGGGCCCATTTCCACCCCCCAGTTAGTCCACTCCATTCAACTGGTTCACACACTGAGTGGGTCTTTGGGTATTGTGTCTAGGTAGTTGTTTTGGGATCTCTTCCAGTGGTTTGTCAGTATCTCCTTGTGGTCCAAGGAAGGAAACTTTGTTAACCTTAGCATTGACCTTTTGTAACAGTGCTGCTTGTGTGGCATTAGGCTATCTAGTGATCGAAAGAAAAAAAAAAAAACAGACCTTTGCACATTTTTGCACTATAGGTGGGTGTATGAGGAGATTCACATTTCCTGCACAGCTAAGTCCTTGTGAAGTTCCCTTGTGTTGTATTTGACATCTAGCAAGGTCTCTGTTTGGAAGGAAAGATCTAAGCTTAAAAATGAAGTGGCCAGAAGTTATGGTAAAAACAGATAGCTTAGCTGGTTTTAAGAAAGATTTGGACAAATTCCTGGAGGAAAAGTCCATAGTCTGTTATTAAGACATGGGGAAGTGTCTGCTTGCCCTGGATTGGTAGCATGGAATGTTGCTACTCTTTGGGTTTTGACCAGGTACTAGTGACCTGGATTGGCTACCATGAGAATGGGCTACTGGGCATGATGGACCATTGGTCTGACCCAGTTAGGCTATTCTTATGTTATGTTCTCATCTGTAGGGGCCTTAGTTTTCACTTCTTATTTTAATGTATTTTTTTTCTGGGAACTTATCAGTGTTTTTTATAATGGGAACAAAAATGGAAGAGAATTCATGTGTGTGGAATGGGGGGGGTAACTAATTTATTCAGCTAAATAATTCAATCTACCTCAACCAGACATAGGAGAACTCATGCACCATTCACACACCCTCCAACCAAAAATGTCAAAAGAAAAAAACTGTTCGACAACCTCCTAACACTCGACCCCCAACTCTACAACCTATTGACCTCGACCACAGACTACAAAACCTTCAAAAAAGAAATAAAAACCCTTCTATTCAAAAAACACATAAAACCGAACTAACATAATCAGAACTGTCCCAAGCATCACCTGCAACTACTCCATATGTACTTCTGATGTCATGACAATTCAGACATAATTGATGTTATGTTATGTTTGGAATAATGGTTACATATATGAGATTCAATAAAAGAATATTTTCACTCCCTGTTTCTATTCTGACCATTTATACCGTTTCATGGTTATTACAAAAAATATTTTTTACATAGAGGGTGGGTGGGGGGGGGTGTCAAAAAATGATGGGCCCCGGGTGCCACATACCCTAGGTACGCCACTGCTCTTATGTGAGCCAGGTAAAGGATAATGACCCCATTGTGACATCACTGATGAGATTGGCTCTTAGGCATTGGTGGAAAGAGGCATTATGACATCAAATATCTGCTCTGGATACCAGAGACTGTCATTCTTTAGTGACTATCTCAACCTCAGTCCTTCTACACCAGCATTCTTCAGTGCAAGATTGAGGGTCGGTGGCTGTTCCCATTCACGCTTTGATTCTACCCTTTATCCTCATTAATCTATATTTCAAATTTTCAAAACTTCAACTTTTCTTTATATTTATGCAAGATCAAAGCCAGTCTCTTACCTCTGTGCCTTTCTTAACCTCTTCCAAGGCACAAAGATAAGTGACTGACTTTGCTCTTGCATAAATATAAAGAAAAGGCTGAATTATACAAGAGTTATATACCCTGTCAGCCATCTGAAGATCCAACAAAAAAAGTTTTTCAAATATGAATACTGTTCTTTATGAATATATATATATATATATCTATGAACCTGGTTATATAGATTGGTATGCTGATTAAATTATAGCGGTTTGGCCGAGTGTGGATAAGTTGCAGTCTTAAAGAAAAGTTTTTAGAGAGATTTTTTAAAAAAAGAACAGACTATATCTATATAATAAAACCGTAGGCGGCGCATGCGCAGTCTTATCGGCGTGCTTCCGTGATCCGTATGTCCGTGGCCGCCAAGACTGCAGCATGCCCCGCGCTTACTACGGCCCCACGCGCAGCTCAGTTCGGCACGGCGGTTTCCCCAGATAGGGGAAGCCGAAAAACTCAATCCCGCCTCATGGTCCTGCCGCCGCTCACGAATTCCCCCCCCCCCCCAATCCTCCTGCAACAGCCGCTACCGCTCCTGTTCAAAGCGGCCTGCTGAGGTTCGCGGCCGCTGTAACGAACCTCGCAGGCCGCTCTCCACATGGTAGCACGTTCCCTCTGACGCAATCGCGTCAGAGGGAACATGCTACCGAGTTGGAGAGCGGCCTGTGAGGTTCGTTACAGCGGCCGCGAACCTCAGCAGGCCGCTTTGAACAGGAGCGGTTGCGGGAGGGGGGGGAGTTTTAACAGGAGGAGTCGCCGAAAAAAACCTTCAGCCGCAGCAGGCCAGCACACGGGAAGGGAAGGGGGAGGGGCCGAACGGAGCAGGGCAGCTCAAGGTAAGAAGGGAATGGGGGGTGGGGGAAAATGTTTCAACTACTCAGCAGGGACCTGGAGGGGAAGGGAAAACCGCTGCTGCTTCTGCAAAGGAAAGTGGTGGTAGGGGAGAGAAGGGAATGGGGGTTGGGTGGGGGAAAATGCTGCTACTACTTCTCAGAGATCTGGAGGGGAAGGGAAATATCACAGCTGCTTCTGCAAAATAAAGTGGGGGGGGGAGAGAAGGGAATGGGGGGTGGGGGAAAATGCTGCTACTGCTTCAGCAAGGACCTGGAGGGAAAGAGAAATACCGCTGCTGCTTCTGCAAAGGAAAGTGGGGGGGGGAGAGAAGGGAATGGGTGGGTGGGTGGGGGGAAATGCTGCTACTACTTCACAGGGATCTGGAGGGGAAGGGAAATAGCACTGCTGCTTCTGCAAAGGAAAGTGGGGGGGGGAGAGAAGGGAATGGGGGGTGGGTGGGGGGAAATGCTGCTACTACTTCACAGGGATCTGGAGGGGAAGGGAAATAGCACTGCTGCTTCTGCAAAGGAAAGTGGGGGGGGGGGAGACACAGAAAGAAATACAGACAGACAAAGGAGGCTAGGGAGAGAGACAGACAGAAATAAAGACAGACAGGGGACCAGAGAGACACAGAAATAAAGACAGACAGGCAAAGGGTGCCAGGGAGAGAGAGAAAAAAATTACAGGAGGGAGAAAGACAGAAAGAAAGGAAGAAAGAAACAGGAGCAGGGAGAGAGACATAAAGAAAGAAAGACAGACAGCCATATATTCTAGCACCCGTTAATGTAACGGGCTTAAACACTAGTTTATCAATAAAAATGCTGCCACTCCATGTTTTTATTGAGACCCCTAGGGCTCAGCGTATCCAACCTGTGGATCCATCGCTGCTCATGTTGAGCCAAAAAACGCCTAAAGTCACCCCCTCGTGCCCCCGGGGATAAAACTTCAAAGACCACCACCTTTAAAGATACAAATTGATGGTCAAAATCCACACAATGCTTTGCAAGGGGAGCCCCTAGGTTCCGATTTTTAATATTACTTTTGTGTTCGGTAAGACGAGTGTTTAATTTTCTAGAGGTTTGTCCTACATAGAGTTTACCACACGGGCACTGTATAATGTAGATAACCCCAGATGTTTTACAATCAGAATTATGTTTAAGGATATATTGCTTCCCATCACGAGGGTTACAGAACATCCCAGTGCAAATCATAACCGTACACATTTGGCAAGACCCACATTTCTGATGACCTAAATATACTACCTCTTCAGTCGAATTGGCAGTGGGCAAGATTGAGGGGCACAAAATCTTCCTTAAATTCCAGTTCCTCCGATATGCCACCCTAAGGTGGTGATCCTTAAAAGTCCCCGATATCTTAAGGATATCCCAGTGTTTTCTAAGGGATTTAACCAACTGGTAACTGTTACTAGAGTAAGTAACCACACATGTCATGCACTGTTCACCCAACTGTTGAGCTACCGACCGTTTAGGGGCAAACAGGGCATCCCGCTGACAATACAGGGCTCGCTTATACGCTGTAGAAACTATTTTGGGGGGGTATCCTCTTTACAGAAACTTACTTTTCAACTCATTAGCCTGCATCTTAAAATCAGTCGTAGAGGAACATATTCTCCTTATTCTCAGGAACTGAGAATAAGGAAGACTTTTTTTAAGGGAAGTAGGATGAGCACTAAAAAAGTGCAAGACTGAATTACAGTCGGTCGGTTTAATGTAAACTTCAGTGCAAAAGGTTCCATTTTTAACCACAATATTAACATCCAAAAATGAAATTTGGACAGGGCTATATACGTGGGTGAACTTAACTTTAGGATGACAGCAATTTAAATAGGAAAAAAACTCCAATAAGGTGTCCAACCCACCATTCCAAAGGAGGAAAATGTCATCTATATATCTCACTATTTATTATTATCACAGCTCTATAAATAATAACTAAATTAATTATATTATAATTTGTGAAGTGTTCAGACCAATACCCGTGTATTCTGTGATCTCACTGAACTGGGGTACATTTGGGACCATCATCACACTTCTAATGTCCCTTTGCCAGCCTCTTTTTTGCATATACTTAAGAATATCCTTTATTACCCAATCTAGTTCGAATTTATTCATAAATAAGTTAGCGACAGAAGGAGCCATGGTAATACCCATTGCAATTCCTGATCTTTGATGAAAAAGATGATCTTCAAACATAAAAAATCTCTCATGGAGTACAATATCAGCTAACTTACAAATAAACTCAGTGGGTACTTTTGGGTTCACCCTACCCTCTAAGGTTTGTTGTATTATGGCCAATGCTTCCTTTTGTGGAATTATCATGTACAAAGAGCACACATCGATGGTAACAAGCAGCGAATGAGGATCAGGGCTCAAACCCTGATTTTTTCAAAAAATCGGTGGTATCTTTTAAATATGATTTAGTTTGTTTAACATAAGGTTGAAGAAACTTATCAACGTATATAGAGGAGGCCTCCAGCAGCGCTCCCCGGTTGGAAACAATGGGTCTCCCCGGAGGCATAGTACAAGATTTATGTATCTTGGGGAGCAAATAGAAAATTGGAATTTTCGGATGCAGCACATTCAAGAACCGGAATTCTTTCTTGGTGAGATATCCCTTATCCATTGCTTGTTTAGTTAAAGCATTAATCCTTGATTGAAGAAATTCTGTAGGATCCATGGAAAGAACATCATAGTCATCACTAAACAATTGTTTATGTGCTTCCTTTAGATACATATCTCTACTGAGTAAAACTATCCTGCCTCCTTTGTCAGTTTTTTGGCTCAACATGAGCAGCGATGGATCCACAGGTTGGATACGCTGAGCCCTAGGGGTCTCAATAAAAACATGGAGTGGCAGCATTTTTATTGATAAATATAGTCTGGTCTTTTTTAAAAAAATCTCTCTAAAAACTTCTCTTTAAGACTGCTATGTATGCTAAAGTGGGAGGTGTCTTGTGATGAGTTATGTGACGTTGGGTTGTCATGTGATAGATTTGTATAAATACCAGCCTCTGGTGCCATTTTAGTTTGGTTTGAAAAATTTGACGTTGGAACTGAATGCTGTAAGTAACATCTTACTGAACTAATTGGTTTAGTGTTTTAGTAAAAAACTAATGTAGTTCTTTATTTTTAGAATTGAATGCCGTAGTGCTGGCCCTGAAGCAGCGGACAAACAGTGAGTCCGCGAAACGCTGGCCGCGTCGGCTTGTGCAACTATTTGAGCACTGCTGAAAAAAACATATCCAGAGACAAGCGCCGTTTAAAGATAAGTAGCTTGTCATTTTTTCAAATCCTTAATAGTGCATACAATGTGGGCAAATTTGCACTGATAGTGAGGTTTTCTATAAAATGAATTAAAATAAAATGAACTAAAAGTATATATATATATAAAAAAGTTTTCTACAGGAAATATTTTAAGATTAAATTATTAAAGTTTATATGTTTTAAAACCTAAGCGGTCAATGATTGGAGCAGGGAGCTAAATTGCTACGCTGATCACTCGAGTTTGTGATATAAATACCATGCGTAGGCTCCAGTTCTGAGACCGTGGTAGAAGAGTGTGATGCACTTCATGGTTATAGTGTTATGCTAGTTTGTTTCCATTTGTAATTTTTAGTCACCCATATCCCTCTATGTCTCTCGTAAGGAGATGTGCATCTAGTTTGCTTTTGAATAGAGAATGACACGGTGACAAAATTCATCACCGTTCCCGTCCCCGCGGATAACTGCAGGAAACCATCATGTCATTCTTAAGGAGATAGGGAAGAATCAGAGTATGAATGGCCACAACCACTGATCCTCAAGCTTTGCGTTGAAGAATGCTGGGGTAGAAGGACTGAGGTTGAAATAGACACTACAAAATTACATGGGATTATTTCCCGCGGTTATCCACGGGGACGGGAACGGTGATGAATTTTGTCACCGTGTCATTCTCTACTTTTGAATCCTAGGACGGTCGATTCCGCAATAACCTCCTCTGGGAGAGCATTCCAGGTGTCAACCACTCTCTGAGTGAAGCAGAACTTCCTGATATTAGTCCTGAACTTGTCTCCCCTTAGCTTCTTTCCGTGTTCTCTTGTCTGTGTCAAATTGGACAATGTAAATAGCTTTTTCTGCTCTATTTTGTTGATTCCTTTCAGTATTTTGAAGGTCTCAATCATATCCCCTCGCAGTCTCTTTTTCTCAAGGGAGAACAATCCCAGTCTCTTAAGTCGATCCTCGTATTCCAGTTTTGTTGCTCGCCTCTGCACCTTCTCCAGCAGTTTTATATCCTTCTTTAGGTTGGGAGACCAGTGTTGGACGTAGTATTCCAAGTCTGACCATTGCTCTGGTTATCACCCTAACCCTAATTTTTCACACAATTTATTTATTTAATTTTCTATACTGTTCTCCCAGGGGAGCTCAGAATGGTTTATACAAATTTATACATATACTTAAGCATTTTTCCCTGTCTGTCATAATGCCCCTGTATTGCTCCATGGTATGATGTCATCTGGAGTATTGCGTTCAATTCTGGTCTCCTTATCAAGAAAGATATAGTGGCACTAGAAAAGATTCAAAGAAGAGCGACCAAGATGGTAAGGGGGATGGAACTCCTCTCATATGAGGAAAGACTAAAACAGTTAGGGCTCTTCAGCTTGGAAAAGAGATGGCTGAGGGGAGATATGATTGAAGTCTACAAAATCCTGAGTGGAGTAGAGCGGGTACAAGTAGATAAATTTTTCACTCCGTCAAAAATTACAAAGACTAGGGGACATTCGATGAAGTTAGAGGGCAATACTTTTAAAACCAATAGGAGGAAATTTTTTTTCACTCGGAGAATAGTTAAGCTCTGGAACGTGTTGACAGAGGATGTGGTAAGAGCGGATAGCATAGCTGGTTTTAAGGAAGGTTTGGACAAGTTCCTGGAGGAAAAGTCCATAGTCTGTTATTGAGAAAGACATGGGGGAAGCCACTGCTTTTCCTGTATCGATAGCATGGAATATTGCTGCACCTTGGGTTTTGGCCAGGTACTAGTGACCTGGATTGGCCACCGTGAGACAGGCTACTGGGTTTGATGGGCCATTGGTCTGACCCAGTAAGGCTATTTTTATGTTCTTATGTCCTGGCGGGCTCACAGTCTATCTAATGTATCTGGGGCAATGGAGGGATTAAATTACTTGCCCAGGGTCACAGGGAATGGGGGTGTTGAGGCTGTAGCTCTAACCACTGTGCCACACACTCCTTTATGCAATCTCATTGCTGGAAATGGACAAAAAATGCTAGGCACAGAGCACAGTATTTAAATATAGGTCAGAGCTGTGCTAAGCTTTATCCAGCCTGAAAATAAAACTTCTGACTGGCAGGTTGATGACTGCAAGGTTATGCACAGTTGTCTCCAGAATGGAAATATGTCAAGTCCATCTTTCAATTTTTTTCACCTGCTGATTGGAGTGAACTTACCACGCCACAAAGGTTTTCGAGCAAAAAAGTATATATTTTATTGAGAGAGTGGTTTGTCTTTAAAGTACACATTTGGCTTCATACTAATTAATTATGAAATTTCTACGTGCATTCAGCAACTACATAATTCACTTGCAATTGATCTTGAATAAAAATGAAATAACCTGTCTAATAGACTCCTGTATGAAACAGGCCCCTGCATAAGACTCTGGTGAGACCTCATTTAGAATATTGTGTGTAATTCTGGTGACCAGATCTTTAAAAAGATATAAAAGGATGGAGATGGTCCAGAGGAAGGCTACTAAAATGGTACGTAGTCTTCATCATAAGGCGTATGGGGACAGACTTAAAGATCTTAATTTGTATACTTTGGAGGAAAGGCGAGAGAGGGGAGATATGGTAGAGACATTTAAATACCTACATGGCATCGAGTTTCTTTCATTTAAAAGGAAGCTCTGGAATGAAAGGTCATAGGATGAAGTTAAGAGATGATAGGCTCCGGAGTAATCTAAGGAAATACTTTTTTACAGAAAGGGTGGTAGATGCGCGGAATGGTCTCCCGAAAGAGGTGGTGGAGACAGAGACTGTGTCTGAATTCAAGAAAGCCTGGGATAGGCACAAGGGATCTCTTAGAGAGAGGACGAGATAATGGCTACTGCGGATGGGCAGACTGGATGGGCCATTTGGCCTTTATCTGCCATCATGTTTCTATCTACTCAGGGTGTATTCATTGGGGTTTACAGACAAAGATTGCAGCATATATGTGCAACCACACAACTTTTTTAAAAAAATTGTTGTTATTATTTCCAAGGTTTTCTGTCTAGTAAAACTTTAATCAACTAAATATTTACAGGAGATCAATACTTGAAACCCGGTGTCAGTTTTCACCATTTAAATTTTGCTTTTTATACCATGCATTTTCTAATTAGACATCCTCTGTGTTCATCCCACGTCTTTTCGAATTCTATCACTGGTTTTCACTCTACTATCTTCCTCGGGAAGGCATTCAAGGCATCAACCTTCAACCATCCTCTCTGAAAAAGAATTTCCCAGCATTTTTCCTAAGTCTACCACCCCGTAACCTCAATTCATGTCCTCTAGTTTTACCATTTTCCTTCTTTTGGAAAGGATTTGTTTCTATATTAATATCTATCAAGTATTTAAATGTCCGTATCATATATTCCCTGTCCCTTCTCTCTATATATTTAGGTCTTTCAATCTCTTCTCTTTTGCCTTTTGGCATAAGCTTCATGCCATTTTTGAAGCCTTCCTCTAGACCGTTCAAGTCTTTTTACATCCTTAGCCAGATACAGCCTCCAAAACTGAGCACAATACTCCAAGTGGGGTTTCACCAATCAGACTGCTCTGACATCATTTCCTGGTCCTGTGAACAGGAAGTGATATCAGAGGGAGGGTTGGAGCCAGTGAGAGCAGCAGGAAGGAGTTCTTACTGCTGGCAAAGACTAGAAGTGGTACAGGGGAGAGTACATTTAAGAGACTCCCCCATCTCTGGGGGAGGGGGAGGAGAGATGCTAGTGCCCCTACCAAGACAGTGACTGGGGCGCTTTGACCCCCGCCCTCCCAATACTATGCCATAGTCAACAATGGCTTGTACAGAGGCATCAACACTTCCTTTCTTCTGCTGGTTATGCTTCTCTCTCTATAGCCCACAGTGTAGCATCCTTCTGGCTACAGCCACAAACTTGTCATACTGTTCTGCCACCTTCAGATCCTCAGACACTATCATCCCAAGGTCCCTCTTCCTGTTTGTGCATAGCTTGTAAGTGCATATTTTAAAGGTAGGCTTACACACATATAGGAGGAGTTGGAGCGGAGCGCAAAGTCGCACGCATAATTTATAGAATACTATAAGCTATGCGTATATCTCTAGCACTTAGGCACCCACATTTACAGCAGCTGCATGGTTGGTGAAAAGCTGCTGGAAAACTGCCTGTTTACGGCTTTCAATACCTGGCTTCACAGAAACTCAATATGCTGTTATAATCCTATATAATAAAAGGCTAACTCGCGCATGCGCACTCCTATTTGCGTGTTCCGTGCGCTGTAGGTCTGTGGTCGCAGGAGTGCGCATGCGTGAGTCCCCAGCCTTCTTCCCAGCACCTACCTTGGCTGTCAGCAGCGGCGCCTCATCTCCTGTGGGGAACTCATGTGTGCTGTGTCCGTCCGTGGCCGCGGCTTGAGGCGTATGCGCCAGTTAGGTGCATCGAGCGACAGGAGCGGCGCTGGCGGCGGATGGTGGGAGGAGGGCTCATGGTCCTGCTGCTGCTGCCGCTCCTGTTCACAGCGGCCTGCACGTCGCCGACTCCCCCCCTTCCCGCAACAACCGCTACTGCTCCTGTTCAAAGCGGCCTGCTGAGGTTCGCGGCCAGCTGTAACGAACCTCACAGGCCGCTCTCCACATGGTAGCACGTTCCCTCTGACGCGATCTACTACTTCACAGGGATCTGGAGGGGAAGGGAAATATCACTGCTGCTTCTGCAAAGGAAAGTGGGGGGGGGGGAGAGAAGGGAATGGGGGGGGTGGGAGAAAATGCTGCTACTGCTTCAGCAGGGACCTGGAGGGGAAGGGAAATACCGCTGCTGCTTCTGCAAAGGAAAGTGGTGGGGGGAAAAGAAGGGAATGGGGGGTGGGGGAAAATGCTGCTGCTACTACTACTTCACAGGGATCTGGAGGGGAAGGGAAATATCACTGCTGCTTCTGCAAAGGAAAGTGGGGGGGGGGGGAGACAGAAAGAAATACATACAGACAAAGGAGGCTAGGGAGAGAGACAGACATAAATAAAGACAGACAGGGGACCAGAGAGAGACAGAAAGAAAGACAGACAGACAGACAAAGGGTGCCAGGGAGAGAGAGAGAAAAATTGCAGGAGGGAGAGAGACAGAAAGAAAGGAAGAAAGAGACAGGAGCAGGGAGAGAGACATAAATAAAGACAGACAGCCATATATTCTAGCACCCGTTAATGTAACGGGCTTAAACACTAGTTAATATATATTTATTTTATTAGCAATCAATAACAGGTTACAAGAACAAATCTTTAAAACATATGGAGCTGACAGATGGTATGCCTCAAGCGCTTGAGTATACCTGGATGTCTGTCCTGTTTTCATAATCACAAAGGCTGTCTCTTATACAATTCTTGACAGCTTGAGGCCACGTTGGCACATATCATATTATTAGTTTTTATTGGTCACTTACAAACGTCATTACGTTTATCAGTTTATTAATTGGTTCATAATATCTGTCATACCATACGCGTGTCCTGTTTACTAAAATAACTATCTATTCCCATCAAATGTCATTTTAATATCAACTCAACAATTTCGAGCAAAGTGTCCGGATTAGAATCCGCCCATTCGTGCAAATAATGTATTTCTTGGTCAAGACATGTCCTCATCCTTCTTAGGTTCACTTCCCTGTTCGTATGGCATTACAGCAGATGTGACACCAGTTGCCATGTAAAAGAACAAGTTTCGTTTCACTCGCTCATTTTAGCATAAGTTTCGCTTGGCTTGCTGATTTCAGCAAGCATAGATTGGGCAAAGGCTTGACAGTTTTAGTCAGAGCATTCTCAGCCATCTTAGGCCTGTAGTTGTGTTTATTGGCCTAATATGTTAAGGGAATTTCAGGGGGGGGGCTCTTCACCTGCCACCTGTACAGGACTCTCTCTCTCCTCCCCCTCCCTTCTCATTGGCCAAAGTGTTCATAGCCAAATTATAGTCAAGTATTTGCTAATATTCTGTAAAGGAAAATGGGCTTGTACCAGGTGTCCTGTTATAGAATTTCCCTCTCAGCATGTACATTTCAACTTGTTGTAATTTATGGGAGCCTTTTAGCTATTTGAATGTTTTCATCACCAGTGATATAAATGTTTGACTGGAAATGGTTTAAATACCTCCGTTTCCAAACATGGGCTGCATAGGCACAGCTGCAGTTGGTCCCGGGGTCTCCCCACTTGCTTTTTCAGACTAATCTGTCAACATCTCATCTTAGTTCCAGGTGCCAGGTAATTAAATGACCTTGGTTTAAAGTCTAGAAATCAAGACTGAGGCTTCACAGACATATAAGCAGATTTGCTTTCTCCCGTGGCCGCTGCAGGAATAATGGCATGTGGATAAAACAGCTAACAGATAGGAGAAAATACAGCACCCAGAAGTGGGAAAAAAATAAGCCCAACGTATTCTTTGCAGTGTGGAAGAGGGGCAATGACCATGATAAAGGAAAGACTACTGTATACAGGGCCAGTGTTACATTCTGGGCTCCTTTTACGAAGCCGCGTTAATGGTTTAGCACACGCTAATATGCCGGCCCCGCTAGCTGCTACGGCCTCCTCTTGAGCAAGTGGTAGTTTTTCAGCTAGCGCGGGGGCTAGCGCACGCTAAAAATTTGCGTGCGATAAAACCGCTAACGCGGCTTCGTAAAAGGAGCCCGCTATGTAGCACTTTGCAAAGATCACCGGGCTGCCCACCCCTATCTCCTTAGTTTCCAGTGGATCCCTTCACCAGTGCTATATAGTAACTACATAAGGAAATGTAACTAGTCACTGTACCCAAGTAGGGTTTTGTCACTTTTACTTGTAAAGAAATACAGGATAACATGTATTACTTTTACTAAAGTCATCGTCTCACCAATTGTTGTTACTTTTACTCGGTTATATCTGATGGTTGCAGTTAAAAGCAAAACGTAAATGCAGAAGAGAGACCTAAATGATGATTCCTCGATAAACCAAATGAAACAGCATAACCGTGAACGGGATTTTGCTGTCGCAAACCTCATCTAGCAAACAATGGATCATCTCATCTTCATTTTGCTGGTCAGCGAAAATAGCCTATAAAATCAGCGGGTTTGCCTGTGTTTGTTGAGCTGGTTACTGGTCTCCAGTCAAACAGAACAGCGATGAGTTGGGTCCTTTTAAAGCGCGAACAAGCTGAAGCTGGCTGCAATTCTTGGTGAACAGACACGTCTCTATCACAACAGACTTTTGGTCATCCGATGGAAAATTTTACATTGGGGGTGACTGTTCAATTTATTGATAGTCTTTAGAGAGGAAGTCTGCCTGTCTTGCCTTAAGACTGAAGGGTTCCCATACATTTGAAGTTCTTGCATCAGTTCTCAAAGATATTCCGAGCTTGTCACCAGATGGAAAATTGTTAGAACGCTAGACATTGCTTCCAACTTTGTGAAAGCCTTCTTTGTAACTGCATAGCATGACGATGACAATGAAGATAAAGAGGAAGATGCAAGTTCTGAACTAGACAGCATTACTTATTGCAGTTGATTAAGACAATAATGATGATGAAATACTCTTTGCTAACAATAACGACGAGAACATGTTTCAGATCAAAACCTGCAGACCAATCAGAAGACATCAGAAATATTGGAGCCTGGTCTGATATTAAAGAACTTTTTAATAGACTGAACAATCTACTTTCTGCCAGTGCAGTTGTTAAACACCAGCTGTGCTGGATTAATGACTCAAAAGCTCACTCGCACGAGCGATCGTCATTTGCAAAAATGTAATTTTACTAACAGCAAAGTGGATTGAACAGTACAGTAATAATGTTGTTGGGGGAAAAACTTTAAACAGCTGCATTCTTTGTAGCTGTGGTATTATTACTTATTGCTCAAAAAGTATTACATAAGGCAATAACTTTTTTACTTTCACTAAGTGAATTGTTTCATGTGGCCTTTATTCATTTTCAGAACTTTTCCAAAGTGCTAACAAATATATAGTCAAATAAAACATATAACGGCACTTATCTTCAATAAATTCTAAGGGGTCCTTTTACAAAGCCAAGCTAGCTATACCGCGCACTAGCCAGAAATCTACCACCTGCTCAAAAGGAGGTGGTAGCGGCCAGCGCAGGCGGCAATCTAGCGCACGCTTTTCCACGCATTAAGGCCCTAGCGCGGCTTTGTAATATAATATAATATATAATTGGAAGGATTGGAGGAGATTAAATTACAACTTCTGGTGGAATTCTTTATGCCATATCTATAAAATGGAAAGGTTTATTGCATTACAACGGGGATATTTTAAGAAGTTTCAGGATGTGTGGAAACCATTGACAAAGTATTGTAAAGATTAATTTGAATTTGTTTCCCTTATATTTATAATAATAATAATAATAACTTTATTCTTATATACCGCCAACAATCTTGTGACTTCTAGGCGGTTTATAATGAAGAGAAACTGTACAGACAGCGAATTACAGAGTATAGCATTGAACATCTAGTGATAGTAACAGGAGAGTTACAGGGTCTGTGTATTACACGGTTTCACAATGAGTAGCATTATCAACTTATGGTATAGGGAGGGGGGAAGTTTATTATTATATGTTTTATATGATAATGGAATATATGGGAGGGAGGGATGGGAAAGGGGAAGGGATAAGAATTTATGAAATATATCAATGATTGTTTGTAAGTGATGTATTTATTGTTAATATGAATGAATATATTTAACACTTAATGTATTTTTGAAAATGAATAAAGAATAAAAAAAAAAAAAAAGGAGCCCTAAACAAAGTACTTTACTCCCACCCTCTCTGGATGTGTGTAGAAATCAACTGGAAATTAAAGGTTAATCAGTTAATCAGTCTTATGTATAACAAATGCCTCTAATGGACCCCCATATTTCTTTAAACTTTTTACTATTGCCCGATTGTTCTGCATTCATTCTCTCGTATCTGTAATACAAACAGAGCATTTCCCAGCAAAAGGAAAAATGTAATCTATCCCAGTTCCTCCAGTTTCTGGTTATTAATTGCATGGCCACCCCCGTCATAATTAGAAGAAGTCTGTTTTTATAAATGTCTATTGAACATTTAGCTTTCAACAATGTCCCAAATAGAACAACATCATAGGTCAATGGTAGAGAGACACTGAGTATCCTATTAATTTTTCCCCATATTGATTTCCAAAAATTGAGTATCAAAGGACAATAAAATTAACAAGTGATCTAGTGTCCCTACATCAAGATGACAGTGCCATCATCTATTAGACTTTGAACTATCCAACTTTTGTACACGAACTGGGGTCCAAAAAATTATATATAACCAAAAAAACTCCAAGTTTGTCTCATACAACTATACGGTTTCCATATCACATACATAAAAATCTTGTTTCCCTCCAATTATCACATATAACATAGACATGTTTAAACAACATCGTTAATCGTCCCTGTTATAATAGGGATAGAGCACAAATTCAATCAATTCAGAAATACAAGCAAGCTTTAAATCATACATTGATGTCGGAAAAATATACACGTATTCGCAAATTCCGTATCTACGGATTTGCTTATTCGAGGTTTTAAACCAAAAAAATGCATTTTCATTTTAGGAGCGATCTTCCCACACTCCTGCCCCGTGCAGATCGCTCACAGGAAATGGCTCGACAGACTATGGGAGCTCAAGGCAGCCATTTCCTGAGAGCGATCTGCACGGGGCAGGAGCGTGAGAAGATCGCTCCTGCCTGAAAACCCGCCAGACCACCAGGTAAGGCTTAAGGGGGGCCTTTCAGGGTTTAAAATAGCTGGGGGAAGCAGGGGTTAGGGGCAGAACCGGCCCAAATATTATTTGTGTTTTTTTATATTCGTGGGCTGACTTTGCCCCTAACCACCGCGAATACTGAGGGGGAAATGCACATTATTTTTATTTAACATAAGAACATAAGCAATGCCTCCGCTGGGTCAGACCCAAGGTCCATCGTGCCCAGCAGTCCGCTCATACGGCGGCCCAACAGGTCCAGGACCTGTGCAGTAATCCTCTATCTATACCCCTCTATCCCCTTTTCCAGCAGGAAATTGTCCAATCCTTTCTTCAATCCCAGTACCGTACTCTGCCCTATTACGCCCTCTGGAAGCGCATTCCAGGTGTCCACCACACGTTGGGTAAAGAAGAACTTCCTAGCATTCGTTTTGAATCTGTCCCCCTTTCAACTTTTCCAGATGCCCTCTTGTTCTTTTATTATTTGACAGTTTGAAGAACCTTTCCTTCTCTACTCTTTCTATGCCCTTCATGATCTTATAAGTCTCTATCATATCCCCTCTAAGTCTCCTCTTCTCCAGGGAAAAGAGACCCAGTTTCTCCAATCTCTCAGCGTATGAAAGGTTTTCCGTCCCTTTTATCAGACGTGTCGCTCTCCTCTGAACCCTCTCGAGTAACGCCATATCCTTCTTAAGGTACGGCAACCAATATTGGATGCAGTACTCCAGATGCGGACGCACCATCGCCCGATACAACGGCAGGATAACTTCTTTGTATCGGTGCTCTGAACAACACTGCCCTTCACAAGCTTCACTTTTGTCCCAATAATTTTATGATTGTCTGAATATTGTTTAGATGTGCAATGGGTTCCGAGTTCTCGGAACATATCAAGTCAGTGAGGTTTCTAGTAGAGAATGACACGGTGGCGGTTACCCGCGTTTAGCCGCGGGTAACCCGCCGGAACGGGGAATGAAAAATAACAGTCGCTGCGGGGACGGGGACAAGGCCATTCACCGCCCGTGGAGCGGTGAATGGTCTTGTCTCCGCAGTGAGGCATTTAGGATCGCGTGGTCCCTGCAGCCACCGCCCGCCCGTAGCGTTTAGCCAGCTCCCTCCCTCTACCTCACCTTAAATTCTGAGCTTGCCGGCTTCCATTTTCCTGAGCCGCACGCATTCAAAAAGCCATGCACGCGCGGCTGCGCGAGTCCATCAAGCTTCTCCTTTGACGCAACCGGAAACAGGAAGTTGCAGGAGAGGAGAAGCTTGATGGACTCGCGCAGCTGCGCGTGCGTGTCTTTTTAAACGCGTGCGGCTTGGGGAAAAAGGAAGCCGGCAAACTCAGAATGTAAGGTGAGGTAGAGGGAGGGAGCTGGCTAAACGCTGCGATCGGGTAGGTGGGGGCTGCTAGACCGTGAGATCGCATTTGTTCCCGGTTCATACTAGGAAGGAGGGAGTGAAAGGAAAAAAAATTCTGGGCCAAGGGGATGAAGAGGGAAAGAAAGAAACCCACAGCAGGAAAGAAAGGGGAAGACAGGCAGGTGAGCCAGATGCTGGAAGCAGGGGGGGGAGAAAGAGGGAAAGAAGCTAGATGGGGTTGAAAAGAAGAGACACGCTGGTATGGAAGAGGAAGATAGGGGAAATCTGGACAGAGGAAGGTAACAGAAAGAGGGGAAATTATGTGCATGGGGCATAGGGACAGAGACATAAAGGGGACATGCCATGGGGATGGCATATGGACACAGGGGGGGGGCAATGGCAGATACATAGGAGAGATATTAGAAATGGGGAAAATAGGAACACAGAAGCGAGATAGTTTGTGGGAATGGGACAGGGACAGAGCTCGCAGGCTCCAGCGGCTTGCACAAATTACATTGTAATGTGCCACGAAAATAAGAGGGAGGGAGGTAGATAGATAGGCCATGCGAGAGGAGCTGAACAGATTGGTAGAAAGGAACAGATTGTAAAGGAGGGAGGGAAGGGTGGTGGTGGAAAGGAATAGAACAGACATTGAAAGAGGGTAGAGAGGAACAGACCCTGAAGGGAAATGTGGAAGACAGAGTGGGGAGAAGATGCTGGAAGGGAAGAAGACAGATGCCAGACTATGGGGGAGCGGAGGGAAGAAGATGGGTGCTAGACCAATTGGGGGAGGGTGAAGGGAGAGGCACAGTAACAGCAAATGGAAGACGCAGAGAGAAGACACACAGTGGATGGAAGGAATTGAATGAGAAGATGTGGAAAGCAGAAACCAGACAACAAAGGTAGAAAAAAAATTCTATTTATTTATTTATTTTTTGCTTTAGGATAAAGTAGTATATTAGTTGTGTTGATAAAAATTTATAAACAAAGCCCTGCCAACTGAACATCTCTTTCTTTAGTTCAGCAGCAGGAACTTTGATTTATAAGAAAGGAATAAGCTAAATATTACAGTTCTAAGGCTTATATGGATGCTGCGGGGACGGTGACGGAGCGGTGAAAGGGATGGCGGTGACGGTGACGGGGCGGTGAAGAGAATGGCGGTGACGGAGCGGTGCAGAGGATGGTGGGCCGGGGACGGGGTGGTGACGGGGACAGATTTTTTCTCCTTGTCATTCTCTAGTTTCTAGTGTACCCACAATGAAAGTGCATGAGATAGATTTGCATACAACAGCAGTAGAGCACATCAGTTTCTCTCATGAATATTCATGGGGGATATCTTGAAAACCATCTACTTACCCCCCTTTTACTGAGCCATGGTACAGGTTTCTACTGCGGCTTGGAGAGCTAAATGCTCTGACTCTGCTCCGACGCTCATAGAATTCCTATGAGTGTCGGAGCATTTAGCGCTCAGGGTCCCAGCGTTCCCGCTAAGCTGCGCTGGCGTGCGCTTGCGCACAAAATATTACCTTGCAGCGCACAAGTTTCTCGTCACAGCGCACACAGTGTAGAGCACAGTTCTTCAACCGGCGGACCGGTGCCGGTCTGCAAACAAAATCTTGCCGGTCCGCGAAGGATTCGGTCCCCGCCGCAACGAAAGGCCGGCGTCAGCTGACTTGCAACTTCCTGTTGCAGTCGCTGTGCCGGGACTCCTGCCTTCGCCGGGACTCCTGCCTTCCACCGCGTTTGCCTCCTGCCTTGTCTCCGCACCTCCAGACCAGCAGCGGCAGCTGTGTATGCTTTTAACTTCGGCACAGAGCTGCCCCTAATCAATAGTTTAGCGCGGTTTCATAAGGCAGCCTCGGGGCCTTTGCTAGGCCGGCCCACATCGCATCATCGAAGCGGGCCGGCTATCAAAGGCCCCGAGGCTGCCTCATGAAACCGCGCTAAACTATTGATTAGGGGCAGCTCTGTGCCGAAGTTAAAAGCATACAGAGCTGCCGCTGCTGGTCTGAACTCTTGGGCCGCTGAAGGAGGGCAAAAAGCAGCTGTCCTGGAGGTTTCCCTTCCTCTCGCCTTTACAGGTTCCTTTTTTCCACCTTTTTTTTTTTCCTTCAAACGGCAACGGGCCCCAGCATCGACATCAATCAAGTAAGTTCCACTGTCAATCAAGCGGTTCTGCTCGGCCAAAGCTTCCCCTGTGACATGAGCCACCCTCAGGGGAAAGAAAGTGACCCACAAAGGTGAGGGGAAGGGGGGCAGATGATGGAAGTTGGGGGGGGGGAGAGAGAGAGAGAGAGAGAAGGGGCAGATGATGGAATGGAGGAGATGAGAGAGAGAGAGAAGGGGACAGATGATGGAAGTGAGAAGAAGGGAGAGAGAGCAGAAGGCAGATGGATGTCAGTTGAGAGGGGAGAGCAGATGCTGAATGGAAGTGGGGAAAGAACACATACTGGATGGAAGGAGGAGATAAATAAAGGGGGAAGAAAATAGTAAGATAATGGAGGGGTGAGGGAAAGGGGTGACAAGCTGTGTGTAGACACAGTGAAAAGAGGGAAACGGGACTAAATAGTAAGAAAGAATTTAATTTAGATGGAGGCAGAAAATAGAGAAGGAAGACCAGAGAAGAAAAGGGAAGAGAGAGTAGAGAATGATCAGATCTGAGTGGAGGAAATGAGAAGAGAGATATGCTAAAAACCACAGGGGGGAGGGAAGGATAGAGATGCCAGACCATGAGGGGAACAGAAGGAAGATGATGGATGCTAGACCAAATTGGGGGGTGGGGGGGCAGGAGGAGAGATGGCAGTGCTTCTTTAGCTTCCAGCTGGCTTAGGGCTCTCTCTGACCAGGGGCAGTTGCCCTAGTTCCACTCCCCTAACACCATTCCTGTCATGTGTGACTGTGATATTCTGTTACTTGATATTTGTGTAGCATTCTGTAATAATTTGGCTTATTCAGTTTTCTTGATAGTAGAGGGGATATATGTGAAGGGGAGGGGAGACAGGGGTTTTGTTGATTTTGCCCTGTATTATTTGTATTTATAAAATGACAATTGTATAGAATATTGTTTCTTTTTATACTTTAATAAAATATGTTCAATATAAAATTATAACTATTTGAGGCTTGTGCGGATGGGATCAGATGGTTTTTGGGACCGAGCTTGCGGGGACGGGGCGGCGATGGTTTTTAAAAAAAAATTTCAGTCTTAGTAGTTTGCCGGTCCACGAAATAATTATTTTATTTCCGCCGGTCCATAGGTGTAAAAAGGTTGAAGAACACTGCCTTAGAGAGTTTCCCTTTGTAAATTTTCCTGTTACACTATACGGACTAGAGTATGTCCCCATGAACCTACAAATCTTAAATTCAGTTCCATAACTGGCCTGGAACTTAAGCTGGCCTGATGCCTTGACAACATATTTATTTGGCTCATAACTTGCTGGCGCCCGATATTTTTAGCTCACAGTGAAAAAAGTTTGCTCACAACACCCGCCCGCTTAGAGGGAACACTGGCTTAATAAAAGGGGACCTTAGTGTATTCCAAAGTAGAGAACTCAATTTCCCCTTTCCGTCCCCATGAGTTTTGTCGCTGTCCCTGTCCCATTCCTGTAAGCTCTGCCTTAACTGCACATGCCTTGAACACATGATTTTAAAGTGTTTGAGGCTTGTGCAGATGAGGATGGAGCTTAGGCATTGGTGGAATGAGGCATTATGACATCACAGTCTGAGCTCTAGAATGTTGCTACTTATGATTTTAAAGGGTTTGAGGCTTGTGCAGATGAGGACAGAGCTTGCAGGAATGGGGCAGGGACAGGAAAAGAACTCACGGGGATGGGATGGGAAAATGAGTTCCCACGGGGACAGGGAAAAATTTGCCCTCATGTCATTCTCTACTTGGAAGAACAGTATAGAAAACTGAATAAATAAACAGTGTGAAAAGTTTCAGCCTCTGGTTTAAAAAATTATTGGCCTTGGTTGTCACATACCCTCAATATGCCACTGTTGAAGACACAGAACATAAGAACATAGGCATTGCTTCTGCCAGGTCAGACCAGGGGTCCATCGTGCCCAGCAGTCCGCTCAACGGCGGCTCCTCAGGTCCATGACCTGTAAGTGATCCTAAATCGTGTATTCCCTATTCGTTTAGTGTCCTGTATAGTTACCCTCTATCTGTATCCTTCAATCCCCTTCACTTTCAGGAAATCATCCAATCCCTTTTTGCAACCCAATATTGTACTCTGTCCTATCACCTCTTCTGGGAGCGCATTCCAGGTGTCCACCACCCTCTGAGTGAAGAAGAACTTCCTAGCATTCGTTTTGAAACTGTCACCTCTCAACTTTTCTGAATGCCCTCTTGTTTTTGTTGTCCCCGCTAGTCTGAAAAATCTGTCCCTCTCCACCTTCCCTATGCCTTTCATGATTTTATAAGTCTCTATCATGTCCTCTCTAAGTCTCCGCTTTTCCAGGGTAAAGAGCCCCAGCTTCTCCAGCCTTTCAGCATACGAAAGGTTTTCCATGCTCCTTATCATCCTAGTCGCTCTTCTCTGGATCCTCTCGAGTCTCGCCATATCCTTCTTAAGGTACGGCGACCAGTATTGGATGCAGTACTCCAGATGCGGGCGCACCATCGCTCGATACAGTGGTAGAATAACTTCCTTCGTTCTGGTAGTGATACCCTTTTTGATAATGCCCAACATTCTGTTCGCCTCCTTTGAGGCCGCTGCACATTGCGCCGCTGGCTTCATTGTTTTGTCCACCAATACCCCCAAGTCTTTTTCTAGGTTGCCTTCCCCCAGTACTCTCCCTCCCATAGTATAGCTGTATATCGGGTTCCCTTTCCCTATATGCAAGACTTTGCATTTCTCAATATTAAAGCTCATCTGCCATTTTTCTGCCCACTCGCTCAGTTTGTTCAGGTCTCTTTGTAGATCTTTGCATTCCTCAACAGTTCTGACCCTACTGGATAGATTTGTGTCGTCCGCGAATTTTATAACTTCGCACTTCGTCCCTGTTTCCAGGTCATTTATGAATATATTGAACAGCAGCGGTCCCAACACTAATCCCTGTGGGACACCACTTGTGACCCCTTTCCAGTCCGAGTAGTGTCCCTTTACTCCTACCCTCTGTTTCCTGTCCGCCAGCCAATTTCTGATCCATTTAAATTCTTGAAAATCTTAAGGAATAAAAAGCTCCCCTCCTCCACCTCCCAAAAACGAGACTAAGGCTCTTTACACCTTCATTGTGATGTCATAGAACTTTATGGTTATAGAAGACAACGTAGATTGTATGGTATATTGACTGTGATGTTTTTAGTCAATATTTAAATGAAAGCATTGTTTGAAATATATTAATTCTTTTTTTTGTAGAAAGTATAGAAACATAGTAACATGATGGCAGATAAAGGCCAAATGGCCCATCCGCAGCATCCACTATCTCCTCCTCTCCCTTCAATATGCCTGATGCAGATTGGAACTCATTTTCAGCGACAACCAGTGGTAGCAGGAGGCTCTTAACCTCCATAAAGGGAGCACATCTCAAACAAATGGTAACGGAGCCCACTAGGTCCCAGGGGATCCTCGACCTGGTACTCACCAATGGGGAAAGTGTCTCAGAGGTCTCAGTAGGAGATACGCTAGCCTCCAGTGACCACAACATAGTATGGTTCAACCTTAGGAAAGGCTTCCCTAGATCAAACACGAAAACAAAGGTACTCAATTTTCGGGGCACAGACTTCGCACGCATGGGAGATTTCGTCCATCGGACGGTGCAGGACCAAGCGGAGGCCGATGATGTAGAAGCTAAGTGGTTAACACTGAAATCAACCATACATGAAGCAACTACCCGCTTCATAAACTCAGTAAATAAACGACAAAGAAACAATAAACCCCAATGGTTCACCGCGGAGATCTCGCACCTCATTAAGGAGAAGAAAAAAGCGTTTCTCTCCTACAAGCGCACGGAGAAAAGAGAGGCAAAGGTAGAATATAGGACCAGGTCTACAGTGGTCAAAATGGCAGTTAGGGAGGCAAAACTTCGAGTGGAAAAAATTCTGGGAAAAAACATTAAAAAGGGGGACAAATCCTTCTTCAGGCATATTAGTGACAGAAAAAGGAACTACAGGCGGGATAGTACGCCTTAGAAGACCGGACGGAAGTTACGTGGAAGCAGATTCCGATAAAGCCGAACTACTGAATGAATACTTCTGCTCAGTCTTCACCTGTGAGGCACCGGGACACGGTCCGCAGTTGAAGGCAACACAAAGCACAGAAGACCTGTTTCAGAATTTTGAGTTCACACCAGGTGAAGTTTACAGTGAACTGGCAAGACTCAAGGTGAACAAAGCCATGGGACCAGACAATTTGCACCCAAGAGTGCTCAGAGAATTGAGTGATGTCCTGGCGAAACCGTTGGCTGAGCTATTCTATCTCTCCCTAAGTAAGGGGAAAGTTCCCCTGGACTGGAAATTAGCTAATGTCGTTCCTCTGCATAAAAAGGGTTGCAGGGCAGAGGCTGCGAATTATAGACCGGTGAGTCTCACATCAATAGTGTGCAAACTCATGGAAATACTAATTAAAAAAAAATTGGACACGATCTTGAATGAAGGGAATCTTCGGGATCCCAGTCAGCATGGATTCACCAAGGGTAGGTCCTGCCAATCCAATCTCATCAGCTTCTTTGACTGGGTAACAAGAAAGTTGGACTTGGAAGAGTCTTTGGACGTCGTGTACCTGGACTTCAGGAAAGCTTTTGACAGTGTCCCACACCGCAGGCTGCTAAGCAAGATGGAATCGATGGGGTTAGGAGAGACACTAACTGCATGGGTCAATGATTGGCTGAGTGGCAGACTTCAGAGGGTGGTGGTTAATGGTACCCTCTCTAAAACATCGGAGGTGATCAGTGGAGTGCCGCAGGGCTCGGTCCTGGGTCCACTCCTTTTCAACATATTCATAGGGGATCTGACTCAAGGGGCTTCAAGGTAAAATAACACTATTCGCCGATGACGCCAAACTATATAATATAGTAAGTGAATGCAGTTTACAGAATTATATTGTGCAGGACCTGCTTACATTGGAAAGTTGGTCCTCAACCTGGCAGCTAGGCTTCAATGCTAAGAAATGTAAGGTCATGCACCTCGGAAGCGGAAATCCATGCAGGACGTACTTCTTGAACGGAGAAACTTTAACTAGGACTTCAGCAGAACGAGATTTAGGAGTAATCATCAGTGCAGACATGAAAACTGCCAATCAAGTGGAGAAGGCTTCATCTAAGGCAAGGCAGATATTGGGTTGTATCAATAGAAGTTTCGTCAGCCGAAAGTCTGAAGTCATAATGCCGTTGTACAGGGCCATGGTGAGACCTCATCTGGAGTACAGTGTGCAATTCTGGAGGCCACATTACAGTAAAGATGTGCGCAGAATTGAATCGGTTCAGCGGACGGCCACCAGGATGATCTCAGGGCTCAAGGGTCTCTCGTACGAAGAGAGACTGAACAAATTGCAGCTCTACACTCTCGAGGAACGTAGGGAGAGGGGAGACATGATCGAAACATTTAAGTACCTCACGGGACGTGTCGAAGTGGAAGATGATATTTTCTTTCTCAAGGGACCCTCAGCCACAAGAGGGCACCCGCTCACACTCAGGGGCGGAAAATTTCATGGCGACACCAGAAAGTATTTCTTCACAGAGAGAGTTGTTGATCATTGGAACAAGCTTCCAGTGCAGGTGATCGAGGCAGACAGCGTGCCAGACTTTAAGAATAAATGGGATACCCATGTGGGATCCCTACGAGGGTCAAGATAAGGAAATTGGGTCATTAGGGCATAGATAGGGGGTGGGTAAGCAGAGTGGGCAGACTTGATGGGCTGTAGCCCTTTTCTGCCGTCATCTTCTATGTTTCTATGTTATTGGCCAAGGCTCTTAACATTTGCATCTCCTCTTCGTATAGGCCAGTGGTCTCAAACTCAAACCTTTTGCAGGGCTACATTTTGGATTTGTAGGTACTTGGAGGGCCTCAGAAAAAATAGTAAATGTCTTATTAAAGAAATGACAATTTTGCATGAGGTAAAAAAAAACTCTTTATAGTTTATAAATCTTTCCTTTTGACTAAGTCTTAATAATAATATTGTAATTTATAGCTTAAGAGACATATAATCAAGAAACTGTTTCATTTTACTTTTTTGATTATGATAAACATACCGAGGGTCTCAAAATAGTACCTGGCGGGCCACATGTGGCTTCCGGGCTGCAAGTTTGAGACCACTGATATAAAGGATTTAAAATCTGAAATGACTAATTCTAAAGCTTCTATTGAAAATATTAAGCAAGATTTTAAAAGTCTCTAAACAAGTTCAAGAAACTTTAATCAAGGATAACACCAACCTCAGGAGGAAATTAGAGGCATTGGAGAACTTTTCACGCGCTAACAATCTAAGATTGATTAACTTCCCTAGGATTACTACGGTGACGCCTAGGGAAATGTCTACAAAATATCTATAAGAGGTTTTGGAAGTTCCAGAGGAGGTGGTACCTCCATTAACACAGGTCTATTATCTTCCTAATGACCCAAAAAGCAGCAACAAAAGTATCGGTTCACGAACCATTAACAGCCTGTTTTACAAAGCCGCGCGGCAATAGCCACAAAGACCTTTAAATCTCTATGGGCTTCAGGGCCGCTACCACCCGGCTTTGTAAAACAGGCCCTAAATATTTCCTTGATGTTAGAACTTTCTGATAAAGAACAAGTGGTACCATCAACTTTAATTATGATGGTTGCTTTAGTGCCAGATAAAAATTGGTTACTGAAACTTTTCTTTAAAAATAAACAGAAAGATTTCATGGGTATAAAAATGCAAATGTATCCAGATTTAGCTTGTGATAGCCAGAGACGTCGTCGAGAATTTTTACTTCTAAAACCAGGGGCAACTTTCTATATGCATCATCCATGTAAATGTATTGTACATATTCTTTACAAAAATTTGTTTTCTTTGAACCTTTCCAACTGCCCACGTTCTTATCATCGTCACGACTGGAAAAAAAAAGAGAGCTAATGTCCTCAGTTAATTAAACCTTATTTTTCTTCTGGTTAAAATTACCTTTAGTCTCACTTTTGGTAACATTTTGGATCCTAATTTGGAGGACTTGAGTGGAATGTAAGCACATATTTGATTGCTTTAAGGAAGCATATTTTCTTTATATGTATAATTCTTGATGGCTTAACTTTTACTTTCTGTAGAAGTTTAAACTTGATATGTAATATTGAAATTATAAATAAAGAATTAAAAAAAAAAAAAAAGATCCTCAGTATGTGTCGCATTAGGATAAAAACTTGTATTGAAAAACTTTGCAAATTGTAACCTGTTAACTATATATTATGTATGTTATAGCCAGGGGTGCCCATTAGGTTGTTCGCGATCGACCGGTAGATCGCCAAGGCAAAGTGAGTCGATCGCAGAGCCCATCCCGAGCACCGTGATAGACTCACTTTGCCTTGGCAATCTACTGGGCCGATAAGCCTTCTTCTCCCCGAAGTCAATTCTGCCGTCGGAGAGGAAGTTCAGGCCAGCCAATTGCTGCCTGGCTGGGCCGGAACTTCCTCTCCGACGGCAGAATTGACGTCGGGGAGAGGAATGCTGGTCGGCCCGACGCAAGGAGAGCTTGGGGCAGCTGCGATTTTGGGACCTGTTCTCCGATGGTGGCGGCGGCTTGGGGGCCTGTTCCCCGATGGCAGCAGCAGTGGCTTGGGGGAGGGCATGAAGAAAGAAAGAAAGGGGGCAGGCAGGGAGACAGAAGGGAAACAGAAAAAAAGAATGGGGGCATGAAGAGAGAAAGAAAGAAAGGGCAGGGAGAGAGGAAGAAAAAGTTGGGGGAGGGAATGAGGTTTGGAGGAGAGGAAGCATTCAGGCTGAAAGATTGGATGCACAGTCAGAAGAAGAAAGTGCAACCAGAGACTCATGAAATCACCAGACAACAAAGGTAGGAAAAATTATTTTATTTTAAATTTAGTGATCAAAATGTGTCTGAATTTATATATGCTGTCTATATTTTGCACTATGGCCCCCTTTTACTAAACCGCAATAGTGGTTTTTAGCGCAGGGAGTCTATGAGCGTCGAGAGCAGCTCTGGGCATTCAGCGCAGCTCGCTGCGCTAAAAACTGCTATTGTGGTTTAGTAAAAAGGGAGGGGGTGGGTATTTGTCTATTTTTGTATGGTTGTTACTGAGGTGACAGTGCATAGAGTCATCTGCTTTGTCCTCTTTGAAAAAACCCCGGAATAGGAATGATAATTACATTTTCTCTGCATACGGTGTGCTTTGTGTTTTTTAAAAAATTTTATTGTTGGTAGATCATTTTGACTTGGTCATTTTAAAAGTAGCTCGCAAGCCCAAAAAGTGTGGGCACCCCTGTTATAGCCTGTAACCCGTTCTCAGCTCTTTGGGGAGGACGTGATAGAAAATTAAATAAATAAATAAATTGGCCTCTCTGAAAATTTACTAGAGCTGAGTGCTCAACTTTATAATTAAAATTTCACTAAACTCTTTAATTTAGACGCATAAAAAATGGGTGGCAATGATTTAGGGCTCCTTTTACGAAACTGTGTTAGCGGTTTAACGCGCGTAATAGTGCACGCTAAACTCTTGAGCAGGCGGCAGTTTTTCGGCCAGCGCAGGGGTTAGCGCGTGATAAAAAGTCACGTGCGATAAAGCTGCTAATGCGGCTTCGTAAAAGGAGCCCTGAGGGGGAGGAGCTTAGCACTTCATCACTAGGCTTACAAATCAGGCAAATGAATGGCAAGCTTAAATTTATGAGCACAACTTTTAAGCTTCTACATTAAGACAGGCATTTGCGAAAGAGCATCCAAATTAGAATTGAGACATTACGCACCACATCTCTTTTCACTGCCCTCTGGCGACACTCTGCAGCTTGAGTCCTCAAGCAAGGTCCTAGGCATCACCATCGATTCTTCCCTCTCCTTCAATGACCACCTCAACTCCTTGGCAAAATCATGCTTTTTTAGCCTCCACATGCTGAGGAAAGTAAGGTCCTACTTCGGCCAGCATCATTTTGCTGTCCTTGTCCAATCTATCATCCTCTCCAAACTAGACTACTGTAATGCCATCTATTTAAGTTTAACAAAAAAAAATCTTCAAAGACTCCAGCTAATCCAGAACACTGCGGCCAAGTTGATCTTCGCAAAACACAAATCTGATCATGTCTCCCCACTTCTGTTCAAACTTCACTGGCTCCCAGTGATTTCCAGAGTTCATTTCAAATGTACCTGCCTGGCTTTTAAGATCATTCAAGGCATCCTTCCCCCCCCCTCCCCAATCTCACTATCTTATAATTCCTCGAGTCCTGACTCCACCAGGCCCACCCAAAAACATAAACTATCCTTCCCCTCTCTACATGGTATTATCTATGCGGGTAAACTGGGAAAATCCCTCCTTTTCAAAATCACAGGGCTTTGGAACAATCTTACTGTCCCACTATGGAACCTGAACTCCCTCCAACTATTCCGTAAGCACCTGAAAACTTGGCTTTTCACAAAAATGTAATTTTCTCTTCCCCCTTTCACACAACCCCTACCCTTTATTCTGCTCTTCCTATATTTAAGTTATTATAAACCGTGCCAAGCTCTACATCTGTGGATAAGATGCGGTATATAAACTTAAGGTTTAGTTTAGTTTAGTTCCCTCCGGTTTGGTTAGCATGATCTACGGCAGGGGTGTCCAACCTGCGGCCCCCATGAAGTATTTTGTGCGGCCCCGGTCAAGGGCGATGCAGTGTTTTCCTCTGCTGCCCCCGGGTGTTTACCGTCTTGCCGGCTCCCTCCTCTGTCTTGCTTCAGCGTTTGCGCGGCCCTAGAAACATTTTTTTTCGGCCAATGCGGCCCAGGGAAGCCAAAAGGTTGGACACCCCTGATCTACGATCTTAAAAAATATGATCATGTGACTCCATTCTATTGTGAATTGCATTGGCTGCCAATGGAGGCTCGTGTTTTGTTTAAGTTGGGTTGCTTTTTTTATTTGTCTTTATTCATTTTTAAAACTTTCAACAAGTGTAACATAAGATATGGTTATGTATGGTACCGCTCCATCTTATATGGTTAATAGATTTTCTCTAGCATCGTATAAATATAATAGAAAGTCTCATGCCCTATTCACCTTTCCGTCGGTACAGGGCTGTAAAAGTAAGAAATTTCTGGGCCATACTTTAGCATTCCAAGCAGCTTCACACGACAGAGAATTTCGATTGTTATTGCTTGAAGCTTGTTCTTCTAAATATTTTAGAACTGAACTGAAAACTTATCTCCTTTCAAAATACTTGGTCAAATAATTTTTTTTTTTTTGTCATTCTTAAATTGTTTTTAGTATATAATCTTTCGTAAACCGCGTAGAACTCATGGTTACGCGGTTAAGAAGTATGATGTTATGTTATGTTGTACTCAGAAGTTTCAACAGCGCCTACTTGCTTGTCAGGGAGCGAGCTGGGATAGGGAGTTATGCTTTTATATACATTTCAGAAAATTACTAAAATCGATACTATTTACAAGACTTTGAGAGAATCTGTAGATTGCTGGGAATGCCCAGTTTTCTTTCTTTGTGAACCGCCTCGATTCGAGAGGTTTTACGGTTTAGAAATGTAATGCAACATCCTGCTCATAAGGTCCAGCCACCCACCCCTACCTTTTCCTGTGAAACTATCCCTGAAATATACTGATATTTGTCAACATTTGCTTATTTCTGATCTGAAGAAGACACGTTATCTTTGTAAGCTCATCATAAATTGCATTGAGTTAATTCAATAAAAAGGTTTTACCTTATTTCCTTTGTTTTATGTTATACTTCTCTATATTACCTTGGAAAGTAGACTAACAACGGCCACCACAGCATTTCACATAACATCAAAAAAGACCCCAACCATTTCACAGCCATTTTTGAACAGGAAAAATGTTGGGATTTCCTGTTCGAAGATATATAAGGAGGTTTCAGTGCTGAAAACTTCCAAAATGAACAGCCTTTATCCTAAATGAAACAGCCAAAAAATAACTGGACGGCCAAAAAAGCAGGCACGAAAACATCCATCTGGCATCATTTGTACAAAAATGACCACACAGACGTCCCTGCAAAGCAGAGGGGCAGCCTAATTGTCAGTGTAGTGGACTTTAAAACTTTGGGATCCCCTATTCCTCCATTAAATAAAGTATATTATATTCCTTTGGTTGTTAGAGAGGTGGGGGACCGGCACAAGACAGGAAATCAAGAACGAAAAGCAGAATTCAAATATTCACGTCATAGCCTTTCCTTAACTTTTTTTTTTTTTTTTGCTTTGATCTCCTAACACAGGGGTGGGCAACTCCAGTCCTCAAGAGTCGGAATCCAGTTGGGTTTTCAGGATTTATCCAATGAATATGCATTGAAAGCAGTGCATGCATTGAAATCCTGAAACCCCAACAGGATTCCGGCCCTCGAGGACCGGAGTTGTCCACCCCTGTCCTAACATTATATTGTTGACTTCCATCCAATAGTTTGATCTAAGCAAGAGAAATGTTGATTTTTCCTTTATGTTTATCTGTAGTATTATTTTTTTTTCTTCCATTTTGCTTTAACAAGTGTTTACTTGTGATATATTATCTTAAATTATATCAAAAAATTAAATAGTAAACAAACAACCGGACACAGATATTAATCCCTCCGTAAATCCTTTATATGTTATTGTAAGCCCTCCAGAAACAAATAGCAAAACACAGAAGTTGTTTATGGAATTAGAACTTTTTCTAATTATAGGGGCGAAGATTGTTAAAACATAATTTAAGAATTGCGTTTCAACCCCAAAATCCTTTCCCCAACTCTACTATTCTAATATAATGCAAGATCAGTGTGTTTAGCAAGAGACCTGATTGCTGGTTCTGACCTAGATATAGTTTTTAGTGTTGAGATGCGGTTGCAAGATTATCCAACTTCAGTATTATTACGCCCTGCGGGTTATATTATGTTAGATAGATGCTCCTAGGAGAGGGAAAAGGGGTGGAGGCGTGGCAGTAATTTTTAAGGAATTTTTCTCCCTTTCTATTATTAGTTTTCATCTATCCTCTGGGTTAGAAGAACTGTTGCTTTGTCAATTAACAGAAAAATCCTCTAATCCTCTAGGAATGCAGTTGGTAGACACAGACCTCCTGGTTTATGGTTACAAATATCTTCTGTTTTATATGAACACATTTTATATTATGGCTACACTTTGATTAAATATTTTAATTGCAATTAATTACATGATTAAAATTTTTAATGTCATGATTAATCACATATTTAAGGTGGGGGGGCATAGTCATCTGTCCATTGGAGGGGGGGGGGGCACAGGAGAGGCCACACATTTCCTCTCCCTCATCCTCACATTAGGTATTGTACCTTTGCTAGTGGGCATGCCAAAACCCTGCCATGGATGAACCGTCAAAAGTGCACCAGACATTGGTGCGCTGACAATCCTGCCGCAACCTTCGCCAGTTTCAGGCCCTCAGATTTGCGCTCTGAGGGTGTGTGTGGGGGAACCCCCCACTACACATAGAAGTCCCGGTGCTCCCGTTGGGGGTATATGTGGGGAAACCCCTCCCCCCCCACTACACTGAAAATTCCTGTTCTCCTTTCTTCGGGAGTTTTCAGTGTAGTGTGTGTGTATGGGGGGGTTTCCCCCAAAAAAACCACCCCCAATAGCACCAGGACTTCCAAGTGTAGTTCCCCCCCCTCTCAGAGCGTAAACCTGAAGGCCTGAAACCGGTAGAAGTAGCGGTACGCATTAGTCCTGCGTGCTAATGTCGCCACGGGTTTGTCAGCGCGCCAATGTCCTGCATGCTTTAGTTATGGAACCACTTTTTGGTATCCTACTGGGTACTTATAACCTAGATTGGCCACAGTCAGAGATGGGATGTCAGATGTAGTGCATTTCTGGTATGACCCAACACGGCTCATCTTAAGTTCATAGGGTGCGGGAGGAGACAAGCCGATGGTTCCACAGCTCCAGTTCCACCTTGCTTCAGTGGAGAGAGAGCAGGAGTTAGATGGTAGGCTGTTTACTACTACTAATCATTTCCAAAGCACTACTAGACATACACAGCGCTGTACATCAAAACACAGAAGAGACAGTCCCTGCTCAAAAGAGCTTACAATCTAGTCAAGACAGAAATTGGACAAGAAGGTGCACTACTACTACTATTAATTATTTCTATAGCGCTACCAGACGTACACAGTGCTGAAAAGAATCACACAGAAGACAGTCCCTGCTGGAAAGAGCTTACAAACTAAACAGAATGTCATGGATACAGTTAAGGGGAACGGTTAATCTGCTGGCTGGGTTGGAGGGCCGAGGAGAGTACAGGACAATCAAGCATTGTGACATCACCGATGAGGTTGGCTCTTATTGGTGGAATGAGGCATTATGACATCACAGTCTCAGCTCTGCTTCCCAAAGACCAAAACTCTTCACGCTACTATTACTACTACAGTATTAATTATTTCTATAGCGCTATCAGATGTACACAGCACTGTACAGAGTCACAAAGGAGACAGTCCTGCACAAATGAGCTTACCATCTAAACAATCAAGACAGACGAACAGGATGCCAGGGTAGGGGGTTACAGTTAGAAGGGATGATTAAACTGCTGACTAGGGTGGTGAGCAGAGGACAGAGGGGAGTAGGGTTATGAGTTGAAGGCTGTCTCTGAAGGGTGGGTTTTCAGCCTACTTTTGAACAAGGGAAGGGGCGTGGCAGACAGACTCAGGTAGTTTATTCCAGACATATGGAGCTCCTGAAGTACTGCCTCACTCCCCTCCCTGTTTATGTTTACCTGTACTTTCCAGTCCCCCAGGTTAATTACTGGTTTATATGCCTATACATTTTTTGTCATCTTCTCCTCGATAGCAGCAGTCTGAAAGCGACAATGCCACTAATTCATTTTCCTGACACACCATAATCTTTCAGGCTTATAGGGACTCTTTGCTGTTCCTTTTTGGAAAAGTCCAGTTCTCTGACAAGCTGCCGTTTCCTCATGTACAGTATTTTGAAACTTGCAAACTTTACCCACATTTGCAGCTTCCAGTCCTAACTCTCCTTTCACAACTGCCTAACTAAAAACAGAGTATTGTTTTTATTTTTATATCTCCATGGAAAAGCAGACCACAATTTTTATCCAAACCATGTATCGGTTCACGCAACCAGAGAGCCTAGCTGCTTTCCCTCTGCTTCCCTCCAGCTTCAGAAGGGAGTCCCCCATCTCCTACTCTCCTCCTCCCCCCCTCCTTTTCCCTTTGGAATTCATGCATTCTAATTTTGTTGATAGAAACAGGCCACAAGATTTGATCTGTTGAAGAATCAGTGCGAAGGATTGCAGTTACAGCAGTTCTGAGCTCCTCCTAGTTCCCCCCAGAGGGCATAAACTTCTTAGTATCATGGAAAATGCAGCTTTTCAGAATCCCTGCTTTAAACTTCCATTCACCAGCGTTTTCCCCTCCCATCCCACTGTCAGGCTATTTAGTTCCTCCAATGAATTTTTTTAAAAAAATAGGAGGAAAAAGAGATACATTAAGATCCTTCTTTGCTGGGCGTACTCACCGTCTATTAATACTGTTCTTTGAAGATTTCAATTTAAGGTAGGCTGTTCAAATTACAGTCAGTATGCCCAAGATCCTGTTCAGCAAGAGTACGAGAGTTTAATTTTTCACCGTTTATTTGTAGCCCCCACCTGGTGCCCCTGCTGTGATTGGAGGCAACCCAAGGCATCTCCATGAGTCGGTGGCGTACCAAGGGGGGGGGAGGTCCGCCCCGGGTGCAAGACCCGAGGGGGTGTACAGCTGGCCACTTACCGGGGAATAGGCTGCCGCTGGGGAAAGGCTGCCATTGCGGTCATCAGAAAGAAGCCGGCGCCGAATTCTCCCTCCCTGCTTCTTCTCTTTCCTGAGCCGAGCAACTCTAACCGTCCGACGTCAATTCTGATGTCGGAGAGGACGTTCTGGGCCAGCCAATCGTTGCCTGGCTGGCCCAGAACGTCCTCTCCGATGTTAGAATTGACGTCAGGCAGCCAGAGTTGGTCGGCCCGCGGGAAAAGGAGGGCGAATTCGGCGCCGGCCTGTTTCCGATGGCCAGTGGCAGCCTTTCCCCAGCGGTAGTGGCAGCATGGTGGTGGTAGCGGCGGTGGCTTGGGGGAGGGAAGGGAGAAAGAAAGAAAGAAAGAGGGGGGAGCCAGGGAGCCAGAAAGAAAGCAAGGGGGGGGACAGGAATCCAGAAAGAAAGGGGGCAGGGTGAAAGAAAGAAAAAAATGGGGCACGGGGAAAGAGAGAGAAAGACAGACATAGAGAAAGAAAGGGGGCATAGAGAGAGAAAGAAAGAAGGGGGCAGGGTGAAAGAAAGAAATGGGGCACGGAGAGAGAGAGAGAAAGACAGACATACAGAAAGAAAGGGGGCATGGAGAGAGAAAGAAAGAAGGGGACAGGATGAAACAAAGAAAAAGTTGGGGGAGGGAATAAAGTCTGGAGGAGAGGAAGCATACAGGAGGCTGAAAGAAGGGAAGAAATATTGGATGCACAGTCAGAAGAATAAAGTGCAACCAGAGACTGATGAAATTATCAAACAAAGGTAGGAAAAATGATTTTATTTTCAATTTAGTGATCAAAATGTGTCAGTTTTGAGAATTTATATATGCTGTCTATATTTTGCATTATGGGCCCCTTTTACTAAACTGCAATAGCAGTTTTTAGCGCAGGGAGCATCGAGAGCAGCGTGGGGCATTCAGTGCAGCTCCCTGCACTAAAAAACGCTATTGCGGTTTAATAAAAAGGGAGGGGATATATTTGTCTATTTTTGTATAGTTGTTACTGAGGTGACATTGCATAAAGTCATCTGCCTTGACCTCTTTGAAAACCCGCGGAATATAAATGATAATTAACATTTTCTCTGCGTACAATGTGCTTTGTGTTTTTAAAATTTTATTGTTGGTAGATCATTTTGACTTGGCCACGAAGGTAACGGGGAGGGAGGGAGGGAGGGGAGCTTCTGAAAGACATCTAGTAATCCTTGCAGGCTTGACTGCAGGGAATTATTTTTGTAAAATCATGTTTTGTTATGTGACTGGCATTATTTAGACTTTAATTTCTATGAATGAATAGAATGAAAATGATTTAAAATTACTTGCTTGTTTTTATGTGCGTGCGCTGAAGGAAAGTGGAGAGAGAGTGGGCTGAGGACGCTGAAGGGAAATGGGGAAGAGAGAGTGGGGAGAAGACGCTGATTTATAAATTGACAGTTGTACAGAATATTGTTTCTTTTTATACTTTAATATAATAAGTTCAATATAAAACAATTCAAGGCTTGTGTGGATGGAATCAGGTGGTTTGTGGGGATGAGGACCAAGCTTACGGGGATTAGTCCAATAAAATGGTATTTTCATATTTCTCATTATTTGTTTTATTTTTATTTGTTAATTTGTAAAGTGGTGATTGTTATGTATCAGTTTTTCAAATTTACATCTACTGTCTTTATATTTTGCATAGTATTAGAGGACATGTATTACTGTTTTTGTGGTGTTGTGGTGTTGCATTATATGCAGAGTCTGGTTTCTTGGCAGTTCAGTTTAACTTTTGTCTACATATTTCTATTTTTAGTTTGTGATTATTCCATATTGGGCAAAGGTGTATCTGTCTGTGTGTATGAAAGGGACATGGCTTTCTGATAGCATCGACTGTACTGGATCAATTGACTGTGCAGGATCTGGTTTGTTTAGTTTTACAATGTATGTGTTGGTGTTCTAGTGCTCACTGCAGTGTTTAAGATGCTGCCTTTTCCTAGGTACACTCTTGTTGTGCGATATGTAGATTGTTACTAAAAATCATATTTTTCATATAGATGGGGGGAGGGGTGTCAAAAAATGATGGGCCCCGGGTGTCACATATGCTAGGTACGCCACTGCCATGAGTTTATTTCCGACAGGTGTGGAGGAAGCAAAGCGTCCGGACCCTTAGGAGCCAGTCACTTTGGCTTGAAATTCCTAAAACTATACTGAACAGTGGCATAATGCAGCATAAAAATATCAAAGTTTACTGATGGTGCCATGACAGACTATCAAGCCGGTCGTGTAGACATTTCAATTGCAATAAGCAGAGGAAGGGATGTTGGATTTAGCTCACAGCTTTTCAAGAGGTAGCAAAGGTAGGGATACTATATGGCTCCAGAGAAGGAGGACGGATTGAGACATTTGGGTTTTACTTCCATTGAAAGCAATGGAAGTAAAACCCGGATGTCTCAATCCATCCAACTTTCTCTGGAGCCATATGGTAACCCTAAGTCTGCAAAGGTGAGTTACACTCGGGCACAGAGGCAGCAGAATGGGGGTGGCCCAGCACAGCATCATCAGCTAGAGAGCTGGAGATTGGTTTATTTGGCCCTTCCAATCAAAAAGATGTTCTGCTTTCTGAATACAAGTAGGGTTTTTTTTTTTTTTTGGGGGGGGGCTCCCGTTACAGGAGGGCTTACAGTCTAAATCTGTACCTAAGGCAATGTTGGGTTAAATGACTTACCCATTTAGGGCTCCTTTTATCAAGCCGCACTAGCGGGGTGACTTTTAATCACGCGCTAACCCCCGCGCTGGCCAAAACACTGCCGCCTGCTCAAGGCAGGCGTTAGCGGCTAGCGCGGCCAGTGGTTTAACACGCGCTATAATGTGCGTTAAACCACTAGCGTGGCTTGATAAAAGGAGCCCTAGGTTAGTAAAAAGACAGGCTATTCTGTCAGCGGGTCTTTCAGGCTTCCATACGCTAGGAAAATCTCCTTCGGTAGATGAATCACAAGTGTGCAATTTTAAGAGGCACTTCTGTGCATTACCAGAGATTTATATGCTGGAATGGTTTGGGTTTTTTTTAAATTGAAAACTGGCTATCCTATCTGTGCATAACATTTTAATGCACAGATTAAAGGTGTTTCTGGGCATGTAGTTGTATTGAGGCTAGCTCTCTTCTGCATCTTTTTGCATAAGAACATAACAAGCGTTAATAACATAAGAATTGCCGCTGCTGGGTAAGACCAGTGGTCCATCGTGCCCAGCAGTCCGCTCCCGTGGCAGCCCTTAGGTCAAAGACCAGTGCCCTAACTGAGACTAGCCTTACCTGTGTACGTTCTGGTTCAGCAAGAACTTGTCTAACTTTGTCTTGAATCCCTGGAGGGTGTTTTCCTCTATAACAGCCTCCAGAAGAGCATTTCAGTTTTCCACCACTCTCTGGGTGAAGAAGAACTTCCTTATGTTTGTACAGCATCTATTCCCCTCAGAATATGACACACAAATAAGTTAGTGCTCTTTTTCTATTGTAAAAGCAAAACCAATAGCACATGGCTTAGTGCTTTTCTCAGTGTGAAAGCAAACCAAACAACACATTTCCAAACAACAAAACAAAACCAGCAAATAAAGAAGAAAAATTCAATCAAGTACATCCACAGAATATCACATGCAAATAACTTAGTGCTTTTCTCTTATTCATTTCCATGGAATATTGTGTTCAGTTTTGGAGACCGTATCTGTCGAAGGACACAAAAAAAATTGAAGCAGTCCAGAGATTTGCGCCAAAAGACGTTGCCATGCTGGGACAGACTGAAAGTCTATCAAGCCCAGTATCCTTTTTTCAACAGTGGCCAACCCAGGTCCCAAGTATCAGGCAGAACCCCAAAGAGAAGCAACATTCCAGAGCTGAGATTATGATGTCATAATGCCTCATTCCACCAATGCCTAAGAGCCAGCCTCAGCAGTGATGTCACAATGGCTTGATTATTCTATACTTGACTCACAAAAGAATTGCCATACTGGGACAGACTGAAGGTCCATCAAGCCCAGTATTCTGTTTCCAACAGTTGCCAACCCAGGTCCCAAGTATCAGGCAAAAACCCAAAGAGAAGCAACATTCCAGAGCTGAGATTATGATGCGTGTGTGTGCTTTTTTTCTTTAATGGGGCAGATATTAGCATCTATGCCCCCCCCAAAAAAAAGGTTTCCTGTCCCGAATAGGTGAGTGGCAAGAAGCTGCTTTCGGGGCTTCCCCTGCCAGCTCTGCGTATGCGTGCAAGTCACTTTCACAGTGAACAATCAGACGGGAGAGACGGGGATTACAACGAACCTCCGTGTGAATCAACTTTTTTGTGCATCAAAAGCTCTTTTTAAATCAGCCAAAAAAATCAGATCAGAGCAGACCCACACGGTCTTACCCAGCCTCTGAGTCTAATCTTATCTTTGATTTTTTTTTATACCGATTCATCCCAACAGGAGGGCTCGACTCGGTTAACAAAATATTAATAAAATTATACAGGAGATTAGAACAGAAACTATATCTTTTAGTGCATCTAGGCCATTCTGTGGTTGCAGAAATACATCTGAATGAAACAAGAAAGAATAGAAAAATCTGACCAAAGCATTGCCCTGGGTTCCTGGTTGGCTAAAGATCTTATAAATCAAAAAGTTCTGCCTTGAGGTGGGCGGGAGGGAATTGACACCAAACAGAAACGTTCTTCAGCAGCTATTTGTGCCCAAATCTGATCTTATGTCCTGAATACAACCTAATATATCTTTAATGCTGAGCCAGTCTAGAACCTCTCTAGGCTTACATTAGGCCAGCATTACTCCCCTCAAGGGTCACCTGTGGAGTCTGATCTCTAAGAAAGTCCTCAGAGTTAAGCAAGCAGTCCTCTAGTCTAAATAGTCTCCGAGCATACATACTGACACCCCCCCCCCCCCCCAAATATGTATTTTTACAGATTTAAACCCATTTTTCAGTTCATGTGACATGTTTTTCAGGTATTTATTTTTGTAAACTATGATTCCATAAGATGCTTTCAGCAGCATCGGATCCATGATAGAACGATATTAATGTCAGACTGTGACTGGCTCATGCAAAGAGAATCTCTTTAACTTGGGCTTCTGTTTTAATGTGGCCACCATAGTGGGGAGGAAAGATGAATCAAAAAGGCAGATCTTTTGTTCTACCCTTCTCAGCTCCTTTCCCCTTTGCTCCATAACCAGGGCCAGTATTAGGGAGGTACAACCATAGCAAATGCCTTGCACTTCCATGCCACATTTAGACACACACAGTCCAACCAGTCATAGACCAGAAACAACTGTGCACACCTAGATTCAACAGGCCCATGTATAACAAAGTATTTTGTGAGCTGGGCACATAACTTGGAGCATTGTCCATGTGCAAGCCTTCCTTAAAATTTATATTCTAGGTAAGTTGCACATGCTGTTACAGAACAAGTCACTTCTCACTACTAATAAAGGCTTAACTACTAATAGCAATATCTATACTCTTCCCAAAAGAGCTCACACTGAAGCAACATCACACATAATTAGGGTCTTCAGAATGCCAATAGGGTAGCATAAGCCATCTTGGTGGCAATTGTCATCGATCCCATATTTTCTTTCTTTTACTAGTGAATGTAGAATATTAATATATTTTTTTTCAAATCTTCACTTAAATAATTTCAAGTCTTCAATGTATTTGGCTTTCAATATCTAGTATTAGTAAGATATAATACAAGACTTATCTTTGCAACGGCACCTCTTTGGAAGACATGCCGCTGCAAAGATAAGCCTTATGTTTTAAGAACATAAGAAGTTGCCTCTGCTGGGTCAGACCAGAGGTCCATCGCGCCCAGCCCATCAGGTCCATGACCTGTAAGATGGTCCCCCCCTTATCCCTCTGTCTGTATCCTTCATAACCTTTTTCTAGCTCTATCTGTATCCCTCAAACCCCGTGTCCTTTAGGAATTTATCCAATCCTTCTTTGAAACCCCGTAGTGTACTCTGTCCTATCACAACCTCCGGAAGCGCATTCCAGGTGTCCACCACCCTCTGAGTGAAAAAGAACTTTCTAGCATTGGTTCTAAACCTGTCCCCTTTCAATTTCTCCGAGTGTGATGTTGCTTCAGTTTGAGTTCTCTTGGGAAGAGTACAGATATTGCTGTTACAGAACAAGAACATAAAAATTGCCTTATTGGGTCAGACCAAAGTTCATGTAGCCCAGTATCCAATTTCCAACAATGACCAATCCAGGTCTGAAATCCAAAAGAGTAGCAAGATTCCATACTACCGATCCCAGGAATAAGTAATGGCTTTCCTTATGTTTATCTTAATAGCAGATTTTGGACTTTCCTCTAGGAATTTACGTATCCAAACTTTTTTTAAAACACAGATCCACTAAAACTCTGGAATTTGTTATAGGAAGTGGTAAAAGCAGTTAACTAAGTCTTGAGCACAAAATAAATGTATTTTCTCATTGTTTTAATTTTTAATTTAATTTAATTTTTTTTAGAACAGTGATGTTCAAATTGATCATTGGGATCCCAGCCTGACAAACGATAGGCTGGAATCCCAATGATCAATTCGAGTACTACTTTTCTAAACAAACAAAAAAGTAGCATGAAATAGTTAACAGAGATCCAAAGTTCTTTAAAGTGTTCTTGTGAGTTGTCCCAGTGAATGGTTACTGGAAGATATGAGTTTAGTTCCTAGACTAAATTTCTCTAATTCAGGTCTGCTGCGCTGGAAAAGCTGCAAAGACAACATAGCCCCAGGAGAAAGTAAACCAGTCATTGCTCAACAATGACACCTAGTGGCTGGATGTAGGATGCACAAGGGTTCCAATGAAACATAGAAACATAGAAAAAAGCAGCAGAAAAGGGCTATAGCCCACCAAGTCTGCCCATTCCAAGTATCTCCTCCCCTGAATTTACTCCCTTAAAGATCCCACGTGAGTATCCCATTTTCTCTTAAAATCCGTCACGCTGCTGGCCTTTATCACCTGGAGTGGGAGTCTGTTCCAATGACCCACTACTCTTTTGGTGAAGAAGTACTTCCTGGAGTCGCCATGAAACTTCCCTCCCCTGATTTTCAGCGGATGCCCTCTGGTGGTCGAGGGTCCCATGAACCAGAAGATATCATCTTCTGACTCGATGCGTCCCGTGATGTACTTATATGTTTCAATCATATCTCCCCGTTCTCTTCTTTCCTCAAGTGAGTACAGCCGCAATTTTTTAAATCTTTCTTCATACGTGAGATCCTTGAGCACCAAGACCATCCTGGTGGCTGTTCGCTGAACCAACTCGATCCTCAGCACGTCCTTTCGGTAGTGTGGTCTCCAAAACTGAACACAGTACTCCAAGTGAGGCCTCACCATGGCTCTGTACAACGGCATCATAACTTCAGGTCTCCTGCTGACTAAACCTCTGCGGATACACCCCATCATTTGTCTTGCCCTGGAGGAAGCCGTCTCCACTTGATTGGCAACCTTCATGTCCTCACTAATGATCACTCCTAGGTCGCGTTCCACCGTGGTCCTAACCAAGGTCTCACCATTTAGTACATAAGTTCTACGCGGGTTTCTCTTACCCAGGTGCATTATCTTGCATTTTTTAGCATTGAAGCCTAGCTGCCAAGTAGTTGACCATTGTTCCAGCAACAGTAGGTCATGTGTCATATTATCAGGTAATAAGCTTTTGCCTACTATGTTACAAAGTTTGGCGTCATCGGCGAACAGTGATACCCTTCCTCTAAGTCCTTGCGTCATATCTCTTATGAATAAGTTAAATAGAATCGGGCCCAGGACCGAGCCCTGCGGCACTCCACTGATCACGTCCGATGCTTTGGATGGGGTACCGTTCACCACCACCTTCTGAAGTCTACCGCTCAGCCAATCCCCAACCCATGTAGTTAGAGTGTCTCCTAATCCTATCGATTTCAGCTTGTTCAGTAATCTTCGATGAGGGACGCTATCAAATGCTTTACTGAAGTCCAAATATACCACGTCCAGTGACTCTCCGGCGTCCAGTTGTCTAGTAACCCAGTCAAAAAAGCTAATCAGATTAGATTGGCAGGATCTACCCTGGGTGAACCCGTGTTGGTGTGGATCACGCAGTTTTTCTTTGTCTAGGATTGTGTCAAGATTCTGTTTGATCAGTGTTTCCATGAGTTTACACACTATAGACATGAGACTCACTGGTCTGTAGTTTGCTGTCTCTGTCCTGCAGCCCTTTTTGTGGAGTGGGATTACGTTGGCGGTTTTCCAGGGTATACTTGATTCCAGAGGGAGACAGTATGTGAGCCCTGGAAAAACAGTATTACTGCAATGGCTGGGCTAGTAGGGGAGGGAGAGGTAGTTATAAATTATGCCATAACTTAGCTAAGGTTGGGGGTTACTTGATGATAGTGATCATAACATCGACAGATTTGATATAATCCCTGGAATAAGTTCACCTGGGAAATCCAATACAACAGCATTTAACTTCAAAAAAGGAGACTATGATAACATGAGAAGAATGGTAAAAAAAGAAACTTAGAGAAGTAGCTGCAAAGGTCAAAAATTTACATCAGGCATGGATGCTATTCAAAAATAGCATCCTAGAAGCCCAGACTAGATATATTCCATGTATTAAAAAAGGAGAAAGGAAGACCAAACAGCAGCTGACATAATTAACGAAAGAAGCTATTAGAACTAAAAGAGAATCCTTCAGAAAGTGGAAGAAGGATCATACTGAAAATAATTGTAAACAGCATAAGGAATGGCAAGTCAAATGCAAGGCATTAATACGGAAGGCAAACAGAGAACTTGAAAAGATTACATTGGAAGCAAAAACACACAGTAAACATTTTTTAGGTATATTACAAGCAAAAAGCCAGGAAGAGAATCAGTTAGACTGTTAGAAGACCAAGGGATAAAAGGGGCTCTCAGGGAAGACAAGGCCATAGCAGAGAAATGAAATTAATTCCTTGCTTCAGTCTTCACCAAGGAAGATGTGTGAGTGTGTGTGTGTGTGTGTGTGGGGGGGGGAGGTTACTGGTGTCAGAAATGGTATTAAATTCCGATGAATCAGAGAAACTCAAATAAATCTCTGTAACACTAGAAGATGCAATGGATCAATTTGACAAATTTAACAGTAGCAAATCACCTGGACCAGATGGTACACATCCCAGAGTGCTCATAGACTTGAAATATGAACTTGCAGAGCTATTATTACTAAGTAGTAATTTGTCTTTAAAATACAGCATAGTACTGGAAGACTGGAGGGTGGCCAATGTAACGCCGATTTTTAAAAAGGGTTCCAGAGGTAATCTGGTGAATCTGACTTCAGTGCAGGGGAAAATGGTAGAGACTATTATAAAGAACAAAATGACAGAACAGAGTATACATAAGCATGGATTAATGAAAGAAAGCCAACATGGATTTAGTCAAGGTAAATCCTGCATCACCAATCTACTGCATTTCTGTGAAAGGGTGAATGAACATGTGGATAAAGGTGAGCTGGTTGATATTGTGTATTTGGATTTTCAAAAGGCATTTGACAAAGTAGACTTCTGAGGAAATTAGAAAGATATGGGTAATAATTTATTTAAATTAACTTGGAGTCCATTGACAAATTTTGTTAGTTGATTAGCTGGATTATTCTCCTGATTTCTCATTTGAGATACACATCCAGGGAGGGTGGACGGAGAGGTATTATATTTTGATGTCATCAATGATCAGTAAGTTGAATATGATTTTCTCTATGTCTGAAATACTGCATTTTGTTTTTTTTATCTTATATTGGGGTGGGAGGGGGGAATGCCTTTGAAGTATTTCTATGATTGATGTAAATGCAATTTTGAAGTTAATTATATGTATATTTCAATGCCTTGTTTTTGAATGAAAAATTAATAAAGATTTACAAAAAGAAAGATGTGATGTTCTATTATGGATTAAGAACTGGTTAAAAGAAAACAGAGGGTAGGTTTAAATGGTCAATATTCTATAAAGAGAAGGGTAAATAGTGGGGTTCTATAATCACTCAAAATAACCCTTGCACAGCCAAAAATTATATAAAAAAAACACAAACAAGCTGTGAATAAACTTGTTTGAATCAAATGGACAGCTCGTAGACAGAGAATTTAGAGAAGGAAAAGCCTCAGAACCCCATTAGGGAAAAATCTTTCTCTAAACTAGAAAGGGTACAGATGACCTCATCAATACAAAAACCTCCTCTCTCTGTATTATAGCTGAACATTAGTCAATATTAGTTACTGTTCCAATTTAAGGCTGATATTCATAAATGAATTAGTTACTGTTAATAATGTATATCCTTTTTATAAAAAATGTATATTTTCTGTTCTGTAACAAATGATTTGAGTTATGTAAGCACATTTTAAAAACATGTTTTGCTGACTAACAGGGTCTTTTACTAAGGCGCGCTATCCGATTTAACGCACGCTAAATATTAGCGTGTGTTAAATGCTAATGCGCCCAGTATATTCTATGGACACGTTAACATTTAGCACATGCTAAATCGGCTAGCGCGCCTTAGTAAAAGACCCTATAAGGGCGTTAGACCACTAGTGGGACATGATTCTCTAGCAGTTTTACAAATTTTTCCTTCAGCCCTTTGTAGAGCTGTCAAAAATATATGCCTAGTTCACCTGTGTGTATTTTTTGTTTCTTGTTTGACTCTATTCAAGGTTGCCCTGTTGTCCAATTAGAACAGGGGAGGTGTGTTTAAACATACACGCATTTACATTAGCGTGTATACTCAAATATAAGTCGAGATCCCCATTTTTCTCCCCAAAAGGCAGAAAAATGGTTGACTCGAATAAAAGTCAGGGGCTTAATATTCAAATGCCACGCCCTGCCAGGATCTGCACCCAGTGTCCCTTCCGTCACGCCCTCCCCTGCAAGGTTCTGCACTCAGCCCCTCTCCCTCCCTGCCAAGTTCTGCACCCAACCCCCTTCCCTCCCTGCCCTGCACTCAGTCCCATTCCCTACCAGGCTGTGAATCAAGCACCCTTCCCTGCCAGGCTCTGAACACTGTCCCACCTTCCTTCCCTGTACCCTCTGCCCCCTAAAAAGAGCCAACCTCATCAGTGATGTCACAATGGCTTGATTGTCCTGTACTCCCATCTGACCTCTAACCCAGCCAACAGATTAACCGTTCCCTTTAACTTAAACCACTTAGTGGTAGGCCAGGACAGGAGGAATCCCTCTCGTCTCCTGCCCCGGTCGACACTAACAATTACCACCCTCCCTCCCTACCTGTTGGTTCCCTGCTAGTCCAGAGTGTATCCCGCACTGAAATCCTTCAGAAGATTGTAAATGTAAGTAGCCAATGGCGCATCCAGGCCGGCACGTAGCAGCGAGCTTTTCATGCTGCCTGCTGGCCCTGCACCCCTCGATAGGCTGCTGTGAGAACCGTGAATCCCACAAGAACTTGTGGCAGCCTATCAAAGAGTGGTGCAGGATCGGCCGGCAGCACAAAAAGATCGCTGCTGCGTGCTGGCCTCGGAGCGCTGCTGGCTACTTACCTTTACAATCTTCTGGAGGATTTCAGCGCGGGATACATACTGGACCACCAGGGAACCAATAGGTACGCGAGGGAGGGAAGGAGGGACGGTGGTAATTGTTAGTGTTGGCTGGGGCAGGAGACGGGAGGGATCACTCCTGTCCTGGCCTAAGGCAGGCCTGCAGGAAGTACGGGAGGGTTTTGGGTGGTCACTGGGGGATGACTTGAATATAAACAGGGACTCCCATTTTTGGGCCAATTTTATGGCCCAAAAATCCTGGTTTATTTTCGAGTATATACGGTATATGATATTTTCGTTTCTCTCTTTTTTCTTTTCTTTGTTTCCTTGGTGTCTTCTTTATTCTTTTCTTCTAGTTTTTTTAGTATTTTTATTGCAACATTTGGCCATTTGGATTGATACGTCATTGGTTTTATTACTCAATACAAAGGTATATATATATTTTTTTAAAAAGAAGTTTTTGAAATAAAAGTATATTTTAGTGGTTTTAGTGTTTTTAATATATATGTTTATAGATATTAAAGTTTATTTGCTATTTTGATATGGATGTTCCTAATATATGTTTCATTTGTATGTTAAGAAATTATCTATGAAATTCATGCATATTTCTGATATAAGGATCCAATTTTAATATACGTCTCCTTTTCAGATTTGGTATTTATGCTCATATGCAAGTTTATTCATATGTTAAGGATTCATTTATTTGTGTGTTTTTTAAGTGGAGGTTTCCTGATATATTTGTATATTTATTTAATTTTAATTTCAATACTTGTTTTATTTCTTAGACTTTTGGGTCGACATACGATCGTGTCGAGTCTATTTAATAAATAGGATTGAGCACCATCTGGTCTCCTTTGTTGTTGTTTTTGTGTTTAAATTCAAGACGTCAGATGCCGGCGAACTCCTTGCAGTGCGGGCAGTGAGCATTTTTGCCAAGACTGAAGTAAGTTGAATCGAACGGTAATATGTCTTTTCTGCTAGGTTTTGGCCAGGTCCTAATGACCTAGATTGGCCACCATGAGAACGGGCTACTGGGCTGACCAAGTAAGGCTATTCTTATGTTCTTAAGTCCTAAATCAGTCGCACCTGCCACCAAGCACGTTTAAGATTTGGTAGACAACTGCTATTGAGTAGGACTTTACTGGGGATTAGGAGGCAATCTCCCTCCTCAACCCCTCCAGTGTTTTTTTGTTTTTTTTTTTACCTTCCTCCCCTCCCCCTAATTCCAAAATAGCCAGAGAAACCAGTCATTATGAAAGTGTTGGGATAAAAACTGGTTATATTTTTAAGGTTGGAACAGTAACAGGTTATGTGCTGGCATAACTTATTTTTCTTAAATAGATGTTTCTGCTGGATGGACTTAGCACAGTCATCCATATCTCCCTATTTCTGATCTGACCTTCTGATCTTTAGCTTCGAAAGCTAATCATAAACTACATTAAGTTAGTCCAATAAAAAAGGTGGGGTTTTTTTTTGGTTTTATTTCTTCATTTCCTCTATTTCACAAAGAGTATATCAATAGATTCTGTCCTAACATACTGGTGAAAATTGAGCCACACTGACCTGCAGGTCTCAATTCCTACTTCTATGTCCTGTCTAAAATAGGACTGCACACGTATAGGCAACTTCTCCAGGTGTGCTTGAACATTCCTTTTAAACAGGCCAGTGGCACCCCAAAACCATAAGAAATATTTCTGTATTTTTCTGCACATATTCTTGGCTTTGGACCGTATTTCATGGTACTTGAAGATCTTCTCTTTCTTTCTTCATGATTCACAGTATAATCGCTTAGGACAACTCTATGATCCATGCCGTTTTGGTGGCTTGTATCTTTCTGTATTCAAAGGAATAACTTCTTAAATATCGCTCCAAATGTTAGTGCAAGATTCCTATGTGATAAAATTTGATCATTCATTCAACCAATTCCCTACTTTAACCCTTACAATAAACACTTAAATGTATATATGTATATAATATTATGGTGTGCTCAGTGCTCCAACACATAGCTCACGAGATATTTGAACCAATACAAAGACCGCTATGATGAGGCAACATAATAGCACCACCAAGGTTCCTTCAATACTTTCACTGCCCTTCTGCTACAATTTTGCAACAGAATAACTGTGTGGGTTTAAAAAAAAAAAAAATCATTAATATATAACATTAGCAATGAAATATCACTTATCTTAAGTTGAGGAATTTATCCTTGGTGTTCAAATTGTAGTTTCATCTACTGAATAAATCATTGTTCCCAGCAAAATATGTCAATCCTGTTGATGATAGGCTGATAGCCCCTCAAGACCTGACCAGAAACCTTGTGTCCGATTGTGTCATATCAAGTCCAAACTTAAAAAAAACCTCTAAAAGCAAAATATTCAATGATCAAAATACTAATGAGTTTTCTTCAGCGAAAAACATCACTTCAAACGATCCAACATTTTAAGAAAGAAAATACTCCTCAACTCTGGCAGAGTTTTCCCTTAGCTTCGTCAGGAGGAGGGCAGTAAATCTTCTCCAATGTTCTGTGTGGGGCGAGCCTTCCAAATATTGCCTTCATTCTCTATATTTCTCTTAGGGTCATGATCCCAGTGCTTTCCCAGTACAATAATGTTGTAGGGTTTGCAGAGTTTCCAACAGATGCAACATGACACCTTATTGTGCCTTTTTATATAGAAATTTCTGCCATCCATATAGGTATCAAGAGTATTGGGGGGGGGGGTGGAGTTGCAGGTGAAATAGATGCTACAATTGACATAACTGCTGAACCATTACAGCCAGTCAGTGAAGGGCTCTTGAGCATCTGAGTATGCTCAAGGCCTGCAGGCTTCCATCCCCTCCAAAACAGAAAGAGATGATGAAGAGTTGGGAAGGATCTGATAGGTAGTAAAGGATAGAAATAATGGATACCAATGGGGAGGAAGGGGGGTGAGAGGTAGGGAAGGAGAGAAGTGCTGGACGCCAGTGGGGTGGAGCTGGGTTGAAAGAAGAGAGATGCTGAATGCCATGGGAGGAATATAGGATGGTAGGTAAGGGAAGGAGAGATGCTGGGATTGGAGGTGAAGCTGGAGGCAGGGTTGAGGAGCTTGGGTATCACCCCAAACAAAAAGGCATTCCACTGTCCTTGCTGCCATCAAATCTTTACAGCTTTGAGTGATCATTTCCAGCTCTTTCTTACAGAATCTGCAGATTTCTGTTGCATCAGTTTTTTCTCAGCTATTTTCAACCACTGAATATTTTGCAAATTGAATTTCCATATTCCATCCAAAAGCTCATACACAGATAGGAAGTGTGTAATGATTCAGAAATGTAGCCCATGCTTTTCTTTGTAGTGCCAAGTGGTAATTATATCAGAATTTTAAAATATTTTTCAGAGCCAGAGTTCCTTGGTTTTTTTTTTCCTAGGTTGTCAATCCATAACAAAGACTTCACACATTTGAAGTTTCTGATTACTCAGCTCTGGAGTGCTTCTCACATCAAAAATTGTAGTCTCACTTTCTCACTAATGGTTAGAGCAGTGGGCTGAGAACCAGGGAAGCCAAGGTTCAAATTGTGCTTCTGTTCATTATTATCTTGGGTAAGACAGAGGAGTCAATTCTATAATCTGATGACACAATTTAGAACATAAGGAGCTGCTACACTGGGACAAACTGAAGGTCCGTCAAGCCCAGTATCCTATTTCCAGCAATGGCCAATCCTTTCCCCTGTTTGAGTACAACTATCACCTCTTGACTTCCTGTCCCAGACAGTGAACCAGAATCCTCCAGGAAAGCAGCTGAGCCCTGAGACAATAAAGGAATGGAGTCTGACTGCTAATCCTCTCAGTCCTGTTATGCTTGGTTACTTAAGCTGATAGTCACGTAGAGAATGATACAGTGACAGAATTTTTCACCATCCCTTTGGATAACAATGGGAAACCATTCCCACATCATTATTTAAGAAGAGAGGGAAGAATCAGAGTATGAATGGGTACAACCACTGATCCTCAAAAGCCTTGCATTGAAGAATACTTGATGTAGGACTGAGGTTGAGATAGACACCAAAGAATGACATAGGATGGTTTCCTGTGGATATCTGTGGGGATGGGGACAAATTCTGTCAACCATGTCATTCTTCTCCATGGCAGGGAGTCTTCCAGAAAAAGTATCTCTTCCTAGTCCAATGCCGGTAGGCCCCCAGGTAGTGCAGTGCATCCCAGACCCGTCAAATAAGCTTTCCACAGGAGATTCACAAACTCTGTGATACAGGACCTCATCCCAATAAATAGTAATATCATCTCTTAGGCTCTGCACTTGTGTTTTGCGTCTTCACTGTTGGTGGTCTCTGGAAGGTACTTTCTCCCTACGGCTCAGACCCCCTGAGGTTCCTCAGCCATAGAAGACTCAAAGGAGGCCAAGCCCAAGGCTCCCACCCCTCCATTGCATGCCCCATCTCGGCTGACCATCCAGCACAAAACTGGCATGATATAGGGGCAGAACAGCCTGAGGAGTCAATTTTGAGCCAAACTAAGGGATTTTGAGGCAGATTGAGACTGTAGAGAAAAAGATCATTTAAAATTCAAGATGGCCACCATCAGTGAATTTGCACTACAAGTAGCCTGGGGGGGGGGGGGGGGAGGCGTTCTCCTGAAGTTAAAAAAATTCAGACTCCTGTGTTTTATGTAACATATTATTATATTTGTTACAAATCAGAACATAATTGATTGCTCAGGAGGTTCCTCGTGATCCTCCTTTGTTTTTTCTTAGTTCCAGTTGTGATTGACTGCTTTGACAAAAGTAGAAGTGAAAAAGGACACAGTCAACCAACAGTGAGAACAATTGTTACATATGGTGTACTTTTAATAAATTGATTGTTCTCACTGTTGGGTGACTGTCCCTTCCCCACTTTTACTTTTGTCTACATTTTACATGTGGGGTTGCTTTTTCCTTTTTTGTGGGATAGTGATTGACTGCTTTGATAAACACTGAAGGAGGAGGAGGTGGAGCTGAAAGATGTGATTGACATCCTTCTGCAAAAGGTTCACAGGAAGAGGGTGATAACCTATCATCTGGAATCCTTTGCCCTTCTACTACAAAGAAAATTATCAAGGTAAGAATCTAATTTTCCCATCCAGAACCTCTACCACATTTCCCTATGTCATTGGTACACACATGTAGCAAGACAGCAGGCTTCTCCCCATTAGCTGCCTAGCTCAGGGGAGATATGATAGAGACCTTCAAGATCATGAGGGGCATAGAGAGGGTGGATAGGGACAGATTCTTCAGACTGAAGGGGACAACAAGTACGAGGGGGCATTCGGAGAAACTGAAGGGAGATAGGTTCAAAACAAATGCAAGGAAGTTTTTTTTTCACCCAAAGGGTCGTGGACACTTGGAATGCGCTACCGGAGGAAGTGATCAGGCAGAGTACGGTACAGGGATTCAAACAGGGATTTGTTCGGATTCCTGAGGGATAAAGGGATCGTGGGATACTGAGGGAGGAGCTGGGATGTAACACAAGTATAGAAAGCTAACCAGGTAATAAATATAGAAACCCAACCAGGTCGTGCATGTGCAAGACCGGAGGGTTAGGACTTCGATGGGAAGATAGGACTTCAATGAGAAACCAAGGTGGCAAGGGAGCCCCTTCTGGTGATTCAGACAGGTCGTGACCTGTTTGGGCCGCCGCGGGAGCGGACTGCCGGGCAGGATGGACCTATGGTCTGATCCGGCGGAGGCACTGCTTATGTTCTTATGTTCTCTCTACATGCCTATTGATCGAATCTCCCCCTTCAATGGTCATCCTAATCCTTCCCTCTTGGACAGAAGCCTATAGAAATACATCATTGGGGCAAGAGGATATTGGTGGGCAGGTCCTGGCTACAGGTTCATTTCCTATTTCACCAGAGTGATGTTCTCCTATATGAAGTGCTCCCTCCTCCAAGGCAGCATTGAGACTGCCAGACTGGAGGTAGGACTTCTCTACAACATCCCTATAGGTCTCCTCTATGTACTTCCCTGTTTTCCTCAGCTCCTCAAAGTCTGCTATTCTAGTCTCAAAGAGATCAGACCCATTCCCTGAGTACTAGGAGCTCTTTGCATTGAGTACACACAAAGGACTGCTCACTAACTGGGAGATAGTCAGACATGTGACACTCATTGGAAAAGACTGGAAAGCCTCCATCTTGCTGCTGAACTTCTGTCTGCATCTTGATACTGGTGATTTTGTACTAAATTAGTGTGTTGCAAACTTTCTGGTCGGCGGCACACTAAACCCAGTGCCCCAGCCAGAAGGCACCTGGAAGTGTGCGGTTGTTGAAGTCACGCACATGCATGTCATTGCGTCGACATCCACGCATGCACGGAGGCCCATCTGGCCGCGACCTACTTTGGTGGAGGGATCTGGGAGGATGGGAGGTGGGGGGGAGAGGAGAGACGCCAGCAAGGCGTAGAGTCATCTGTGCCAGCTGACTGCCTACAGGATGTGCCTCTCACCACGAGAGGCACATCCTGTAGGCAGTCAGCTGGCACAGTTGACTCTCCTCCTTGCCAGTGTGTCGTGGCACACCTGAAATCTCAGGAGGGAATGATGTATACTGCTAGTTATACATTAATTCATGGTAATATTTAAGGCTAGATTCACTAAGCCCACCGATCAAGTTCCGACCACTTAACGACCCGATTTCCCTCTGATCCAATTCACTGACCTCTGTCCCGATCATCCTCCGATCCGTGCATGCAAATGAGGGGGAATGGCATTCAAATGTAGGCAGGCAGTGATTCACTAAAAAAAATGAGGGATATCGACTGGGCTGACTGATCCAAAAATAAGCGACTGCTGAGGACTAGTCGCTCAGGTACTTTCCGACTGCCCTGCCGCCCTGATCTCCTGTTCTCTGCTCCGATCTCCTGCTTTCAGTCCAGACTCTCCTGCCCTTCCCCGCAGAGTAAGCCAATGATTTTAACTCGCGGGTTTAAAGAGGGTTAAAACCACAGGCTTGCAAAGAAAAAAAAAAAAAGTAAAGTTTCCTGCATTGTTATTGGTAGGCTCCCATCTAGTTTTAAACGGTATATAAATTTTTAAAATAAATAAATAAATAGACTGTATTTCTAAGAGCTAATTACTTTTGTAACCTTCTAATTGGTTCAAGGGCCTATAAATCAGAGATCAGGCTAGGGGTGGGCGGGAGGGAGGGAATTAAAGTCTAATCTGAGGCTTCCCATGCTTTACACTAACACAGCAATTCTAAAATAACCCCTTTATGTTCAAATCTGTTTTATTATGCAAAACAACAGAAAGCACAACTGCAATAGTAAAACATGGTATACAATGTCACCCAACAACAGCCGCGGAGGACTGGACTCTGATATCCCCCGCGAGTGAACACCACCCCCACCTCACAGAAGAAACCCCCCCTCCAGCTCCCCCCATCCCCCCCCCCCCAATGAACCTACAACTCTCAAGTAGGGTACAGCAATGGTGTCGAGAGGAACGGACTCACAAATGGAGCCTATTCAATACGCGGCTACGACTTTCAGGGGTCAAAATGTGCTAGCCTATGAACTGTAACATAGAAACATGATGGCAGATAAAGGCCAAATGGCTCATCTAGTCTGCCCATCTGCAGTAACCATTATCTCCTCCTCTCCCTATTGGCTAAGGCTCTTAACATTTGCATCTCCTCTTCCTATAGGCTAAGGCTCTGTGCACCTGCATTGTGAGGTCATAGAGCTGCCCATCCGCACTAACCATTAACTCTTTCTTTCCGAGAGATCCCATATTCCTATCCCAGGCTCTTTTGAATTGAGACACAGTCTCTGTCTCCACCACCTCTTCTGGGAGAATGTTCCATATATCTACCACCCTTTCTGTAAAAAAGATTTTCTATGCTAAGAAAAAACGGTTCATAGTCATTCGCGTGTGAGACTTCAGCGCGCCGACAATTTGGCGCAAGACACCAGCACGCCACCTAAAAAGTGACTTTTAAAGAGCTCCGACGCGGGGTGTGAGTGGGGAACCCTCCCAGTTTACTTCATACTCTTTGCGCTGCCGTTGGGGGGAGGGGTTGGGGCGGTTGGAACCCTCCATTAGAGAGTAAACTTAACTTTTTCCCGATTTTTTAGGAAAAAGTTACTTTTTCTCTATAATGTAGGGGGTTGCACCCCTCCCCCCAACAGCAGCGTGAATAGTCTAAGGTAAAGTGGGGGTTGGGTTTTCCCCCACACCCCGCGTCTGAGCTCTTTAAAAGACACTTTTTAGGTGGCGCGCTGGTGTCTTGCGACTAATTGTCGGCCCGCTGAAGTCTCGCGCGCGAATGTCCCATCACTAGAAAAACTATCCCTTAAAACTCCCTTGCTAAATGAGCAGAGTACTTAAAAAAATAAACTTTAAATCTACTCTTTCCCAAGTGTACAAGCAACTTCCCAGCAAAATGCTTGCCAGTGAAGATCTTTCTGTCTCTGGAAGTCCTCACAGCAGCTCTGCCGTTCTACAGTATTGTTAAATCTGCATATTTATGTCCCAGTTTTATGTAAGTCCTATTACTAAGGGGTCCTTTTACTAAGGCCGCCTTCCATGATAAAGAATTTCGATTACTGTTGTTTACATTCTGCTCATTCCAACATTTCAAAATGCAGTTGAAAATCCATCTTTTTTTCAAACTATCTGATCGATTAGCTTTACACTGCTTTCTATGGTATTTTTCATTACTAATCTTTTGTAAACTGCATCGAACTTATGGTTATGCGGGATAGAAGCATGATGTTATGCAAGGCGCACTAATAGATTTAGTGCGCTAAATGCTAAGGCACCCATAGAATATAATGGGTGCCTTAGCATTTATCGTGTGCTAAATTGTTTATTGCACCTTAGTAAAATACAGCCAATAATGTAAATTTGAAACTGGCAAATGGAAATTTAGGGGTTCTTTTACTAAGGCGCGCTAGTGCGTCTTAGCGTGCGCTAAATATTAGTGCAAGCTAAATGCTAACGTGTACTAACACATCCATTATATCCTATGGACACGTTACCACACACTAGCACGCCTTGGTAAAAGGACCCCTAAATTTCCATTTGCCAGTTTCAAATTTACATTATTGGCTGTATTTATTGCTATATTTGGTCATTTTACTATTATCCCACTGTTAATAAAATTGTAAATTCTATGTTAAACTGCTGTACACCACCTTGAGTGAATTTATTTATTAAGGCAATTAATCGAGTCCAATAAATGACATAAATAAATATTCTGCAATCTCAAGATTACTAGATACCTCTCCAGTTTGGGGTACATCACTCCTCCATCACCCATTATTCATTGTTTTCTTAGCTCTCTGCGCTCCAAATGATGTCTCTCTACGTTTTAGGTATCAAATCTCACTTGCCAAACCCTTGACCACTTAGGGGGTTTTTTCTTTTTAGATTATTTTCTATTCCCTAAATGGAATATCCACACCGTTGCACATTTTAGCAGCATCATCTGCAAGAAAAACTGAAACAAACAGAGCTACAGTTTGCATTTAGTTTGCAAATTATAAAATAAATATTAGTTTAACTAAAAGAAGGCTTCCCTGTGGTTTGCAGATCTGAAAGACGGTTCAGTGAAAATGTTCAATTTTAGAATTGAGTCCAGTAAGTCTGTGTCACTCCAAACTGTGCTCTGAAATCACTAAGAATGAATCAGACTTTGGAAGGGGTCTTGCTTAAACTTCCATCTGCCAATTGTCATCTCGCGTTGATATCTGCTTTCGTTGTTTGCTGAACACCAACACCGTGGAGTTATTTAAAAGTACAAAAATAAAATACTGTATATATACAACCCATTTAATTGGAGTCCTTTTTTGAGACTTGTAGTCCAAAACAAGAAAGAAGAGCAATGTTTTTAGTAATATTTATTTATAGAGTGCTGTACAAGATAAATCACGTGAAAATTAATCAGATTTATAGTTGGACAAAATCCTTAGCATCTTAGGAGCTAGTAAATATTTTCAGTAACTTAAATTAGCAGTAAAGGGGCTCTTCAGGCTCCAACTAGGAACGTGGAAACAATTTGCAGCTGAAACAGAACCAAACAGATTTCAGCTTGGTCTAATGTCAATGGGAAACGTGGATCTGGAGGAGATCTGCCAACCCAAGGAGATTCGTGGTTGCTTGTCTTGTGCCTATCTTGGATTTTCTGAAGATCTACAACAGATTTTGGCCATAATGCACCTCCCCCTTTAAAAGAGCTACACTTCTCCCTCCGGATTCGCGGGGGATAGGGGCAGAGCCAGACCGCGAATGGTGAAATACCGTGAATATCTTCTGGTCCGGCTCTGACCCACCCCCGCCTCCCTCCTGTCTTCCCTTCGGCATCCCGGCCTTACCTGGTGGTCTAGCGGGCTTTCGGGGCAGGAGCGATCTTCCTACGCTCCTGCCCCTTGCAGATCACCAATAGGAAATAGCTGCCGTGAGTTCCCATAATCTCTTGAGAGTACGACGGGAACTCCCCACAGCCATTTCCTATTGGCGATCTACACGGGGCAGGAGCGTAGGAAGATCGCTCCTGCCCCGAAAGCCCGCTAGACCACCAGGTAAGGCCGGGACGCCGGGGGGAAGGCTAAACTGTGGTGTTTTTTCCTTTCTTCCCCCTCCCCCCAAAATCGCGAATATGTGAAATCGTGATTGCCGAAACCGCGCATGGGAAGGGGGAAGTGTACATGCTAAAGAGACTTAAACCAAAAGCTGTTTCATTGGTTTGTTTTAAATCTCTTTTAAAGGACACCCCCTAGTGTCAACTGACTGGTGTCTCATGGAATAATATACAACTGCAGATAGCCATTCCAAGGAATTTGTTGCTCTGCTAAGGTACTTTGGGGCTCTTTGACTAAGGGCTCCTTTTACGAAGGTGTAGCCCTTTTCTGCCGTCATTTTTCTATGTTTCTATAAGTCAGGGGGGGTGGGTCATTAGAGTGGGCAGACTTGATGGGCTGTGGCCCTTTTCTGCCGTCATGTTTCTATGTTTTAGCGCGCGCTAGCCGAAAACCTACTGCCTGCTCAAAAGGAGGCGGTAGCAGCTAGCGCGTGGGGCAATTTAGCACGCGCTATTCCGTGCGTTAAGACCCTAGCGGGGTTTTGTAAAAGGAGCCCTAAGTTGCATGCACTTAATGAGGTTTAAATTGGCTCACTGTGGGACACACCCGGGCATCCTGCGGTAATTCCCTGAACTGCGTGCGCAAACCATGTGCTAAAAATTATTTTTATTTTACTGCACAGGGAGCATGTCTGGGGTGGGGTGGGGAGGGTGACAAGTGGGTGTTATTACTGTGTGCTAACTGATTAGTGCAGGATTCAGGTGTGAGCCTTTGGGTCTGTATTATATAAATGGCACCTTAAATTAGGCGTCTTTAGGCACCCTACCGGCGCCTAACTTAAGTGCAAAACGTCATTTAAAAAAAAATAGTGTTTAAGAAAAAAAATGTAGGTGCCTTACAATGCTTAACACCACTTTAGGTGTGGCTAACAGAGGAACTCTGCATCTGAGCCATCTTTCAATATTTATAGTACCGTATTTTCACGCATATAACGCACGCGTTATACACGATTTTACAAACCGAGTATAACCATGCGCGTTATATTCGTGAGCGTGTTGTACACATTTTTTTTTACATAGTTTTCCCCTCCCCCCCCCCCCGACGTCCGATTCACCCCGCAGGACCGCTCGCACCCCCACCCCGAAGGACCGCTCGCACTCGCACCCGCACCCCCACCCCGAAGGACTGCTCGCACTCCCACAGCCTCCCCCCCATCGCGGAGAAGCTGCCTACCGTTGTCCTGCTGCTTCCTCTTCCGGCGGTCCCGCCCTTTCTCTGACGTCAGAGAAAGGGCGGGACCGCCAGAAGAGGAAGCAGCGCAGACGCAGGGCTCAGAGAAGGGGCGGGACCGCCGGCAGAGGAAGCAGCAGGACAACGGTAGGCAGCTTCTCCATGATGGGGGGGGGTGGGGAGGCTGTGGGGGTGCGAGCGGTCCTTCGGGGTGGGGGTGCAAGTGCGAGCGGTCCTTCGGGGTGGCGGTGCGAGCGGTCCTGCGGGGGGGGGGGGGTGAATCGGACGTTGGGGGGCATCAGGCTTTCAAGGTGGGGACAGGACTTCAAGGGGGAGAGGAGAGTCGGGGCGGGCGAAAGGAGAGTCGGGCGGCGACGGGAGAGTCGGGGTGGCATGCGCGGTATATGGGTGTGCGCGGTATATAAAAATTTCTTTACATAAATTACAGTTTCCCGCGCGCTATACCCGTGTGCGCGTTTTACACGGGTGCGCGGTATATGAGTGAAAATACGGTATAGATAAAGAGAATCTGACTCTTTACACCAAAACAGTTCACTCTAACTTAGATAGTATATTAGCGCTGGATAATATATCAATGTTTTATAAATTCTTTCTTAGTCCAGTTTCCTTACAACAGTACATCTTAGGAATTCAGATATCCACCCTTATCGATAGATACAGGTGGTGGGATTCTTCATGATTCCAAGTACTATTTCCCAACTATTTACTTATTTCAATTATTTTATATAAATATAATAAATAATAGACTTAGCTTATTCAAAGTTTTTTGAATGGCTGGTTATACTAGGAGAAGCTATGCTGTAATGTCCAGTTCCCCCGACCTTGAGAAAGTTTGGCGAAATGCGTCGGGAAGGGGAATGGACTTTGAATAAGCTAAGTCTATTATTTATTATATTTATATAAAATAATTGAAATAAGTAAATAGTTGGGAAATAGTACTTGGAATCATGAAGAATCCCACCACCTGTATCTATCGATAAGGGTGGATATCTGAATTCCTAAGATGTACTGTTGTAAGGAAACTGGACTAAGAAACAATTTATAAAACATTGATATATTATCCAGCGCTACTATACTATCTAACACAGGAAGTAGCATTAGGTGTCGTAAAGCGCCTCCGTAGCTGCGATTCACCTGAAAGTTAGGTGCTGGAAAGGTAGGCCTGCGCCTACCATGATTCTATAAACAGTGCCTTTGCATGATTGATATGCGATTGGCGGCTGTTTCATAGGCGGCTGCCACCACCGACGCTGGTTATAGAATCCGGACTATACTGCCTACAAAATAAGTGTCAGGTAGTGCTCCCATGCTAATGTTGTTTTAATGGCCACATGGCTAATGCAAAAAAAAAAAAAAAAAAAAAGGGAAAATTGGTCATTTTACTGCTATGGTCAAAATGGCTTTAGTGCAGTGGTTCCCAACCCTGTCCTGGAGGACCACCAGCCAGTCAGGTTTTCAGGATAGCCCTAATGAATATGCATGAGAGAGATCTGCATATAATGGAGGTGCCAGGCATGCAAACCTGCTCCATGCATATTCATTAGGGCTATCCTGAAAACCCGACTGGCCTGGTGGTCCTCCAGGACAGGGTTGGGAACCACTGCACTAAAGCCATTTTGACCATAGCAGTAAAATGACCAAATCTCTCTCATGCATATTCATTAGTGCTATCCCGAAAACCCGACTGGTTGGTGGTCCTCCAGGACAGGGTTGGGAACCACTGCTTCAGTGCACAGGAAAAACCTGCGTAAGGGTGTGCTAAGCCCATCAAACAAAAAACACGGATCACTTTCAAGCTAATCCAACCCACAATAGACTTGTGTAAATCAAAAGAAGGGGTTTTTTTTTTGGTTCATAAACAGTTGTTATTTTGCAGAATTTGAATACACAGAAAAGTGTATCGACTTGTTCACAATTTAATCTAGTATAAATAACATCCTGCTCAAGCCGTTAATACAGATGCCCTAATTTGAAGAAAACTTTCCCAAATAATAAATTCACTAGGAGGTTGAGGTATCATTTAGAGGCTTAACAGCTCAGTACATAGAACCTCTTATAACATACAGTGGAACTTTGGTTTACGAGCATAGTTCGTTCCAGAAGCATGCTCGTAAACCAAATTGCTCGTATAACAAAGCGAGTTTCCCCATAGGAAGTAAGGGAAATTCACTTGATTGGTTCCACCTCCTTCCTCCCCGGCCACTGGCACTGCTCCACCCCACCCCACCCCATCCCCAAAAGACCCCCTTCCTGAGGCCACTGGTGCACTTCCTCATCCCCCCCCGCGAACCAGCATCGCTCCCCCCCCACTTGCAAATAGCGCCCCCTGTGAACTGGCATCACCCCCCCCTCATGCCCGCCCACCCACCCAAACTGAAGCCTTACCCCCATCTGGCACCGGCACGCAGCACCAACCCACAGGAGGTGCTGGTGCCCGAAGATTGTGCTCCTTGCTGGACTGGGCCTTGAGGTAGGAAAAATTATTTTATTTTCAATTTAGTGATCGAAATGTGTCAGTTTTGAGAATTTATATCTGCTGTATGTGTATGAAAAATGAAAGGAAATAATTACATTACAATTAGTAGGAGAGGGGGCTGGGTGCAGAGCCTGGTATATGTTAGTACACAATTTGGTTCAAAATGTTTTTTTTCTTGTTTTCCTACTCTAAATCTAGGGTGTGTCTTATGGAGCAAAAAATACAAAAACAGTATAAAACTTTCTAGTTAGACACAAACAGAGTTTATGTATAAGGGTGGGATGGGGGTTTGAGGTAAATGATTATATGGTGATCAATATATACAGGTAAGGACCTGAAATAACATATATGTTATAAGAGGTTCTATGTACTGAGCTGTTAAGCCTCTAAATCAGTGTTCTTCAACCACCGGTCCGTAGACTGTTGCCGGTCCACAGAAATTTCCTGCCGGTCCACAGGGCCACCAAGTGCATCAGGCCCAAAACAGTATTTTTCAACTGCTGGTCCACAGTGCGCTCAGTGTGGCATTAATCTTCGAGTCGGCTCCATCTTCCTCACTGATTCAGTGCACAAAGCCACGGGCAGCGGCTCCTACATGTGTCCTGCACCTGAACTGGAAGCCTTCTCTCTGACGTTGCAACGTCAGAGGGAAGGCTTCCAGATGAGGTGCGGGACATGCTATGAGCCGCTGCCCACAGCTTTGTGCACTGAATCAGTGAGGAAGAGGGAGCCGACTCGAAGATTAATGCCACACTGAGCGCACTGTGGACCAGCAGTTGAAAAAACACTGTTTTGGGCCTGATGATAACACCGGCCTGAAGATAACACCGGGGGCGGCATATAATGGCCAGGTGGGAGCAGGCCAGAAGGTAAGGCATAGCATAAAGGGAGGGAGAGAACAAAGGTAGGGGGGAATGATTTTATTTTTGAATTTAGTGATTGAATTATGTCAATTTTCCTGTCAGTGTGCTTTGTGTAGTTTAATTTTGTGGTTAACCATTATGTGTTGTTAATAAGATTATATTGTGTGTATCTGTGAAAAATGAATGGAAAAAATAGTGTTACAATTAGTACTATTACGGGGGCGGGGTCTGGGGTGAAGATTGGATAGAGATGGGCGGGGTCTGGCCCATGACTTAGCCCAGTGTTCTTCAACTTCCGGTCCGCGGACTGATGCCGGTCCACAAAATAATTATTTTATTTCTACCGGTCCATAAGTGTAAAAAGGTTGAAGAACACTGCTCTAAATGATACCTCAACCTCCTAGTGAATTTATTATTTGGGAAAGTTTTCTTCAAATTAGGGCATCCGTATTAACGGCTTGAGCAGGATGTTATTTATACTAGATTAAATTGTGAATAAGTCGATACACTTTTCTGTGTGTTCAAATTCTGCAAAATAACAACTGTTTAAGAGTATGCTAAGGCCATTTTCTACTATAGCTTAGTAAAATAACCTCTAAGATCTGTAAAAAAAAAAAAAAGGTTACAGAAACATTACAAACAAAGAAAGCCAACCCTCTTATTTTCAAAAGCATCAAAAGAAGCCAAACAGAAAGTCAAGCAGCATCATTTTCCATCTTTTAAATGAGAGGCCAGTTGTTTGAAGGACCCAATAACTTCTAAGTAGGAAATGCATACATCATTATGCTCATAAAGTCATAATTTCAAATAAATATAAACCATAGTTCAGTCTGTTCCTGGCCTCCTAATTCTTCTTAGAAAAAAATAGAGCACTACTTTCAGGTGAACAGACAAAAGAAACACTTCTATCAAATCCTTTTCAGGAACACAGTCACTCTTTGGATTGTCAAAATCAAATAATAATGTGCTTCATTTTATCTTTAAAGACAGCCATTAAAAACATACTTTGCTGGGCAAAGAACAGGAAGACTTGCTACCTGTGAATAAGACTTTCCCACTATTTTTGTCTGCATTTAGGTAAGCAATGCATTTAACTAAATATGATTTCAAAGAGATGGCTCTAGATACGGGTGGTTGGTAGGATGGGTGGATGGGGGGTACATGGGGATGTGTGTTCAATACTCCCCCATGAATTCAAGGTCTGCGATTTGCGGTCCTGGTCATTCACGGTATTTTCCGACCACGAATGACCGGGCTGCTTTGACACGCAGCTCCTGATTGGTGAGGCCTGACTTTAGTACAGGAAGAGGCTGTCAGAGCAGATTTCCTTCACTCGCCGGCGCTCCGGCTGCCTCTCCTGTCTCCCCTGCCTAAAAACCGTATTTGCGGTTTTTCAACATTCACGGGGGTTCCTGGAACGGAACCCCCGTGAATATCGGGAGAGTACTATATGTGTGGATCTCTCTATACAGAATTCTACTGCAAGATACAGGTGTACATGTGAAATTTGAAAGAAGAGAGATTTTAAAATCAGTAGAAGCATACCTGAATTCTTTCTTTTACAATGACATTTTTCTTACATGAAAATTGTACCCAAATCTAATTACTTAAAAAAATTATGATCATTTTAGCTTCTTTTGCTGCTGCTTTGCAGTATTCAATACCAAGTTGATCTGGTTTAATCATGAAATGCAACAGCGGCAAATCCAGGACGATATTCTTATTAAACTGATATAAAATGATCATTATAAATTTGAATTATGAAGTTTGAAACCATTATCTCTCTTGCCATCCTCCTCTAAAAAGGAAGACAGAAAAAGGACCCTTTTAAATCTTCTGATCCACTGGGAAATATCCTTTATGGAAATAGTGACCTTAAACCCTGAATTTCAAAATGTCACGCAATGTTAGGGAGGCAAGAGCTGCAGCTTTTTCCGAGACTATCACCCATAGAGGGGATTTGTTTTTGGGGTCTTGATGTATGTTTGGATGATTGATGTAATTATTTATAACTTATTGTAAACCGCCTTGCATTGAACTTACGTGAATTTTCTATATTTGCCTCACTTAAACCAAACAGCTCTCCATTAATCCACACATGGATGGAGCACAGATAGCATCATGCAGACCGACACAAATGATTTTATCCAGTTCAAAACAAAAAGTCCAAATTTTGTACTAGACAAGAGGGAACCAAAATATGTATGTGTACCCAACACAGATTAATTACTTACCACAATTTTATAATCCCTGTATACTTATCCTTGTTGTAAAAAATATTAAATTTTTCTTTCTACCATTGAAATCTTTTCACTGGACATCTAGCTATTTAGATTTTTAAGTGTATAAATATGCATGGCATATTGCATACCAATCTTCCCTTTCACCCATCACTAATTTCTATTGAATGCTTTACTGCAGTTTGGTAGTGAATAGCTGAAGGTATATTGCACGCTGGAATCACTGGCAAGCTTTCTTCTCTGCAAGCACACACTGGTTCAGAGACTCTATAGAGTTTTCTTGTCCGTAGGATGGTCTGTCTCTGCAGGTTTGGGTCTCCATTCTCTCCTCTCAGCCAGAGTCCATTGTGAACAGCTGGATGTTCTCTGGGTTCCAGTACAGCCCCACTGCAGAATTGTAAATAAGCGACCAGACGTATGGGATGAAGAACTCCTCAGGTTGTTCTTCTTCCACATATTTAAACTTCAAATCTGGGAATTTCTGGTGGGAAAAAAAATGATCTCATTAAGTCATCATTTTATATTAGGTTTATATGCACAAATTGATGCAGCCTGCTAAAAATGTTTTTGTGTTTTATTAGAAAACTTGGCACTGGTTCAGCAACTTATATCTATATTTACTCCCGCTTATGCAGGTGAAGCCAAAACATCGGCTGATGCTGGGACCAATATGAAAGTGAGAGACAACAGTGGGAAAATACTGGCAGAATAAAATCATGACAAAGTGCTTCTATCCATAAAGGAAAGCCATTGGATTCTTTATATATTGCCTTTCTGTAGTTCAAACGTGAAAGGACATTTTTGAAAGACTGTCCAAGTCAGAATTGGAATGTCCCAAGTATAATGTCCAAAAACCCCCTCGTCCATCTCATAGACCCGTTTGAACAGGAAAAATGTCCAAAATGAAGAGCTTTTTTCAAAAGTATGATTGAAGTCTACAAAATCCTGAGTGGAGTAGAATGGGTACAAGTGGATCGATTTTTCACTCCGTCAAAAATTACAAAGACCAGGGGACAATCGATGAAGTTACAGGGAAATATTTTTAAAACCAATAGGAGTAATTTTTTTCACTCAGAGAATGGTTAAACTCTGGAACGCGTTTCCAGAGGATGTGGTAAGAGCGGATAGCATAGCTGGATTTAAGAAAGCTTTGGACAAGTTTATGGAGGAAAAGACCATAGCCTGTTATTGAGAAAGACATGGGGAAGCCACTGCTTGCCCTGGATCGGTAGCATGGAATTTTGCTACTTGTTGGGTTTTGGCCAGGTACTAGGGACCTGGATTGGCTTCTGTGAGAACGGGCTACTGGGCTTGATGGACCATTGGTCTGACCCAGTAAGGCTATTCTTATGTTCTTATAAAATAGTAGGCTCCCACCCTCCCACTGGGAACATTATAGGAGGACAAGTCAAGACTATATACACATAGTACATCTTTCAAAAAATGTTTAAGATATGAGGAATTTAGTAACAGTTCTAAAATAAGTTAGAATTAGAGTAACTAAAATTATTTTGGGAGTGTAAATACTGTGAATATGGTACACATCGTCAGAAAAATTAGGATGCATGTATTGTGTTTCCCCCAAAATAAGACAGTGTCTTATATTAATTTTGGACCCAAAAAACACAATAGGTCTTAGGTATGCACATGATCATCTCTCCCTTCCTCTCCTTCACCCCAATTCTTCCTCTTTCCTTTCTCTCTCCCACATGTGCAGCATCTTTCCTCCCCTCCCTCCCATCCCCCTGTGTAGTAGAAGTTTGCCCAGCTTCTATCCTTCCCACTCTGCCATTCCTCGTGCAGCAGAACCCTTGTCCAGCTTCTATACTTCCTTCCCTCCCATCCCTTGTGCAGCTGAACCCTTGAGCACCTCCCCTGCTCCCACAGTGCAGCCGAACACTTGCTGACCCTCCATCCTTCCCTCCCCGCCAACCGCGAGCAACCCCTACCTTCATCCAAAGCAGCGTTGGGCCTGCAGCACTCTAAACAGGCTGCTTCAGTCTTGTCCATCAGGGAATTCACTCTGCCGCATTACTGATGACGTCATTAGTAACGTAGCAGAGTGAATTCCCCAATAGACAAGGCTGAAGCAGCCTGTTTAGAGTGCTGCCGGCCTGACGCTGCTTTGGATGAAGGTAGGGCTTGCTCGTGGTCAGCGGGGAGGGAAGGATGGAGGGTCAGCAGGGGTCAGCTGCTTGGTGGGGGTAGCGGTGGGGGAGCAGAAGATGCTGTCGGCGAATCCCGGGACTAGGGCTTATTTTTGGGGTAGGGCTTATATTAAGACCTACCCCGAAAGTCAAGCTAAAGCTTATTTTTGGGGAAACACGGTAATTAGTTTGCTTAGTTGGAACAGAATCTATTTAGGAGGGTGTAAATATAGCATATTTAGGGGAAGGTTCTCAAATGTTGTCGGTAAAATCTGACAGGCTGCTGTCGCGCTACTACTGTAATTATTTAAAAAAGGCGAGTCATTCTTTAAAAAAAAGTACATATAAATGAGGTTGGTGGAGAGTCATGTAGGGTTGCTAAATTTGCATGGGCCAATCGCAGGTGCTAGAGGTCAGCACATGTGCAGAATAAACGCACAAATAAGCCGGCCAGAGGGATGCCTCCTACCTCCGGCCAGTAGGTCCTTCTCTTACAAAATAGCAGGCCTCCACCTCCCCAGTGCAATCAGAGCCTTAGGACCCTCCCTGGATGTGAAAGGGAGGGGCCTAAGGCTCTGATTGGCCCAGACACCTAAGGCTCCTCCTATGCATTTGACATCATTGTGTTGACGTCTGCACACTTCCGGGTGCCCTCCAGCCGCTGTTTAGAGTGCCACAGCTGTGGATAGTTTGCGAGACACTGATCTATGTAAATAGAATTGGTTGTATCCACAGAAAGGTGGTATTTCAAATCCATGACCCTTTATTACAAATGACTGTGCATAAAAAGTGTCTCTCTAAATTTAGAATTCCAAACCTGTGGCTAAAGCTACAGCTTAAAATACTTATTAAAAGAAAATCATTTTTCCAAAGAACGTATCAGGCTGTTTCCAGAAATGTTTACGATTGGGTAATTATAGCTGCAGCATTTAGTTTGAAGAGAATTACGATAACAGCTGGTATATAATTGTTACAATAAAGGAAGTAATCTTTCTTAGGCTCACCACCCTAGTCGGCAGATTAACCATACCCCCCTAACTGTATCCCTCAATCTGGCATCCTGTTTGTTTAGATTGTAAGCTCTTTCAAGCAGGGACTATCTCAGTCGTGACTCTGTTCAGCGCTGCGTATATCTGGTAGCACTCTATAAATAAATAGTAGTAGTAGGTTGAATTAAGGAGGAATAGATTACACCAGCTCTAGTGGCCCTTATTCATGAAACTAGACAAATTCTAGAATTCCTATTTTCACCAATAAGACATTGTGGAATCTTTACAACTCCCAGGTTACACAGGAAGTCCCAAAAAACAACTCTGAGGCAGAGCACTACCTGGCAGAACTATGTTCAGCAATCTTCAGCACTAGCTTGAAGGGAAGAATGCTCTTGAAATACCCCATATGATATCTTGTAACATCTGGGATGTCAGAGAGGTCTTCCAATCAATTAAAGAACAGACCTAAACCATTTTGAGAGTGCCATCAAATAATAAAACATTTTGAACATGGTTTTCAACTTTTATTATGTGTTTGTTATTTGAAATAGGGTTTCTTAAGCCGTGCACAGTACCAGTTATTGGTTAAACTGGCTTGTCTGAAGTCTGACCCCCCCCCCACCCCAATGCCCCTTCTCAGGCCTGGATGAAAAAATGCACTAGCTTCCACTGCACACTTCTAGCTGAAGTGTTTCTAGGGATGTATTTAGGCTAGGGAAGAAAAGTGTGTGTTCAATTTTCAAATTTATTTAGGCGTAGATTCTGTAAAGGATGCCTAACTGTAGGTGTCTATGATTTGGACGTCCATCGGCAAATAAAGTGGATAATAAGGCCAATTAATGACTTTAACAAGCATTAATTGGAACTTAAATGTCCAAACGCTGGACGCGATTCTACAAATAGACGTCCACAATTTTGTGGACACCATCAGAAAAAGCTGCGCCCAAAAAGTAGGCGTGGTCATGGAGTAGACATGGCAATTGATGTGGACGTCTTTAGTGAGATTAGCATATTTATGAGTTAGTCTACCTTATGTCTAGGCGATTGAAAAGCAGGTCTACTTTTGAGCACGACTTGCGCGGTTGATAAACGTGAGTTAGGTGGACGGGACTTAGGTGGGCTTTGGACTTCTCCCATGCGTTCTGCTAAATAGGTTTATGGGGCTTTTATTTTTCTTTATTAAGCTCAAAATACATTTAATAATGTGCGCCACATAAACAGGGCACATGAATACAGATATATTGAATGCAACATCTATTTTTGTGGGCAAACAGCAATGGTATTTGCTAATTATAGGAAAAGATCCATTAACAAGCACAGCTCATGATAAAGATATCTTTATATTGCTTACTTAAAAAGCTTCTCTTTTTCTGAGTAAAGAGTGCTGCAATGTGCAAAATCTTGAAAGAGCTGCATTAAGCAAGCAAGACTCATGAAAATTTTTTTTGCATAGATAACTTCATTTCCAAAAGGTTAAGAACAGAAAAAGGAGATAAAGACCTCACCATGGCTTCTAGTTCAAAGCAAATGGACATCTCCAGTTGCACAATGGTAACCTCATTGTGAGATCATCAAGGTGCACCTGGAAGGTAGAATGCCACTAATAAAATAAGAATATGTGCTGGGGGAGCTGACCATACTTGGGATTCAAACCCATGACCCATGAGAACAGGGCTTTTACCCATTGAGCCACAGCAGCTTCCATTCAGATGGCTCTTCCTGACATGTGATAATATACCTGAGGAGATCATACCTTGGCCCATGAGATTTTTGGCGCCTGTAAGGAAGAGATGGGAAAGGAAAGTGGGCTTCAGAGTCCCAAAATAAAGGGCCATAAAATTCCTTTAGGCGTCAGCAGGTATTTTCACATTGAGGCCAGAGGTAGTAAGAAGGAAGAACTGAATTTGGTTACCCTGGGACCAAGATAATAAATTGACTCTGACAATTGCAGATGGAAAAGGGTTACAAAATTTGTAGTATGGAGCCTAGCCTTTGGTCTAGGAGGGACTGGTAGACTGGTTAAGCTCCATGCCGTTCCTTCCTAGTCCAATTCAGGGTCTTCGTTTTTAATTTTAAAAGCAAATTTTTCTTATATTATTTTGTATTACAATTAAATTGTGAAGTATAGCTGCAAATAATTTATATTAAAATTTTTGATTTGCCAAAGAAAAGGTATAGATTAAAACAATTTTTATTGGCAACAGCCCCTGAGTTTTAAATTAATTTCTTTTCTGGGAAAAACGCATTTATTTGGCCAAGCAGCATAGTCAGGATGCACGTCTAAGTTGGGCACCAGGTTTCTGCACAAGAATCGGTGCTATGCGCTGTTCAATATTGGGCGCTGAACCTGGGGCACCCTTTAGAGAATTAAGCTGGGTGAGTCTCACATCCATAGTGAGTAAACTCATGGAAACACTAATTAAGCATAAATTAGATACAATCCTAGACGAGAAGAATCTACGGGATCCCCGCCAACATGGATTTACCAGAGGCAGGTCCTGCCAATCCAATCTGATTAGTTTCTTTGACTGGATAACAAGGAAACTGGATGTGGGTGAGTCCCTGGACGTCGTTTACTTAGACTTTAGTAAAGCTTTTGATAGCGTTCCGCACCGCAGACTATTGAACAAGATGAAATCAATGGGACTGGGAGAGACGTTAACTACATGGGTCGGTGATTGGCTAAACAGTAGACTTCAGAGAGTGGTGGTAAATGGTGCCCCTTCAAAAACGTCGGAGGTGATCAGTGGAGTGCCTCAGGGCTCGGTCTTGGGCCCGATCCTCTTCAACATATTTGTGGGAGATCTGACTCAGGGGCTTCAGGGTAAAATCACATTATTCGCCGATGACGCCAAACTATGCAACATAGTAAGTGAGAACACCTTACCAGACAGTATGACGCAGGACCTACTTCTATTGGAACATTGGTCCTCGACTTGGCAGCTAAACTTCAATGCTAGAAAATGTAAGGTCATGCACCTCGGCAGCAGGAATCCATGCAAAACTTACACACTAAATGGTGAAACCTTAGTTAGGACCAAGGCGGAACGTGATTTGGGGGTGATCATTAGCGAAGACATGAAGACTGCCAATCAAGTGGAGAAGGCTTCATCAAAGGCAAGACAAATGATGGGATGCATCCGAAGAAGTTTTATCAGCCGGAAGCCCGAAGTTATAATGCCATTGTACAGATCCATGGTGAGGCCTCATCTGGAGTATTGTGTACAATTCTGGAGGCCACATTACCAAAAGGATGTGCTGAGAGTTGAGTCGGTTCAAAGAATGGCCACCAAAATGGTCTCGGGACTCAAAGACCTCCCGTATGAAGAAAGGCTGAATAAATTGCAGCTATATTCACTTGAAGAACGTAGAGAGAGAGGAGACATGATAAAGACGTTTAAATATATCACCGGCCGTATTGAGGTGGAGGATGATATCTTCTTTTTTAAAGGCCCCTCTGCCACAAGAGGCCATCCGCTGAAAATCAGGGGTGGGAAATTTCATGGCGACACCAGGAAGTTCTTCTTCACCGAAAGGGTGGTCGATCGTTGGAATGAACTTCCACCTCAGGTGATTCAGGCCAGCAGCGTGAAGGATTTTAAAAGGAAATGGGATACACATGTGGGATCTCTAGGGGGGTAAATTCAAGGGGGTAGGGTTGTTGGAGTGGGCAGACTTGATGGGCTGTGGCCCTTTTCTGCCGTCATCTTCTATGTTTCTATGTTTCTATCTACTGAATCTGGTTCATTGCGTGCAAATGTGAATAATACTAGAAATTATGCATTTATGTACACACTTACATGCATAGATGCTAGCATTGCTCCTAAATGTTATTCAGAAATACCTGTTTAACTTACTTAGTGTGTATTTGCAAGGAAGGCTTCCTTCCTTTATGTCAAGTCCAGGGAACTGCTACATGTATGGTAGATAAAAACATAAGAATAGCCATACCGGGTCAGACCAATGGTCCATCTAGCCCAGTATCCTGTTTCCACAGCGGCCAATCCAGGTCACAAGTATCTGGCAAAACCCCAAATAGTAGCAACATTCCATGCTATTGATCCCAGAGCAAGCAGTGGCTTCCCCCATGTCTGTCTCAATAGCAAAGTAAGAACGTTTCCTCCAGGAACTTGTCCATACCTTTTTTACACCCAACTATGTTAAATGCTGTTACCACTGCTTTGGCAATGCGTTCCAGAGCTTAACTATTCTCTGAGTGAACAAATATTTCCTCCTATTGATTTTAAAAGTATTTCTCTGTAACTTCATTGAGATCAACAAAACAACCCAGAAAGCTTTTCTAACCATGAGAAATCTCCGTAAAATCAGAAAATTCTTTGACCAAGCACAATTTAGACTAATCGTCCAATCCCTAGTCTTAGGTCTGCTGGATTATTGCAACTCCCTATATCTTCCTTGTCCAGCCACTATGATAAAACAACTCCAGACCATACAAAACACCGCCCTCAGATTGATCTACTCACTCAAAAAATATGATCACATAACAACTGCCTTCTTAGACTCTCACTGGCTACCCATACAAGCACGAATCCAATTCAAATTCCACTGCCTGATATTCAAAGCATTACACGGCTCTTCCCCCTCCTATCTAAACAACCGCTTAAACCAAATCTCCACCTCAAGACACAGAAGAACCTCGAACCCTTTCGCCTTCCCCCCACTCAAAGGCACACAACGCAAGAAAATGTTTGACAACCTTCTGGCAACACAAGCAGCAAAAATCAACCATTCCATCTCCAATCTTATGACAATATCAGACAACTTCAAAACATTCAGAAAAGAAATCAAAACCCTGCTTTTCAAAAAATTCATCCAAATATCTTAACCCCTCCTCTTTTACCTCCAGAAGATTCACCTACCTTCAGATAACCTTCCCCCAAATTACCCACCTTAACACCTTCCAATTAAACAAATACCATAAATAGATTGTAACCTACCCTCTCTAACTGCATTCCATATGTATTTTTCATACAGTTCTTCACTGTCAGTTTAATTTCCATCCTATAAGTTCACATAGAATTTTTCTTTTTTCAACCATCTTTATTTTCTCTTCTTTATTAATTTCCAGGTACTTTAGTTAGATTGTGAGCCTTCGGGACAGTAAGGGAATTTTTTAAATACCTTCTTACTTCTCATTTATAATCTTAATGTATATTTTCTTCAAACCGCTTAGAACCTAACGGATGTAGCGGTATATAAGAAATAAATTACATTACATTACATATTGTATTGGTTATTTATTGTTCTCCTTATACAAAGTGAATCACAGGTTAACGCACATAATAAATTTCAACATGCAACATGTACAAACAGAAATATAAATCAAATACAGTAAAACCTTGGATTGCAAGTAACTTGGACTGCAAGTGTTTTGCAAGACAAGCACAAGTACATAAGTATACACATCACAACTGAGTCGATGGTTCTTCTCTTTCTGACGCCGCAAGAGTGTAGTGACTATTCTAAACGAGTAAAGTCTTGCAATACGAGTACATACAGCATACACGCGTCACATCATCCCAACTGTGTTGATGGTTCTTCTCTCTCTGATGCTGCTAGAGTGTAGTGACTGTTCTAAACGAGCAGAGTTTTGCAATACGAGTATATATAGTATACACGCGTCACAACATCTCAATTGAGCCAATGGTTCTTCTCTCTCTGACGCTGCAGGACTGTAATGACTGTTCTAAATGAGCGAGGTCTTGCAATACAAGTACGTGTAGTATTTTGTATTAACGTTTTTGGGTTGTGGAACGAATCGTCTGAGTTCCCATGATTTCTTATGGGGAAATTTGTTTTGATATACGAGTGCTTTGGATTACTTCTGGAACGAATTATGCTCGCAAACCAAGGTTTTACTGTAATAGAATACAAAACACAAAAAATTGTCATATGTAGCAAGATCCAAAGTCAGGTACACTGCGCCAAGCCATCACTCCTGGAGGACACTAAACAAAGCACACAGTAAAAATTTACATTAATCATCACTGTACCTTCATTCAATAAGTTAAGAACCAGATGTTCTCCGAGACACTAACAGTAAACCCTCCACCCCTCTTTATCCCACGACACTGGACAGTATTCATTCACAATCACCATATCAGTATCTTCCATCCCACGATTCAGTCACTCCTAAAACATCCAAATCATACTCCTCAATCGTTTCACTTATCACAACCGCCTTTGCCTTAACAGAATGTGCATTAATTAACCCCATATGCAACATTTCCCCATCCACCCGACCCCCCCTCTCCAGGGCACCGATACCAAATTTCTACCACTTTCACGGAGGACAGGTCTCCTTACCCCCTCCAGTTGGCCATACCATCCTTGTCCGATAACCACTGGGGTCTTCTGCATGTCCCAACCACTGTCTGAAACACCGGCCCAAACATAGGAACTCCTTAGTTGCATTCCTTTGTCACCTCTCCCCCCCCTGTAGTCCAATGTTTCTCAACTCAGTCCTGGAATACCCTCTTGCCAGTCAGGTTTTCAGGATATCCACAGTTAATATGCATGAAAGAAATTTGCATATAATGGAGGCAGTGTAGGAAAATCAAGTTTATGCATATTCATTGTGGATATCCTGAAAACCTGACTGGCAAGAGGGTATTCTAGGACTAAGTTGAGAAGCACTGCCTTAGTCTTCGTACTTTTGATGGAGTAAAAAAAAAGATTCACTTGTACCCATTCTACACTACTCAGGATTTTGTAGACTTCAATCATTTTTCCTCTCAGCTGTCTATTTTCCATGCTGAAGAGCCATAACCTCTTTCGTCTTTCCTCATACGAGAGGAGTTCCATCCCCTTTATCATCTCGGTTGCTCTTCTTTGAGCTTTTGATCTCTACCTGTCTTTTTTTTTTCCTGACTTATGCTCACACACCCCTTTGCAGAATCCTTAGCAACTGCACGGCAAACCGATGATCCAACAGATGGGACTTCCTATGTACTCGCACACATTTAAGTCCTGGGCTCTTTGCTGAGCCCTCATGCAAACAGAGAAGGGAGTCAGCGAAGCTTCATCACAGTATTTTCAACTCGTAACTTATTAACAGAGGTCACAATCGAGTGATTGCATGGAAACACCATATGCTTGGCAGCTATGTAAAAGAGGTGGTTTATGAAGGAATGTGTAAATATATCCCAAATTACTCTATCAACATCTTACCAAATTTGCTCCACAGGAAAAATGAGTCATAGTAAACTGTCAGTCTCTGCTTATAAAAGTTAAAAAAAAAAAAATAATCATAATTTCATACAGGTGCTTATGTATTTTCCCCTTTTCTCTTCATATAACCTCAAATTATAGTTGAGGTGATTCATGACGTTGTCATTTTTGAGCCGAATTAGTAACCTCCTGCTCCGCATGCCTGGAAACAGCACTTCTTATAAGCAATTTGATTCAGTGGCTAACACATGTCCAGTGCACTAAGAATATATGTGTGTTTCCATGGTGATCTGCGTGCTGTGCTGTAATTATGCCCATTTGCATATGTACTAGGAACGGTGTCAGGTCAAAAGCGCGCCGGGACAGAGGCGCGAGCAGACAACTGAGCGCAGCGTGGAGGCGCGCGCCGAAGAAAAAGACTGTTTTTAGGGACTACGACGGGGTGTGTGGGGGGATCCCCCACTTTACTTTATACAGATCGCGCCGCGTTGTGGGGGCTTTGGGGGGTTGTAACCCCCCACATTTTACTGAAAATGTAACTTTTTCCCTGTTTTTAGGGAAAAAGTTACGTTTTCACTAAAATGTGGGGGGTTACAAGTAACCCCCCACAACACCGCCGCGATCTGTATTAAGTAAAGTGGGGGGGGGGCTCCCCAACAAAACCCCCCGTCGCAGCCCCTAAAAACAGTCTTTTTCTTCAGCGCGTGCCTCCGTCTTGCGCTCAGTTGTCGGCATGCGCCTTTGTCTTCCGCGTTACTGTCTATGAACCACTAGGAACCAGTAAAGATTAATCTGTTTGATAAATTTATTATCTATATCAGAAGGTCCTGATACAGTAGTATGCATTTCTATTGTTGTGTTTTTAAACGATTGTTTTTAACTACTACAGTATAATCTCATTATAACAGACTTGCTTATAACGGAACCTCGTCTATAGCGGACGAGGTCCGCTGGTCCCAGCTGTGCGCCTTTATAAACATGCAGAAAATCATCACATATAACTCACATATAACGGACTTTCGGATATAACGGACAACCACGAGCAGTGACAAACTTGCTGCCCACTTTGGCGCTCTCTCAGACGTCACACTTCCTCCTAGAAGTGACATCAGAGAAAGTGCCGAAGTTGACATGGGCAGAAAGTCCATCGCTGCTCACGCCAAAGTTAAAAAGGTACAGGGAAGGGGCATGGGCATGAGGCAGGGGGAGGAGTGGGAAAGGGGTGGAGATAAGGAGGGGTGCCAGTGCCCCAAGGAAGACCATGCCCGGGGCAGACCTCCCCTGTGGGGTATGAAAGTTAGGCATATTGTATGTACATATCTGGAATAGCAAATATTTATTCCACACATTTATTTAAATCCTTTCCATTCTGCCATTCGATAGGTTGGTTATAACTGAAATGTTCATATTACTGGTGTTTCTTAGTCTCCCGGTACATTGTTGGCAATTAGAGGATTGTACTGCATTGCATAAGGCTTCTGCTTAGTGTAATATTACACGAGGAGGTTTTTTATGCCAGTGATTATATCTACCCTGATTAAGCCTCCTATTTATCTGTAACTTTACCAAGTCGTCTGGATGGAGGAGGGGATATGAGGCTTTTTCCTATCTCGCGGTAATTTCCACAGCAAGGACCCTTAGAGCAGATGCTTGATAATCCCCACTTGCCCCAATTCTAGGGATTCAAGGCACATATGTGATTAGCTCTGTAGGTTTGACACGGTTTTTGTGTCTGCTGTAAACTTTTTGAGAGTGTGGTTTGAAATTATTATTTTTCTCATATAGGCTTGTGTGTGTTGGGCCATATTACTGGTGTATCATGTAAGTTTCTGCACTGCTCATCATTTCACAGCTATGGCACCTCCCCTTTGACCCTATGGTCAGCAACATGATCGTCTGTATTCCTCATATTCCTACATTTTAAAATTTTATTTTAGGCATTAGATTGTCCATCCATCTCCTTTAATAAAATCCCCCAAAGAGCTGTGGGTGGTCCAAACTAGTATAAGAAGGAAACGAACACAATGCTAACAGTGATAAATGCAGTTTTGATTCCTACAATTGATTATTGTAATGCCCTCTACTTAAGATTTTTTTTAAAAATTGTAATCCGAGCATTACAACTTGTCGTCCGCACCCTTAGGGCAAGGGGCCCCAGGAGGCAGGGACGATAATTATGCCTTTGTGACCTAAGGTAGGATACACAAGGAATGTCAGGATATACACTTAGTGGTTCAGGATTTTCACCAACACAAAAACCAGAGGAGTCAAGGCGAAAATCCGGACTGGATTTATTCAATTCCACCATAGGAAGGGGCCAATACCCTTGGTCCCGAATCCTTCAAATAAATCAAGGAGCTTTTCCAAACAAGAAAGAAAACAGCATAATGTTCTTAGTCACATATTGCCAAAATCATAAATCCAAACAGCTCCAAAAGAAAGGCAAAGGAAAGACTCTGTACTCTGGAGTCCTAACTTTAAAGTACTTGGCTGCACTACGCAGGAAAATACAAACAGTCTTCTTGGTTTTTTCAGAACACAAAATTTGTCCAAAAAAAGGAGCAGTGTCCCAGCACTGCTCTATGTCAGCCGGTAGTAAGGCTGGCCAGGTGGTGTGCTCCACGTGCTGATATATGCCACATTAAAGAGCCCTCAATCCCACCTCAAACGTGGGGCAAAATTCCCCCCACCACACTGGCCAAACAAACACAAAGCCAGAAAGATTCAAAACAATTCAGTATCCCAAAGTTCACTGAAATAGCTGTACCTCTTAGTTAGGTCGACCGGGCACTGCTTTGGCAACGGTTATGTCCATCGGTTGTCCTTCCAGGACTGGTTCCACCCCCAATTCCATATCCTGGGGATCCTCAGAGCAACTGGGAGACAGCACTGCATCGGCTTCTCCAAGCTCCATGCCTTCCGGCCATTCGGGGTTCTGCAGAGCTCTTAGTCCTGAGCTAGCCAGAGGGAACTGTTCCTGGGACTGGTTTCCTCTCCTACAACCCTCCCTCTCCCTTACTAACTGCTCAGACTTTAGGTTCAGGAGTTTACAGCCCCGCCCAATCTCCCCAGCTGGAACACATTTCCGGTTGGAAGCCTTGGGCAGGAGAGGGGGAGGGGAAGCCTGTAATTCTACTCCCCGGCTCCCTCTGGTGGAATGGGAAAAAATGTCAGGAAAAGAACCACCTTGAGGTTTAAACTGCTGAGACAGAGGGTCATATGTTCCAGCCCCTGGCTTAGGGCTAGGATCAACCCTAGCTGGCATAGCCTGCATATCACATACCCCCCCCCTTAAATGCCTGCTAGGGGAGGGCCTATGCCTAAGTGTCTCTTTCTCTCCAATTCGAGAGAGCGTCTGACCTAATGTTTCTTATGTCTACCTCCCCTCCTAGGGGAAGGTTTAACGGGGCCCGCAGTATAAAAGTCTCCATCCCAAATTAATTCTTGCGACTGAGACAGATCCGCGGTCAGTGACCTCCCTGGAGGGTATTCTTCTTCTAAGGCACCTAGGCGGGTATCAAACCCCGCCATCAAGTCACACATTTCTTTCAGGTCATTCCTGCCTATAAGCTCCACCTGCATCTGTACCTTCCTTACTTCTTCCCGTACCTCACTAACAGCACACGCGATGTTTTTTACTTCTGCTATGTGGTCCGGTTGTTCCTCCACATGGGCCTCGAGATGTCCTATCTGTTCTCTAAGGCTCTCGGTACTAGATCTTAATGCCTGTAAGTCCTTCTGATATTGTTGTAGGTTTTTCTCTAGGGTGGCCCTCAGCACCTGGTCAGTTTGACCCACTGTCTCCTTCAATCTAGTGCCCAAACCACCGTGTATTCCTTGGACTACTTCCTCCCACTGTTGCTGCTGGTCCACCTGCCTCTGGGCCAGTTCTTGATATAGTTTGCCGAACTGCTGTTCTACCGTTTTCCCGAATTCTGCCACCGCGTCCCAGCTGCCCGGGAGTATATCCACAGTAGAGGTGTTGGTCTCTCCCTCAGAAGGGCTCCCCGAGGAACCAAATCCTTTGACCCCCCTATCAGTGTGGGCCAACTGCTTCCACTGTTCTAACCTAGGGTGCCAGATTCGCTCGCATATTAGTTGGGCAATACAGTCACCTTTCTTCACCTGGAATTCCTCCTCGGCATGGTTCATCATTAAGATGAGGACATTGCCCCGATAGTCAGGGTCAATTACCCCCGCCCCGATATCAATACCGTGTTGGGCGGCTAACCCGGATCGTGGGGCTACCCTTAAATACGATCCTGGTGGCGGGGATACCTGAATATCTGTAGGTATCAACACCCCTCCTTTAGCCTCCACCACCGCATCCTGGGCGGCATAGACATCACACCCTGCCGCCTTCTCGTATGCAAAGGTAGGTGCAAGGGCGTGTTCAGACAAGGGTGCCCACCTGATCGTTGGACGCCAGCGACCCTGAGTCCTCTCTCTCCGGGGAAAATACCGTCTACCGGACCTATACTCCCCCGACTTCCCCTGCGTGTCATCCCTGACCATCAGAGTATGTCTCTCTCTCCTACTTGGTTCCCCCACATCTCTTTTTGGCGCTAGGGATTCTGCTAGTGCGGACCAGTCCCGACCTAAAATCAAGGGGACGTGTGCTTTAGGGATAACCGCTATTTTCAGTGCTTTTACCTCCCCTTCGTACTTTATAGGGATTAGGTACTGCGGATAGGATCTTTTCCCCCCATGTACACACACCACACTCGCTTTCCCCGGGATCTTGCTGAAGGGACCCCTTCTCCGGGCTTGATCCCAGCAATTCCGGGACATAATGGATTGCTCGGCCCCGGTATCCAATAGGGCCTTAATCTTCTGAGCATTTACTTGTACCTCCAATTCATAAGGCCCCCGAGAAACCTTACTCTCCCTACCGGAGGCAGTAAGGGTTAACTTGACTCGGCATTGTTTTTGCATATGCCCAGCCTTCCCACATCTAAAACAGGTGATGGGGCTCTTCCCGGGCATTGGAGTATCAGGTACCTTCCTCAGGGACATCGGGCTACTTTCCCAGGCTTTATTTAAAGGCCTCCCTTGCTCTCCCTGGCCCCTACGTGGCCCCCTGCTTCCCTGGGCCTCTCCCCCAGGGGTAGAGGTGTGTAGGGAATCCAAGTAAGCCTCAGCCAGGTCAATTACCTGAGACAAAGATCGCTGGCCCTGTCTCTGGATCCAGGCCTTTAAACCCTTAGGCACCGCCTCAAGAAACTGCTCATGCAGAATCTCAGTAAGTAAGGCCTGGGCGTCCCCGAGACAGGGTTGCAGCCACCTCTCAGCTAATTTCCGTAACCTATGAAAAAGAGCCTTGGGCCTTTCTTTTTCTCCCATTATGGAACCCCTAAATTGCTGGCGATAGTGTTCCCGGGTAAAGCCTAGGTAATCCAACACATGATTTTTTATGGCTCTATAGTTACTGGCCAGCTCAGGACTAAGAGTCTGATAGGCAGCCAAGGCTGCACCAGCCAGGCATGGTATCAGCCTCGTAGCCCATTGGTGCTCCGGCCAGCCTGCTGCCACAGCCATTCGTTCAAAGGCATGTAAAAAATCATCGGGAGCATCTGTAGGCCCCATTTTACATACTTGCATGGAGTGGAGGCCTTGCGCTGCCATCGAAGCTCCCATAGTTGCGGGTGCTCCCGCTGCAGTCCCTCCAATAACTCCCTGGAATAGCTGTGCCATGGTCCTTGTTTGGTCCTCCATAGACTTGACCAACTCCTCATGTCGCCGTCCAGTCTCGGCTTGGCTCGCCCGCCAGAGGTCTTGGTTGCTTTGCAACACAACTTTTAAATCTTCCGTTTGCTTCTGCCTCTCCGAAGCCAAGAGGGTGAATAGTTGTTGCAGATCCATCGTGAGGCTGAAAAAGAAGCACAAAGAAAAGAAACCCAAGTGCGGAACCCCAGAACAGACTGGCCAATGTTGCAGTTCCCCCTCACCCTTGAGCTTAGGTACTCTTACCCGCAGTTTGGGTGAGTCTGCGCCTTTGGTTGTTAGGCCTCCTTGGCCTCCAGTCGTTCTCCGCACGGCTTGTTCCTCCGGACCTCAGGTCTGGTTCTTATCGGCCACCTTCCGGCACAGGTCCAGCACAGGTAAGTTCCGGTCCCCACAGCTTCGTCCTCCGACGGCTTCCCTCTGGGTGTCCGGCTCTCCAACCCGGAAGACTCGTCCCTTCCAGCAGCCCCCCGAAGAGTCCTCTTGAATAAACAACTCTTAATGCAGGAACAACAAAACAAACTAACAAAAAAAAAAATTCAAAACGTTTTTTTTTTTTTTTCAATAGTCAAAGTTCACCAATATGTCCAGCAGGAGGCAGTAAAGATCCCACTCCTGATACCAAGTTGTCGTCCGCACCCTTAGGGCAAGGGGCCCCAGGAGGCAGGGACGATAATTATGCCTTTGTGACCTAAGGTAGGATACACAAGGAATGTCAGGATATACACTTAGTGGTTCAGGATTTTCACCAACACAAAAACCAGAGGAGTCAAGGCGAAAATCCGGACTGGATTTATTCAATTCCACCATAGGAAGGGGCCAATACCCTTGGTCCCGAATCCTTCAAATAAATCAAGGAGCTTTTCCAAACAAGAAAGAAAACAGCATAATGTTCTTAGTCACATATTGCCAAAATCATAAATCCAAACAGCTCCAAAAGAAAGGCAAAGGAAAGACTCTGTACTCTGGAGTCCTAACTTTAAAGTACTTGGCTGCACTACGCAGGAAAATACAAACAGTCTTCTTGGTTTTTTCAGAACACAAAATTTGTCCAAAAAAAGGAGCAGTGTCCCAGCACTGCTCTATGTCAGCCGGTAGTAAGGCTGGCCAGGTGGTGTGCTCCACGTGCTGATATATGCCACATTAAAGAGCCCTCAATCCCACCTCAAACGTGGGGCAAAATTCCCCCCACCACACTGGCCAAACAAACACAAAGCCAGAAAGATTCAAAACAATTCAGTATCCCAAAGTTCACTGAAATAGCTGTACCTCTTAGTTAGGTCGACCGGGCACTGCTTTGGCAACGGTTATGTCCATCGGTTGTCCTTCCAGGACTGGTTCCACCCCCAATTCCATATCCTGGGGATCCTCAGAGCAACTGGGAGACAGCACTGCATCGGCTTCTCCAAGCTCCATGCCTTCCGGCCATTCGGGGTTCTGCAGAGCTCTTAGTCCTGAGCTAGCCAGAGGGAACTGTTCCTGGGACTGGTTTCCTCTCCTACAACCCTCCCTCTCCCTTACTAACTGCTCAGACTTTAGGTTCAGGAGTTTACAGCCCCGCCCAATCTCCCCAGCTGGAACACATTTCCGGTTGGAAGCCTTGGGCAGGAGAGGGGGAGGGGAAGCCTGTAATTCTACTCCCCGGCTCCCTCTGGTGGAATGGGAAAAAATGTCAGGAAAAGAACCACCTTGAGGTTTAAACTGCTGAGACAGAGGGTCATATGTTCCAGCCCCTGGCTTAGGGCTAGGATCAACCCTAGCTGGCATAGCCTGCATATCACAAACTGCTACCGAATGCAGCGGCTCGCTTAATTATGGGGGCTTCAAAATTTGAGCACATTACACCAATCTTGGTGAAGCCTCACTGGTTACCAGTAGTTATTCGAATTGAGTTTAAAGTATTTTGCACGATTTACAAGTTAAAGCAGAGTAAACAGCCAGCAGAGATGCATAATCTTTTTCGTCAATATTTGCCTAGTCGTATATTGCGCTCCAGTGAACAGCATTGCTTGGAGGTTCTACCTCTAAAGTAGGCGAGACTAGTGTGTCACCATCACTCAATGATTGCTGTGCAGGGCGCCCAGTGGTGGAACGCCTTGCCACTTGAAGCCAAAGAGGAATCGTCACTATTACATTTTCGGAAATTGATTAAAACAGTATCGTTTGAATGATATTACTCGTGTAAATGGGGATGATGAATATGAGATATTGCTGGTTTTATGTATGAAACTGATTTTAGAAAGAGTAGCCCGAGAGCTAGTCTCGAAGGGCGTAGGATAACACGGGGCTGGGAGCCCGATGACGCCTGTGTTGTCAGGGAGACAGGGTAAGGATTGGTAGGTTTAAAAGTTGCTTAGATAATGTAAAGAGAAGTTATGAAAGATGGTGCGTGATTGGAGGACAGGGGAAGTGGGCGGCACCGGGGGAGGTGTTAAAAGCCGGGACCTTGGAGGACTCGGCTTTCAGGGTCCTCCAGGGCGGTTTTTTCTTGTCTTTGCTTTGCTGCCTTTGTTGTAGGTTTCCGTGCGTTTTTTCAATGGAGTCGGGCAGCTTGCGGGGTGCTGGACAGGAGAGAGATGTGGCAGAGATTTCGTTGCTGGCTGGAGACTCCTTCTCGGAAGAGCCGTCGCAACAGGTTGGTCAGGGAGTAGGGGAGGAGTTGGTTCGCCCGTTGCGTCGCTCGAAGGCAGCAGCGTTGTCAGCGCTTGCCATAGCGAGCTCGGGGTTAACGAGGGGGAGCGGTTCAGTAGGGGGAGTTCAAGCGGGACCGAGTCGGCAGGAGACTGGTGTGTCGGACGGCTCTAGGGGAGCCGTTTCGGCCGGCCGCAGCTCTGCAGTGCCGCGAGGGGGCGGGGCCTCAGTATCGGCGTCCTTGTTAGATGCGTCGTGTGCTTCTCCCTCCGTGCCGTTGGTGGCGAGCGGGGGAGCTTCTGCATCCTTGGATTCAGCTTCCCTTGTGCTCCCTGGTGTAGATGTGAGTGCTGGGTCATTCCGGGGGAGGGGGGGGGGGAGGGGACTTCGACTAGTATTCCCCGAGTGGGAGGAGGTTTAGAGCCTTGTGGGTCCCCAGGTGTTTTTGGCTCCGGCAGAGGAATGGATAGTTTAGGGTATGGGTCTGTCCCAGCTGGGGGATCGTCCACGGCCTGGTCTGGGGTTTTTCCAGGGGGATGGGGTCCGGGTTGGGGTTCTCCTACCTGGGGTCCCGGGTCTTCGGTTAGTGGAGTGGGGCCTTCTGTTTCCCATTGGGGGGGGAGCTCTGCTAGTCCTGTTGCTATGGGTTTGGGTTTTATGCCTCACAGTGGCTATGGTTCAGGTTGGGGTGTTCCTATGGGGTTGGCTAGTGGTATTTTGCCTGGTCCTGCTTCTGTGTTTGCTTGGTCTCCACAGGTTCCTTCCTTTTGTCCTGGAGTGCGAGCTGCTGGAGTGCCGGATGTTGGAAGTGCAGCTATGTCAGAACGGCCTGGATGTTCCGGATCGGAGCGCAGTTCGGCGTTCGGAGGTGTTGTGGCTGCTGGCGGAGGCGCTACAGGCTCTTCTCAGCTATCATCTGCCTTGCCTGGGGTTGCTGTTAGTGGCGTCTCGGCTTCGGGACCTGCTTCGCTGGCCGGAACTGCTGCCAGCGGCGTCTCTGGAGGAGGAAGTGGAGACCCCAGCTCTTCTGCACAGGGTAATGTGGCGCCTGCTCTGGCTGCTTTGGTGGGTAAAGCTAAGGGAAAAAAGGGCAGGCGTAGACATCGACGGGGGGAGTCCTCCTCTTCGTCGACTGGGTCGTCCTCGGGTTCTTCGTCTTCTTCGTCGTCCTCTTCCAAAGGGGCGGCCTGTGGTGTAGGGTCCTCTGTAGGGGGTGAGGGGGCGGTTTCTTCGGGGGGAGTGCGGGGTGCGCCTGCGTTGGTTGCTCTTACGGAGCTTTGGGAACGCGTGCCTAGGGCGTTGCGTCGTAAAATTCGAAGGAGGTCTTGTGTTGATATCTTTCGTCTGATGGAGGGCAGGGCACATAGGCGAGGTCATAAAAAATCAAAGAGGGATCGGAAGGAGGTTAAGTCTTTTCCGATAGCACGGTCCATTATTAATTGGATTCGAGCTTTTTTGCGGTTGGCGAGTGTTTGGGGGCGTGCTAACCCTCAGGAGTACGGTTTATTGTTGGCCTATGCGGATTCGGTTTTAGATGCATATCAGAGGTTTGGGGGTTGGGCCTGGTTGAATTATGACGAGGCTTTTAGGGATAAAATGGAGGAAAACCGGTTTATGTCCTGGGGCACTCAGGACGTGAATTTATGGCTTACTCACATGGCATCTAAGCCTTCAACTGCCCAGGCGGGTCGTGGGGTTGCGGGCTCCGTGACTGCTGGGCAGCCATTTCGAGGGGGGGTCGGTGGAGGTTCGGCGGCTGGATCCGACGTATGTTGGAAATTTAATAAGTCTAGCTGCCCCTTTACCGACTGTAAGTTTAGACATGCCTGTTCAGTGTGTGGCCAAGCTCATGCGGCACTCAAATGTCCCAAGCGGAGTGGCGGGGCTCCGGGAGGGGCTGGGAAGTGATAGTGCAGGCTTGTTACCGTCTCCGATACGTGTTGAGGCGATGCGTCCTTGGTTGCGGGGTTATGGTTTGCGGAAGACGGCGGAATTTTTGGAATCCGGTTTCACTTTCGGTTTTGTGATACCTTTTCAGGGGGCTTTGGTTACGAGCAGAGTTCAGAATGCTTCCTCTGTTTCCCAGTTGTGTGATGTAGTTCGGACCAAGTTATCTGAAGAACTGCGTTTGGGGCGTATTGCTGGGCCTTTTCGGAATCCTCCTTTTTTGCAGATGATTCTATCTCCTTTGGCTGTGATTCCTAAGAAGGTGCCTGGTCAGTTTCGTCTCATACATAATTTGTCACGACCTCTTGGTCACTCCGTCAATGAGGGCATTCCCCGTGATTTGTGCTCCGTGCGTTATGCGTCTTTGGATTGTGCTTTGCGGCACATGGTAGAGGCGGGGCGGGGAGCGCTTTTGGCCAAAGTTGATATTGAATCGGCTTTTCGATTGTTGCCGATTCATCCTCAGTCCTTTCCGTTGTTAGGTTTCCGTTTTGAAGGTTCCTATTTTTATGACCGCTGTTTGCCGATGGGTTGTTCAATTTCTTGCGCGTATTTTGAAAAGTTCAGTTCTTTTCTGCATTGGGTGTTGGTTCAGCGGGCAGGTTTTTCTTCTGTGGTTCACTATTTGGACGACTTTTTGTTCATTGGGGCCGGGGAAGGTGTTGTTTGTGCGCATCTAAAAAATGTTTTTGAGGAGCTCGCAGAGGAGTTCGGTGTACCATTGGCTGTTGACAAGTCTGAGGGTCCGGTTACTTCCTTGGTTTTTTTTGGGGATAGAGCTGGATTCGGTGGCTATGGTGACTCGCCTTCCAGAGGTGAAGGTTCGTCAGTTGCTTGAGCTCATTGAGCGGGTGTTAGCTGTGTCTAAATCAACTTTGCATACTGTTCAATCTTTGTTGGGATCTCTTAATTTTGCATGTAGAGTGTTGCCTATGGGTCGTGCTTTTTCTAGGAGATTGGCTGCAGCAACCTCCGGTGTGCGTGATAAGAGGCATTTTATTCGTCTTTCGGTGGGTGTGCGGGCTGATCTGCGTATGTGGGCTACTTTTCTTCGTGATTTCAATGGCACAGTGCCCATTCAGGCTCCATATATTTCTAATTTTGATATGGAATTGTATTCTGATGCAGCGGGTGGGGTAGGTTTTGGCTTGTATTGCGGTGGTGCCTGGTGTGCAGAGCGCTGGCCAGTGGAGTGGGTTCGCTTGGGTATTACTCGCAACATTACCTTGTTGGAGTTGTTTCCCCTGGTGGTGGCATGTGAGTTGTGGGCTGATGTATTGCGCAACCGGAGGATTGTTTTTTTGGTGTGATAATCTAGGAGTGGTTGAAGTGGTGAATCGGCAAGCTGCGCGTTGTTTGGCGATCAATGCATTGATGCGGGAGCTCGTCTTGCGTTGTTTAAGGCTGAACTTATATGTACGGGCGCGGCATGTACCTGGTTTGCAGAATGGTATTGCTGATGCCTTGTCTCGTTTTAATTTTTTGCAGTTTCGTCGGTTGGCGCCAGAAGCTCGAGTGGACGGTTCGCAGATGCCAGCTCATTTATGGAACCTGGTCAGGAAGGAATCTGGGAGATGCTCCGCTTGTCAGTAGCGGCGTCTACTTGGTCGCATTATTCCGGGAGTTTTCGATTGATAGCAGCCTATCTAGCGGACAGGGGCTGGTGCCCGGGCGATGTGGCCGAATCATTGTTGGCTGATTTCGTGCTGTCGTCCTTCCGGGATCAGGTATCCCAGGGTGTAGTCCGCGGGCGCTTGGCGGGGTTTGCTTTCTTTTGCAGAGCGCTGGGTTGGGCGTGCCCAGTTTCGGGCTTCTTGGTTCAACGCATGCTTCGAGCCATGGGGCGGGTTCGTCCGAGTCCCAGGGATACCAGGTTGCCTATCACTCACGAGCTTCTTCTCCGTCTGCTTGACGCGTTGGTGGAAGTGGCTAGCTCGGAGTATGAAGTTTGTTTGTTTCGGGCAGCATTCTCCATTGCCTTCTTTGGGGCGTTGAGGGTTAGCGAATTGTTAGTAGGACCTTTGTCTCACTCAGGCCCTAGGGGTCTGTTGGTTCAACATATTCGTTTTCAGAATTCCACATTGCGGCTGCTTATTGTCAGCTCCAAGACGGATCAGGCTGCGTTGGGGCATTGGATTGTTTTGCATGCTGTTGCTGCCTGTCGTTCTTGTCCGGTTGCTAGTATGCGTTCTTTTCTGGGGGTGAGACCAGAGGGTGGTTCCATATTGTTTGTGCACTCGCAGGGATCTCCCCTTACACGCTATCAATTTCAGGCAGTCTTGCGTATGGTTTTAGCGCATTGTGGAGAGAATCCGGCGTCTTATGGAACTCATTCTTTTAGGATTGGGGCGGCTACGAGCGCTAGCGTGTCTGGTATGTCTAGGGAGGGCATACAAAGGTTGGGGCGTTGGGCTTCCGGGGCCTTCCGAGGATATATTCGTCGGGAGGGGCCTTTTTCGGGACGGAAGTAAGCAGAGTCTTTTGAGTGCTGGGGGGTGAAGGGTGCTGTTACATCGCATTAAAAAAAAAATAAATAAATAAATAAATAACAAATAAAATACAACTCAAGCAGAGCTTACACATTGACTAAATGTTGCTTTTACATTTGGAGAGATTCTTGTATGCATTTGTGGTTAGATTATGTTGTTTTTTCTTTCAGCTTCCAGTGACAGGAGTTATTCCCTGTGGATCGTTGGCCACTCCTTCGTTCACTGGGCGGCGGAGAGAGCCGGTATTCGTCCTGGTGGCCGCCATCTAGGGCTGGGTCATCGAGGACTTCGTGTTTCATGGTGGGGTCAACGTGGGATGCGATGGAGTCAGTTGCTGCTGTTGCTGGAAGGATTGCGATCCCGTTCACGTCATCCGGACATGCTCCTGGTTCATTTAGGTGGTAATGATGTGGATGTTTGTACAGGGAAAGATTTGGTGAATCTTATTAAAGATGACTTACGTGTGGTGCTGGATTGGTTCCCCGGGGTTTTATTGGTTTGGTCCGATATTGTGCCTCGCCCCCGTTGTCTAGCGTCTCGGCGATGGACACGTGGGTTAGCAAAATTGAATCGGCAGGTGGGTAAATGGGTAGTGGGACAAGGGGGGCTGCAATTGTTACACGAGTGGGTAGACGTTTCTTGCGCGGGATTGTTTCATAAGGACGGGGTGCATTTGTCGGCGGTTGGTTGGGATTTGCTGCTCGATGATTTTGCATCGGGTTGTGAGAGAGTCCTTGCCTCCCGTTGATGGTCGCAGCTCCAATTTATTGGGGGGGGGGGGCCTGTATGACTACAGTCCTGTGGCGGGTCTCCCGAGCTACTGGGTGCTGGGGCTCATCCGGCGATGAGCGAAGGGACGGCTGGGAGCCGTGTCTTGGGGTCTAATGACCTGGTTAAAGGGGCATGAGGTCATGCCACCCCTCAGGCTCTTGCTGTTCATGGCGGGGTCGGGGGCCATGGATTGATTATTACACTATGTAGCTCGGGAAGAGCTGGCTGATCTTGTGATATGAAATTACAGTGTTAATTATGTTAATTATGTTAATTTATGCAATTAAGTTAATTGCTGTTGTGGTTAATAAATTGAGCTGCGGCTTTATTCCAAAATATGGTGTGTGGTCTCTGTTATTGGGTTTAAGACATAAAGGTATGAGAGGGGAGGGGGTGGTTTTTGGCGGATGTAGGAGCTATCCAGATCCCGCTGTTATTATTGGTTATGTGAGACGTTATTAGATTGTAATTGTCCATGTTTGCATTATGTATGTTTTCTGTAACCCGCTCAGAATTGCAGGATGTGCGAGTAAGAAATTTTTTTAATGAATAAATAAAAATGAGGTAACTTTCCGCTCTTTCTTGGACCATGTGCTAATTTCTCAGCATTAGAAAATTGTGCATTAAGGTTCTGGGTCTTCTGTGCACTTCTTTGCATCTGGGTTTAATAGCCAATGCCTTCCTTACCACTGCATTTACCGTATTTTCACCCATATAACGCGCATACGCGTATAGCGCGCGGGTCCAAAGCATTTCAGTAAAAAAATTTTTATTAGCACGCACACGCTTATACCGCGCATGCTGCTATAACGTCCTCCCCCCGCTCGCGTCACCCCCCCTCCCCTGCGATCCTACATCCCCCCCAGCACCGCAAAACATCTCTTACCCGATTGGGCACCGGCACCAATGCACAGGACGTGCTAGTGCCCGAAGATCCTCCCTCGTTGTTGCTGGGCTGGGCTGGGCGGTGCGAGGGAGATCCTCCTTCTTCCTCGTGCTGGGCTGGACTGGGCTTTGAGCATTTGCGCATGCTCAAAGCCTTCTGGTCTCGCTCTCTCCGAGATTCTAGACCAGAAGGCTTTGAGCATGCGCAAATGCTTAAAGCCCAGTCCAGCCCGGCACGAGGAAGAAGGAGGATCTCCCTCGCACCGCCCAGCCCAGCCCAGCCCAGCAACAACGAGGGAGGATCTTCGGGCACTGGCACTGGCACGTCCTGTGCATTGGTGCTGGTGCCGGTGCCCAATCGGGTAAGAGATGTTTTGCGGTGCTGGGGGGGATGTAGGATCGCGGGGGAGGGGGGGTGACGCGAGCGGGGGGGAGGATGCCGGATTGGAATGAAAAAAAAATAAATTGTACAACGCGCAAGGTTATGCACGCTTTGTAAAAATCGTGTATAACGCACGCGTTATATGCGTGAAAATACGGTAGATACACAATGCTTTCATGCAACTATTGGTGCAATTTTCCTCTGTGCGTAGGGAAGCTATAACAATGCGATTGTGCGTAGAACCCACACCAAGATAAGTGGGACAGGAGTGCGCACTTCCGCACACTGCACTCCTGTCCACCTGTTCTCATCTTTCCCTTCTCCATTAAGCGACAGCAATCAAATCTATCACACAAAGAATATTGTCTATTTGCACTCCTTGTCCTACCTAAACTTCAGGAAATTATTAAAAACTAACCTATTTAACCGATTTATAACCTAAATCCCCTATGCCCGTCCTCTTGTTCCCAAAATCTCTTAGCCTCCCCCCTGTTTTCCTGCTCACCTTTACATATGGCCCCCTTATATTATATTGTACCTGTATCCTGCTTCCCTTATTAATTGTATCTTCATTCGCTAATTGTACCAATTTTCGCTGTATGTCCAGCCCTTCTTTGTTGTAAACCGCCTCGAACTACTACGGCTTTGGCGGTATATAAGAAATAAATTATTATTATTATTAGTTTTGAGATGTACACAAGCTGCATTACCACCAGTGTTTGCTGTTATTCTACCAAAGACCTTCTAGAATAAATGAAAAATGGGGTATCAAGGGTGACCGGCGCCCTTCTCCTGCCCCCATGCTGCCCACGCCCACGCCCCTTCCCTGTACCTTTTTAACTTTGGTGCGAGCAGTGACGACCTTGTTGCCCCACCAAGCATTTTGTCTGTCTGTGTATGCTCATCTTAACCTCTTGTATTGCATGAATTGTTCTTTTCTATTCAAATTGGTGTTCTTTTCCCTTTCAACTTCGATGACGTGATTTGCTGTTTTATTATGGTGTAAATCCCGATGTGATGTCTACAGGAAGGCTGGTATATTAAATTTTGAATGAACCTTAAATTTGCATATGGTGGTGTATTGTCTATTCATACTTTTGAGCTGTACACGAGAGGAAAAAGGAGATCTTCCATATTGAATTCTAAATGCTGGTTGCGTCAACAGACTGTCAGGGATTCAATGAAAACAGCTCCACACGGCAGCAGTTGTTTGGGGAAGATAAAACCAGGGACGATTCCATTATTTATAAGGATGTGACTAAGAGTCAGAATAAATTGCCACACGATGACATGATCAGAATAGGGGATGACAATGGCTGGAAAGCTCCTCTCTTTATTAATAATGAAAGGAAATCTTATCTTTTCTCTAGTTCATTGCGTCAGTGTTTCCTTCCACTGGGCCAACAGTTTGTTCCTAGCGCAATTTAGATGCCTTCGACACATCTTTTTCCATGTGGCATGAAGGCTGAGTTTTACATTTAGGTTCCTTCTTTGGACCCGAAGGACTAACCGAAAGCTGATAACCATAAAACTGCAGGGTTTGTTGTTTGTTTTTTTTTTTTGCCTACTTGATATTCATGAGTTTGGCTTGGCTCACAACAAATTGTTACACGAGTCTTATGATTTTTTATGTTCAAATCTGTTTTATTATGCAATAACAACAGGAAGTACAACAGCAGGAAAAAAAAAACATGTTATATAATGTCACCCAACCATATCCACGGAGGACTGGACTCTGATGTCCCCCACGATCGAACCCCACCCCCACCCCACAGAGAGAACGCCCCCCCACCCCACCCACCCACCCCCAATGAACATACAACTCTCAGGCAGGTAACAGCATTGAGAAAGAAAGGCACTGACTCATAGATGGAGTCTATTCAATATGCGGCTGCGACTTTCAGGGGATAAAATGTTTAAATACGGAGTCCATGTGTGAACAAAGTCTCTGCTCCGGCGACGGGAAAAACAAGCTAAGCGGGCCTCCCAGCCCATAAGTTCGTGTAGTCGATTCCTCCACAGCCAAAAGGAGGGGGGCTCAGGAGAAAGCCAGCAACATAAAATACATTTCTTCCCCATAATAAAACATTTACTAAGGAATAATTTTTCAAAAGAAGTATACATAGAAAGGAAGGAAAATTGAGCAAACAACATAGGTAGCACCGAGACTGGCACAGAGGTTTGTAACAAGCCCTGTAAAAAGGAGGCCAATGCCTTCCAAAAGGCCTGAATCCCCTGGCAGCTCCAAATTCCATGAAAGTAAGAATTAACCTCCACCGAACAGCGGGTACACAATTGAGTACCAATACATCCCATATGGTAAGCCTGGCTTTGGGAAGCATAGGCCCGCAGGACAGTGCGAAAGTGACATTCACGTAATTCAGCACTATGCACTAAACCCGAAGTACGTTTCAGGATTTTCAACAAAAAGTGATCCCCCAAGTCCCTGCCCAAGTCCCGCTGCCAGGCCTCCAAAATATCAGGAAAAACCCTAGGTGGGCGAAGAGTCATAATCTGACGATGGAAAGAGGAGATAGAGACCCTAGTATCCGGATCAGCCGTCAAAAAAGTACAGAGCCGGGTCCCAAAATCCCCTTGCAAGGAACTCCCAGGGAGAGAAGCCACATAATGGCTAAGTTGACAATAGGCAAAAGGAAGACCAATCTCAGGAACCCCCCTCCCCTCTAACTCAGCACAAGTAAGAAGAGACCCATTCTCCTGCAGAACATGCCGCAACTGCTCCACCCCCCGAGCTCTCCACCGACCAAAAACAGAAGGACCAACCCCCGGAGGAAAAGCCAAGTTCCCCACCAAAGGCAAAAGGGCGCTAGTATGGGAGTCCTGATTCCACAGCCGAAGGGTCTGATGCCACACTGTCCACAGAGACCGAAACAGAATGCTACGCTTACAGGATCTCGGCAATTTGGATAAAGGGGCATGGAGGAGATACAAAAGGTGAAGTGGATAGAAATAATCCTGTTCCATAGAAAGATCCGTATAGAAAGAGGTGCCCAACACCCAATCACTAACATGGCGCAACAAACAAGCCTGGTTATAAACCCTGATGTCGGGCACCCCTAAACCACCCCCGGAGGCGGGCCCCACCAACAATGACCATTTCAGTTTAGGTCTCCGCCCTCCCCAACAGAACCGAGACAACATGGAAGTGAGAGAGCGAATATCCCTCTGCAACAAGGAAAGGGGAAGAGTCTGGAGAACGTAGAGCCATCTCGGGAACACGACCATACGAAATAAGTGAATTCTACCCAACAAAGACAGTGGTAGCGCCTGCCATTTGGCCAGTAACAGTTTAGTGTCAGCGAGAAGTTTATCTATGTTAAGGCGATACAGGCGGGCCACATCCATAGTCAGCCTGATCCCCAAGTAGCGAAAAGAGGAGTCAGCCCAGCGCAACGGAAAACGATCCCCCCAAAACTGCTGAATGTGAGCCGAGGAAGCCAAAGCCTCAGATTTCGCGAAGTTCAAAGTAAAGCCGGAGAAATCCCCATATTCCCGAAGGCTCTCCAGCAACACAGGCAAGGAACGATGCGGGTCCGTTAAAAAGACCAAAAGATCATCCGCAAACGCCGCAAGTTTAAAATGGGAATCTCCCAAGACCAATCCCCGAACATCCACATTGGCCTGAAGCTCACGAAGTAGAGGATCTAAAGAAAGCACGAACAAAAGCGGTGACAGGGGGCAGCCCTGACGAGTCCCTCGATAAATATTAAAAAAACCCGAGAAAGTCCCATTAACCAAAATCCGCGCAGCTGGATCACTATACAGCGCCTGTATCGCACCAAAAAAGAAAGGGCCCAAACCATACATCCTAAGCACCGCAAAGAGGTAACCCCACCGCACTTTATCGAAAGCCTTCTCGGCGTCAAAGCTAATAAGCATGGATGGGCTACCCTCCTGTCCCACCCGTTCCAGAGCCAACAAGATACGTCGGATATTCTTTGCTACAGGGCGATCCCGCACAAACCCCACCTGCGAGTCCGAGATCACCGAGGGCAAGACGCGCGCCAGACGAGTAGCCAGAATTTTTGCCAGAAGCTTCGCCTCGAAATTCAACAATGAAATGGGACGGTACGATTCAGGTAAAAGAGGGTCCTTACCGGGCTTTGGGAGAACAATAATAGATGCCAAATTCACGTAACGTGGAAGAAAGCCCTTAGCAACACTCAGATTGTAAACTTCAGCCAGCACCGGCGCTATCTCCGTCACCAACAATTTATAGAACTCACTCCGATACCCGTCCGGGCCCGGCGCCTTTCCTAACGGGCTGATCCCTATCGCCCACTCTACCTCCTCTACAGCAATGGGAAGATCCAAGGCGGCAACATCCCTCCGAGAGAAACAGGGCAAGTCGAGGCTGTCAAGATAGAGTTGTCCATCCAAAATCTCAGAACTGGCATCTGTATACACTTCAGCAAAAAACGCCTGCAACAGCTCACAGATCTCCTCCGGCCGGTGATGCAGCACCCCCAAAGAGTCCCGAAGAGCAGATACACCCTCAGGTCCACCCCGGGGATGCGCCATGCGGGCCAACAATCTGCTGCTCTTATTCGCAAACCGAAATAAATGAAACTTAAAATACGCCCGTGTCCGCAATAAATAAATCACTGTTCCCTCTAAGCTGAGCAGGAGTCCTCCACCCACAGTCTCACCAATAGAGGGTGCTGTTTTACTGTCACATTTTTCAATTGTGAGGGACATGCAAGTTCTGCAGGACTCCAGGGAACATACCTGTCCTTAGCGACTGAAAATATTCCACCCCCTAGTGGTAGCAATGCAGCTGGAGGACACCTGCTCAGCTTAGAGGGAACAATAGCGGAGATGCAATAATTCGTTCAGTTCCTGCTGGATCTCCAATAACTGCGTCCGAAGCAGGAAGGAGGGTGTCCTGCCGTATTGCCTTCGCAGCATAGTCGCCTTTCGCTCCAAAGCCAAAACCGTCCTAAACTTAAGCTTCGACTCCCGGGCCACAAAAGCAATGACATCCCCCCGTAAAACAGCCTTAGCTGTCTCCCAATAGAGAATGGGGTCATCGCTATGCTGTAGGTTATTGTGTTGAAAATCGCGCCAGCGCTGTATCAAAAACTCTTGAAAACGGGCGTCCTTATACAGATGACACGGAAACCGCCAAGGCCCCTAGGGAACGGAGGATCGCCCCAGGTCCACCGAAATCCCACCCAGGCGTGGTCAGATATTTCAATGGGTCCCATATCCACCCCTGACACCCGGGGAAGTAGAACTCGGGAAATAAGAATAAAATCAATTCGGGAAAGCGTCCCATGCGCCCTAGATAAATGGGAATAATCCCTCTCCAAGGGGTGGAGCACCCTCCACACATCAAGCAACCCCAGGGTAGATTCCAGGAGCTGGGCACCCGTACACAGTTTGGCGGACTCTCTGCCCGAAGAAGCAGAGCGGTCCATCTTAGGATCCGGTACCTCGTTGAAGTCCCCGCCCACCAGCATTGGCACGTCGCCAAACTGCAAGAGTTGATTGCGAAGCCCCCGAAAAAACCTGGCCGATGGATTGTTAGGGGCGTAGACATTACAGAGCAAGAGGGGCCGATTATCGAGCAACACTAAGGCGACTATGTAACGCCCACTAGGGTCTCGGAGTACCCTCTGGGTTTGAAGACGAAGACCCTTACGGATCAGAATAATAACGCCTCCCTTTCCCCCCACTGCGGGCGCCTCCAAATGGGTACCCACCCACCAAGTGCAGAGCTTAGCATGTTCCGCTGAGGACAATCGGGTCTCCTGTAAAAAGGCAATGGAAGTTTTAGAACGATTCAAACGCTGTAAAATTTTTGAACGCTTAATAGGAGAGTGAATCCCCCCAACATTCCAAGAAGTTAAAGTATAGTCCAAAGTAGTCCACTTAGTAGAAATATAGAACAATGAAAAGAAACCAGTAAAGTACCAGAGAAGCGTCCCAGCCACCACTTCTCCAGTATCAAGCAGCCACCTGTCCCATGAAGCGAGCCATTCCCCTGCCCCCAATCCAGATCCGAACCCCTCAACCCCCCCTCCCCACCCCCACAAGATACCCCAAGGAACCCAACCGCAAAATCCCCAAGAACCTGCTCAACCTCCCCCCACCCCCCAACCCCTCCCCTCCCTCCCATCCCCCCTACACAACCTACCCTCACCCAACCTACACCCAAGATACCCAAGACACCCTAAAAAGGGTATCACTTCCAGGAAACCATGAACACCCTCCCACGGGATCACTAGCCAATAACCCCCGGGCCGCATACCCCAAATGCAGAAAATCCCAAAGAACAAATCCAGCAGCCAAAGCCCCCCAGAGCACTCAAACCGCCCATCCCCTCCCCGATCCCCACAGCCTCATCACTCACATGCATTCACACACTGCCAGCTAAGTCCCCATGGGATACAGAACAATATGGGCCAAGAACAGGCCAAACACCCCAAGGAAGACCCCACGGAAAGTAGAGAAGAGGAACCAAGAGAAACACACAATCCAGAAAGCCCCTTTGCCGTCACCGGCAGGACAAGCTTATCTAACCCCCCTCCCACCTCACACACACCCGTCTTGCCCACTCATAGGGGGACCGAAGGTCCCTAGTCAGAGGGAATGAAAACATATAGAAAAGACCATTCCACTAGTCCAAACCCGAACTACAGTGCAGTCCTCGGAAATTCAGACATCTCAGTCCCCGTCAGCTCCCTGCGCCGGATCCTCAGGCATCATCTCCGTCACGAACCGCTGTGCCGCCTCCACGGTGTCAAAGTGATGAGCTCTTCCCAGATGGGTCACCCGCAAGCGAGCCGGATACTGCAAGGAAAAGGCAATGTGGCGCTGGATGAGACGGGTGCACAAAGGAGAAAACCGGCGCCGTGCCTGAGAGACCTCCGCAGAGTAGTCCTGAAAGCAAAGAACGGGTCGGTTGTCATACAGAAGCTTCTTGCCTTGCCGCAACGCACGCAGGACCTCCAACTTATGGTAATAGTTCAAAATACGGCATATGACCACTCTGGGCCGGTCAGCATTCTCTTTCCGTTGCCCCAAGCGATGCGCCCGCTCCACCCTCAAGGGGCCCGAGGAGGAAGGTAAGGATAAGGACTCAGGCAGCCATCGTTCCAACAGCGCCCCCAGCTCCACGTCCCGCACCGACTCGGGCAGACCCACAAAACGGAGGTTATTTCGGCGGGACCGGTTCTCCAGGTCATCCACCTTAGCTCTTAATGCAGCCACGGCAGTAGCATGAGCTGACTGCTCCTGGGAAAGCCTCTGAACTGTATCTTCAGTAACACTCACTCTCTGCTGTGTCTCTTTAACCTCAGATGTCAGGGAGGCAAAACGCTGGTCTAAAGTGTCCAATTTATCCAGGATACGCTGCAGCTTGTCCCCAAGAGAACTTTCAAGTGCTGCCTGGACCTCCACTGTCACCGCCGACACCCAGGAAGAATGAGGAGCCTCCGGCGAGGGGGGAGCCACGTGGTCCGCCATTTTGTGCTCTGGCGGCTTGCTCTTCTCCCGCTCCTTTCGGACCGACTTCGTGGCCATCGCGACGCTCTTTGTAGCGCAAACAGCCCACACACTTCCCGGCAGCACTCCACAGTCGTGGGGGGACCCAATCCGGGGGTTAAATTGCGGCGAAAATGCGGAACCGCGATCGGGTGTTACGGAGCTGTAGGCACTCGCTGTCTACAGCTCCATGTTTCCGCCGGAAGTTCTTATGATTTTTAATATCACATTATAAATATTTTACATTCTAATTCTGTTTTAAATTTCCACCCTATTCTCACAGGGACTTGGAGGGGCATAATCAAAACTTTAAAACGTCCAAAAACCTGCCTAAGTCGGCACTTGGACATCCTAATAGCAGGGATTAGAGAATGACACAGTGACAAAAATCATCACCGTTCCCGTCCCCGCGGATAACCGCGGTAAACCATCTTCATGTCATTCTTTAAGGAGAGAGGGAAGAATCAGAGTATGAATGGCCACAACCACTGACCCGCAAGCTTTGCTTTGAAGAATGCTGGTGTAGAAGGACTGAGGTTGAAACAGACACTACATAATGACAGTCTCTGGTATCCAGAGCAGATATTGTGATGTCATAATGCCTCATTCCACCAGTGCCTAAGAGCCAATCACATCAGTGATGTCACAATGGCTTCATTATCCTTGGCTCACATAAGAATCAGAGTATGAATGGCCACAACCACTGACCTGCAAGCTTTGCTTTGAAGAATGCTGGTGTAGAAGGACTGAGGTTGAAACAGACACTACATAATGACAGTCTCTGGTATCCAGAGCAGATATTGTGATGTCATAATGCCTCATTCCACCAGTGCCTAAGAGCCAATCACATCAGTGATGTCACAATGGCTTCATTATCCTTGGCTCCCATAAGAATCAGAGTATGAATGGCCACAACCACTGACCCGCAAGCTTTGCTTTGAAGAATGCTGGTGTAGAAGGACTTGCAGTGTTCCCGCTAAGCTGCGTTGGCCTGCGCTCGCGCACAAAATATTACATCGCAGCGCAAAGTTTCTCTTCACAGCGCACACACGCGTCGGTAAGGTAAGGGGACGCATTGGGGGGATTGCACTTCCCCACAATTGCCATGCTTCGGTTCCTCTTCTTCCTTCCTTCCTCCCCCCCCCCCCCGCGGGAGCCTGCGGCACCATCAACTCTTACTCCCTCTAATGTCGGCCCTGCAGCTCCAGACTTCCTCGCACCTTCTCCCCTCCCCCTTTGGATCGCTATTATTTTAAATGTTATAGGCGCGGAGCTGTATCCATCAGTGGAGATGTCTAACCTCGGCCTGCCCCGGAACTCTTACTGCAACAGTGACTTCCTGTTCCTGCCTAGACGGGCGTCTGCTGCAGTAAGAGTTCCGGGGCAGGCCGAGGTTAGACATCTCCACTGATGGATACAGCTCCGCGGCTATAACATTTAAAATAATAGCGATCCAAAGGGGGAGGGGAGAAGGTGCGAGGAAGTCTGGAGCTGCAGGGCCGACATTAGAGGGAGTAAGAGTTGATGGTGCCGCAGGGTCCCGCGGGGGGGGGGGGGAGGAAGGAAGGAAGAAGAGGAACCGAAGCATGGCAATTGTGGGGAAGTGCAGAGCTGCAGGGAAGAGTGTTGCGGTACCCAGCTGGAGGGAGAAGGAAGATGAGGGAGGGAATTAAAGGAGATGCCAGGGCTTGGAGCGTAGGAGGAAGGTATGCCAGGCTAAGGGAAAAGGAAGGGGGAGATGTGAGAGCATGGAGGGGGAGCGAAAGATGGAAGAAAAGGAAAGGAGAGAGATGCCAGAGAATCAGGGAAGGGGAGATACCAGACTATGAGGAGAGGTGTGGGAGAGGGAAGGCGAGGAGAGAGATGCCAGACCAATGGGGTGAAAGGAGAGATGGAAGGGGGAGGCATACAGTTTCTGGAAGGGGCATAGAAGGAGAGAAGATGCCATATAGGGGAAGAGAGACGGCAGACAGTGGATGGAAGGAAGAGAGTTACAAGAAGATGAGGAAAGGAGAAACCACAGAAGACAAAGGTAGAAAAAAATTTCTATTTATTTATTGCTTTAGGAGACATGTGTCACTGTTTCTGTGAAGCATTGTATGCAGAGTCCAGCTTCTTGCTGGTTCAATTTAACCTTTGTCTATGTATTTTTATTTTATCCCCCCTTTTACAAAACTGTGAAGCGTTTTTAGCACCAGCCTTGGTGGTAGCAGCTCTGATGCTCAGAATTTTATGAGCATCAGAGCTGTTACCTCCGTAGCTAAAATCCACACTACAGTTTTGTAAAAGAGGGAGGGGTTAGTTTGTGATTACATATTCCTTACTAGGCGAAGGTGTGTTCTGTGTGTTCGAAAGACATGGTTTTCTGTTAGGATTGACGGTGTAGGATTGATCTGTGCTGGTCTGGCTTGTTTAGTTTTACAATGGGTGTATTGATGTACTGCTCACTGCAATATGTAAGATGCTGCCTTTTCCTAGGTACTCATGTGTGACGTGTGGTTTGTTACTAAAAATCATGTTTTTCTTACAGATGGGGGGGGGTGCCAAAAAATGATGGGCCCCGGATGTTACATATGCTAGGTACGCCACTGTATGTAAAGATACCAGAAAGCTGGCGTAGCAAAAACTTCTAAGTTTTGAGTATTTAACCCTCCCACAATCTCACGGGCACTCGTTTCAAGTTTATTGAGATTTTGATTTAAACGCAATATCAAATATTTTCAATGCGTATAACAAAAATAAATTTGGGGAAATAAATAAAACCATTTGAACCAGTGTTCCCGCTAAGCTGCGCTGGCGCACAAAATATTACATCGCAGCGCACACGTTTCTCGTCACAGCGCACGATCGGAAGAGGCGTACGGCAGATGGCAGGGCGGCGAGAGGAGAATCGGGCGAGTTGGCTCATAACTTGCTGGCGCCCGATATTTTTGGCTCACGGTGAAAAAAGTTTGCTCACAACACCCGCCCGCTTAGAGGGAACACTGACTGAGGCTGAAACAGACACTAAAAAATGACATGGGATTATTTCCCGCGGTTATCCGCGGGGACGGGAACGGTGATGAATTTTGTCACCGTGTCATTCTCTAGCAGGGATGTCCAAGTGCCGATAATCAAAACCAACTTTCTGGATGGTTAGCAGCACTTCTAAGCTGCTGTGCATCCAGAGCTCAAGGGGGCATGTTGGAAGGTATGTTATGGGTGGGAAAAGGGCGGGCTTAAACCTGGACCCACTGTAGCGATAATCAAAGCTTTCCTAGAGGGAACTTAGACTCCGGCAGTTAGACCTATTTTAGTTGTGTGTAAGTGCTCCAAAGCTGCTCAAACTGACCAGATGACCACTGGAGGGATTAAGGCTTGATCCCTCCTTACTCCCCTATTGGTCACCTATTCCCTCCCACCAGAGATGGGGGAAAAAAACAGCACATTGAAAGCTTGCCATCAGCAGAGGAATCTCCATGAGCTGAGTCGGTTTCGGGGATTCCTGCCAGCTCAGCTGATGGAAATTCCCCTGCCAGGATCAGCTGAGCCACGGAGCCCTCCACCTCTCCACTCGACGTACTTTCCGACATCCCCCCAACATTTCTGGATCCCCCACATCACCCAACAGCCCTGTACCTTCCGCTGCAAACTTGGCAGGAGGGAAGATCACTCACTCCTGCCTACAGGGTCACATGTTGAGAATGATGGGCCTTCCCCCTCCCAATGCATCTTGGGATGCAATGGGCGGTACCTAAGGCTACGATCAGACAAGGTAGTTGGGTATATCTACAAAACTTGCTTTGTGCCTTTTTCATGGGGTCGTTTTTATTTTTGAAAATGGCCCAGAAAGATAGACGTCCTAAGGACCAAAACTTATACCTAGGTCATTTTAAAAATAAAAGATAGAGATCTGACAGCTTTGAAAATGGACATTTTTTCTCCTGGGTTTGTGGACGTCCTGCCCAAAATGTCCAACCTCAGACTTATATAGAAGGCGATGCAGTGTTTTTCCTCTGCTGCCCCCGGGTGTTTACCGTCTTGCCGGCTCCCTCCGCTGTCTTGCTGCAGCATTTGTGCGGCCCCAGAAAATTTTTTTCCGGCCAATGTGGCCCAGGGAAGCCAAAAGGTTGGACACCCCTGGTTTAGTGTGCCTATACTCTCCTTTAACTTTTGAACCACACAGTGTAATGATCACCACTGGCCAGGAATTGGGGGTGGGGAGGGGGCGGCACCAACTCACACATTAGACATTGTATGTTGTGGGATCAGTAGCATGAAATGTTGCTACCATTTGGGTTTCTGCCAGGTACTTGTGACCTGGATTGGCCACTGTGGAAACAGGATACTGGGCTAGATGAACTACTTATCTGACTCCGTATGGCTATTATTATGTTCTTAAGAGAGAGAAAGAGATAATGGTTACTGTGGCTGGGCAGACTAGATGGGCCATTTGGACTTTATCTGCTGTCATGTTTCTATGTTTCTTTCCCCATTTGTGAGCCTGAGATCCAGCTTTGCCTCTTTTCTAGTGGGTTCTGTCACTATTTGCCTAAAGAGAGCACTTTAAAAGGCATCCGCTATCTCTCTACTTCTTTCGGATTCTGAAGAAGGTACACCCCAATATGCAAGCAGCAAGTTGAAATCTCTCAGCAACAGCACTTCTGTCATTACCAGCCTTTGGATATCTGTAACTAGATTTTTGTATAGATTTTCCATTAATGTTGGACTCTGCAGGTGACACCTGAATGAACTGAGATTCTATCTTCTCTCTCTAAGACAATCCATATCGCTTCCTCCATTCCTCAGTTACTATAATTTCAACTGTTTTTATGTTGTTTTTCATAAACAATGCTACTCCTTCACCTTGTTTTGCTAGCTCTAACCTTCCTAAACAGGTATATGACCCACTACAGTTGCATCCCATTCATGGGTGCCATTAAACCAGGGCTTATTTTTTTCATGTACATGATCATCTCTCCCTTCCTCTCCTTCACCCCAATTCTTCCTCTTTGCTTTCCCCCACATGTGCAACATCTTTCCTCTCCTCATGCCTTCCCTCTGCAGCAGAACCCTTTGCCCAGCTTTCATCCTTCCCTCCCTCCCCTCCTCCTGTGCAGAACCGTTGCCCAGCTTCCATCCTTCCCTCCCTCTCATCCTTTGTGCAGTAGAACTCTTGAACACCCGCCGCCGCCCCCTCCTCCACTCCATCCTTCCCTCCCAACCGATCCCCACCAACCGCGACCATAAATACTTTCTGAAGGACACAGACAGCCCTAGTGAGAAGGCTGAGAAGCAGCTTGTGAGTGCTGCTGGCCCGATGCTCCTCAGCAGCAAGGTATAGTGGTACCTTGGTTTACGAGCATAATTTGTTCGAGAAGCATGCTTGTAATCCAAAGTACTCATATATCAAAGCAACTTTACCCATAGGCCATAATGGCAACGCTGACAATTAGTTCCACAACCTAAAAGTTGCCGAGGAAGTGGCGAGGGGTGGCCCAGGGGTCTGTACCTGTCGGGTGCCGGTCTCTAGTAACGCCTTCTCCTTCCGCCAGCCGCTGAAGAACCCCGCAGTGCCATTTCGGGGGGATGCCTTGTCTGTCCGCCAGTAGCTAAAGAACCCCTGAGCCCATACAGGGGGATTCCTCTTCCGCTGCCAGTCAGCCTTCCACTCCAGGTGCCTTCCGCATGTTGGATGATTGACGTTGTGCGTGATCATATGCAATGTGCAGGTGGGATGGCACTCAGCCGCGTGGGCTCAGATAGAGGCTCTCCAACATGTGGAAAGCACTGAGAGTGGAAAGCTGGCCAGCGGATGGAAGAGGAATCCCCCTGAAGCGGCGCTTCCTGCAGCTGTAAGTGCTTGTTTATCGGGGCAGTGCTCAGTTTGCGAGACAAAAGTTTGCTGAGTGTTTTGCTTGTCTTGCAAAACACTCAGCAAACCGAGGTTCCACTGTATTTATGGTCGCGGTCGGTGGGGATCGGTTGGGAGGGAAGGATGGAGGATCAGCGAGGGTTCGGCAGTTTGGCTGCGTGGTGTGGAGGAAGTATTGCTGCTGGCAACTAGTGCTTATTTTTGGGGGTACACGGTAAGTCTGCCTCTAATATCAGGGCTTGCAGATCCTGTACTCTGTTGCTCAGACTGCAAGCATGTGTGCTCACCTTTTGCATAGCTTTCTGTCTAGCCTTCCCTTCCACTTGATTGCTGATAGATGATTTGCTAAGATGGATTATTTTACTGTTTCTTCCTGTGAGGAAGTCTATAGGAAACTACTGTTGCCCCTTAACAGCACTCCATCACTATACTGTCAAGTTTCAAGTTTAATAAAATTTTGATTAAAACGCATTATCAAAAGTTCAATGCGATGTACAAATTTTTTTAAAAAAGGGAGTGACAGACAAGAGTATTTTGGGGAATTAAAAGACTTGAACACAGACAAATAAACGGTGACATGAACAAAAGGGGAGTGGGAGGAACTACAATGTGTAAAGAAAAGGAGAACATAAAAGGGAATAACAGTAGGTTAAAACATACCTAATTTAGTGGCCTTATAGCTTTTAATGTTCAAATGCATCTTTAAAAAGAAAGTGTTTAAGATTTCCTTTAAATCAGGGGTTCCCACAGGTTTTGGGCTTGCGAGCAACTTTTAAAAGGACTGAGTCAAAATGATCTACTAACAATAAAATTTTAAAAAATACAAAGCACACTGTACGCAGAGAAAATACTAATTATCATTTATATTCCAGGGTTTTTTCAGAGGTCAAGGCAAATGACTTTATGCAATGTCACCTCAGTAACAACTATACAAAAATAGACAAATATACCCCCTCCCTTTTTACTAAACCGCAATAGCGGTTTTTAGTGCAGGGAGCTGTGCTGAATGCCCCGCACTGCTCTCAACGCTCATAGGCTCCCTGCGCTAAAAACCGCTATTGTGGTTTAGTAAAAGGGGGCCATAGTGAAAAATATAGAACGCAGTTATAAATTCTCAAAATAGACACATTTTGATTACTAAATTGAAAATAAAATCATTTTTCCTACTTTTGTTGTCTGGTGATTTTATGAGTCTCTCTCTCTGGTTGAACTTTCTTCTTCTAACTGTGCATCCAATATTTCTTCCCTTCTTTCAGCCTCCTGTATGCTTCCTCTCCTCCAGACCTCATTCCCTCCACCAACTTTTTCTTCCTCTCTCCACTTTCTTTCTTTATCCGTGCCTCCTTTTTTCTTTCTCCCTCCCTGTCCCCCTTTCTGTCTCCCTGCCTGCCCCCTTTCTTTCTTTGTCTTTCTTTCTCCCTGCCCTCCCTCAAGACACCGCTGCTATCGGGAAACAGGCCCCTAAGCCACTGCTGCCGAGTTCTGAGCTCTCCCTGCATCCCGACGCAGAAGCGCCGAGCCGACCAGCCTTCCCCCTGACATCAATTCTGATGTCGGAGAGGAAGTTCCGGGCCAGCCAGGCAGCGATTGGCTGGCCCGGATCTTCCTCTCCGATGTCAGAATTGACATTTTTTTTGGGGGGGGAAGGCTGGTTGGCCCGATGCTTCTGTTTACGGCATTGGTAAGCAGGTAGAACGCGAAGGCAATGCAAATCTATCACGGAGTCCGGGTTGGGCTCCGCAATCGACTCATGTCGCCTTCGCGATCTACAGGTTGATCGCGATCTACAGATTGATCGACCTTTTGGGCACCCCTGCTTTAAATCTACCTAAATTAGTTTCTTGTCTCATAGAGCCACTTTAAAAGGCAGGCCGTAGAATAAGGAAAGGATGAATCTGCAGCAGAGTAGGGAGGGAGTGGTTAGGGAAGGATAAAAACTTTCAGAAAGACCCAGATGAGAGAAGGGAAGCCTTGCTACCAAAGAAATATAAGCTGCAGAAGCTCTAACTTTGGTAGGCCAAGTTTATCTTGGAACCCGGAGGAAACAGTATCCTTGGAACTAAGGGCTAAGCCTGGCCCAGTTGTGCTTAATATTGGAAGACAAAACTTTAACTTTGAGATTCTAGGACCAAGACAAGCTGGTTTTGATGCCTTTAGAGAATGAGAGAGAGAGAGCAAAGCATGCTATGGTCTGGTGGATTTTTATGTTTATGTTCTCCTGACCCGTGAAATGAACAGGCCACCCATTTCCTTGCACATAAGGTGATTTTTATTTCATATTTAAACCTCTGTATTGCTGTGGGCTTTCAAGGCTCCAGGAGTACCCTCACACCCACTATTTATCTTTTATTTTTACTGGGTAGCTTCTTGAACTCACCTGGCTCCATTTGCCACCCCCACGCTCTGGTTTAATACACTTATACATTGACTAAATTTCTCACCAACGATCCTTTTTTAACCTACCAGAGAGAGATGTAGTCCATCATTACAGTATAGGTTGGTTTTTTTTTGTTTCTTCATGTTTTTGCCCTAACTTCCCATATATCAAAAACCTTCTTGTTGACACCAGAATTTAAGCCACTCATTGAAGTTCTCTGTATTTTGCAATCTTTCCTCTCTTTCCACAGGCAGGAAGCACTTCAGAAAAAGCAACAGTTTGTACTAATGACTTTAGCCCCTCCACTAGCTTCTGAAAAGCTCTCTGTACGTCAAGCGTGCTATTTTTGGCCGGGTCATTTGTCCACAGATGGATGAGTACATCAACTTTAGAATCTTCTCTGCTCATACTCAGTATTTGGCTTGTATTTCTGCTTGCTGAGGATCCTGGAAGGCATTTCAGTTTGCTGGTAACTGCAGACTATAATCCTAGATCAATACATCTGATAATAGTAATCTAGCAGCAAGATTTAACTGTTTTGAGCTGTTTCATATGTGTTTTGGGGGTGCCTCTTGCATCAAGTTAATTTCGTTGTCTCTGGCTAAAGTTCTGATTTCCTGAGTAATATAGTACTTCAATGCTGCAAAAGAATTTTATATTGCCAACATTTGGACAGGTGGATCTCTCCACTCCCATGTCATTTTACAAAATTTCTTAGCCAATACACAAAATATATCCCAGTATAGACCACTAAGAATCATGCTACATAACCTGCCTGTCTTTGATCCAACACCCTCTCTTGGATACTCTTAAGAAGACATATCTAATCCTGATCCATCACTGTTTCATAATTCTTCTTAATCTTTGCCTAAAAAAAAATTCACCCAGTAGGGCAACTCCCCCCCAAAAAAACCCCCAAAAAACAAAAATCGCACTTGGCTCACCACCTAGGTAATTCAATTTTTTTAAAAATTATTCACTACATGGAATAAATTGTAACTGTCACAGGAAATTCTCTCTTAGCCATAGCAATTTTAATTTTTTTCCCTGTGTTTCAGTTTATCCTCTGATAAAGATAAGGTTAAATTGCTTAATAAATATTTCTGTTCAGTGTTCACAGCAAGTGTGGGACCAAGACAACAAATGCAAATAGAACTGGAGGTGTCATAGATTCTGATTGAACTTCAGAAGATTGTGTTCATGAGGAGCTAAAATAAAAGGTGGCCAGAGCGATAGGGCAGGATGGTGTACATCCAAGGTTACGGAAGGAACTTAGGGAAGTTCTGGTGGCTAACCTTTTCAATGCTTTTCTAGAATTGGGAGTAGTAATGAAGGATTGGAGAAAGGCGGATGTGGTCCCTTTCCACAAAACTGGAAGTAAGGAAGAAGCAGGGAACTACAGGCCAGTAAGTCTGACTTCTGTGGAAAGTAAATTAGTGGAAATGCTTTTAAAATAGAGAACATTGATATTTCTGGAATCCAGTGGATTACATGACCCGAGGCAACAAGTATTCACTAGAAGCAAGTCTTGAGGAAGGGGTAAAACGCGGATCTCACGGACCTCGTGGATCTAAAACCGCACGTCCTTAAAAATCTGAGGTCTGTGCATTGACAAGCCCGCCTTTTAGCTTGTTTTACCCAGACCCTTATTCCACCACTTTCCCTGCAGCTCAGGCCCCCGGCTCTGCCTTCCCTAATGGCTAAGGAGGGAGGAGGCGCACCATGGCTTTTGCTAATAAGCCCGATCGTCCCTTCCTCCAGATCTCTCCCTTCGCACTGATTCTGAGAGCCCCCGCGATATGACACTGGATGATGGCAAATAGCTTGGTTTGGGGGGGGGGTGTTAAAAATATGTGCAAAGGTCTGCAGTGCATCTGACCTCACGGATCTGAACTGCACATCCTTAAAAATCTGAGGTCTGCGCCACTTTAAGACTCTGGCTCTGACAAACCTCTATGACATTTTAGTCGCTGACGGATCCTAATGCTAAAAACAGGGAAAAAGTGAAGTTTTCAGTAAAATGTGGGGGGTTACAACCCCCCACAATGTCCCCACAACGCGGTGAGATGTCTATTAAGTAAAGTGGGGGGTTCCCCCCTCACGCCCCCCCGTCGGAGCCCTAAAAACAGTAATTTTGAGCGGCGCGCGCCTCTGCGCTGCGCTCAATTGTCTGGGCGCGCCTTTGTCCTGGCGCGCTTTTGACCTGACACCCAAGAGAACTGGATATAGGGAGAGCGCGTTAGATGTGGTGTATTCAGATTTTAGCACAGCCTTTGACAGTATTCCACAAAGGCGTCAAATCCTAAGTGCCTTCAGGATAGGCCCCAAACTGACAGTCTGGGTCAGGAACTGGTTGAGTGGAAGGTGAGAGAGGGTAGTGATCAATGAAGATCGCTCTGAGGCAAGGGATGTTACCAGTGGTGTGCCTTAAGGTTCTGTTCTTGGGCCTGTTCTTTTTAACATTTTTGTAAGCAATATTGCAGAAGGGCTGTCAGGTAAGATTTGCCTCTTTGCGGATGATACCAAAATCTGCAATAGACACTCCTGATGGTTTGAACAACATGAGGAAGGACCTAGCGAAGCTTGGAGAATGGTCTAAAATTTGACAGCTAAGATTTAATGCTACAAAATGCAAGGTCATGCATTTGGGCTGCAAAATCCCAAGAGAATACTACAGTTTAGGGGGTGAGGAACTTTTGTGCACGAAAGAGGAATGGGACTTGGATTTGAACGCATGTGATGGTCTTAAGGTGGCCAAACAGGTTGAAAAGGTGACAGGGAAAGCTAGAAGGATGATAGGGGACATAGGGAGAAGAATGACCAGTAGGAAAAAGTAGGTATTGATATCCCTGTACAAGACTCTGGTGACGCTTCTTTTACTATAGAATATTGTGTACAATTCTGGAGACTGCACCTTCAAAAATATATAAACAGGATGGAATTGGTCCAGAGGAAGTCTACTAAAATGGTTGGTGCTGTTCGGTATAAGGCGCATGGTGAAAGACCTAAAGATTGCAATATGTATACTTTGGAGGAAAGCAGGAGAGGGGAGATATGATTGAGATGTTTAAATAACTAAGTGACATAAATATGCATGAGGCAAATCTCTATTATTTGAAAGGAAGTTCTGAAATGAGAGTGCATAGGATGAAGTTAAGAGGTAATAGGCTCAGGAGTAATCAAAGGAAATACTTTTTGACAGAAAAGGTGGTAGATGCATTGAATAGTCTCCTGGTAGAAGTGGTGGAGACAAAGACTGTGTCTGAGTTCAAGAAGGCATGGAACAGGCACATGGGATCTCTTAGGGAGAGATGGAGATAATGGATGTTGTGGATGGGCATCTGCCATCATGTTTCTATGAGAGACCTGAGTAAATCCAAGATCATTCCACTTTATGAAGCTCTTTGGGCAGATGTAAATTTGAGTTCCAAGGAGAACAACTGAACCTGATTGTTGCAATTACTGTATATCCAGTGACTCACCCAGTTACAAATTCCTATCCAACATTAGAAGGTATGCATTAACATGCTGATTACACATGTAAATTATTAGAATGATGACACATACACACACACATGCCAACATCTCACCTAAGCACTATTCATAGTAACATTGCAACAGACAACAGATAAAAAACAGCATGTTTCATCTTGTCTGCCCACTCTGTGCAAAATGCAAAGGTTACCTCCTCGATGTCTTTGTTTAGGATTGTACCTGCTGTTCTGTGCAGGTTATACTTCTATGTCTTTACTGAACTGTGAAAGTCATTTGTTTTGCTTTGATCCCATTCTCTTGCAAAGTTATTTATTGATTGGGATTTATTAAACACCATTATGAAGAGATTCATCCACATAGGGATCCCTCTGTATGTATCCCACACTTTTTATTTTTTTTTTTAAAATTCTGTCACTTTTGGTTCTCATCATCTCCACAACAAAATGATAAGTGCTCCATGTGTTAATTTGTTTAAATGGCTGCATGCTAATGCAAAATTAGTGTATGGCCATATATTCAAGAAATTGAAAAACGTGCTACAAATGGGCAAAGGGAATCACCCTTTTTGTGGCTTTGGCATTCAAAGTAGTGGGAACTGGAGGATTAAACTTGCTCAGAATCACAAGGAGCAGCACTGGGATTTGATCTCACAACCTCTGGGTGCAGAGGCAGCAGCTCCACCAGTGAGCCACACCTTTCCCTAAGTATGTGGGGAAAGACCTGCATTAGGGTTTGCTAAGGGCCCTTTTGATTTCCTAAGCCTCGGTAGGATTTCATCAACTGTCTGTAACACGAATTGCATCATCCTAGAGCAGTGTATCTTAAATTGTGGGCCTCCTGATATTCAAGTGTGCCTCGGCACACTGAGGAGGAAGAGAGGCTCCGGCCAGCTGAATTGCCTACAGGAAGCACGTCCTCTAGGGCCACAGGTTCTCAACACGCGGTACGGTGCCAGCACTGTATGAGAATTTATATCTGTTGTGTATATGAATGGGAAAAATAGCAGTATAATTATTAAAGGGGGTGGGATCTTGGGAAGAGCTTTGGTGGACCTAGGGCAGAGCTTGGGAGGTCAGTTCATATTTGTTAGACTTAGGGGATACTTAGCTTACAATAGTTGAGAAACACTGCTTTAGGCAATCAGCCAGTGCCAACACCTCTCCTTCTCTCCAGTCTTCTTCCCTGCTGGCACCTCCTATTGGTGTCTCAGGGCCTCTGCGCATGCGTGGACGTCGGCATGATGATATCACGCAGGTGCATGATGTCATCACGGCGACATCCACGCACTTCCGGGTGCCTTGAGCCGTGGCCACTACCTTTTTAGTGTGCCCCGGCTCAAGAAAGTTTGAGAGATACTGTCCTAGAGAAACAATATAGGACATATTAGAATTTAAATTTTTGTTTTAATCCACCTGGTAGGTAAATGGTGAAAATGGGTATAAAATGTCATATTCAAATATTTTGTAATCTGAAATAAGATGAATACTAAATATAACATCCAAATACATGTACTTATTAAGATTTATTATATTTTGAGGAAATTATGATCCTCCACTTTTACCTCAGCCAGTATTTACCTCTCAGATCAATTTAGCTTGACAGGGAATGTGACCAACACAAGTTATTTACAGACACACATACTCCTTTCCTCACAGCGAAGAGCAGTGCAAATGACAAAAGGGATGGGATGACTTCCCTAAGAGGAAAAGCTAAAGCAGCTAGGGCTCTTCAGCCTGGAGAAGAGACGGCTCAGGGGAGAAAAGATAGAGATCTATAAAATACTGAGTGGAGTGAACTGGGTAGATGTGAGTCATTTGTTTACTCTTTCTAAAGATACTACGACTAGGAGGCATGTGATATTTCTTCACTCAATACTGTAATTAAATTCTGGAATTCATTGCCAGAGAATGTGGCGAAAGCAGTTAGCTTAGCAGAGTTAAAAAAAAAAAAGTTTGGCTAACTTCCTAAAAGAGAAGTCCATAAGCCATTATTAAGATGAATGTGGAGAAATCCATTATTTATTCCTAGCATAAGTTGCATTAAATGTATTTTACTCTTTGGGATCTTGTCAGGTATTCGTGACCTGGGTTGGCCACTGTTGGAAACAGGATACTGGGCTTGATGAACCTGCAGTCTGTTCTAGTATGGCAGTGCTTATATTCTAATATTAAAAGATATAACAAAATGATGTTCATGGCAAAGGAGTGATGATAAATTAAACTCATTCATCTCCCCTGAAATGTGATCAGATGATGTTTTAGGCATGCCCCTAATTTCCATGGGGATTACACATCAGTGATGTTGTTTTCAGGAAAATATATCAGAAACCTATAAATTTGCTTTATTTTCATAAATAAGGTTCAAAGAAGTCAATATGCAGAAAAATAGAATTGATATGCTAAAAATGTGAAGTTAGTACCTTAGGTTATCTAGAGCTTTTACGTATGCTCACATCATGAAATAAGACTAAACTCATGAAGTGAATATCCTGCTTGGATACATATATTCAGACACTTGCCGTTAGTTTTTAAGGATCAATCATGCCAAAGAATGATGCTGGTCTGGGCGGTTGTATTCTTACGCACACAGATGCTCATAACATTGGCAAACTCTTGCGTACATCTATTCTTCTGTACGCTAATGAAAGGAATTTTTAAAAGTAAAGTAAAATTCTGGAATCTCTCGTGGCATACCCGGAATCTCTATTGGGATACACTCCTGTGCAGTGGCACACAGTTTTGAGAGACACTGCCGTAATATCTCATTCAAAGCGCTTATTCTTCATGTCGCTTTTTAGTGTCATTCAATAACATCTGATTTACACTATCCAGCCAGGTGGGAATGTCAGTATCACATTTAAATATAAAGAGTGCCATATTGTAACATGATTCAAGTACCCATTGTATTTTAGTCCAGTGTTCTTCAACCTTTTTACACCTATGGACCGGTGGAAATAAAATAATTATTTTGTGGACCGGCAAACTAATAAGACTGACATTTTAAAAAACCCCATTGCCGCCCTGTCCTCGCGAGCTCGGTCCTGTTAACCATCTGATCCCATCCGCACAAGCCTCAAATAATTATGATTTTATACTGAACATATTTTATTAAAGTATAAAAAGAAACAATATTCTGTACAATTGTCATTTTATAAATATAAATAATACAGGGCAAGGATCAACAAAACCCCCGTCTCCCCTCCCCTTCACATATATCCCCTCTACTATCAAGAAAACTGAATAAGCCAAATTATTACAGAATGCTACACAAATATCATGCTAACAGAATACCGCAGTCACACATGGCAGGAATGGTGTTAGGGGGAGTGCAACTAGGGCAACTGCCTCCTGGTCAGAGAAAGCCCTAAGCCAGCTGGAAGCTAAAGACGCACTGCCTGGGCTTTGCATTCCCCAGTTATGTCTAACATCAGCTCTAGCAGGATACATATTTTAAATCTGATATATTCTAATCACAAGATAGAAATAAAATTATTTTTTTCTACCTTTTGTCGTCTCTGGTTTCTGCTTTCATCGTCTTTTCACTCTCTTCCATCCAGCATCTGCCCTCTGTCTCTTCATTCCAGCATCTGCCTCTTCCATCCACTGTCTGCCCTCTACCCCTCCCCCTCCCCCTCCCATATGGTATCTGCGTTCTTTCTATGCCCCTCTCTCCTACACCAGATCTAGCATCTTTGTCCCTCTTTCCTTATTTTTCATCTGACCCCCTTCCCAGCATCAATCTCTCTCTACCTTGTCATTCCTCTGTCTCTCCCCTTTCCCTCATCTGATCTCTCCATTCCATCCTGACTCCTTCCCCTCCTCTAATCTCCCTGCCAACTGTATCCTTCCAATGTTCCAGCAGTACCTTCTCCCTTTCTTCCTCTCCTTATCCAACAGTAACTCTCTTCCCTTTCCCTTCCCCTTCTCCCCTGTCATCAGTAGCCCCTTCCCCTCCCTTGTCCAGGGGTACCCCTTCTACCTTTCCTCCTCCCCTTATCCAACAGTAATTCTCATCCCTTCCCTTTCCCTTCTCCCCTGCCAGCAGTAGCCCCTTCCCCTCCCTTGTCTAGGAGCACCTCTACTCCCTTCCCTCCTTCCCTCTCCAGCAAATGTTTCCTCGATGTAGGCTAGCGGCAGCTTTGTGTGCTTTTAACTTCGGCACACAGCTGCCCCTAAGCAGTATTTTAGCACGGTTTCATGAGGCAGCCTCGGGGCTTTTGGTAGGCCGTCCCACTTCGATGATGCGATGTGGGCCGGCCTACCAAAGGCCCCGAGGCTGCCTCATGAAACCGCGCTAAAATACTGCCTAGGGGCAGCTGTGTGCTGAAGTTAAAAGCACACAGACCTGCCGCTGCTTTTCTGGGGGTGCGGAGACATACGCGGCAGGAGTCGGTGGTGGCAGGCAGGAATGCCAGCATAGCGACGGCAACAGGAAGTTGCACGTCAGCTGACGTCGGCACCTTTTGCTGCGGCGGGGTCCTGAATCCTTCGCAGACCGGCAAGATTTTTTTGCAGACTGGCGGTTGAAGAACTGTGTTCTAGTCATTCTGAGCACCACTGTTTCTAGGCCATGGAATGAGGTTGGACTTGTAGCAGCTCCGAGGAAACCCTTTACTGCCTCCCTTTCTTGCCTGCTGAACTGAACTCTGGAACAGTATTGCATTGTAAATAAGGTAGGAGAGGAAGAGAAACCAAGTAAAAACAGGGAAGAGTACAAGGTTAGATGATAGTATTGAGGAAGAGAGTCAAGCAGGGATGACTGTGTAAGAGGATATGAGATATTGCACAGCTAATAAAGGAGAAAAGCCTTAGTCTAATATAAGGGAAGAAGAGTGTGAATAAGTAAGATAGCCGTTCCTCAGATAAGTCATTCTTAGCCTTACCCTTTCTCCTCCACTGCCAATTCCAGACTTCGTTCCTTTCATCTAGCTGCCCCCATGCCTTGAATAACTTACCTGAGTTTGTCCGTCAAGGCCCTTCCCTTGTTTAAAAGCAGACTGAAAACCCACCTTTTTGATATAGCCTTCAATCCTTAGCCCTGCTCCTCTGCCCTCCAATCTAGTCTGCTGATTAACCGCTCCCCATAACTGTATCCTTGACATCCCGTTTGTCTTGTCTGTTTAGATTGTAAGCTCTTTCAAGCAGGGACTGTATTCTTCTTTGTGACTGCGTGCATCTGGTAGTGCTATAGAAATAATTCATAGTAGTAGTAGTGTGAAGAGTTTCAGTCTTTGGAAAGTAGAGCTGAGATTGTGATGTTATAATGCCTCATTCCACTAATAAGAGCCAACCTCATCATTGATGTCACAATGGCTTGATTGTCCTGTACTACCCTCTGCCCTCCAACCCTGTCAGCAGATTAACCGTTCCCCTTAACTGTATCCATGGCATCCTGTTTCTCTGTCTTGGCTGTTTAGATTGTAAGCTCTTTCGAGCAGAGACTGTCGTCTTCTTTGTGACTCTGTACAGCGCTGCGTACATCTGCTAGCACTATAGAAATAATTAATAATAGTAGTACTAAGAGAAACAGAGGGAAAGGAAGATTATGGCAGAGAGGAAAAAAACCCATCGAGAAAGGAAGCATGCATGCCAGAATTCATGTATGCACTTAAATGCACTAAAATTTAGATGGGATTGTTGTGTTCACCTTACCTCGCTTGTGGCATCTGGTTTATGGCACCTTATGCACCAGAAAAATGCTGGTTGAATTTAGTAACCCTCTTTACTCCCACACTTCCCACAATCAGCTAATCATGGGATGAACAATATCGGGGGATGTTGTCTCCTATGACTAGTGCAGTTCCTGAAATGTCATGCCCTAGTTGATCAGCTGATATGTATTAATTCTATTAAATTCGCAAACTGGAAATATATTCCACAGTCCTTTGAATCAAGCAGTGAGCAAACATGAACTCAACTATTCTTCCTTGAGAAGGGCGATGAAAATGATAAAAGGTTTGGGACGACTTCCCTATGAGGAGAGGCTAGAGCGGCTAGGGCGCTTCAGCTTGGAGAAGAGACGGCTCAGGGGTGATAAAATAATGAGTGGAATGGAAAGGGTAGATGTGACTCGCTTGTTTACTGTTTCCCAAAATACTAGGACTAGAGGGCATGCGATGAAGCTACTAAGTAGTAGATTTAAAACAAACCAGAGAAAATATTCTTCATACGACATGTAATTAAACGATGGAATTTGTTGCCGGAGAATGTGGTGAAATCAGGAATAATTAAGAACCCTGAGATCTAATGAACAGAATTTACTAACTATTCCATCCCTTAAGGTCATTAATACAAGACGACAATTTATTTTTTCTGTTACGGCACCTCAGTTATGGAACGCCCTTCCAATTTATTTAAGGGAAGAGCAGAATCTTGAGAAATTCAAAAGTAACTTAAAAACATTTCTCTTTAAAGACGCTTTTGATAATTAACGAAACTTACTGCAGCTCTGAATATTTTATTGTACTATATTACACTGTTTTTTGTTATTCATTTGTATTTTTCCTTTTTTGTTCTACTTTCCTATAATGATTTGTATTTCATCTCCCCCCTTTCCTTGTGTTTTTAAGTTTGTAATCGTAATTTTTTTTTAATATTGTAAGTTAATATGTATTGTTTTGTTTTACTTCCCAGAAATTGTAATTTTAATTTGTTCATCGCTTTGAAATACGATTAAGCGATTAATCAAAACAATTATTAAACTTGAAACTTGAAAGGCAGTAAGCACTAAATAAGAGCAACTATTTGGGCATTTTTAGATGGCCGAGTCTCTCCATAGTCACTGCTTTCCTCACCGACTTGTCTTAGTTAGTGTCCTACATTTCTGAGCACCTTGGACATTACAGTCATGTCCTAGTAAGGAAATCTAATGTAGCGTGGCTGCATTCCTTGGAGACAGGAGCTTATCTGCACGTCCCCTCTGTCTAATATCTTGCAGGCATTATGCATTGGAAAATTACATGTCTGTACACTCTGAGACCACATAAGAACTGCTATACTCGGACAGACCGAAGGTCCATCAAGTCCAGTATCCTATTTCCAACAGTGGCCAACCCAGGCCCAAGCATCCAGCTAGATCCCAAGTATCAAAATAGATTCTATGCTGCCTATCCTAGGAATAAGCAGTGGATTTCCCCAAGCCATCTCAATAATGGCCTATGGACTTCTCTTTTAGAAAATTATCCAGACCTTTTTAAAACCTCGCTAAGCTAACCGATTTCACCACATTCTCCAGCAACGAATTCCAGAGTTTAATGACACATTGTGTGAAGAAATATTTTCTCTGGTTTGTTTTAAATCTACTACTTAGTAGCTTCATCGCATGCCACCTAGTCCTAGTATTTTTGGAAATACTGAACAAATGATTCACATCTACTGTTTCCACTCCACTCAGTATTGTATAGACCAATATCAAATCACCCCTGAGCCGTCCTCTCCAAGCTGAGGATACCTAGCTGCTTTAGGCTTTCCTCATAGGGAAGTCGCCCCATCCCTTCTATCATTTTCATCACCCTTCTCTGTACCTTTTCTAATTCTGCTATATATTTTTTTTTAGATATGGCAGCCAGAACTGCACACAGTATTCGAGGTGCGGCCGTACCATATGGGGATATAAGGGCATTATAATATTTTCATCTTTGTTTTCCTTTCCATCAAGCCCAGTATCTCATTTCCAGCAGTGGACAATCCAAGTCACTGGAATACCATGGCCTGCAAAACTGGCAAGATCTGAAGAAGAAAAACCTGAGCGTGGCGGGAACAAGACTTCTAGCAAACAACGTCAAGAGAGGAATAGAACAGGCTTTAAACTAAGAGAAAGGGGAAAGCCGACAGTCGACCTAGCGTCGATGATTCGGAAGAAGGTATCCCATGAAGATACTGAGGGGAAAAAAGGCAGGGAAGAAACAAGAGACAAATTACAGGAGTCAACTAACCCAGAAGAGGAGGTTAGAAAGATTGTAGCAAAAGAGAAGACACCAAAGACTGAAGCACAGGGAAAAGAAATGAAGACGACAAAATGCCAGGATCTAAACTGCATATATACTAATGCAAGGAGTTTAAGAAACAAAATGGGGGAGCTAGAAGCCATGGCCAATGCAGAGGACATAGACATCATTGGAATCTCTGAAACGTGGTGGAATGAGGAAAACAAATGGGATACAGCACTGCCGGGGTACAAGCTCTATCGCCGGGATAGGTCAGGTCAGAAAGGAGGAGGAATAGCCCTATACGTAAAAGAAAGCATACAATCGACAAGAATGGACACAGCAGAGATGATCAACAAACTGGAATCGCTATGGGTTAAAATACCGGGTAGGAAAGGGCATGAAATAAAGATGGGCCTATACTATCGTCCACCCGGGCAAACCGGAGATAGCGATAAAGAAATGGATGCCGAGATGAAGCGAGAATGCAAAAGTGGTTACACAGTTGTTATGGGAGACTTCAACTATCCTGGGATAGACTGGAGTCTTGGAAGCTCAAGATGCGCTAGGGAGACAGAATTCCTGGAGGCTATACAAGATTGCTTCATGGAGCAGCTTGTTAGAGAACCGACGAGAGGAAATGCCACTCTGGATTTAATCCTAAATGGACTAAGGGGACCTGCAAAGGAAGTGGAAGTAGTGGGACCGTTGGGAAACAGTGATCATAATATGATCAAGTTCAAGGTTGAAGTAGGCATACCGAACGGAAAGAGAACCATAGCGACATCTTTCAACTTCAGGAAAGGAAACTATGAAGCAATGAGGGAAATGGTAAGGAAGAAGCTTAGGAACACTTCCAAAAAATGGCAAACAGTAGAACATGCCTGGTCTTTTTTCAAAGACACAGTGAGCGAGGCACAAAATCTGCACATCCCCAGATTCAGAAAGGGGTGCAAAAAGGGTCGAACAAAAGACCCAGTATGGATGACTAAAATAGTGAAGGAAGCGATAGGCAATAAGAAAAATTCATTCAGGGAATGGAAAAAGGACAAAACTGAAGGGAACCAGAAGGAGCACAGGAAGTATCAAAAAGAATGTCACCGTGTGGTTCGAAAAGCCAAAAGAGAGTATGAAGAGAGGCTAGCCAGGGAGGCACGAAATTTCAAACCGTTCTTCAGATATGTTAAAGGGAAACAGCCAGCTAGGGAGGAGGTAGGACCGCTGGACGAAGGAGACAGGAAGGGAGCGGTGAAGGAGGAGAAAGAAGTCGCAGAAAGACTCAACATGTTCTTCTCGTCTGTATTTACAAACGAAGACACAACCAACATACCGGAACCTGAACAAATCTTCAATGGAAATCAAGCAGAAAAATTAACATCCATGGAAGTGAGCCTTGATGATGTACACAGGCAGATAGAAAAACTTAAAACTGACAAATCCCCGGGTCCGGACGGAATCCATCCCAGGGTTCTGAAGGAATTAAAGGAGGAGATAGCGGAACTACTGCAGCAAATTTGCAACCTATCCTTGAAAACAGGCATGATCCCGGAGGATTGGAAGATAGCCAATGTCACGCCCATCTTTAAAAAGGGATCAAGAGGTGACCCGGGAAACTACAGACCAGTGAGTTTGACCTCGGTTCCGGGGAAACTGACGGAAGCACTGATTAAAGAACACATCGATGAACATCTGGAAAGAAACGAACTTTTGAAAACAACCCATCATGGTTTCTGCAGGGGGAGATCGTGCCTAACGAACTTATTGCACTTCTTCGAAGGAATTAACAAACGGATGGACAGAGGAGACCCCATAGACATCATATACCTTGATTTCCAAAAAGCCTTTGACAAGGTGCCTCACGAACGTCTACTCCGGAAACTGAAGAACCATGGAGTGGACGGAGACGTACATAGATGGATCAGAAACTGGTTGGCGGGTAGGAAACAGAGGGTAGGGGTGAAGGGCCACTACTCGGACTGGATGGGGGTCACGAGTGGTGTTCCGCAGGGCTCAGTGCTAGGGCCGCTGCTATTTAATATATTCATAAATGATCTAGAAACAGGCACGAAGTGTGAGATAATAAAATTTGCGGACGATACAAAACTATTTAGTGGAGCTGGGACTAAAGAGGAATGCGAAGAATTGCAAAGGGACTTGAACAAATTGGGGGAATGGGCGGCGAGATGGCAGATGAAGTTCAACGTTGAGAAATGTAAAGTATTGCATGTTGGAAACAGAAACCCGAGGTACAACTATACGATGGGAGGGATATTATTGAATGAGAGCAACCAAGAAAGGGACTTGGGGGTAATGGTGGACATGACAATGAAGCCGACGGCACAGTGCGCAACAGCCGCTAAGAAAGCAAATAGAATGCTAGGCATAATCAAGAAGGGTATTACAACAAGGACAAAAGAAGTTATCCTGCCATTGTATCGGGCGATGGTGCGCCCGCATCTGGAATACTGCGTCCAATATTGGTCTCCGTACCTTAGGAAGGATATGGCGTTACTCGAGAGGGTTCAGAGGAGAGCGACACGCTTGATAAAAGGGATGGAAAACCTCTCATACGCTGAGAGATTGGAGAAACTGGGTCTCTTTTCCCTGGAGAAGAGGAGACTTAGAGGGGATATGATAGAGACTTATAAAATCATGAAGGGCATAGAGAGAGTAGAGAAGGACAGATTCTTCAAACTTTCGAAAAATAAAAGAACAAGAGGACACTTGGAAAAGTTGAAAGGGGACAGATTTAAAACGAATGCTAGGAAGTTCTTCTTTACCCAACGAGTGGTGGACACCTGGAATGCGCTTCCAGAGGGAGTAATAGGGCAGAGTACAGTACAGGGGTTTAAGAAAGGATTGGACAATTTCCTGCTGGAAAAGGGGATAGAGGGGTATAAATAGAGGATTACTGCACAGGTCCTGGACCTGTTGGGCCGCCGCGTGAGCGGACTGCTGGGCATGATGGACCTCAGGTCTGACCCAGCAGAGGCATTGCTTATGTTCTTATGTTCTTAACAGGTTTTATGCTGCTTATCCTAGGAATAAGCAGTGGCTTTCTCAAGCCATTGTAACAATGTTCAAACTCAGAGGAGGGAAATTTAATGGGGACATCAGGAAATATTTCTTCACGGAAAGAGTGGTGGACCATTGGAACAAGCTTCCAGAGCAGGTGGTCAAGGCCGCCAGCGTGCTTGACTTTAAGAATAAATGGGACATCTACGTGGGATCCCTACGAAAGTCGAGTTAAGGAACTGGGTGATTTGCACTCAGACTTAATGGGGTGGGTCAGTAGAGTGGGCAGACTTGATGGGCTATAGCCCTTTTCTGCCGTCATCTTTCTATGTTTCTAATGTCTTGGAGAAATCCAAGCTGTTGCTAAGGTGACAGCTTCAGTCTCTGTGCAGAGAGAAAATGTTTCTGAAGCAGAGGGAGTGGTTCCATGTGCAAGCTTTCCTCAGCTTGGATCCCTCATGAAGGAAGTAAAGGAAATGAGATAGGAGGTTGCAAGACTGAGATGCATCTGCGAATGAGAGGTACATTGATGAAATACTTAATTTCCAGCAGTGGGGAAGAAGAGGCCATGCTGAGGGAGGACTTCTGGACTCAGATTATAGGACCCTGCAGGATTGATACTATGACTCCACCTGTCTTTGAAGAACCGGCATGCAGCCCAGGAAGTGGAAGAGATGAGAGCATCACAGGGAGATGAAGGACTAAAGCTTGAAATCCCCAAAGTTGCAGGATCCATGACCACTAGGAAGTGTAAGGTAGTGGTGATTGGTGATATCCTTCTGAGGGTATAGAGCAAGGATCTCAAAGTCCCTACTTGAGGGCCGCAATCCAGTCGGGTTTTCAGAATTTCCCCAATGAATATGCATGAGATCTATGTGCATGCACTGCTTTCAGTGCCTATTCATTGGGGAAATCCTGAAAACCCGACTGGATTGCGGCCCTCAAGGAGGGACTTTGAGATCCCTGGTATAGAGGCATCCATCCGCAGACCAGACATGATATCCTGGAAGGTATATTATCTGCCTGGAACCAAAATTCAAGATGTTACAGAGCGTTTGCCAAGACTCATCAAGTGGAAGTAAGGAACAAGTAGGGAATTACAGGCTGGTAAGTTTGACTTCTGTGGTAAGCAAATTAATGGAAAAACTTAAAACAGAGAATAGTGATGTTTCTGGAATCCAGTGGATTACAGGACCCGAGGCAAAATGGGTTCATTAGATGCAGTTATGGTTAGGCAAATCTGATCAATTTCATTGACTGGGTGACCAGAGAAATGGATAGACAGTGCGTTAGATGTGGTGTACAGTGCTCCCTTGGTCATTCGCGGTCGGTGATTTGCGATCCCGGTCATTCGTAGTATTTTCCAACCTTGAATGACCGAGCAAGAGAGAGCAGCCAGAGCGCAGGCGAGTGAAGGCAATCACTCGCGGTATACTCCGTCCGCCTCTTCCTGGACTAAAGTCGGGTCTCACTAATCAGGAGCTGCTTTGGCACGCAGCTCCTGATTCGTGAGGCCCAACTTTAGTGCAGGAAGAGGCGGTCGGAGCATACAGCGAGTGATTTGCTTCATTCGCCGGCGCTCCGGCTGCTTTCTCCTGCCTCTCCGGCTGCCTTCTCCTTTCTCCCCCGCTAAAAAACGTATTCGCAGTTTTTCAACATTCGCGGGGGTTCCTGGAATGGAACCCCCGCAAATATTGGGGGAGTACTATATTTTGATATTAGCAACACCGTTTCTTGGTATTTGATATACAGTACAGCACCATCTTGGAGACGTTCAGAGTGGTGTACAATTTCTTTTTTAGCAGGTACTCTAAGCACTTTATCTGTCCAGGTGTTCCACACAATAACTAAATTGAGTGCCCTCGGTATGGGCCTCAAAGTGATGGTCTGGTTCAGAAACTGGTTGAGTGGAAGGCGACAGAGGATAATGGTCGTTCTGAGGAAAGGGATGTTACCAGTGGTGTGCCTCAAAAGTTTGGTTCTTGGACCTGTTCTTTTTAATATTTTTGTACGCGATGTTGCTGAAGGGCTGACTGGTAGGATTTGCCTCTTTGCGGATTTTAACAAAATATGCAATAGACACCCCCTGATGGTGTCAAAGTAAACAATTTGTGTTTCATTAATCACCCATGGAAGCTTGATTGCGTTATGGGGTGAAGTGAACAGTCCATTTCACCTGTGATCAAGCTTCCCTGGGTGATTAATGAACCACTAATTGTTTACTTTGACTTGAACATTTTCATTATAAGAGAAGAATTGTGATACGGTGCTCTGCATTAAGAATCAGACCCCTGAAAAAGGCCTCATGGCCAAGACACGTGTCGGGTCTTGATTGTGAATAAACTGAGCACCATAGGTCGCCTCTTTTGTTCTACTGTGACGAGGTTAGAATCTCCTGTTTGGGTGAAGTATTGATAAAGTATGAACATAAATATTAACTTTGAACATGCCCTGCCCAAAAGCGACCCCTAAATGTGCCTACACCTGAACCATGTTAAGTATGTACTGAATATTCTTCGCAGCCCGTTTCAAGTCTCTGCATCTCTTAGTACTCGATAGTCTGTCTCTTAATACGTAAAATGAGTCTTTTGATACTGTTACTTCTATTTTGCTTCCTGGTATTTTCCCCATTTAAAGGAATATGTGATTTAACGGTAACAATTTTTTTCTTCCTTTATTGTGATTTTAATATTGTTTTCTTTTTCTATTATACGCACATAGGGCTCCTTTTACTAAGCTGCGATAGCGGTTTTAACGCGTGCGCTAGACGCTAACGCCAGCATTGAGCTGGCATTAGTTCTAGCCACGTAGCGCGGGTTTAGTGCGCGCTAAAAACGCTATCACAGCTTAGTAAAAGGAGCCCATAGTTCTTACCATTTACGTATTTTCTTCTTCTATTATATAAATACAAGTCTTTAAGCCCGTTACATTAACGGGTGCTAGAATAGATGTGTGTGTCTTTATTTCTTTCTTTCTTTTTCTCTCTCTCCTCTTGGCCGCTTTCTGTCTCTCTCTTTCCTCGGCTGTCAACCATCACCCCTTGCCTGTTCCACCTGTCCAGCAGTAGGTCTTCTCCCTTCCTTTTACCTCCCCCTGTCCAGCAGCACTCCTTACCTGCTCCCCCTGTCCAGCAGCACTTCTTCCCTGCTCCGCAGTCATTCTTCCCTGCTCCCCCTGTCCAGCAGCACTTCTTCCCTGCTCCCCTGTTCCTCTTCCCTGCTCTGCCTGTCCAGCAGCACTCCTTCTTTTCTCCCCCTGACCCTCTTCCCTGCTCCCCCTGCCCAGCAGCACTCCTTATCTGTGTCTCTCTTTCTCCTTAGTGTTTTGTTATTTTTTCCAATCTGTCTCTTTAGCCCCCTGTCCTTCTGTGAGTGTCTGTGTGTCTCTGTCCTTGTGCATTGTTGTTTGTTTTTTTTAGCTCCTGATCCCCTCTGTTTCCATGGCAACCCTGTTCGCGGATGTGAGGGCCGTTTTGTGGTGCCGGGTCTGGTGGCGCCGTGTAGGTCGGAAGTGGAAGACGGGCTTCAGCGTTTTGTAGGGCCGGGTCTGGCGTCGCCGTGTAGGGCGGAAGCGGGAGGCGGGGCCTCAGCACTGGCCGGGCGGCGTCTGGCGTCAGCGTGTAGTGCGGAAGCGGGAGGCGGGGCCTCAGCAGCGGTCGGGCGGCTCGCGCCGCCGGCCCCCAGGAGCTCGAGGCCGGCGGCGGACATGGCTGGTGTGGCATGGTGGAGTTCGGTGATGTAAAACCCGCGCATGCGCAATCGTGTTTCCGCGACGGATCAGGGAACACAATTTTTTAGTGCGCATGCGCATCCTACCATTTTATTATATTAGATATGTTAGGCTACTAAGCATAGATTTATGAATTTAAAAACAAAAATAACAAAAAAAGCAAAAAAAAAAACTTTTGCTTTTATTCTTTCCTTTTCTATTTTTATATGGAATTCTTTTCTTATTGAATGTGAAACATATAAAGCAAACTGTTTAGACTCTTTTTAGGCTGTTATGGTATATAAAGTTTTTAATAAACATCCTGTCTGGGACAGACAGGGAATATCTATGTGCTGTGGTATGGTTAATCTGTCTTTAATGTTAACAATTTTCCTTGATGTAGTCTTGTTGTTCACCACCTTGAACTGAAAGGCATTTGTGCGGTATATAAATAAAAACTTAGGTTATGTTATTAGTAATGGTGTTTTATGTTTATTTTCTCTTGTACAACTATGACTGATTTTCTAGTATCAAGCTTTTTATTAGTTGGTCAATTTAATGAATTATATTTCATACAATTTAGGTAAAGAATGTTTTTAATAAGGAAAAAAGCAGTAGCTGGAACTGGGGGCCTTGAGTTTGATTGATTTGCTTGGCCCCCTCCAGCCCAAAAGGTCATCTGCTGCCCTGTAGCACCTGGATGCATAAAAATTTCTAAAGAGGTTTTTCTTTCACAGATGGAATGAACAAATTAATCGGAACTGGTGAATAAACATGCTGCTTTACAATGGCACTAGAAGCTGAACATTTAGCTGAAAGCAGAAGTTGGATGGGACACGAAACTAGACAAACCAAAGCTACTCAGACTGTCTGCAACTAAGTTGCAAAATGTGAGGACAAGCCACAGGAAGCTCTTGGAACAGATGCAGAGCTAGATCTGCAAGAATGAAGCTACCACAAACGTTCAGTGGTGTGTCTTCTGTTATTTTAAATGTATGTGGACAGACACAGCAAGCACCATGTGTGCGCAAAAAAATAACCCATTTGGAGAAACTGCGCCTGGACAAATAAAAAAAATGAACTGCTCTGGGACCTAAAATTGAGCTCACTACTCATGCAAATTAAAAACATGTACATACTCTGCTCTGAGGTCCAAAGAGGGAGGGGGTCTTGGGGGGGGGGGGGGGTTGGAGGGGTTCTGTTTTTGGGGAGGGGGATGCTTAGCTTGTTTCGATGCCCTAGGGTCATCAGATCCCAGACCCTGGGGGGGGGGGGGAATTTGGTTTGCGATTTTCTCTTTTCTGCCTGGCATTCCACTTCAGGGGGGGGGGTTAGGTTTGGGGGTGGAAGGAACTTGGGGTGGTTGGGTATTTTTTGGGTAGGTATATTTGACATGTTTGTGTTTGGTTGTCTTTGCTTATGCAGCCATTGCATTTGTTTCTTTCTGTGCTGGCATTTGTTGTTGATGTATTTACTTCTGCGTGTTTTTATTTTCATGTCAATAAAAATTGTTTACAACCTAAAAACATGTACATACTTTTTCACTATAAGGAAATGGCCAAATTTTTAGCACAAAAATAAATGTATAATTTTGCTTGAAAAGTAATCAAGGAAAACTGAGTACACATATTTTAATCTGATATTAGGTGCACGTAGCTTTTCCGAAAAGCACGATATGCATAACTTTTGCACATAAGTGTAAAATCCACATCCATTCCACTCCTGGGAATACCTTCACTTGTGGTGGGTAAAGGTAAGCACACACAGGTCCTAAGTACATACTTTTTTACCCACATATCAGCTGGTCAGTTTTGGAAAAGTGCATTTCCACAGGTAAAGCATTGGTTTACTTTTACAAATGTCTTTAAAATGACCCTCCACATGATTAAATTATGATTTTAATGTGTTTGAGGCTTGTGCAGATGATGACAGAATTTGCAGGAATGGGGCAGGAACAGGAAAAGAACTCGTGGGGACGAGATGGGAAAATGAGTTCCCGCGGGGGGGACGGAGAAAAATGTGTCTCCGTATCATTCTCTACTAGCTACCAAAGCCATCCTGAATAACATAACATAATAATCCACTTATATACCACTATACCTTTCCGTTCTAAGCAGTTTACAAGGGTCAAGGAACTGTACATACACAGTGACTACAGCGTACATATTAAAATTTATCAAATAAATGGGTCTTCAACATCTTCCCAAAAACTTGATAAGAACTAGAACCTGATTGTAACTTACTGAAACTCTTATCCCAGCACGCCGTTTGGTAGGCTAAGACTCTCTGAAAAGAAACGCTTATAAGTACAACCTTTCACTGTGGGAAACGAAAATACAATATTCTTACACAGAGATGGTTTTCTATCTGCAAAATTGAAATGATCAACAAGATAAGTTGGCACCAAGCCATACAATGTTTATAACAGAAACAACCGAAAAAGTGGAACCAATTCCTGAACTCCCAGAGTTTAAAAATGGTGTAATTTATTGAAGACAATAACAAATATAAAATATATTTTTAAAAACTCCAAGCACATTACAGAGAAATAGTCGCTTGCTGTAATCTGATGACCAGACCCTACACGGGCCGTGTTTCGGCAGTGTTTGCCTTCCTCAGGGGTCCTTGAATACAGCTATGAAAACAGCAACTTCACAGAAAGCATCTTTGAAGATGTCCTCTCAATACTCTTCAGATTGTCAGCCAGCACAACAGGAGTATTGAGAGGACATCTTCAAAGATGCTTTCTGTGAAGTTGCTGTTTTCATAGCTGTATTCAAGAACCCCCGAGGAAGGCAAACACTGCCAAAACATGGCCTGTGTAGAGTTTGGTCATCAGCTTACAGCAAGTGACTTTATTTCTCTGTAATGTGCTTGTTTTTTTTTTTTTATATATTGTGGATTTTATATTTGTTATTGTCTTCAATAAATTACACCATTTTTAAACTCTTGGGAGTTCAATAATTGGTTCCACTTTTTTCGGTTGTAGACACTTTGGTTTCTGTAGTACCATAAGAACATAAGAATTGCCACTGCTGGGTCAGACCAGTGGTCCATCTTGCCCAGTAGCCAACTCATGCAGCGGCCCTCAGTTCAAAGACCAGTGCTCTAAATGAGTCCAGCCTCAACTGCATATGTTCCAGTTAAGCAGGAACTTGTCCAACTTTGTCTTGAGTACCTGGAGGGTGTTTTCCCCTATAACAGACTCCAGAAGAGCATTCCAGTTGTCTACCACTCTCTGGGTGAAGAAGAACTTCCTTACGTTTGTACGGAATCTATCCCCTCTCAGCTTTAGGTAGTGCCCTCTCGTTCTCCCTATCTACTAAATCTATTCCGTTCAATATCTTGAATGTTTCTATCATGTCCCCTCTTAGTCTCCTTTTTTCAAGGGAGAAGAAGCCCAGTTTCTCCAATCTCTCACTGTATGGCAACTCCTCCAGCCCCTTAACCCTTTTAGTCGCTCTTCTCTGTAGTACCATGTCCATTGCTGTGGGAATTAAGACCGTCTCTGTGACGTTGACCATCCCACAGTATTGTTTGTTTTCAAGAGAGCCATTAGAACAGAAACAAGCCATTTTGAAAAGTATCCTTGATTCAAGTGGAAGCCAGTGCAGTATCTGATAGTACCTGAATAGCCCACAGCAGGAAATGAAGTTGGAACAATCACACTTTTGTGTAAGAATGCTGAGCAGTCAGACAGGTCTATGAATATTCCAGAATTTTCAATGAGAAACATTCAAACAACAAATAAAGAACAACGTCTATTAGTCATTAAGCTTTGGTTAATAAGTTCTAAGTTTGTCCAGATTAAAAGTGTTTACATAACATCTTAAACCCCCCCCCAAAAAAAAAAAAACTACCCAAAATTGTACCTGCATTTTAAACTTTCTTTAAAAAGTAGTGTGATTCACATGCAAGTTCACTTGGATTACCTTAATTGATCTTTATTTGCAAGCTAAAAAGCAGGAAACACCACCAAGAGTCTCGGAAAATTTCCTTCTCCTGTCTTTCCTTGAACTGCCTCAGTTTTCAAAATGAACCAGGAGCCTTTTCTCGTCTTCCTTACCATATCATTTCTGTTAACAAGCCTTTTTGAGCCTTGGTGCCTTGGAGCCTTTTTTGTCTTTTCTCTCCCAGAAAGTTCCATCACATTTGGGAACACTGTCTCTTGCATTAATGGCTCTTACTGAAATTTACAGGTTTTTGTTTTTCCAAAATACACAATCAAGAACGAGCAAGGCCTTTTCACTAACTCTGCTTTTGCAGCAAAATTTAATAAATAATAACAAGCTTCTATTAGTGATGACAGGTTATTTTAAGAAATTGGAAAAACTGGGATAGGTTGAACTATACATTCTGGTGGGAATCCCTGTGTTATACATATAAAATAGAGCGTTGTATGGCTAAACAACAGGGTAGATTGAAGAATTTTATAGAAGTATAGGAGCCTTTGACTAAATACTGTAAAGAGGAATAATTTTATCTTATTTTATAAGCAAGTAAATGTACACATCCTGGGGGGGATGGAGTAGGGAAGGGAGTGGAATTTTATGATTTTATGAATGGTTTCATAAAGGTTTGAGTTATTTGTTTGCATATTAGCTGGGAGGGGGAAATTTCTTTGTTGCAGTAATATTTGAAAGTTTGCTGCGCTTATTACACAATGTACAAATATGTGATTCATTTACGTCGCATTTGTAGTTTGAAAATCAATAAAGAATAAAAATAAATAAATGTGCAGTAAAGGCAGAGGCTGCGGCAACTGTTGGAGAACAGAACTAAGCTCGCCCTGGATGCCAACATCAGCATCTGGGAGGGGAGCTACTAGCTGCCATGGTCTTCTGATATCCTCAGCCTGACCTTGCAGGGTGGCTTCAACTTATGCTCCGCAGCTATGGAATACTCTACCCTCTCATCTTAGAGAAGAACAAAAGATCGATCGCTTTAAGAGCAGCTTAATGTCTTTTTTTATTTAAAGATGCTTTTCACACTTAAGTATCAAATGCATGATACTTCTTTTTAAAGAAGTATACAGCTCAGGAGACATTAGAGCAGTGGTTCTTAACCTGGGTTCGACCGAACCCCAGGGGTTCGGTGAGTCAGTCTCGTGGGTTCAGCGGAGGTCAAAACACACCTCCGACTCATATAGCGCTTCGGTCACGTTCAATCATCTATCAGTTATTCAGTGATTTTGATCAAGACTGATCGTGTACTCGGTTTCTTGATCTATCAATCTGTAACTAACGCCTTATATACATCAATCAATTCCTGATCAAAATTTGTGATTTAACTGATAGATGATTGAACGTGACTGAAGCGCTTATGATTCATGATGATATGCCCCGCTTGTCCATAATTGGCTGCAGGTGATCACGCAACATCGCTTGGCCTATCTGTGCTGCAGGGGATTTGATGCGCAAAGTAGTCAAATTGTAACTGTTGTGATGGTACGTCGTGTGATACCTATCTTAATATTTTAATCCCTTACTAACTATGTCGAGCAAAATACGAAAGTGGTCAGACGAATATGTACAATATGGATTCACATGTATAACGGAACGTGATGGGAGTCAGCGTCCTAATTGCATGATTTGCAATGCCAAGTTGAGTAATTCTAGTCTAGCTCCGGCAAAACTAAGGGAATAAAGAAGGGTTCGGTGAACACGCATATGAAACTGGTGGGGTTCAGTACCTCCAACAAGGTTAAGAACCACTGCATTAGAGATTCCCTAGACTGCTTTCTTTTCTATAACTATTGTAGTTCAACCCCTTTCCCTGTTGTATCATGTTGGTCCCTGTATAGTTTGATATGTGTTTTTATTTTATAATAATGTAGATGACGGCAGATAAAGACCCGAATGGTCCATCCAGTCTGCCCAACCTGATTCAATTTAAATTATTATTTTTTTTTTTTTCTTCTTAGCTATTTCTGGGCAAGAATCCAAAGCTTTACCCGGTACTATGCTTGGGTTCCAACTGCCGAAATCTCTGCTCATCTACACCCTCCCAGCCATTGAAGCCCTCCCCAGCCATTGAAGCCCTCCCCTGCCCATCCTCCACCAAACGGCCATACACAGACACAGACCGTGCAAGTCTGCCCAGTAACTGGCCTTAGTTCAATATTTAATATTATTTTCTGATTCTAAATCTTCTGTGTTCATCCCACGCTTCTTTGAACTCAGTCACAGTTTTACTCTCCACCACCTCTCTCGGGAGCGCATTCCAGGCATCCACCACCCTCTCCGTAAAGTAGAATTTCCTAACATTGCCCCTGAATCTACCACCCCTCAACCTCAAATTATGTCCTCTGGTTTTACCAATTTCCTTTCTCAGGAAAAGATTTTGTTCTACGTTAATACCCTTTAAGTATTTGAACGTCTGAATCATATCTCTCCTGTCTCTCCTTTCCGCTAGGGTATACATATTCAGGGCTTCCAGTCTCTCCTCATACGTCTTCTGGCGCAAGCCTCCTATCATTTTCGTCACCCTCCTCTGGACCGCCTCAAGTCTTCTTACGTCTTTCGCCAGATACGGTCTCCAAAACTGAACACAATACTCCAAGTGGGGCCTCACCAATGACCTGTACAGGGGCATCAACACCTTCTTCCTTCTACTGACTACGCCTCTCTTTATACAGCCCAGAATCCTTCTGGCAGCAGCCACTGCCTTGTCACACTGTTTTTTCGCCTTTAGATCTTCGGACACTATCACCCCAAGGTCCCTCTCCCCGTCCGTGCATATCAGCTTCTCTCCTCCCAGCATATACGGTTCCTTCCTATTATTAATCCCCAAATGCATTACTCTGCATTTCTTTGCATTGAATTTTAGTTGCCAGGCATTAGACCATTCCTCTAACTTTTGCAGATCCTTTTTCATATTCTCCACTCCCTCTTCGGTGTCTACTCTGTTACAAATCTTGGTATCATCTGCAAAAAGGCACACTTTTCCTTCTAACCCTTCAGCAATGTCACTTACATACATATTGAACAGGATTGGCCCCAGCACCGAACCCTGAGGGACTCCACTAGTCACCTTTCCTTCCTTCGAGCGACTTCCATTAACCACCACCCTCTGGCGTCTGTCCGACAGCCAGTTTCTGACCCAGTTCACCACTTTGGGTCCTAACTTCAGCCCTTCAAGTTTGTTCAACAGCCTCCTATGAGGAACTGTATCAAAGGCTTTGCTGAAATCCAAGTAAATTACATCTAGCATATGTCCTCGATCCAGCTCTCTGGTTACCCAATCAAAAAATTAAATCAGGTTCGTTTGGCACGATTTACCTTTTGTAAAGCCATGTTGCCTCGGATCCTGTAACCCATTAGATTATAGGAAATACACTATCCTTTCTTTCAGCAACACTTCCATTATTTTTCCAACAACTGAAGTGAGGCTCACCGGCCTGTAGTTTCCTGCTTCATCCCTGTGACCACTTTTATGAATAGGGACCACATCCGCTCTCCTCCAATCCCCAGGAATCACTCCCGTCTCCAGAGATTTGTTGAACAAGTCTTTAATAGGACTCGCCAGAACCTCTCTGAGCTCCCTTAGTATCCTGGGATGGATCCCGTCTGGTCCCATCGCTTTGTCCACCTTCAGTTTTTCAAGTTGCTCATAAACACCCTCCTCCGTGAACGGCGCAGAATCTACTCCATTTTCTCGTGTAACTTTGCCAGACAATCTCGGTCCATCTCCAGGATTTTCTTCTGTGAACACAGAACAGAAGTATTTGTTTAGCACATTTGCTTTCTCCTCATCATGTACCCTGTTTTAAAGCGTACATCGCTTAGAAGTATTATAAGCGATACAATCAAATTTGAAATAAACCTGAAACCTGAACTGGTGGGGCTTGGGAATCCCTACCAGACAAGCTATTCATTTTATTTTATTTTTTTAAACATTTGTTGTTCTTGGGTCAGAAGAAGCAGGGAGCGTAGAGGAAATGCCTCGTGCCCACCATTCAACCCAGGGGCCAACCCAGAAATCACATTCTGGCTATGCCAATATTGCCAATGCATGTAAAATGGTCGTGCCGGGGAAGCTGTCTGAATCAATGGTAGAAGAGATAAACTGGGAATAAAATAGCTTTACTAAAACATTTTGAACGGTTGAAACAAAGTGTTAGGTTTTCGGAGAGGGCTATTTCTTAATGCACGTCAAGGGAATAATGTGTTCAAAGGGCGAACGATGCATGATTTTGTCTTAATGCACATTAGTTTACTGCAATGGAGCCAAACAACAAGCTGCAAAGTATGCAAAACACTTCATTATTATGCGATTGAATAATGCTTTGAGCGGTCCTTCTCTTTCCTCCCCAGGAGTACTGAATTGCTAATGCATGACCTGATGCTTCCAGAGGGCCTCTTAAAGCAGTGTCCCTCAACGCAAGGCCCAGGGGCCAACGGTGACCTTCATTATCATTCTGGCTTTCTACCTCTACCCAAGCTCATGGAAGAAAAAGCAGCCTGCTTGAAGAACAAGGCATTTCTCAATAGATTAAGAAAATGCATTTTAAAAAGTCTTCCTCTTGACAATGCCTTCAATAAAAAGTTTGAAGACGGGCTGGTGGGGCAGATATTGACACACACTGGTTGGCAGTGTCACAGCCTTGCATGGGAAGATATTTGCAACTTTCCTTCAGCTCATTTGGGTCCAATATGGCCCTGATTTAAAAATTAGCAAAGACCACTGTTTTAAAGAGCTTGTGCTAGTATGTAACCCCTCCCTACTGCCTAGCTGACAATCAGAACTCCACCCCGAGACTGCCAGCTTCAAAATGAGAAGGTCAGCCCATGGCGGTAGTCTTGTGATACCAACACTTGAGGTTAAGTTGCCAAAATAAGGGCACACACCTTTTTTTGGCAACATGATTGTTAGCAATAGTGCTACAAGTGGTGTACCAAGGGGGCTGGGAGGGTGGTCCACCCTGGGTGCAGTCTATAAGGGGGTACTCTAAGGACCAGTGTCATGGTCTGGGAACTTCTTTCCTGCAGTGGTAGCCTTCAGAACTCTATGCTCTGCTGGCACTGTGCCTTCCTCTCTGCCAGGTTTTGCCTTTTTGAAAGCAGGAAGTAGGTGGGACCTGTCAGAGAGGAAGGCCTGATGCCGGCAAAAGCAGTGAGTTGTGAAGGCTATGCTGTCAATTGGGAGGAGTGTGACAAAAAGAGATGGAGGGGAGGGGAAAGAGAAATGCTGCATCTGACTAGGAGGAGGGAGAAGGAAGACCATGGAAGGGAGAGGAGAGGAAAGAGAGATGCCAGACCATGGAGGGGAAGGAAGACATGCCATGGCATTGGGGGGGGGGAGGGGTGGTAAGAGGAAGAAAAAAAAGACAGAGATGTCAGACCAGGGAGAAAGGATGGAAGGAAAGGAGAGATATGCCAGGACATAAAGGAAGGGAAGGAGACAGAAATGCCAGACCAGGGTAAAGGAGGGAGGGAGGGAGGGAAAGGAAGGAGATGCCAGAGCATGGAGGGGGAGGGAGAGCTGGAAGGAGAGAAGAGAGATGCTAGGACATGGGGGAGGGAAGGAGACAGAGATGCCAGATCGTGGAATGGGGAGGAAGAAAGGAAAGAAGAAGAGAGGGGTGCCAGAGCATGGGGGAGGGGGTGGAGACAATAAAAAAATGGAAAGGGGGTAAAGCTGAAATTAATCATATACAAAAGAGAGAATGGGCACAGGATAGACAGTTTATGGAAGGGGTATATAAAGAGGGAAGATGCCATATATAAGGGGGAGGGCAGTGGATGGAAGAGAGAAAGAGGGCAGACAGTGGATGGAAGGAGCAAAGAGAGAGGGGAAGAGCTAGATGGAAGGGCAGAGAAAGAGGGCAGAGGCTAGATGGAAAGGGCAGAGAAAGAGGGCAGACAGTGTATGGAAAGCGCAGAGAGAAAGAGAGGGCAGATGCTGGATTGGAAGAAGGGAGTAAAGAGACAATTACAGCAGAAATGACTAAAGGTAGAAAAATATTTTTTTTGTTACTTTAGAATAAAGTAGTATTGTAACTATGTAACATTTTTAAATAGAAAATAGAAATAAGGAAATCTTATTATTGGGCTAATTTTAATACATTTACTAACATTGGAGACCAAAACTCCATTCCTCAGATCAGGACAGGATACCGTAACAGCAGTATACTGTACTGACCTGAAGGAGGTTTTGGCCTTTGTATCGCTCTATGGCATGGCCGTACATTGAATACTGTGTGCAATTCTGTTTGTCATATCTCAAAAAAGATATAGCACAAAGAAAAGATACCGAGAAAGGTGATAAAAATGATAAAAGGGATGGGACAACTTCCCTATGAGGAAAGGCTAAAGCAGCTTGGACATCTTCAGGGGAGATATGATAGAGGTAGAGGTCTATAAAATACCGAGGGGAGTGGAAAGGGTAGATGTGAATCACTTATTTACTTTTTTCAAAAATACTAGGACTAGGGGGCATATGATGAAGCTATTAAGTAGTAGATTTCAAACACACCGGAGAAAACATTTCTTTACTCAGTGTGGAATTTGTTGCCAGAGAATATGGTGAAAGCAGCTAGCTTAGCAGAGTTTAAAAAAGGTTTGGATAATTTCCTAAAAGAGAAATCCATAGGTCATTATTGAGATGGCTTGGGGAAAATCCTAGGATAAGCAGCATAAAATCTGTTTTACTGCTTGGCCACTGTTGGAAACACGATACTGGGCTTGATGGACCTTCAATCTTGTCCTAGTATAGCAATTCTTATGTTCAGCTAATTGAAAAATGGATTAGTCCAATAAATTTTGTTGCTTTATGTCTATTTATTAATTTGTAAAGGGTGATTGTTATTTGTCAGTTTTTCAAATTTACAACTGCTATTTTTATATTTTGCACAGTATTAGAGGCCATGTGTCACTGTTTCTTTGGTGTTGTATTGTATGCAGAGTCTGGCTTCTTGGCGGTTCACTTTAACATTTGTCTACATTGTGTGATTACTTATTCCATATATCTGTGCTCTGTGTGTATGAAAAGGACATAGTTTTCTGTTAGCACTGACTGTGCAGGCTCAATCTGTATTAATCTGGCATGCTTAGTTTTACAATGGGTGTATTGATGCTCTAGTGCTCACTGCAATGTTTAAGATACTGCCTTTTCCTAGATGCACTCTTGATGTGCGACTCAGAGCATTACTAAAAATATGTTAAAAATTATCATCCCCCGGGTGTCAAATATACTAAGTACACTACGGGGATAGAGATAAACAGTGCCATTCTGTAGCTGCCATCCTATGGAGCAAAAGTGACTAAGGACTGTTTCAGCCCACATTAGATATTAGGGAGACCCTCAGTAATGGCCGTGGAATAGGAGTGAGGTCATTTTGGCTGACAGAAGGCTAGATTAGGGGGAATTGATTGGTAAGTTTTGGATTGGATAGCGGAGTATGCATGGGTGAGGGAGCTGGCAGGAAAGCTGAGAGAGGGAGTGGGCAGAATAAGTTATATATAGACAGTGGGCCAGAAACTGCCCTGGTGACAAGGAAGGCTCCGGAAGACCATAAAGCAGCCTGTTTAAAATGCTGCGGATGTTGCTGTTAGAAGGTATGTCGGTCTCTACGGTGAGAGGGTCAGTGGGGTTCAGATGGGAGAGATAGAAAGATGGAAAGGTCAGTGGGGATTCGGCTGTGCGGAGAGGGCGGGGTGAAGCGCTACTGCCGGCGAATCCAGGGACATTCGGGTTAGGCTTCCGGGGTCGATATAACTAGGGCTTATAATAAAACCTACCCTGAAAATCATGCTAGGTCTTATTTTCGGGGAAACATGGTATATCACTGCAGCATATTTTGGAACTTGGCTCTACACACAGCCTTCTGCATCGGTCCCTAAATGCTGAACATATGCTCTTTGGTACTCTCATAGGGAAATAGAAGGGTGAGCAAAAAGAACCGAAGAGCAGAATGAGGAAGGAGGAGAGAGCAGAATACGGAGCGGAACAAACACAGAAACACATTTTTTACTTAGGATAACCAAGAGAATAAATAGCGAGGTAGACGTAAAAACAGCTGTCCGCCCAAAGACTGAAATGCCTGTATATCTGGCCATGCTGCTGGGGATGAATTGGAACGACATATTTGGGAGAGTGTGCAAAATCAGTATACAGTATATATAAGAATTGCCGCTGCTGGGTCAGACCAGTGGTCCATCGTGCCCAGCAGTCTGCTCACACGGCGGCCCTCTGGACAAAGACCTGCACCCTAACTGAGACTAGCCCTACCTGCGTACGTTCTGGCTCAGCAGGAACTTGTCTAACTTTGTCTTGAATCCCTGGAGGGTGTTTTCCCCTATAACAGCCTCTGGAAGAGCGTTCCAGTTTTTTACCACCTTCTGAGTGAAGAAGAACTTCCTTACGTTTGTACGGAATCTAATCCCTTTTAACTTTAGAGAGTGCCCTCTCGTTCTCCCTACCTTGGAGAGGGTGAACAACCTGTCCTTATCTACTAAGTCTATCCCCTTCAGTACCTTGAATGTTTCGATCATGTCCCCTCTCAATCTCCTCTGTTCGAGAGAGAAGAGGCCCAACTTCTCTAATCTTTCGCTGTACGACAGCTCCTCCAACCCCTTAACCATCTTAGTCGCTCTTCTCTGGACTCTTTCAAGGAGTACCGTATCCTTCTTCATGTACGGCGACCAGTGCTGGACGCAGTATTCCAGGTGAAGGCGCACCATGGCTCGGTAAAGCGGCATGATAACCTTCTCCGATCTGTTTGTGATCCCCTTCTTTATTATTCCTAGCATTCTGTTCGCCCTTTTCACTGCTGCCACACATTGCGTGGACGGCTTCATCGACTTGTCGATCAGAACTCCCAAGTCCCTTTACTGGGAGGTCTCTCCAAGTACCGCCCCGGACATCCTGTATTTGTGCATGAGATTTTTGTTACCAACATGCATCACTTTACACTTGTCCATGTTGAACCTCATCTGCCATGTCGCAGCCCATTCCTCGAGCCTGATTATGTCACGTTGTAGATCTTCGTAATCCCCCTGCGTCTTCATTACTCTGAATAAATTTGTATCGTCTGCAAATTTAATCACCTCGCTCGTCGTACCTATGTCCAGATCATTTATGAAGATGTTGAAGAGGAAGAAAGTTACATTTAGAAGCCTCTACTTAAAATACAGTTTGAAGGACTGATACTTGTTTTATCTGTCATTCACCAAGGAGACTGGTGCAATACATCTTTCTCTAATCTTTTTTCTGAACACAGAGCTCACTCCACATTGGCCTAGATTCATTAAGCCCACCGATCTTACTTGATCTGTGGGCGATCGGAAGCATGACCCTCACCAATGACACGAATCACTGGAGAGCAATCCCGACGCATGAGTAGACCATCTACTTTGCCTGTAGATGGTCTCTACATGCGTTTGCTGTACGTTTTTTTTTACTCGTACGTTTTTGTGTTGTTTTTTTTACTCGCCCTGACTCTTCTGCTCTCTGCCGCCCTTCCCGGCAGTGCGAGCCCGTGGTTTTAACCTGTGGGTTAAAACCACGGTTTCTCGCTGCAGGGAAGGGCGGCAAGCAGGAGCAGAGAACTTTTTTTGGCAGGAGAATCACGGCAGAGACCAGGGAGGGAGCAGAGAGTTTTTGAGCAGGGAGCAGAGCTGTGGCAGAGGGCTGGGAGGGAGCAGAGAGCTAAATGGAGCAGGGCAGAGAGCAGGGCTGGTGGAAGTTGGCTGGTATTTCAGGGCGGCATGGAGCAGGAGAGTTGGCAGGGATGTGTGCAACTGGTCCTCAGCAGTCGCTTGTTTTGGGATCGGCCAGCCCAGTTGGTGTTCCTAATATTTTTTTGTGATTCGCTGCCTGCCTACATTTGCATGCATGGATCGGATCGGGTGCGGCAGGAAGGTTAGTGAATCAGGTCGGGGTCGCAAAGTGGTTGGGACACGATCAGTGGCCTTAGTGAATCTAGCCCTTAGTCCAGTGGTCTCAAACTCAAACCCTTTGCAGGGCCACATTTTGGATTTGTCGGTACTTGGAGGGCCTCAGAAAAAAATAGTTAATGTCTTATTAAAGAAATGACAACTTTGCATGAGGTAAAACTCTTTATAGTTTATAAATCTTTCCTTTTGGCTAAGTCTTAACAATAATATTGTCATTTATAGCTAAAGAGACATATGATCAAGAAATTGTTTTATTTTACTTTTGTGATTATGATAAATATAATGAGGGCCTCAAAATAATACCTGGCGGGCCACAAGTTTGAGACCACTGCCTTAGTCTGTTGAGGTTTTCCTGGCATATGATAATATAGCAGACTTAACTTCCCTCTTAGAGGATTAAGCATATTGCCTCGGTGGTGTGCCAAGCCAGCAATTGCCCCCTTTTCCTTCCCTCCTCGCTGGGAAAAAAAAAAGCAAAGACCTGGGAAAATATTTTTAACTTTTGTTCCTAAAGGAAGAAGTCCTTATGGATTTGTTTTTGTTTTCTGCATTTAAATCTTTGCCAGACTTGTAAATAAAGAAAATGATAACAATTACTTAAGAACACAGACAGACTTGCTGTCACCAATCGTTAACTCTGTGATCAGAGCAGCCTAGGAAGTGGACCTTTATCTGTCTTTAAGTTCAGGACATGCTGACTAACAGCCCTGCTCAGTCTGCAGACCTTTGGCTCTGTAATCTTTCTGCACTGGAAAATGTTCACGATAACCCATAAACTCCCCTTTCAGTCCTTTACTAAGCATCTGTCCTCCCAGCATTAACAGCTAATTTCTACCAGACAGGACTGACATCAAATTAACATACATTATCAAGACATTAGTTATAAAGCTTTGACACCTCTCTTTGAAAAGAAAATCTAAAAAGGGAAAGATATTAAACGGCAGCAGAGAAAAGACCTGAATGGTCAATCCAGTCTGCTCTGTAATCACAATTTCATCATTAAATGAAAATGTCTTTTTTCTTAGTTATTTCTGGGTCATAGGCCTAGATTCACTAAAGCTACGGATCCGATCCGTGGCGCTGATTCACGAAGCGCCCTCATGCAAATGAGGGCGATCGGAATCACGCCCCCAACCGAATGCACAGATCGCTGAACAGCGATCCCTGAGTATGCGCAGACCATTTTCTTTGCCTGTAGATGGTCTGCACATGCTCTCCGTGCTGAAGACTTAACATGCTTGCACTCAACGAAAGGATCGAGGGGCCGAAGAAGAAAACTAGCACAGGCGTATGGTTTGCCTGCTCTGTTTTCTAGGCAACGGAGAACAGGGGCTTTGCGCAGAAGCTAACCCTGCACAAACCACTGCTGCAGACAAGACCGGTGCCGGTCCAGGACCCCATTGTCTCTTCGTGGGAGGCTGGGTTTTGCTGCCCTGACTCTCCTGCTCTCTGCCACCTTTACCCGCGAGGAACGGCGGCAGAGAGCAGGATAGTCAGGGCGACTGATAGGGATAAGGCTGCCACAGAGACGCTGCAAACAAACAGATCGCCACAGAAGAAAATATATATTGCTGCGGGGAATGTAAAGGAGACCAAAATGAAAAGTCCGTGATGCCCCGACTCTCCTGCTGTCTGCTGCTCTTCCCCACAGTGCAGCCCCGCGGCAGGAGATGTGCCTCAGCTGTGGTTGCTATTTTTCAGGGGAAATGCTCAGGAGAGTCGGCAGGGTCGTGAGCAACTGGTCCGCAGCACTCGCATATTTTTGGAATGGCCAGTCAGTGTTCCTGAAAATTCCCCCTTATTTGTATGCGCGGATCGAATCGGAGGATGGTCGGCCACGAGGTTAGTGAATCGGGTCGGAGGAAAATCGGGTCGCAAACTGATCAGTAAGCTTAGGAATATCTAGCTCATAGACCTTAGTTTTCAACTACTGGAGTTGCTGTTGAAGCTCACTCCATAGGGTTACCAGACATCCGGGAAAACCTGGACATGAACTCTTTTTAGAGGACTGTCCAGGTGCACAGATGGACTTTCCAAAATCCAGTAGTTTGTCCAGGTTTTGGAAAGCTCCGGCAAGCTCTGGCCGCATCTGGAGGGCCTCTGTGCATGCACAAATGACATCACACACATCCGTGCATGCTCGAGGCCTTCCAGACGCAGCTAGAGCTCGTCAGGGAAGAGAGGAGGCTTTGTGAGGGTAGGGCTGGAGGTAGACCTGGGCAGGGCTGGAGGTGGAATGGGGCGGAGCCAGAGTCAGTACAGAGCAGGGCCATGTATCTGGAGTTTTGCGGCTCATATGGCAACCCTATCACAGCAGCCTATCCAAACCATCTCCTTTTCAGGATTCAGACGGTGAAAGTTTGCCTATTCATATTCTAGTTAGCGATCCTCTGTGCTTATATCATGGTTTTTTTGAATTTCACCACAGTTTTTCTCTCCACCACCTCCCTCGGGAGGACATTCCAGGCATCCAGCCACTGCCCTCCCGAGATCCGATCTTAGGCCTTGATGCACGGTGCCGAGTACTACAGTGAAAGGGGGAGAAACTGTGCCTGCCGCCTGCACACAAGAGCTGAGTGGTAGGTGGAGCTCTTGTGCACAGGCCCAGCAGAGTACAGGGCTGTGATCACCGGAGCTCCAAACTGACACAAGCAGCAGCCATGGGGGGGGGGGGGGGAAACCCACAACTTTTTAGTTACTGTCATAGCAAAGAGGCTTTGGCTGAAGTTCAGAAGTCGTTTTTGTTTTTCCAGTGCGATTTTGGATACAGCTGTTGTGCGTGTGTCCCATGCCTGTGGCTAGGACGCAGCTGTTACGCGTGAGACATACATGCACACAAAACACGCACAAAGAGCTCCTAAATTCAAGCAGAATGCTCCTACCAAAGCTACAAACAGTTACAGAGCTGTCGGAAAAGTTTACATGGTAAAAGGTAGGTGTTCCTTTCTCTGTATTACATGGAGTGCTGCTTTTAATATTAATGAGCTCCTTGTAATGCATTTACATTTGATTCTTGGTGGCCACTACCATAATCGGTAAAAGCCTCCCTCCCCCCCCGCCAAACCCTTTTGTGCCTTAAAGGCTGAGCTGACTTGCAAGCGAGACTGGCCACAACCAGTCTTAATTTCATGGTAAACGTTTGAGCATCTGAGCCTTAGTCATCAAGCTCTTCTGATGAATGAACTCTGCAATTTTCCTGGTTCATTTCAATATCTAAAAAAGTGAGATAATGCACAGAAGCCCCTTTTGAATCAAAAGGAAGTCCTAAACTAAAAGGGACCCTGAGATGAGGGTGCAGGGAATCAGAAGTAATTTTTGCTTGCTAGGTTTATGTTACAGTGTAGACAACCGTTAAAATACTTGAATAACATGAATATACTTGAAAATGAAATATGTACATTAATCTTGCATCCAAACAAGTACAAAGAAAAGGATGGTGTATACACAAACAGACCTCCCAAAGAAGGTAGCTGGGGCAAAAATGGTAGCAGAATTCAATAAAACATGAGACAGGCAAGCTAGACACAAAGCTCGGTCTGGAGGGCTGCAGTGGGAATTGAAACCAGGCAGACCAGAGGGGCCTTGCGGTCATTATCAGCAAGTTTTTTTTCTGTTTAATTTCATTCTTTTGTAATACAGGAGGAGGAGGAATGGAATATAATACCGGCTCTTACCACCGAATGAAACTGTACAGGCAGGACAATGCCTACAATAGTAAAAAGAAAGAATTTGAAAGTATTGGGGAGACAGAGAGACAATTTACAGGATTCTGGTGATGCTCAGGGGTGTCTCTACTCTCCCTTATTCTATAACAGGTAGGATATTAGCTCTTCTGCTCCCAATGTATAGAATTCTGTCATTCATGTGAGTGAATGGCAGGTGTGTGTCGAACTGCTATTCTGTAATTAAATACTACAATAACTTACCCCCCCCCCCCGTTTATGAAACTGTGTTAGCGTTTTTTTTTTTTTAATTGCTGGCCGCAGCAGTAAAAGTTCCGACGCTCATAGAAATTCTATGAGCATTAGAGCTTTTACTGCTGTGGTCGGTGATAAAAAAATGTAACACAGCTTCATAAAAAAAAAGGGGGGGAGGGTAGGGTTTATTTGCAAGAGGGTGTTGGCAGTGGAGGGGGGCATGGGCATATCAAAGGTGGGGGTCTGCATTCACACATTTATGCTAGCCATAGATCTGCCCATGCTGCTGTATATTAGTAATTCTATAGGAACGAATAGGAGGAAATTTTTTTCCCCACTTAACTTGTTGCCAGAAGATGAGGTTATATCGGTTAGCATATCTGAGTTTAAAACGGGTTTGGACAAGTTCCTGGACAAAAAGTCCATAGCATGCTATTGAGAGAGATATGAGGAAAGCCACTGCTGTCCCTGGGATTCGTAGCATGATATCTGGAGTGGAGGAGTGGCCTAGTGGTTAGGGCTCCAACCTCAGCACCCTGAGGTTGCAGGATCAAATCCAGCGCTGCTCCTTGTGACCCCGGGCAAGTCACTGAACACTCCATTGCCCCAGGTACATTAGCCAGATTGTGAGTCGTCCAAAGTAAAAAACAGCCTAGGACACATTTTCAAAAAAATACGGCCAAAATTTATTTTGTTTCGAAAATTGTCTAACTATATGTCCTGCCAATCTGATTGTTCAAGTCGCTAAATCGTCCATCTTTATACCACATTTTCGTCCAAGTCAAAAACGCCTAGAACAAGCCCTGTTAACGTGGGAGGGTTCTGCAAAGTGATGGACTGAATACCCAGACATGGCACCTAAATACCTTACAGGGCACTGCTGTGAACTTCACAAAAAGGGTCCCATGTCTTCTCCTCACTACAGCTCCCTTATAGGTCATGGTGAGTCCCCCAAACTACCTCCAGAATCCCCTAGACCCACTTATCTACCACCCCAATAGCCCTTATGGCTGCAGGAGCCACTTATATGCCACTACAAAAGGGTTTTGGGGGTATATAGGGCAGTGCACATGTTTAAGTATCAATGCAGTGATTACAGGGGCTTATGGGCATGGGTCCTCCTCTCCATGAGTCCCTAACCCACCCCCAAGAAGGCTTAAGCCACCTTTGTGCTGGACGACTGGCTTTCCTATGCCAGGCTGCCAGGTGATGATGGTCTGGAGGCTGAATTTTAAAGATGTGATTACGATTTTTATGGGGTTGGGGTTGGGGGGGTCGGTGATCACTGGGGTAGTGTGTGGGGGTCTGTTTTATGTGTTTGCAGTGCTTATCTGGTGACTTTAGGTGGGTTTTTGTGACTTAGTCCATGTTTTAAATGGTCTAAGTCACAACGTCCAAGTTCCGTCGATCCTGTGCTGTATAACTTTTGGTTATACATGCAGTACGACTAAGTCTAAACCGGCCCACCCAACTCCCGCCCTCGACACTCCTCCTAAAATGCCCCATTTAGCTTTGGTCGTTCAGTGGCACTAAGAAGGCCTAGGTCGTTTAGAAATATGTCCAAAACCCGTTTTTATTATCGGCACTTGGACGTTTTTGACTGATGATCATCCAAGTGTCGACTTAGGTCGGTTTTTGGACGTTTTTCTCTTTCAATTATGAGCCCTTTAGGCTGTAAGTGGTCTATAAATACTAAAAATAAATAAATAATATTTAGGATTTTGTTAAGTACTTATGACCTGGATTGGCCGCTAATGGAAGCGGAATACTGGTCTAGATAGTCCATCAGCTTGACCCAGTAATGTTCTTACATTTATGTGTACAAGTGTTTTATAGAATAAGCTCACAGCCCACACAGATATGGTATCTAAATGTTGTTACCCACTTATAGAACTGCCCCCAAAGAGGGTCATTTTATAAAGAAGTATACTAAATATAACAGTACACACAGCGACAAAATCGCACATAGGTTTAAGTGACCCATATGTAAGCATAATAAGGAGTGTGGGTAGAGCATTACACTTCTCCCTCATTATTCGCGGGGATACGAGCAGAGCCGGACCGTGAATGGTGAAAAACCGTGATTATCCAGCTCTGACCCACCCCCACCTCCTGCCGCCTTCCTGGCCTTACCTGGTGGTCTAGAGGGCTTTTGGGGGAGGAGCGATCTTCCAACGCTCCTGCCCCGTGCAGATCGCCATGAGGAAATGGCTGCTGTGAGTTCCTGTAGTCTCTCGAGCTGAGCTGCCATTTCTGACGCTGTGCCCCTTCTTTGAGGCCTGAGTTTTCATTTTAAACAGGAAGCACACAGCACAGAGAGAAGAGATTCTAGAGACCACCACGGAGATAACAGCGCAGCTCTTATCTTCCTTGAGCTGTGCGCTACTTGTTATTTCAGGGCCAGAGTTTTCAGGGCCGCTTTCGGCTCGTGCAGCTGCCGGGATTAGGATGCAGAAAGGGGTAATCAGTCCATATCTGGGAGAAGGGCATTTGCTTCTGTTTTTGCTAGGTTTCACAGCTATTTCACTGAAACGGTGAAGATTTTCTTTCAGAGAACTGTTTGGTACTCTTACTATGATTTGCCGATATCTTCTAGAACAGGGGTGCCCACACTTTTTGGGCTTGCGAGCTACTTTTTAAATGACCAAGTCAAAATGATCTACCAACAATAAAATTAAAAAAAAAAACACAAAGCACACTGTATGCATAGAAAATGTTAATCATCATTCCTATTCCAGGGTTTTTCAAAGAGGTCAAAGCAGATGACTCTAAGCACTATCACCTCAGTAACAACCATACAAAAATAGACAAATATACCCCCTCCCTTTTTACTAAACCACGATAGCAGTTTTTAGCGCAGGGAGCTGCGCTGAATGTCCAGCGCTGCTCTCGACACTCATAGGCTCCCTGAGCTAAAAACCACTATTGCGGTTTAGTAAAAGGGGACCTTAGTGTAAAATATAGACAGCAGATATAAATTCAGACACATTTTGATCACTAAATTTAAAATAAAATCATTTTCCCTACCTTGTCTGGTGATTTCATGAGTCTCTGGTTGCACTTTCTTCTTCTGACTGTGCATACAATCTTTCTTCCCTTCTTTTAGCCTGTATGCTTCTTCTCCTCCAGACCTCATTCCTTCCCCCCAACTTTTCCTTCCTCTTCCCTGCCCTTTCTTTCTCCCTGCCCTCCCCCAAGCCACTGCCACTGTCACTGCCATTACCATAGGGGACTAGGACCCAAACGCCACCAATAACAGGCCCCAAGCTCTCCCTGCTTCGGCCAACCAGCATTCCTCTCCCCGACGTCAATTCTGCCGTCGGGAAGAGGAAGGCTGATCAGCCCAAGATCGTGATCAACCTATTGGGGGAAATGCTGCCGGGTCCTGCCTTCGCGGAAACAGAAAGTAGGCAGGACCCGGCAGGAACAAGAACAAATGCTTCACTAACCTGTCTCCCGCATTAGCCCGTAGCGAACGCTTGCTTCAGGGCTCTCAACATGTGCGTGCAGGCTTCCCTTCTCCACCCCCCCCCTCCCCGGACATAACATCCGGTTTCGGAGGGAAGAGAAGAGAAGCCTGCACGCACACGTTAGAGCCCGGAGCATAAGTTCGCTAGGGACTGAAATCTCCAAGCCGGTTTTTTTGGTTTTTTTTTTTAATGTTCAGCAGCGGCAGATGACAGCTGGGCGGACCGCCCAGCTAAAAGGCCCTAGGGAGAACACTGGAGAGGAAGGCTGATCGGCCCGTAGATCAGGACGGCAACACGAGTGCGATCGACTCGAGTTGCCTTCCTGAGCTACTGGTCGATCGCGATCGACGCGTTGGGCACCCCTGTTCTAGAATGTCTTCCTTTACTCATTCTGTTCTTACCCAAGGAAGGGACTGCTAGCTTTCGAAAATTAGACCAATAAAAAGCTATCATCTTATATATTTTATTGCTATATATTCCAGTGGCCTAACATGACAGTCACACTACTTTATTAATCTGTGTGCAGGATGCCTAGAGATTTGTGGCATTTTTCTGTATTTTAGAGTGCAATTTGCATGCCCTTTCTCCCAAATCCCTGCATTGCTTGCAGGCTCCATGGGTACTTCCTACACACAAACGGACAAGCCATTACTCTAAGGGAAAAACACTATGACATTCAGTTTGAAAGCCCTACAACAGGCCGGTGCTATAGATTCTTTACCTGAGGAAATCCCTTTGCAAATTCCTACTTACTGTGCTGGGCCTCTAGAATGCTATAGAAGAATTACCCATGGGGATTGATAGATACCGGATAAATGTAGTTTCTGGTTGCTTGAGAGTTATAATTAAAAATAGACCTAACTTATACTATACCATACCATAAACTGTTCTAGACAAACTACCGGATATGTGGTAGGCAAAGCGTGGGCACACTCAGGTGTGGCATACACTTAAATTTCCGCCAGAAATTGATTTTATTTTCCTTTTTATTTAAAGTGTTACAGCATTTCTTTGATTTTTTTTTTGCTGGTTGCTTGAGTTCCAGTTAACAGAGAGTCTACTGTATACAAGTACTGGTTTCTGCAATCACACCCTTCTTCATACAGACTATTTCCTTCTCTTGCTTCAACTTCTGTTTCTGATGATGAAACAGGGTGGAACTTCCTTGAGTAGCCATTCTTTTCTTCCTGTGGTTTCTAGTGCTATAGAACAGGCGAAGTAACTATAATACTGGACTTTCCAATGCTGCCTTGCCAATGTGCCTCAACGATGCCTCCAAGGGTACTGCTTCTCAAAGTGAGAAGGACATATAGGCTACATGCCTAGCAATCTATGGCCTCTCTTCTGAAACTGCCAAAAGTTCACCATTTAGTTCCCAATTGTAATGGATGTATTCTCAACCTGGGGGGAATTCTGTACAACTGTACAGTGAAGAATTCCCAACCTCCACAGAATATGCAGAATTCTTGCATTGCTGTGCTGAATTTGCAGGAAGTGAACTGCAGTACATCGAGGCAGTTCCTCCTCGTCTGCTGGCTTAGACCTGATAGTTTATGTGAACCGTGGGAGAGAAAAGAATTCTATAGAAAAATGTTCATGTGTGAAAGATCTTGTAAAAGATGAGATGAGCAACTTAGGCCTGATGCCTAAACTTTGCGTTTTTGGGCAAAAGTTTTATAACACTTCCATAGGTCTCTGCTTGCTCTGTTTTACTATGGGACTCATTTTCAAAAAAGATAAAGAAATCCAAAAGACGTCATAAACTGGCACAAGGACGTCTTACTAGTCAAAACGTTCAAGTGGTCATTTTCAAAACTGACTTTCTAGATATCTTTCTGGTCATTTGGTCTCCAGTGTGTCTAAATCTTAAGGGGGCGTGTTAGAGGTATGCTTTGGGTGAGCTTAGGACTTGGATATTCTGTAGGGATAATCAAACTTTTAACAAAATGTCCAGGGTACCATTTAGACCTTTGGGGCATGAGGACCACATTTCTACCACAAAGACTCCGTGTAGACCACCAGGTACCTCGGTAGGCCAGAGGAGGAGGGGGAATGGTGGGGTTGGGAGGGAGATTAAAGGGTAGGGGGCTGGAGAGTGATTCTATCAGGCAGCCTCAGGGCCTTTGCTAGGCCAGCTGCCTCCGAGGAAAGAGGAAGTTGCATCATTGGAGATGGGCCATTAGCAAAGGCCCCAAGGCTGCCTGATGGAATTGCTAAAGTAAAAAGTCCCAGTTGCAAATGTCACTAAAACCTGCTATATTGTACGGTGAGCTCTCCGTAACCCACCCAAAACCTACTGTACCTACATAAAGATGACACCTGCAGGCATAAGTGCTGCTGTTGTGCTAAACAGGTGGGTACATTAAGTTTTAGGTGGATTTTGGAGGGCTCACCATACAGATAAGCAGGTTATGGTAACATGTGTACCTAGGACTTTTTTATGTGATGCTCACTGCCATACCCCTTAAAGTGCCCCTCTGCTCAGCTGTCTGTGTGGTCAGTTCGCTAAGAATGCTGGCCGCTTGGATGTCCCAATGGCTTGTTTTAGTGTGTTTTTCATTTAGATGTTCATAATTGATGTTTTAGTACGTTTAGTGCATTTTTCATTTAGATGTTTCGTAATTGAAAATAACCAAATAAAGATAGATGCACAAACGACCAAAACGTTTAGATAGGTCATTAAAAAAAAAAAAAAAAAGATATCTTGCAGTTTTGAAACTTGCTCTCTTCCCAAAATTGAGGAAATTAAAATCTTTGAGCACGGGATGAAAGATTTCAAAAGTTTGCAAGTAAATTGATGCTTTACTAGTTTTTTGGGTCTAAAACTTAAGTTTGGCCCTAAGATGCTGGAGCGATGTTGCACACTGGATAAAACTATTACACAGTAACGGTGTCTGGATCTACACAAACATGGTCTCTGTTACCCTTATTCTGACAAATGTTTCTTAAGAGCAAACAAATCTCAAAACAAAACCTCTCCCCATTCTTCCTGGCTCCTCTTTATCTTTTGAATCTTAATGCGCTTAAGTACCTACTAGAATACGATGTGCAAAGGACATCTAGAGAGTTTATGGTGGACAGCTACATATGTTTGAATTAAGTCAAAACCCCACAAGTACAGATCATTTAACTAGTCTGAAACTGTTCTATCACAGTTACTAAAATCATTTTGAAGAGAAAAACAGTTTTGTGCATTAATTTCTTTTTTAGATAATAAGAGTGTTCAGATTGTTGTAGAGTAAACTCAGAAAATTTTTTAGAGCAATAGTAAATTCTTAACAAGCCATATAGGCAGTACAGACACACACAAACTATTTAACCTGGAATGGAAGTACTGCCTAGAAAAACAAAAGTGACAATGCATTTTTATACTGCCTTAAAGGGATAGTTCTGCTGATGCTCTGAACATTTATGCTAATATAGAGCAGCTTGGTGGGGCACAACAACTTAATTACTTGTAAACTGATTTTTTTTAAAGACTGGAACATAATAGTTAAATCCTTCAATGTGTCCTCCACATTTCACAGGGGTTAATCACAGCAATACCAATCTTGGCCTATATGTCTTATATATTCTTGTTTTCCTCTAGTACTGACTAGGGCTCAGCAGGACAAGAACAGAAAATTGTCCCTCTGCTTACCTCAGCCCAAGAACATTTTTATTCTGAATAAAAGTAGATACTTAACATATATCCTTAAATAACCTGATTTAGGTCACAATTTAATCCCTTCAGACATTAGGGATGGACAGCTGGCAAATTTTCATTTTGGGTTGTTTCCCATGTTTACGATAATATCCATTTTATTCCGGGATTCCCTCCCCATCATTCTTTCGTCAAAGAAGATAACACAAAATTAAAGTTTCAGGGCCCCCTCCCTGTGGTCTGAACCCCCACCCCTTCCATCATGACAGATAATCCTCCCTCCCCCATAAGTCCTAAGATGGAGCCCTGGGGTACACCAAGTGCTAGCACGATAGCAACAGAGAAGGATCCAACAGCGCATACTGTAAAGGTGTGATGAGAGAGGTAGGAGTAAGCAGTGATTAACAGTATCAAAGGCAGTAGATAGGTCAAGAAGGATGAGGATCAAGTAGAGGCTCGTAGATCTGGCCAGGAACAGGTCACTGAAGACTTTGGTAAGGGCAGTCTCTGTGGAGCGCTGGGGATGAAAGCCAGATTGTAGAGGATTAAGAGTCTGTCAAGATGAGAAGAAGTCAAGGCAACGGAGGACAGCACACTCGAGTAGCTTGGATAGGAACGGAAGAAGGGAGATGGTGATAGTTGGAGAGGCAGATGGGGTCCAGCGAGGGTTTTTGAGGAGCGGCTTAACCACTGCATGTTTGAAGGCATTAGTTATGATTGCAATGAAAGTGAATAGGTTGAGGATATGACAGATAGCAGGGATAACAGTATTTATTTATTTAATTTATTTATTCATTTTTTCCATACCATTCTCCCAAGGAAGCCCAGAATGGTTTACATGAATTTATTCAGGTACTCAAGCATTTTTCCCTGTCTGCCCGGCGGGCTCACAATCTATCTAATGTACCTGGGGCAATGGGGGGGATTAAGTGACTTGCCCAGGGTCACAAGGAGCAGCGTGGGTTTGAACCCACAACCTCAGGGTGCTGAGGCTGTAGCTTTAACCACTGCGCCACTGAGTCAAGTAGAGGGGTGGAAATAGGGTCAGAGGGCCATGTAGTAGGCTTGGCTGAGGAGAGAATTTGTGTGATTTCTTCCTCCATGATTTCAGAAAGGAAGAAAAGTCAGCGGGATTTGAAGGAGGGTTGAGAGGGTGAGATCGGGCAAAGGGAAGAGGGTCAGGAGGGGGAGGATTTGTGGGTACCTGTTGAGTTGTTTGGGTGAAGGAAGAAGGGATGAAGGGAGTCGGAAGGTCAAGAGAGTAAATGGTGAAAATGGGAGAAGGAGCGAATTCAAGGGCAATCTTGTGAACCTTGTCATGGAAGCATTCAGTCGTCTGAGAAGAGAGAGAAGGAGGGCTCAGAGATGAGGTGCTTAAAGGAGGGAGTTCAGTGTGGCAAAGCAATGATGGGAATTTGAAGAAATGGAGTTAGTTAACTTGATGTTAACAGTCTTGTTTGACCAGCATTAAGAGCAGAATTAAAGGAGGAAAGCATAAATTTAAGGTGAAGGAAGTCAGCATGTGTACAAGATTTAAGCCAAAAGTGCTCAGCAGAGCAGGTACAGGAACATAAATAATGGATAATGAGAGTTAGCCAAGACTGAGGTTTGGTACACCTGACACAGCGGGAAACAGGGGGAACAAGAGTGTGAAGTGCAGAGAAGAGAATAGGAGTTGTACGATGAGAGAGCCTCATAGACAGACTTGGTTAACATAATGGAGGCGAGGAGAGGTGAAAGACTTGTGGAGAGCATGGAATTATCAAGGGCTTCAAGATTTTGAAACCTGTTGGTGATGACTGGGTGTGGTTGAGTGGGAGGATGAGTAATTGTGAAGGTTATCAGATGATGATCAGAGATGGGGAGCATTGAGGTGAGAAGAAGCAAAATCGAGGTAGTGGCCATGCCAGTGAATAGGGACAGTGAAGCATTGCTGAAGGTCGAATGAGGAGATTAAGGCAAACAACTTAAGAGGCATAAATATCAGAGGGATCATTAGCATGAAAGTTAAAACCCCCAAGAAGGAGGGAGGGAGAAGATGAATCAAGGAAGATGGAAAGCCAGGAGTCAAACTCAATGAGGAAGGGGACTTGTCAGGGGGATAATAAATGACCAGTATCGGAAGAGGTAGAGAAGTGAATAGGCAGATGGAGTGGACTTCAAATGAGGAAAGGCGGTGTGAATAGAGTGGGAGAAGAGGTTGAAATCTGCAAGAAGGAGAGGAGAGGAGAAGCAGCCCAGCACCTCTGCCTCAACCAGTAGGGTGTGGTGTATGGGAGAAGTGGTAGCCCCCATGGGAGAGTGCAGCAACTGCAGCGGAATTCTCTGAGCAAATCCACATCTTAGTTAGCGCAAGCAGGTGGAGTAACTGAGAGAAAAAAGTTGTGACTGTACGGCAATTTGCTGGAGGTACAGTGAACATTCCACAGGGCACAAGAGAAAGGGAGAGAGGACTAGGAATAAGGTTGGGGCGGTTACACATGTGGGGAAGCAGATGGCATAGAGGGCCAGGTTAGGGTTAGAAGGAACTATATTTTTCTTTAGGAGAGGAAGAAAAGCTAACATGACTATAGGGCAAGCAGCCACTTTTATTTATTCATTGTTTATTTATTTCTTGGGATTTATTTGCTACGTTTTTCATGAAGAGAGTCACCCAAAGTGGTTTATAGTAGAGAATGTCATGGGGGAAAAATTTGTCCCCTTCTCCGCCCCATCCCCATAAGCTCAGTCCCCGTCCCCTCCATATTTGCGGGTTCAGAACTTGCGACTTCAATTATTCACGGTTTTCGTCTGGGTGACCCACCCCCACCTCTCAGACCTCTCCACTTACTTGCTTTTTAAAATCTGGTGGTCTAGCAATGAAGCAAGGCAGAAGTGATCTTCCTATGCACCTGCCCTGGGCAGAACTGGGAACTAAAATGATTGCCATGAGTTCCCATGGTCTCGTGGGAACTCACAGCAGCCATTTTTGTTCCCGGCTCTGCACGGGGCAGGAGCATAGGAAGATCCCCTTCATCACTAGACCACAAGGCTTTAAAAAGTTAAATACAGTGGACAGATCCAGAGAAGGGAGGCGAAGGTGGGTCAAAATCGGCCCAAAAGTTATTCGCGATTTTTTCATATTCACGGGCTGGCTTTATCCTAAAGCAAAAAAAAAAGAAAAGAAATCAAACTTTTTTTTCTACCTTTGTTGTCTGGTTTTTGCTTTCCTCATCTTCTCGTCATTCTCTTCCTTCCATCCACTGTCTGCCTTCTCTCTGTCTTTTCCATATAGCATCTGCTGTATTTCTATGCCTCTTCCAGAAACTGCCTACCTCTCCCTCCCATCTCTTTCTCCCTCCACACCCTCACAATTGGTCTGGCACCCATCTTCTTCCCTCCGCTCCCCCCCATGGTCTGGCATCTCCGTCTTCTTCACTTCCATCTCTCACTCTCTCCCCCAGGTGGTTTTTAGCATATCTCTCCTCCTTTCCTCCCTTCAGATCTGGTATCTGTTTACTCCCCTTTCCCCAATGCTCTGGCATCTTTCTCTCTTCTCCTTTTTCTTTCCTTTCTGCTCTTCCTTCTCAATTTCTTTTCTACCTCTTTCTACTTCTACCTTTATTTTGAAGTCCTCAATTTCCCTTTCATTGTATCTACCTAAAGCTTGCCACCTCTTTCTCTCACAGCTTCCAGTAACTAACTCTATCCCTCTTCCCCAATCCAGCATGTACCCTTTTTTCTTTATCCTCTCCTTCCATCCAGTATGTGCTCCCCTCTCTCTCTCTCCTCCCCACTTCCTGTCATCGTCTGTTACCCTATGTCCCCTCCCCTCTTCCATCCAGCGTCTGCTCCTCTCCGCTTCCTTCCAATATCTGTTCCCCTCTCTCCTCCCCATTTCCCTTTGGCATTTGTTCCTCTATCCCCTCCCCCTCTCTCTCCACTTCCCTTCAGTGTCTGTTCCCCCTCCCCTCCACACTTCCATCCAGCATTTGCTCCTCCCTCTCTCTCAACTTCCCTTCGGCGTCTTCTCCCTCCCTCTCCTCTCCACTTCATAGAAACATAGAAACATAGAAATAGACGGCAGATAAGGGCCACGGCCCATCTAGTCTGCCCACCCTAATGACCCTCCCCTATCTTTCTCTGTGAATAGATCCCACGTGTCTATCCCATTTGGCCTTAAAATCGGGCACGCTGCTGGCCTCAATCACCTGTAGTGGAAGACTGTTCCAGCGATCAACCACTCTTTCAGTGAAAAAGAACTTCCTGGTGTCTCCTCGCAGTTTCCCTCCCCTGAGTTTCCACGGATGCCCTCTTGTTGTCGTGGGACCCTTGAAAAAGAAGATATCTTCCTCCGCCTCGATGCGGCCCGTAAGATACTTGAACGTCTCGATCATGTCTCCCCTCTCTCTGCGCTCCTCGAGCGAGTATAGCTGCAATTTGTCAAGCCGTTCTTCATATGGAAGATCCTTGAGTCCCGAGACCATCCGGGTGGCCATTCTCTGCACCGACTCCAGTCTCAGCACATCCTTGCGATAATGTGGCCTCCAAAATTGCACACAGTATTCCAGGTGGGGCCTCACCATGGATCTATATAATGGCATAATGACTTCCTCCTTACGGCTGACGAAACCCCTTCGTATGCAACCCATTATTTGTCTTGCCTTGGATGAAGCCTGCTCCACTTGATTGGCAGACTTCATGTCCTCACTGACGATTACCCCCAAGTCTCGTTCTGCTACCGTTTTTGCTAGGATCTCGCCATTAAGGGTATAAGACTTGCATGGATTTTGGCTGCCCAGGTGCATAATTTTGCATTTTTTGGCATTGAAGTTGAGTTGCCATGTCTTAGACCAGCGCTCCAGCAGGAGTAGGTCGTGCATCATGTTGTCGGGCATTGAATCTTCGTCTGTTGTGCATTTGCCCACTACATTACTTAGTTTGGCGTCATCGGCGAATAATGTTATTTTACCTCGAAGCCCTTCTGCCAAGTCCCTTATAAAGATGTTGGATAGGATTGGGCCCAAGACCGAGCCCTGTGGCACTCCACTGATCACCTCCGTCATTTCGGAGGGGGTGCCATTCACCACCACCCTTTGAAGCCTACCTCCAAGCCAGCTCCCAACCCATTGCGTCAATGTGTCACCTAATCCTATAGAACTCATCTTACCCAGCAACCTGCGGTGTGGTACACTATCGAATGCTTTGCTAAAGTCCAGGTACACGATGTCTAGGGACTCCCCAATATCCAGCTTCTCCGTCACCCAATCAAAGAAGCTGATCAGGTTGGATTGGCATGATCTCCCCTTAGTAAATCCATGTTGTCGGGGATCCCTTAGATTCTTTTCATCCAGGATTTTATCCAATTGGTGTTTAATTAGAGTTTCCATTAGTTTGCTCACTATCGATGTTAGACTCACTGGTCTGTAGTTTGCTGTCTCCATCTTTGAGCCTTTCTTGTGGAGTGGAATGACGTTAGCCGTCCTCCAGTCCAACGGGACGCTGCCTGTACTAAGGGAGAGGTTGAAGAGCGCGGACAGTGGCTCCGCCAAGACATCACTCAGCTCCCTAAGCACTCTGGGGTGCAGGTTGTCTGGCCCCATTGCTTTGTTAACCTTGAGCTTCGACAGCTCACCGTAGACACTGCTGGGCGTAAACTCAAAGTTTATAAAAGGGTCAACTGAGCCAACCCTTGTCTGTAGCTGAGGGCCGAGCCCCGGCGCTTCTCGGGTGAAGACTGAGCAGAAGTATTCATTTAATAGTTGGGCTTTTTCCGAATCCTTATCCACATAGTCTCCGTCTGGATTCCTAAGGCTTACAATCCCGCCTGAGTTTTTTCTTCTGTCACTGATATACCTGAAGAAGGATTTATCTCCCTTCCAGCATCTGTTTCTCTCTCTCTCCTCACTTCCATGCGGTGTCTGCTCCCTCCTCTCTCCTCCCCATTTTCCTTCGGTGTCTGTTCCACTCACCCTTTGACACCATTCAACCTCTTCCCCTCATCGGATCATCTCCTTCCCTTCCTGTCACCTTTGCAGGCGCTTTTCAGAATTGAGGTTTTCTCTCCGAGCGGCCTGAACGCCAGCCTTCTCACAGGTCACATGTGGTTTCCCCAAAGCTTGTCCTCTAATGCAACTTCCTGTTCCGCCTAGGCGGCTTGCATCATAGGAGAAGTTTCGGGGCAGCCTTGCACGACTTGTGAGAAGGCTGTGGCGTCCGGGCCGCTCTGAGAAAGAAAACTCTGAAAAGCGCAAGCAAAGGTAAGGGGGAGGGAGGGAGATGGCCCAACGAGGGGAAGAGATGCCCAGACCACGGCAATTGGGAGGGAGGAAAGTGGGGGCTGCTGGACCGCATGATCGCGAGGAAGGCTGCTGACCAGATGGGATGGGAAGGGAGGCAATGCACGGCAGATACTGTAATGCTGGGACAAGGCCATTCACTGCTCCACGAGGCGGTGAATGGCCTTGTCCCCGTACCTGCGGCTACCAATCTTTTTTTTCTGCTCCGTTCCTGTGGGTTACTCGCAGCTACCAGTCACAGTGTCAATCTCTAGTTTATAGTACACTAAATCATAATCAGGTACTATTGAATCCCAGCAGGCTCACAATCTAACTGTGGTACCTGGGACAATGGCAAGTTAGGTGACTTGCCCAGAGTCACAAGAAGCATGCTGGGATTGAACTCGCAATCTACTGAGGCACTAGTTCTAACCACTAAGCCACACTCTCTTCCCATTGTGCATGCAAGATCATTTCCAGGTTGTGAGTTCCAAGAAGGATCAGTCAAAAAAAGAAGATGCAGAACTTTCCAGTAGTGTGTAAATTTTAAGAGTATGTTTAAGAGTAATTTAGTGAGGCTTACACATGTCTGCTATCAAATTTCTAATGGGAAGGAGAATCAGAAATAGAACTATAATAAGATAGCAAAGGATCTTGTCCTAAAAATGGATGAAAATTAAATTAAGCTATTTAAGTTGCTACTGCTATCAATTAATGTTCTAACCACTTCCACAGCTATAATAATTACCATATGTGTACTATGATTTACCTATGGTCTTCAGTTTCATATATGCTAGGGATAGAGCTACAGTATTAACTATATATTGTCTTTCTACAGTTTCTGGGTGCTAGATGACTCAAATTGGCATGGGCCTAAATCCCACAACAGTAGCATCGCCAGGCAGACGATTTAGGGTGAGCCTGAGACCAAAGTTGGTGGGCCAAAAATGTCAAATCTCCAACCCCCAAAGCAAACCCAAATTTATATTTCTGCTCCTCTCCTTTCCCCTGCACCCCTCAAAGTAGAAACATAGAAACATGATGGCAGATGAATACCAAATGGCCCTTCCAGTGTATGCCCATCTGCAGCATCCACTATCTCCTCCTCTCCTTATTGGCTAAGACTCTTAACGGCTGTAGACTCACTCTCCTATCTCCCCGCTTTGCTTTGCATCTCCTCTTCCTATAGGCTAAGGCTCTTTACATCTGCATTGCGAGGCCAAAGAACTATATAGTTATAGAAACATAGAAACATGATGGCAGATCCATCCAAACGACCCATCCAGTCTGTCCAACCGCAGTAACCATCATTTCTTCCTCTCTCTAAGAGATCCCACATGACTATCCCAGGCTTTCTTGAAATCACAGTCTCTGTCTCCACCACCTCTACTGGGAGACTGTTCCACGCATACCTGTGCTGATGGGGATCCCCAAGCCCTGCCAGCCAAAGACCTCTTCCCTGCTGAAAGAGTTTACATGTTGGGTGGCTGCCGGCACTGTCCTGGAGCCACTGCTACCAACCTCCTTGCACATATGCAAAGGTTTTTTTTGCAAGCATGAAAACTATGTATGTGTGTGAGGGAGGAGGTGGCCTGTGGCTAGCAAACTCTTTGGGCGGGGAAGATATCTTCAGTTGGCAGGGTTTGGGAATCCCTGCCAGCCACACCGAAGAAGATGACATTTTGGGTGTTTGACCCCAACCTGGGTGTGGCTAAGCCATACACATCTAAAGTTAGGGCCCCCAATGCTATAGGTGAACTATTGTGCAGGTAACATTATTGAAAGTAAAATAAATCAGTAAATGTGGTGTCTTTGAGATCATGTGCATTCAGAGACTCTGCCGCAGACCCACCCATCTCTCTAGCATGTGTTTCCTGTTATCTAGAGACGCTCTTGCACATAGGGTCAGAGGCTATGCTGAAATTCTATATTGGGTTCTGTTCAAACCCCCTTCCCCAATCCATTAAGATCAGATATTTCCAAGTTCAGTCCTCAAGAGCCACAAAGAGGCCAAAGTTTCAGGATATTCCTAATGAATATGCAAGGAGAGAGATTTGCATTCAGTGAAGGCAGAGCATATGCAAATCTCTATGCTGCATAGTCATTAGGGATAACCTGAAACTCTGGCTGTTTGTGGCTCTCAAGGTCTGAACCTGGACAAGCCTATTTTAGATCTTTATTACTCATCTAGGCAATTTTTATATATACTGAATAAAGTTATTATTATTATTATTATATATTACATTGCTGAGTTTTATTGTGTTATTTGTAATAAAAGAAACAAACATTATCTTGCCATATGTGTAACTATAACATTTAACAAAAACTATTACAGTGAAATTCTATAGTTTTACAATCCATTACAAACTTTGAGGAAAGGGGCTTAAGGATTTGCTGCCTACAAATCCTAGATGGGTCTCAATCTGTCTCTTAAGTTCTCTATATCAGTGTTCTTCAACCACTGGTCCGTGGACCAGTACCGGTCCACAGAAATTTCCTGCCGGTCCACAGGGCCGGCACATGCATCAGGCCCAAAACAGTGTTCTTCAACCACCGGTCCACGGTGCAATCGATGCGGCGTTATCTTCGAGCCAACTCCTTCCTCACTGATTCAGTGCACAAAGCCACGGGCAGTGGCTCTTATGTGCATCCTGTGCCTGAACCGGAAGCCTTCTCTCTCATGTTGCAATGTCAGAGGGAAGGCTTCCAGATGAGGCACGGAATGCACAAGGAGCCGCTGCCCGCAGCTTTGTGCATTGTATCAGTGAGGAAGAGGGAGCCGGCCTGAAGATAACACCGGGGGCGGCATAAAATGGCCAGGCGGGAGCAGGCCAGAAGGTAAGTCATAGTATGGAGGGAGGGAGACAACAAAGATAGGAGGAATGATTTTATTTTTTAATTTTGTGATTGAATTATATCAATTTTGAGAATTTACATCTGCTGTCAGTGTGCTTTGTGTAGTTTAATTTTGTGGTTAACCATTATGTGTTGTTAATAAGATTATATTGTGTGTATCTATGAAAAAGGAATGGAAAAAATAGTGTTACAATTAGTACTATTATGGGGGCGGGGTCTGATTGGGTAGAGATGGGTGGGGTCTTGCCCACGACTTAGCCCAGTGTTCTTCAACCGCCAATCCGCGGACCGATGCCGGTCCACAAAATAATTATTTTATTTCTGCCAGTCCATAGGTGTAAAAAGGTTGAAGAACACTGCTCTATACTACACTGATAGAAAATGAAAGGGTCAGTTTGACAGGGAAATGTAACTGAACTATGCTCAATTCATGATTTACTTGTCATTATTTCTCTACACACAGGAATTAAATAACCTCATGGATGTACTAGAGCCTGATCTGTCTTGGAGCTTCCAGGGGCTCTGGTGGCTTGCTGGTCTTTTAAGGCAGACATTCTGTCTTGTGGAGAGCTGCACAGTTATTTTGCATTTGTGCTGTATAAATACCACTGTCTCTCCTCTTCCCCTACCACAGGAATTTACCAGATCCTATTCCATGCTCAAAAAGCACTGCCACTTACCAGCAATGGAAACTTCAGAGCAAGTTTTAGGTCGAATTATACCCTAGCTTTCCCCGAAAAGTACAGTTTCATACTGTATTCTGAACCTTTTATTAAAATAAAAAAAAAACTCCACCCTGCCACCGAGTCTCTCGTAAGAGACTGCATTAGTTACAGTTTCAACAAACTTACGGAGTTAATTAGAATTTTGTCTTGATATATTTTTTTTTCTAATAGCTTCAGCTCTAGTCTGGATCACAGAATTAAGCCCTGCAGCCAGCAGGAGATAACTAATCTTTTTTTTCTTTTAGGATATGCCACATCTCTCCACCCCTTCCTCATTTATGGGATATCTGGCAACCTAATCCTGCTCAACTCTGCAAAAATAGGTCATAACGATTTCCTTATATCATAAAAATGTATACATATAACCTTCTTTATTAGTTATGACAGTTTCTATCTTTCCTATTAGCCAAATATATTACACTACTGTCATATACTTTTTGTTGAGAGAAAAATCTTATTTTTATCATTTATTTTTAGATTAAGTTAAATATTCTCTAAAGTACTTTAGATTCTTATTAGTTTTGATACCTTGAACTGAACAAATATTAGATCAGCCAAAATATACTGCAGTTAGGGCTTCCCAAATCTGTTCTAGTGACCCTCTTGCCAGTGTTGTATCGTAACTAAACCCCTTCCTCCCACTTTAACAAAACCGCAAAAGTGGTTTCTAGCGCAGGCCAGTGCGCTAAATGCGCTGCTCCTTACTCTCAAAGAAACTCTATGAGTGTCGGCCTGCGCTAAAAACCGCTTTTGCGGTTTTGTAAAAGGGGTAGGTAAGTATATGTAACTAATTATTCTACCTAAGTAAAATTTTGTTACTTTTACTTGCAAAGAAGTACAGGATAGCATGTTACTTTTACTGAAGAAATAATTTCACCAATTTTCACTACTTTTACCTAGTTACAAGTGAGGCTTGAAGTTAAAAGTAAAAGCTGAAGCAATAAATGCAAATGGTGATTCCTCAGTAAACCAAATCAAACCGCAAAACCTCATCATGCAAACAATGGATCATTTCATCTTAAATTTTGCTGTTCAATGAATATAACCTGTAAGAACCATGGTGTTGTCTGTGTATGTTGAACTGGTTACTGGTCTCCAGTCTAACACAGGTCACTTTGAAGTGGAGATGAAGCTGAAGCTGGAAGCAATTTTTGATGAACAGACATATGTCTCTACCACAACAGACTGCTGGTTATCCCAAGGAAAATTTTATATTGGGGCAACTGTCTACTGGATTGATTGTCTTTAGAGAGAAAGTCTGGCCCCATGACTGAAGGGTTCCCACACATTTGACATTCTTACGTCAGTTCTCGAAAATATTCAAACAGTTTGCGATTAGCTTAGTTGGGTTTAAGAAAGGTTTAGATAGGTCCTGGAGGAAAAGTCCATAGTCTACTATTCAGACACTAATTGCCCTGGATTGATAGTATGGAATCTTGCTATTTGGGTTTCCGCCAGGTACTATGTCCTGGATTGGCCACTGCTGAAAAACAGGAAACTGGGCTAGATGGACCATTAGTTTGACCCACTATGGCTCTTCTTAAGTTCTTAGATGAAAAATTGTTACAACAAACAATGATTCCAACTTCGTGAAAGTCTTCTCTGTAATTTTCCAGCATGATGATGATAATCCTGCAATGCAAATGATGAATAAGACCACATCTTGTCGCCTTACCTGTTTAACCTTTACAGCAAAAAGCCATTTTTAGAAAAGCAAACTTTGGAAGAAGAGAGTGTCGGTTTCAAACTTGGTGGTCGAAACATAAACCACCTGCATTATGCAGATGACCCAAACCTAATCGCCAGCAGTAAAGAAGATGTGTTGTATCTACTGAGGAAATTCAAAGCTGAAAGTCATAAAATGGAATTAGAATGGAACATAAATAAGCCGAAGATCATGAACATGGAAAATGATAAAGATTTTGAACTTGAAGGTGACAGAAATAGAAGTTGTAAAGAGTTTCAATCTCTGGATTCCTTTGTAAACAAGGAAGCAACTAGTAATGAAGAAATATGCTATAGAATGGCATTTGGTCGCTCTGTAATGAAGGCTCTTGATAAAGTATTTACAGGCAAGGAAATAACACTCAAAACGAAGATCAGACTTGTCCATACACTTAATTTCTTGGTGGTAAATTATGGATGTGAAAGTTGAACAGATTTATTCAATCTATTTATGAGCTCACAATGCAAAATTAAATTAAATGACAATGAATGCAGATGACAACCTTCTGCTCATCCTAATAACTAGCAACCAATATGACACAACCCAAAAAATCTCAGACAACATTGACAAAATACAAACATGGGCAACAATTAATAATAACTTTATAATAATAACTTTATTTTGTATACCGCCATACCCAGAGAGTTCTAGGCGGTTCACAGCAATTAAATTAAGATTACAGACATAGAGAAACGGTTATTGTGGTTGACAGGAGAATGCAAGAATGTACAGAAGTATTTACAGGAAAGTGCGGTCATTGAGTTAAATTGGTTTGGTGGGTATAATAAGAGGGGAAGAAAGAAGGTTCTCGTGAGTTGGTGGGAGTTAAAGAAGTGAGAGGGAGTTAGGGGTTCTGTCCATGGAATAGGTGAGTTTTGAGTTTTTTTCTGAAGTCAAGGTAGGTAGGGGTGTCAAGTACAATTTGGGATAGCCATGAGTTTAGTTTGGCTGCCTGGAAGGAGAAGGTTTTGTTAAGGAACCTTTTGAATTGGCATAATTTTAGGGAGGGGAAGGCGAACAAATGAGTTCTGCGAGAGTGTTTATAGTTGTGATTTAGCTTGAAGTGAGGGGTGAGGTAGCTTGGGGATGGACCAAATACAGTTTTGTAGCAGAGGCATGCAAACTTGAAGAGTACTCTGGATTCGAATGGCAACCAGTGGAGTCTATGGTAGAAAGGGGTGATGTGTTCCCATTTGTTTAAGCCAAATATAAGGCGGACGGCGGTGTTCTGAATCAGTTTTAGTCTCCTGGTGTTTTTTTTCATGGAGCCTAGATAGATGATGTTGCAATAATCCAGGATGCTGAGAATGGAGGTTTGTACTAGCAGGCGGAATGAGTTATCGTCGAAGTATTTTTTTATGGTGCGGAGTTTCCAGAGCATCGAGAAGCTTTTCCTGACGGTAAGGTCAGTGTGTTTCTCAAGGGACAGGTGTTTATCTAAGGTGACCCCTAGTATTTTTAGGGTTTGTTCTAGGGGGAAGTCTGATCCATTCACTTGAATTGAGGTATCTTTGATTTTGTCGTTGGGGGTGGCCAGGAAGAATTTAGTTTTGTCAGAGTTTAGTTTTAATCTATAAGATAGCATCCAGTGTTCTATCTGCCTGAGTATGTGAGATAGAGAGTTAAGCACCTCTAGAGTGAGACTGGTTAGTGGGATGACTATAGTGATGTCATCTGCGTAAATGAAGAATTTGAGCTTGAGGCTGTGCAGGAGGTTACCTAGGGAGATGAGATAGACGTTGAACAGGGTGGGGGATAGGGGTGAGCCCTGGGGAACCCCACAGGAATTGTCCCAGCTGTGGGAGAAAGAGTCGTTCTTGATTACCTTGTAAGATCTGTTTCTTAGGAACCCGTGGAACCAGTTGAGAACCTGGCCGGAGATGCCGATGTGTGTAAGGCAGTCTAGGAGAATGGTGTGGTCGACTAGGTCAAAGGCACTGCTTAGGTCAAGTTGCAAGATCAGGGCGCTGGAACTTTGGCTGAAGAGTGAGTGCAGGTGATCGAGTAGAGAGGCTATGATGGTTTCGGTGCTATGGCCAGAACGAAAGCCCGATTGGTTGCTGTGTAAGATGTCGAATTTGCCCAAATATGTGGTGAGTTCTGCATTTACCGCCCCTTCTGTTATTTTGGTGACTAGTGGGATGCTGACGTTAGGTCTATAGTTAGACGAGAGGTTTGAGAGTTCTTTTGAGTTTTTTATAATTGGAGTGATCAAGATGTGGCCTTGCTCTGCTGGGAAACTTCCTGTGGAAAGTAAGGAGTTGATCCATGTCAACATGTTGGCTTTGAAGTGGATTGGGGCAGTTTTCATGACATTTGGGGGGCAAGTGTCCAGTCTGCAGTAGGAGTTGTTATATTTGTTGTAGTATTTGTTAAAGAATTGCCAGTCTATGGTTGTGAAGTGGTTCCAGCTTAGGTCAGTTCTGGACCCTAGATATGGATTGGATATGTTTGTGTCATGTAGGATTGGGAAGTGCTCGTGGGGATTGGCAGGGGCAGTTAGTGACGATCTTAATTTCTGTATCTTGGAGTTGAAGAAGACTGCTAGAGTGCTAGCTGATAATGTGGATTCCTCCCGGGTATTGGTGAGTGTCTCAAGATTGTAGAGGTCGTTGACCAGATTGAAAAGGTTTCTGCTGTTGATTGTAACGTTTCCAATTTTTTGGGCTTAGAAATTTTTTCGTTTATCTTTGGTGAGGTTTTTATAGATTTTTACTTTTGATCTCCACGCATCTCTATGCTCCTGGGTACCGGATTTAATCCATAATCTTTCTGACTTTCTTAGGTCCCTCTTTAGCAGGAGTAGTTCAGAATCAAACCATCCCTCTAGATTTGTGGTTCTAATTCTGCGGATTTTTAAGGGGGCAATTTTGTTTAGAATGTTAGTGCTCTCTTTAGTCCAGGCGGGCATGAATTGGACTGTTTCTGCATTCTGTTTTGAGATATTCTCGTAGTGGGACCAGAAATCTGTCGGGTCAATCCTACCTCTGGAGGTGTGGGTTTTATTATTTCTTGTTTTCTTGTTTTTGTTAATTGCTTGCTGGCAGTTAAAAGTGAAGTTACATAGTCTGTGGTCAGACCATAGAGAGTCTGACCAGTTATCTTCTTTCCAGTAGAATTTGGGGTTTGTTGGTTCTTTGGAGGAGAAAGTCACCAGGTCCGACAAACCTCCCTGCTCTTAACCGCGAATCTAAATTACCTTCTTACAGCAGGATACAGGTTAGTTTATAATTTATATTCCGCCTTTAAACAAGGCAGATTACAACCAACATACACAACATGGGTTACAGGTTAATACAATGCTTCTCTGCGAATTCGTGGTCGGTGGTTCGTGGTCCCGGTCATTCGTGGTATTTTCCGACCATGAATGACCGGGCAGCTGGAGCGCCAGCGAGTGAAGGAAATCACTCGCTGTGTGCTCCAACTGCCTCTTCCTGTACTAAAGTTGGGCCTTACCAATCAGGAGCTGCGTGTCAGTAATGCGGCAGAGTGAAATCCCCGATGGACAATGCCATGCAGCCTGTTTAGAGTGCTGCCGGCTCGACACTGCTTCAGTTGAAGGTAGGGCTCACTAACGGTCGGTGGGAAGGATGGAGGGTCAGCAGGGGTTTAGCTGCGCGGTGGGTGCTCAAGGGTTCTGCTGCACAAAGGATGCTGCACAAGGGATAGGAGGGAGGGAAGGATAGAAGCTGGGCAAACTTCTGCACAGGGAGGAGAGAGGGAGGGGAGGAAAGATGCTGCATATGTGGGGGATAGAAAGGAAAGAGGAAAAACTGGGGTGAAGGACAGGAAGGGAGAGATGATCATGTGCATACTCCGAAAATAAGATCTAGTCCCTTTTTTTGGGCTCCAAATGAATATAAGATACTGTCTTATTTTCAGGGAAACCCGATAGGAGATATGGTGGGCAGGGGTCTCAATTGAAGCAAGAGAGGCGAACAGAGTCTAGTATCTTAATGAGGTCATCATATGAGACAGATCTGAAATTAATTAGGTTTTTAGTTGTAAGTTTAAGTTTCTTGTCTGGGTTGTGGTGAATTTGTGCTAGTACCGTAGTGCGATGGAGTCGAGTTGGGATTAAATCTTGTCTACTATGTCAGCGAAGTTGGAGAGCATTTCACTGTCGAGTTTGGTGTTAAGGCTTTGGTTGTCTCCTTGCGCTGTTATGAATAGCTTGTTTGTCAATTTGAAAATGTTTTTTTGATCTATTTGGGGGTCTTTAGTAGTTGTTGGGAGTAGTATAGTTGGTTTTTTTTTTTTCTTTTTTTGCATCAAGGGTTGCTTGTTTGTACTCTTTGTGTAGTTTTTTCCAGCTGGATTTGTCATCATCAAGTCTGGATTTGTACCATTTTCTTTCTGCTTTCCTTAGTTCCATTTTCTGGGATCTTAAGTCATCATTAAACCAGGGTGAGGAGAGTTTTATGGATGGTATTTGATTTCTTTGGTGCAAAGGCTTCATAAAGGGCTCTTACTTCAGTGTGCCAATCTTTGGTAGCTTCATCAATGGATTTAGAATTGGGTTATACCATTCCTGCTAGGTTGGTCAGGCCTGAGTAGAGCTCCTCTAGGTCAATAGTGTTATTGTTATGTATTTGCTTGGTTTGGGTTTGCTTATTGGTTGATGGCTGTGGTTGAATGTGATCTGATAATGTTAGGGACAGGATACAGGTTTCATGGGAGTGCCTGTGACAAGTGAAGTATCTTTCTAGATAAAGATTAGGTCTAGGATGTGGCCCACAGAGTGGGTCGATGTGGGGACTATTTGATGGAAGCCTAGGTCCGAGAGTGACGTGATGAAGCCTGCTGGGGTCTGGTCCCATTTGGGTAGTCAGTAAAATTAAAGTCTCCTTAGTATGATAATCTGGTTGTAGGTGATGACCATTAAGGAATGGGGGCTCTGAGTACAAGAGCGACGGTGAGATCTCTGTTGTAACCCACTGTGAAAATGATGCATTCTAGTGAGTTTAGAGTGATGGTGTCTATTAATCTTGGGTTGAGTTTGAATTTAATGATAGCAGCTATGCCGCCTTCACTAGTGTTGGTATGAGAGTAGGCTAGAGCTTGGCACCCTGATGGGAAGAGCATGTCTAGTGTGGTTCTTTCATTATCTTTGAGCCAGGTTTCAGTAATTATGAAGATGTCCCAGTTATTGTCTGTGGGGAGATCTTTAAGAATGACATCTTTGTTGTTTATGGATCTTGCATTTACAAAGGCAATTTTGAGGCTTTTGAGTGCAGGTGAGGGGTGTGTGTGTGTGGTACGGATAGGCTTAAGGTATTGGGCTCTGGGTTCTAGGGATTTGCTAGGGGGGAGGTGATTCAAGTCATATCTCCCCTGCCCTTTAATGGTTGGGATGGTGGAGTACATGTTGATAAGGAGAGTTGTTGCTGTGAAGTAGAACAGTAGAAAATACAATATTAGCATCACTTCACTGCCTCAATTGAATATGTGATTGCTATATTAAACTAAAGAGGTTTAAGAGAGCAAGGTGAATTAAGCCTTGGCTTTTATTTCTAGGTTTTTGTTCCAGATCATCAAAGAGTTCAGCCAAATGTTTAGGAACATTATAGGCATACAGATGGTCCAATTTACATGGCAGATTTATTCCCAAATATTTAACATATTTTGTCACTCAAATAAATAGATGTTTTCTCCCGTAATTACTAAGCCATCTCAGAGGATATTGTTAAGTTAAAAATTTCAGATAGTCATATTGACCAGTGGCGTAGCGAGGGTAGGAGGTGACCGGGGCTGTGGTGCCCCTGCGCGCTCCTCTCCCTTCAGAACTATGCCTGCTCTTTCTCCTCCCCCATGCCACACTCACGCTTTCCCTTCCTCCCACACCTCTTTAAATCTTCACCAGCGCAAGCAGCTTCTACGGCCTGCTGCTCACGCTGGTGTAGACTTTCCCTCTGATGTCACTTCCTGGCTCCACAACCAGGAAGTGGTTTCAGAGGAGAGACAGGCTGGCGCGAGCAGCAAATCGGAGAAGTTGCTTGCACTGGCAAAGATTTAAAGAGGTATGGAGGGAACGGAGATCGCAAGTATGGTGTGTGTGTGGGGGGGGGGGGGGCAGAGAGGTGCCAGCACCCCAACCAAGATGGCACCAGGGGCATACCACCCCCCATTCTCCCCTTACTACACCACTGATATTAACTTTAAATCCCAATATTTCTCCATATAACTGCAAGATATCAATTAACTGTTTCAGTGATTTATCAGGGTCAATTAACATTAACAAAACATCAACAAATAACATTATTTATGTCTACAGTATATCCCCCCCCAAACCCCCCTCTATCCTCTGTATAGTATCAATAGATCGACTTAATTGAGCCAGAGATTTTATTGATAGATCAAGTAATAATGGTGATATAGCAACATCCTTTTCTTGTGCCTCTAAATAAATCAAATTCCATTGTACAGACTCCATTAATTTAGAAGTGTACTAGTGGTTTGTTATATGAGTGAGCTAAGCCAGATAAGATATCGTTCAGGGAAATTATATTTTTCCAGTACTGCAAACAGGTAAGGCCAGGATATTCTGTCGAAAGCGTTTTCCGCTTTGACTGAAAATATCAAGGCCAGATCTAAAGAGTTCATTGCCTTATGAATAATATATAAGACTCTTCTTATGTAATCAAATATCAGTCGTCCTGTAACAAACTCTGACTGATCCTCAGTCACTATTTGCAGATTATTTTATGAAGCCGAGAAGCTAATATTTTGCGTGAAGATTTTATAATTAGTGTCAAGCAAACATATAGAAAATATATAGAAAAACAAAAAACATATAGAAAACATATAGAAAATTAGAAAGAACATGGTGTAAATCAGGGACGGACAACGATAGACTCAACTGGCGACTAAAAGTCAAAGAATACAAAAGAATGATCAAGGACAAATGCAGTAAATACTATTCGCAAATAATTAATTCCCCTTCTCTGAACAGCAAAGAACTTTTCAGAATAGTCAATTCTCTCTTTGATATTGATTCACATAAACGCCCCATCACAGACCTCCCGCCCTCTGCTACAATCTTAGCCGACTATTTTGCCAACAAAATTCACAATCTGAAATCTTCTCTTGTAGTTCCCAGCTCTGAACCAATAATCTACCAACCTGCAGTAGGTAAAGAAGGTTCAATATCAGACATGACCTGGAAGCACTTCGAAAGCCCAGACTGGAACCTTTTTCTCAAACTGTACTCCAAATATGCTAAATCCAATTGCCTATTAAACAACTGCCCACCCTCTATCATGAAATCTGCTCCCCCCCACATTTAAAGCTGAACTTTTCAACTGGGTCTCCCTATGCTTGACAAGTGGCCACTTTCCGACTGAACTTGGTCACATCCTTGTATCTCCTATCATTAAAAACACCAAGGAACCAATCTCTTCTACTACCAACTACAGACCATCGCCAACATACCACTCTTCCAAAAACTTATGGAAGGTCTAGTTAATCACGATCTCATGAAATACCTAGAAAAGTTCAACATTCTTCATGATTCCCAGTCTGGCTTTCGTACAAACCATAGCACAGAAACTGTCTTAGCTGCACTGACCAATTACCTCTTCCACTTGTTCTCACTGGGCAAAAGCACACTGGTACTTCAGTTTGACTTGAGCAGTGCCTTTTACCTGGTTGACCATGACATTTTGATCAACTGCCTTGACCCCAATGGCATCACTGGACAGGTATTAAACTGGTTCACAGGTTTCTTAACTAACCGTACCTACCAGGTTCATAGTAACGGAACTTTCTCCCAATCCTAGCACAATCCCTGTGGAGTTCCACAGGGCTCCCCCCTATCCCCCTCTCTATTCAACATCTACATGGCTCCGCTGGGACAGATGTTATCTGACTTAAACCTAAAATCATTTATATACGCGGATGACATCACCATTATCATTTCCTTAACCTCAACCTCACTGACACAAGAGACGGAACAATTCACCTCTTCCGTCCTCACCATGATAGAACAATGGACCACACAATACAATTTAAAAATGAACACTGAAAAAAACAAAATTTTTCTGGCAAGTCCTATCTATAAGCTAACAAATACTTCCCTGAAATTAAATGGACTACACTACCCAATCAACCCCACCATCAAAATCCTTGGAGTCATCCTGGACCGATGCCTGACCTTCGAAGACCACACTAGTGCCCAGGTCAAAAAATGCTTTTGCACCTTCTGGAAACTTCGCACCATCAAGCGCTACTTTGACCATCTCTCCTTCCGACTGCTGGTCAAATCACTAATCTTAAGCATCCTAGATTATTGCAACATTATATACCTGGGATCCTTTAAGAGTACCATCAAACGCTTGAGAATAGTGCAAAATGCTGCCATTCGCCTCATCTACGATCTAAAAAAATACGATCATGTAAGCCCTTACTACAAAAAACTTCACTGGCTGCCAATGGAGGCAAGGATCATTTTCAAATTTGCTTGCCTCTGCTTCAAAACCCTAACAGGCTCTTCCCCAATTTACCTGTCTGAACACTTTAAATTTGCAGGGTCCTCCCGCACATGAAACGCCTACATGTTTGCCTTCCCATCCCTAAAGGGCTGCCTCTACAAGAGATTCCTTGATAGATCTCTAGCATTCCAAGCTGGCAAATGGAACAAATGCCTAACCGCCCTCATCTCTAACTCTCCATCCTACCAAACGTTTAGGAAGTCAAACAAAACCTATCTCTTTGATAAATTCCTCTGACTCCTCCCCCCCCCTGCCTCCTTACTCCCTGCCTGATCTTTGATATGTCTCCGGATCTACCGACTTCTCTCGTCTGGTTAAGCTAACTTAATGTCCAAGCTAAACTATTTGCTTAGTTTAACTGAATGACTTATCTTGTAACGCCATTATCTTATACGCTTCATCACTGTCATGTATGTCATCGCTGTAAATGTACAGTCTCTTCCTCTGTTAACTGCTTTGAACTGGCATGGTACTGCGGTATACAAAAATAAAGTTATTATTATTATTATAGGTCTATATGAGGCATATTTAGTGTGATCTTTTCCTGATTTAGGAATAAGGGAAACTGCTGCAAACCTCTTTATAGTATCCTCTTGGATTTCATTAAAGACCCTGATCAACAGTGGTGCTAGATGTCTACCAAGTCTTACAAAATTTGCTAGTATACTCGTCTAATACAGGAGCAACGAAACTGGTAAGAGGGCTGGAACACTGCCCATACGCCGAGAGGTTGGATAGGCTGGGGCTCTTCTCTCTGGAAAAAAGGAGGCTCAGGGGAGATATGATAGAGACCTTCAAGATCATGAGGGGCATAGAGAGGGTGGATAGGGACAGATTTTTCAGACTGAAGGGGACAACAGGTACGAGGGGGCATTCGGAGAAACTGAAGGGAGATAGGTTCAAAATAAATGCAAGGAAGTTTTTTTTTCACCCAAAGGGTCGTGGACACTTGGAATGCGCTACCGGAGGAAGTGATCAGGCAGAGTACGGTACAGGGATTCAAACAGGGATTGGACAGATTCCTGAGGGATAAAGGGATCGTGGGATACTGAGAGAGGTATCCAGGTAATAAGTATAGAAACCCAACCAGGTCGTGCATGTGCAAGACCGGAGGGTTAGGACTTCGATGGGAAGATAGGACTTGAATGGGAAACCAAGGTGGCAAGGGGGCCCCTTCTGGTGATTCATACAGGTCGTGACCTGTTTGGGCCGCCGCGGGAGCGGACTGCTGGGCAGGATGGACCTATGGTCTGACCCGGCGGAGGCACTGCTTATGTTCTTATGAATTTTGGTCCCATGGAGTTTCTGATCTATATCTGGCATTCCTTTACCCTCCTTTTTTCCCCATTGCAATTGTGAAATCTTATCACATAGCTGCTGTTCTTGAGATATTGCTATGCTTGTAAAGATATAATTTATCCCCACATGGTCACCTTCAATTCCTCCCATAAAAAGATGGATGAAATGTTTGGCGCTTCATTAATATCCTAATACTGGATTATTTGCTTTGCTATAAACTATATTAGTTGGCTCTTGCAACAACCCATCTTGAAATTTCCAGTATTTACTACTTGTACTCAAACTAGAAGGTTGCAAAAGCATAACTAATAGGGCATGATCTACACAGGTAAACACAATGGATTTAAATTGTTGCAATGTCAGAAAATCTAACAACCATAAATCTGTATGGGAATAAAAGTGATGTAATAGAGAGTACGCAGGTAGGGCTGGTCTCAGTTTGGGCACCGCGGGAGCGGACTGCTGGGCACGATGGACCACTGGTCTGACCGAGCAGCGTCAATTCTTATGTTCTTCCTTGGAGGTGTGCGGTTCTCCAGAGGCCCACCATGCAATAATATCCTTAGTCAAGTCTGCCCTAGGAACTTAGACCCAGAGTTATCAGGGCATCTGTCTTAGACAGGATAAAGCAAGCTAACTGTTGTACCACTTTTTCACAATCATAAAAATCTGGTACCTTATGAAGTCCAGGGAACATCAAATTATCTCTTCTGCTCTGATTTTCTAGATCTTCAATCATTTTAGCTACCATTTGAAATTTAGTCTCTAGTGTGACTAAGGGTATACCATGCTCTTCTAGGCCCAATTCCACATTTGCAGCCCAGTGGCCCAACTCTGCAATCTTGCCACACAGATCTGTCACTAATGAGGTTAATTCTGTGCAAATCATTCCTAGGTCCATTTTAATTTCTTTTATCCAGTCCCTCCACTTAGGAATGGGGTCTGAAGGGTCCATTAATATCTGGGAGACACTGGGTGTTGTACTTTCTGTCTCATCTGCCGAGCTGAGTCGGAAGTAGTAGGCAACAGATGGCAAGTAAATTCTTTCAGATTAATTCAACGTTTCAGTCCATTGCTCATATCAATCTGGGCCATGTTGAATAAGAAGACATCTTACAGTAAAACTAGCTCTTTAGACATGGCTTTATAGTATAAAACAAGAAAAGAAAAAGAAACTATTATCATCAGGGCCGTCACGGAGCCCTCAACTCAGGCAGCTACTGCCTTTGCTGATGTCACATACTCTACTACTTGGAGAGTCTTAATACCTACCCCCCTGTTTTACTAAGGTGCAGTATGCATTTTAGCGCACGCTAAATATACGTGAGTGTTAACCGCTAATGCGCTAATATGCACGCGTTAGTGTTTAGAGCATGGTTAGCGTGCACTAAAATCCTTAGTGCACCTTTGTATAAGGAGCCCTTAGTATTTTATTTATTTAGGTGCCCTGCTACTAAGCTGTGCATAAAAGGTGGCCTTAGCACGCCCTTACAAGGGTCTTTCCTCATATGCTAAGGCCATGTTTACTAAGGCCTTAAAAATGCTTTTTCCCCCATTTTTTTTGCACTAATGGCCATGCACTAATGTTGCAATTAGTACATGGCCATTTTTTAAAAAGTTACTGCACGAACACTTACCATCCCCCCCATTTTGTAGGTGGCAAGGGATCACGGAGTATCTGTGTGCTAACCTGTTAGGGTGAGGTGATGTAGACGTGCTAACTGGTTAGCGAAAGAATGTCCACTCTTTGCCCTAATATGTCCCCTTAAAAAAAAAAAATAAGATGTCAAAGTCACCGCAGGATGCCTGAGCACATCCTGCAGTACTCCATATTTTCCAGTATTAGGCATGTGTTAACACCTAACACAGCTCAGTAAAAAGGACCCTTAATTTCTTAAATATTTCCTGCAAGGTCAGAAGCGATCAAAGTTGTTAATATTGGCTTGTGGAAGGCCCAAAGACAGTTGCAATAGTCCAATTTGATCAAGAGATAATGGTTACTGCGGATGGGCAGACTTGATGACCCATTTGGCCTTTATCTGTCATCATGTTTCTATGTTTCAATGTAATATTTAAGAGCCATTTTCTGCATATAAAACATGCTTTGCACATGGAAAATGTTTTACAAAAATACCCCCACCTGACTATTTCTCTGTTTTGTTTTTATTCTGTTGTTTTTTCAGAAAAAAACCCTCAAAATTACAGGGAACAGAGATGAGAATGTGATAGCTCCATCTACAGGCCAAACTTGGAATCCTTTTTTGAGGGAGCAGTGGCCAATAGCCCCAAGCCAAGGACTGTTAGTTTTTCCATCATAGCAAGTGGAAGAAGAGCTGTAAAAATGAGGGAAAACTTTGCAGTGGGAAGTAAAAGCACTATAACCCAGTTGGAGCCAAATTTGATTAACAGGAAGCTGAAAGAAGTTGCTAGGCCTAAACAGAAATTAAAATTCCCTGATTCCAGTTCTAAAGTTTACCTTTAAGCTGCCAACAAACTGATTTACAACCAGTAATAAAGCACATGCTCCTCGACTCTGCATATTTTGAACAGAGAAAAGGAAAATAATTTAAACTTTCTGTAACTCCAGAGAAAGAATTCCTCAGCTTGGGGAACTGAATATTTGCTCTGTTTGAGAATTTACATAGAAATTTGGAAAAAAAAAAAGCCAGCCAGCTGAGCATTTGAATTCTGCAAAATCAGCTTCTTCTAAACCTTTAGCTTAAAAAGTCCAAATGAAGAAAGGGTCTTGGTTATCCTCTACAAAGCCCTAAAAGTATAAACAACAAGAAAACAGTTAATGTATTCTTCCTACTTCAGAAAGTAGGAGCAAACCACATTTCGTCAGTGAGGTTTGGCAACGTGAGAAATCCTGTAACCAATTTCATTTCCTGATAAATGAACAGTCCACAGGGGAAAGTCAGCCAAAGGGTTTCGGAACTGCTGAGTGCTCAGACATGACTGAGAGACTCCTTGAAGGAGCCAGACTGTCTATTGCTTATCACTGCTGAGCCAAACAGCACCAGGCAAACACTGGAACTGCCAGATTCCATTTACATCTCTTACTGAAGCACAAAGTGATAGCATTTTATAAACATGATGTGCTAAAAACTTTAGGAAAAAAAGACAAAACAAAAGGGAAACTACTTTGGATAAATATCACCTAGGTTTCCGGTTTGAGAAATTTCAGACAAAAACACAGCTAAATATAACAACTTCTAGTAAACACATTTAAGAGTGTGCAAAAAGGAACTTATAGGGAGTGTCAATATACAGAAAAACATTATATACATTAGTAGACACACATACACATACAGAAATAAAAGTATGAGGGTGAAAATTGCCCTTGTGATTGTCCTCTCTGTGCCCTGTAATGTTATTTTAGTATTAATAGTATAATATAGAAATGTACAGTATATTAGTACATTATAGTACACTGATTGGCCACTACTCATTTATTAAAGATAAAAGTAAACTCTTAGGGGGTGTTGTCATCAATGTGGGCTACCGTTATAACATATTATTTTACCACTAACTGATGCTAATTAAGCAGAGGTTACGATTTATGCAATAAGATCCAGCTACTAATAATTGGGATTAACAATAAAATAATATGTCTTAATAGATCACTTTTTATTTATAATAATAATAATAATAATAACAATAACAGTTTATATACCGCAATACCGTGAAGTTCTATATATTTCTATACTGCGTAACCCAAAGTTCTTGGCAGTTCACAAGAGAACATACGTAAGAGATCAAACATAGACATAAAGGTACATTTGATTGATTTCATTTTGCTAAATTTGTCTCAAGGTGGTACATTCATCATCTAAGAGAGATTTCCTAAATATGGAGTACCATATGCTTGCATGTTTTATCTCTTTAAATATTTGAAAGTCTGACAAAACATGAGTTTCAGAAGATAAGAAGTTCTATAATATAGGTATCACACAACCTGGAATAAGGATTTCCTAAAACATTCCAATTTCATTCTACAGTAAGATGGTACCTCAAATATAACAGTATCTGCTGACTTCCTCCCTTAATACTAGGAACTTTACGTAACTAGGGGAACAACAACAAGACTATTATTATTTATTTTTTTTTTTTAATTCTTTATTGATTTTCTAACCTTCAAAAGTGCAATACACAAATATATATCATATAACAAGTTAATAAAAGCACATTCATCTTACAAATATGCATAACCAACCATTTTCTCCCCTCCCACCCAATGATTATTTAATAAAACACAATAAAGACTATTATTATTAATAGAACTGACTATTTGAATATTCTTTAAGAATACTGGGAATATTATACCTTCTATTAATTCTAGATATTCAAATCAATTCATTGGTTTGTAGAATATTCTGGACGGTTAAGCAACTGTGGAGAATGAGAAGTTATTTCTTCTGTGATCAATTTAAGATCATTGTTCAGTCTTACGTATGAAGCAGACTAGATTATTGAACAGCTTATGTAAAGAAGGTTGCAATCAAATTACATGCAAAATATGGCAGCTAGACCACTGTGTAGTGTTAGCAGATTTAAATATTATTAAATCTTATTTATCTTATTAAATCTTATTATTAAATCTTATTTAATAATAATAATATTATTAAATATTATTTTTTTAAGTAAACTGCACTGGCTACCAATTGAACCACGGCCAGTCTAGATGCATGGACAGGCACTTTCATAGTTCAGTCGATTACTATTACTTGCCTCCCTAATGAGATTAATTTGATCTAAAAAATAATTTGTCCTAATTTTTTCCTAATGCCTGGGGAGTAAAATCATTGAAAACGCTTGAACAAACTTTTACATATCAGACTGCACTTATGTGGATTGGTTTAAACGAATCCAAAATGATTACATTTCTTTTCACTTAAAAATAGAGACTCACTTCTAAGAAATTCTTGAAGATTTATATTTATTTGATGTTGCCTGATTTCCATATGTTAGCACATAAGAATACAAACCAGTAAATCAAAAGAACTATACTGTATATAAATCAGAAAAATTACACACAATCATTAACCAATAAGGACTCCTATGGTAAGGCAACGGCAACATCAAAAACAACAAAAAAATGTGGAGAAAAAGAGACCTTCGAATTAATGCAGTTTTATATCAGCACAACTAAGTCATGCAAAGTGGGGCCAATCACAGTTATTGGTCTCGCAAAAAAAAACTTCACAATAAACCTTCAATAGATTCATCTGTAAATGCAGTCTGCTTAGACATAACACATTAAAAAAAACCCAAAGCAAAAGCTGAAGTTGTCAAAAATAGAAAACTAGCAATCATTCACAAACAGTTCAAATAGCCAGGACTCTTGAAACAGCTGAGTGCAAAACAGGGCCGCTGTTGAGTCTGGCTATTAGAACTGTTAATAAAACTGATAGGTTCTCAATAAAATGTGGCAAAAGGCAAGGATGAATTATGCTACCCTATTTGTTTAATCCGATTGGAGAAGATCACTGTTCATATCTAGACCAAAGAAAGGTGACGCCAAGGATTGTAACAACTATAGAATGCTTGCATTAATTCCACACACCAGTAAAATATTGCTGAAAATAATACAATAAAGGCTACAAACCTACGTTGAGCAAGAACTATCTGAAGTTCATGCTGGTTTCAGAAAAGGTCAAGGAACAAGAGACAATATTACCAATGTTAGATGGATATTGGAGAAGAGCAAAGAATACCAAAGGTTCCAAAATTTTGCTTCATAGACTACAGCAAAGCTTCTGACTGTGTGGATCATGATAAACTATGGAGAACTCTAGCACAAATGGGAATACCCAAACACATAACTCAGCTGAGAGAGCCTCTATGAAAATCAAAAAGCTGCAGTGAGAACTGAATAAGGCAACACTGATCGGTTTCCAATAATGGCGTCAGGCAAGGATACATCTTGTCACCTTACCTGTTCTACCTTTATGGCAAAAGCCATCTTCAGAAAAGCAAATTTGGAATATGAGAGCATTGGTTTCAATGTTGGTGGCCAAAATATAAACAACCTGCATTATGCAGATGATACAATGCTCTTCACCAGCAGCAAAGAAGATATGCTGTATCTACTGAGAAAAATCAAAGCCGAAAGTCATAACATGGGATTAGAACTGAATATAAACAAGACAAAGATCATGAACATGGAAAATGATGAAGATTTTGAGCTTGAAGATTAGGTTCTTACCTTGGTAATCTGTGTATCCTAATAGCATCCATACTTGAGCTGTTGATTCCCATTTCCTACAAACTGTCCACATGAATTGGCCATAATGAATTGTCCTAGACCGTAGCCGTACTGGGTCAGATCAATGGTCCATCTAGCCTAGTATCCTGTTTCCATAATGGCCAACTAGGTTACAAATACTTGACAAAAACCCAAATAGTAGCAAAACTCCATTGTACTGATCCCAGGGCAAACATTGGCTTTTCCCACATCTGTCTCAATAGCAGACCATTGTGTTTTTCTCCAATAATTTGTCCAAACTTTTAAAAACCCATCCATGTTAGTTACTGTTACCACATCCTCAGCAACACGTCCCATAACTATTCTCTCAGTGAAAAAATATTTCCTTCTGTTGGTTTTAAACATATTCCCTGTAACTTCATCGAATGTCCCCTAGTCTTTGTAAGTTTTGATGGAGTAAAAAAATCAATTCACTTGTACCCTCTGTACCACTCAGGATTTTGTAGACTTCAATCATATCTCTCTTCAGCAGCCTCTTCATTGAACCTTTTCTAATTCTGCTATATCTTTTTTGAGATACAACAACCAGAATTAAACGCAATACTCAAGATGAGGTTGCACCATGGAGTGATACAGTATTGTTTGCTTTTTTGGTCACCTACACACTTTGGGAGGAAGGTTTCAGCAAATTGTCTATGATGACACCTAGATTTCTTTTTTGAGTGCTAACCTCTAAGGTGGACCCTACCATCTGTTAACTATGATTTGGATTATTCTTCCTAATGTGCAGTACTTTGCATTTGGTAGCAAGTAGGAGTTTTACTCTGTGAATTGATAGTCTGGAGCATTGGTGTCACGGCCCTGAAGCAATGTCTTAAAAGCCATGAAACGATCGTCGGCCTAGCTCTTTTCTAAGTAGACTGTTTTTCTAGTTAGTTCTGACCATTTTCAGGTTCCCACCTGCCAGTAATAAGTTATATGCTAAAGTTTTTGCCAGTGATGCTTGGGTGGAAGAGAGTGAGAACACCCCTCCATGTCTGAGGCTTTTCATTCACCTTAAAATACTTTTTCTGGCATTGGTGTGTACTGAACTAATAGTGATTTGTTTTCTAATAGAGAATGACACGGGGACTGTTTACCGCAGTAAATCACGGGTCACCACAGTAAATCCACAGGAATGGAGACATTTGCAAATGGTTTACCATAGGAATGGGGACAAGACCTTTCACCACCCTGCGGGAATGGGGACAAGACCTTTTACTGCCCCGTGGGAGTGGTGAAAAATCTTACTCCTATGGTAAAAAAAACTGCGCCCATGTCAGACTCGGCATCTTCTCCCCAGCTCCTCTTGCGCCTATTTTACCTTCAGGAGCCAGCCATGCCACGATGAAGGCAGAAGGAACCTAAAATTAAAGCCTGAGACCAATGTGATTTGAAGAATAAAATTACCAAACAAAAAGAAAAAAAAAATTTATTTATTTTATATTTTGTGATTAGAATATTTCAGATTTGAAATATGTATCCTGCTAGAGCTGGTATTAGACATAACTGGGGACCGCAAAATCCAGGCTGTGCTTTTTTAGCTTCCGACTGGCTTAGGGCTCTCTCTCTGACCAGGGGGCAGTTGCCCTAGTTGCACTCCCCTAACATTATTCTTGCCTTGTGTGCCTAAAGTATTCTGTTAGCTTGATTTTTCTATGTAGCATTCTGTAGTAATTTGGTTTGTTCAGTTTTCACAATAGTGAAGGGGATATTTGTGAAAGGGAGGGTAGATGGGTTTTGTTGAACCTTGCTCTGCTTTTTTTGTGTTTATAAAATGACAATTGTCAGAGGAGAAGTTTCCGCCCACACACACGCGATTGCAGGGCAGTACAGGCAGGCTTCGCCGGCATCAGTTTTTTTTGTAAAGCGCCACAAAGGTAATGGGGAGGGAGGGAGATAAATTTGGCCGGAGGTAGGGAAGGGGACATGTGCGCGATCGGTGACCACGTACCTTCCCTCCCTTAAGTTTCTTTACGCCGCGAAGGTAAGGGGCTGGGAGATTCTTGGGCCGCTGAAGGACGGTGAGGTGGCGAGAGGGAAGGGTGGATGCTTCGGGAACAGGGCTGTGAAGGAGACGGCGGGGGCGGGGCAGTGAAGGGGATGGTGGGTTCAGGAACGGGATGGTGAAGGGGAAGGCGGGGACGGGGCAGTGAAGGGGACGGTGGTCCGGTGATAGGACAGTGACGGGGACAGATTTTTTTCCCCGTGTCATTCTCTATTTTCTAGTATATTGTATATTTTCCTTCCATTCCTCTTTTTTGCACTTTGCATTTGTCCACATTAAATTTCATCTGCCATTTAGACACCCAGTCTTCCAATTTTCTAAGGAATGCCTGCAATTTTGTCTGCATATGCGTTTTAACAACTTTGAACAGTTTAGTATCATCTGCAATTTAATCACCTCGCTCGTCATTCCAATTTTCAGATGATCATTTAAAAAATATGTTAAATAATACTGGTCCCAGGACAGATCCCTGCAGCACTCCATTATTTACCCTTCTCCATTGAGAAAAATGGCCATTTAACTCTACGATCTGTTTTTTGTCCAATAAACAATTCCTAATCCACAACAAAACATTGCCTCCTATCCCATGATTCTTTAATTGTCTCAGGAGTCTCTCATAAGGAACTTTTTCAAAAGCTTTCTGAAAATCTAGATAAACTACATCAACCGGCTCTCCTTTATCCACAAGTTTATTCACACCGTCAAAAAATGCAACAAACTGGTGAGGCAAGAGCTCCCTTGGCTAAACCCATGCAGACTCTGTCCCATAAATGGTTCGACTCCGAACTGCTACAACTCAAAAGACAATGTAGACGACTAGAGAGAAAATCGAACTCGGATCATACAAAATCCGCCTGGAAAAAAATCAACAAACAATACAAATCAGAATTAAAGGACAAGAGAAAAGCACACTACACCAACCTAATAGGCACTGAAACCCAAGACACCAAAAAACTATTCCAAATTCTAAAAACCCTAACCGACACCAAACCCTACCTGACCACTAACAATACTACCCCCCCCCTCAGCCACTCTATTAGCAGAACACTTCCAAAATAAAATTACCAATGCAAGAGCTACCCTCAATGACACCTCTACCCATCCTAACAAATTTACAATTCTCCCCATAGAGATTCTACTGCAGCAGATAGATTATGGTCTCAATTCCCTAACATACAATGGCCTGAATTCAACAAATACTACAAAAAATACAGTCACGCATCCTGTGACCTCAACAACTGTCCACCATATCTCCTAAAAACATCCAGCACAAAATTCCGCGCTCTTCTTCTAAACTGGATACAAATCTCGCTAATAAACGGCCACTACCCTACCAACCTCAGCGAAATCATCATCACCCCGATCCTCAAAAACCCCAAAGGATCGAAAGACCAAACAGCCAACTACAGACCCATTGCCTCTATTCCACTCTACGTCAAAATAATAGAAGGACTAGTTGCCAAATTCCTCTCCAATTACCTAGAAAACCATAATATACTCCATCCCACACAATCCGGCTTCAGAAACAACTTCAGCATGGAAACACTACTAGGATCTCTCTTGAACACAGCCAGACAACATCTCAGCACAGGAAAAAAAAAAATGATGCTCATACAACTAGACCTTACTGCTGCATTCGACTTGGTGGACCATAACATTCTACTACAAATCCTGGATACAATAGGTATCACAGATAAAGTATACACATGGTTTGAAGGATTCCTTAAATCAAGAACCTATAGAGTAAAATCAGACAAACAAAAATCTGAACCTTGGTCAAACCCCTGCGGAGTTCCCCAAGGATCCCCTCTATCCCCGACTCTCTTCAATCTCTATACAGGCTCCCTCAGCTCTTACCTGGACAAACAAGGCATAACCTCCTACAGCTATGCCGATGACATTACCATTCTCAAACCCTTCGATCAACCTGAACTCTCCATGACGAACACAATATACCAAACACTAAAATCAATAGCAACCAGGATGAAAGATCACAAACTGAAACACAGGTTTTGGGGGATTTTCTCCCTATTCTAATGAATCCTCCCTCCTCCCATGATTCTGAATCAGGACATTGTAAGAATGATTTTGAAACCAGGAGCTGCGTAAAGTACCATGGATCCTCTCAGAATCTAGTATCAGAACTCTAAATATGGCCACCACGTGTTGCCCTTACTGATGACGAAGAGTCTCCGATCCCTCAGAGCCTAAAACTACATTTTTAAGTAGTGGTATTTCCCAAAAGATGATTGAGACAATATTTTATTATCATTATAAGTTGATGCTACTAAAAGAATCTTAATGCACTGCTAGGCAATGAAAGCTGTATCAAACTAATTTATAGAATGATCTTGTATTTATATTACGGTTTCAGGCATACAGGAGTTTATATAATGGGTTTCAGTTACCACATAAGTTGCATAAATATTTATACAACTCTAGCAATTAAGAAACCTTTGTAAGGAAAATCCAAAACAGAAAATCTGATATTAAGAAGAAAGTATTGCCACAGTTCATAAATACTATGTAGTATGTTCTATACAGGAATTTAACACACCTTTGCACTGTACAATTCTTTCCTGCACATGTATTTAAGGGGTCCTAATGCGCTATAACACAAGCCCAAAACTAATGCTGCATCAAGCAAAGGCATTCCCACTATTTTTTTTATTTGCAGGTTATGCGTTAGCATTCAGACTAGTGCTACCCGATTCCCGATTTGAATTGATTCACCAATTCACTTCGGGTGAATCGATTTGAATCGATTTATGATTCGTCGGCTCCCTGAGACCTGTTCAGGCTTTCCCTCTGCCGCCGGTCCTTCCATCTAATGTAACTTCCAGTTTTGCGAAACCGGAAGTTACATCGGAAGGACTTCGGCAAAGGGAGCACCGAGTGGAACTCTTGTGCGGATTTGCGGCAACAAGGTGATTGGTTGGCTGGCTCTCTCCTTCCCAGCCAGAAGCATTTCTTCTCCCCAGCCACATCTACCAAGCTTCTATTCCAGGAAAAAGCGACAGTGATTTAGCAATCTACAGAGTTCTCCTGCCATTACTCAAGGGGTCTTCTCTCCATTCGGCTGCCCAAGTGGAAACAGGAAGTTTTCACTGAGGGCAGGCCGCAGTGGAGAAAAGACGCAAGGAGTGGCAGCAGGAGAACTCTGGATCGCTAAATCACTACTGACACCGGCAACATCAAAATAAAGGTAGATGGGGGGGAGAGGGGAGATGGACTTGGGGGAGCTGGTGGACTGGAGAAGGAGAGAAGATGGATGGGAGAGATTAATTTGGTGGAGGGGGTAGATCATGGAGGGGGTAGATGGACGAGGAAGTTGGTGGACTGGAGAGGGTGAGAAGATGGATGGGAGAGGAACTTGGTGGAGGGGGGAAGATGGATGGTGGAGGCTGAGGGGAGATGGGCTTGGGGAGATCATGGAGAGGGGCGATGGATTTGGGGGAGTTGGTGGACTGGAGAGGGAGAGATGGGGAGAAGATGGATGGGAGAGATGAACTTGGTGGAGGGGGGAATATGGATGGTGGAGGCCGGGAGATGAACTTGGGGGAGATCATGGAAAAGGGAGATGGACTTGGGGGAGAGGGAGAGATGAACTTGGAAGAGGGGAGGGGAGATGGAAGAAATAATGGATCTAAAAATAGAGGAGAGAGAGAGAGATATGGTGGACAATGGGATTTAGGGAGGGAACAGAAAGGGAGAGCAGTTGGACACAAGGGATGGTGGGGGAGGGATAGAGATACTGAATAGGAGGGTAGTTGGGAAGAGAAAGGGACAGTTGGTGGACCCTGGGGTGGTAGGGAAGGAGGGAGAGATGCTGGATGAAAGGGTAGTTGAGAAAAGGAGATATGGTGGATCTGGGGATGGTGGGATCCATCACTGCAGCTATGGGAATGGAGATGAAAAAAAGGAAAGATGCCAGAACTCTGGGGACGGAAGGGAGACGGAAGGGGAGAACAGAGATGGAGATGGATGGTTAGCACAGAGAAAGAAGAAAATGGTAAATGGACAAGAGACCCTGTCAATCATGTTATCAGAAGACGTTTGCCACAGAGCCTGGGACCAACATGATTTGAATAATGACCAGACAACAAAAACTAGAAAAAAATAATTTTATTTTCTGTTTTGTGATTACAATGTGTCAGATTTGAAATGTGTATCCTGCCAGAGCTGGTATTAGACTGCGAACATGAGCTAGGATTTAACAGAGAGAGGAAAAGTCTTTTTTGTTTATTTTTGTTTACATCACAGCGCCAGTGTGGGTAGGAGAGGGCAAAGGAGGTGGAGTGGGTGAAGAGGCTTTAAGATAAACCCACCAGGATGTTTGGAAAAAAAAAAAATACCCAATAGGCTGAATCGAATCAAAAATTTTTTTTCCTGAATTGGGCAGCACTAATTCAGATTAATGCATGGTATCTGCACCTGTCTAACATGGAAGCACTTACCTCCTAATTCTATCAAGTTGTGCATCCAAATTTATGACTAATGTAGACACTGATTGCTTCAACAATGTGAAGAAGGACCTAGTGAAAGCTTGAAGAATGTCTGAAATTTGGCAGCTAAGATATGAGCTGCAAAAGCCCAAGGGAACGGTTCAGTTTTGTGCACAAAAGAGCAGTTGGATTTCGGTGTGATAGTATGTGATGATTTTAAGGTGGCCCAACAGGTTGAAAAGGCGATGGAGAAAGCTATAAGGATACTAGGGTGCATAGGCAGAGGGACGGCCAGTAGGAAAAAAAGGAGGTATTAATGCTCCTATGTACAATTCTGGAGACTGCGCCTTCAAAAAGATATATACAGGATGGAGCTGGTCCAGAAGATGGCTACTAAAATGGTAGGTAGTATTCATTATAAGGACTATGGGGACAGGCTTAAAGATCTAAATATATAGAAAGGAAAGGCGGGAAAGGGTAGATATTATAGAGACATTTAAGTACATACATGGCATAAATGCACATGAGATGAGTCTCATTTGAAAAGAAGCTCCGGAATGAGAGGGCATAGGATGAAGTTAAGGGGTGATAGGCTCAGGAGTAATTGAAGGAAATACTTCTTTACAGAAAGGGTGGGAGATTTTTGAAATAGTCTCTTGGTAGAGGTGGTGGAAACAAAGACTGTGTCTTCAAGAAAGCATGGAGCAGGCATGTGGGTCTCTTAGGGAGAGGAGGAGATAGTGGATGCTGTGGATGGGTAGATCGATAAGAGAGAGATGCCAGAATGTGGGAAGAGGAAAATGATATCAGACCACCAGAGGGGGATGAGGTGCTGCACAGGGCACAGGGATGGAGAGGAAGAGTAGAGAGAGGGAGGAGATGCTGCACAGGGACGGGGAAAGGAAGAGATGGAAAATGTTGTTTAAGAAAAGATGGGAATATGGAAGAAGAAAGAAGGAGGAGACTGTACACATGGACAGAGGGGAGGGGAAGATGAGAAGATGGTGCTTATGGATAGATGAGAAGGGGAAAAAATGGAAAAGTAGATTTGAGAAAGAAGAAGAAAAATTGAAGAAAGTTGATTATTAAAAGTTAATGCCAAAGATGGATGTAGATCCAACAAACTATAGTGAGTTAGGGTACTGTAACTCCAACAATGGAGGAGATGAGAAAGGTAGATACTGTAAACCAAGAACTCACTCCAACATAACAAATCATCCAAAAAAGACTTAATCAATGATTTATGACACTTCCATGCGCTCAGAGAATTGGAGCTCTATTGGGGAGTTGTAGCTCCCCTGGCGGAGCTCACCGTCCAATCATTGCATATGTTTTTTCACAATCGCTTGAACTAGGTCAACACTGATTATAATCTTAAACCTGGTATATATGTTTGGATTTCCCTCTCTGGTATGCCTAAACTTGTTATATAGCAATGTTGAAATGCGGTTGGAGAATCACCACTCGATGCACTCTTATGTTTACATTTACAGAATGAAAATTTATATATCAATTGCAATGTCGCAGCAGACCTTCTAGTCAGCATAGCTATGGTTAGAACAAGCTTTGAATTCCTATATCGGGTCTTCTGAAGCAGATTCTGAAACGGGGCCACGTTGAGACCCCCGTACTTTATCTAAGCTAAGTGAAGATCATTTATCATTTTTAGATTTGTGGTCTTGACATCTGATGTTTGTAAATCAATGTATATTTAACAAAGAAAAGAATATATAAGCATAATATAAAAAAGTATATAGTATAAATCAAAGATAAAGTACTTCAATCAGAAGAAAATACCTATTTCAAGTGATTGTGAAGAAATATACGCAATGACTGGACTGTGAGCTCCACCAGGGGGGCTACAACTCCCCAATAGAGCTCCACTTCTCTGAGCGCATGGAAGTATCATCAATCATTGATTAAGGGCTTCTTTCACAAAGGTGCATTAGGGTCTTAACGCGGGGAATAGCGCGCGCTAAAATGCTGCACGCACTAGCCGCTACCGCCTCCTCTTGAGCAGGCGGTAGTTTTTCAACTAGCACGCACTAATCTGGTGCCTGCGCTAAAAACGCTAGCGCATCTTTGTAAAAGGAGCCCTAAGTCTTTTTTGTATGATTTGTAATGTTGGAGTGAGTTCTTGGTTTACAAAGATGGATGTAGGGCAGAAAGTGAAGGAAAGAAAAACAGCAAATGAATAAGAAGGCCTTGGAAACATTTAAGAGCACATACAGAAGGAAGTGCAAATAGAAACTGGGAAAAGATGATTAGAAAAATAAAATCACTAGACAACAAAGGTAGGAAAAATTATTTTAGTTTCAATTTAATGATTGAACTATGTTAGTTTTGAGAATGTACATCTGCTGTTTATATTTTACACTGTTCAGGAAGAAATACATTTGTTTCTATTTCTCTGGTGTTATACTGCATGCAGAATCTTAGGGTTTTGTTTGTGTATATTAGGACTTTTAGATTGTGGTCCTGTATTTGCACTGTGTTTATCTGTGTTCTGGTAAGAAAAAATATCAAGAAGCATTATTGGTGCCATGGCCCTTGCTGAAAAATTAGTGAAGACCACTGCCATAAGTCAATATTCTGAACACTCTGATGGCAATTCCCTCTGTTTTGCAGAATGGTTAAGCTATACATAGCTCCTTTGACTGGAAGAGTAAAAACAACACAGCACTGTATAAACTCAAATATAAACCGACCCAAATATAAACCGAGGTAACCTTTTTCGCCCAAAAAAGGTTGACTCGAATATAAACTGAGGGGGCGGGGAGGAGGGTGTGTGTGTTAATATTCAAATACCTTGCCCTGCCAGGCTTTGCACCTAGCCCCCCTCCCTCTCTGGTTCTGCACTCCATCCCCCCTCCCTTCCTGTTACTCTCTGTACTCAGCCCCCCATCCTCCCTGCCTGGCTCTGCACCCTGTCCTCCCCTCCCTTGTGCCCTCTCCCTCGCTCCCTCCGGAAGCCTTGTAGGCCTCTGTCGGGCCTGCCTTAAGACCAGGTGAGACGGAACAAGAGGGATTTCTCCTGCCTTTTGTTCCAGCCAATTCAAAAAACTTTTACCCAGCCTCCCACCTCCCCTAGTACCTTTAAAATCCCCAGTGGTCCAGCGGTGGGCCGGGACAGGAGAGATCCCTCCTGCCTCCTGTCCTGGCTGGTTGTGCCTTCTTTTACCTCCCTCTTGCCTCCTCTGCATACCTTTTACAATCCCTGGTGGTCCAGCGGTGGTCTGGGACTGAAGGGATCCCTCTTGCCTCCTGTCCTGGCCGGTTGTGCCTTCCTTAACCTCCCTCTTGCCTCCTCTGTATACCTTTTACAATCCCTGGTGATCCAGCGGTGGTCTGGGACTGAAGGGATACCTCTTGCCTCCTGTCCTGGCCGGTTGTTACTTCCTTAACCTCCCTTTCACCTCCTCTGCGTACCTTTTACAATCCCTAGTGGTCCAGAGGTGAACCTTTACCGCACCTTGATGAATTCCCCCCTTAGTAAATGCAAAATGATTTTAACATACTGTATATTAACCTATGAATTAACATGTGCACATCTGATCTGGGTGCATTAATTTTTTTTTTAAAACAAAAGTGGGAAATGAACAGCAAAAAACTTAGAAATCAGGAAAAAATAAAGAACCTCTGAAAATGAGCTAAATCTTTTTTGCCCATGCATATACATAGAGGGGCATAATCAAAACAAACATCTAAGTCCGATTCAGATGTATGGCGCTAAATGCCCAAGGTCGGCACTAGGAAAATGTCCATTCTTGAAAGCCAAATCACTATATGTCCAAAATATTTTTTTTTCAAAAATCGTCTATCTGGACGTCTAGGTGGTCTGTCTTTATACCACATTTTCAACCAAAATGTTATTCAAGTTCCAAACGTCCAGAACAAGACCATTTGGACATGTATTGTTATGGACTGGCCACCCAGACATGGCAACAGAGCAGTGGGGCACCTTACAGGGTACTGCTGTGAACTTCACAAAGAGGGTGCCAGATAAACATCTCATCAGAACTCCCTTATACATTATGAGGAGCCCCCCCCAAAAAAACCACCAGTCTATAACCCCAATAGCCCTTATAGTGGCACCTGTATGGCAGTAGAGTTTGGGGTTTTTTGGGTGGTCTCATTTTCCACCATAAATGTAATGGTTAGCGTGGCTTATGGGCTTGGGTCCTCCTCTCTAGGGTTCACTAGTCCACACCCCATGCTACTGAAGACACACCTATATGCAGCTCTACTAGGATTTCCATTACCCATTGTATTATGTTGTATGTTCCATTGTCCATTGTATTATGTTGTATGCAAGGGGGTATGTTGTCCATTGTATTATGTTGTATGTGAAGATTGTAATTTGTTATTTTTTATTTGGATGTCTTATTGTACTCCGCATTGAACTGCAGGATATGTAGAATATAAATTTTTAAAATAAATAAATAAAATATACTAGGTACTGATATTCCGGAGACAGGTATGTATGTTTTGATTCTGATCTTTGTGGGTATGTGAGGGGGTCAGTGAACACTGGGAGGAGTGTGTGTGGGTCTTTACTTTGTCTCTGCAGAGTCACTTATACCTGTTTTCACATTGTCTAACTCACAACATATAAGTTTTGTCCAGGAAGTCTTGTAAAACATTCGATTATCCCTGCAGGATTACTAAGGTGCGCTAGTGTTTTTAGCGCATGCTAAAGATTAGCGCGCGCTAACCACACGCTAAATGAAAAATACTAACGCAAGCTCTATGGAGGCATTAGCGTTTAGCATGCGTGGCATTGTAGCGCGTGCTAAAACCACTAGCGCACCTTAGTAAAAGAAGCCCTAATTGTAGGTCGGCCCACTTCCCGCCCAAATACTACCCTAACCAATTCTCCAGCAATCACCTTCACGATCTCTCCCCGTAAACAAAAAAATCCATGGTACTCAGCAAACCTAAACCTACTAAAAAAACAATTAAGTTCTCTTGAATGAAAATGGAGGCACAATAAAACACTGATCAATTTTAATAAATTCAAGGAACATGCCGCATATTACAGAACCAAAAAAGAATATTATACCAAACAAATTAAGAAGGCTTAAAACTCCTCCACTTTATATGCAATAGTTAAATCCTTAACAACAAAGAAAAAAGAAATGAACAAATCCAATCTTACACCTTCAGCACAAGCCCTCGCCACTTACTTTATCGACAAAGTACAGAAAATTAGACACTTTCCTGCTTATCTCTACTCCTTGTCATTCTATAGAGTATGTAGACTCTAATAATTCAACTAATCTGTCCTATTCAAAATGCTCTCGCTTCACCCTTCCTAGCCTGGAGGAAATACAAAGATGTATTAATTCGCTTAATTTAAAAGGGACTAGCACAGAGGTTATCTCTCCTTTCCTTTTAAAATGATTTTTCTCTCTCTTCGGCCCGTACATTAAAGACCTGGTCAATTCAAGTTTATCATCAGAATCTCTGCCCAAGATTTGGAAACAATCGATTATATATCCAATCATTAAGGATCAAAATATTAGCACTCAGGACTTGTCTAATTACCGTCCCATAGCAAACATACCATTCATGGCAAAACTTACTGAAAAAATAGTTTTCCATCAAATCTCCGATTTCGCTGAGAAAACTAATGTACTTTATCCTAATCAAACTGGTTTCCGTCACTGTCATTCTACAGAACTTTCTTTGCTAGGACTTACTACTAAAATACTATACTATATCATCAATCAGTACTGCTTATTTCCCTAGATCTCTCTTCTGCCTTCGATACTATAGATCACAGTCTGCTATTAATGCGACTTCAAGAAATCGGTTTGTCTGACCAGGTCATGGACTGGTTTGTTTCCTACTTTACTTATAGATCATCTAAGGTCATTTTTAATGGCACATCGTCTGAACCTTTTTCCACTAAACATAGAATACCACAGGGATCCATTTTGTCACCATTGCTCTTCAATATCTTCCTGTCGCCCCTTCTGACGGTGGGCCAATTTATTGGCTTTACCACGTTTGCTTACACGGACGATGTGCAATTAATCCATCCCATTGATCTCAACAATACAGAAGAGGTAGCATCCATTAACCATAAAGTAGGAAAAATCAAATCATGGTTAGACTCAAATAAACTGTCTCTTAATATCAGCAAATCAAAACTCATGATTTTTCCTTTTAAAGAAGGAACAATGCTTCAGCTCCCCTGAAGCTCGCATCACTCCCCATTAAAATTGTCCCTACTTTAAAACTATGAGGAGTTACTTTTGACAGTAAATGTTCTTATCATTTTCACATTAGCACGGTCGTTCAGAGGTGCTTCTATCGACTCAGGATGATACGTTCCCTTGCAAAGTTACTTGAATCAGCCTCCTTGAACACATTGATCCATTCCCTAGTAATCTCTTTTATAGACTACTGTAATGCCCTGTATAAGGGCATTATAAAAAAGAAAATTAGACGGCTTCAGAATGTACAAAACACAGCTATTAAGATCATTTGCGGCGCAAAGAAATACGATCACGTCTCACCCCTTCTGATTAGTGCACATTGGTTACCAGTTGAACATAGAATCAATTATAAAATCCTTCTTTTAACATTCACAACAAAATTAAACAACCAACCAGAGTTCATTAACAGACTTTTAATTCCCTATAATACTTTAAAATCTCTTCGTTCAATGTCTCAGAATCTTCTCGTTATACTTTCTTTAAAATTGATTAATATGTTGCGCTCCAATAATTTTGCCGCCATTGCCCCTACCTTCTGGAATTCGCTGCCTAATCATTTGCGCAGTGAATCAGATATAAAACAATTTAAAGCAAAACTAAAAACAATCTTGTTCCAGGATGCTTTTGGACAACAACTGTCCTCTTAAGGACAAAAAATTAAATCAAAACTATTACTTTTTACCATAACCTATTGTATTTTCCCTTTTTTGTTGCACTTTTCTTTAACGATTGTAGTTCTTCCCCACTTTCCCATTGTTTGAAGTAGGTCTATACGTCTTATCAGTGCTTTATTATGACACTTGGATTTTATCCAGTATCCCCAGTTTTAATATATTTTTATGTAATTTCATATCGTACACCGCTTAGAAACCTGATTAAGCAGTTTAAAAAAATATTTTAATAAACTTGAAACTTCTGGGTGCACAGCGGCATTCAGAGGCCTAAATAGTCCCTCGATACATCCAGAAATTCGGTTTATCGGCACTTGGACGACCTGTCTTTAAGGCGTTTAAGGTTTGATTATGAGCTCCATATTATTTATGTCTCACTCATTTTAGAAATCATATATAATGATTTAAAAAAATAGATGAATTGCTTTTTTCCTCAAAATTTGTTTACCAAATAAAAGTCTCTTGTACTGGATAAATATGTGAAACTACAAAGGTTTTCAGTAATGATGCTCCAGTTCAAGGGAGATTTGGATGGAAGGAAACAAACTTTTTGCAATGTGAAGAAATGCCATCAGCTTCTGAAACACTTGTTTGTTTCAGAAAATATAACTTTAGTGTGGGCCTTTGTTGTACAGATATTTTTTTTTACAGCTATGAGAATTAGGTCTAAGGTTATTTAAACATGAATTGAACTTTTGGACTCACACCATCTTTTACAATACGACAGCAAAGAGCCTGAGAGGCTCATCTAGTCTGCCTTTGCTTTTATTTACTGCTATGCCATAGATTCTGGTCTATTCCTTCACTTCATTGATGTTTGTGCCTCTACCAACTCATCTGGAAAGCTATTCTAGCACCGTTTTCCATGAAGAAATATTTTCTAATGTCTCTTCTTGGTTGGACCCCTTGGCGTCACATACCTCTTGCTCTCCACTAAAAAAGGTTTGTTTCTCTTACATCATTTATACCTTTCAGGTACTTTAATATCTGTATCATATATCCTAGCTCTCTCATGTAAGGTTATGCATATGTAAGCTTATCTCATACCACTTGCGACACAATGTTAGGGTTACCAGACGTCCGGATTTCAGATGTCAAAAAGAGGACATGTCCAGGGGTCCGGACGGCTTTTCAAAACCCGGCACTTTGCCCGGATTTTGAAAAGCCTCCTCGTAATTGCGTTGGGCAGGAGGTAATCCGCGCATGCCATGCAATGACATCACGCGCACATGGCAAGGGCTACAATATTCTCAATAGCTGGAGTGAAAATGTGGAATGCACTAACAGGGAACTTGTGACTCTGTGCTGATCATGTACATTTCAAGAAATTGTTGAAAACACAGATTATTTGTTAATGCATTTATGTAATATCTCTTAGCAGTTAGCAATGAAGATGTAAAGTAAGATGTTCTTGTCTTCGTAATGATATTTGTCTTAATGGTATGTATGCTTAATTGGAAACCGTTTGGTAACAGGCGGTATATAAAATTTCAAAATAAATAAATAAATAACTCAGCTACTTCGGTGCTGCCGTCATTGGAGGAACTGCCTAAGAAAGCTAAGAAGCACAAGCGCTGCTCCCTCTCCAATGCTGCTGCAACGCAAGCATCTTCTCCATCAAAAAAGCGACGACTGGATGCCTCTGCACATGCACATGCTATGCTGACAATTGCACAGGTGCCAGTTCCAGTATCTTTGCAGCAATGAGCGCATTTTGTGCTGCCTACCGCATACGCATTATCTATACAGAAGCAAGTGCAGTCTGTGCCACCAACCGCACAGTGGCTCTACTTCCAGCAACAGGCATCATATGTACTAACTAAGTTTGGGGGCGGTTCAGCTGATGTGGGGAGGGGTGTGTGGCAGCAAGAGGGAGTGAGCATACTTCCTGCCTATATTTGGGTTCTGGGGATTGTCCAGGGGGAGGGGCATTGGGGGGGCATCATGGGGGCAATGCTGTCATTTTTTTCAAAAATGGGGCAGATATTGTGCGTGTGTAACATGTGCATATCTGTGCCATTAAAATAAAAAAGGAAAAAGCTCCAACAGCTGAGTGGCAGGAGGCTGCTTTGGGGCTTCCCCTGATGCTCAGCTGTTCAGGCTTCCCCAAGCTGGCTCTGTGCATGTGTCAAAGTTTCTCTCACAGTGACTGATCGGATTGGATTATGACAAACCTCCGTACAAATCATTTGCATACAAACTTGTTGGAACATCAATTTCTGTTTCAGAATCGGTCAAAAATCGGCCAATAGCAACCCACACGGTTTTAGCGATTGTGTTTTATGCATCTAGTCCTAAATTAGCTGAGCTAATTGAGTACTTAAGAAAATCAAATAAAGAGGAAAAATCCAAGACTGATGAACTTTCCTAAATTTCCATTGATTCTCCCTGTTCATATGGTGAGGAAATATTTTTTTTTGATATTTTAAAGATACCATCTGATGCTTTGCAAATTTTACCCAGTGCTCAATACTTTGTATTGGGAATATCAAATAAAAGACTTTGTAGATGTCAGACGGAACAAATTAATCCGAGTTCCTGGAGCTGTTCCTTGAAATGGACACCCAAAAGACTATCTTGTTGTTGACTTTCACATTGGAACCATATAGAAATATTATTATACATTTACATTTTCCATACATGAATGAGCAATTTTTGTGATCTAAAATATGTATTTTTCCTGATCTATCTAGAGATACACAAACAAGACACCAGGCGTTCCTGGCGTTGAGACCTATAGCCTTGGCTTTAGGTAAGAATTTTGTGTTGAAATTTCCTCATCAATGTGTGATACTACTTGAGGCTAAATATTATTCCTTTTTTTGACCCAAGTCAGCTATTAAGTTTTTTTGTCTGCTAAAGAGGAATTAAAAGTTATTATATAACTGCTGGGTCGGCTATTAGGATAGTCGTGAAAGATGTGGTGACTCACTGTTCTGAATTTAATTACTTTCCTTTTCATTCTGGAACATATTTCCTGTTATAGTGGGCTAAAAGAGATGCTATATTTCCTGATTGCTATTATTTGCTAATATTGTATAATTCACTTTCTGTTTTATCACAGATGGATGTTCTGTGGTATGCAATTATTGAAAATTTAATAAATAACATTAAAAAAAGTACTTCCTCACCAATACATTTGCAGATAAATAATGTATAACAGGAAAATTAAGAAATTCAAGATTTCTTGTCCTTGCAAGATCATAGCTAATACAAAGTAAGATAAAGCTATCTTTAACTGGTTAATTGTAGAGAGGAAATTTTAGTATCAACTATAGTCACCTGTAATTGTTTGTATCAAGGGCAAATAACTGCAGAATAGATTATTTAAAGCCAATTATGTAAAACTTAAGATATATTGAACATAATTTAAAACAGCCAAACTAATATCTTAAGGATACATTGATAAAAAAGATTGTAATGAAACAATGTAAGATTAAAATTATGCCAGTGAGCTAAAACTATTTCCAATATAAAGCAGAGTGAAGTGGTGGTGAGATAATTGAAAATAACCAGATATGGCATATACCTAGAGGGAATAAGTGAAACACACTTCCCTCTAGAGTTGACAGTAATAATGGTAAATCTGAAGGAATATATGCAAAAAAATATTTTTAAATCAACAAGGTACTTAGGAAACAATGCTTCAAAAAGAGATTTTAGAAAACAGAAAAGCAGTTTCCCATATATAGGCTACCCCTATATACAGGCTGCCCTTACGTATAGGCTGCAGTTTTAAAACTCTTAGATAAGCCGCCCCATGTTACTAGCCGTGGCTTATCTAAGAGTTTTAAAACTTAAATCGGCCTATATGAGGCGGCCTATACTGGTAAATATTTCATGGACGGCTACCTTATTCCAATCACACTGTGCAGGGGAGGAGCGATGTTTGTGATCTCAAGCCTCACCCTGCGTCCCTCTTGATTGGCTGCCGTCAGTTCTCACGACGGCAGCCAATCAGGAAAGCCATTTGTTTCCTCTTGAGAAGACAGGAAATGAGAGGAAAAACCAAAAACTGAAAAGAAAGGATGGTTCCCCATTGAATATAATTTAGGAACAAAAGGAGAGAATTCTGTACTAGTTCTGTCAGGGGGCTGTATAAAAGCTCTGGAATGTCTTGTAAAGAGAACAGAGCCAATGGAAGAAAACAGAGGAGAGGAGAAGCAGTTCTTCTCACAATCTAGGCTGAAAATAAAACAAAGGGGAATCAGCTGAGAAGAGATTGAATAAACAGTGAAGGAGAGATAGAAACTACTAAATGCTCCTGTTGAAGCAATGAGGTTTGAAAATTAAGAGAGCAGAATATGCAAATTTTTGTGAAGAATCTAGCTACAGGCTGTACTGAGAGAAACAGAGTACAGAGCTCAGACATCGGAATGCTCATGAAGAGAAAGAGGACCTTTTCCCATTCAAAGAAGTAGAAGGAAAGATGCAATGAAGAGAGAAACCAAAAAATGTGGATGCAATCAGAAGATGAGTAAAGCCAGAAAGAAATGTAGTCCAATGGAAGCAAAGTCCGGAGTGACCTGATGGCTGGGAAAAATAGTTATGAAGATAATCTTACAGAAAAAGCATAGTCTTGGGATGGGAAAATTATGTATGTACCAGAAGTGACCTGGAACCTGAACCTTGGAGGTTTGGCCCCAATACCAGAACTGTATGTCTGAGTGACGTTTTAGAAACAGAGAAAGGCATAAGAAACCCTATGTGACTTGTGCATGGTCATAGGGGAACCTCAGGGCTTGTTCTCACAACCCAAAGTGCCAAGGTTGGACTCCCCAGTAGTGTACTATATTGTCGTTACATGCTTATGTGTTAGAGGTACTTCACAAATGGTTGTGTAGAAGCGAGAGAGGAGGTCAAGGTCACCAAAGAATGGAGGTAGAGGTCACCAAAGAATGGAGGTAGCTATGAAGAATTAGAAGTCAGAAAAACCTGACAATCCTAAGGGAAATTTAAAATGCTACTAGGAGAAGGGCTTGAACGCATGTGAGCACATTTACACTGGATGAAAAGTTGACTGCTTAAACCACTTCTAATGGCTGTGGTGAAGGGAGACTGTGTGTATACCCAAATGTAGAAGACAGAAATAGTGGCAGTGGAACAGGAAGTCCACAAGTGCAGACAAAAAAAAAATGGAATATGAAAAGAAAGTATGTTTGAAGAATAGAAAACAACAATCCAACAAACGAAACAAACTTGACTTTCTTTTATTTTTTCAATCAGTGTTAAGAAAATGTCCACATCAACCGTATTAAAAACTAATGGACCCAACAAGGGCCGTGTTTTATCTAACAAAGCCTTTCTAAAGGGTCCTAAGGTATGAAATAAAATAAAACACAAAAACCAAAATTAGATATAAATAAGAAAGACATACAAGTGTGAACGAAAAACATACATGTATGTGTTGGGGACAAGACTAAGAATGTGCATGAAAGTACGTGACCATATTTTGAAAACAGTGATCTATTCAAAAAAAGAAAAGTATACAATCCATGAATGGGATAAAAGTGGAATTAAGTATGAAGACTAGATATAAAAAAGACCAGAGTCTAGAACAGGGGTGACAAAGTCCCTCTTCGAGGGCGCAATCCAGTCAGGTTTTCAGGATTTCCCCAATGAATATGCATGAGATCTATTAGCATACAATGAAAGCAGTGCATGCAAATAGATCTCATGCATATTCACTGGGGAAATCCTGAAAACCCGAGTGGATTGTGGCTCTCGAGGAGGGACTTTGACACCCCTGGTCTAGAGTGAAACTACCTAGAGAGAAAAAGAGTAATCCAGGGCCAATAAAGTGAGCAAAGAATGCTAAAAGAAGAAAAATGGTATTTGATTGTGGTACGCTCGTATTGTGGAGTTGATTTTCAAATCGCAAAATCCTTGAAATGAGAGAAGGAAAAATGAGCTAATTTAAACTCACAGAATAAAAACATATATTTATTAATAAAAGGTTAAAACATAAATGAATTAAACAACTGTTGAATCATACTTATAAATGACATGATGACATTTGAAACCATTAAAAAACATGAAAAGAGCCACTGCCCTGGGTATGCCGATCATTAAAGGCAAAGGGTCAAGGGGAGCTAAAGTAAAACTGATGGTGTCATTTTGAAGACCAAAAGTTAAGATAAATCATACAAAGTAATAAATAATAAACTAAAGGTCTAGATCCAAACTGATAAAACAAAAGTGAAATATCCAAAAGCCAAAATGTAATGTCTAATCTAAATCCAGATGAATAAAACATTAATGAAACAACAATAAGATGTCCTAAACCAAAATATAACATCTAATGAAATGTACCATCTAATAAAATGGCTGTAGGGGTAGGCACTGGATCGGCTAACCCTGGTTCCACAAAAAACTACAGAAAAAACTGCTATCATAGTGGTCTTAAAGGAAACTATAACATGGAGGCAGTGTCCATGTGCAAAATTAAGCTGCAAATGGGAGTGAAAACACTCTATAAGAAATACCATGGTAATCCAGGAACGATAAAATGAAACGTCAACTATGCCCATGTGTGAGGGCTGAGTTGCAAAAGGCAATATATGCATAATAGGAGAACTGTCGTGGTGTAACCATGCTCAAGGGCTGAGCTGCAAAAAAGTTTTTAAATGACTACGGGATTGAGCTGCAGATGAAAGGGAAACATATCCAGTTGCAGGTCCACATAAGAAATGTAACTGCTTACACCCGCTGAAATTATAAAGCCCAAGGGTGACATTTGTAAAGCCTAAAAAACTAGTATGGAAAATAACTCGGTAATGAAACCGGGGGAAAAAAGAGGGAAGAAATAAACCGCGTGCCCTGTCATAGTATTGTATGAAAATGAGAATGAAACGTGTAGCATGGCTAGAAATAGAAAACAGCACCACGGAAATTAAAATAAAACACAGCAGTCAATTTGGAAAAGAAGTGCATAGGAAGAACTATCTGGGCAGTGAAATGTTAAGTGACTGGCCCAAGGTCACAAGGTGTTGCACTTGGAATTGAACTCAGAACCCCAGGGTGTTGAGGCAGGTGCTCTAAGAACTAGAGCTCTATTCCAGTGTTTCTCAACTTGGTCCTGGAGTACGGTTCATAGTCATTCGCGCGCTGAAGTCTTGAACGCTTTTGTCCTGTCACCTGGAGTACCCCTTTGCCAGTCAGGTTTTCAGGCTATCCACAATGAATATGAATGAAAGAAATTTGCATATAATGGAGGCAGTGTATACAAATTTATACATATTCATTGTGGATAGCCTGAAAACCTGACTGGCAAAGGGGTACTCCAGGACCGATTGAAAAACCATGTTTACAACCTACCTACTATTCAGTGGAATAGTGCAGCAAGAAGAACATACATAGGTTAGAGAAAAGGCCAGAGGCCCAAAGAAACACAATCCCGTACCCTAGAGTGTCAAAGAAACTTTGCCAAGTACTGGGTTAGTCTGAAGTTTCCATAGAATGGAACGCCATAAGCAAAAATAATGAAGGGATCAGCAAGGAAGAAAAGAATAGAATGTATTGCAGGAGGAAATGCAATGGAGAAAAACTGGAATGACCCAAAGGGAATAATTGAGGGCATCCTGTCATTTGTGCGAAGTAACCTCCATTGAGTCACAAGGAGCAGTATTGAGACCTGATTGCACAACCTTTGGGCATAGGGGCAGCAGTTCCACCAGTAAGGGTGAGGGTTGGGGTGGTTTTTTTTTTTTTTTTAAGAAAGTAGTAAAAAAAAATTTGGAAAGTGCTGGCTATACTTAATATTAGTGAGCCATGAAGTAGAGGAATATATGACAGATATATTGAGAAATAAGGTGAGAATTTTAATAGAGAAAAGAATTCAACTGGAAATACCCATTCCTGACAGAAACATAGAAGAGGAATGGAGAAACTGTGAAGATAGCATTATGACATGCTAAGTAATAGGTGCAAGTAACTACAAGGGAGTAATCAGAGGATCATGCAAGGTCTAGAAATTTTACAGCTAGAACAAATAAGTGAGGCTTGAAAGGTGTGTTAGTGGCTTCCTCCCCTACAGCTACTCTCAGTCCTCCAAGCTCATTAGAATAACAAATTGGCATTTTCTTAATATATTTGAAAACTGCTGTGACTCCAGGCGGTATACTAAGTTTTTAAATAAATAACTGTCTTTTGAGGGAAGTATGGAAACCTCAAGAAAGAATGGAGAACATCCTGTTGGTCTATTTGACAAGGATAGCAACAATGATGGTTCAGAGGACGTTCCAATTTTGAAGTGCATGGAAATTGTCGGTGTAGGCATGGCAATGGGAAGAGATATCTCCCAGCTGTGAAACTTAGCATCTTTGACAGATTGTGAAGAGACGATGTAAGAATCTCTCAGGGAGGTTAATCAAAATCCAACGGCTAAATGAAGTGCGCTGTAGGCGCAATAGAAGACTCTAATGAAAAGATCTGCAAAGATCGTAGAAAAAAAAGTATCCAGATGTGGACATAATGGAGAGAGTGATCTGTTGTAGCAGAGGAGAAATGTGAAAAGACAAATGAATCCACTTTATAGGTTGTACACCCAGAGTGGAGTTCATTGTTAACAGAGATGGAGTTAATGATGGATAAAAATGTTTCCAAATAGTGAAACTCTCTGTTCAAAAGCTTTAGCATGGCGAGAAACCGAGTTGTTATGATGGGTAGAATAGGAGATCCATCTGTACAAATTCTACACCACTGATGGATTCTCGTTGGAAGCACAGAGACAGAAAGAAACAGAATAGGTGTTCCATGATTAGTAGGCTCTTTATGAAGGAACTCCTTTGACATACAGGATTGTTCAACTTTTTTAAAAAAGTCTATAGCCAAACTTATCCATAGATCCAGCTGTCAATGTTCTGGTGATGCAGTGGCATAGACTCTTGAGCTGGAGGCTTCAAGAGTGGATTTAACCAGCAAAGACTAATGTGATCATTGTGGTTTATCAAGACCAGGATTGGATTGTATTCTAGTAAGGTCAGGCCAGTACCAATCATTCAGAATAAGATATTTGTGTCCGTTCTACAGTCCATGCCCATAAACAGTCAGAAGTAATCCTACTGCTATACAGCACTTCTTTCAGAGTAGCTTCACTGTTATATTTAAGGTCCTCAGCGGGCCACCACACACTCAAATCATTTCATAGTGTGGGGCTTTATGCTCCCATTCGTCACTGGACCCTTAACTATGATTATAATTTATGTTGAAAAAGTTTTTTATTAATGCTAAAATTACTTAGCTTATGGTTTTGACGTTAGCCGGGAGGGTTCAGAAACATCAGCCACCAACATGTTTCGTCCGTGTGACTCTAGGGCTTTATCAAGGCTCCCTCTCCCGTTTGTAGTCAATTTACTCCCGCCATCACGCCATATACGACGTATATGTCGTATATGGCGTGATGGCGGGAGTAAATTGACTACAAACGGGAGAGGGAGCCTTGATAAAGCCCTAGAGTCACACGGGCGAAACATGTTGGTGGCTGATGTTTCTGAACCCTCCCGGCTAACGTCAAAACCATAAGCTAAGTAATTTTAGCATTAATAAAAAACTTTTTCAACATAAATTATAATCATAGTTAAGGGTCCAGTGACGAATGGGAGCATAAAGCCCCACACTATGAAATGATTTGAGTGTGTGGTGGCCCGCTGAGGACCTTAAATATAACAGTGAAGCTACTCTGAAAGAAGTGCTGTATAGCAGTAGGATTACTTCTGACTGTTTATGGGAATACTCTTCTTTCAAAAAGTGGTGATTTGGGTGCCTAGAGTCTCGTTCTACAGTCCAGGCACAGCTTTTATGGGTAAAGTATGGCCAAGACAAGTGCTATCATTTGATCTTTTCTGCTTCTATTTTCTGGTTTGTGTGGTCTGATGTATACTTTTGTTGCCTGACCATTTGCAAATCTCTGCCACTTATTGCTCTGCTAGTCACCTGTAATTGTAAAGAATCAATCTCATTATCCACATCTTTAAACTTAGATACTGATTCTGAAATAAAAATACATATCTGCAGAACAATATTTTTACTAACCCTTCAGTCCATGATATCACAGTCCAAATATCCTTCAAAGTGATATCTTGAGATAAACATTCCTCAGACACATCTTGAGTAGGAAATATTAACAAGCCACTCAAACCTCCTCCTCCCAAATGAATTAGAGGAGACTCGATTAGAGGTTACTGGGTAAGGAAGTGCAGTCCAATCAGCTGAGCTTAAAAAAAGCACCTTCTAACGGCAAAGCTGAAAGCACAGTGTGTGAGATAGTACTAGCAGCTCTGGACCAACCAAAGTAGGTATTTAGGTTGCCAGAACTTTGAATTTAATCTTACACTTACCCATATACTCAAAATGTCCAAATAAATCACCACTCACCTCATTTCCAATACATATAGAAACAACCTCCAGCACCTCTCCACATGCTCCAAAAGGCAAGCTATGCCCCCTTAGGCATATTCTTTTGGTCAAGCCCTTCAAACCATGTGCTGTACTGTTCTCAAGATTTTATAGGATAGAGGTGTATGCCGATGACATCAGATACCAGCAACTAGCAGTGTTGACATCAACTTCCAATATTGCACAAGTAAGTCCTGAAGCTTACTCTTCACCTAGTCAGTTTTGCCACATGGCTAAAATGTACCACATTCCTGATGCTCCCAATGGCCCTAAACTGCTTTTAAGATTTTAAGGAGTAGGGGGTCATACAGTGATATCAGATGGCATCAACTAGTAGTATTGAAACTGGCTCCGAGTATCACACAGGTGAGTCCTGTAGTGTGGTCAATCTTTGCAGCATGACTACAAAGTCTCACACTTCAGATGCTGCCCACTATGAACTTTTTGAAGAAGCCAGTTAATATGGCCTATTCAGGAACTATTTGTGATGCTTTATTACACAGCTGAGTTTGTCTGCCAAGTATTCCTGGTCTCCTAGTTTGTGTGCCAAGTATTTTTGGCTCTTAAAACCTCCATGGCCAACACTCAATTCCAGATTATGGTTGTCTCCTGACAGTGATAGAGAACCAGCCCCTCCTTGCTTGTTAATGTAATATACTATCACTTGGCTGTCTGAACTAAAACAGTCTTTCCTTGGAGTTGTACCAAAAAAGGTGTTAAGGGCACCGTTAATTAGCGCCAAATTGTTCCTCATTTGTGGATATGCCCTAAGTGCTACTTAAGTTCAGATGTACTTCTTACCTTACGTTCACACGAGACAGAAGAAAAGGAAAAAAGAAGAAGAAGAAGAAAAAAGAGAGGCTTCTTTTTGTACTTTTTTTAAAAACAGAAATAGCAGGAAATGAAGAACAATAACTAGGACAGAAAAAAGATTTTTAAAAATTTATTAACCATTAAGCCACAGGAATGAGAGAACTATCTGAAACATGTTCATTTAGCTGAGTAATAAGATGTATGCATGCTCAGAAATATTTTCTGTTTCTAAGCTTTGAGCGAGCTACTCTGTCCTAACACTGTTGGATAATATCAACTAATGTTACTTATCCTGTTTGTTGAAAGAGTAAAACTTAATTTTTTTTAAAAAAAGGCATGTCATCATTTCAACAAGGTAGAAATAATGCTGGTGATTAATGTCCTCTTAAGAAGGTGTAGGTAAACCTAAGAATAAAAATATAAACCTTTAGATGAAGATTAAGGGCTCCTTTTACAAAGCCGCGTTAGCGGCTTTATCGCACGCGACTTTTTATCATGCGCTAACCCCTGCGCTAGCCGAAAAACTACCGCCTGCTCAAGAGGAGCCAGTAGCGGCTAGCGCAGCCGGCAGTTTAGCGCATGCTATTACGCGTGTTAAACCGCTAACACAGCTTCGTAAAAGGAGCCCTATGTCTTGTTATACTGCTAAATCTGTAAAAAGTCAAGTCATAATATTTGTGACATCTACTTTTAGGGCATATATTATAAAGGATAATATCTGGTTACCCAAATAAGTATTTTCTATAACTAGTACATATTATAAATAAGGACTTTCATATATGAATGAAGCCAAGGAGGAGGATAAGGTTATAGCGGAGAGACTGAATGAATTCTTTGCTTCGGTCTTTACAGAAGAAGATGTAAGAGATCTACCTCACCAGGAAATGTTTTTCAAGGGTGATGAAGCGGAGGAACTGAAAGAAATCTCGGTGAATCCGGAAGATGTACTAAGCCAAATCGACAAGTTAAAAAGTGATAAATCACCTGAGTACTCCAAGAACTCAAACATGAAATTGCTGACCTGCTGTTAGTGATCTGTAACCTGTCGCTAAAATCGTCTGTACTACCCAAAGATTGGAGTGTGCCCAATGCTATGCTGATTTTTAAATAGGGCTCCAGAGGAGATCTGTGAAATTACAGAACGGTAAGCCTCACTTCAGTGCCAGGCAAAATGGTGGAAACAATTATAAAAAATAAAATTGTGGAACACGTAGACAAACATGATTTAATGAGACAGAGTCAGCTATGGGTTCAGCCGAGGGAGATCTTGCCTCTTCTTTGAAGGTGTGAATAAACATATGGTTAAAAGTGAGCCAGTTGATGCAGCGTGTCTAGATTTTCAGAAAGCTTTTGACAAAGTTCCTTACGAAAGGCTCCTGAGAAAATTAAAGTCATGGTATACTGTGTTTTCCCAAAAATAAGACCTAACATTTTGGGGGTAGGTCTTAATATAAGCCCTACTCAGTGGCGTATCTAGGGGGGGGGCGGTCCGCCCCGGGTGCACGCCCCAAGGGGGTGAACAGGAGAGAGCTGAACGGGGATGATGGGGGACCCGCGGGGTTAAATACAACTCAAGCTGTGAGGCTCGTCTTCTGTTCCTACCTGCCCTGTCGCTCACACATAGCCGACCGGAAGTCTTCCCCGATGTCAGCGCTGACGTTGGAGAGAGGGCTTACGCAAAGCCTGCCCTCCGACGTCAGCGCTGACATTGGGGAAGACTTCTGGTCGGCTATGTTTGGGCGGCAGGGCAGGCAGGAAATAGAAGACGAGCCTTGCGGCTCGAGCTCCATTTGGCTGAGAAAGTTGCTAAGATGAGGGCTGGGAGGTAAACGCGGAACACAAAAGGGGGGGAGGGAGTGCATTTTTGGACACAAGTTATGAACTTGGGAAAGAGGATGGAGGAAGGGAGGGAAAGAGATGCTGAGGTGGGGGAGGGAGTGCGTTTTGGATACAAGGCATGAACTTGGGAGAGAGGAAGGGAGGGAAAGAGATGCTGAGGTGGGGGAGGGAGTGCGTTTTTGGACACAAGGCATGAACTTGGGAAAAAGGATGGAGGAAGGGAGGGAAAGAGATGCTGAGGTGGGGGAGGAATGCGGTTTTGGACAAAGAAGGCATGAACTTGGGAGAGAGGAAGGGACGGAAAGAGATGCTGAGGTGGGAGAGGGAGTGCGTTTTTGGACACAGAAGGCATAAACTTGGGAGAGAGGAAGGGAAGGCAAGAGATGCCGAGGTGGGGGAGAGAATGCATTTTTGGACACAGAAGGTATGGACTTGGGAGAGAGGAAGGGAGAGAAAAAGATGGTTGTGTACATGGGGAATGGAAGAAAGGAGAATTTTTGGTCATAGGGAGGGAGTGAAGTACAGATGAGAGGGAGAAATATTGTGGTGGAACGGACAGATTGAACTGGATTCAAGAGGGAGGAATATTGGACATAGTGGTGAAGGGAATGGAGGGAGAGATGTGGCATAGTGCTGGAGAGGGGTGATAGAAGGAGAAATGTTGGGCATGAGACTGGTGGGCAGGGGCGAAAGATGAGAAAGGGATAAATGCTGGACCATGGTAGGAGGAACCAATGGACAACAACAGAAGAATTTACAGAAGATGGGAAAGCGGAAAAAAGAAACTGGGACCAACTTTATGGAAAAATAAGTCTCCAGACAACAAAGGTAAAAAACGGAATTTATTGACTAAAATATATTAGCTTTGGGAAATGTATATAGCAGAAGTCTTTGTATTGTGTTCAGAAGGAAATGCATTTCTGGTTTTATTTCTACAGTGTTGAAGTACTTGCTGACCCTTGCTGTGACTGGTGGGGATCCCCAAGCACCGCCAACAGAGGACCTCCTCTAGAGACGGCCAGAACTCCCCTCAACCAAGCACAGCAGTCGCTGGCAACATCCATGAGCCACTGAGGTGCCAGCATCTGTGACTCAGGGACGCTACTGCTGCCTGCCAAGCTTGGCAAAAGGGACCCCCCGGCCAACTGCAAAGGAAGTCCTCAGTTAACAGCTTTGGGGTTCTCATCAGCTGAGTATTTATATTTTATATTTACATTAGAGGCTCTGGTAGAAACCCGTTTAAAAAGTATGTATTCTTCCCAATTAATATTTCCAAATTAATAAAGTGTCTTTGCTTATTTGTAAATGGGTCTCTACCAGAGCCTTTAATTCAGAAGCATAATTAAATGAAATAACTATTTCTGAAGTTTATAGGGACGGGCAGGGATGAAGGGGATTCCTCGCGGGGACAGGTGGGGACGGAGAGGATTCCTTGTGGGGACGGGTGGGGACGGAGGGATTCCTCACGGGGATGGATGGGACTTTTGTCCCTGCGCAACTCTCTAGTGAACAGCCGGCCACCCTAACTATTCTGCCGCTGCTGCTTTCCTTAACCAGCAGCAGTGGCAGTAAACAGGGGTGCCCGCGGGTGCTCACCGGCGTTGCTCATCTTCTGGCCGGCTCCCCTACTGAAAACCGCGGGCGTCCACTCCTTGCACAATCCACAGCTGTGTCGGAAGCGTTCCCAAAGGCTTCTGAAGCAGCCGTGGATCACGCGAGGAGCGGATGCCCGCGGCTTTCAGCAGGGGAGCTGGGCAGACATGCTGGACAGGGGAGGGTAGACATGCTGGGCAGGGAAGGAGGGAGGGTAGAAATGCTGCACAGGGAAGGGGGAAGGGTAGAAATACTGCACAGGGAAGTGGGGAGGGTAGAAATACTGCACAGGCAAGGGAGGAGAAATGCTGCAAAGGTAAGGGGGAGAAATGCTGCTGCTGCTGCACAGGGAAGGGAGGAGGCTAGAAATACTGCACAGGCAACAGGGGGGAGACATGCTGCAGCAGCAGCACTCAATTGGGGAGAGAGAGGGAAGGAGGGAGAAGGAAGACAAGGGGGAGGAACCAGAGATGCCAAGTCCATGGGAGGGAGAGAAAGGGAAAAAAGGAAAGGAGATACCAGACCATGGAGGGGGAGGAAGAGATGCCATGGCATGAGGGAAGGGAAGGAGAAAGAGATACCACACCATGGTGTGGAGTGGGAAGGAAGGAAGGAAAGGAGAAGAGAAAGAGAGAGATTCCAAAGCATAGGGGAGGGGGTGGAGACAGAAAAATGGAGAGGGGTGAAGCTGAAATGAATCATGTGCAAAGAGAGAAGGGACTCCAGATATACAGTTTATTGAAGGGACATAGAAAGAGGAAAGATGCCATATGGAAGAGAGAGAGTGTGGGCAGTAGATGGAAGTGGTAGAGAGAGAGGGCAGAAGCTGGGTGGAAGGGGCAAAGAGAGGGCAAATGTTGCATGGAAGGGAGAGATGACAAATGCTGTATAGAAAGAAGAAAGCAAAGAAGATGATTAAGGCAGAAACAACAAAAGGTAGAAATAATTTTTTGTTGCTTTACTTAGAATCAAGTAGTATTGTAACTGTATTGATAAAAGTTTATAAATAGGAAATGGAAATAAGGCAATTTTTTGGACTAAATCCCTTCCTCAGGACAGGATACCATAACAGCCGTATACTATACTGTTCTGAAGAAAGATTTGGCCTCTGAAAGCTCATTGAAAAATGGATTAGTCCAATAAAATGGTATTTTCTTATTTCTCATTATTTGTTTTATTTTTATTTCTTAATTTGTAAAGTGGTGATTGTTATGTATCAGTTTTTTCAAATTTATATCTACTGTCTTTATATTTTGCACAGTATTAGGGGACATGTGTCACTGTTTTTGTGGTGTTGCATTGTATGCAGAGTCTGGTTTCTTTGCGGTTCAGTTTAACTTTTGTCTACATATTTCTTTTTTAGTTTGTGATTATTCCATATTGGGTGAGGGTGTATCTCTGTTCTGTGTGTATGAAAAGGACATAGTTTTCAGTTGGCACTGACTACAGGATCAATTGACTGTGCGGGATCTGGCTTGTTTAGTTTTACAATGTATGTGTTGGTGTTCTAGTGCTCACTGCAGTGTTTAAGATGCTGGCTTTTCCTAGGTACACTCTTTTTGTGCGATATGTGGATTGGGAGGCACGTTTGGCACGTTCTTCCCGACGCCGGAGCAGAGACTTTGTTCACACTTGGACTCCATATTTGAACATTTTGCCTCCTGAGAGTCGTAGCCGGGTCTTGAATAGATTCCACCTCTGAAACTGTGCTTCTAGATGTTTCTGCTTTTCCCTGCTTCCGAGTGTTTCTGTCTCTGTGGGGGGATGGGGAGGGGGGGTGGGGGTAGGGTTTTCTTTGTTGGGGGGGGGGGGGGTCGGGTGGGTCCGGGGAGGACATAAGAGTCCAGTCCTCCGCGGGTGTTTGCTGAAAATGTATACCATGGTTGCTATTGTAGTTGTACTTACTGTTGCTTAATAAAATAGATTTAAACATAAAAATAATATTTTTGATATAGATGGGGGGGTGAAAAAATGATGGGCCCCGGGTGTCACATATGCTAGGTACGCCACTGGTCTTACCCCCAAAATAAGCCCTAGTCCCAGCAGCAACTGTTCAAACCATCCCCCCCACCGCACAGCCAAACCCCTGCTGACCCCCCATTCTTCCCTCCCCGCTGACCGTGAGCGAGCCCTATCTTCATCGAAAGCAGTGTCGGGCAAGCAGCACTCTAAACAGGCTGCTTCGGCCTTGTCTGCCGCACTAATAGTAATGCAGTAGGGTGAAATCCCTGACAGACAAGGCCGAAGCAGCCTGTTTAGAGTGCTGCCGGCCCGACGCTGCTTTCGATGAAGGCAGGGCTCACTCGCGGTCGGCGGGGAGAGGAAGGATGGAGGGTCAGCAGGAGTTCTGCTGCGCAGTGTGTGTGTGTGTGTGTGGGGGTGCTCAAGGGTTCTGCTGCACGAGGATGGGGGGTGGGAAGGATAAAAGCTGGGCAAGGGTTTATGCTGCACAGGGGAATGGGAGGGAGGGAGGGAGGGGAGGAAAGATGCTGCACATGTGGGGGAGAGAAAGGAAAGAGGAAGAATTGGGGTGAAGGAGAGGAAGGGAGAGATGATCATGTGCATACCCCGAAAATAAGACCTAGTACGTTTTTTGACCCAAAATTAATATGACACTGTCTTATTTTTGAGGAAACACGGTAAGTGGCAAAGTTCATTTGTGGATTAGGAATTAGTTATCAGATAGAAAACAGAGGGTAGGATTAAATGGTCATTTTTCTCAATGGAGGAGAGTAAACGGTGGAGTGACAAAAGGATCTGTTCTGGGACTGGTGCTATTTAACTTATTTATAATTGATCTAGAAATTGGAACAACGAGTGAGGTGATTAAATTTGCAGATGACACGAAACTGTTCAAAGTTCAAGGATTGTGAAAAATTAAATTTAATGTGGACAGGTGCAAAGTGATGCACATTGGGAAGAATAACCCAAATCACAGTTACCAGATGCTAGGGTCCACTTTGTGGGTTAGCACCCAAGAAAAGGATCTGGGTGTCATTCTAGACAATATGATGAAACCTTTCGTCCAATGTCGGTGGTGGCCAAAAAAGCAAACAATGTGCTAGGAATTATTAAAAAAGAGATGGTTAACAAGACTAAGAATGTTATAATGCCTCTGTATTGCTCCATGGTGCGACCTCACCCGGAGTATTGCGTTCAATTCTGGTCTCCTTATTTCGAGAAAGATATAGCGGCACTAGAAAAGGTTCAAAGAAGAGCGACCAATATGATAAACGGGATGGAACTCCTCTATTAAGAGGAAAGACTAGAAAAGGTTACAGCTCTTCAGCTTGGAAAATAGACAGCTGAGGGGAGATATGAATGAAGTCTACAAAATCCTGAGTGGAGTAGAACGGGGATAAGTGGATCAATTTCTCACTTTTGTCAAAAATTACAAAGACTAGGGGACACTCGACGAAGTTACAGGGAAATACTTTTATAACCAATAGGAGGAAATATTTTTTTCACTCAGAGAATAGTTAAGCTCTGGAACACATTGCCAGAGGTTATGGTAAGAGCGGATTGTTAGCTGTTTTAAGAAAGGTTTGGACAATTTCCTGGAGGAAAATTCCATAGTCTGTTATTGAGAAAGACATGGGGGAAGCCACTGCTTGCCCTAGGTCAGTAGCGTGGAATGTTGCTACTCTTTGGGTTTTGGCCAGATACTAGTCACCTGGATTGGCCACTGTGAGAATGGGTTACTAGGCTTGATGGAGCATTGGTCTGACCCAGTAAGGCTGTTCTTATGTTCTCCTTCAAAGAAACACTTTTAGTAAAGCCTTCAGGTTGCACTTCGAATAATAATCAGATCCTACCCACGAGTTTTAGAACATAGTTTTTCAACATGAGTTTTCAGTCAATATACGGTGTCTTATCAAAACATTTCTCTTCAGAATGTACAATCCAAAAGCCTTTTCAATATCAAAAATATTCTAGAAGCCATATTATCAAAATGGATGGAATAACTTCCTTATAAGGAAAGGCTAAAGCAGTTAGGGCTCTTCGGTCTGGAGAAAAGACAGCTCAGGGGAGAAATGGAACAGGTCTATACAATACTGGGTACTGGTAGATGCAAATCACTTGTTTACTCTTTCCAAAAATTCTAGTGTACACTTCTCTCTCCGTATCCACGGGGGTTAGGGGCAGAGCCAGCCTACAAATATTAAAAAACCGTGAATAATATTTGGACCGGTTCTGTCCCTAACCCCCACTTCCCCCCGGCTATTTTAAGCCCTGTAAGCCACCCCTTAAGCCTTACCTGGTGGTCTAGCGGGTTTTCGGGGCAGGAGCGATCTTCCCAAGCTCCTGCCCCGTGCAGATCGCTCACAGAAAATGGCTGCCTTGAGCTCCAGTAGTCTCTCGAGCCATTTCCTGTGAGCGATTTGCACAGGGCAGGAGCGTGGGAAGATCGCTCCTGCCCCGAAAACCCGCTAGACCACCAGGTAAGGCTTAAGGGTGGGGCTTACAGGGCTTAAAATAGCCCCCCCCCCCAAAAATGGGTTTTTGGGTTTAAAATCGCGAATAACTGAATCCGTGGATGTTGAAACCGCGGATTCGGAGGGGGAAGTGTAATGTTTTGTGGTTTTGTATTTTATAGTCTATTTTTGGGCCTGAGTTCAGGCCTAAGAAGCAATGGGAAGTGAGATGATGAGACAAGAGCCAGGTATATTTTATAGGAATAGGCTTTTACAAATATAGATTATAAGTTAGATTTAGAGCTGCTTCTGTGGGTGTATAAGAAAATGTGGCTGTCCTTCTGATAATGGCTGGGGGTGGATGTCTGTGTGTGGGAATGAGAGCAGAGCTGAAAAAGCCTGTGCCCCGTCTGTGGGGGAAAAGGTATGAAAAGGCAGAGTGGAAGGAGCAAGAAAGAAGAGAGGGGGTAGGGGGTTGAAGCCTGTTTATTTAGGTTTGAGCTTGTTCTAGAAATAGTAACTTCCAGTATCTTCCTCTGTCACAACTTGGTATCTGTTTGAAACAATGCCTCGGGTAGCTTGAGCCATTGTGGGACAAATTCTATAAAGGACGCCTAAAAGTTAGGCATAGTTTAGACATGTGGCTGTATGCCACTAAGCAGAGATGCACAATAGAGAACTGCATCCAGTGGCGCCCAGCAAATTTAAGCGTGTCTATATAGTTAGGTGTCCTTTATAGAATCACCTTTTAGGCCTGACCACGTCTATAACGTTATTGTGTTTTAGCATTATGACATTATTAGAACAGCGATTTTATGCTGTTTTTTCACATTATAATATTTTCCTTCTGTCCTGGTGGGCTCAAACTCTTATCTGGTGTACCTGGGGCAATGAGGAGATCAAGTCACTAGCCCAGGGTCACAAGGAGCAGTGAGGGATTTGAACCCACAACTTCAGGGTGCTGAGGCTATAGCTCTAACTACTGCACTACACACTCCCAACCAGAGAAGAATGTACTTTTATAATACAGAAGGGCCTGGGAGAGAGTCGGATTTACAACAGGCATGCCTCCTTCCCTCCAGCTCTTACACTGAGCCATTCCTCACCTAATAGCTTTCTAGGTGCCAGTTATCTGATCCATTCCCACCCCCACCTCAGGCATTAAACCACATGTCAATTCAAAAGCCAAGTTTATATACTCATGATTCACAAGCAATTATTTCTCTAGGATAAATATCAAACATGTACTTTCAACAGTTGTCTAGTTCCTCTGCTGTTTTCCAAAAAAATTATTTTGCCCTCTGTGTTCCTCAATCAAAGCATATGGGAAAAAAATATATTGCATACTAAACCTTTTGTTTTTTTCGTTGTAAATAGGATTCCTCTTTGATAATAATGGAAAAAGATGTTTAATAATGCATTACTCAATCAAAGATACACCCAAACAGGAAATTCTACCTCTTCAAGGTAGGACAAAGAAAAACAAAAGAGGCTCAATCTTTTTATTCACTCACGACCCGATACGTATGTGTTTCGGCCATGAGGCCTGCCTCAGGGGTCTTATCTTCAATGCGAAGCACTGTTTTGTAAATGTCCTCCAATCAGCTGTGTATAGGAACAATTCCTTGTCTCCACTGATACCCCAGCACATATTCCTATTTTTCTTGTGACAATCTTCCATCTAGGTGCATATTGATGATGTCACAATGATGTCAAGATTGTGCATCAGACATGTCCACTTGCTCCTATTTTCTTAACCTTTTGAGAATAAGGTTTAGTATGCAATATATTTTTTCATGTGCTTTGCTTGAGTAATGCATTATTAAATATCTTTTTACCTTAATATCAAACTGGAGTACTCTATCCCCCCCCCCCCAAAACCCCAAACCATTATATCTGGACACCTCCAGCACACCTAACCCACGTGTAATTCGCGCCTAGCTAGCGCCCAACTAACACCCAAAAGTAGACCTGGTTTTTCAACACCTACATTTTAGGTGAGAATATAGATGGGCTTAAACATGTAACTTCATGAACTTAATCTGATTCTTATTGTAAACTGCATTGATTCCTTGCAGAGAATTACAGAATATAAGACACTGTATTTTATTGTGGTGGAGAGACACTGTCTGAATTCAAGATCATGTGGGACAGGGACATGGGATCTTTTTAAGGAGAAGAGGCGACAGCAGATGTTGCTGATGGGCAGACTGGATGGGCCATTTGGCCTTTATCTGCCGTCATGTTTCTGTATAAATAATTTTAAATAAATAGTCTCATGGTACTACTGCTGGGTATCATTTTGAACCCAGCACTACTGGGGATGGCTCCAACCCTATTCTATTGGATCACCAAGGATTGGTTCAGATAGGTTTGGGTGTTGCTTCTGGAAACTAGGGATGGGGGGAGGGGGCTGCATTAAACCACCTCTGACCATGCATTAGCATCCCTGTGCAGAATAAAAACTCGCGAGGCTGACTGTATTATTGATTTTACTTTGAGACTCACTAAACTATGGTACTAAGTTATCGTGGGTTACTAACACTTAATTGCTGCTGGTCCAGCTCACCCCAGCTTTGATTTCTGGGGCTACAATAAAATTCTCTAGTGACTTTTGGTTATAGAAGGAAGAGATCTGAGGCATTTGATTCCCTCTGTTCTAGAAGGAAAACAAAACTTATTTTTATGATGTTTTGCTTCCATTTGAAGGCATTATTATTTTCTGTTGGAAGGAATTCTGGCAGGTTTACAGCCAAAATTTGATATTATGAGTACATGGGAAGGAGTTTAAAAAGCAAAAACTTGTGAGCTTATTACAGTAGACTCTCTGTTAATCGGAACTCAATTAACCAGAACTCTCAAGCAACCAGAAAAAAAATCTAACACTGTAATACTTTAAATAAAAATGAAAATAAAATCAGTTTCTGGCATAAATTTAAGTGTAAACTTGGCACATCAAACCTGAGTACGCCCACGCTTTGTCTACCACATGTTCGGTAGTTTGTCTGGAACAATTTATGATTTGGCATAGTATAGGGCACATGTGTCAAACACAAGGCCTTATACTTTTTATGTGGCAGGTGGCAACATTCCCAATCTTCCCCTTCTGAGCCCAGCATGTCCTCCCCTCCGCGCTGGTCCGATGCCACCACACCGGAAAGTCCGCCGGCCTTGGCAGTGATTCGGCAGTGCTGTTCGTGGCTCCCCTCCTGCCCTCCGTCCGCCGCGGTCCACCCGGGTGGAAACAGGAAGTTGCGTGTCATTGGAGACAGACCGCGGCAGGCAAAAAGCAGGAGGAGGAGCCATGCACAGCACTTCCAAATTGCCGAAGCCAGCAGATTCCCCGGCCCGGAAGCAACATCGGATCGGCGCTGGAGGGAAAAGCACGATGGGCTGTAAAGAGAGCGAGATGAAGGGAGAGAGGTTGGTCCTGGGGTAGTGTGGAGAAAGAGGGAAAAAGATACTTGACGGGAGAACTGCTGGGAAGAGAAAGGGAGAAATGGTGGACCTGGGGGGAAGGAGGCAGGCAGACAGGGTGAGAGATGGGATGGGGGGGGGGCTGTTGGGAAGAGAAAGGGAGAGAAGTTGAATCTGGAGATGGAAGGGGATGGAGAAATGTTAGGCCTGGGGGTGGAAGGGGGAGAGAGAGAGATGCAGCATCTTTATTTTCCTTCCATCTCATTGTTCAGCATCAAGGGGGGAGGGAAGAAGAACAACAACAGAAAAGAGATGGAGCAAAATGTTAGACCAAGAGGAGTGAGGAGGAGAGATAGAAGGAAATAGGAGGCTGGGAAAGGAGTGAGATGGGAAATGGGAGAGCTACAGAATAAGAGAAGATGGAAAATTGATAGGTAGCTGAAAATTTAAAAAGGAGAAAGAGGGCAAGATCTGAGTGGACAGAGGCAGAAAAGAAAAAAGGAGAACAGTTGAAAGGGAAAATCAATATGGACTGGAGCAAGAGAGAAAAGGAGAAAAAAAATGGACAGCAGACACTGGAAAGAGAATTAGAAGATAGACAAAATCAGAAAGAGAAACTGGAATCAAAAGCAAAATGACCAAACAACAAAAGGTAGAAAAAATAATTTTATTTTCTATTTTGTGATTACAATATGTCAGATTTGAAATATGTATCCTGCCAGAGCTGGTTAGACTGCAAGCGTGAACTAGAACTTAAAAGAGAGGAAAAGTCTTTTTTATTTATTTTGTAGCCGGCGTGGGGTTGGAGAGGTTGCATCCCTATACTTCTACTACGACTAACCCCCTCCTTTGCTGGTGTGCAGCGTGGGTTTTGGCGCCGGCGATTGATCCGATGCGCACAGAAGTCCTGTGGGCATCGGAACCGCCACCGGCGCTGAGGCCCTCGTTGCGCGTCAGCAAAGGAGGGGGCAAGTATCTTAATAAAAAATCCGGCCCACAACTTAGCCTGCGTTTTAGATTCCGGCCCCTTATGTGATTTGAGTTTGACACCCCTGGTATAGAATTTTTAATAATTACTCTCAAGCATCCAGAAACTACATTTATCCGGCATCTATCAATCCCCATGGGTGCCGGTTAACTAAGAGTCTATTGTAATACATATTTTCCTATATTGATGCTGTAGTGATGTTTAAACTCCTTTTTTAAATCAGAGGTGTCAGAAAAGCATTAGTGTTTTCTTTAACTTTGTGCCAGGAAGACATGTTAAAAGAAATTACCATTTCTCCGTAAGACGCCACGGAACACAGCCAACAATTCACTTTTCCCTTTTTTTTTTTGGCTTAAGAGGTTTTTTGTTATTACAGCGGTATATTATTATAATTCGCATTTCCCAGCAGAGTAAATGTTACAGGAAAGACCTTGAAAACAAATCCAGGTAAAATACTTTAGAAATACTAGAGCAGCCTGAATGACAGGTGTGATTATTCAAGTCAACTTGAAGTTGTTTTGCTTTTCAAGCCTCTTTTCTGCCCCGATGATCCCCATCAGTTTTTCTTTTTTTTAAGACATGGTTTCCTAGAGCTATTTTGGCTTTTCAGATCTGTCAGTTATTGTAAAAGGATAATAATTCAATAAAAAATAAAAGTGAAAATGTGAACTGCAGAGTTTTCACCTCCTGAATGCTTCTAATGAGAAATAGTATTATGCATGTCAGCATAATACTATTTAATGTATTGTAAATAACTTTGGGTGAATCTCTTCATGAAAAGGTGGTTAATAAATCCCAATAAATAAATATATATGGATTCTAGCATACGCTAGCTCTGGGAACTGCAGGCATGGATTGTGGATGCTAAAGATACCACTAATGCTGCTACAGCCAACAACTCTGATGCTAATTTTAATTTGTAATTACTTATTCCATTCTGGACAAGGGTGGATCTGTGTTCTGTGTGAATAAAAAAGACGCTTTCTGTTAGCATTGACTGTTTAGGATCAATGTGCACTAGTCTGGCTTGTTTAGTTTTACAATATGTCTATTGATGTTCTAGTGTTCACTGCAATGTTTAAAGATGCTGCCTTTTCCTAGTTACACCCTTGTTGTGTGACTCGTGGATTATTACTAAACTAGTCTTTAAGCCCGTTACATTAACGGGTGCTAGAATACTGTTCACCCTCTATGTTGCCCCTTCCATTCACTGCCCTCTCTTCTCTTTCCATCTCTCTCTTTCTCTCCCATATGGCCTCTCTCCATCTCCTCCTTCCTTTTGCCTTGGTCTGGCATACCTTCCTCCTTCCCTCCAAGCCATTCTCTCCCCCTCTGCTCCCTTTCCTCATTTAACTACTTCATTGGTCAGCAGCAGCATTCACAATTCATTGCTGTTGTTGGCTTCAGGTCTTTCTCTCTGGCCGGTCCTGTCTTCATGAAAACAGGAATTAGGCAGGACCGGCCAGAGAGGAAGGCCTGAAGCCAGCAACAGCAGCGAATTGTAAACGCTGCTGCTGCCTGAAGCACCCGAGGCAGACGCTTCTCTCCCCTCCCAGCTCAACCCCCGCTGACTCTGCGACCCTCCCAGCAAGATGACTTTAATATCAAACCTCCCTCCAGCGTTGGCAGCCGCAGCACGTTAAACAGGCTGCTTCGGCTTTCTTCTGCCGTTGAGTCTCTCTGTTGCGTCATTGATGACGTCATCAGTGACGCGGCAAAGGGACTCAACTGCAGGAGAAAGGCCGAAGCAGCCTGTTTAACGTGCAGCGACTGCCAACGCTGGAGGGATGTTTGTACCGGTGCAGAAGCGATATGTCTCTCCCCCTCCAGTACCTGTGCACCACTTTGCTGTGGCGCATCCTCCCATGGGGGGGGGGGGGTTGCACAGTGGGAGCCGGGTGAGAGCGGCGATCTCTAGTTGGTTTTTTTTTTTTTTGTTTGTTTTAAGTTGAAAGCCGGCGCTGCAGCTCCTCTCTCGATCCTGGTGGAGTTCGAGAGAGGAGCCGTTACCATTCACGGTGAGGAAGGCCGCCGCAGCTCTGTAATTTTTTTTTTATTATTTGAAAACCGCGAGCAAGTGGTGATGTAAAACCCGCGCATGCGCAATCGTGTTTTCACGACGGATCAGGGAACACGATTTTTTTGTGCGCATGCGCGTCCTACCATTTTATTATATTAGATATATTTTTTTCATATAAAGGAGTGGGGGGGGGGTACAAAAACAATCAGCCCTGGGTGTGAAGTATACTAGGTATGCCACTCATAGTTTTACTAAATTTGAAAAAAAATGTATAATTAATGTTTAGACAAGAAGAATACAAAGTCTTTTTTATTTTGATTTTTCTGGAGTGTAATTGGAATTTGTAACCTGTGGGAATGTGCGTTTCTTCTCATATTTTACACAGTACAGAGGAAATGCATTTCTATTTTCTATTTTTCCAGTGTTTTACTGCATAGAAGGTTTGTCTTCCTGGGGTTCAGGTTTTGCCTGCTTATTTGTATTTTTAATTTTTAGTTACCGTACTTATTCTGTATCTGTTGAGAATCTGTTCTGGTAGCAGTGTAGCTTACGCTGTTTTCCCCATAGTAGGTGATGGTGTGTTGTTATTCTTGATCTCGGTGTGATTGTTAAACAGGGTTGCTGTTTGAGCTCTTTCAGTTCTTTAATAGCACGACAAGCTTGATTTATAGGTTCTAAGTGTGTTTTTGCAAGACACTATGGCCGTTAGTGTAAGAGTTTGCTGCTTCTCCAGACACTGGATTTTTGTGGTATCATCCCAGTTAGAGGGGAGCTCTCTACACCCACTTTAACAAAATGTAAGACTATTTCTTTTTTGGTGGTGGCTGGAGGGAGGATATTGGACCCCCAATAATTTTGAAAAGTTGGCTTTTTCATCTAGATTTTTGAAAAGTTGGTTTTTACTGCACCCTATTCAAAGCCCTGATTGGCGATGGACCAACCTATCTAAACAATCGCCTAACCAGGAATAACAAACAAATCCAGATCAAGCAGAACATAGGTACCCTTTACTCATCCCCCAATCAAAGGTGTACAATGCAAGAAAATGTATGATGACATATTAGCTACCCAAGCAGTGAAACTAGACCACCACTTCTCTAACCTGATGACCACAATGCCCAACTACAAAACCTTTAGGAAAGAACTAAAAAATAAGTTATTTAAGAAATTTGTCAAATGATATAAAACCTTCTCAATATATCCCTAGATACTAAATGCTTCTTCTAACTATCTATCTTGTAATTTCTCTGGGTATGCCTAGACCAATTCTTTTGGAATCCACCTAGAACTGAAAGGTATTGACAGAATAGAAGACACTAATGTAATGTACAGGAAGATAAGAGAAGCTCATGAAAAGAGAATAGCACCTATTATAGATTCTCATGCACAACTTCAGTCACGAGGACTTCAATGCCTTCTGAAGCCTGGTGTAAATTCTAGTACACAAGAACATCAAAGATCCCCGGTATTCTATAACACGGAACCTAAATAATTTGAATGCCTCTGACCTTCCCATGGCCATGCCCCCTTTTGGGTTGTGTGCGAGCCAATTTAGGCATGCAGAGTTGTAAAATAGCATGTAAATAGATTCAAATGTCAATTAAGCCACTGCTTGCCCTGGATTGGTGGCATGGAATGCTGCTACTATTTGGGTTTTTGCCAGGTATTTGCGACTTAGATTGGCCTCCGTGAAGACGGGATACTGGGCTAGATGGACCATTGGTCTGATCCAGTAAGGCTATTCTTATGTTAAACTATTGTTAACACCAATGATTAAATGATTACAGCTCATTAACTACATATTTTGCATATGTATCTGAGATCTTAACTTCTGGTAACTTATATACAGTATCTGGGGGATAATGTGCATTTCAAAGTGAGCACCTAGGTTATAGAATTGTCCTTTAGTCATCAGCTATTGGAGTTGGGCATAGGTTGGGGACAACAGTGGAAAATACCTTTATAGTGGAAAAAAAATACATTTTTCCTTTGAACCTTGACACAGGAAAACTACTCGCTAGGTTCTACAGCCCAATCCAGAGGTCCTGGGTAAACTTCTGTTTTCTGCTCAGGAAGGTCACCTAAGATAATTTATAATAAGTGCTTCATATTGAATGTTAGAAAAGAAGAGACACAGCTCAAGGACACAACAAATAATTATCCTAAAAACCTCTCTGTTGCACAAACAAATATTCCTTAATGGCAAGATAGAGGCCAAGCAGAGAATAACTGTGAAATGATTTTATGCACGTCAAAGATGACAGGGGGAAACCAGCACACAGTGGCAGTTAAAATCTTAAAGAAAAGTATGGGGGATAACTTGTGAGGAGACCAGTTGGGCCATTTTGGCTTTATCTACCATCTACTCTGTTACATCCTTCTATGCCCCAAACTCTGCATTTAAGCTCTTGTCAGGAGGGAGAAGGGTATAAATTTGACTGAGTGGCCAGCAAATGTATACCTTTGCTATCTGTGGACTTTCAGCCCATATCCATGTACAGTATTGGATCAAAAATCAATATAAATACAATATGTGATATCTATATATATATATAAAATCGGAGGTATGTATGTGTGTATGTGTGTATGTGCCGCGATCAGGCAAAAACGGCTTGACCGATTTGAACGAAACTTGGTATGCAGATCCCTCACTACCTGGGATGATATGTTCTGGGGGTCTCGCGACCCACCTGCACACGTGGGCGGAGCTACAAACAGAAAATCATATTTCACCCATTCAAGTCAATGGAAAAAATGTAAAAAGCTGTGGGACCGATTTGAACGCAAATTGGTATGCAGATCCCTCACTACCTGGGGTGATATGTTCTGTGGGTCTCGTGGCCCACCTGCACACGTGGGCAGAGCTACAAACAGAAAATCAGATTTCACCCATTCAAGTCAATGGAAAAAATGTAAAAAGCTGTGGGACCGATTTGAACGAAACCTGGTATGCAGATCCCTCACTACCTGGGGTGATATGTTCTGGGGGTCTCGCGGCCCACCTGCACACATTGGCGGAGCTACAAACAGAAAATCAGATTTCACCCATTCAAGTCAATGGAAAAAATGTAAAAAGCTGTGGGACCGATTTGAACGAAACCTGGTATGCAGATCCCTCACTACCTGGGATGATATGTTCTGGGGGTCTCGCGGCCCACCTGCACACGTGGGCGGAGCTACAAACAGAAAATCAGATTTCACCCATTCATGTCAATGGAAAAAATGTAAACAGCTGCCATTCTCACAGTAATTCAAAAACTGCTTGACCGATTTGACCGAAACTTGGTATGCAGATCCCTCACTACCTGGGGTGATATGTTCTGGGGGTCTCGCGGCCCACCTGCACACGTGGGCGGAGCTACAAACAGAAAATCAGATTTCACCCATTCATGTCAATGGAAAAAATGTAAACAGCTGCCATTCTCACAGTAATTCAAAAACTGCTTGACCGATTTGACCGAAACTTGGTATGCAGATCCCTCACTACCTGGGGTGATATGTTCTGGGGGTCTCGCGGCCCACCTGCACACGTGGGCGGAGCTACAAACAGAAAATCAGATTTCACCCATTCATGTCAATGGAAAAAATGTAAAAAGCTGCCATTCTCACAGTAATTCCAACTACCTGGGGTGATATGTTCGGGGGGTCTCGCGGCCCACCTGCACACGTGGGCGGAGCTACAAACAGAACATCAGATTTCACCCATTCATGTCAATGGAAAAAAAGTAAAACGCTGCCATTCTCACAGTAATTCAAAAACGGCTTGACTGATTTGAACGAAACTTGGTATGCAGATCCCTCACTACCTGGGGTGATATGTTCTGGGGGTCTCGTGGCCCACCTGCACACATGGGCGGAGCTACAAACAGAAAATCAGATTTCACCCATTCATGTCAATGGAAAAAATGTAAAAAGCTGCCATTCTCACAGTAATTCCAACTACCTGGGGTGATATGTCCTGGGGGTCTCGCGGCCCACCTGCACACGTGGGCGGAGCTACAAACAGAACATCAGATTTCACCCATTCATGTCAATGGAAAAAATGTAAACAGCTGCCATTCTCACAGTAAATCTAAAACGGCTTGACCGATTTGAACGAAACTTGGTATGCAGATCCCTCACTAACTGGGGTGATATGTTCTGGGGGTCTCTTCACCCAAGAATTTATATGTTCTTGCTCCTGGAGGTGAAACTAAAAATGTTGTTTATAATCAAGTTTTGTGTTAGTTGTATTGTATTCATTTTGTCAAATATTTCACATTATAATTTGAATATTGTACTTTTTATAAAGCTGTAAAAAAATAATTTCATTTACCACTATAAAGTATCTTTATTTGAATCCATTTACAGTGTTATTGCTATAATTAAATACCCGTGCAACGCCGGGGCATCAGCTAGTTATCTATATAAGAAAGAGGTAGAGGGAGAGTTAAGTGAAGGTGGGCTGAAAAGCTATCCGAATAGTGGAAATATTTAGCTATCTGGTTAAGACATTCACTTAGTTTAGGCTTGCTGAAATTAACTGAAAGGGCTCGTGTGGTGCCATATTGCACATACCAGGTATGGGTCATGCATTTGTTATGCTGCCTTTCTGTGGTAGGGGAGAGTGTGGCACAGTGGTTAAAGCTACAGCCTTAGCACCTCGAGGTTGTGGATTCAAACCCACACTTATCCTTGTGACCCTGGGAAGTCACCTAATCCCCCCATTGCCCCAGGAACTCTAGACCAGAGTTTCTCAACATGTGGTACGCGTACCCTTGGGGGTACACGGCCTGGCAACTGCCAGGGATCATGCCCTGACTCCCGCTGAAGCCGCCACTGACAGGGTTTCCTCCCTGGATCCATCTGCCTGCCCACTGCACCACCCCTGAAATTGGGGAACGACAAGCTGGCCCAGTCGGTCTTCTTCCTGGCTCAAAGGTAGGTCGGTCTGCCGCCCCCTCCCTGGATACTTGAGCTGATTTCTCCTTGTTTCTCCCACTTAACTTTGAATGCCACTTTTAACCAGCGCCGCCGTCCGGTATGCCTCGACTGCACATGCATCCGCAGAACCAACATCCGTGGATGGATGCCGGCTCTTGCTCTCCACCAATTGGAGACCGCCGAAAAGAAGGGCGTGAGAATTTGAAGGCGGACTTCAAAGGGAGGATGACGGGAAAGCACGCGTGCAACTTTTCTTTTGCTGATAAATTATCTTTTGGGATTTCCTTGGTTACAAGTTGCATGTTGGGAAATTCGGTGCATGCATCTTAATTCTTCACTATTCTGGTAGCACTTGCGATGGTGGTTTGGAGGACTCGTTTACCGAGGCAACGCTAGTTTTGCGAGTCAAAGTTTGCTGGAGTGTTTTGCTCGTCTTGTAAAACACTCACAAACCGCGTTACTCGTAAACCAAGGTTTGACTGTATTGGAATGCAATCAGAGATTCATAAAATCAACAGACAACAAAGGTAGGAAAAACAATTTTATTTTCAATTTAGTGATCAAATTGTCAGTTTTGTGAATTTATATCTGCTGTCTATATTTTGCTCTATATTTGTCTATTTTTCTATAGTTGTCACTGATTGCATATTTTAAAGTCATCTGGCTTGACCTCTTGGAACCCCCCCGAAATATAAATGATAATTAACTTTTTCTGTGCGTGCAGTGTGTTTTTTAAATCTTGTGGTTACCATTATGTATCAATAAGATTATATTGTGTGTATATAAAAAATGGATGGAAGAAATTGCGTTACAATTAGTACTATTATTATGGGGGTGGGGTCAGGGGCGGAGCTTGGGCAGAGATACTCAGTTGGTATTTGTTAGGCTTAGGGGGTACTTGCCTTGAAGAAGTTGAGAAACACTGCTCTAGATAAATTATGAGCCCGCTGGAACAGGCAGGGAAAAATGCTTGAGTACCTGAATAAATTCATTTACAGTACTCCCTGAAATTCACAGGGGCTACATTCTTGGAGTGACCGCGAATTGTGAAAAACAGTGATTATTGGATACGGAAGAGGAGCAGGGATTGGAGGCAGGAGAGGGCTGCAGGGGCGACGGCGGCTGCTTCGAGTGCTGATGCGGGCGGTGGAACTTGCGGCTCCGACCCGGGCTCGCTGGTCAGGCAGAGCAGATCAGGGGGCCGGAGGATGTGCATGGCAGGGTCCTAGGTCGCGGACAGGTCGGTCAGAACAGATCGGAGGGTCGAAGGAGGCGGACAGAAAAAACCACGAATGACTGGGGGCATGAACTGTGAACCGTGACTGTTCTGAGCTCCCCAGCCCATGCAAGAGGCGGGAGCTCGCATTCGCACTTACAACGAGCAGAAGGGATAAGGACTAAGTGCTTGGGAGGAAGGGCGGGCGGATGCCGCTTTCAGCACGGGGGTGCTTTGTGGTTCTCGCGGGGAGGCGTTCGTGGGGGGGGGGTTGCGATGCCGGTTCGGGGGGTGCGATGCTGGTTAGAGCGGGGGGGGGGGGGGTGGTGCTCGTACACCAGAACATGTTCGGTTTGCGAGGCAAAAGTTTGCTGAGTGTTTTGCTCATCTTGCAAAACACTCGCAAACCGGGTTACTCGCAAACCGAGGTTCCACAGATGGTGCGCCCACATCTGGAGTACTGTATCCAGTACTGGTCGCCGTACCTCAAAAAGGACATGGCGGTACTTGAGGGAGTCCAGAGAAGAGCGACAAAGTTGATAAAGGGTATGGAAAACTTCTCATATGCGGACAGATTGGAAATGCTGGGGCTATTCTCTCTGGAAAAGCGGAGACTTAGGGGAGATATGATAGAAACCTTCAAAATCATGAAGGGTATAGAGAAGGTAGACAGGGACAAATTCTTCAGGCTGTGGGGAGCCACAAGCACAAGGGGGAACTCGGAGAAATTGAAAAAGGACAGGTTTAGAACAAATGTTAGGAGGTTCTTTTTCACTCAGAGGGTGGTGGACACATGGAATGCGCTCCCGGAGGCTGTAATAGGCCAGAGCACACTACAGGGGTTCAAGGAAGGTCTAGATAAGTTCCTAAAAGATAAGGGGATTGAGGGGTACAGAAAGAAGTAGAGGTAGGTTATAGGATTAGACAGAAACCACTTCACAGGTCACGGACCTGATGGGCCGCCGCGGGAGCGGGCCACTGGGCGCGATGGACCTCTGGTCTGACCCAGTGGAGGCAACTTCTTATGTTCTTATGTTCACTGTACAAAAATATTCAACGCTGCTGCTGATATATGTAATGGAGCTTAATATGTAACACTTACACACATCATCAGTGCCAATAATTGGCAGTTACTAAACTAAACTAAACCTTAAGTTTATATATCGCATTCTCTCCACAGTTATAGAGCTCGGCATGGTTTACAAGAGCTTAATATAAGGAGGGAACAGCATAATGGGGTTGGAGGTTGAGTAAAGGGGGGAAGAGAGCATTACATTTTTGAGAATAGCCTAGTTTTCATGGTAGTTACATGTGAATGTGCACTGGACATCTGAGTGCTACAGTGAGTAACTAAAGAGGCATGTACGTGAATACAGAACGGATGGGCAGGCTTTTATATTGTAATTTTCAGAGGTTGCAAAATTCTGAATTCAGAGATTTCTAGATAGTTATTTTCAAATTTGGCAATTTGCTTTCCAAGTATAAGACTGACATAAATCAATTGCAAACTGGAATTTTTCCCTTTAAACCAAACAGTATATAGAATTCTAATGCCGAAAGGTAAAGCAACCATTCCCCCAAAAGTCTGCAAATCAGTTATCGGGTTTTAGTGAGAAGGTGAAGCCAGGATTAAGTGGTATTTCTAGTTCTATTTATTTCAGCTTTTAAAGCTTTATAAAATTACGTTATGTAATTTTATTTCCCGCCAAATCCTCACCAAGCAGAGTTTGAGGCAGGTTACAATCAGCATTATTGCTACACGCAGTGCAAAATCTGCTAATAAGTGCTTATCGGGTGATTCATATGACGCATGTAACTTGAATACTATCAATGGAGGTTCCCTGCTATTGACATAGCATAAAAGGCCATAACTGAACCCAGCCATGCCGACTTTGGGCCAGATTCACTCCCCATCCGATCTGATCCGTAGCTAGGGGCCTGATTCATGATGCGTCCTCGTGCAAATGGGGATGATTGGAATCACGCCCCCAACCGACAGCACGGATCGCTGAATAGCGATCCTGATGCATGTGCAGACCATCTGTAGATGGTCTGCACATGCTTACAGAGCAGCGACCTTTTTTTAAAAAAAAAAAAAACTTTTAAAAACTTATAATACTTTGCGAGCCTGTGGTTTTAACCTGTTTAAACCCACAGGCTCGCACTGCGGGGAAGGCAAGGAGAGTAAGGGCAGCGATCATGGCAGAGAGCAGGAGAGTCGGGGCAGAGAGCAGGTGATGCAGTCGGAAAGGACGTGAGCAACTGGTCCCCATCAGTCGCTTGTTTCTTGATCGGCTAACCCAGTCGGTGTTCCATTTTTTGTTAGTGAATCGCTGCTTGCCTACTTTACATGCCATTTCTCCTCATTTGCATGCACAGATCGGATCCGAGGATGATCGGCCAAAGGGTTAGTGAATCGAGTTGGAGGAAAATCGGGTCGCAAAGTGGTCGGGACACGATCGGTGTCCTTAGTGAATCTAGCCCAGGGATGGGCAAACTCCAGTCATTGAGGGCCGGAATCCAGTTGGGTTTTCAGGATTTCCCCAATGAATATGCATGAGATCTATTTGCATGCAGTGCTTTCAATGCATATTCACTGGGGAAATCCTGAAAACCCGACCGGATTCCGGCCCTCGAAGACTGGAGTTGCCCACCCCTGATCTAGCCCTTAATGACATCCTGGTACACAGATGCATTACAGAATTGGCACCCGGTGCTTGGCATCGGTGTGCATAATTAGTTGCCAGTGCTTAAATAACACAGTTGATGCATTAGCTCATTATTGGGTCCAGTGTTTAAAAACAAACAAAAAAAACGATGACTTTATTTTAATGGGAAAAGATCTGAAGTGTTGGAAAGTTGGGATGGAATAGGGAGGAGAAAAAAAACCCAGAATGTATCGCAGCCTGTCAAGTGTGTTTACTCTGTGAGCCCAAAATGTCAGCTTTCAGCTAATAACTGGTCTTCAGAGCAAGTTTTCCCACTTATTATAAAAAGTGCAGTGATCTCCCCTGCTAACTCCTCTGGAAAATCCCTAGATAACGCTCTGACTCCAGACACAGTCTAACTTCTCTTCATGCTTCTAATCCTTAAAATGGCAGATCATTCACCAAAAGGGAAGAAAGAGATGAGCCTAAAGACTTCAAAATAAATCCACCCCTCCCCTGACAGACTGTGGCCAATTTTCACCTATCACCCTGATCTTTAAATTGCTCTTAATAAGCTGCTACACTTAATAAAGGAGCCTGGGCTGTGGGCAGTTGTCTGTAATGGAGACAACCATATCGCCAAGCTGTAGCTTCCATCTCAGCCCCAGGCAGCTAGTGTATTTATCACCTCCCAGGGGGCTGTAGGAGAAAGAGCCAGCTTCAGAGGTTTTTTTTCCAGCACCTGCAGGTTATCTATGTTATAATGTTTTCTTAATGTGCTAATTGCTAAGTTTTGACTTTCCCAGCCTGTGTTTTATTTCTATATACTACCCAGACTATTGCAAAACACTGCAAGAAGGAGAAATATTACTGTTTAATCATATTTATTTTCCCCTGGCAGTGTCTGAATTTTTAGCATTTTTTAATATTGTAATTTTCAGATGTTGTAAAATTCTGAATTCAGAGATTTCTAGATAGTGATTTACAAATTTGTCAATTTGCTTTCCAAGTGAAAGACTGACATAAATCAATTGGAAATGGGAATTTTTCCCTTGAAACCAAACAGTACATAGAATAATAATGCCTTAAGGTAAAGCAACCATTCCCCCAAAAGTCTGCAAATCAGTGGTTATCGGGTTTTAGAGATTTCTCCGATGAGGAAATAAGGAGGTGAAGTTCTATTTATTTCAGCTTTTAAAGCTTTATAAAATTACGTTATGTAATTTTATTTCCTGCCAAATCCTCACCAAGTGGAGTTTGAGGCAGGTTACAATCAGCATTATTGCCACACGCAGTGCAAAATCAAAACTATCTATATTCTTAAAATAGAGTTAGATTCACTAAGCAAGCTGATCGTGTACCGCTTGGTTTGCGCTCACTTTCCTACTACGGCTCGATTCACTAACCTTCCTCCAGACCCCATCCGCACCTTATCCGATCTGCGCATGCGAATGAGTAAAAAGGCATGTAAATTTCTTAAGGCCTCGATTCATGAAACCATTTCGTCCAAACCGACTGGCCTTTCCGATCCAAAAAGTTTTGATTGCCGAGGACCAGTCGTTTACATCCTCGCCGACTATTCCTGCCTAGCAACTGCCGCGTGCATGTTAAGAACCCCATTAAAAATATATATATCTACCCCACAAAAAATCCAAAATATATCTAAACTTTAAATATATGTAAACTTTCATGTACATAAGCGTTAGAAATCTTTTTTTGATTTTTTTGGAATGCGAATAGCAAGCACGGGGGTGAATCTCGGATTTGTAATGTGCATGGCGAGAAAATCGCATTGTACATTTCATATATTAGAGCCAAATTTAAAAAAAATAAAAATAACGTCCGCGATTAAACCCCGCCCCATTTCTACGCAGTGAAGTCCTAAGAGCTAGCGCATGCGTTATGTGCTTCAAAACCAACAAGGATACAGTGCGTACGCTTCCTGGGATTCTTAGGCTGTATATAACAGCACGTGATCCCAGTGCATTCAACTACTGTTAACTGTTGTGTCTTCTAGCAACTTAACAGTTCTTTCCTGAGAGAAATGTTAAGCTGTTTGGAAGCGTGCAATAAACTTCGAGATTGATCTGTAAAAAAAGGACGAACTCAAAGAATTCCACAGCTCGCTCACAAACCTCCGACACTATTTCTCCTTAAACCTCTCCAACAAATTTTTCAAAAAGCTACAGTCACAGCTTATACAGCTTGCAACCGCACTTAAGAAAAATAGCGGTTGGTAATAAATAGTTCTTATATTGCATTTTTTACGACAACCATGTTTTGCGGTAGACGCATTTGGAGTCCGCCAATGACATCCGTGATTAAACTCCGCCCCATTTCTACGCAGTGAAGTCCTAAAGAGCTAGCGCATGCGTTATGTGCTTCAAAACCAACAAGGATACAGTGTTACAGCGAGACGTGTGCACGAATGGGGGGGGGGGGGTTACGATTTGATCATTTGCATGGACAAGCTTTACTGAATTGATCGGCCAGAATGACCTGGAAACGGATAGGACACAAATAGGATCGATTTGTGGACTTTAGTGAATCTAGCCCATAGACTTTTAAAATACGTAATGGGTTACAAATAGCATTTTCATTACACAGAGAAAAATATACAGTGCAGAGTCAAGGTCAAACTAAACCACTAACAAAGTCTTTTGAAAAAATCATGTTTTTAGATTTTTGCAAAACAGAGCATACATAGGAGTAATATGGATCTCTAAGGGGAGTGAATTTCAGATTTTTGTGCTTTGGTAATGAAATGATTTGCAGTGAATCGACTTGTATTTTACAACTATCAGAGATGGGAAGGATAAAGTCAAATGATTAGTTATGATGGTCTACGATCTTTTTTTTAATATTTATTTGAAATTTTTGCAGAAAAATACAAAGCCTCAGAAGTACAACAGATACAATACAAAATTTACGCAGTAAACAATCCCTCTCCTCCCCCCCCAATCCCAATAATGCAAAATGTTGTACAGTAACTCTTCAGTATAATGCACAAGAACACAGCCAATAAAACCAGTCCCCCCTTCCCTCCCCCACCCCAGGGTCAATGATGCAAATAAAAACAGTACAAGATGGTTACAATTAACAAAGATAGGACTAACCAGAGGTCATGAAGAATGTTCACACACCTTAAGAAAGGGTGTAAGACGAGTATGTACCAAAGCAGTCAATTTAGACATATAGAAAATAAAGTCCATTTTACGCAACAGGTGAGTCTGACCTGGGGGAAAAGGTTGTTTCCAATGGGCTGCCAATAAAAGTCTAGCAGCCGTAAGGATAAAACAAGCAAGCTTATGCACTTTAGCGGGCAACATAGCTAAGGGAAGATGTAAAAGAGCACTGGCCATAGTTTTTTGGAAGAGTGGTATGTAAGATGTCAGACAATAATTCAAAAACCATATCCCAATAGGGAATAACCCGTGGGCAATCCCACCAAATATGAAGAAAGGTACCCTGCTGTCATGATGTTCTACAGATCTGACTAATACAGTAGTTCAGTAAATCTGCAGAAGCTATCAGGAGCATCTCAATATAAGATCTTAAATATTAAATGACATAACTTAAATTAAACTCGCTTTTCTACCGGGAGCCAATGTAACTCTATGATCAATAGTGCAACGTGATCAAATCAAATTGTTGCACCTACAGAATTCTTTTGCTCCATTAGAGCATTACAATATTCAAGAAAAAAAAGAATTGAGATGGAACCAGAACTGATGAAGGTAACTCAAGAAATGCACTCCCAAAGGGAGGGGGGGGGAAAGAAAGCTCAATCAAAAAAATTGTTGCTGTTAGGAGATTCCATCATAAGAGGCATTAACCTTGGAACACAAGTCAGGGAGCCTGAAATAGTGAAGTGTCTCGCAGGATCCTCAGCTACCAGGAATACCAAATACTGTCTATAACAGTGGTCTCAAACTCAAACCCTTTGTGGGGCCACATTTTGGATTTGTAGGTACTTGGAGGGCCGCAAAAAAAAATAGTTAATGTCTTTTTAAAGAAATGACAATTTTGCATGAGGTAAAACTCTTTATAGTTTATAAAACTTTCCTTTAACGGTTAAAAGAAAGATATATAAACTATAAAGAGTTTTACCTCATGCAAAATTGTCATTTCTTTAATAAGACATAAACTATTTTTTTCTGCAGCCCTCACATTTAAAGTTTAATATCTTTTCTTTCTCAAAACTGGCACATTTCAATCACTGTATCTATCTATCTATATAAAATCGGAGGTATGTATGTGTGTATGTATGTATGTGTGTGTGTATATGTGCCGCGATCACGCAAAAACGGCTTGACCGATTTGAACGAAACTTGGTATGCTGATCCCTCACTACCTGGGATGATATGTTCTGGGGGTCTCACGGCCCACCTGCACACGTGGGCGATGCTACAAACAGAACATCAGATTTCACCCATTCATGTCAATGGAAAAAATGTAAAAAGCTGCCATTCTCACAGTAATTCAAAAACGGCTTGACCGATTTGAACGAAACTTGGTATGCAGATCCCTCACTACCTGGGGTGACATGTTCTGGGGGTCTTGCAGCCCACCTGCACATGTGGGCGGAGCTACAAACAGAAAATCTTATTTCACCCATTCATGTCAATGGAAAAAATGTAAAAACCTGCCATTCTCACTGTAATTCAAAACTGGCTTGACCGATTTGACCAAAACTTGGTATGCAGATCCCTCACTACCTGGGGTGATATGTTCTGGGGGTCTCGCGGCCCACCTGCACACGTGGGCGGAGCTACAAACAGAAAATCAGATTTCACCCATTCATGTCAATGGAAAAAATGTAAACAGCTGCCATTCTCACAGTAATCTATCTATATATATATATAAAATCGGAGGTATGTACCGTATTTGCCGGCGTATAAGATGACTTTTCAGTACCTTAAAATCCTCCCCAAAGTCGGGGGTCGTCTTATACGCCGGGTACTGTTTACTAGAGAGCTGCACGGGAACGGGGACGACGGGAATCCCGCGGGTCACGGGGATCCCGTGTGGACGCCCCTAGGGTCGCGGGGATCCCGTGGGGACGCCCCCTAGGGTCGCGGGGAGCCCGTGGAGACGCCTCCGAGGGTCGCGGGGTTCCTGCGGGGCTGGATGTACTCAGTCGCGCGGCTCTTCTCCCTACCTTCTCTGTTTGCAGCACAGAGCCGAACGGAAGTCTTAACAGCCAGAACAAGAATAAATGAGAAGTTTAGTTCGAAGTGAGGCAACGGACAGGGTGCTCACCCTTTCCCCTGTTATTCATGGTCGTTTCTGAGCCATTTGCTCAAGCTATTCAGCAGGCTGCTATAATAGAGGATGGGAGTTGATAGCTCCTATTGTAAATTAGCTCTTTATGCAGATGACACCTTGTTGATGCTTAAGATTTGGAATGCTCTCTTTTCCTGCATGCACGTCAACATGTAAAACATACAGTTATGTCTCTGGGTATAAGCTGAATGACATCAAATCAATTATAATGTTGATAAATATGCCCAAATCCTTAATAGATACATTAAAACCAACCCCATGGGATGAGACATTTAGGAGTAATGCTCCTGTCTCGTGTATCAGTGTTAGAAACATAGAAACATGATGGCAGATAAAGGCCATATGGCCCATCCAGTCTGCCCATCCGCAGTAACCATTATCTCTTTCTCTCTCTGAGAGATCCCACGTGCCTATCCCAGGCTTTCTCAAAATCAGACACAGTCTCTGTCTCCACCACCCCTACCAGGAGACTGTTCCATGCATCTACCACCCTTTGGGTAAAAAAGTATTTCCTTAGATTACTCCTGAGCCTATCACCTCTTAACTTCACTAACTTATATAAAGTACATTACCTTAGATGTTGGAAAAAGTAAAAGCTGGTTTATATAAATGAACATCTTATCAAGATCTCTTAACACCAGGGTTACTGGTAAAAAATTAATGCAGCATCACGATTGTTATACTTGTTTATGTCAGTGTCTTGTTATTATACCAGATGCCCTCTTTGAAGACCTTAATTGTAATTTCTCCACTTTCTTGAAGGATAGAAAGAGGCCACAGATAGCATTAAAGATATTGATGGTACCTTTGGCAGAGGGTGGACTAGCTCTTCCAAATGTAATAAAATATTACTGGGTGGTCAACTGCAAGTGATCTTTTTTTTGGAGACTGTCCAATCCTGACAAACAGTGGACAGAACTAGAACAGAATCCATTGACTCCCAGTAACATTCGTTTTATCATCTTCTCTGACTGTGAACCAAACTTTAGCTAGACAGAAAAATGATCCAGTTGCATGGATTACAAGTTTTATATGGAAAAAAGTTGTCACCTTCTACAAACTGAAGATGGAGCTCTCCCCATTAACGAACATACAGGGCAATTCTTTATTCCCCCTACGATTTGAAGGTTACAGTAGATTCACAAAGAGAGAAAAACGGCTCCATTGTAACGTATTCTGTCCCATAGATTTTATAAAAGGATGGCAATTTCTTTTTATGATGCAAATTCCTGAACACTTAAAATTCCCTGAAAATCCGTTTGCAGTTATCCAACTAGAATGTTTTCTACAGGTGCATAAGAGAGAGTTTCTGAAAGCTTTGAATCCAGTTGAGACTTACTTTGGAGGCTTGCTCACCCAAAGGTTTGATAGCCTTCTTTTATAGAACTCACTCCATCCTTGGAACTGGTAACAAAGACAATTATTACATAAAATGGAAGTAGGAATCAATCACAGGTTTAAATATGAGGGAAGAAAGTACCTGTTCTTGTGTTTACTACTACTATTAATTATTTCTATAGTGCTACCAAACATACACAGTGCTGTACAGAGTCACAAAGAAGAAGACAGTCCCTGCTCGAAAGAGCTTACAATCTAAACAGACAAACAAGATGCCATGGATACAGTTAAGGGGAACGGTTAATCTGCTGGCTTGGTTGGTGGGCAGAGGAGTAGGGTTATGGATTGAAGGCTATATCAAAAAGGTGAGTTTTTCCAGTCTGCTTTTAAACAAGGTAAGGGGCTTGGCGGACAAACTCAGGTAATTTATTCCAGGCAAAGGAGACAGCGAAAGGAATGAAGTCTGGAATTGGAAGAGAAGGGTACAGCTAACCCTTCTCTGGGAGATGTATAAGAAGAGAGAAGAGAGGAGAGATATTGAGGGGCAGCAGAATGAACACACTTGTACGTCAGCAATAGGAGCTTGAACTGTTTGCGAAGGCAGATAGGTAGCAAGTGAAGTGATTTTAAGGAGAGGGGTGACATGAGTGTAGTGATGTTGGTAGAAGATGAGTCGTGCAGTAGAGTTTTGTACAGGTTGTAGGGAGGAGAGGTGGCACTGCGGGAGACCAGTTAGAATTAGATTGCAGTAATCTAAGCATGAGGTTATAAGAGTGTGGACAAGGGTCAGGTAGTGTGCTCAAAGAGGAAGGGGCGAATTTTGGTGATATTGTAGAGATATAAACGACAGTTTGTTGGATGTGTGTAGAAAATAAGAGGTTGGAATTGAAGATGACTCCAAGGTTGTGAGCAGAGGAGACCGGAATGATGACAGTATTATTTACTGAGATTAAGAAAGGAGGAGGAAGAGCAGAGGGTTTAATTTTAATTTAATTTAATTCTTATATACCGCTAATAACCGTGAGGTTTCTAAGCGGTTTAGGAGAAAAGAGAAGCAGCTTGCAGAGCATCCAAGAAAGCGTTTACCCTTCATCTCTTACCAATCTTGTCACCAGTTCGTTTGTTGAATTTTCACTAACCAATGGATCTACGCCTCAAATAATTTCCATAAGAGAGGCTTCTGTAGGTCTTACATTTTTTGTTGAGGAAATTATGGTGTGCTATTCTTTGGTGAAGCTTATTGTTTTCCCACAGCCCCAAATTAGCCTAATCCATTATAAACTATTCCCTTTTCTTGGGATTATTTGCAGAAGAGGGGACAGATTCAAGGCAACTGGCACAACTGGAGCACACTATTGCCAATGATTTGCTCATGTACAGCTTCTTTACTGAAAGCTTTCATGCAAGTTTCCATCCAAGTCTTCTATCAACAAGGTTCCTGCATCCATATTTCAAAACATACACATTTCTTTTCTTCTTTTTAGTGTATTATTTATATACTTTCCCACATATTTACATTAAAAAAGAAAAGTAAAATACAACTTTATCTATAAAAAACAAATTTAGTTTGTCATTCAACAGAAAATTAATAAAATATTTTTCTGCGGTAAAAAGAAATATATATCATAAATCTAAAATAAACAGAAAAAAAAGGAGGAAAGATCTTAAAAAAAAAACAAAACCAAACCCAGAAAGGTTCTTTTCTAATAACACACTGGTCATAGAAGCATAGAAACATGATGGAAGATAAGAGGCCAAATGGACCATCCAGTCTGCCCATCTGAAGTAACCATTATCTCTTTCTCTCTCTAAGAGATCCCACGTGCCTATCCCAGGCTTTCTTGAATTCAGACAAAGTCCCTGTCTATAACATCTTTTCCAGGAGACTGTTCCACGCATCTATCATCCTTTCTGTAAAAAAAATTTCCTTAGATTACTCCTGAGCTTATCACCTCTTAACTTCATACTATGCCCTCTCATTCCAGAGCTTCCTTTCAAATGAAAGAGACTTGACTCATGCACATTTACATCATGTAGGTACTTAAACGTCTCTATCTTATCTTCCTTTTCACGCCTTTTCTCCAAAGTATACAGATTGAAATCTTCATCTTTAAGTCTATCCCATACATCTTATGATGAAGACCACACACCATTTTAATAGCCTTCCTCTGGACAGACTCCATCCTTTTTATATTTTTTTGAAGGTGCGGCCTCCAGGATTGTACACAATATTCTAAATGAGGTCTCACCAAAGTCTTATACAGGGGCATCAATACCTCTTTTTTCTTATTGGCCATACCTCTCCCTGTGCAATCTAGCATCCTTCTAGCTTTCGCCGTCATCTTTTCAACCTGTTTTGCCACCTTAAGATCATCACATACAATCACACCCAAGTCCTGCTCTTCTGTCATCAAGTGCATATAGCATGCAGGACAAGACTATAACATTCAGCATGGATACAATTATTTAAAATAAAAAGTTCAAGTTTGAGGTATAAGTTAAACCCTTATAGGGTTACTATATGGCTCCAGAAAAAGGAGGATGGATTGAGGCATCTGGGTTTTACTTCCATTGCTGTCAATGTAAAACCCAGATGTCTCAATATGTCCTCTTTACTTCCACTGCTTTCAATGGAAGTAAATCCCAGACCTCTCAATCCTTCCTCCTTCATCAAAGGGTGCTAAGCATGTGAGTGAGTGCTAAATGCTAAAGAAGCCCATAGGAATATAATGGGCATCTTGTGTGCAGTAATGCGCTTAACAACTTTTAATTAATTTCCCCCCCTAAAAGAATCTTTTTCTTCCTTAGAAGTTTGGCAGAGTAGTGGAAAAAAATTTATATATTTATTTGGTTAGTTTTATTTGAGGACAGAGCTATAAATGTGATCTTCAATGCAAGCACTATGACCATCATTCAAAGTATATTATTTTTATTAGTAAATCAACTCTATGGAATGCTGAAGTATGAAGCTGAACAACATGTATTCATCCCTGATCTATTCTCATCTGTTGCTCGAGGAAAAACTGAACAAAGTAATTATATCTAGTTGAAATGCCTTCAAAGATAATTAGGTGTTTGCTTTTATAGAACCATGCAGACTGAGGAACAAAGGTATTAATGGATGCAGACTTTGTCAGACACTTGTATACACATAGAGGGCATCAGCTCTGAGTGACTATTGTAGTATTTGTACTCACTCTGAGTCTGTCTTTAGGCAGTGCAACAGCGCCTTGTTTGATGACTTCCAGAACTCGCTCCACAGACAGGTCGGCTCCTGCATGTTCTAAGCGTGAGCTGAAGAAGCTGATCACCTGGAATGTATGGAGAAACGATAAATAAATATGTGCAAGTGCAAATACAGTAGAATCTCAGTTATCTGGCACCCACAGGGATTGGTGGATATCGGATAACTGTTTTTCTGGTTAATTGAGTGTGTTAGAAACCTTGTCTAACACACTCAATTCCACCCTCCCTCATGCCCCGAAGCACCAGTGCGGCAGTGGTCCTGAGCTTCAAGCCCTCCTCCCTCCCTTAAGCTCCAAAGTTGCAGAAGCAGGCGGTGGTCCTGAGCCACCAACTCCTTCGCTCCCTCCTTTCCTTACTCAAGCGCAGCCAGTTAGCAGGAGGCAGCCTCAAAACAGGCTGTTCGTGGCCAGCCCTGGCAGAACCTTTCTTCTGATGCATCAACGTGATGCGTTAGAGGAAAAGCCCTGCCAGGGCTGGCTGCAAGTAGCCTATTTTGAGGCTGTCTCCTGCTGACTAGCTGCGCTTGAATAAAGAAGGGAGGGAGGGAGCGAGGGAGTTCGTGGCTCAGAATCACCGCCTGCTTCTGCCATTTTGGGATTTGAGGGAGGGAGGAGGGCTTTGCAGCTCAGGATCGCTGCCGTGCTGGTGCTTTGGGGCGGGAAGGAGGAGGATTCATAGTTGCTGAAGGGCTTGGGGGCTTGAGAGAGGAGGACTTTGTAGCTCAGGATCGCTGCTGCCCTGGTGCTTTGGAGCGGGAGGGGGTTCATAGCTGCTTCTGAGCTTTAAGGAGGGAGGGGGGAAGGTTTTATGGCTCAGGGCCACTGCCATGCTGGTACTTTGGGGAGGGAGGGGGGTTTGTAGCTGCTTCAAGGCTTGAGGGAGGGAGGATTTGCAGCTCAGGATGCTACCGCTGATGCTTTGGGGGACATTTTTTTTCCACCAGTGATTTTTTTGCCGGTTGTGAGAGAGACCCAATTAACCGAGACTCTACTGTGTGTGTATATCCACCTCATTGATGCATACCAGGCTTATATGAGACTAGTTATTGTTCTCCACATATAGGGTTACCATATTTGTGAAGAAAAAAAAAAAAAAAAAAGAGGACACATGACCCCCCGCCCCTCCTACCTTTCACCTATTTCCTTAGTCCCCCCTTCCCATTCTCTGTACTCTTTTAGCCCTTCCCTCTCTCCCCCTCACCCCTGTTGGTGCTTCTCACTCCTTCCAAACCCTTTCCTCCTCTTCCTCTCTCTCTCCAACCTCTCCCCCCAGTACTTCTCTCTCTCTTTCCTTCCAACTCCTCCCTCTTGTCTCCTCTCCCACGGGTGCTTTCTCTCAACACCTCCCCCCCCCAAGCAGGATCCATTGGAACAGCCCCTCTCTCTCTATAGACCCCTTGCCGGAGTCAGGTATGGCTCTCCCCTGTCCTTCATCTACCTCCTCCATGCTGCAATCTTCGAGCCACTGGCAGCATCAGTGAGGTCAGCCTGCTAACTTTGGCTTGCCCTGGGAGTCTTTTCTCTGCAGTGTCCTGCTTATGTAGGAGCAGGAAAGCATAACAAAGAAAAGGCTTCCAGAGCAGGTTGAAGGCTCACCTTGCTGACGCTGCTGGTGGCCCAAAGACTGCCACACCCACTTGACAACAAAACCTCGCTGCGCATCAACAAACTCAGTTACCCTATCTAATCTACTATGAAGGTACTAGGTGTAATACTAGACTACGGCCTAACCATGAAGGACCAGGTGGACTCATTGGTCAGAAAGGGTTTTTTTACTCTCTGGAAACTTCGGTCCATTAGAGCATATTTTGATGCTGCATCTTTTAGAATTCTGGTTCAATCCCTTATACTGAGCCAACTTGACTATTGTAATATAGCCTACCTATCAATTTCCAAATAGAACTTGCAACGATTACAACTGGTGCAAAATGCAGCGATCAGGATGATTTTGTGTCTGAAGAAGTTCGACCATGTAACTCCCTTCCTACTGACTCCTGCATTGGCTGCCAATGGAGGCTCAAGTGAAATTCAAATTTGGATGTTTCTGCTTTAAGGTACTTTCCGGCCTAGCCCCCAGATATATAACCGACCTTTTCTCTTTCTCAACCAATTGTCTTAAGAGAAGCTCAAACTTGAATTTGGTTTCCCCACCGGTTAAAGGATGTAAATTTAAAAAACATCATCAACATCTCTTCTCTTACCAGGCGGCGTTATGGGGTAAAGATCTGAAACAATTACTCATGCTTGCGAATACTTATGGGGAATTTAGGAGAAACCTAAAAACATATTTGTTCCTAAAGTACAGTACTTAGGCAGTTACACTGAACAATAACTGACGGCTAAATCTCAACTCCACTAGCACTACTAAATCTGTAACTTTTTAATTATTGTAAACCGCATAGAACTTCACGGTACTGCGGTATATAAACTGTTATTATTATTATTATTATACCCGACTCTGAGGTGTGTGCTGGAGAAGAAGTTTCTCTAATCTCTCACTGTACGGCAACTCCTCCAGCCCCTTAATCATTTTAGTCACTCTTCTCTGGGCCCTTTTGAGTAGTATTGTGTCCTTCTTCATGTACGGTGACCAGTGTTGGACGCAGTATTCCAGGTGGGGGCATACTATGGCCCGGTACAGTGGCATGATAACCTTCTCCGATCTGTTCGTGATTCCCTTCTTTTTCATTCTTAGTATTCTGTTTGCCCTTTTTGCTGCTGCCGCCATGCATTGTATGGACGGCTTCATTGACTTGTCGACCAGTACTCCCAAGTCTCTTTCCTGGGGGATCTCTCCAAGTACTGCACCGGATATCTTGTATTCATGTATAAGATTTTTGTTACTGACATGCATCACCTTGCACTTATCCACGTTAAACCTAATTTACCATGTCGCAGCCCATTTCTCGAGCGTGTTTATGTCATGTTGCAGGTCTTCGCAATCCTTCTGTGTCTTCACTACTCTGAATAACTTCGTATCGTCTGCAAATTTAATCACCTCGCTCATCGTACCAATTTCCAGGTTGTTTATATATATTTTGAAGAGCACGGGTCCAAGCACCGAACCCTGTGGCACTCCACTTGCGACACTTTTCCAGTTGGAGTATTGTCCATTTATCCCCACTCTCTGTTTCCTATCCGCCAGCCAGTTTTTAATCCACATGAGTATTTCACCGTTGATTCCATGGCTTGCAATTTTTTGTAGTCCTTCATGCAGGACCTTGTCAAACCCCTTCTGAAAATCCAGATATACAATGTCGACCGGATCACCCTTGTCTATCTGCCTATTTACTCCCTCGAAGAAGTGCAGCAAGCTCATCAAGCAAGATCTTCCTTTGCTGAAGCCGTGCTAGTTGGTCCTCATCAGATTGTGTCCTTCAAGGTAATCAATGATGTGATCCTTTATCAGCGCCTCTACCATCTTTTCCAGTACCGAGGTCAGACTCACCAGTCTGTAGATTCCTGGATCTTCCCTTGTACCTTTCTTGAAGATCAGCGTAACATTCGTCACTTTTCAGTCTTCCGGAATCCTTCCTGATTTGATTGACAGATTGGCTATTAGTTGAAGCAGTTCAGCTATAGCCCCTTTCAGTTCCTTGATTACCCTCAGATGGATGCAATCCGGTCCCGGGGATTTATCGTTTTTAAGCTTATCAATCTGCATGCATACCTCTTCTAGACTGACCATTAACCCTGTCAGTTTCCTGTCTTCGTTTCCTGTGTATAGTCTGTTGGCTTCCGGTATGTTGTGTATATCCTCTTCGGTAAATACAGACGCAAAAAATATGTTCAGTTTGTCGGTGATGGCTTTGTCCTCCTTTAGCACTCCCTTTATTCCATGGTCATCCAACGGCCCCACTGGTTTCCTTCGCAGATCGTTTCCCCTATATATATTGAAAGAACGGCTTGAAGTTTTTGCCTCCTTGGCTATTTTTTCCTCATAGTCTCTTTTGGCACCTGCTTTGATGTTGTTTGTACTTTTTTCAGTTTTTGTCCATTTTTGACCTTTTCCATTCCTTAAACAAAATCTTCTTGTCTCTGATTGCTTCCTTCACCGTTACAGTGAGCCACGCCGGTTCCTTGTTCTTTTTCCTCTTGGATCCCTTGTTGATTTACAATATATATAGATGTTGCGCCTCGGTGACTGTGTCCTTAAAAAGGGACCATGCTTGCTCTAGCGCTTTTACAGTGCTTATCCTCTTCCTCACCATGAGCCTCATCCCTTCGTAATTCCCTTTTCATAAGTTCAGTGCCATGACCGTCGTTCTGGATCAATGTTTTTGCCTGTGTCCAGGTTGAAGTTGGTCATATTGTGATCACTGTTTCCCAGCGTCCCTTCTACTTCTACAGCTTGTGCCGGTCCTCGTAGTCCATTTAGAATTAAGTCCAAAATTGCATTTCCTCTCGTATTTTCCTTGACAAGTTGTTCCAGGAAGCAATCGCCTACAGCATCCAGGAACTTGGTCTCCCTACTGCAGCCAGAGGTGCCTAGGTTCCAGTCTATCCCCGGATAATTGAAGTCACCCATGATAACTGCGTTGCCTCCTTTGCAGTTGCATTTAATCTCATCTGTCATTTCTCCATCAATTTCTTCGGACTGTCCTGGGGGTCGGTAGTAGATGCTGATCTTCATTTCCGTTCTATTTTCTCCTGGAATTGTGGCCCATAGAGACTCTATCTTATTTTTTGTTTCCGGCTCATTCTCTCTGGTAGACTCAATTCCCTCTTTGATGTATAGGGCAATACCCCCACCTTTTTGACCTACTCTGTCTCTGCGGTATAGCTTGTATCCCAGAAGCACAGTGTTCCAGACGTTGATACTTTAGAATCTAAATCACAATTTTGCATGAGGTAAAACTCTTTAAAGTTTATAAATCTTTACTTAATTGCTTCTGATAATTTCAGCTACACACAGCTGAAAGAAAGAATATGCAGGAAGTGAAAAGCTATCTAAACTTCACTTTCTGCATGTTGCACTGCTTTCAGGTGAGTATAGCTAAAATTATCAGAAGCAATTAAGGAAAGATTTATAAACTATAACTAGTTGTACCTCATGCAAAGTTGTCATTTCTTTAATAAGACATTAACTATTTTTTTCTGCGGCCCTCCAAGTATCTACAAATCCAAAATGTGAACCTGCATAGGGTTTGAGTTTGAGACCGCTGCTCTAAAGCACCTCATCCCTCCTGAAGATAGTGTTCGTAAAAAAAGCTGTTTAACTGAAAAGTCCTTATACTGAATTCTTTCATCTTCAAATTTTCCAGAGACAGATGATACAACAAATATTCCTAGTCAAATATTTTGGAGTCTGTGTCACTGTATAAATACTTTCCCACTGATAAAGAAAAGTCCACACAGGTTCATCAGGAAAATGTATAAGATGCAAGTGGAAATTAACTGCAGCATTAAAAAACAGCCTTATGTCAACTGATTGGCAAACTAGCCATGCTAGTTTGCAGACTAATTGAAATCTAAGGTCCACTTTAGGCAGTAAAATGGATTTAAGAGATGCAAAATTACTTTAACCTTGTTCACAAAGTTTAACAGCCCATAAAACTATATGCATCTATGGTGGTATGGCTGCTAAAAGTTCTTAAGTTCTTGAAAAACACATGACAGAAACCCACAACTAAACTAGTTCAAAGGTATAGGATGCATGCACAAGAGTCATTCAAAGCAGGTCTTTCTCAGGACAGTCTTGAGACTGTATTATAGAAAAGTATTAGCGTCATATCTATGTTATTTGAATGTTCTGATCTGTGCTTATTAGATGCTTCATAAGTATTATGCATGTCTCCCTTTTATTATATGTCTTTAATTTGAATTTCAGTGCTGTTAATTAAGTATATATTTGAAACTGTTTCATGGTACAGTAGTCCTTTTATTAAGTTTAGTCCTGTTATTAAGTTTCAGTTTACTTATTTTAACTTTACCTCATTCATTGTATTTATGTTTATATTTGGTCTTTTTACTACTTACTACTGTTCTGTTGTTAACAAAATTGTAAGTTTTATGTTGAAATGTACTTGCTGTACACCGCATTACATGAATCTCTTCACAAAAGGCAGTTTAATAAATCCCAATAAATAAATAAAAAACTGATCTGATTTCAGGCCCTAATAAAACTAGTTTTGCCTCTCTCATGCACACACAATAAACACATGAGAGCCATTCTTATGAAGGATGAAGCTGTGTGGATAATAATAATAAAGCTTTATTTATATCCCATCATACCTTTTCAGTTCTAGATGGTGTACAGAAGTTGATAGTTACAAGGAGAGATAGTCATTATAAGTTGGGGGATAGGGGGAGGAGGGAGACGAAGTAGAGGGGGGTGGGGAGTGAAGTGGGAAGAGAGGGGCCGAGGGCTTTTGGAAGGATCAGACGAACTTGTCGAATAAGTGGGTTTTCAGTGCTCCTCTGAGAGCTTGGTAAGTGGGGGAGTTCAAGAAGCTAGCCAGAAAACATTTGGGTGGCGATTCTATAATTAACAGCCATGTGTTAAATGCCATTTAGGGATGCACTGAGCATCAATTCTATAGTTGCACCTACAGTACTGTGCACAGAAGCCGTTGCAGAATACCGCAGTGTCTCGCAAATTTTTCGAGCCACAGCACACTAGTTCGGCGCAGAGGCCCTCCAGATGGGGACCTGAGCTACCAGTGGGGGGTGCTGCATAGGAGGATGCATAGCGAGGAGGAGAAACGCTGGCTAACTGCCTACAGGATGTGCCTCTCACCACGAGACACACGTCCTGTAGGCAAGTCAGCCGATGCTGGTGCCTGTCCTCCTCCCTGGCATCTTGAAATCTCAGGTGGCACACTAGTGTGCCATGGCACAGTTTACGATACACTGGAATACAGGTTTAAGCCCACAGAGATTCATACAATGTTAGCCAGATTCATGCCAGTCAATAGGAGGCATAAGCAAGTGCACTTAAGTGATCTATGACCTGTGTGCAATGCACATTCTCTGGAGACATGACCATGCCCCTCCCATGCTCTGCCAATATGTTCTCCCCCTTGCAGTTATGTGCTAATGCAATTATATTCTATTTTATGCTCATACGTGTGTAAATGCCAATTTATCTCAGCACTTGCATACATATGGCAAATATAACATACATAGTAAAGGTCAGCAGATGAATGGTTCATCCAGTCAGCATAATAGTTACACGCATCATAAATTGATGATTAAATTGTCTTTATCCCCCCAGGACTGTCCTTACGCTTTAACTACAGGAGATGCTGTTGAAGCTCACTTTAGCCTATCCAACCCATCTCGTCATTTGCGGGGTACAGACCATAAAAGTCTGCCCAACAGAAGTTCCCAATGAAGCCCTCCCCAGCCTATCCTAAACTGAATTACCATAAACGGAACACAAACCATGCAAGTTAGTCCAGTACCAGCCTTAGTTCTTCAATTCATACCATTAATTTTATAATTAGAGGTCCTCTGTGTTCATCTCACGCTTTTTTGAATTCGGTCATTGTTTTCATCTCCACCACCTCCCTTGGGAGGGCATTCCAGCCATCAAACATTCTCTCCGTGAAAAAGAATTCCCTAACATTACTCCTAAGTCTGCCACTCTACAACCTCAGTTCATGTTTTACCATTTTCCCTTCTCTGGAAAAGTTTTGGTTCTATATTAATACATTTCAAATATTTAAATGTCTGCATTTTATCACCCCTGTCTCTTCTCTCTTCCAAAGTATACATATTCAGGTCTTCCAGTTTCTTCTTGTATGTCTTTTGGGGAAACCCCTTACTATGTTTGTCGCCTTTTTCTGGACCTCTTCAAGTCTTCTTATATCTTTAGCCAGATAAGGCCTCCAAAACTGAACACAATACCCCAAGTAGGGCCTCACCAATGACTTGTACAGGGGCATCAATACCTCCTTTCTTCTGCTGGTTACGCCCCTTTCTATACAGCTTTCCCCATCCATGCATATCAGCTCTCACCTCCTAACACATTCAGCTTCCTCAGATTTTTACTCCTGTAATGTAGCACTCTGCACTTCTTTGCACTGAATTTTAGTTGCCAAACATTAGACCATTCTTCCAACTTTTGCAGATCCTTTTTCATGTTTTCCATAGAAATATGATGGCAGATAAAGGCCAAATGGCCCATCCAGTCTGCCCATCCACAGTAAAATTATCTCTTCCTTTCTCTAAGATCTCCCACTGACATTCCCAGGCTTTCTTGAAATCAGACACCCTCTAGGGCAGGGATCTCAAAGTCCCTCCTTGAGGGCCGGAATCCAGTCGAGCTTTCAGGATTTCCCCAATGAATATACATTGAAAGCAGTGCATGCACATAGATCTCATGCATATTCATTGGGGAAATCCTGAAAACCCGACTGGATTGCGGCCCTCAAGGAGGGACTTGATCCCTGCTCTAGGGTGTCCACTCTGTTACAAATCTTGGGATAAGCTACAAAAAGGCAAACGTTACCTTCTAACCCTTCAGCAATGTTGCTCACAAACATATTGAATAAAATTGTTCCAGCACCAATCCTTGAAGCACTCCACTACTCATCTTTCCTTTCTCCAAGTGAATTCCATTAGTCACTACCCTCCAGTTCCTGTCAGTCAACCAGTTTCTAATCAAGTTCACTACTTTGGGTCCTAACTTTAACCCGCCAAGTTTTTTGAAGAGCATGCTATGAGGAACCGTGTCAAACGCTTTGCTGAAATCTAAGTAAATTATATCTAGTGCATGTCCTAGATCCAATTCTCTGGTCGCTCAAAGAATTCAATCATATTTGTTTGGCATGATTTACCTTTAGTAAAACCATGTTGCCTCAGATCTTGTAACCTAATAGATTATAGGACATTCACTATCCTTTCCTTCACCTATGCTTCCACTATTTTTCTAATAACCTGATTTGAGGCTTACCAGCGTGAGACCTTTCTACAAAGAACGACTTAGAAAACTGGGACTGTTCTCCCTTGAGAAGAGGAGACTGCAAGGGGATCTGATTGAGACTTTTAAAATAATAAAAGGAATCGACAAGATAGAGCAGGATAAAAAGTTATTTACGATGTCAAATGTGACTAGGACAAGAGGTCATGGACTGAAGCTGAGGGGGGACAAGCCCAGGACAAATGCCAGGAAATTCTGCTTCACGCAGCGAGTGGTGGACATCTGGAATGCTCTCCCAGTGGAGGTTGCTGCGGAACCCATCGTTCTAGGATTTAAGGGCAAGTTAGATGCACATCTCCTCGAAAGATGCATAGAAGGATACGGGTGACTAAGTTCTCGCCAGTTTACACGTGGCTGGGCCTCCGCGTGAGTGGATCACCGGACTTGATGGACCTAAGGTCTGATCCGGAGATGGCAGTTCTTATGTTCTTATAACAGTTAATAAAAGAATGCCATTATCAATAGGAAAGACTTAATCTAAATATTGGAGAGAACCCCCCTCCAAACAAACTGATGCTCAGGACCCAGACATTGGACATACTGATTATGTGGGTCAGAACCTGAAATGGTCTGATTGTAATCGAGAAAGAAAAATGGGGAGACCCAATAATCCACAGTGAAAACAAAATAAAAAAAAACTGTGGATACAGATGTTCTGGAGATAATTTATTATACACTAACATATAAAAACATGAAAATTCAATTATAAAAAGTACAATGATAAAAAATACAGTGATAAAAATCCAACCAGACCCTACACGGTCTGTGTTTCGGCGAACACGCTTTCTTCAGGGGTCCTAATCGAGAGTATTTCTTAAAGCCACTTGGTACCATCTTTCACATAGAAGGGAAAATGGCTGATGCTAAATCAAATGGCTCAACGATCCAGGAAGTTTGAGTAAAAAGTATTCTGAAAATGACAGATGCTCGTGGGAGGAAAAAAGAAGGCTCGGGGTGGCCCGAAGGCCCAAAAACTTAAGAGTTGACAAAAATGAACCAAAGTCAACAAATACTGGAATAAGATAAAATAAAGAATTATCAAGAAAACTATTAAAGTGTCCTTACTGGGTTCTGTGGATGATGTCACCCACGTGTGAGAATATTATGCCTGCTTTTCCTCGGAGAAAGCATTGAACTACTGAGCAGCACATTACAAGTAAGCACAAAACATTAACCTAGGGGTTCTAAAGGGTGCTCAGCAGTCCATTTGCTGTAAAATCTGATTGAATACAGTATCACATTTCCTGTGCAATGTCAGGTACTGCCATGAACACTGAACATTAAAAATCCAATTTTAAAAATCTGTATTACGTGTATATGGCCAAGGAGTATGGTTTAAGCAGGATTAGGGTGGAACCAAAACTATGCAACTTTCCCATTTCAGAAGACTACACTTCTTTGATTTGAAAGATCAACATCAGGATTTATAACAGTGCATAGATTTTGTAAAAGTGCTTATTTTGGGCAGCACCATATAGGAAGGATTAAGGGAAGTCATTTAGATAAATAGGTAGATGCCCCTATAGATGGGCAGACTGGATGGGCCATTTGGCCTTTATCTGCCATCATGTTTCTATGTAAAAAGCCAATTTACATATCTAAGTATCGGCACTTACACATTTATATTCTGATATATAAATAAGTGCTAACACTTAGGTGTGTACTCTGCCGAATTGCTTCTGTTTTAGACATTAATATATGTAAGATAGTTGCTCCTGTCATGTAGCAATACATGTGCATTCCTTTATGTGCCTTTAAAAAGGCTCTATATAGGCAGATCCTTTTCTAAAAATTTGCATGTCCCGACCTGTATGTCTCAATTCTGATTTCTAAAATGTGGTTGTATGTCTCTCACTTGCATTGGCAGGTCAACAAAGCTGTAATGTAAGTCTTAGTCCCTGCCTCTTCTATTTTGCTTTGAGGAAAGCATTAAACATTTATATTCACCCCACCAGTGGCAAACCTTTGGGCAGTTAGAGAGTGCTGTGTGGAACAGTGGCAGGGCTGCAGTCTATATGCGCACAGCTGTCAGCTATGCTGGTCCCCTGTCCTGGAACAGGAAATTGATGTCAGAGGGGAAGGGTTTGGCAGTGTTGATGGCCGTGCACATGGGACAGCGACCCCACCACCGCTCTATGCACCCTAGAGAATAACACGGGGATCATTTACCGCAGTAAACCGCGGGTCACCACAGTAAATCCGCAAGAATGGAGACATTTGCAACTGGTTTAGCACAGGAATGGGGACAAGACCTTTCACCTCCCTGCAGGAATGGGGACAAGACCTTTTACCTTCCCGTGGGAGCGGTGAAAAATCTTACTCCTGTGGTAAAAAAAAATTGCACCCGTGTCAGACTCGTCATTTTCTCCCCAGCTCCTCTTGTGCCTATTTTACCTTCAGGAGCCAGCCATGCCACGATGAAGACAGAAGGAACCTAAAACCAAAGCCTGAGACCAATGTGATTTGAAGAATAAAATTACCAGACAACAAAAAGAAAAAAAATTTATTTTATATTTTGTGATTAGAATAATTCAGATTTGAAATATGTATCCTGCTAGAGCTGGTATTAGACATAACTGGGGACTGCAAAGTCCAGGCTGTGCTTCTTTAGCTTCCAGCTGGCTTAGGGCTCTCTCTCTGACCAAGGGGCAGTTGCCATAGTTGCACTCCCCTAACATTATTCTTGCCATGTGTGACTAAAGTATTCTGTTAGCTTGATTTTTCTACGTAGCATTCTGTAGTAATTTGGTTTATTCAGTTTTCACAATAGTGAAGGGGATATTTGTGAAAGGGAGGGAAGATGGGTTTTGTTGAACCTTGCTCTGTTTTTTTTGTGTTTATAAAATGACAATTGTCAGAGGAGAAGCTTCCGCCCACACACACGTGACTGCAGGGCGGCATAGGCAGGCTTCTCCAGCATCAGTTTCTTTTCTAAAGCGCCGCAAAGGTAAGGGGCAGGGAGGGAGATAAATTTGGTCGGAGGTAGGGAAGGGGCCGTGCGCGCGATTGATGACCATGCATCTTCCCTCCCTTAAGTTTCTTTACGCGGCGAAGGTAAGGGAGGGAGATTCTCGGGCCGCTGAAGGATGGTGAGGTGGTGAGAGGGAAGGGTGGATGCTGCGGAGACGGGGACAGGGCAGTGAAGGGGATGGAGGGGACGGTGGGTTCGGTGACGGGACGGTGAAGGGGAAGGCGGTGACGGGGCAGTGACGGGGACAGATTTTTTTTCCCTATGTCATTCTCTAATGTACCCCTCCCACCTCCCACTGTCTGCATATGGGGCGAATCACCCCCAGCGTCCTGCCCTTGGTACACTAGAGCATCCCACTTAGATCTAGATTCAATAAGCGTACCGATCGGTTTGCGACCTGATTTCCCTCCAACCCGATTCACTAAATTCTGTCCCAATCATCCTCTGATCCGCACATGCAAATGAGGGGGAACGGCATTGAAATGTAGGCAGGCAGCGATTCACTAACAAAAACCCTGCAACACTGACTGGGCTGGCCGATCACAAACAAGCGACTGCTGGGGACCAGTCGTTTATTGCTTTCCGACTACCATCTCCTGCTTTCTGCCTGCTGTCTACCCTGACTTTCCAGTTCTCTGCCGTGATTTTCTCCTGCCAGCCTGCTCTGGCCCAAATCTCCTCTCCTGCTCCCTGCCCCAACTCTCTGTCAATTTTCTCCTGCTTGCCTGCTCTGCCCCGAATCTCCTCTTCTGCTCTGAATCTCCTCTCTTGCTCCCTGCCCCGACTCTGCCAATTTGCTCCTGCCGGCCTGCTCTGCCCCCGAACCTCCTGCTCTCTGCCCCAAGCGTTGCCCTGGCCTTCCCCCACAAAGCGGTTTAAAACCACGGGCTCGCTGGACTAAAGTTAAAAAAGAAAGTTACTGCTCTTCTATGCATGCGCAGATCGTCTACGCATGCGTCGGGATCGCTACAGAGCGATCCGGGCGCTCAGTTGGGGCATGATTCCAATCAGCCTCATTTGCATGAGGGCGATTCATGAATCAGCCCCCTGGACACGGATACGATCCGTGTCCTTAGTGAATCTAGCCCTTAGTCTGATTTTCAATATAAAGTATCCCTAATAAATTAGCAGCAGAAGTCACACCTACAGAAGTTGTGGAAACAAACATTCACATGTTATGAACAAGAAGATCAAACTGCAACTTTGTCCTTGCATCTACCAGCCTCTGTCCATGAATGCTGCTAATCAAAGGCCTTGTAAAAGTACTGTATGTCCCTTCTTTGCACAGCACATACCATTATATAGAAAATCTCTAGGGTAATTTTTCTAAGAGGCTTTTATGCATAAAAACATCCTTTATAAAATTAGTCCCAAAAAAGGGCAATTTATGCACAGAAAAAGTTTGATACAAACCTATCCAAGTAAATGTGTCCAAAACTGTGCAAGATGCCATTTTTTTTATACTTTTATCTGCAATAAGCAAATGCAGTAAGTACTGGAGACAGAAAATGTACTTTTGGATTTTTGGAACTCTGTGTGTAATCATTGTCATTTCAAGTCTTGTACATACTAAATAGTAGGTATACACGTATGCATGTCATTTTGATGGGGTAATAGTCACGGAGAATTTATATATGCACTTTCTTTTTACAAACTTGTATAGCTTATGTGCATACTTGCAGCGGAAGCTAGATAGCTTGTTATAAAATTACTTTCATTGTTCCATTGGTGCATGTCATCTTTTTTTTTTTTTTTTTTTTTCCATTCGGTCACTGCTTGCCCTGGATAGGTAACATGGAATATTGTGATTCTTTGGGGTTCCGGAATCTTGCTATTCTTTAGGATTCTGAATGGAATGTTGCTACTCCTTGGGTTTTGGCCAGGTACTGGTGACCTGGATTGGCCACCATGAGAATGGGCTTGATGGACCATTGGTCTGACCCAGTAACCCAGTAAGGCTATTCTTATGTTCTTATGCAAAACTGATTTCAAAACTGAGCTCTCAAAGCTACATGAGTAGCATTAGATATACTGAATATTCCCTCCAATTCCAACATATTAGTGTCTCACCATTTTGTGTTTTTTTTTATAGGGATGTTTTTTTTTTTCCATTTTTAATATTACTTCTCTGTGGGTTTTTTTTTTTTTTAGGGGGGGGGAGGTTGCTTGGTTGAACATATAACCCTGCAGAAATAGCACCTAGACTGAAGGCAGCAGGAGCTAATGCAAGTATGCAAAATATGTCAATAAACTGCAACTCTGCCCTTGAACATGCTTACTTTACGACTAAACTCTAGCTTATATTGCGCATAATTTAGGCGTGACCTAATTTTATAAGGGCCTACTGATTGGTGTTTTACACATGAACACACAATTTATTTATTTAAAAACATTTGCATCCCACAAAACTGGTCAAACACCATCCGATGTGGCAAACATCCAAGAAACAACATAACAATTTATCCGACAATTTTAAAACTTACACTAATGATGAGCTAAAGAACAGAGAACAAAGCATAGTAAGATCTAGCCAAATGCCCCTTAAATGAATACAGTTCTCAAATGACATTAAGGGGGGATTTAATCAATGGGTGCCAAGCGATTTAGCACTTGTTAACCACATTAGCATACGCTAAGATGGCCATTATATTCCTATAGGTACCTTAGTGGTTCGCGTGCACTAAATCGCTTAGAACCCCTTAAAAAAGAAAACCTTTTAGTTTTCATGTGGACAGGTTGTAAAATTTACAAACATGGGGCTAGATTCACTAACCTGCCCGATCATGACCAATCCGGGCAGGTCCAATGGATTCATAAAACGGCAGTATTCAAATCGGGGTGATCAGAGGAACACTCCCATCTGCCGACACGAATCGCTAGTGTGCGATCCAGACCTGTCAGAGCCGTGCCTTTTAAAAAGAAACAAACAACTTTTACTTTACTTTTTGTAGTCCATCGAGCTTGTGGTTTTAACCTACTTTAAACCCGCGAGTTACAAGCATGGGCTCACAGTGCGTGGAAGGGCAGGAGAGGTCTGGGGAAGAGCAGGGTGGCGATTTGGGAGAGAGCAAGGCAGCAATTCATGGCGGCAGGCAGGAGAGATTCAAGGAAGAGCAGGATGGCAATTCGGGGCGGCAGGAAGTACAGATTCAGGGCAGAGCATCGGGGCGGCAGGCAGGAGAGATTCGGGGCAGCAGAGAGCAGGGTGTGCAGAGAGCAGGGCAGAGAGCAAGGCTTCAATGGAGCTGAAGAGTCGGAAGGGAAGTTTGCGACTGGTCCCCAGCAGTCGCTTCTTGGGTTGATCGGCCAGCCCAGTTGGATTGCGAAATTTGTTTTGTGAATCATGTCCCTGCCTACTTTGCATGCCATTCCCCTCATTTGCATGTGCGGATCGGATTCGGATCGGCAGAGAGGTAAGTGACTCGGGCCGGAGTAAAGTCGGGTTGCAAACCGATCAGTACACGACTGGTTTGCTTAGTGAATCTAGCCCATAGTTCAGCCAAGGAAAATGCAGTTGCATGCGTTAAAGATAGGTTAGCCTTTTAAAGAGAGGGAGCCCAAGTAGATTAGTGTTACCCTAAAGCAAAATGTTGGTGGGCTTATACCAGGGGTCTCAAAGTCGCTCCTCGAGGGCCGTAATCCAGTCGGGTTTTCAGGATTTCCCAATGAATCTGCATTGAATGCAGTGCATGCACATAGATCTCATGCATATTCATTGGGGAAATCCTGAAAACCCGACTGGATTGCGGCCCTCGAGGAGGGACTTTGACATCCCTGGCTTATACAGTATAAGCACATGAGCAGAATAAGACGGATTACTCCCCTTCAGTGCCTTAAATATCAAGGAAAAGACCTTGAACTTCATTCTCTGAACTTGCAGCCACTGCAGTGATTAGTACAGGTGTAATATGATCTCCAGTGTCACTGGCCGGACACCAGATGAGCTGCAGCAGGTTGTGTAACTTGAAGTACACATATATAACTGGCAGGTAAACTAAATAAATCGCAGTGTAGTAATCAAGACCACACAGAACTATCCCCTGAGGCAGACGCAAACTAGAATTAGTGAGGAGGTTGAAACATTTTTTAAGAGACTGCTGCCAGAACCCTTTTGACCTGCCAACCAAAAAATATTCATCCACGAGGTCACAAAAAAACACTATGTGAAAAAAATAAAGTTGCCGTACAGTGAGAGATTAAAGAAACTGGGCCTCTTCTCCCTTGAAAAGAGGAGACTGAGAGGGGACATGATCGAAACGTTCAAGATAATGAAGGGAATAGACTTAGTAGATAAGGACAGGTTGTTCACCCTCTCCAAGGTAGGGAGAATGAGAGGGCACTCTCTAAAGCAGGGGTAGGGAACTCCAGTCCTCGAGGGCCGTAATCCAGTCAGGCTTTCAGGATTTCCCCAATGAATATGCATGAGATCTATTTGCATGCACTGCTTTCAATGCATATTCTTTGGGGAAATCCGGAAAACCCGACTGTATTACGGCCTTCGAGGACTGGAGTTCCCTACCCCTGCTCTAAAGTTAAAAGGGGATAGATTCCGTACAAACGTAAGGAAGTTCTTCTTCACCCAGAAAGTGGTGGAAAACTGGAATGCTCTTCTGGAGGCTGTTATAGGGGAAAACACCCTCCAGGGATTCAAGACAAAGTTAGACAAGTTCCTGCAGAACCGGAGCGTATGCAGGTAGGGCTGTTCTCAGGGCACTGCTCTTTGGCCTGGGGGCCACTGTGAGAGCGGACTGCTAGGCACAATGGACCACTGGTCTGACCCAGCAGCGGCAAATTCTGATGTTCTTATATTCTGCAACTTGCCTCTATCTGCCATATATTTTCCCAGATGACTTTTTTTTTTCAAATTGATTTCATTTTAGTCTACTTGTTCACCTGTTAGCAGCAATGTCATTTCCCTCTTTTGCGTGATCTACCACAGATTACATTTGCGTTTTACTTCTGTATTTATTTACATTTTTTTGCCTCCCTCTGATTCTTTTCTTGAGGCAACAAATTTGAAATTATTTATTTATTTATATTCTGCATATCCTACAATTCGATGGGGATTACAAATTATTCAGGAACTCAAGCATTTTTCCCTATCTGTCCTGGCAGGCTCACACTCTATCTAATGTACCTGGAAAGTGAGGTAATAATAATATATTTCTCCCTCCGTATTCGCTGTGATAGGAGATTAACAGAACTGCAAATACAGAAAAACCGCAAATAACTTTTTCATATGTTATTTGCTGTTTTCTATTAAAAACCATCTTGAATATGGTGAAACTGCAAATAACATGATGGGAGACATGGCCTGTTCCTGAAGGAGAGGTAAAACACGATGAAGAAAGTGCTGGGAATCAGTGATTTTCTCTATAAATGCATGGAATCAGTGATTTCTCTATGCAAGCTGACCTAATTTGGGGGGGAGGAGCCAGCAAGCTAAAAAACATGAATAATCGAAACCGCGAATGCTGAAACCGTGAATATGGAGGGAGAAGTGTAGTAGTTAGTAGCAAAAGTAATAGTTATTAAATTGTGGAAAAAGCCAGGTATCTCAGGTTAGTCACTCCTAAAGTTAATGAAAACACTGCTTACGATCAACCTCACTAGCAACATCATTCATAACACTTTGAAGCATCAAGCCACAGTCATGACCCAGTGCTTCTGGACTCATCTTAAAGGGCCAGCCAATAATGAGCAGACTTTTCCTGATATTTCCCCCCTCCCATCACACATTCCCTGTCAAAGATTCTTACCCATGACCCCTCCAAAGTACCCCCCCCAGGCCTACCTTAAAAAAATCCCTGCTGGCACTCGGTTCAAAATGATGTCAGTGACCCCTAGTGGTAGTTTCATGGCAATATTCTTAGGAATCGAGCTGCCATATACTGTAAGAACAATACAGCAGTTTAAATACTAGCAATAGTACTGCACAATTACAATTACAGGTCACAGGCACCATGTTAAACCTAGTGTCAACAGGAGCTAAAAGGGGATCATATCTGCCCTAACCACAATGGATTTTTTTAAGATAGGCCCATGAGGCCTAAAGGGAGGGGGAGGGACGGGGTTATTTGGGACAAGAAGGGAATGGGGAGGGTGGCAGTCATGGAAAATATGTGCATACATTGGCGCTGTTTGCCTCATAAATTATAGCCTCACAAAAATTTTGCAAGGCAGATATTCATGCACAGAAAAATAGGCACCGATGTGTGTTCACGCTTTCATTTTTGTTTGGACACACACACATGATCTGTTACCTCCTTTTACTTTTTTTTTTTTTTTTTTTTTAACTTGCAGGCACTTTTTTCCATTTTCAAAAGACAAAATTGGCAGTTAAATGTCAAAAACTGTCATTAATCCCCTCTGCTTATCTTTCTTAAGATGTTCAGGATCTAGCAAAAACTTTTTTTGTGTGTTGTGCATGTGTCTCTACTGTTTCATTCTCTGCATGTTTAATAAATCTAGAAGATGCTCTTGAACTTTAGCGAGATAAACCTGCTGTACACCATCTTGGGACAATATCTCCATAAAGGTGGTTAATAAATCTCAATAAATAAAGCTGTTTATACCAGAGGCCTGGTGAAGCATAGTATTTTATGTAATTAGTTAAAATCCTTGCACGGTATGGCGCCGATATCCAAGCTCCCTCCGCAACAAATAAAATATTTTGTATGACCCTACCAGCATCCGGGTAAAAAGAGGGGTTACATTAAAATAAATTTATCTGCTGTCAAACTGATATAATTCCAGTTCAAAAGCTGTTATGAATATACTTCTCTTTAGCTTAAACTACTATTGCTATTTATCATTTCTATAGCACTGAAAGGTGTAGCACTGTACATTCTACATGTAATAGATGGTCCCTTCTCAGAAGAGCTTACAATCTAATTAGGACAGACAGACAGAACAAATAGGACAGATTTGAGACTGGGGAGTTTCTTTCAGAAAGAATGATAAGATGGACATAAGTATCTTACGGTGATTGGGAGGAGTTGAAAGCAGCCTCAAAAAAGTGGGCTTCTAGGTTGGATTTGAATACTGCTAGAGACAGAACTTGATATATTGACTCAGGCAGTCTGTTCCAGGCATTTGGTGCAGCAAAATAAAAGGGATGGAGTCTGGAGTTGGCAGTGGAGGAGAAAGGTATGGCTAAGAGGGACTTACCTGATGAACAGAGTTCATGAGGGAGAAAAGTGAGGAGAGAGATTGAGGAGCTCCAGAATACATGCACTTGTAAGTCATTAAGAGTCTGAACTGAATTCAGAAATGGATGGGTGTTTATGAAGTGACTTGAGGAGAAGGGTAATGTAAGTATGGCAGCTCTGGCGGAATATACATTGCGGAGCAGAATTTTGAACAGATTGAAGGGGAGAGAGATGGTTGAGTAGAAGACCTGAGAGAAGCAAATTGCAGTAATCTAGGAGAGAGGTGATGAGATATAGTGCAAACCCCTCAAAATAATGCCTCATAGTAAGGATTTTGCAAATTAATAATAATGAGGTTAATTTTGTACAAAAGCACTTTATGTGAAATGTCCAGAGAAGCAATTCTATTTTATGAAGTCTCTCTGATCTTGATAGCACAAATATTCTCTTGTCACAAATTCTTACCTGCTCTAAAGGTGTAATTATGTGCATTTGCCCTATGCATTTATACATGGATTTTTTATAAATGTGTATGCACAATGCAAATTGAGCCAAATTAAGCCAAACTATGCTCTCGGGAATGCCAACATGTGGTGCACACGCCATGTAGGTACATTCCATCTATGCCCTAACATCTCCTCTGTATGTGTGTCCCTGTTCCTATCCTTTCCCTCATGTTCAGCACCTGGGCCTCTTTGTTCCCATATCCCCCCCCCCCCCCCCAATGTGGGGAGCATCACCCTTCTGTGTCTATGTACCTCATGTCCAGCTTTTTCTCCAATCTTCTCTTTCTCCTTCATCTGTATTCCAAGGCCAGCATCTGTCCTCCTCTCTCCCCTCCCTGCAATCTAGCATTTCTTTCTTTGTCCTTCTGGCCCACCCTGCGTCCCTTCCACCCGTTTCCCCAGATTATCTCTGTCTTTCTCTTTCCTTTGGTTTCAGTCTTTTTCCAGTCTCTCTTCTCTTCACCACTCCACATTACCTTCTGGTTAGTACCTTTCTTTTTCCTGGTTACCCCGATAGTTGGAAATTTCTGTTTCCCTTCTCCCCCAGTAGAGGATAAGGCATCTTCCTCCTCTCCTCCCCCCCCTGCAGTCCAATATCTCACTCCTCCTCCCCCTCCAGTTCAGAATCTTTCTCGAGTCCCATCTCTTTCCGCCCACCACTCCAACCTTCCATTCACTGACGGCAGTATCATCGATTGAGGCAGAGCACTGCTAGCTGGCTCCAGAGGCTCTCTCCCTTTACCGAGTTCCACCTTTGTGAGAACAGGAAGATATATCAGCTGATGTAACTTCTTATTACTGGGTAAGCAGGATGCACTAGAAAGCACAGTTACTTACCGTAACAGGTGTTATCCAGGGACAGCAGGCAGATATTCTTAACGCATGGGTGACATCACCGACGGAGCCCCGGTACGGACACTTTTAACTAGAAAGTTCTAGTTGGCCGCACCGCGCATGCGTGAGTGCCTTCCCGCCCGACGGAGGAGTGCGTGGTCCCCAGTTAAGATAAGCCAGCTAAGAAGCCAACCCGGGGAGGTGGGTGGGACGTAAGAATATCTGCCTGCTGTCCCTGGATAACACCTGTTACGGTAAGTAACTGTGCTTTATCCCAGGACAAGCAGGCAGCATATTCTTAACGCATGGGTGACCTCTAAGCGAACAGAGAGGGAAGGAGGGATGGTTGGCCATTAGGAAAATAAATTATGTAACACAGATTGGCCGAAGTGTCCATCCCGCCTGGAGAAGGTATCCAGACAGTAGTGAGTAGTGAACGCGGGAACTGAGGACCAAGTGGTAGCCTTGCAGATTTCCTCAATGGGCGTGGAACGGAGGAAAGCCACAGAAGCAGCCATAGCTCTGACCCTGTGGGCCGTGACAGCACCTTCCAGTGAGAGATCGGCCCGAGCATAACAGAACGCAATGCAGGCAGCAAGCCAGTTGGAAAGCATCCGTTTAGAGACAGGACGACCTAGACGGTTAGGGTCGAAGGTCAGAAAGAGCTGAGGGGACGAGCGGTGAGCCCTGGTACGATCAAGGTAGTATGCAAGGGCACGCTTACAGTCCAGCGTGTGCAACGCCTGTTCCCCAGGATGAGAATGGGGCTTAGGGAAAAAGACAGGCAACACAATGGACTGGTTGAGGTGGAAGTCCGAGACCACCTTGGGAAGGAATTTAGGATGGGTACGCAGAACCACCTTGTCATGGTGAAAAACAGTGAAAGGTGGGTCGGCAACCAGTGTATGCAGCTCACTAACCCTTCTGGCAGAGGTGATGGCAATGAGGAAAAGCACCTTCCACTTAAGAAATTTGAGCAAATTTGTGGCAAGAGGCTCAAAAGGAGGTTTCATGAGGGCGGATAAAACCACATTCAGGTCCCAGATGACTGGAGGAGGCTTCAGAGGTGGTTTGACATTGAAGAGGCCTTCTCATGAACCGGGAAACCAGGGGATGAGCCGTGAGAGGTTTTCCGAGGATAGGCTCATGAAACGCAGTGATGGCACTGAGGTGGACTCTGATTGAGGTAGACTTGAGGCCAGCGTCGGACAGAGAGAGCAAATAGTCTAGTACAGTTTCCACCGCCAATGAGGTGGGATCGTGGTGATGTAGTAGACACCAAGAGGAGAACTGGGTCCACTTCTGATGGTAACATTGGAGGGTGGCCGGTTTCCTGGAGGCATTCAAAATACGACAGACAGGCTGAGACAGATTGTCTGGAGAGGTCAGCTCGAGAGAAACCAAGCTGTCAGGTGGAGCGAGGACAGATTGTGATGCAGTAGAGACTGATGCTGCTGTGTAAGTAGAGTAGGAAACACAGGGAGAGGAATGGGCTCTCTGGAGCTGAGCTGGAGCAGGAGGGAGAACCAGTGTTGGCGAGGCCACCAAGGGGCGATGTGAATCATGGTGGCTCTGTCCCTGCGTAGTTTGAATAACGTCCGCAACATCAGAGGCAGTGGAGGAAAGGCATAGAGGAACCGATCCGTCCAGTTGAGCAGGAATGCATCCGGGGCCAGACGATGAGGAGAGAAGAGTCTGGAACAAAAATGGGGCAACTGATGGTTGTGAGGAGCTGCAAAGAGGTCCACCTGAGGAGTGCCCCACTGAGCGAAGATGGAGCGGAGTGTGGGAGGATCCAGAGTCCACTCGTGAGGTTGAAGGATGCGGCTGAGATTGTCGGCCAGGGAGTTCTGTTCACCCTGGATATAGACAGCCTTGAGGAAGAGACTGTGGGCCGTGGCCCAGGTCCAGATGCGGATGGCCTCCTGAGAGAGGAGGGGAGATCCGGTGCCACCTTGCTTGTTTATGTAGTACATGGCGACTTGGTTGTCTGTGCACAGGAGAAGAACCTGAGGGTAGAGAAGGTGCTGGAAGGCCTTGAGAGCATAGAACATGGCCCTGAGTTCCAGGAAATTGATGTGATGTTGACGCTCCTGATGGGTCCAGAGTCCCTGGGTGCGAAGATCTCCCAGGTGAGCTCCCCATGCATAGGGGGAGGCATCTGTGGTTATGATCATGGAGTGAGGGGGTAGATGAAAGAGTAGACCCCTGGAAAGATTGGAGGAGTTCAACCACCATTGAAGAGATTGCTGAAGAGACGATGTCACAGAGATGGGATGAGAAAGAGGATCCGTGGTCTGTGACCATTGGTTGGCTAGAGTCCACTGAGGTGTCCTGAGGTGGAGTCGCGCCAGAGGAAGCACATGGACCGTCGAGGCCATGTGGCCCAGGAGGACCATCATCTGCCGAGCTGGAATGGAGTGATGAAGGAGCACCTGACGGCAGAGGTGGAGCAGGGTCCGTTGGCGGTCGGAGGGGAGAAACGCCCTCATCAGAGTGGTGTCGAGAACGGCTCCAATGAACTGAAGTCGCTGTGTGGGAAGCAGATGCGACTTGGGGTAGTTGATCTCGAACCCCAGGAGATGGAGGAAGGAGATGGTGTGCTGAGTGGCTTGTAGCACAAGTGGAGACGTAGGTGCTTTCACCAACCAATCGTCCAAGTAGGGGAATACCTGGAGGTTGTGAGACCTGAGAAAGGCCGCCACCACAATAAGGCACTTGGTGAACACCCTGGGCGATGATGCGAGGCCAAAGGGTAGCACTACCAAAGGGTAGTGGCGGTGCTGTATCTGAAATCGGAGGTAGCGACGTGAAGTCAGATGGATTGGAATGTGAGTGTAGGCCTCTTTGAGGTCTAGGGAACATAGCCAGTTGTGTTGAGAGAGAAGAGGGTAAAGCGTGGCAAGGGAGAGCATTCTGAACTTTTCCTTGACCAGACACTTGTTTAGGTCCCGGAGATCGAGGATGGGACGGAGGTCTCCTGTCTTCTTGGGAACCAGGAAGTAGCGGGAGTAGAATCCCTGACCCCTTTGGTCTGAGGGTACCTCTTCGATGGCGTTGAGAAGAAGGAGGGAGTGGACCTCCCTCAGGAGGAGGGAGGATTGGGAGGAGTGGAAAGCAGACTCTTTGGGAGGACTGTCTGGTGGAAGAGTCTGAAAGTTGAGAGAGTAGCCGTGGCGAATGATGTTGAGGACCCACTGGTCTGATGTGATGACCTCCCAACGGCTGAGGAAAAGTTGGAGGCGTCCTCCGATAGGCTGAGGAAGAGGCAATGATGGTGGGAGACTGGCCATGCCCTGGAGAAAAGAGTCAAAAGGGTTGAGATGGTTTTGACGGAGGGAGAGGCTTGGCAAGTTGGTGAGACTGGGAGCGAGCCTGAGTTTGATGCTGGTGACGAGGTCGGCGAGGTTGATGTGGTGGCGGGTTGAGAGGTCTGGACGAGAACCTGCGCTGGTAGGAAGACTGCTGTCTGTAGGGGCGAGCAGGCGGAGTCTTCTTTTTAGGTTTCACCAGAGTATCCCACCTGGTCTCATGTGCCGAGAGTTTCTGGGTTGTTGAGTCCAGGGACTCCCCGAAGAGTTCATCACCAAGACAAGGTGCGTTAGCCAGGCGGTCTTGATGGTTGATGTCGAGGTCAGAAACCCTCAGCCAGGCCAGACGCCGCATGGCAACAGCCATGGCAGATGCTCGAGAGGTTAGCTCAAACGAGTCATAAATGGAGCGTACCATGAATTTCCGGAGTTGGAGCAGACTGGAAATTTGCTGTTGGAAGAGGGGGACCTTACGTTCAGGGATGTATTTTTGTAAGGAGGAGAGTTATTGCACCAGATGCTTCATGTAGAAGGAGAAGTGAAAGGTGTAATTATTTGCCCTGTTGGCCAGCATCACATTCTGGAAAAGGCGCTTGCCAAACTTATCCATAGTTTTCCCCTCTCTGCCAGGTGGGGTGGAGGCATAGACACTGGAGCCCTGAGTTTTCTTTAAGGTGGACTCCACCAGGAGAGATTCATGGGGCAATTGAGGCTTGTCAAACCCTGGGATTGGAATGACCCGGTACAAGCTATCCAGTTTGCGAGGGGCCCCGGGGACAGTGAGGGGGTTCTCCCAGTTTTTGTAAAAAGTTTCCCGTAGGATGTCATGGACGGGTAACTTAAGGAATTCCTTGGGAGGTTGCTCAAAGTCTAGGGCATCGAGAAAAGCCAGGGACTTTTTAGAGTCGGACTCTAAGGGAATGGAAAGAGCCGTCGACATCTCCCTGAGGAATTTGGTGAACGAGGACTGTTCGGGTTTTGAACCGGTATCAGCCACCGAGGGTTCCTCGTCTGTCGACGAAGCGTCTTCCTCGGTACCGGGCGGGGATTCTTCCCATAAGTCTGGGTCCCTGATGTCAGGGTGCGCACGGTGGGACGTCGGTGTGGAGGGCTCGGCATGGCGGGTCTTGGAGAGAGACTTGCCGGAGCGTACCGAGGCGGTACCGGGAGAGGAAGACCGGTGCCGTTCCGGGTACTGGGAAGGGTCGGTATCAGAGCGGGCCTGCACCGTAGGTTGGGAACAGTGTGATTCAGCCGAGAGCACTGGCATGGAAGTGTTAAGCGGTACCGAGGGGGTCGACACCGATGGGATCGGGCTCGGCTCGGACCGGTCCGGTACCGGAAGGTGTGGGGCCAACATCGCCGGCAACAGGTGCTGGAGTTGCTGCTGCAGCTGCTCTTGCAATTGGGCTTGGAGTATGGCCGCGATGCGGTCGTCCATGGGAGGCACCGATATCGCTTTTTTCTTCTTCGGTACCATAGGTGCGGCTCCACGCTCCGGCGATGAGGAGGCCGATGACGAGGCACTCACCGATATCGGAGCGGAGTGTTTGCGGGGTCGGCGCGGTGAAGGGAGGACCGAAGTCGCAGCCATGGCAGGAGGGCGCTCAAGGGAAGTGGAAGGCTTCTTAGCCGGCTTACCTGGGGCCAGCGACCCTGAAGAAGGATCCGGTGGCGTCGAAGTAGTCGGTGCCGACTTTTGAGGTGCCGTCGACGTCGCGGCAGGTTCCATGGCAGATCCGGTACCGAAAATAATATTTTGCTGGATCTGCCTATTTTTCAATGTGTGTTTTTTAAGAGTAGCACAGTGGGTGCAGGTGTCAGCCTGATGATCCGGACCCAAGCACTGCAGGCACCAATTGTGCGGGTCGGTGAGAGAGATCGGGCGTGCACACCGCTGGCACTTCTTAAAGCCCGGCTGAGGGGGCATGAAGGGAAACACGGCCTCCGCAAAATCGAAGACGGAGGCCTGTATGGTGGCAACAGGCCCCGCCGGGGCCGGCCTGAAAAAATAAAGAAAACTCGACGAGTTTTTTTTTTGTTTTTTTTAAATAAAAAGAGAAGTAACCCGAAGGGAAAATAGAGAAAAAAAATGAAAAATTACGCGAGCGGGAAGGCAGAAACTGATTTTTCAACGGCCGTTGAAAACACATGCATCTTCTTCGCTCCGCGGAAACGAAGAAACTGCGGACCACGCACTCCTTCGTCAAGCGGGAAGGCACTCGCGCATGCGCGGTGCGGCCAACTATAACTTTCTAGTTAAAAGTGTCCGTACCGGGGCTCCGTCGGTGACGTCACCCATGCGTTAAGAATATGCTGCCTGCTTGTCCAGGGATAAAGAGAGCGACTCTGGAATTGGTCGGCAGCACTCTGCCTTAATTGCTGACGCTGCTGTCAGTGTACTGAAGGTTGGAAGACTGGGGGGTGGGAAGAGAAGGGACTTGAGGGAGAGTTACTGGACCACCATGGTGGGTGGTTGATTGAGAGTTTTGGGGGGAACGCAAGTACATGCTTCTTCATCCTTTGGAAACTGAAAACCATAAAAAAATACTTTGACCCGCTATCCTTCAGAATATTGGTACAATCACTGATTATATCCACCCTGGACTACTGTAACATTGTCTACTTGGGAATATCTAAAAAAAATGTGAGAAAACTGAGAATAGTTCAAAATACGGCCATCCATCTAATATTCGGACTAAAGAAGAGCGATCATGTTAGTCCATTCTACAAACTCCTTCATTGGTTACCAATTGAAGCACGAATTCTATTCAAATTCTCCTGCCTCTGCTATAAACTAATCTGGGGACTGGCCCCCAGCTACCTACTACCTCACTTCGAATTCCACTCCTCTATTAGACCTACCAGAAACCGTAACCTCTTTACCTACCCAAATATCATAGGCTGTAGATATCGCACCTTCTTTGATAGAACATTCAAATTCCAAGCAGGTAGACTGCAAACTTGGACAGGCTACTTCACTGATGCTGCCAGAGAATCATATAGTATCTTTAGGAAAGAACTAAAAACCACCTTGTTTAAGAAATTTATAACCTAACCAGACTTCTCCCCTAAAATCGGAGCCTCCTCCCATCCCAAGGAGTCCGTCTACCCTCTTCTGCCAAAATTTCTATCTTTAATTGTTACCAGTTTTTCCCACTGGTGCCCGTCCTTCGTTCAAATGTATCAAGTTAACAACTTACTTCTCATCAACATCTTATGTTATCTTTTTCACCTTCGCAGTCTTGTAACTCAAAGCGCAATCTCCTTTCTCTTCTCCTACTTATGCTCTGAATATCGTCGACTGTATAATGCTACTCATTGTGAAACCGTGTAATACATAGACCCTGTAACTCTCCTGTTACTATCACTAGATGTTCAATGCTATACTCTGTAATTCGCTGTCTGTACAGTTTCTCTTCATTGTAAACCGCCTAGAAGTCGCAAGATTGTTGGCGGTATATAAGAATAAAGTTATTATTATTATTATTATTACAACTTGCCAAGCTACATATCCCCTGAAACTAGAGTGGCAAAGGGGGGCACTTGTCTCCCCCCAGGTAGCAATACCTATGAGTGACAGTATCTTTATCTAAGATAGAATCTACCACACTGTTGAAATCTCCTTCCAAAATTATGCCCATACCCCACATACTAAATTAGCTCAAAATTTGGGCAAAAAATTCCCATTTAGGTTCACTGTTGGTATACAAAGTTGCTAATACAGTATAATAAGCTCCCTTAGCTATAAGGAAGAACACAAGAAGAGGCGATCTGCAAGCACTCACACAGGTAGAAGACATGAAGTAGATCAAATGTATTAAGAACATAAGAACTGCCGCAGCTGGGTCAGACCAGTGGTCCATTGTGCCCAGCAGTCCGCTCATGCGGCGGCCCTCTTGTCAAAGACCAGCGCCCTAACTGACACTAGGCCTACCTGCGTACGTTCTGGTTCAGCAGGAATTTGTCTAACTTTGTCTTGAATCCCTGGAGGGTGTTTTCCCCCATGACAGACTCTGGAAGAGCATTCCAGTTCGAAGTATGTGATTTATTAACAAACAAAAACCCGATGTGGCCACGTTTTGCCATCAGGGTATGTCAGTGGTAGATGCTAAGATACAATTAGAAACACCTATGAACAAACAATAGACACATAAAATGTCTAAACAAAAATGCAATGTCAATTAAAATGATAAAATCCAATTAAGAGCTAATTAAACAAATGCAAAGAAGGAACATGCATAAGGTATTCATAAAACATTCAGAAATGCATCTTAACAGAGTGTGTCTGGTGTACATATAAAGTATCAACATTTAAAAGATCATTAATAAACACTATTATGTAAATATATGTGGTGGTGTGCTTTACCTAAAATTATCACAGTTGTATTATTCTATGTGATGGTGTCTCATAACAATAAAATAATGCTTAAATAATGCATCATAGCATATACATTTAGGCCCTGATTCTGTAAAACGCGTCTAAAGTTAGGCGCCGTTTAGACATCTAAGGCGTCCTTTGTAGAATCGCGCTCAGCAGCTTGGTTCATAGACAATTTCGCGCAAGACAATCGCGCGCGGACAAAACCGCGCACGAGACAACTGAGCGCAAGACAAATGAGCGGAAGACAATTGAGCGTTAAGACAAGTGAGCGCAAAGACAACCGAGCGTGAGACATTTGAGCGCAAGACAATTGAGCGCAAGACAACTCAGTTCATCCACCATTGAGCGCACGCAAGACACAACCCTGAGTTTTATAATCATACCCTCCCTTTTCTTGCGCGTGAAACGGAAATATAAACATACCTGTAAATGAAGGAATGTGGACGTTCGCTCTCACCAGAGGCGAGAAAAATCCGCGCAAGACAAATATTCGTTATAGATCAAGTACTAGCAAAACCAGATCTTTACCTATAACGGATACGGTCAGGCAGCGAAAGGAAGGCGGGCTGTTCGGAGGACATATATAATGTGGAAACGTAACCATAGTAACGAAAATGCATTCACGTGACTTGTATTTAAATGCTGTTCGGAGAATATATATCATGAGATAACATAACCATGGTAACGAAAATGCATTCCCGTGACTTATGTTGAAAACGCAAAGAGTCAAGGGAATCATACTGAACACGCGTTGACGTGATGACGTGTCACGTGCTGTACGTGCGCGTGTCCTTCGATGGGCAAGTGGCCTCTAGTGGCGCGCTGAATTGTCATTGCGCTGAGTTATCTTGCGCGAAATTGTCTTGCGCTGAAATGTCTTACGCTGGATTGTCTTTGCGCTTACTTGTCTTGCGCTGAATTGTCTTTGCGCTGATCTGTCTGTGCGCTTTTGTCTGCGCGCGATTGTCTTGCGCGCTTTTGACCTGTCACCCAGCAGCTTTCAGCACTGTTTAGACGCCTAACTTTTTAGGTGTTCTTTAGAGAATCAGGTTTTAGGTGAGATTCAGACGTCCAAACAATGTCCTTAATGTTATAGTATTTCATTATGTAATGTAATGTAATGTAATTTATTTCTTATATACCGCTACATCCGTTAGGTTCTAATCATTATTATGTTATTAGAACGGTGATTTTATGTTGTTTTCATTATAGTTGTAATACTAGGAGCTGGATCTGTTTAATGCTTTTATTTATTTCGCTTCCATCAGACAGAGTGACTGGGATTCGAACCAGCAAAACTAGGGTAGAAGGATGTAGGTTTAACCAGTGTGCTACAAAGTAAGCTAGCAAGCTGCATAGAGGCATTGTAAGAAAGTCTATTTTTGAGCATAGTTTAGGCTTCAGATAGACCTGAGTTCTAAGGACGGAACTTAGGCACAGTTTGGACGTCCTTAATGCAATCTGCTAAATAGCTCTCTGGGTTTTTATTTTTGCTTTATTAAGCTCAAAATACATTTAATAAGCCACCACATAAACAGGGCACATCAATACAAAGATATTGCATGCAAAACCTTCTATTTTTCTGGGCAAACAGTAATAGTATTTGCTAATTAGAGAGGAAAAGATCCATTAACTGAAGCACAGAACATAAAAAAAACAGCTTTATGTTTCTTGCTAAAAAGCTACCCTTTTTTCTCACTAAAGATTGCTCCAATTAGGTCTTTCTTGAAACAGGTGGAATCAGAAAATAAAGCTCTTATGGTTTGTTTTATTTCAAAAATTTTTATATTGATTTTGTGGGGTTCTCCTGTTTACACTATAAGGGTAGGTTGGAGGCGTGCATAAATGATTACATTTCTCTCTTCAGGACGGGGACCTGAAATAACATCCAGGTTATAAGAGATCTTATGATATGAGTTTATCCAACCTTATAATATACACTCCTCCTAGTCTTATTATTTATTTTTTTTCATCTATATATTTACACATTGAGATATCTGTAGATAAAGATATTAGAAATGTGAGAAACATTCGTTGAAGGGTTGAATAAGTGATATTTTTGATATAACTGTGAATGTTTTTCATTCTTAATTTTGCAATTTTGTTGCTTTGATTTGGTAATAGAGTTTTAATTTATTTAGTTTAATCCTTTGCTTGCCCATTTGTTCTACATTTTTGATTCTTTGTGATGGGTAGGATTTTTGGAAAGCCCATTTGATATTGTTACACTTTGGGTTTTTGCTAGGTACTAGTAACCTGGATTAGCCACCTTGAGGATGGGCTACTGGGCTAGATGGACCATTGGTCTGACCTAGAAAGGCTATTCTTAGGTTCTATAAAGCAAATGCACAATGCTATGCAGGACTGAAATTCTGTGCAAATCGGTGTCAGGTCAAAAGTGCGCCGGGACAAAGGCGCGCACAGACAATTGAGCGCAGCGCGGAGGTGTGTGCCGACAAAATTACTGTTTTTAGGGTTCCGACGGGGGGGAACCCCCCCACTTTACTTAATAGAGATCGCGCCGGTGTTGTGGGGGGTTTGGGGGGTTGTAACCCCCCACATTTTCTGAAAACTTCACTTTTCCCCTGTTTTTAGGGAAAAAATTAAGTTTACAGTAAAATGTGGAGGGCTACAACCCCCCAAACCCCCCACAACGCCGGCGCGATCTCTATTAAGTAAACTGGGGGGGCTCCCCAACAAAACCCCCCGTCGGAGCCCCTAAAACTGTAATTTTCTTCGGCGCGCGCCTCCATCTTGCGCTCAGTTGTCGGCGCGCACCTTTGTCTTTCGCCGACTTGTCTATGAACCGTGCAAATCCTATGCTGAGTATTTGCATAGAATTGTCCCAGGAGTGGCAGATGAATCATAAGAACATAAGAATTGCCGCTGCTGGGTCAGACCAGTGGTCCATCGAGCCCAGCAGTCCGCTCACGTGGCGGCCCTTAGGTCAAAAACCAGTGCCCTAACTGAGACTAGCCTTACCTGCGTACGTTCTGGTTCAGCAGGAACTTGTCCAACTTTGTCTTGAATCCCTGGAGGGTGTTTTCCCCTATAACAGCCTCCGGAAGAGCGTTCCAGTTTTCCACCACTCTCTGGGTGAAGAAGAACTTCCTTACGTTTGTACAGAATCTATTCCCTTTTAACTTTAGAGCAGGGGTAGGGAACTCCAGTCCTCGAAGGCCGTAATCCAGTCGGGTTTTCAGGAGGCCGTAATCCAGTCGGGTTTTCAGGATTCCCCCAAAGAATATGCATTGAAAGCAGTGCATGCAAATAGATCTCATGCATATTCATTTGGGAAATCCTGAAAACCTGACTGGATTACGGCCCTCGAGGACCGGAGTTCCCTACCCCTGCTTTAGAGAGTGCCCTCTCGTTCTCTCCACCTTGGAGAGGGTGAACAACCTGTCTTTATCTACTAAGTCTATTTTCCCTTTCTTATCTTGAATGTTTCGATCATGTCCCCTCTCAGTCTCCTCTTTTCAAGGGAATCAAATGAAAGGTGATAACAGACCTTCATTTTGGATACTACCCAAAGTATATGAAACAGAAACAAAATCCATTTTGCAAAACCCCTCAATTAGATGGCTTTAGCTGCAGGTCCAGGGATTTGTAAGAATTTTTTTCTCCGACTTCAACTGCCCAAATAACTTGTTCTTACATAAATAAGCCTTCAAATGTTTTCTTATTTAATTAAAAGTAAATAAGTGGGAAGCTACAGCTATTTCATTTGCCTTCACACCCACGGACACATTTAACACTATAAACAATTGGTCTTGAGTGATTTAGGGTTATGGACCAACAGGGCATCTAAAGTGGATATAACATTTTTATTTATTTAGGTTTCTTTGCTTACTTCCCAAAAGATTTTATAAGATTCTCTTTCAAACATACCCTGTTTGAAAGTTACACTTTTTTTTTTTTTTTTTTTAGGAAGCTTTTGTCTTTGGTTTGCAGCATGGGACCAACTCTTATAAAAATCAAAATGTTTTTTAAAATTAATAATGCCAACATGGGCAACATGAGGCTGATAATAATAATAAAAGTTTAATCTTCACAACAACCAACATTTTCTTTGTGTATTTATAAATCTGACAATAAGCACAGAATAACATTTTACTAGGTAGTACAAAAGTCTTACAAAGCTATATACAGGTAGTCGTCGACTTGCGACCGGAATCGGTTCCGACTGATAGGTCACGAGTTGATTTGGTCGTAAGTCGGCCTATGTTAATACAGTACTGTATACAGTATAAGCTATTATGCCACTTGAAAACTCCGAACCATTGCAGCTTTTACCTTTTTCTTAACCATTTTCCTCATTTTAGCAGTTACTCATTCAAAAGTTAAATGTTGTCTGATGAAAATTCTTACAAAATAGTGTCAAACTTGGACAGCTGGCCCATAAGAAGTTGAAACTAGGGACTCCTTTTACTAAGGTGCGCTAGCGTTTTTAGTGCACGCAGGATATTACCGCGCGCTACGCAGCTAGAACTAATGCCAGCTCAATGCTGGCGTTAAGGTCTAGCGCGCAGGGCAATTCAGCGCGCACTATTCCGTGCGTTAATGCCCTAAACGCAGCTTAGTAAAAGGAGCCCTAGGTATATTCCAAAATAGCAATGTCCATTCTAGTGTTCCACAATATTCTGTAAATTCGAATTCCAAGCCCCCCAAAAATCTTTTCAATTTGAAAATCTGAAAATTAGTTACTTATCAGAACAGGAAAATCCTACTTTTAACACCATTTTGTATTCTCCAAAGTGATTGCTGGCTTTTCCCCAGGTTCTATTTAAAAGACGCTCTATCTCTTTTTTTTTTAAAATGTTAGTGCCAGCAAACCAGTTGCATCCCAGTTTAGATGAGATCCATTTTATTCAGAATAGGGTCCTCATGTTCCAAAATATCCAAATCCCTCATCCCTGCACCATCATCTCAACCACACACTGAGACTGGAGCTCTGCCTGCTTCTTTGGGCCCTGTGTGTGGAATGGGGAACATTTCTGAAAATTCAACCTTGGAAGTATACCTGCATATTGGAATTTCATAAAAGCCCATTTCTGCACATAGGGGGAGAGTGTGGCGCCGTATTTAAAGCTACAGCGTTGGCACCTTGAGGTTGTGGGTTCAAAACCACGTTGCTGCTTGCGACTCTGGGCAAGTGACTTAATCCTCCCATTGCCCCAGATAGATAGATTGTGAGCCCGCCGGGGCAGACAGGAAAAAATGCTTGAGTACCTGAATAAATTCATGTAAACTGTTCTGAGCTCCCCGGGGAGAACGGTATAGAACATTGAATAAATAAATAAAAGTTTTACCCACTGAAAGTATTTTCAAAATTACCCTCCAAATTGCTTCAGAGCTTGTGATACTTCATATGTCACATGAGATCATTTGTGATATGATTCTGAACATAGCCACTTAGAAGAGCTCACATCAAGTCAAAGGAGCAAAGTCAAATACAGTGGTGCCTCACACAATGAACTTAATTCGTTCCAGGAGCAAGTTTGTTATGCGAAAAGTTCGTTATGTGAAACGCGTTTTCCCATAACAATACATGTTAAAAAAAATTATTCGTTCTGCAGCATAAAATATGCTAAGATGACATAAAAAAAGATAAATTTGTCAAAATGGTGAAAATGGTGGTCTTGCTGAGGCCAAACTCTTTGACGAGGTCACACTGTTTTACCCCACATTCACTCCTTCTAATTAGTTCCCGTTTCATTTCAACAGAAATCACCTTCCTGCTTTTTTTAGAAGCCATGATATATAAAAAATATTGAGTTTATCTTAAAAGGACGACTGTATACAGTGAGAGAGGGCAGAGTCTCAGCGGCAAAAAACTGGGACTTAACTTTTCTTTTTTTTTTTTTTTCTAGCATCGGGGAAGCGGCGAGAGTAGCTCCGCCCCCCCCAACGCATCAGCAGTAGGCGCCGGGCCCCTCCATAAAAGGAGGCGAGCCGACGGTCCGCCACTGCACAGGGAGCCAGGCGAAGGGCTGTGAGAGAGGGCAGTTAAGCGCAGTGACTAACGACTGCCTGCAGTGCCTGCGCGGAAGGATGCAAAACATCGGCAGCTCGGGCGACTTCGTTGTGTGAAACGAAGTTCGTTGTATGAATCAAGACATGAAGTTCGTTGTGTGCAGCGTTCGCTGTGCGAGGCGTTCGTTATGCGAGGCACCACTGTAATCATTTTTTTGAATGACTTAACAGTGATAGAGCTATTTGCTGTATCTGCTTCTATATTACATAGTATGCAGTTTTAAGAAGCAGATTATAGGTCACTATTTAATAAATTATTATCATGTTTCATTTATAGATAAAGACCTTTGCCTTCAGAGAGATAGCACTCTCTTCCTCCTCCTCATACTTTTGAGGAGACACTTTTAATCCCTGCATCATTTTACAGGGAGTTCCAAAGGAATGAATGATGTTTAATGTCAAAGTAATTATCTGCACTAGTCCTTCGGCACACTTAAATGAGATTTCCAAGGAGGATTTATCTCTTCACATGAACTGGTTTATCACTGTTAACTGTGATATCCTGACTTTGCAAATTCATTCTGAGCAGTCACCTAAACAGACCTGTTATATAGTGGAATGAAGAAGAAAAAACTAGCCTTGCGCATGGAGCCTGCTGAGGTTCAGGTTTTTGTTCATTTAGTCTGTCTGTAGTTTGCAGACGACACGAATACTATTCAAAACTGAAAAATCACTTTAGGATTGTATGACTTTGCAGAATGACCTTGGGAAGCTGGAAGACTGAGTATCCAAATGGCAAATGAAATTTAATGTAGACAAGTGACCTGGATTGGCCACCATGAGACCAGGTTTTTGGGCTTGATGGACCATTGGTCTGACCCAGAGTAAGGCTATTCTATGTTCTAAGAGTAGACTGATATACTTTGGGAAGAATAAACCAAACTATAGCTATGTGAAGTTAAGTTCCACATTAAAAATTGCCACCGGCAAAAAGGATTTAAGGCAGTGTTCTTCAATGCAAAGCCTGGGCGCTAATGGAGGCCTCTGGAGACCTTTGAGGTGGCCCCCAATTGTCATTCTTTTTTTTTTTTTTAATATACTCTGCTTCTCTATCCAAGCTTAGGTTAGAAAGGTAGAAGTGGATGGGAGGAAGAGCTACATGCTTTAAGGACATTCTCAGTAGAAGTAGAGAATGAATTTGGTAACACCTACCTCCCAATAAACAGTTTGAAGGCAGGCTGGAAGTGATAGACATACCCTAGTGGCTCTCCTTCAGCTCATTTGAATGACAAGTGGCCCCCAGCATAAAAATTAGTGAAGGCCAGTGATTTAAGGTGTCATTGTAGATAATACATTGAAATCTTCTGTTCAGGATTAGGCAATAGCTAAAATAGTAAATAATATGTTAGGAATTATTAGGAACGGAATAAAGAATAAATCAAAGAATATCATAATTTGTCTATATAGCTCCATGGTGAGAATGTACCCTGAGTATTGTGTGCAATTCTGGTCGCCAATTCTCAAAAAAAGCAATATACTGTAGTGGAACTGGAAAAGGTACAGAGAAGGCTGACCAAAATGATTAAACGGATGAATATGTCATATGAGGAAAAGCTAAAGAGGTTAATGCTCTTCAGACCGGAGAAGAGATGGCTGAAATGAACTAGGATTGACGTCTATAAATCTTGGAGTGAAATGGATAAATGTGAATTGATTGTTTATTCTTTCAAAAAGTACAAAGACTAGGGGATACTCTGTGAAGTTTCATAGTAGCACATTTAAAACAAATAGTTGAAAATATATTTTCATTCAGTGCTTAGTTAAGCTCTGGAACTCTTATCAGAACACATTGCAAAAGCAATTGTTTAACATCTAACTAACCCTATTGTGTAGAGTATTTGCCGACATGGGGATTGACAATAATTTTTTTTGCTGATGATGCGTAATGGGACAGACTAGAGGTCCATCAAGTCCAGTATCCTATCTCCAATAGTGATCAACCCAGGTTCCAAGTACCTAGCAAAATCCCAAGTAGTAAAACAGATTTTATGCTGCTTATTTCTGGGAATAAGCAGTGGATTTCCTCAAGCCTTCTCAATAATGGCCTATAGACTTCTCTTTCAGGAGATTATCCAAACCTTTTTAAAACCCTGCTAAGCCAACTACATTCTCTGGCAACGAATTCTAACGTAGGTGACATTGTTTAAGCTTTATGCAGATAATATTCAGGTGACCATAAAATCTGATGTATTACTTGGGATCTAGCTAGGTACTTGGGACCTGGGTTGGCTACTGTTGGAAACAGGATATTGGGCTTGATGGACCTTCGGTCTGTCCCAGTATAGCAATTGTTATACTAATGTATACAAAGGGGGGGGTCAAAAACAGACTAAAAAGGACCAGCAATAAAGCGGACCCCTTATGAATTAAGCCCAATATGATGTTTTATCCCAACTAATAATTTGCTGACAACACAAGATCCCCCCCACCAATACAGACAGATCCCACCTCATATAATTTATTCAGAATATATCTAAAAAAGGGGACGTGGAAATTTATTGCAGTTCAGTAAATTATTGAAAATATTTGTTTGCACAAGCTTTTTTCCTGCCATGAGAGGATGAGACTAGTTGCAGGTGATCTATCTAGATAACTTCCTCGTCTTTATAAAGATATGATACGTAGTATTCTTCTTTGTCTTCTATGTTTTTATTGGTTCAGTTTTTTATTTAAGATTATTGTACAAATGTGATGTATTCCATACTGTGTATATTTATTGTGAGCCGCTTTGGTTTAAAGCGGATTATAAATGTTTTAAATAAACAAATATGACGGATGTTGATTGGGGTATCTCTATTGCCAGGTCTTCTAGAAGTAGGGAGATCCTGGATTCTCTACAAGGAGAACTGTTCCAGCAGTTGGTAATGGAACCCACACGGGATGAGGTCATACTGGACTTAGTGCTTATAAATGGGGAAAGTGTTTCTGATGTTACAGTGGGTGATCATCTGGCATCCAGTGATCACTGCATGATACAGTTTAATATTAAGATGGGTATAGAGAGGGCTCCATTCAAAAGCAAAGGTTCTAGACTTTAAAAAAACTAACTTTGTTCGGATGGGGGTTTACATCAAGGAATTATTATCTGGATGGGAACGTCTGGAAGGAGTGGAAATGCGGTGGGCAAAAACTAAAAGGAGCAATTGTAAGGACGACAAACCTTTCTATGAAGCAAGTAAGTAAAAGTAAGAGGAAAAGAAGGCCGCTTTGGTTCTCACAAGTAGTAGCTGAGAAGGTAAGGAATAAGAGGTAAACTACAAATTTTGCAGAAAGAAGAAACAGGCAAAAATGTCTGGAAAAGTTAAGATAGGCTGGTTGTCTATTCAGGAAAGCAAAGATACAAATGGAAGAAAAAAAAATAGCTGACACAGTAAAATGGGGAGACAAAACACTTTTTAGGTATATCAGTGATAGGAAGAAGTGCAAAAGTGGCATTGTGAGATTCAAAAATGAAGGGGAGGAATATGTAGAAGCTGATAAAGAAAAGGCTGAATTGCTTAACAAATATTTCTGTTTTGTGTTCATGGATGAGAGATCCAGGAGCGGGACCGCAGAAGACAAATGCAAATAGGGATGGTGGAGTAGAGTCCTCAAATCTTGCCACATTTCAGGTGTGAACTTTGACTAGGATATTTGAGGACATTTACTTTCTTCTTCCCGAGCCACTCCATTGTTACTTTTGTTTTCTACTGAGGATCATTAACCTGCTGAATGAAATGTTCTTATGTCTTAGCAGGAATGAAACTCCAGATGATCTGGCATCCAAAACCAAAATGCCATGAGTCACTACAGATCTTCATGTTAAATTACAATACTGCTCTTGTATTGATGCAATTCCAAAGGCTCAGTAGACCATATTATCTTTATGCTGAAGCCAATTAAAGAAAGGTGTTTAGATAAAAATTAAAAGAATAGCAAATTATACAGAACAACTCCAGTATAATTCAACAATTTTACTAGCGCCACTGCTGAGAAGCTTAAAATTTAAACGGAGGAAAAAGCCTCAGATCGGAGAGAGCCAGTGTTGACTCGCAAAACTCCGGAATGTTAAATCTGCTGCAGAAAAAGATTCAAAGCAACCAAGTGAGCACAACCTTGGCAAAAACATCTTCCCTAAGGTTATGCTCACTTGGTTGCTTTGACTCTTTTTCTGCAGCAGATTTAGGGCTCCTTTTACGAAGGTGCGCTACGGGTTTTACCGCACGCACCGGATTAGCGTGCGCTAGCCAAAAATCTACCGCCTGCTCAAAAGGAGGCAGTAGCGGCTAGCGCACGTGGCATTTTAGCGCGCTTTTCCACGCGTTAAGGCCCTAGCATGCTTTTGTAAAAGGAGCCTTTAATGTTCCAGAGGTTTTTTATGCCTACGATGTTTGTGAGTTCAGCTGAGTCAACACTGGCTCTCTCTGATCTGTGGCTTTTTTCTCCATTTAAATTTTAAGCTTCTTAGCAGTGGCATTAGTGAAGTTGTTGAATTATAGTGGAGTTGTTCTGTACAATGCGCTATTTTTTTGTTCCTCCACTCCTGTTTATTTATTTATACAAAGTCAAAACTCTTCTGGTATCAAAGATTTTAGGATCAAGCGAGGAACATGGCTGAATGGTCTTCTATAACAAGGACACCCTAACTGGTATATAAAGATACAACCTAAAATGAACTGTAATGAGGACCAAGTGTGAACATATATATTGTCCACTTTGGAACATGTTTACATAATTCAATATTTGATTTGGAAGTTTTGATTCGTACTTTGGAGATGGTCAGTGAGGTAAATGCTCCGATGCTCACAGGAATTCAATGAGCATTTTTCTCTCTCCATATTATGTGCTCTGAAGAGAAGTTCTGTCTTGAACACAGAATTTGTTGAGAGAGCTGCATAGTTTTTGTATCGTGGGTCAAAAAATTCAGTGGCCTAATTGAACTTTGTGGCAAATTTGAATACATTTGCAAATACAGTGATACCTTGCAATCTGAACTTAATCCATTCCAGGACCCTGTTCGAGTTCCAACGCGTTCAAATTCCAAGACAATTTTTCCCATTGAAAATAATGGAAACTGGATTAATCCGTTCCTGGGTCCCACAAACTCAAATTTTAACAGTAAATACCCTGGATTTTAAGGTAAAATATTAACAAATATTCCAAAGCAGCATTCAGATTCTGGGGCACAAACACACACATACAATGTGCAGGGCGTTTGGATTCCAAAGCAGAGTTCGGATTCTGGAACAAAATTTGCTTGAATTTTTTGTTTGGATACCAAGTTGTTCGAGTTCTGGGGTGTTCGGATTCCAAGGTATCACTGTAGTTAAATAAACCTATCTATTTCAAATTTCAATAAAAATAGTAACATACATAGTAACATAGTAGATGACGGCAGATAACTACCCGAATGATCCATCTAGTCTGCCCAACCTGATTCAATCTAAAAATTTATTTATTTTTTTTTCTTCTTCTTCTTAGCTATTTCTGAGCAAGAATCCAAAGCTTTGCCTGGTACTGTTCTTAGGTTCCAACTACTGAAGTCTCCGTCAAAGCTCACTCCAGTCCATCTACACCAGACATGTCAAACTCTGGCCCGCGGTGTTATAAAATTTAGCCTGTCAGATAATTAAAAATTTACACTTAAGTTGGCCTGCCGGTAGACTTAAAAAAAAAACTATCAGGTACAAGCGCCTCAAGTCTCGCAGCCGCCATGACTACGCTGTCTACTGCTGCTGCTGCTTCAGCTGATTCATGTGTCTCAAGTCTCGCAGCCGCCATGCTTTGCGACGCTGTGCTCCCGCCTTTCTCTGCCTTCGCCATCGCTGCTTGTAGTTGCCTGCATCCTCCCGACTGCTGTTGCCGCTTGGGTCCGCCTTGTCCTTCCGGCTGCGTGCACCTGAGGTAACTTGATTGTTTCTATCAAGTATTTCCTTTGTGAACAATTTTGATTCATTTATAGTTTGATTATCCTTATGAACAAAATTAGAAAAGCTAGCTTGAATAACAACAAAACAATTTTAACAGCATTTCCCTGGCTCTGGATTGTTTTTGCCACCCTGCCTTTATTAGCTTTATTGATATGTATGTTTTCTATTTAATGTGTTTTACCTACCGTGTTGCCCCAAAAATAAGACAGTGTCTTATATTTACTTGGGGCCCAAAAAAGGCACTAGGTCTTATTTTTGGGGTATGCACATGACCATCTCTCTCTTCCTCTCCTTCACCCCAATTCTTCTTCTTTCCTTTCTCTCTCCCAAATGTGCAGCATCTTTCCTCCCCTCCCTCGTGCAGCCTTGCCAAGCTTCTATCCTTCCTTCCCTCCCTTCCATCCCTCATGCAGCATAACCCTTGCCCAGCTTCTATCCTTCCCTCCTTCCCACCCTTGTGCAGCAGAATCCTTGAGCACCCTTCCCGCTCACTTAATATAAGCCCTACCCCAAAAATAAGATCTAGTTCCGGGATTCGCTGGCAACTGTTCAAACTGGCTCCCCCCCGCGCAGCCAAACCCCCGCTGACCCTCCATCCTTCCCTCCCCGCTGACCGCGAACGAGCCCTACCTTCATGCGAAGCAGTGTCGGGCTGGTAGCACTCTGAACAGGCTGCTTGGCCTTGTCCGTCGAGGATTTCACTCAGTAACGCGGTAGAGTGAAATCCCCGATAGACAAGGCCAAGCAGCCTATTTAGAGTGCTGCTAGCCTGATACTGCTTCGCATGAAGGTAGGGCTCACTTGTGGTCAGCGGGGAGGGAAGGATGGAGGGTCAGCAGGGGTTCGACTAAGAGGGGGAGTTGGGTAGGTTGAACAGTTGCCAGCGAATACTGGAACTAGGGCTTATTTTTGGGGTAGGGCTTATATTAAGACCTACCCCAAAAATGATGCTAGGGCTTATTTTCGGGGAAACACAGTATTAATGAATTTCGAGTTTATAGTGTCTTTCACAAGGCTATAGCAATTTCCAAGTTTACAGTACCAGACTCTCAGAAAGCACTATTTCCAAATTTTGAAAGAAACAAATGTTGAAGAACAAATTGCAGGTGATTTATTAGACTAGCAATACGTTTCTGACTAGCTTTTGAAAGCTGTACTCGTTTCATTAGGTCAAAACCAAATAATTTTATTTCTAAGTCACCTTTCCTCTGAAGTACGCAAGGCATAGAACAACAAAGCTTATTAATAACAAAGCAAAATAAACAGAGATGGCATGGGGTTGGAGAGTTGTAATCCTATACTTCTACTAAGACTAAGGGGTGCTTTTATTAAGGTGCACATTTAGCACGCGCTAAATCGGTTATCGTACCTTAATAAAAGGACCCCTAAGTATCTTAATTAAAAATTCGGTCCACGACTTAGCCTATGTTTTAGATTTCGGCCCCTTATGTGATTGAGTTTGACACCCCTAATCTACACCCTCCCAGCCATTGAAGCCCTCCCCAGCCCATCCCCCAAACGGCCACATAGAGACACAGATTGTGCAGTCTGCCCAGTATTGGCCTTGGTTCTTCAATATTTGCTATTATTTTCTGGTTCTAGATCCTCTGTGTTCAACCCACGCTTTTTTGAACTCCGTCAAATAATTGGCAATAAAAACTTTGCCTTTAAAAACTAAAATAAGATACTTTTTGAACTTTGTGTATACCTAATATTTGTATTTTTTTCTCTTTCTTCATCTCGGTTTTCTCTAGAAGTAGTTTGCACTGTAGTCTAACCATGAGGTTATAAGAGTGTGGACAAGGGTCCGGGTAGTGTGCTCAGAGAGGAAGGAATGAATTTTGGTGATTAACTGTCCCTCCTAACATCCTGTTCGTCTGTCTTCTCTGCTTAGATTGGAAACTCTTTCGAGCAGGGACTCTTTCCTTTGTAACTCTACAGCGCTGCGTACCTCTGGCAGATTTCTAGAAATAATTAATAGTAGTAGTTGTAGAGATAAAAGCCTCTCTTTCCAAACCAACTGGTCTTTCATCTCTGCTTCTATTCCTCATCTGCATCTTCTTCTCCCTCTATTCTTTTTCTTTCCATTTGTCCCCCTCTAGCCTCTCATCACTCTCTTCTTTCCAGTGTCTCTTGGAATCCCTGCCGTCTCAACACTATCTACCTTCTCTGACACTGGTTAATACTCTGTCCTGGCAGTGAGAGCCCAGTTATGATAACTGCTGTTACCTGGCTCTATTTCTTTATCGAGAAGAGAGGGATAAATGGCATCATGGAGCATATAATTTGTCACAATTCTGAAACAGATATTTTGCATCAATTTTTTACAACCATAGACTAACGACAAAAAAGGGCTTTACTTATTACTGATGAATGGTTAAGTCTGTAGTACTTACAAGATCTATATTTTGCATGATGTCCTGGAAGGAAGGATGAGTTCGAAATTGTTCAAAAAGATCCCGCTTGTAAAGCAATGCGTATACCAGGTTTGGATTATGATGAAGAGAATTTGTCAGACAGGAATTGATTATCTCCAGCATCATTCGAATCACTTCTTCAATCACATTCAGGTCCTGTGCCTGCCAAAAACAAGGAAAAAGAAGAAAATATTTTTGCTTCTCAGAAACGAGACATTTCCTTAGGTAATAGCAATCCGTCATGCATAGAATGTTAGAGACCAGATGTACAAACTTTTCCACAGATGACAGATCATAGAAACCTTAAAGTACATCTGACCCTAAATCAAGAGTGGTGTAGATCAGGGAAAATGTTAAATCATCCATGATAAAACTGGTACATTGCACTATTACACACGTTCTTAATTAGATAAAACTCTTGTGGGCTGATTCTACAAACGGCGTTCTGATGGCAGTGGTACTGCATCCTACTGCCATCTCACTAGCCAATCTAGATGCACATTTTAAAAACAAATTTGATGCAATGAATGGCGCCTTTATTGTAGGCATCTGTCTCATGTCTAAGGAGATGCTTATGGATGCCCAAGGCCAGCGTCGATGTGGTTTCCCCCAGAAGTGGCCTTGGGTGTCCGTAAGTATTACTATGTGTCTCTGTAGGCATGAGACAGACACCTTAAATGTAGGCCTGTAAAATGTTGGCCTACATTTAAGACACAATTCTCTAAAAGATGGCAATGCATGATTGACAATGGCAGCTGCCGAGATCAGTGTCCTTTAGAGAATCAGGTCCTTAGGGGGTAAAGGAGACTAGGAGGAGTCTAGTTCTGAAATGTGTGGGGTTGGCTGTATGATGCTTATTTTTGGTGACTTCAAGGATTGGCCCAGGTGCCTACGAGCCTGGGCCAATCACACCTTAGGGTTAGTGGGGATGGGCGGACCCGTTATGCCTAAGGCCTGATTGGCCTGATTGTTGCTGGAAAAGCAGAATCTTCCTTTCTGGAAGATATTTTTGAAGGGCGGACAGCTGTTGGACCAGGTGTTTCATGTAAAAAGAAAAGTGGAACGTGTAATTGTTGGCCAGCATGGCCAGCATGTAATTGTTGGCCAGCATGGCATTCTGGTAGAGCCTCTTGCCAAACTTGTCCATAGTTTTGCCCTCTCTGCCAGGAGGGGTGGAGGCATAAACACTGGAGCCCTGAGATTTCTTCAAGGTGGACTCAACAAGGAGAGACTCATGGGGCAATTGAGGTTTATCAAACCCCGGGATCGGGATAACTCGGTAAAGGTTATCTAACTTGCGGGGGGCCCCAGGGACCGTAAGAGGGTTCTCCCAGTTTTTATAAAAGGTTTCCCGGAGTATGTCATGCACGGGTAACTTGAGGAACTCCTTAGGTGGTTGTTCAAAATCCAAGGCCTCCAGAAAGGCTTGGGATTTTTTGGGTCTGACTCTAGGGGGAGAGACAAAGCTGCTGACATCTCCCTGAGGAACTTGGAGAACGAGGATTGCTCAGGTTTGGAAGTGGTATCGGGTGCTGAGGGTTCCTCGTCTGATGAGGAGATATCCTCCTCGGTACCGGGGGGAGATTCTTCCCACAAGTCCGGGTCCTGGACCTCCGGGTGCACGTGCCGAGAAACCGGGGTGGAAGGCTCGGTATGGTGGGTCTTAGATAGAGACTTGCCCGAGCGCACCGAAACGGTACCGGGAGAGGAAGATTGGTGTCGGTCCCGGTCTCGGGAAGAATGGTGTCCCGCCCGGTCTCGAGGCGGATCTGTAGTGGTATGTGAGTGAACTACAGGATGGGCACGGAGTTGTTCAGCCGAGAGAATCAGCATGGACGTATTAAGTGGCACCGATGGGGTGGATACCGGTTGTTCGGCGCGGGGCTCGGGCCGGTCTGGTACCGAAAGGAGCGGTGCCAGGATAGTGGGTAACAGGTGCTGGAGTTGATGCTGCAGCTGTTCCTGTAGTTGGGTTTGGAGGATGGCCGCGATGCGGTCATCCAGGGGTGGCACCGGAACCGCTTTCTTCTGTTTCGGTTCCATAGGTGCCGCTCCACGCCCCGGCGATGAGGAGGCCGATGACGAGGCACTCACCGAGATCGGGGCGGAGCGTTTCCGGGGCCGGCGTGAAGCCGGTATGGTCGGTGCCGCCACTGTGGCTGGCGGGCGCTCTAGGGAAGAGGAAGGCTTCTTAGCCGGCTTACCTGGCGCCGATGGCGCCGATGTTGGATCGGGCGTCGTCGAAGTGGTGGGTGTCGATTTTGGCGGTACCGCCGTCGACGCAGAGGATTCCATCGCAGACCCGGTGCCGAATAGGATGTTCTGCTGAATCTGGCGATTTTTAAGTGTTCGCTTTTTAAGAGTGGCACAGTGGGTGCAGGAGTCCGCCCGATGCTCAGGACCCAAACACTGCAAGCACCAATTTTTTTTTTTTAAAGGAAAATAAAAGGTAACCCGAAGGTAAGAAAGTAAAAGAACAAGAAAATTCGCGAGCGGGAAGGCAAAAAAGGTTAGTTTCAACGGCCGTTGAAAAAACACGCGTCTTCTTCGCTCCACGGAAACGAAGAAACTGGGGACCAGGCACTCGCGCACGCGCGGTGCGGCCAACTAGAACTTTCTAGTTAAAAAGGTCCGTACCGGGGGCTCCGTCGGTGACGTCACCCATGCGTAAAGAATATGCTGCCTGCTTGTCCTGGGATAATAATGGTTACTGAATATTGGCAGACTGGATGGGCCATTTGGCCTTTATCAGCCATCATGTTACTATGTTTCTATATAAAAATATCCAACAGGTGAATTTTTTCTCAACATATGATTTACTGTACAGTATGATCACATATGTGACAAAATTTAAAAAAACACTGTGTTGTGATGTGCTACTGGCCAATCCAAATATTTATCAAAATGAGCCTCAGAGCAACAGGCAGGATATAAAAATCAGAACAATCCAATTAAGATCACAACCCTGGCTATTAGGTGATCTCACTTTTAAAGTCCCTTCTCAGATTACATTATTTAACTTCCTTCTCTATTACCAGTCGTGACAATTGATCTGGCTCAAAGAAAACATACTTCTTATCAGGAAAATTAATCAAACATTTAGAAGAGAAGTTATGAAAAAAAAAAAAAAAGTTGCATTAAGAGCCATTACTCTAGATTTAAACTGCAAAAATTATTTCCGCCTAACTTGAGTGGCTCTGAAAACGTATACCAGCTCAGGTATGTGGGGGAGGTGGAGAGTAGAAGGAGGTGGTGCAAACCTTTGCCCCTCCCCCCCAACATCCAAAGTCTGGTTTTGTGCCTGGTCTAGCTTATATATTTAACCTGGATCCTCCAGGTTACAACTAGTTTTGGCAAATCAACATCAAATGTATAAACATATAACTCTAGAGTCCCCAGAATGCCCCATCTCTGCCCTGTATAGGTATCACATACCCTTGTGCTAAAAATGAACCTATAGTAGCACTGAATGTTTGGCATAGTGCCAGTCATCTAAGTGCCATTTGGAAATACTTTTTTTTTTTAAACCTAGGAGCTTCATCCTGGTTTGGTTTGGTTAATTTATTTATATCCCGCCCTTACCCTTATCCTACTCTGTTGAGCATCCAACCAATCAGAACCAGCCTCCATTAAACTTATAAAACCACCGGCGTTTATCTGCAACTGTCCACGTGCTTTCCTTAGTCTTAATCAGTGTTCTTCAACCTTTTTACACCTATGGACCGGCGAAAATAAAATAATTATTTTGTGGACCTGCAAACTACTAAGACTGAAATTAAAAAAAAAAAACAAAAACATCTCTGCCCTGTCCCCATGAGCTCGGTCCCCACAAACCATTTGATCCCATCCACACAAGCCTCAAATAGTTATTATTTTATCTTGAACGTATTTTATTAAAGTATAAAAAGAAACAATATTCTGTACAATTGTCATTTTATAAATACAAATAATACAGTGAAAGGATCAACAAAACCCCTGTCTCCCCTCCCATTCACATATATCCCCTCTACTATCAAGAAAACTGAATAAGCCAAATTATTACAGAATGATACACAGAAATATCATGCCAAGAGAATATCACAGTCACACATGACAGGAATAGTGTTAGGAAGTGCAATTAGGGCAACTGTCCCTTGGTCAGAGAGAGCCCTAAGTCAGCTGGAAGCTAAAGAAGCACTGCCTGGGCTTTGCAGTCCCCAGTTATGTCGAACACCAGCTCTAGCAGGTTACGTATTTCAAATCTGATATACAGTACTCCACCAGTCATTGGCAGTCGGTGATTCGCGGTCCCGGTCATTCATGGTATTTTCCAACCGTGAATGACCAGGACCGCGATAGGCTGCGACCGCGAATGACTGGGCAGGAGAGGGCAGGAGAGAGCAGTCTGAGCACCTGCGAGTGAAGGAAATCACTCGCGGTATGCTCCGACCACCTCTTCCTGCACTAAAGTCGGGCCTCACCAATCAGGAGCTGCTTTGACACGCAGCTCCTGATTGGTGAGGCCCGATTTTAGTGCAGGAAGAGGCGGGCAAAGGTAGGAGGCATACATGGCAGGAGTCTCGGCGAAGGCAGGAGGCATATGCGGTAGGAGTCCCGTATAAGCAACGGCAACAGGAAGTTGCAAGTCAGCTGATGCCGGCACCAGAGCCTCTCTTCCTGCCCAGTGTGCAGTTTGTGGAGGGGACCCGAATCCTTCACGGACCGGCAGAAAATTTTTACAGACTGCCACTGGTCCGCGGACTGGCGGTTGAAGAACACTGGTCTAGATCCCTCCCTAACCAAAGCAATATTGATTCTTAACCAGGAGACACAGAGCATACATACATCTTACATCTGGTCAGTAGGTGTCACCATTATGCAATAGCTGAAATTCTCTCCCCCTCAATGACAGTTAATGTTGCCTCCACAACATTTCCTGTCTAGCTAGCCCAGGTAGCAGAAGTTGGATTTCTGGAATTAAACCTAGGTCTTCTAGGATTACCGTATTTTCACGCAGATAACGCGCACCCGTGTATAACGCGCACACGGGTATAGCGCGCAGAAACCACGATATTATGTATAAAAACTTTTGTATACCGCGCTCACGGGTATAACGCGCATGCTGCCCGACTGTCCTTTCGCCCGCCCCGACTCTCCTCTGGCCACCCCGACTCTCCTTTCGCCCGCCCCGACTCTCCTCTGGCCACCTCGACTCTCCTTTCGCCCTCCCCAACTCTCCGTGCGCTGTCCCGACTCTCCGTTTACCCGCCCTGCCCTGCCCCCCCCCCGGCAGGACCACTCGCACCCCCACCCCGAAGGACCGCCAACTCCCCGACAATATCGGGCCAGAAGGGAGCCCAAACCCTCCTGGCCACGGCGACCCCCAACCCCCACCCCGCACTACATTACGGGCAGGAGGGATCCCAGGCCCTCCTGCCCTCGACGCAAACCCCCCTCCCTCCAACGACCGCCCCCCCCAAGAACCTCCGACCGCCCCCCCAGCCGACCCGCGACCCCCCTGGCCGACCCCCACGACACCCCCACCCCCCCTTCCCCGTACCTTTGGTAGTTGGCCGGACAGACGGGAGCCAAACCCGCCTGTCCGGCAGGCAGCCAACGACGGAATGAGGCCGGATTGGCCCATCCGTCCCAAAGCTCCGCCTACTGGTGGGGCCTAAGGCGCGTGGGCCAATCAGAATAGGCCCTGGAGCCTTAGGTCCCACCTGGGGGCGCGGCCTGAGGCACATGGTCGGGTTGGGCCCATGTGCCTCAGGCTGCGCCCCCAGGTGGGACCTAAGGCTCCAGGGCCTATTCTGATTGGCCCACACGCCTTAGGCCCCACCAGTAGGCGGAGCTTTGGGACGGATGGGCCAATCCGGCCTCATTCCGTCGTTGGCTGCCTGCCGGACAGGCGGGTTTGGCTCCCGTCTGTCCGGCCAACTACCAAAGGTACGGGGAAGGGGGGTGGGGGTGTCGTGGGGGTCAGCCAGGGGGGTCGCGGGTCGGCTGGGGGGGCGGTCGGAGGTGCTTGGGGGGGGCGGTCGTTGGAGGGAGGGGGGTTTGCGTCGAGGGCAGGAGGGCCTGGGATCCCTCCTGCCCGTAATGTAGTGCGGGGTGGGGGTAGGGGGTCGCCGTGGCCAGGAGGGTTTGGGCTCCCTCCTGGCCCGATATTGTCGGGGAGTTGGGGAGTCGGCCGGGCAAGAGGGCTTGGGCTCCCTCTTGCTCCGATCGTGGATGCGGGTGCGGGTGGGAGCGCGTGCGAGCGGTCGTTCGGGGTGGGGGTGCGAGCGGTCCTGCTGGGGGGGGTGAATCGGGCGTCGGGCGGGGTGGGAACTATGTAGAAAAACTTTTGTATAACGCGCGAGGGGTATGCGCGGTAGGTAAAAACGCGTATAACGCGCGCGTTATATGCGTGAAAATACGGTACTTTTAAACCACTAGCCCAGTACAAACAAACTTTAATAGTGACAAGAGACCAATAAACCAACCCTTTCTTTAACACAATTTTGAGTGTGATTCAGGCTGTCCATTTGGCCATATTAGGATTTATTTGGTGAATAAGCCCTTCCAGCAAATCTAATTGAAAGGCTGAAAGGGGCTTTCCTAATTTAATCATTTATGGCTGGTTGAATTGTACAGCACATGGTATTCCTGCTAAATGATGTAAGAGGGGACTTTTGAATGACAAATATTTCAACTTAGCAGAATAAAAACCCCTTAAATTGTTAATTCAAGGTTATGGCTGATGCACCGGTCCAAGTATAGCTTCCTGCCACATTTCTAGGATTCTGGACTACAAATTCCAACATCCCAAAGGATTAAAAACAGATAGACAAAATACAATTTTACTTCAGACAATACTCAAAGACAGGTGGCCGGTAAACATACTATTGAAGTTTCATGCTTTTTTAGCAATAGCTCAAGGTGCATTATATTCAGGTACACTAGGAAAACAGGGACGCATGGCAAGGGCTGGACTAAAGTGTATCCAAGGGCTGGACATGACTGAATGAATAGTAGAAGTAGTAAAGGAGGTTATTTCCCTGTGCCCAGCTTACAATCTAAGGTGGCATCTGAGACAATGGAGGGTTATGTGACCTATCCAAGGTCACAAGAAGCATCATTGGGATTTGAACTTTGGCTTCCCTGGTGATGAACTTACTGTACTAACCACTAAGCTACTCCTTCACCTACTCCTCTAAAAATCTGTCTGAACGGTACTATCTTAGACATTTTAAGCCCACCTTCTCCCAATATGGCTCAAAGCGGAGTGACAAAGAATTCACTATATAGCATCCAGAACATTATAAAAAAACATGTAAAAATTACAAATTTTGAATAAAATACTTATGAAAGAGATACAGTAGGGTCTGATGTCCTGATGTTGTTCTTCCCTAAATGTTTTTCTTTTTGGGTTTTTTTTATTTTTAAACAAATGTAGTTTATCCTTGTATTCCTTATGTATCTTTAAATAATTATGGATAAGATTGTACGTTTATTGTTTTAAATGGTTTTTATTTGTCCCCCCCCCAAATTATTATTGTTATACGCATTGAAATTACTTGATATTGCATTCAAATCAAAACTTTAATAAACTTGAAACTTTAAACTTTATATGTCTACAAAACAAGAAGAAATAAGAATGCTCTAAGCGGATCGCACAGGGGAGATAATTCTAGATATTAACAGATATGGAAAAAATGAACTTTCTAGAAATGGTTTTACTCATAGACCTTCAACAGATGGAACACAAAGAAGTCCTTGATTTATACATGACAAGTTTGACCTGACAAAGATATACCAAAAGAAAGAAATAAATTGTTGGAGGACTGTCTCAATAATATTTTATGAACTAAACAAGATATTTTGAAAACAACAACATAAGAATAGCAATACTGGGTCAGACCAATGGTTCATCCACCCAGTACCCAATATCCCACTGTTTTCACAGTGGACAATTCAGGTCACAAGTACCTGGCAGAAACCCAAACAGTAGAAATATTCCATGCTAATGATCCCAGGGCAAGCATTTGCTTCCCCCATGTCTGGCTCAATAGCATTATGGACTTTTCCTCCAGGAACTTGTCCAAACCTTTTTTAAACCCATCTTCATTAACCACTGTTACTATCTTCTGGCAACGCATTCCAGAGCTCAACTATTCTCTGAGCAAAAAAATATTTCCTCCTATTGGTTTTAAAAGTATCGAGTTTCCCCTAGTCTTTAATTTTTGAAGGAGTAAAAAAAAAAAAAAAAAAATCAATTCACTTGTACCCATTGTATACCACTCAGGATTTTGTAGACTTCAATTATATCTCCCCCCCTCAGCACTTGAGCGGAAGGTTTCAGTGTATCGTCTACGATGACACTTAGTTCTTTTTCTTGGATGCTGACCCCCTAAAGTGGACCCTAGCATTTGGTAACTATGATTTAGATTATTCTTACCAATGTGTATCATTGCATTTGTCCACATTGTCCAATACTATCCATGTAAGAAAGGGGTGCAGGAAGGGTAGGCTTAATAATTATTCATTTAGCAATGACATTCAACTACAAAGTGGGCCTTAGGTATCTGAACTAATCAGGGTCTTAGGCCCCTCCCAGTGCATCCCAGGATGTACCAGGAAGAGGCCTAAAGCCCTGTTTGGCCCAGGTGCCTTAAGTATTTGAACCAATCAGGCCCCACCCAGTGCATCCCAGGAGGGGTCTTAGGTATCTGAACCAATCAAGTATCTTCAAGCATTGGAAATCCAAAACAACAAGAGAAACTGTGGACTCGATGATCCTTGGTTAGATGATTTATTAGAAATATAATCTACTCTTAAAGTCACTTTATTCCAGGGATCTTAAAGTCCCTCCTTGACGGCCACAATCCAGTCAGGATTTCCCCAATGAATATGCATTGAAAGCAGTGCATGCACATAGATCTCATGCATATTCATTGGGGAAATCCTGAAAACCTGACTGGATTGCGGCCCCCAAGGAGGGACTTTGAGACCTCTGCTTTATTCCATACAAGAAGGTGCAATACAGACCCCACACAGTCTGCGTTTGAGCATAAAAAGCTTTCCTCAAGGGTCCTAAAACGATAATTGAGATATGGCTGTACTAAAATATTCCATGTCAGTGGTAATGAGGTGACCATGTGCCATGTGGTACCCAAGATATATAGAGAATTGTGAACAGTGTGATTGGAATAATAAATAATAAAAATGATTATGTGCCACAGAAAACGGATAAGTTGCCTATGAACAAGACTGTGAACAATGTGAATGGGTGATAATACATACGTGAGAGATAGTGTAAAAATGAAGGGAGTGATGCTGCAAAAAAAGATTAGATGATATATAGCTAGTGATGCTAGGGCAAGATGTTGAGATACATATCATACGAAAGTATCGATGATAAAAGCGAATATTAGATAAAATGAAAAATACCTAAATAACACCCCCCCCCAATATTAAAAAGTAATAAATAATGATACTGAGTTATATCAAACTACACAGAATAAAACCAAATGGAAAAACAGCTGCTGAGGGTCGTGAAATGCAAATAGATTAATCTTAAAAATAATGCATCAAAAGCCAAACGGGATGGACTGGAGATACTTGGAAAATGTAAATAACGTACAGGCTAATTGTGATATGAAAAAGAAGCAACACGTTGCTAAACAGACAAAGATATTATGTATAAAAAAGAAATCTGTAATGGAAGCAATGCAAAAAAATGATGTACAGTCAAACCTTGGTTTGCGAGTGTTTTGCAAGACGAGCAAAACACTCCTGCAAACTTTGACTTGCAAACCGAGCGTCGACTCGATATGTGAGTTCCCATCCCACCCTGGGAACTGGCTTCGCACTCCCCGCGGTCCGCCCCCAAACCTTACCTCGAGCAGACACCGTCACACACCAACCCACAGGACATACGCGTGTCAGTGCCGAAAGAGCCTGCCGCTGATCTATGCTGGGCTGCTGCGGGGCCTTGAGCATTTCGGAGATGGTGGGAGCCAGAAGGCCTTGAGCATCTGCTCTGGAATATTTTTACTCCTACTTAAGCCTTGATCTCAGATATGGTGTTTGGACTGTGCAATAGTTAAGTGTTGGTGTACTTATGTGTTAGACATTGATATTGTTTTCAAATACTTTGTGACACACACTTACGTGTACCGATATTTTGTGCCTTGGGAATATCAGAATGTATAAGGTCATTACAAATAGTGGAGAGAAGAGGTAATATAATATTAATATAGCTGTTTTCTGGATCTCTGAACCATTAACAAATAAATAAAAATTAATGTTGAAAAATTTTTATGATCCCTGAATAAAGCAGGAGCCAAAACATGGCTATTTAGGGTTGTCTACCGTATTTTCACCCATATACTGCGCACCCATGTAAAACGTGCACACGGTTATAGTGCGCGGGGAACACAAATTTATGTAAAAAAAATTTAATATAGCGCGCACACGCGTATACCGTGCATGCTAAAACCTCCTCCCGCCTACTCCAAACCGGCATTCTCCCCCCCGCTCGCTCACCCGAGAGAGCATTTTTTTTTTCATTCGAATCCGGCATTCCCCCTGCGAACCGGCATCCTCCCCCCCGCTCGTGTCACCCCCCCTCCCTCCCCCGCGATCCTACATCCCCCCCCAGCACCGCAAAACATCTCTTACCCGATTGGGCACCGGCACCAATGCACAGGATGTGCCAGTGCCCGAAGATCCTCCCTCGTTGGGTTGGGCTGGGCTGGGCTGGGCAGTGCGAGAGAGATCCTCCTTCTTCTTACACCGGGCTGGACTAGGCTTTGAGCATTTGCACCTGCTCAAAGCCTTCTGGTCTCGCTCTAATCTCGGAGAGAGCGAGACCAGAAGGCTTTGAGCATGCGCAAATGCTCAAAGCCTAGTCCAGCCCGGTGCAGGAAGAAGGAGGATCTCTCTCGCACCGCACCGCACCGCCCAGCCCAACCCAACGAGGGAGGATCTTCAGGCACTGGCACTGGCACATCCTGTGCATTGGTGCTGGTGCCGGTGCCCAATCGGGTAAGAGATGTTTTGCGGTGCTGGGGGAGATGTAGGATCGCGGGGGAGGGGGGGTGACGCGAGCGGGGGGAGGATGCCGGTTCGCAGGGGGGATGCCAGATCGGATTGTAAAAAAAAAGTTGTAAAACGCGCTCACACGTATAACGCGCACGGTTATGCATGGTTTGTAAAAATCGTGTATAACGCGAGCGTTATATGCGTGAAAATACGGTAATTCTTAAAGTGGATGGTTTTTTCTACTCAGCTAATCAACATTTTTATTTGTAGTAAATGTTTCTCTCTGCTTTAAATTATTACAAGAAATGTCAGAGATTCTGGAATGGATGGCATAATTTGACAGAGGCACTGCTTCACTTTTCTTCCTCTGCTCCAAAACAAACAAATTCCACCAATTCCAGAGCACAGGGGTTGACCAAAGTCTCTGCAATTGTATGTGGTTCCTTTGGTTTGGCAATGCAGTACACAAATGTATATGTGGCTTCAAGAGACAGCTTTTATGTTGAGGTAAATGCAAATTTTGGTAAAGTTCCAGCCTTTTCAAATCGAGCCTTCTCATAAGAAAGATCTACAGTTATCAGCTGCAGTTTAGCATGGATAGACAGAAGATGCTTCTAAAACTTTGGGCTCTTTTTACAAAGCCGCGCTAGGGCCTTAACGCGTGGAATAGAGCACGCTAAATTGCCGCGAGAGCTAGCTGCTACCGCCTCCTTTTGAGCAGGCGGTAGATTTCTGGCTAGCGCGTGCTAATCCGGTGCGTGCGATAAAACTGCTAGCGCAGCTTTGTAAAAGGAGCCCTTTGTAAGAGCGGATAGTGTAGCTGGTTTTGGACAAGTTCCTGGAGGAAAAGTCCATAGTCTGTTATTGAGAAAGACACGGAGGAAGTCACTTCTTGCCCTGTACTGGTAGCATGGAATATTGCTACATCTTGGGTTTTGGCCAGGTACTAGGGACCTGGATTTGCCACCGTGAGAACAGGCTACTGAGCTTGATGGACCATTGGTCTGACCCAATAAGGCTATTCTTATGTTCTTATTGTCATAGACAACATATTAAGTTTAGGCAACCTTATCTATCATGGATAGTTATACGATTTCTATGTTAGTCCACAGAAACAGAAGTTAATAAGTAAAAACAAGATATAGGAGGTGAAACTTTTATAATGAATTAAACTGACAACATTTTTTGAATAGCTATCAGGAGCCAACACCCTCTTCTCTCAGGACAGAACAGAATAAGCAAAAGTGAATTATGGAAAATATAGAAACATAGAAAAATGACGGCAGAAAAGGGCTACAGCCCATCAAGTCTGCCCACTCTACTGACCCACCCCATTAAGTTTGGGTGCTGATGACTTAGTTCCTTAGCTCGACCCTCGTAGTGATCCCACGTGGATGTCCCATTTATTCTTAAAGTCTAGCACGCTGGTGGCCTTGATCACCTGCACCGGAAGTTTGTTCCAGTGATCCACCACCCTTTCTGTGAAGAAGTACTTCCTGGTGTCACCATTAAAGTTCCCTCCTCTGAGTTTGAGCGCGTGCCCCCTTGTGACCGAGGGTCCTTTGGGAAGGAAGATGTCGTCTTCCACCTCGACACGTCCTGTGACATATTTAAATGTCTCAATCATGTCCCCCCTTTCCCTGCGCTCCTCTAGAGTATAGAGCTGCAATTTGCCTAGTCTTTCTTCGTATGAGAGACCCTTGAGTCCGGAGACCATTCTAGTGGCCATCCGCTGGACCGACTCGGCTCGAAGCACATCTTTACGGTAATGTCAATGATAGTCTGAAGGGGAAAGATGGGGTGGGAGTGAGGTTGATGGGCGATCACAAGGTGATAGGGAGCAGATATTATGCTTCATAATGTGATCTTTAAGTCCTTTCTTGCCAGTTCCAAAGTATTTGAACTTAAAATGATCAGATACACTGGAGCTGACAAGAAATGACTTAAAGATCTGGCCTTTCTAACACATTACGAACCATAAAATTATTGCCTATTACTTTGTTATCATCCATCAATCTCAAAAGAACCCCCTCCATCCCTGAAGGTGGCAAAAATCCAACAAATCATCTTCCTTTTGTGCCCATGGTAACAGTGCATTAAATGTATAAACTTCCACTACCAGCCAAAGATGCCTAGCTTCTTAAATATTAGCAGCTCAGGTCCCAGAGGATCATCTGTTGACAGATTATATAACAAAGCTTACAGATCAAATCAAGCTCCCTTCCTTTACTTTGCAGAAAGCAGGTTTCATGTCTGCTTTCTTTTGCCTTCCTAATTAAAAAATACAACAGAATGATCAGAAATTCAATTTGGTTTCTATTTCACTTAGATTTTCTTCAAAGCAATAAGAGAAATGCTTGGTTTATAATGAGACCCTCCCCCCCACACATGGTATACACAGATAAAGTTTGCACAAGAAAGTTGGCAGCGCAGAGGAGGCTTGAACTCCTTCACCACTTCCTCTGAATTACAGAGCTATACCCTAACCATTTCTCTTTATAAAGCCTTTTAAAATCATAGAATGACATGTTTGGAATATTATACTACGTGCAATGCCTATTGAGAATCATAGTTTTCATATGGTAGAATTTAAGTGATCAAGGCAGATGCATAACTGACAATCTGTTTAAATATATAAAGAACAAATTAACATTTTGCATCATCAACACTTCCCCCATCACTGAGACCCATAACTAGGAGCCAGCGTTAAACACAGCTAAGTTACGTTTCCCTCTGCACCCCTCCCAGACACTTACAGATACACAAGATCCTTTATAAACATGAAAAATTCTATCCGTGACGTTCTATGTGGGTCATAAAAGATTAACTAATAACATACAATTAGAAATAAATTAAAACCTGCAACTAATAAAAATATTAGTTGTACCAAAACCTAGAGAATAAGCAAGTTTAATTGTTTTCTAAAGTGTAAATAAGAAATAGAAGTCAATAATAAATACTTGAAATCCTTGTCCCAGGTAGCTGCCTGATAGGAAAGAATATGCTGATGGTACCTTTTGAATTTACAGCCCCTTGGAGCCAAGGCATATTTTGGTTTTCAGAATGGTAATGTTAAACTCAGAAAAAGTCATAAGACCATAAAATTGCCACCAAACCTTTTAAAAAAAATTTCAAAATAAGTCTAACATTAAACAGGTCAAGCACTTCAACCACAAACTTGCTCACTAAAGAGCCTGCACTGGCCGACATGTCCGTGCCTCAAATATTCATGTAGGACAGACATAAAATAAAATGTAGGAGTGCACATTTGAACAATTTTATGACACTGACATACGAACATAAGAATTGTCGCTGCTGGGTCAGACCAGTGCCCAGCAGTCCGCTCACGTGGCGGCCCTTAGGTTAAAGACCAGTGCCCTAACCGAGACTAGCCTTACCTGCATACCTCGAAAATAAGACCGAGTGCTTTTTTGATCGAGTGCATACCTCGAAAATAAGACCGAGTGCATACCTCGAAAATAAGACCGAGTGCATACCTCGAAAATAAAGACCGAGTGCATACCTCGAAAATAAGACCGAGTGAATACCTCGAAAATAAGACCGAGTGCTTTTTTAATCGAGTGCATACCTCGAAAATAAGACCGAGTGCATACCTCAAAAATAAGACCCGAGTGCATACCTCGAAAATAAGACCGAGTGAATACCTCGAAAATAAGACCGAGTGCATACCTCGAAAATAAGACCGAGTGAATACCTCGAAAATAAGACCGAGTGAATACCTCGAAAATAAGACCGAGTGCTTTTTTGATCAAGTGCATACCTCGAAAATAAGACCGAGTGTATACTTCAAAAATAAGACCAAGTGCTTTTTTGGGCCCCAAATGAATATAAGACACTGTGTTATTTTTGGGGAAACACGGAAAAAAAGCAACCTATAAAAAGTAAGCTTTTAGCTTGGATTTGAATACTGCTAAACACTTCAAGCACTTCAAACACAAACTTGTTTTAAACATAGTCTTTAGTCACACCATAATCACATCATCTTCTGTCTCTATTCGGCTATATGACGATGGTGTAGGAACAATGGCAGTCTTTTTAAAGACTTCTTCTAGTGTCATCTAACCAATTAACAAAGTTTCTGTTTCAGTAGTCTCTCTTTGATCGAGTAGACTATCAGAATCTCATGCTCACTGATAAAAATGTAAGTTGCTTCATGCCAGCAATTAACTGGTCACACATTTCTACCATATAATCTATAGGGATTTTTTCTCCAGTGTTCACAAGGCCTTCCTTCATCATCACTACTATCCTCAAGCTTTTCTTCATTTAACACCATTTCAGCAATCTCGCCATCACTAAAGGAATGCACAACAGGTGCATCGTTAACAATATTCAGCACTTCGTTAATATCTGCTGCCTCTAACTCATTAACATTTTCAGATGATAGATGTCTGGCATAAGCAATGAGGTTTGATATCATCATTGATTTGCAAACATTCAAAGTCTTCCTCTACAAGTTAATTTTCATTGAACATTGTGGATGGACAAAGTTTATGCCAACCATTTCTTTTTTAAAAAATGCTGCTTTAGTTACATCTTTCCAAGCATTAGCAAGTGCATAAATGGCATCCTTAAGAAAGTCTTGAATTCTAATGCCTCTGTTAATTGCTTAAAGCAGTGTTCTTCAACCTTTTTACACCTGTGGACCGGCAGAAATAAAAGAATTATTTTGTGGACTGGCAAACTACTAGGACTAAAATTTAAAAACCCCGTTTACGCCCCATCTATGCGAGCTCGGTCCCCGCAAACCATCTGATCCCATCTGCACAAGCCGTAATTATGATTTTATATTGAACGTATTTTTTTAAAGTATAAAAAGAAACAATATTCTGAACAATTGTGATTTTATAAATACAAATATACAGAGCACGGACCAACAAAACCCCTGTCTTCCCTCCCCTTCACATATATCCCCTCTACTATCAAGAAAACTGAACAAGCTAAGTTATTATAGAATGCTACATAGAAATATCATGCTAACAGTTCTAGCAGGATATCTATTTCAAATCTGATATATTCTAATGGCAAAATAGAAATAAAATTTTTTTTTCTACCTTTTGTTGTCTCTGGTTTCTGCTTTCATCTTCTTTTCACTCTTTTCCTTCCAGCATCTGCCCGTTCCATCCAATGTAAATGTAATGTAATGTAATGTAATGTAATGTAATGTAATGTAATTTATTTCTTATATACCGCTACATCCGTTAGGTTCTAAGCGGTTTACAGAAAATATACATTAAGATTAGAAATAAGAAAGGTACTTGAAAAATTCCCTTACTGTCCCGAAGGCTCACAATCTAACTAAAGTACCTGGAGGGTAATAGAGAAGTGAAAAGTAGAGTTAGAGGAAAAATAAAAATAAAATAAACATTTTAACAAGACAGCATTGATCTAAATACTTTGGAAGGTAGAAGAGAGGAGAGAAAGGAATAGAAGCAGAAGGGGGAGCCGTTGAACAGTAGAATTCTGGAGAAATTTAAATGATAGAAATAGAACAAAACAAAGACAAAAGGCAAAACAATAGATAAGATTAAAGATAAATCATAAGCTGGAAAGAAAAATAAAATAAAACTTTGTCTTCAATCCACGGTTTCAGCGTCAGTGATGAAGTGGAGCAAGTAAGTTTAGGAGGAGCGATTGACGTTTCCAGAAAGGGCTTCTTCAGGGAAGAGACTTGGCAGACAGTCCCAGGATGCCTATGTCTCTTCCCCTGCGATGTCTGCCCTCTCCCCTTTCCATATGTATCTGACTTCTTTCTATGCCCCTCTTCCCTGTCCATCCAGCCTGTTCCTCCTCTCTCCTTTTTACATCATTCATTCCAGCTTCACTGCCTTCTTCATTTTTATCTCTCCTACACCAGATCTAGCATCTTTATCCCTCTCTCATTTCTCTGCTGACCCCCTTTCCAGCATCAATGTCTATCTACTTTCTCATTCCTCTCTCTCCCCTTTCCCTCATCTGCTCTCTCCATTCCACCCTGACCCCCTTCCCCTCCTGTAATCTCCCTGCCAGCTGTTTCCTTCCTTTTTTCTTTCTCCCTTCCCTCTTTCCTTTTTTTCCTTCTCCCTTCCCTCCTCCCTCTATCCAACATTAACTCTCTTTCCATCCCTTTCCCTCCTCCCCTCCCAGCAGCATCTCTCCAACTCTCTCCAAGTCCAGTAACAGCTCTCCCTTTATCCAGCAGCTTCCCAGCCTCCTACAGTGGCTTCCTCCCCTTCCAGCAGCTCTCAGTACTTGCCTGCAGGAAGTTGCTGGTAAAGCACTGCCCTGGCAAGTAGGAGAGCTGGTGGGAGGGGAGACAGCCACTGTGAAGGCTCCCCAGGATCTTGCTCGCACACGCTGACCATCTCCCTCCACCTGCACCTGAATCTGCAGCTCTCTCCGTTCTAATCGCAACTTCCCCGCGGCCCTCTTCAGCAACTCGGCAGGGGCGGTGATCAAGACAGGCTGCCGACGTCGGGACCTTCACTCTCTGAGTCCCACCTATTTTGTTTCAACTTCCTGTTTCCGAACAGGCGAGACTCAGAAAGGGAAGGCCCCGACATCAGCAGCCTGTCTTGATCGGCTGAGGATGGGAGGAACATTAGTCAGCAGGAACCGCAGTCGGCAGGAAATTTAACTGCCGACTTGATCTCGCCGTCCCTGTGCGGACCAGCAGAACGGACCGGCACTGGTCCGCGGACCGGCGGTTGAAGAACTGTGGCTTAAAGCATGTAATTTAGAAAACTTGTCTTTCTATTTGGTCTTCATGGAACATAAAACTCCTTGGTATCACTATAGTAAGGATGTGACATTGGGTGGGAGATAAATGGCAGATACATTATCTTTCACCAGTTCTCGAGGTAGATGTGCAGAGCAGTTATCTAGAACCAGTAAAATTGTACAATTCTCTTCCAGTCCAGCTTATCTACAATGAGCTCTTAATGCTGGCGCAAATATATGGAACACTTGAAACAGTAGCTACATGGATGACAGAACAAACTAAAACTTAACCCTGATAAAACAAACTTCATCCTCCTAGAAAACAGCAAAACCCCAACCGTAACAAACCTAGTAATTAACTCGGTCTCATACCCCATTCAACCCAAGCTAAATCTCCTTGGAATACTGATTGACAGAGGCTGCTCCATGCAACCACAAATTAACAAAATAATAAAAACATCATTCACAACTATGAGAAACCTAAGGCAAGTTCGAAAATTCTTCGACAGAAAACAATTCCAACTTTTGGAACAATCTCTCATCCTAGGCATAATAGACTATTGCAACATACTATATCTTCCCTGCCCAGCAACCGTGATAAAACAACTACAAACAATACAAAACACAGCTTTAAGACTCATCTACTCGCTGAAAAAATACGACCACATCACAGAGGCCTACCACGACTCTCATTGGCTCCCTATACAAGCAAGAGTACACTTCAAATTCCACTGCCTACTATTTAAAGCCATAAACGGAGACAGCCCAACCTACTGGAACAACCGACTAACTCAATCCACCTCAACCAGACACAAGAGAACCCACACACCATTCATACATTCGCCAACAAAAAATGTCAAACGAAGAAAAATGTATGACAACCTACTGACCACCAGAGCAGCAAAACTGGAGGAGAACCCACACACCATTCATACACCCGCCAACCAAAAATGTCAAACGAAGAAAAATGTATGACAACCTACTGGCCACCAGAGCAGCAAAACTGGACAGACAATTCACCGATCTGCTATTTTCGAACACAGACTACAAAACCTTCAAAAAAGAAACAAAAACCCTACTCTTCAAAAACACATAAAACCTATATAACAAAAACAGATCCTCCCAAGCATCACCTATGTTACAATCTACTTCTTAGCAAATCAAAAATGTTCAAACCACTCCTTATGTATCTCCTAATATCTTGACAATTCTCATGGAATCCACTTTATGTATTCAGTATCATCTTGACAAAAGTATGTAATCCGCCTTGAACCGCAAGGTAATGGTGGAATAGAAATCACTAATGTAATGTAATGTAATTAAATGTTTCTCTGGTTACCCATGTTTTCTTGTTAGCATAATAGACCACAGGTAAATGATGTACACCCTTGAAACATCGGGGATGTTGACTTTTTCCAATCACTACCACGCCTGTCTAACATCCGGTAATTTCTATTGGTTGGGGGGGAGGGGATGACTCTTATTGTCTGGGGGCTCAGATCCTTGTCGTTCTGTCCCTGCACACTACAGTATCATCTGTATTGGTCCTTTAAAAATATCACATTCTATTAAGACTCCATACATCAATGGCATAACTCATTTCATGAAAACTGGCTTGTTATAAACCTTTGGTCCATTTCATCCCCTTGAAACATCAATTGATCTTGCTAAAGGTAGCTGTGTTTGTTCATAATCAGGATGCAAAAGACTCAAACCTTACCTAACTAAGCCTTTGAAGTGTTTCTAAATATTTAGGAAGTTGAGCTAGGTCCGACTGATAATTAGCAGGATTCTATGCTGAGAAGCAAACTTGGACTATTTTCATCTTTGAAGTGGCTTTGTGCCTTAAGTGCCTACATGTACAGTACACCTACTTTTCTGAAGCCTGCAAAAAGAGCTTAATGTTTTTTGCTGTGACCTTTTCACCGCTTGAAGGTTTGCTTCTGCTTAATTATGGCTTTCGTCATCATCTAATCTATCAAGCCACAGCCTATCTCAAAAACCCCTCTTCACAGAGCAGTAAAAGCACAAACAGGAAAGAAACCAGAGACAGACTTTTGAGAGCTGATAGCATACAAACCTCCCAAATCTACTGTAGACTACAAACTTTTGATTACATTGCTGCTGGCTGGTCTATTCCCTCATGCTTCTCAGACCTTTTCTTTGGAATTTAGGATTACAGGCTCCTGTGCGTATGATTACGGAGAACTAGATGACGAAGCTATACTTCCTGTCTCATGTGCTGAGAAAACAAAGGCTTCTGTATTAACAGACATAGAAAGCTGAATGTGTACTACAGATTCTATCATGGAGGAAGTTTTAATAAGATTCTAATGGCGTGACCTCCATAATCAGTTTTAGCATAACAAAGAGATGAAGCAATTTATTTGTGGTATAACATGATTTCTAAATGTTATGATTTCAATTTTAAAATATTTTATGCTCTCTCTATCATTTTTGATTACCCTTCTCTGTAGCTTTACTAATTCATGTATCTTGTCTGACCAGAATTACACAATATATTTGAGGTGCGGTTGTACCATGGAATGATACAAAGCCATTATAACACTTTTACCCCATTCCTAATTTTAGTCTCTAATTCCTAACATTCTATTTGCTTCTTGGCAACTGCTGCTGTTGAACGCTGACCAGAGGGTTTCAATGTATGAACATCAATGACACCTACTGTATTTTTGCTCCATAAGACAAACTTTTTTCCCCCCAAAAGTGGGTGGACATAAGGGTGCGTCTTATGAAGCTAATAAATCACACACACACACACTCCGGCGGTACCTTTAAATTTTGGAGGTCTGTGGATGGCTGCCTGCTGCTTCTCGGGGCCCGCAACACTTCCTAATTGTGCTGGTCGCTGATGCTTCGCAGGGCAGAATTTAAAGGTGCTGGGGGTATGTAAAAGTGATGATTGATTGGGGGGTAGGGGGGCTGGGACAGAATTTAAAGATGCCGGGGGGCTGGGACGGTATTTAAAGGTGTCGGGTATCTATTAGTATACAATTTGGTTCAGAATGTTTTTTTTTCTTGTTTTCTCTAAATCTGGAGTGCGTCTTATGGTGTGAGGTGTGTCTTATGAAGTGAAAATTACAGTAAATCCTTTTCCTGTGGAACTTTGCATCACGTAGCTATAGTTTTGGTTCCTCTTCCCTTGCTCACATTAAATGTCATCTGCCATTTTGATGCCTAAGTTCCCCAGAATCATATAGTTACAATTTTTCACAATATTCTTGTGATTTAGCAATTTTGATTAACTTTGAGTCATCAGCAAATTTGACCATCTCACTTGCTAGTCCTGACTCCATGTCATTTATATGCTACCAGTGGTTCCAACTCAAATCCCTGGGGAACTCCACTGAAAATATTGAAATTTAACACTACTCTCTGCTTTCTATTAACCAGTTCTCAAGTCAACTGCCTACTATCCAATGGCTTTTTAATTTCCTCAAGAGATCAAGTTTCAAGTTTATTAAAAAAAATTTAAACCGCTTAATCAGGTTTCTAAGCGGTGTACAATATAAAATTATACCAAATGCAAACACAAGTCTATTTGTTCATAAAAAGGTACACACATTACACAAAACACTCTACTAGTGCTTTCAATTAATAAAGTGCTCAGTCACCGACCAAACAGTGTCATATAAAATGCCATCAATGGTTGTCAAGAGGGACCATCATCGCACTACAAAAGTCCCTCTTACTGCCCTCCATACAAAAAATATAAGAGAAACTGCTTTTTGTATTTGTAATTCAAAAAATTACTTATCTGTTTAAAATGAAGTCACTTATGGGGGCAGACGCTTGGCGATACAATTTTAAATGCTGTGGAACCCTTTGAGAATCTATGTTCAATAAACTAATTGGCCTCCCTTCCACTCGAGTTTCGCTCGAAGCGTCGTCAGGAAAGGGGCATAATATATCCAAGGAGTTCACTGAAAATCAAGGGTGAGCAGCAGAAATTGAATGCACTAGTAGAGTGTTTTGTGTAATGTGTGTATCTTTTTATGAACAAATAGACTTGTGTTTGCATTTGGTATATTGACTTTTCAACACAAGCAATTTATTTTTGAGCTCCTAATATTGTTCTAGTACAATATAAAATTAACATAAAAACAGGTTAAAAGTAGGGATACTAAACAATACCAAACTAATTAGTGAAACACATAATAAGACAAATGGACTAACATCAAACAATAGGAAAGAAGGGAAGAACTACAATCGTGAAAGAGAGAGCGCAACAAAAAAGGGAAAGAACAATAGGTTAGGATAAAAAGAGCTGAAACTTGTTTGTTTTTGTCCTGGAACAAAAATGTTTTTAATTTTGATTGAATTATTTTGTTACGGTTTCACAGTGCAAATGATTGGGCAGTGAATTCCAGAGAGAAGGGGCAGTGATAGCAAAATTACTGGAATGCAACGCGTTAATTAATTTTAATGATGGTATGACAAGAAGATTTTGTGACATTGAACGAAGCGTTTCTGAAGGATTATATGGAATTAAAAGTCTGTCAATGAACTCTGGTTGATTATTTAAACGTGTTGTAAAGGTTAAGAGTAAGATTTTATAACTAATTCTGTGTTCAACGGGTGACCAATGTGCGTTGAACAGGAGGGGTGAAACGTGATCGAATTTCTTAGCGCCATAGATAATCTTGATAACTGTAGTCTGTACTATTTGAAGCCGTCTAATTTCTTTTCTTTATAAAGGGCAATGCAGTAATCTATCCATGGTACTGCACCCAGTTACCTAAACAACCGCCTATATCGTAACCTCTCACCCAGAATAAGGAGAACTCAGAGCCTATTCGCCTACCCTCCTCTCAATGGTACCCAACGCAAGAAACTATACGACAACCTTCTAGCGACACAGGCAGCGAAAATTGACCCTACCATCTCCAAGCTGCTGATCAAAACAACAGACATTAAAGTATTCCGAAAAGAAATCAAAACACATCTATTCAAAAAACACCTCCCATCATTCTAACCTCACTCTTATTCACACTAGCATATTCTCTTGTGAATACCACCACCACAGTAACACCTAGTCAATTCTTCAAACCATTTCCCCAATACATAGTCAGAAACCTAAACAAGAAATCACCGTCTGTAACCAGAAAACTGCTTCCTTCAACGTTACGTAACTCTCTACTGTATCCTGAATGTATTGTTATTCAGCATTGTAACCTGTTATATACTTGCTTCTTTGTTTTGTAATTTTCCTGGAAATGTCCAGACTACTAATTTGTAATCCGCTTAGAACCGCAAGGCACATGCGGAATAGAAATCACTAATGTAATGTAATGTAAGAAATTATTAGAGAGTGGATCAGTGTATTCAAGGTAAATGCAGAAATTTTATCACATGTAAATTAGATGATTTTGCATTGTTCTCTAAATCTTCCACTGTCAAACTTTAAGAAAATTTGACTCTAAAGCCTGCAAAGCAGAAATCTTCATCTTACATTCACCAACCGAAAATTTAAGGTCCAAAACATCCTTTTCTAAAGTATTAACCTTGTTCTGACAATTTTCAGTCTTAATATTCATAGCATTAATTTGTGGCACAGTAGTTTGTTCAAGTTCCAGGATCATCTGAAAATAGTTTCCAATGGAAAATGCTCAGGAAGTTTGAGATGAGAAAATAGTATGAGATTATGTTCGGAGGGTAGACTGCCAATCTCCCATATTAAGATTGATGTAGCCATTTGTTGGTAGCAGGTGTAAAGCTTTGAATGCACTGCCAGGAATCTTGCATTTCTGTACTACTAGGATTAATTTTAATGTTAAAAATCCAACTATTAATGCTTTTTTTGTGTTGAAACTATATACTTAGAATGATCTGAAAATGTCTTCTGTCCTGCTGATTGCTTTTTAAAGGATGATGATTTGCAATATTTGAAACATGTATGTTTTGTTTCATATTTTAGGTGTGTTAGTATGTAAACCGTATAGGTACTATACGGTATATAAATTTTAAAATAAATAAATAGGATGTTTAAAAGCAAAGGAAATAACATATAACTGAACTAAAGCTGCAGAAGAGGTTTCAGTCCCATCAAAACAAGTTAAATTAATCTCTTCCCCAGCAGGTTTATCTAACGAAAACATTTACCTGCCTCAAGATTTTCTCTATAGCTACCTCTGGTAGTATATCCATCACTGACCACAGAATCACTTCCATCTTGCGGCCTACTGGTTAGAGCAGCTGCCTCAGCACCTGGTTCGATTCCAGGTTGTGAGTTCGATTCCCACTGAAGCTCCTTATGACTCTGGGCAAGTCACTTAAAACTTCATTACCCCAGATACAAAATAAATATGCAAACCACTTTGATTATAATCACACAGAAAAAGCAGTAGATGAAGTCCCAATCCCCTTACTCTGATCTCACCATCTTGTGCTGCAGTCACGCCCGCATCTGTCAGCGTTCTTGGAGCCAGTGGTAGTTATTGAAGGGAGATTGCCAAAGAATGCAGTGTAGTGAGAATAGAGATCAAAATACTTCAAGCAAAAATGATAATAAAGATCTCTAAAGTAAAATGTAAAGCTTGAACCTTAGAAGTAACTTTTATGTGAAAGTTAACATACACCAAGGACCCAAGTCCCTAAAGCGACTTGGGTCCTTGGCGTGATTACACAATTCTGAGTGTATATTAACGTTCACATAAACGTGACTTTTAAGGTTCAAGCTTTACATTTTACTTTAGAGATCTTTATTATCATTTTTGCTTGGAGTTATTGATGATATGCCAGTTTGAGCTGGAAATTTGTACGGCTTCAGATTTAAGGTGGTAACAACGCCGTGAGATTTCACCAGTTCACTTATGTCCTGCCAGGGACACCAATGGCACACAACTGGAGCCTACGAAGGAACACCCAAGCTCAACAAATTGATCCACTGGTCCACCAAGAGGAGTACTCTTAGGTTCCAAAGGGAAAGTCTGGAGTCTCTCCTTGTACTTCCTCAATAAGACAATAGTTTAAGCTGAAATTAGGAGCTCAGGTAAGCATGGCTTCCTCTATGTTGCCATCTTGAGAAATATGTGCACATAATCAGTGGCGTATTCAGGGCCGGCTTAACCAATAGGCTCAGTAGGCATGGGCCTAGGGCCCAAAATGGTCAGGGGGGCCCAATGAAGGAGGGCATCAACATTGTTTTTTCAAATGGCGATGGGCCCCTCCAGCATCGATCGGCAACACGGGCCCCCCCAATTGGCAACGCGAACCCCCCAAATCAGCCACACGAGCCACCCTTGGATCGGTGTGGCGGGCCAGGCGGCCCCTAGGCACACAGTGTAGTTGTGTGCCTAGGGATCCTCGATGAATTAATCCTGCCCTGGGCGTAGTGAGGGTGAGTAGCACCCGGGGCGGTGGTGCCACTCCCCCGCTCCATCCTGACCCCCCCCCCCCGTGTGCGCGCAACCCCTTATCTTTCCAGTACCGCTTTAATGTTCCAAGCACGAGCAGCATTACCAACTTGCTGCCCGCATTTGTGTCAGCTTTCCCTCTGACGTCACTTCCTAGGCACAGGACCCGGAAGCGAAGTTAGAGAGAGCCAACAGCGAAGCAGGCAGCATGTTCGTGATACTGCTTGCACTGGGAAAATTAAAGAGGTACGAGGGGAGGGAAGGGGCACATGGCAGGGAGTGGGAGGGGTCAGGGAGGAGCAGGGGACAGAGAGGATGGATGCCGGCGCCCCCACCCAGACGGCACCCAGGGCGGACTGCAACCCTCCCCCTCACTACGCCACTGCACATAACGAACATCAAAAATTTCTGATAAGGGCACCGGTCCCACCCCCCATCTCGAGTCTCAAATGCTGATGTGCTTCATCTTACCATGCCAAGTACTGTCGCACATTGTATTGCCCATCATATAATATTCTACGTACCAAATCCCCTCCAGTGATATAATGTATAGCCTACACTGCATAGCAGTGTAGGCTATGTTTTATCATACAATGTTTCGTTATGTCACACTATATACATTGTATCTACCACACTGTTTTTCATACTATGTGTATCACAGTACGATTTCTCATGCTATGTCTACTACATAATGTTTATCGTTTCATTACATTAGTGATTTTTATTCCGCCATTACCTTGCGGTTCAAGGCGGATTACCGAAGAGGATTTCTGGACATGTCCAGAGGTGTTACACAGTAGAGCGGGTTGCTTCAGAGGATTGAAATGTTTCATACGGTATTAGTCTTCATGGATTTCTTGAGTAGCAGGGTTTTTATTTCTTTTCTGAAAGTTTTGTAGTCTAGGGCCGCGATTAGTAGATTGGAGAGTTGGTGGTCTAGTTTTACTGCCTGTGTGGCTAGAAGGCCATTGTACAGTTTTTTCCGTTTGATGTCTCTGATTGGAGAGTATGTGAATGGTGTCTAGGTTCTCCTGTGTCTGGTTGTGGTAATTTGGATTAGGCGGTTGTTCAAGTAAGCTGGGCTGTCACCAATTATGGATTTAAATAATAGACAGTAGAATTTAAATAGTATTTTGCTTGAATTGGGAGCCAGTGTGAGTCGGGGTATGCCTCGGTAATGTGGTCGTGCTTTCTTAGTGAATAGATTAGTCTCAGGGCTGTGTTTTGTACTGTTTGTAGTTGTTTTATCATTGTTGCGGGGCAGGGGAGATATAGAATGTTGCAGCAGTCAAGGAGACTAGGGACTGGACCATGAGCTGGAATTGTTTTGGGTCGAAGAATTTTCGAACTTGGCTTAGGTTTCTCATGCCCACGAATGATTTCTATTTTGTTTTGTTGATTTGTGGTTGCATGGTGCAGCATCTGTCTATCGTCATTCCCAGAAGTTTTAGAGTGGGTTGAATGGGGTATGTGATTGAATTTATTACTAGGTTTGTTATGGTTGGGAGCCATTAACAAAGTATTGTACTGATTAGATGAAATTTTCTTTTCCCTTAAATTTCCAAGTTCAATTGTGAGAGATTTTATAGTTATGTTCAATTTTATAGTTATGTATTGTATAAGTATTGATTATTTGATAGGTAAGGGAGGAAGGGTGGGAGTTAAGTATTTATCACTATTACCATTGATGATTATTAAGTGATATAGATATTGTTAATTTGTTTGAACATTTTATTTACACTTATTGTAAGTTTGAAAATGAATAAAGAATTAAAAAAAAAATGATTGGGGTTTTTTTTTTTTTTTTCCAAATAGTATGAATTTTGTTTTGTCTGAGTTCAGTTTTAGTTTGTGGTCTTTTGATCCATGTTGCCACTGCTACATTTACCTTACTATTTTTGCCATGTTGTATGATACTAGGTTAACCATGCTTGTAATACTATGCTTGCCATGCTATGTCTCAAGCAAAAACTAAAAGAATCCAACAGATCTGCAGTAAAAGATGAACACCAAAACCAAGAAAGAAACTGCAGAATGAAATGTACAAGGTACAGAAATCTGTATTTAAAAAGCATACACTATTGTGATCCTTAAAAAATGGCTCTCATATACATGGAATATGCACCTGACAAGATCCGTGTTTCAGAGAAACACTCTTTCCTCGGGGGTCAGGGATGACCAATGTATCAAATGTAGAGTGAATGTGGAAAACAACATTGTGTTGAAATCATCAAAAATTTTTGTATCGGAAGCAAGAAATTGTCCTTCTGAGCAGATACACAGGGTGAGTACAGCTACCCCTGAGGAAGAAGTGTTTCTCCGAATCGTGGACCATGTTAGGCTCATATTCCATGTATATAAGAGCCATTTTTTAAGGATCACAATAGTGCATGCTTTTTAAATAAAGATTTGTGCACCTTGAACATTTCATTCTGCAGTTTCTTTCTTGGTTTTGCCATGCTATGTCTCACCATACCAGTTTTGTCATATTGGGGTCCTTTTATTAAGGTGTGCTAACCAACTTAGCGCGCGATAAATGCTAAGGCATCCATTATATCCTATGGGCATCATAGCATTTAGTGAATGCTAATTTTTAGCGCGCGCTAAATCGGTTAGCACACCTTAATAAAAGATGCGCTGCCATGTTATGTTTACCATCACTTTGCATAAATACACTTTATTACATATGCAAACTTGTAACCCATTCTGAGCTCTTCTGGGAGGACAGGATATAAATAAATATGCTTTATATTTTTTAAAGTATATTATACATGCATCCACTTGTCAAAAAAATACAACAAATCTGGATAAACCTAATCAGAAGAAACAAGAGTTTAGGATAAATTACAATTTAGAATACCCAAATTTATCCTTTAGACCAGTGTTTTTCAACCTTTTTATACCTATGGACCGGCAGAAATAAAAGAATTATTCTGTGGACCGGCATCAGTCCGTGGACCGGCGGTTGAAGAACACTGGGCTAAGTCGCGGGCCAGACCCTGCCCATCTCTACCCAATCTCCACCCCAGACCCCTCCCCCATAATAGTACTAATTGCACCTTGCACGTCCCGTGCCTCATCTGGAAGCCTTCCCTCTGACGTTGCAACGTCAGAGAGAAGGCTTCTGGTTCAGGCGCAAGATGCCCGTAGGAGCCACTGCTCGTGGCTTTGTGCACTGAATCAATTAGGAAGAGGGAGCTGGCTCGAAGATAACGCCGCATCGATCGCACCGTGGACCGGCGGTTGAAGAATACTGTTTTGGGCCTGATGCATGTGCTGGCCCTGTGGACCAGCAGGAAATTTCTGTGGACCGGCACAGGTCCATGGACCGGTGGTTGAAGAACACTGCTTTAGACAACAAATAAGAGAAAGAGAGAGAATGTAAGGACATTTTAAAAAAATCTATTATAGAACAGGCTTAAGTACTAATATCTACCTATTAAGAATTTTCAAAACTTACAGAGACATTTGGTGATGGTTGAGGGGTTTGACCCGAGGTTAACTTATTCAAATCCTATATGCTTATAAAGTATAACATAAATTCATGGTGGTAGATGCCTGGAATGCCTTCCCGAGGGAAGTGGTGGAGAGGAAAATGGTGATGGAATTCAAAAAAGCGTGAGATAAAAATAGAAGATCTCTAATTAGAAAATGAAAGATGTAAATTAAAGAACTAAGTCCGGTATTGGACAGACCTGCACAGTCTGTGTCCTATATATAGTGATTCGGTGTAGGATCAAGTTTCAAGTTTATTGTGTATTTGATTAATCGCTTACTCAAATTTCTAAGCGATGAACATATCTTTAAAATTACAGATAATACAGGGGATAGCAAAAACAAATAGACACTAAACAAACATAACAAATTATTGACTAACAATATAAACAGTAAAAATAAAGGGAAAGAATGGGTAAAGAAATACAAAATTGTTAATAGAAAAGAAGACAGTTAAGGCAAAAAACGATAGGGAGGGAATAAACAGTAGCCTTATAAGAGGTTATAGAGATAAGTTGGAACTCCTAAGTATCAAAAGCATCTTTGAAAAGAAAGCTTTTTAGTTTGCTTTTAAATTTATCTAAGCTGTTTTCTTCTCTAAGATAAATAGGGAGGGAGTTCCATGTTTGAGGAGCTGTGACAGAAAAAATAAAAATGCCGCCGTGTGTTAATAACTTTAAGTGAGGGCCTAACTAATAAATGTTGATCGATAGACCTCAGTGATCAGGTTGGGGTATAAGGAATCAATAATTTATAAATGAAAGCTGGAGTTTTATATAACAAGGACTTGAAGGTAAGCAGACTTAATTTATACTGTATTCGATGCACAACTGGGAGCCAGTGCGCTTTCTTAAGAAGAGGGGTGACGTGATCAAATTTCTTTGCTTTCATTATAAGTTTAATTGAGGCATTTTGAATGATCTGCAAATGTCTAATTTCTTTTTGAGCTATTCCCTTGAGTAAAGTATTGGAACAATCAATTTTTGAGATAACCAGGGAGTGAATTAGAATGTTAAAGAGACTTTGGACATAGAAATTTAGATAGTGAACGGATTTGACGAAGTCTGTAAAAGGTAGATTTGACAATATTACTATGTATGACCTGTTCTGAAAGACTTTTTTTGTTTTGTGTTACCTTTAGTGTGTAACTTTGTACTATTTAGGATATTGCTTCGGCTTTTCTCCAATTTGGGGTGCCTCAACTCTTGCATGCTATGGCAAGCGATTACTACTCTATGCAAAAAGTAATAGATGCAACATAATTGTGCTTACTGAAAATGTGACGCGATATAAGCAAATAAACTTTGTTTATGTTATCTGGGTTGTAATGTCTATAAAAGAGAGATGGGGATTTATTTTGCATTATTTGTTATTAACAAAAGATTGCTCTTTAAAGGTCAGATATCTAGCTTCTTAGCTAGGATGGACAATTTTAAATAGAACAGTCTGTACTCTATGTCCCAGACTCGCATCAGCCAGACATATTGTAGAACAGTGTGTCTCTGGATGAAATGATACACAAGTCAGAGAAACCAGTGAGGTGAAGGATGAGTTGCTATGTCTAGTCATACGTCCACAGTCTGGCTCTGAGTCTGGGTGTAAGTATATCAATTCACTGCTTAACATGATTTTCCAGCTTCTGAAAAAGTTTTGAATGAGCTATATTGACTGAGTAGCAGCTAAAGAAAAAGCAAACTGGTATTTTATTACTAGTTATTTCTACAGCATTATTATATGCATGCAGTAACGTACAGATTAGAGAATGACACAGGGACAAATTTGTCCCCGTCGGGACTCAATTTCCCTATCCTGTCCCCGTGAGTTTTGTCTCTGTCCCCATCCCCTTCCTGTAAGCTGTGTCTTAACTGCACAAGCCTCGAACACTTATGATTTTAAAGTGTTTGCTTGCAGGAATGGGGCAGGGACAGGAAAAAAAAACAAAAACTGTCTAGGATGGGGAAATGAATTCCCGCGGGGACGGGGAAAAATGTCCCCGTGTCATTCTCTACTTGGGAGCACAGTATAGAAAACTGAATAAATAAATAGTGTGAAGAGTATCAGTCTCTGATGACCAGAGCTGGTATTGTGACATCACAGTGCCTCATTCCACCAATGCCAAAGAGCCAACCTCATCAGTGATGTCACAATGGCTTCATTGTCCTATATTTGGCTCACTTTCACTACATTTTGATTTCTAGAGTGTGTATCTGTACTAGAGAATGACACGGGGATAAATTTGTCCCCGTCCCCACAGGAACTCAATTTACCTATCCTGATCCTGTGAATTTTGTCACTGTCCTTGTCCTCTTCCTGTAAGCTCTGTCTTAACCGCACAAGCCTCGAACACTTATTGATTTTAAAGTGGTTGAGACTTGTGCAGATGAGGATGGAGCTTGCAGGAATGGGGTGGGGACAAGGAAAGATCTTGCGGGGATGGGAAAATGAGTTCCCGTGGGGATGGGGAAAAATTTGTCCCCGTGTCATTCTCTAGTACAGATACACAAGAGCCCCTGCTCTGTGGAGTTTAAATTCAGTCAAGATACACAGACAACACAAATATGACTACAAAATTTATACTGATATTGGGCACCTAAATTGATAGGTGCCTAGGAATACAGCACCTACTACATATCAATCAAATTTAGGCACCATTTATCGAATTGCACCTAACGGCACTAGAAGACATCATGTTAGGCACCTGTATATTAGGCCAGAGTTTTCCTGGCCTAAAATACTGACACCAACGCTTTCCATGCCCAAACTCCACCCCTAACCACCCCTACTTTTTTTTTTTATACCTACTTTTAATGTAGGCATCGTGCCAAATTCCCCACAGAACTTTAATTAAAAAAAAAAAATTGGCTTTTAATAGCATTTTCAATTATCACGCCAAAAATTAAGTTCCTTGCGGAATTCAGTTAGGCTCCTAGCCTAGGCACCAATTATAGAACCAGGCCCATTGTGCCTAATAAGTAGGAAGAAATTCCTGTTGTCCAATGTGCATCAGTACACTAGCAACAGAGAAGTGGTATTCCAGCCAGGGCAGGATTAATTCGTCAGCAGTGCACAAAGCCACGGGCAGCGGCTCCTCGCACGTCCCGCGCCTCATCTGGAAGCCTTCCCTCTGACATAGCGACGTCAGAGAGAAGGCTTCCAGTTCAGGACACGTGTAGGAGCCGCTGCCCGTGACTTTGTGCACTGCGGCAGTGAGGAAGAGGGAGCCAGACAGAAGATAACGCTGCATTGATCGCACCATGGACTGGTGGTTGAAGAACACTGTCTCAGGCCTGATGCACGTGCTGGCCCTGTGGACCGGCAAGAAATTTTTGCAGACCGGTGGTTGAAGAACACTGCTGTAGAAGACCTTGTAATAAATTATTTATGAAAGAAGTCCTGGATCTGGTGACAGAAGAGAATCTGAAATTCCCTAGGTCAGTGATCCTGGGAGACTAATCTACATACTGCTACATACTGAAACACCAGACACCACCACCATTGATTTCCTTGTTATGGAAGCAGCTTTAGGATTCATTTGGGTGATCAATAGAGAATGACACGGTGACGGTTTACCCGCGGCCACCGCATTTAAGCCGCGGGTCACCGCCGAAAACGGGGAAGAAAACTAGCAGTCGCTGCGGTGACGGGGACAAGGCCATTCACCGACCGCGGAAACGGTGAACAGGTTTGTCCCCGCGGGCCAATGTACCCCCTTCTAGGAACCGCTATTTACCTGTGTTTCACCGTGCTCCTCATTTGTCAGATCAACCCTTCCTGCCAATCGCAGCAGAAGGGTACCCAACCCCTCCTGCCGGTCCTCCCAATGGCCTCCCCTAAGATCGCCGGCAGGAGGGTACCCAACCCCTCCTTCTGGACCCCCCCCAACGAACCCTCCCACCCCGGAACCCCCTTAGTCTTACTTTCCAAGTTGGACCGGACAGCTCCTCGCTCGTCTGGCCAGCAGGCCTGCCTCCGTCCAAATGAGGCGGGCCCGCCCCTCCCCTCCCCTGCCTCCCAATGGCCTCCCCTAAGATCGCCGGCAGGAGGGTACCCAACCCCTCCTGCTGGACCCCCCCCCCCAACGAACCCTCCCACCCCGGAACCCCCTTAGTCTTACTTTCCAAGTTGGACCGGACAGCTCCTCGCTCGTCTGGCCAGCAGGCCTGCCTCCGTCCAAATGAGGCGGGCCCGCCCCTCCCCTCCCCTGCCTAACCCCCAGGATCCTAGGGCCTGATTGGCCCAAGCACCTAAGGCCCCTCCTATAGCGGGAGTGGCTTTAGGTGCCTAGACCAATCAGGCCCTAGGATCCTGTGGGTTGGGCAGGGTAGGGGCGGGCCCGCCTCATTTGGACGGAGGCAAGCCTGCTGGCCATACGTGTGAGGAGCCGTCCAGTCCAACTTGGAAAGTAAGACTAAGGGGGGTTCCGGGGTGGGAGGGTTCGTTGGGGGGGGGTCCAGCAGGAGGGGTTGGGTACCCTCCTGCCGGCGATCTTAGGGGAGGCCATTGGGAGGACCGGCAGGAGGGGTTGGGTACCCTTCTGCTGCGATTGTCGGGAGGGCCGTTGGGGGGGTCTACAGGAGGGGTTGGGTGCCCTCCTGCCGTGATCGCTGGGGGGAGGGGAGACTTGAAGCCGTAGCCGCGGTCACTATGCTAATCACGGCAGCATTTAAAGTACATGTCGTGTTTGCTTTTGCATTGCTAGCCCCAGGGGTGGTGGAAGATTAGTGATTGAAAAACTGTATGAAAAATAACTATTTTAAATTTAGTGATCAAAATGTGTCAGTTTTGAGAATTTATATTAATTAATTTTTTCTCTGCGTGTTTTGTTTTTGTATAGTTATTAACTAATATTTAACTAAGTTTTAAAGTTTTAAAGAATGTTTCCTTTATACGTAAATAAAGAAAAGTGAATGGGATTGCAGTGGCGGTGACGGGGCGGTGAAGAGGATGGTGAGACGGGGACGGGGCGGTGACGGGGATGGTGAGACGGGGACGGGGCGGTGACGGGGATGGTGAGACGGGGACGGGGCGGTGACTAATTTTTTCACCGTGTCATTCTCTAGTGATCAATTCTCCAACATATGAAAAGGGACATGTGCTAGACTTGGTGTTTTGCAAAGAGGGTTGACATCCTTCAATGTAAGGCTAGTAGCATTGAGATAATAGCTGTATCGTTTTCTAACAAAACTTTTTAGAACTGACTATCTGAAACAGATCAAGCTTGACCAAAGTTTGGAAGAAAATTTGTGATGAGAAATCTGATTGATGAAATTCTCCTATAGGTCCTGTCCTATCTCTTATCCCCTCCCCCCCCATAAGGATGAAAAGTGTCAGAACAGGTTAATAACTGTAATGAACAATAAGAAATGATTCCCTAAATAACTATAGTGTCAGAACAGGTTAATAACTGTAATGAACAATAAGAAATGATTCCCTAAAAAATGGCCTCACGAAAAAGGTCTCATGCACTACACAGTTGCTCCTTGGGTTGTTTTTGGAACGACGGATCCTAGAGTCAAGAATGTAAACTTGCAAGAAAATGTCAAAAATCTCATCTAGATGAAGATATGTTTCTTATAGCTGAACATATCAAATCCATGACCTTTTATCCATTTACATGACAAAGTACCACCAGGCCTTAACAAAAGTCCCTCCCCCTCCCAAAAAATAAAGTGCCCAACAACAATATTTCTCACAATACATTGAACAGGCTGCAAATTCAACCAAGCAGTGAAGCATTCAAAACAGTGAACAGTCTATTGCAGTGTATTGCAAACTGTGTGCCACAGTGAGATTCCACGTGTGACACGAGATGCTGGTGAAGAGGAGAGGCGCCGGCCTCACTGGCACCTCTCCTCTTGTAGAACCCCCCTCCCCCCACTGGCAGCTCAGGGCCCCGTCTGAAGGGTCTTTGCATATGCGCGGATGTCAATATGACATCACACATGTGCATGATGTCTTCGTGTCGACATCTGTGCATTTCCGGATGCCCTCTAGCTACAATACAGAGTTTAGTGTGCCGCGGCTTCCAGACGTTTGCGAGACACTGGTCTACTGCAAACCCCACAACAGAACCAGCCTTCACAAAGTCACAACTAACCATCAGTGATTTTTAACACATACTTAGCCAACAAAATTAAAAGTCTCCATTAGAATTTATAGAGCTCCATCAAGCCTTCCACCAGCTAATGAGAACACAACTCCCTCCCTTACTTCACCATCTGAGGCTCAACGTCCTGCCAATGTCCTGCCCAGCAAAGATACTATAGCTAGCCAGAAGAAAGGAATGGTTTAAGTTGTTCACTCCTCTCTTGTCAAAGGGCAACACTAAAAAGAGCTGTGGTGCATCCGCTACTGAAAGAAAGCTCCCTTGAGCAGAACACGCACGAAAACTACAGTTCAGTCACTAACATTCCTGTCCTGGCAGCCTGCATTCATCTCAATGACTGGCTTAATAAACGTAACCAGAGTTTCTCCACCCAGCCCTCGGGAAAACCCTAAGCCAGTTTAGTTTTCAAGATATCCACAATACGCATTAGGCAGTGCATGCAAAGATCTCTCATTCGTATTCATTGGGTGGATCCTGAAAACCAGACTGGCTCGGTGTTTCCCTGAGGACTACATTGAGAAACCCTGGACTAGACTACCGTATTTTCGCGGATATAACGCGCACCATTGTAAAACGCGCACAGGGGTATAGCGCGCAGAAATCACGATGATATGTACAAAAACTTTTCTATACCGCGCTCAGGCATATAACGCGCATGCTGCCCGACTCTCCTCTGGCCACCCCGACTCTCCTTTCGCTCTCCCCGACTCTCCTCTGGCCACCCCGACTCTCCTTTCGCCCTCCCCGACTCTCATCTGGTTGCCCCGACTCACCCTGACTTTCGGTGCACTGCCCCGACTCTCCTCTGGTTGCCCCGACTCACCCTGACTTTCGGTGCACTGCCCCGACTCTCCTCTGGTTGCCCCGACTCACTGTTCACCCGCCCTGACTTTCGGTGCACTGCCCCGCCTCTCCGTGCCTGTCCCCCTTGAAGTCCTGTCCTCCCTTGAAGGTCTGCCTGTCCCCCCTTGAAGGTCTGCCTGTCCCCCCTTGAAGTCCTGTCCCCCTTGAAGGTCTGCCTGTCCCCCTTGAAGATCTGCCTGTCCCCCCTTGAAGTCCTGTCCCCATCCTGAAAGCCTGATGCCCCCCCTCGACGTCCGATTCTTCTCCCCCCTCGGCAGGACCACTCGCACCCCCACCCCGAAGGACCGCCGACTCCCCGACAATATTGGGCCAGGAGGGAGCCCAAATCCTCCTGGCCACGGCGACCCCCTAACCCCACCCCGCACTACATTACGGGCAGGAGGGATCCCAGGCCCTCCTGCCCTCGACGCAAACCCCCCTCCCCCCCAGCCGACCCGCGACCCCCCTGGCCGACCCCCACGACCCCCCCACCCCCCTTCCCCGTACCTTTGGAAGTTGGCCGGACAGACGGGAGCCAAACCCGCCTGTCCGGCAGGCAGCCAACGAAGGAATGAGACCGGATTGGCCCATCCGTCCTAAAGCTCCGCCTACTGGTGGGGCCTAAGGCGCGTGGGCCAATCAGAATAGGCCCTGGAGCCTTAGGTCCCACCTGGGGGCGCGGCCTGAGACACATGGTCGGGTTTGGCCCATGTGCCTCAGGCCGCGCCCCCAGGTGGGACCTAAGGCTCCAGGGCCTATTCTGATTGGCCCACGCGCCTTAGGCCCCACCAGTAGGCGGAGCTTTAGGACGGATGGGCCAATCCGGCCTCATTTCTTCGTTGGCTGCCTGCCGGACAGGCGGGTTTGGCTCCCGTCTGTCCGGCCAACTTCCAAAGGTACGGGGAAGGGGGGTGGGGGTGTCGTGGGGGTCGGCCAGGGGGGTCGCGGGTCGGCTGGGGGACGGGCGGAGGTTCTTGGGGGGGGCGGTCGTTGGGGGGAGGGGGGTTGCGTCGAGGGCAGGAGGGCCTGGGATCCCTCCTGCCCGTAATGTAGTGCGGGGTGGGGTTAGGGGGTCGCCGTGGCCAGGAGGGTTTGGGCTCCCTCCTGGCCCGATATTGTTGGGGAGTCGGCGGTCCTTCGGGGTGAGGGTGCGAGTGGTCCTGCCGGGGGGGGGGGATGTATCGGACGTCGGGGAGTCGGCCGGGCAAGAGGGCTTGGGCTCCCTCTTGCTCCGATCGTGGATGCGGGTGCGGGTGGGAGCGCGTGCGAGCGGTCGTTCGGGGTGGGGGTGCGAGCGGTCCTGCTGGGGGGGTGAATTGGGCGTCGGGCGGGGTGGGAACTATGTTTAAAAACTTTTGTATACCGCGCTCAGGCATATAACGCGCGAGGGGTATGCGCGGTACGTAAAATCACGTATAACGCGCGCGTTATATCCGCGAAAATACGGTAATGGCTAAATCTGGCTTCATATCTGGGTATGTTACAAAGACAGTTCACGTGTCCCTTCATGTCTATCTCCACAGAAAACATGACATAGGCTCTGCCTTGATCCTGGTGTTACTGGATTTCTAAACTAAACTAAACCTTAGGTTTGTATACCGCGCCATCTCCACAAGCGTAGAGCTCGGCACGGGTTTACAGGGTTAGGTTGAAAAGGAGCTACAATGAAGGGTTAAAGGAAAGGAACTAGGAAGATAAAGAGGGACAGGGAACCAAACAGCGGGAGGTGTTAGGTTTTTGAAAAGAGCCAAGTTTTCAGGTGTTTGCGGAAGGATTGGAGGGAGCTTGAAACTCTGAGCGGGGATGTGAGGTTGTTCCAGAGTTCTGTGGTTCTAAAGGGGAGGGATGTTCCTAGTTTTCCTACGCGGGATATACCTTTTGCAGAGGGGAATGATAGTTTCAGTTTTTGGGAGGATATAGTGGAATTAGGGTTAGAGGAATTTCTCAGTAGCCTTTGATAGTAGGGATCAAAATATCATGCTTATGAGGCTGGCAGAAACAGGTATTTGGTGGCATAATATTTACATTGTTTTCTGCCTATCAAGTAGGATTTGAACTGTTCTGCTCAATACCAGCACCTCATCACCTTGGACACTGAACTGTGGGATACCACAGGAATCCATACTGTCACTTTCATAAAATGTAATCTCTACCACAAGCCTTTAGCTGTGCTGCTTCATTTAATAGACACGTTCTGTATCTAGGTTGATAGGATGTAACTACTCATACCCGTTGAACCAGACCTAACCACATCTTTGAGTAAAGTGACATTCTGACAGCAACTCAGGAATAGCCACAACATACGGTAACAAATTTTGCCTGAGCCCAAGCAAAATAGATTCTGTGAATTCCCTAACACTAGTGAACAGGTACCCGCCTTCAAAATGCTATTTGAGAAATACAAATTCCCTTAAAATCACAGGTCAGGAATCTTGGGATACTGCTAAACCCATC